>NC_141160.1:9320000-10570000 GCF_053477565.2 Lygodium microphyllum
TTCTTACGCAAGTTATCTTGCAGGGGGGATGAATAATTGTCCTAAAATAGTATCTTTCTTTGGTAAAGATAATTGTCCTAAAATAGTAAAGATAATTGCTTAGAAGCAAAAGACCAACCAATAAATTGGAATAACATATAAGCTTAAGGTATTGATCAAGTCGGGTTAATAGGGTATGCCCTAAACTAGGATATAGGGTTAACAAATAAACCCTTGGGGATCTTTCCAAGTCGCAATTGATCCCGGATAGAGTGCTGGATGTGTTCGGAAAGAAGGATTCACTCCTTAGCAGTTGGCCAACAATAACGACCAATGGAAATGATTGTGCTTGTTACAGATTTAAGAGCATTGTTTTGCTTTGTTTGATCAGAGAATTAAAGGATAAATGGACATCTAATGCTTCAAGATGAAGTCCTGAAGTGAGAGGCAGCTTCAGTTACCCCTGACTGCCTGCGTGACCCTAACCAAGGGGGTTGTTAACCGCACCGGAAAGTTGGACCGAACCCGCTGCGAGAGGTCTCTCCGTGAAGCACTACTTGGAGTAGGAGGACGCTTGGGTGCCAAGGGGGCTCTGGCCATAAATCCCTCGCCTTCCGAGGCCTGCACAAGAGGCTAACGTGACTCGGGATTGGAACTCAAGGCCCGCGTACTAGTCTATGGGCAGAATCTTAGATTAGTAATCCCTGTGGATTGCTGGATAGCCTTCGGGCAGATTGTGGATAAGCCTACGGGCTGGACTTTATGTATTTCAAAGATAAATATGATAACTTGCTAAAAAGGAACTTGTTTGACATTGCTTTTCTATGTCAAGTGATTTGATTATGTGAAGGACCAGTGCCTAATGGGCTACTTAAGGAAGCTGATTGATACATGTCCAACTAAATGTGCTAGGTAATTAAATAACTAAAACAACCTGAGGAAAGTGCGGTGGATGTGACCATAGGTCCGTCCTACGGATGGGTGGTCCCGGTTGGCCGGAAACTTTCTTCAATCAAGATGGACAGCAGGAAGATCGTTCAAAGAATATGAACAACAAGAACGTTGACCTAGAGTCTAAGTTATAGATGATCTCGATTTACGCTGTTTTAGGGGAACAGAATGGGACTATGCCTTATGGTACAGAGGTTGAGCTTCTCATCTCTCTCGTTTCCCATTCTCCTTGAACCAAGTGCAACGTGAATCCACTTCGGACTTGGCTTTTCTGTGTAAAGTAGTTCGCTTGGGTTCGTCGCTAATTGCCATTAGGAAATGACCAATAGGAAAAACCCTAATTCAGGTCGGTCTTGGCAGACGCGAAAAGTCCTAGTTCGCAAAACCCGTAACATTCCATGGGAGTGCTGGGTGGAGCCTCCTACACATCCTTTCCGATGGACTGCTAAGACCTGTCCTGAAGATAACAAGTGGACACATTACAAGGAACCGGTGATTAATTGGCTAATTAAGGAAGCTGTTTTTGCGTGTCATACTAAATGTGGTAGGTAATTAGACAACTAAAGCAACCCTGAGGAAAGTGTGGTGGATGTGACCATGGGTCCGTCCTACAGATGGGTGGTCCCGGTTGGTCGGGAACTTTTCTCGAAGGAAATTGACAGCAATGAACGATGACCTAGAAGCTAGAGTACTAGAGTCCCGATTTATGCTGTTTTAGGGGAACGGAATGGGACTATGCCTTACAACAGAGAGGTCGAGCTTTGCATCCCTCTCGTTTCCCATTCTCCTTGAACCAAGTGCAGCATGAATCCGCTTTGACCCTGACATTTTTGCATAAAGTAGTTCGCGACGCTAGCTACCGTTCTAGGAATTTGACCACTAGGAAAACCCTGATTCATGTCAATCCTAAGTGGGAATGGCTAAAATGCTTCCGCTTCATGGCAAACTCGGAAAGACCTAGATCGCAAACCCCGTGACATTCCGTGGGAGTGCCGGGCGGTGCTTTCTGGATTCTCTTCCCGATGGGCTACTAAGACGTGTCCTACAAGTGAATGGGTGGACACGTTACATCAAGCCAAAGACTTTGGAGGATGCAATTTCTTTAGCGCATGATATTGAAGACAAAATTCATGGACAAGAAAAGTGACTGCAACAATTTCCAACTAACGATAGCTTTGGTACAAAGCAAATCAATTCTAACTTTCGAAGCTTCAATCAAAATTGTGTTATTCCTTCTTCTTTCCATAAACCTTGGACTAGAACCCTTGCTTTACCATCAAACACAAATTCAAACCCTAAGCCTTCTCTCCAGTCGAATCCCAACATACCCAAATTTCTAGTCCTTACCAATAATGTTTCCAAAGCAAAGTCTATAGTTTACTACAAGTGTCAATAACCTAGATACTTAGTAGTGAATTTTCAATCCAAGAATCCAACTATTCAAATCAATTACTTGGGAGCTACTGAAGACGAAGACCATGAAGATATGTCAGACTTCACTAAAGATGATGATAATATTGGCAATGCTTCAGATACTTTACCAAGTATGCTAAATCCTCATTTATTATTAATGATGCAATGTCTTGTGTATGGTCAAGAAAAGATTATTTTGCATGATAATGGAAGCACGCATGATTTTTTTTCTGCAAAGTTGGTAAAAGAATTGAATTTACCTACTGTTCCAACTCATTATCACATAAAGGCTGCATTCTTAGGCACTAGATACAATAATACACAAGAATTTCACAATTTAAAAATTAAAATTGGTGATTATGTTGAGCGTAGAAATTTATTGGTTGTGCCTTTGCAAGCTAGTGAAATTATTTTAGGAATGCCTTGGAGTCACAAATATAATCCTGACATAGATTATTCCACACATTCCATGAAAATTCATTCTAATGGAAAACAAATCACATTACATGGAACGCACACCTTTGATAATTTTCCCTTGCTTAGTCACACACAGGCTAAAGGTGCATTGAGAAAAGGTAGCAAATCATATTTAGTATGGGTGAATGAAATTGAATAAGGCATGCACAATTTCTTTCACAATTTAAAGATTGTTTTGCTGCTGACTTACCACCTAGTTTACCACTTACACGTCCTAAAGGTCATAAAATAGATTTAATTCCTGGTTCTCAACCACCATGTAAAGTACCTTATAGACATAATTAGATTGAGCAGAAAGAAATCCAAGCACAAGTTGAATAACTATTAACTCGAGGACTCATTAGGCCCAGTACTTCTCATTTTGGTGCACTTATCCTATTAGTTAAGAAGAAAAATAATACATATAGTATGTGCATTGACTATTGTGACCTAAACAAGATCACTGTTAAGAATAGATATCTGATCCCTAGGGTAGACGACCTCATGGATAAACTAAAGGAGTTACTATTTTTAGCAAGATAGATCTCAAATTTGGATATCATCAACTATGATTGGATACATCTAACATTTTCAAGACTGCATTTAGAAGTCAATTTGGTCATTGTGAATTTCTTGTTATGCCTTTTGGTTTGACCAATGCACCAGCTACATTCAATCGTATGATGAATCATATATCTTTGCAGTATTAGCATTGTATAATTGTTTTCTTCGATGATATATTGGTTTTCAATGAGAACGAACACTATGAATATTTATCTTTGGTTTTCAAATTATTGAAAGAGAATCAATTGTATGCTAACCCTGATAAGAGTGAATTTTTCCAAACCCACATTGAATACTTAGGTCACATTGTTTCTTCTGATGATATTCAAGTTGATCATAAAAAGATAGAGACAATTTTGAAATATTCAATCCCTAAAAATATGCATGAGTTATGTTCTTTCTTAGGTCTTGCCAGCTTTTATAGAAAATTTGTAAGAAAATTTTCATTGCTTGCATTTTCTTTAAAAAATTTGTTAAAGAAATGTATTGTGTATCATTGGTCTAATAATCAGCAAAAGTCTTTTGATTTACTAAAACATGCTTTAACACATACATCTATTTTGTAATTACCTACCTGACTTTAATCGACCATTCTTTCTAGTAGTCACTGATGCTAGTGGTTTAGGAATAGGAGTTATCCTCATGCAAGATTCACATCTCATAGCTTATTCAAGTTGTAAACTGAAACCCTCTAAAAATTGAAGTATTCTACTTATGATAAAGAATTGTTAGCTGTAGTTCAAGCCTTACATCAATGAAAACACTATTTAATGGGATCCAAATTTATGATCAAAACTAACTAACAAAATATCAAACATCTTCTTAGTCAGCCATAAATCTCTGATCATCATATTAAATGGGTTGCTTTCATTCAAAATTTCGATCCACTTATCCAATATCAACCCAGAAGAGAGAATGTTGTTGCCGATGCATTGAGTAGAAGACCAATCCATAATATTTCCGTTCTATCTTTTGATTCCCTTATTCCTATCAAGGATACCTATGACCATGACCCCAGTTTTCAAGCTGATTGGAATAAATTAGTTGCTAATAACTTAATTCCAATTGATTCTTTGTCTTATTCTGATGGGTTTATGTTTTATGAGAAAAGATTGTGTGTCACTGTTCCATTTAGATCATTTGTGTTGCACAAAATTCATTGTCTCCCATATCAAGGCCATAGAGGCATTATTTCTACTTTAAGAACATTGGTTGAAGATTTTTACTGGGCACAAATGGAATCTAATGTTTCTAACTTTGTTTCTAAGTGTTTAATTGTCAAAGAGTCAATCTACACCATGGTAAGCAATATGGTTTGTTAATGTCTTTACCAATTCCTAAACATCCATGGGAACATATTTCAATGGATTTTATAACTGGTTTTCCTAACACACAAGCTAATCATGATATGATTTGGACTATAGTAGATCGATTTAGCAAACAAGCATATTTTTTACCATGCAAGAAAACATTAACTACATCTCAAGCTGCACAAATTTTTTGAAGATTGTTTTCACTAATCATAGTTTGCCTAAAGTTATTATTTCTCATCATGATTCTAGATTCTATAAAAATTTTGGGACTACTTTGTTTGCTAATTTAGGTACTAAGATTGATTTTTCATTTGCATTCCATCTTGAAACCAATGGGCAATTAGAAGCTACTAATAGTACAATTCTAAATCTTTTGCATGCATACATAATTTTAAAACCACAAACATGGGATACACATTTGCATTTACTTCAATTTGCATACAATAATACACCACACACAGCTACACAAAAAGCACCTTTTGAAATCATTTATGGATATAGATTATCTACACTTATTACATCATTGTCAAACAAAGTTAAAGCTGTTGTGATATTGCCAATACGCATGCTACTAATTTTACTAAAGTTAAAGATATGATTGTGAAAGCCCAGCAATCATACACTAAACAAGCTAATAAGAAAAGAAAAGTTATGAGTTTCAATGTTGACGATTATATTTGGTTACACATTGAAAAGAGAATATTGCAAAGTGTTGAGAAACACCCTGTTGTTAAACTAACACCTAGATTTTATGGACCCTTCAAAATAATTCGCAAGATCAATGATAATGCATTCAAATTAGAACTATTCCAACATTGGAAAATCCATAATACTTTTCATATCATTTTACTACGACCTTTTAGAGGCCAATTACTTGTCCACCTTGTCTATGAAAACCCTCCTTTATTAGAAGAAAAAACTCAAATCCTTGAATCTGAAACTATTCTAGATATTGACTTTATGACCACTAGAACTAGGAGTAGATATTCTAGATATTTGGTTAAGTTTAAAAATCATCCTGTTGAAAGAGGCCCAATGGATGCACATCCACGACCTAAGTGCTTACCCCTCATTTCTCACTCCACATTGAGCTAATAGCAATTGAGAACAATTGCTATCCTACCCTAGGGGTATGATACCAAGAGGCCTATTCCACAATGGATTCTGTGAGACTACGGTGGATTCCATGAGGTTTTTATTCCACAGTGGATTCCGTGAGGTTTTACGGTGGATTCTGTAAAACTATATGTATTTTCTAGGGCTCGTACACAAGGTGGATTCCTTGTGTGAGAAGTTGATGGGGATGCATGCCATTTTTGTGTGTCATGTTAATTTAATGTGCACGTGGGTGATTCCATGGTAAGTGATTCTGCAAAATACATATTTAAATTAATGGAATTTTATGAGTTTAGAGTGCACTCGTATTAAAGTAAGGTTAGGACAGAGTTCCAATCTATTTATTTATTTTGTAGATGAAGATTGCTAGCTATTCACTTTTGTGGGTTTTATCTTATTATTTTCTAACAATTGTGAATGCTTTAGTTTATGTGTAGAGCAGGCATTAGCTGTGGTGTTGAGAAGCACCAGGCGATAGCGTGTATTTAGATTACCTAGAAGAAATTATCATTTTTAATGGACATGCACCTTATCATTAAAGGCATGGAACTAATATTTATTTAAGCACTCTTATTTATTAAAGCACTTAACAAATATTTATTATTTTGTATGCGCATAGGTGCTCGGTGTAAATATTTCATTATTGGACATTGTATTTGGGCACATGCCCATTTTTGGGATGCCCAACCACTTCATTCTTTATTTGGACAAAAGAAAACACAAAAGCCAAAGCATGCTAATTTTAAATTGGGCTATTTTTGAGCTTAGAGATTAATAAATTTATAAATACATGCCTTGTGGAGTGCTCACACAAGGTATGGGGGGAGATTGTACCCAATTTGTCTTCTTGTCTCATGCCATGTAAACTCTCTTTTTGCTTTTATGAAGTTTATGTAGAGTTATTTGTTCTTGGGGACCTTCATGTTCACTACACGTGCATACGGCATCCCATCTGCGCACCACTCAAGGCCATTCAAGCTTGCCAAAATTCAAGGCCTTGGTCATTATATTGGAAGCTTAAAAAATCTAACAGTTGCAATTTATCATAGCAAGTTGTCAAGCTCTCCAATCTTACCAATAATGGCTTTGAAAGCTATCTCCAAGGTGATTGGATCCCAAGCTTTCAATAGAGGTTTAGACAATATAATTTTGGTGGAGAAGAAAAAAGCTATAAGAGTTTTTGGCTTCATGCCTAGATACAATGGATCTAGGGCAGGATACTTTGGAGTTCTTGCCTCTTATTTTCTCTCCCATGTAGGAGATGCCAAGAATTTGAAGCTCCTTCCAGGCTATAGGAAACGAGAGTTCCTGAAATATAGAGGTCTCATCAAGTGGGATGAAACAAAAGATTCCCTTAGAGGACCTAGTGAATTCCTGAAACTAAAGACTCTTCTGCAATAGAGTCAGACTAAAAGATGTTAAGGGTTTCTTGAAACCCATCTTTTCCATCTCTTTTTCTAGTTTGTAACAGAATATCTTTACTTTGTACAAGAGTTTAAATATCCCTCTTTTCTTGTTTGGGTAAGAGTGGGTATAGTCCTTGCCAAAGATGATGTATTATATGATGCGATTGTGTCTTTGAGCTTGAATTTGTGCCAATTTTGTCTGTATAACCATTGAAAGACCTCTAATAAACTGTTTGCTTTGTATCTTCCACCTCCATGTCTTGTGTCTCTAATCTTGCTTAATAATGTGATTTTTCCATACCTTGGGTTGACCAAATAGATAAAGATCCATATTTCTTGATAAAATATGGATCATGGTTGTATAAAATATGTTGCATAGTTAACAAATAAAAAAATTAAATCAGAAAACCATATATGAGTCAAACAATAAAGAGACATACATATGCAAACTTCTTACCATACAGTGAGTGAAGTGTTGATTACCCCAAGCTTCTGTCATTGCCTTTTTAAAAAGGTTCAATTGGTTTTTGAAGTCTTTGAGATCATCATCATTCCACTCTGTTTTATCACAATAAAAGAATATTTTGTCTAGTGTTTCCCAAACATTGGCTTTTTTATTCCGAGCTTGTCCATTATCAGCATGATCCTTAACTGCATTATGTAGGCACTTCCATTGATTGTATCTAATAGTTGAGCCACCATTCCTAGAGTTTATCTTACCAAGTCTCCCATGAAAGTCTAGGAACCTTCTAGCCTTCACTCCACCAACAGATATTTTTTTGAGGACACAATTGCCATCCTTAGACTTTTGAAGATATGGTTCAATAACAACATTACCACCATGCAAACCAATTTCATATAAGACTTTTTCAATCTTTGTTTTAGCATCTGTTCTAGCTGATAATGGCTTTAGCTTCCATGTAAATCCTATATAAAGATGAACAAGCATTTCAATTATCATACAAAGCGCATGAAGTATACAGATATGGGCATTCACTAAAGGAATATCTAGGACTGGCTTAAACTATGGATCCTTGTTGTGCCTAGAGGGAGCTCTATTCCAATTGCTTGAGTTCAACTCTATGGCTAGGGACATGCAATATAGGCAAGGAAATCTAGAGTTGGCTCCCTTTGATACACTGTACATACATTTAAGTGTCTTTAAGTCACCAACTATGTGCCACTCAATCTTATAGTTCCCAAATCCTTCAACAAATAGCTCTTCTCTTGCTTGTTGTCTCTTAATAACATCAGGTATTGGTGTTTGATGAAAAACCCAATACAATATATCAAAATCCTCTATACCTACTTCGAATGCTCCTAACCACCAGATGTTGTGTTCCGATTGAACACTAAATGATATTAAGTGATTGTAATGATCTAATGAAAGTGCTCTATTCATCAAGGTAATAGAGATCCTCTCTAGTTTTATACATTTTAGAATCTCCCTTTCATCAAGTTTAACCACAAATCTAGCCACTCCTTGTGCCTCTTCTAGTGACAAGTCATAGAATTTAATCATTAAGCATTGTCGGTTGGGCAAGTCAAGGAAAATATTGTTAACTTCATTGAATACAACTTCCTTTTTCTTGCCCTTGAAGCTAGCCTTGATATGGAAAGGCTCACCCAGAATATCTATTACCTTGTTATTCACTCTCTATCTAGTAGTTCTAATCATAGATGGCCTTGGAAGTATGCAATTACATACTTGTCCTTGCTTCATATTTGATTGTAAAAGCTGAAAAAGTTGTATATAAGCATATTTACGGATACCAATATTATCTAGTGTCTTCTGCACTAACTCAGTATCCAAAAAGAGACCCTTTATAAATGACTCCAAGCATTGTTTCTTTGTCTTTTTAAATTTCTTCTTCTCCAAAAAATCTTTTGAAACTACTGAAGGAAGAAGATGATAATAAAAAGGAGATGCTTTTAAAGAATCTCTTTCACTTGCATTCAGTTAAGAAGAGACCTAAACAAAATCAACATCACAAATCAATACAATTAATTATAAACAATCATATTTCATATTTTTAAAGTGGAAAAAAATGTACCTTGCTATTTGGATTCTTTTAGTACAACCACCTCCTCCTCGTCTAAGATTCTCAATATTTCTAAGAGCCTTTTGTCAATTTCGAAGTCCTACAATAGTTTGCTTTCGTTGATAAGATTTGATGTGTTTCTCCAATTAATGAATCCTCTGTTGTTATGTTTTGATAAGAGATGGTTCTCCAATTCGAGGGCATCCTTTTTTGCAAGCAAGTTAAGTGTATAGCCTAGAAACCCATTATAACCATCACCAATGAACCTCAACAATGAAGAGCTATTATAGGAAGGCAAAGTGTTTTTTTTGCTAGGATCTTTGGGATATAGCCTGCCATCTAAGAGCTATTATAGGAAGGCAAAGTGTTTTTTTTGCTAGGATCTTTGGGATATAGCCTGCCATCTAACCAAATATCAAGATTCTTCTTTCCTTCAAACCCGAGTATATGTTTCATAAACTCTGTAATAGTAATGGGTTTTGTTCTCTTCCTTATCGGTTCATACTCACTATCCAACTCAATATGAAGATGATAGAGATGCCTTTTACTAGAGATATAGAAATAATTGGATGATTGATCCATAGCTAAGGATGTGATTAGAATATTGGATTGAAAAAGTATGCAAATTAGAAACAAGAAGGAAAATGAAGAAGAAACTAGTAAGGATGGAAAAGAAAGAAGAGAGTGAAAATGAAGGGAAGTAATCAAACATTAAAAAAAATCAAATTGAATATTAGTTTTCACTTTAATGAGGATGAGTAAGATCTTCATTATGACAATCTTTGTTACCTTTATGGTGGTCTAGATTTCTAGGTTTGATGGAACCACGAGAATATCACGACAATGACTTATTAATAATTTTTTACATATTTACTTACCAAAATATAAAATTTTTTAAAAATAAAAAATAATTTTATTTTCTAAAATATTTTTTCTCTCTAGGATCGCTTATAAGGCATTTTCGAGACCTCAAAACTCCCCTAATGATCACTACTACTCAGCTTCTCACAACCATCATAACTATAACCTCAATGGATATAACTATGTTGTCTTGTCATCTCATTGATGATTAGCTCAACCCTCCCCCTATCCCTTCACCCCACAGTTTGGAAGACCTTTGCATGTCCATTAACTCTTTTGATCGACCGACTAATTGCATCAACCTTGTACTTTTATTTCTTATCCTTCTTCACCTATACTAGGGGGACTAACACTAGATCTATAGGATCATGGCTTTAGAGGTTTTGGTACTGCTATTTTGGTTCCAATATTTGCTACCTACATCAAGATAAGCTCTCCTTCCCCCATCCCTAACTAGACCCTCGGCTAGACCCTTGATTGCACCCCTATCTCCACTCAGTATAACTAGGGAAGCACACATGCTCATGGTGTAGCACACTCATTATCACATCTTGGGAGTGGCGGGTGGGCCACTTCCTTTGAGATAGACTTTGTAAGTTTTATGATTCAAGTAGATTCTTTGCATTCTAGGGTTTACGTTCAATATGTCATTTCAATATTCTATCTATTGTGTCTAACATTGAATATTGTATTTTTATGTTTCTATAGCATGTCTTCACTAGTCATTTGGCTATATTAACAAGCTTGCAATTCATGTTTCATTCTAGAGTTCTTATTACAAGAGGAAGAGGAAATCAAGAGATTATAGCAAGAGGTAGAGTAGACTGGGAGAGGACTGGCTGCCACACACAACAAAAGCTCCAAACTAGGACACCACCTAGAAAAATTTTTGCAATTGAAGTCCCCATGATAAGCTTTGTTAGAGAAGAGGAAGCAACTCAGTTTTAGGCACATAACAGTTGATATTCAAGCTCAATCCATGGCACTAGAGCGACCACCTAAGTTGAGGAGCAAGAGGTTCCAAGATCCTCAATACAAGAGGCTAGAAACCTACCAGTAGCAACAACCACAATCCATATTCTCATCAAAAGGAGAGGGGAAAACTTTGTCACGAAGGTGTCAATCAAATGAGAGAAGGGCATGACAAAGGAGGAGAAGGAACTTGAAAAAGAAAAAGAAGCCTCCAAGAGAGAGGAAGGGAAATGGAGGCAAAAACAACAAGAGGAGGAAAAGCACCTTAGAAAGAAAGAGCAAGAAAACATAGCATTAGCGATAAGAAGATTAGTAGAGCAATCCTCAAGAGTTAAAGAGCTGGCTCTAATGAGCCTCAACCTGGGAGGTTTTTTAGAGGTAGGCAGCAATGCAATAGGACCTATAGCTAGTCTACCAATTATCTTGGGTAAAGGTAAGGCTCCACTAGAAAGGCTTTCCCTTCACTTGTAGCCACAACACGACCCATCCTAGCTTTTACATCAGATGATTTGGCTAGAAATAGACTGTAGAGCATGGTGTATCAACTTGCTACGTAGGTCATTGCCCTCATAGGAAAGATAAAAAAAAAGCTACCGGTATCAAATGGATGCCAATTGCGGATGCAAAATCTGGTCAAAAGGTGCCTAAAACCCCAAGACTAGAAGGGTCCTCAACTGCTCTACCCATGACTACCACCCTAGGTCTAGCACCAAGTTTTGCAAAGCTATTAAAGGAGCTAGAAGAGCAAAGGGATCAACTAGATGAGGAGAGAAAGTAAGCCTTGAAAGCTTTGGAAAAGGAAAAGAGAGCCCATGCCCCTTACCGACAATACAACACAAGAGAGATTTTTAGTCTAAAGAAAGAATTGGCTAGAGTGAGGGAAGGCAACAACAAGGTTAAAAAATATGAAGAGTTGTTAGAACAAATGTTAAGTGGAAATAGAAATTTATATGCAACTTGAAGGCTAGTATGCTCAACCTATGAAAGACACAAGTAAGTTAGTGATAGAACTGGAGCACATCAAGTAGGTCCAAGGGCAACAAATAAAAGAGATGGAGGTGAAGCAAGCCAAAGAGAAGGCCCAGTAAAAGACCTAAAAACAAGTGGAGTTGAAAAATGAGATAGAATCCAAGGGCAACAAATAAGAGAGATGGAGGTGAAGCAAACCAAAGATAAGGCACAGTAAAAGACTTGACAACAAGTGGAGTTGAAAAATGAGATAGAAAAATCTACACATAACTATGCCCAACTCCAAAAGCAATCAGTCCATGAAGTACAACAAAGAAGCATCCTTGCCCAAACTTGGAAAGAATAGCAAACTATGCTAGAAATCCTTCCTAAATGGAAAAACCAAGGGCTAGAGATAGCAAAGGAAAAGGTGAGTTAGTGGGAGGAAAAGAATGTGATACATTGTAGAACATGGCCATTATTTAGCATAAGTAGAGTGTGAAAGAAGCCTTGTAGAAGAAAGAGCTAGGTAATTGAGATATGATGAAGGTTTAGTAAGCAAAAAGGCTTCATCAACACATTACTCAAGTTATGGTAGCCATGTGAGGATGACATGATGGAAAACCTTAAGAAGAAATCGCAACTCACAAGACAAGCACCCAAACATAGTCTGGAGGTGACAATTCCCAAAAGAGAGTATAGCATGATGAAGAAGAACATGTACAAAGGCTCAAGGAAATTGATCTCTCCACAGATGAAATGAAGATGATTGGAATATCCATCAGTGAAGAACCTAACCAAACCTTGGAAGCACCACCATCATCATCTCTTGCACCTAAAGCAGACTGGTAGTAGGAAGAGCATGAGCAATCAGCATTGCCTCCACCCGAAACCTGATGCCAGGAGGCATATTCCACGGTGGATTCCGTGCCACGGTGGATTCCGTGCCACGGTGGATTCCGTGAGGTTTTACGGTGGATTCCGTAAACTTAGATGACCGGGGCTCATACACAAAGAGGATTCTTTGTGCGAGAAGTTGATGGGGACGCCTGTCCTTTTCGGGCATTTCATTAATTTAGTGTGTACGTGGGTGATTCCATAGCGGGTGATTCTGCAAAATGCATATTAAATTAATAAACGTTTATGAGTTTAGAGTGCGCACTCGTAATAAATTAAGGTTAGGATTTATTTCTAACCAGTTGATTTATTTATGTAGCTGAAGACTATTAGGTATTCACTTTTGTCGGTTTAATTGTATTATTTTACTAACGATTGTGAATGCTTCAGTTGATGTGTAGAGATAGCAGCAGTGGCGGAGGAAAGCATTGGAGTCTAGCGAGTATTCGACCTTTGGACTATATTTTGATAGGCGCCACGCCTATATTTTGTTATGTCTATTGAGACATTGATTATTGATTATTATTTTGTATGCGCCTATGCGCACGGATATGTTATTTCTATTTGGACATTGAGATTGGGTGTGCCAGACTCTATGGGCACCGTCCATTAGCTTTATTTTCCTATTTTTGTAGAAAGCAAACTCAAAAGCTAAAAGCTTGTCATATTTTTGTAAATTGGGCTATTATTGAGCATGAAGATTGAAATATACATAAAATACATGCTTTGTGAAGCACTCACACAAGGCATGGGGGGAGATTGAACCCAATTGGTCTTTTGCCTCTTGTCGTGCATGCTTTTACATGGTTTTTTGTGCAAAAAGATAGAGTTCATTGTTCTTGGGGACCTTTCGGGACTCACTACGTGAGCATTCTGCGTCCGATCTGCGCACCAAAACCACCATAGAAATAGAAAGAGCACTCACCCGTCTAGGAAATATTACAAAAGCCATGTAGAAAAGAAGAGAATGGGTGGAAGGAACTATAAGGAAGCTCACTGCCAATACTCAACCGGTGCCAGATATACCCTTCTCATAGAGAGGAGAATACTTATTGATCTGTTGGAAAAGAGAAATCATCACTTGGGAACAATGGGAGCCTCAAGAATTGCCTATGCAATACCTTTAGCTTTTTGCATGGGCCCAAAAAAGATATTGCCTTTGACAGTTGTGCAAAAGGTAACTTAGGTGTCATTAAGGTTAGGGAAAATATGGTTGAAACAAAATATTTAAGACCCTAGATTATTGCAATGTGAATCAACATATTATTGGCATGACAAGGTGTTTGAGAGGTGCCATGAACTGTAAAAGGTTACAACTGTTAGCCTACTTGGAGAAGGAACATCTTGGATGACAACATGGAGTTCTCTTCTTGTACAGGTCTTGCTTTTATTACAACATGTAATTATTTAAGATTGCTTCTTTAATTATTCAATCATAAGAAAGCGATAGAAGAGGAGGGTCTCCACCCATTGTTCTTTGATATGAATGCAAGAATAGACAAGTATGCTATGTTGAGTTTACTCCTTCATGCTACATTACTACCAGCATATTGTTTTGAGGTACTAGAAGACATGAACTTCAATCAATTCACTAGTTTTAGCCAATCTTTTCTTCCAACAATACCCTTGGTAGAAAGGTCTACACTAAAGACTTATATGATGAGCAAAGCATCCCTAGAAAGATAATTGTGGCCACTACCTCGATGACCACCTAGGGATCACAAAGGGATCCAATGAGTTCTCCTCATTTACTTGTACATAATACCTTGAAAAAATTAAAAAAATATATATAAAAACAAAAATAAGATGAAAAGAAAAGAAAAAGACTAAGGACCACATACAATAATAGTACGGAGGGAATCATGACCCCTAGCCCTTCCCACTTCACTTAACTCGGGGCACATCAAGGACACGATATATCGCAAACGTCGATAGACCTGTCTTCCTAAGTCTTGCACCACACTTCCATTAATATTAATCGGGTCCTTAACTATAAGAAAACCTTCCAACCTTGCTTAAAGTCCAATTCATCTCCCAATTACACCCGCATGAGCACAAAAGTCACAACATAGTGAGATAGGCAGCCCCTAGGTGTAGTGCACACACTGTTTTATGGTGACATCACAATCTAAAGAGTAGCTCAACAAAGCCAACAACATCACTGGCCCATATCATCCTAATTCTTTCCTCTTCTACCTCAAAAATGAGCCTAGCCCCGAGGACAAATCTAAAGCTAATTCCATTCCTGCCATACATTCCCCTAAAGCATAAGGATACTGCATTACTCTTTATGTCTCTGAATTGGCATCGACTATACATCGATCCCATCAAACCTTAGAGTGCCATGGGATTGGCACTCACCTAGTAGGGGGTAATGTTAACTCTTTTTTAGGATGAAAGTAGCAAAATAATGAGAAAGTAGCAGAAGAAAGAAAAAATTACAATAAAATTTAACTTTTTCAAAGTGTAAGCAAGTGTAGGAGTAAGAGTTTTAATGGGACCAAACAATGAAAATAATTCAAGTGTAAGAGTGCCAAACTCCCTCTTGTGAAAGTTGTAAAATTAGAGACTTCACAACAATGATGTATAGAATAACTTGTGCTTCATATGCTTAGAAAGAATATAAGATATGTATTGAGGAAGGGGCAATGTTGGATCCAAGGGTGGGTGGATGCCCAAAAAATAGAACACATATACAAGCCAAAAAAGTGGAGGATAAGCTCATTCTTGGAGTGTGCAAACTTGTGACTCTCTTCTTGCACTTGTGTCTATCTTATTGTGTGTGAGAGAAGGATAGAGGGATTTAGAGACAGGGAGAGTGAGAGTGAGAGTGAGGGACTAGGCTTGGAGAAGCTCTTACTTCTATTCTTCTTCTTCTTCTACTACTTCTTCTTCGTCTTCTTCTTCTCTGCTCTTTGTGTGACAATTACAAGGGTGCATCATGTAGATGGATCTTGCTTGAGTGCATTCCTTGGATCATGAAGCTATTAGTAGATTCGTGGGCTAGACTACAACAATGTTGAATGCTGAAATGACTAGATTTTTTGGTTGATTTTTGTTGTTTTTGAGGCCTGAATGGTTGATTATTGATGGATTTTGAGTGATGTTTGGTTGTTTTGGAAGTGTTTGAAAGTTTTTTTGGATGATATTTATTATGTTTGGAAGCTCATGATGATTCTTAGTAGAAATATGAGGCTCTCTGATGTTCTAATAGGTTATGTTGAGGTTCTGATTGATTCTGATACCTTCTGTTTAGCTTCTGTTTTGTTCTGATTTTCTTCTATATGAAGCATGGATTGATGATTGATGAAGTTTAAGATCTTTTTAAAGCTCATTGAATATTTTTTGATAGTTTGGAATGGTTTTAGTATGAATAATGAGGTTTTGATGTTCTTTGTTGACCTTTCATAGACCCTCTATAGAGCCTCTATTCCTGCTTTGGTTTTTGTTCTGTAAATCCTCTGTAGATTTTCTGTAAGTGTTCTCTGATATGAGGGTGTACTTTGGGAAAATTTTCTAAATTTTGGAAAGGATGAATCTAAGTTTAAAAGAGCTAAAACAAATGGAAGAAGTAGCTGTTGAAGACTGAAGAGAAGACTGAAGTGAAGTGACAATAGTGAGCTATGAAGAGACACTGTAGTGGCTTTGCTGCCCTTTCATACCTCCCATGCCTTTTGAGAGGTGCATTCACGACCTAAGAAGGATTATTGAGAGTCATTATTGAGTATTTTAGTGAGGAGATGATGTACTATTGATTGAGACAGAAAGAGAGAGTTAGAGATAACCAATTCTATTAAAACAATGTATTTATCTATGAGAGATTGAGAGAGAGAACTATGAAGACAATGAAGATAAATACTATGTGATTATTTCCATTCAAAAATGGTGTATTCTTTTGTTCTATTGATGGATTCTATGAAGATGTTGAAGATTATGGATGATTCTATCAAATCCGTTGGAGATATCTACTATGATGCTGCGTGAAGATTTGTTCTTTTCCTTGTTGTGATTCTCTAAAGAATGAAACAAAATCTTGTTGATGTTACAAGATAGATTTTCTTGCAGTAGAAACCATTTTTCCTTGGTGTCTTTCTTGGGGCTCCATGTTTTTGGTGCGCAGCACCGAGGAAACCTGCCATATCCACAAGCATTAGAAGAGGCTGAAAATGAAGGAATGACATTGCCAAGAAGAGGAGAATTCAATGGATACTTGCAAAGTTCCTTCTTCCACTGAAGAGTTGGAGATTCTTATTGCCAAAGCCACTTTCTACAAGAAGTTCATCCCACAATGGTAGAAACATATTACCATCATGATGCAAGCTCTGTGTGGTGGACTACTTTCTGTTTCAGTTGAAGCAACAGAGACGTGCATCTTGGTGGAAAATTGTTTGGGAACAAACTAAAGAGTAGAAACAGACAGAATGACCATCCATGGAAGATTTGGCATTCATTGAGAAGTTTCCATACATCATCAAGTGGGAGATTGTGAAGAAGCTTTAGGAGTTGTGGTCAGTGGAGGTTCATGAAAACATGAAAGATATGAGTTGAAATTTGTTTGTGGATGCTCAAGAGCAAGACACGTGGGATGCTTGGTGTTCTGACAATCTCCTATTTGTCCAATTAGCAACCCATTGGAAGTTCGTAGATAGAGTGTTCTTTACAATATACACTATTGAAATCATCACAAGCTGGCATTATTATGATGATGGCACAACAACGATCCTAAGAAGAATAAGTTTTGATACTTTCAGAATGGAATATCTCCCCCTTTGTAGTGGTTTGAAAGCTGAATTCAGAGATGTTGAAAAGAAGGAAGTAGAAGAAATGTTGGCCAGAGAGTTCTCTAGAGACTGAAGCCCCTCTGATTCTATTATGTTGAGTACAGAACAACTGGTTGGAGCAAACCCCTTGATGAATGATGCAATCAAGAGGCAAGCACTAGAAGGAGTCCAGAGGTACGTGAGAAGAGAGAATGTAAGAATCAAGGCTGAGAATGAGCTTGCAGTAGAGGCCTCCTTTGACACCTTAAAAGCACTCTTTATAGAAGTCCCCATGGCAACTCAAGGTCCCCTTCCTAGTCAGATTCATCTTGGAAATATTGATGACAGGCCAGTAAATGTAGTCCCATTACCAATTTTTAAGGGACAGTACAATGAAGACCTTGATCTTCATGTAGTAGAGTTTATGGTAGCATGTGTGGCTAACAATGCTAGAACCCCCGAGCATTGGTTAGAGATCTTCCCTGCCACTTTTAAGGGCATGGAATTTCAATGGTATGAGAGACAATAGCATGAACTTTTGGCACATGGGACGACTTGAAGTTGGCCTTCCTCACTAAATTCAGACGTAAAGGTTTTGAAGAGTGGATGCGATAGGAGTTCATGAACCTAAGTCAGTCCTCTGGAGAAAGAGTAGAAGCTTATGTCTTGCAAATGGAATCCATCCTAAAGAGATGGACCAATCATCTTTTGGATAAAGGCATCCAGAAGGGAGTGTTCCTCAGAGGCCTACAACCAAAAGTTCGCAAGTTCATGGAATTAGAAGACCAGTCAATTTGCAAGCTGCACTGGAAGGTGCAAGACTGTATGACAAAGTTTAAGCAAGGTTGTCAATGACTCCAAGAAGAGGAGTCCTACCTCCTCTCATGCCAGGAATGGTATACCCACCAAATGTAGTTCCAAGGACAGTTCCCTACCCCTACCCCCAAATGCAAACAGTGTCACAGTACAATGCACCTAATCCACAGTGGCCGCAAACAACAATGCCTCAAATGATGGTTCAACCACAACAACAATGGTCTCCAATATTTTCTCCAATGGCTCCTCAACAACAGTTGAATCCTACCGACTAGAATCAATAAACTCAAGTTTGAACAGGAGCTCTGAATCAGAACTAGAACAGAGGACCTCCTAGATCAACCCAACCCATGTATGTAGTAATTACAAAAGCTTTCCAAAACTCTACTGCAAGTACTTTAGGAGGTGAAAATATGAAGGACAACCTATCCAATTCAGTCGCGTAAGTATTAAGAAAGAGCTTATGGATATGATTATAGAACAACTACAGACACTGAAGGTAAATACCGCCAATATATCCACTCTTATGGGAGGTGGGAGAGATGTGATGCATTCTAATACATGGTGGAAAAGTGCCATCAAGCAAGACATTTAGCCACTGGTTGTACCCAAAACCAACCATTCTTGGAGCCTTCTGTTCATACTATTTGAGGAAGAACCATACAAAGAATATTTATTCTCTGAAAGAGATGCACAAACGAAGAAAGAAAGATGAAGACGCAAGATTTAACTTGCTAGAATCCAAAATGACAACACATGGCGTTGGACCAAAACCTAGGGATTTTGATCTTGATTTCAGTCCAAGGAGATTTCCCTCTCAAAGTTATAGAGAACAACAGTCTGGCGGTGGTCAGAGATCAGAGGTGGAATGTTACGAATGTGGAGAAAAAGGTCATATATCACCCAATTGTCCAAACCCTAGAAGACATGTAGATTACAAGCCCAAATGCAGTCGATGCAAAGGAGAAGGCCATACTACAAAAGATTGTCCAAGTCCAACCCCTATGAAATCTACTTCTGATATCCAACAGAAGACCCAAGAACCTACTTCCAATTTGGTGGAATTGGAAGTGGCCGCAATAACGCGAGCAAAGAAAGGAGAACCCATAGTTCCAAAAGAGAATCCTTCTACCAAGACTGTGAAGTTCAACCTCCCTTGGGAAAAACAAAACAATGAAATACAGAATAAGGAAGTACAAAGCACTACAGAGCCATAGAGAGTTACAGAGACAGTTGCAGAGACATGACCGGAAAATAGAGGATGCGGAAGTACCTCTTCATGAAGAAGAAGTACATATGTTGCCACTCTTAGAAGAAAAAGGGAAGATAAATGTGGGCATGGCTCTGTTTCCCAATCAATTGGAAAAGCCTATGGATCCTATCAAAGAGTATGATTCGGTCAAAGACCTAGACACCTTTAAACCAAACCTAACATTCCGAAAATTGTTGATACTGTCTCCCGGTTGGCAAAAAATATTTAAAAGTATCTTGACAAGAAGTCACTAACTAAGGATTGCTCCCCCAATAACAACAAAGTCCAACAGAGCCTCAGAACCTATGAAGGAAGTGGATGTGGCTAATGTCTTCCTAGATCAATAAATGACAATTGGACCTTCCACCTGCACATCTAAATCAGCCAATAACTTTTGCAGCCATACTACCTCACATGCTGCAACAACAACGCCTCTATACTTAGCCTCTTTACTCGAAAAGCAACTGTAGATTGCTCTTTGCTGCTCCAAGTAACTGCTGCACTACCAAGAGAGAACATGTATCAGCTGGAAGATCTTCTATCAGACATACTACCAGCCCAATCTGCATCTGTGTATCCAAACACCTGTACATCTGTACCTACCTCATAGAAAAGTCCATAATGTAATGTGGACTTCACATATCTCAATATGTGTCTGACTGCATCCAAATGTGGATTTCTAGGTACTTGCATAAACTGACTCACAAGACCAACAGCGTAGCTCAAGTCTTGCCTTGTAATGGTCATGTAGATCAAACTCCCCACTATCCTCCTGAACATAGTAGGGTCTTCTATCTCATCCCCAACATCAGCACTCAACTTTACATTCTACTCCAACGGGACTGAAAGTGGTTTGCATGCTGTCATACCATACTTGGACAACATATCCAAGCCATACTATCTTTGGGACAGCCATATAACATCATCACATCTAACTACCTCAATGCTAAGGAAGTACCTTAGCTCACCTAAATCCTTCATCTCAAACTTCTTCTTCAAAAAGTCCTTGACTTCAGCAATCCCACTATCACTATCACCTGTAATAATCAAGTCATCCACATAGATGACTATGATGACCAAACGTACATCTCCCTTTCTCACATAAAATGAGTGATCAGCATCAAAAACATAAAAGACAATATTGACAAGATACTCTTTGATCTTGTCAGACCATGCTCTAGGTGCTTGCTTGAGCCTATAGAGCGCCTTCTTCAACCTAAACACATACGTGGGATGCTCTAAATCTTCATAACCTGCTAGCTGATCCATATACACTTCTTCCTGGAAATCACCATGCAAGAAGGTATTCTTCACATCCATTTGCTACAACCTCCAACCTTTGGCTACTGCCAAAGTAATCACACATCTGACAGTTGCCATCCTAGCAACTGGACTGAAGGTTTTATCATAATCTATGCCATATGTCTGGGCATAGCCTTTTGCAACCAGCCTAGCTTTGTACCTACTAATAGAACCATCTCCATTGTGCTTAATCTTATAAACCCACTTACATCCAATAGCTTTCTTGCCCTTCGGCAATGATACTAGATCCCAAGTCTTATTGGCCTCTAATTCAACCATCTCCTCATCCATTGCTGCATCCCAATGAGTA
Source organism: Lygodium microphyllum (assembly GCF_053477565.2). NCBI lineage: Eukaryota > Viridiplantae > Streptophyta > Polypodiopsida > Schizaeales > Lygodiaceae > Lygodium > Lygodium microphyllum. The sequence continues at coordinate 9,341,359 of NC_141160.1, forward strand.
TGACCAATAGCATCCTCAAAACAAGTGGGCTCAACATCCTCAACTAGTTTCACCATATAAGCATAATGGTGAGCTGCATAACCTTCAAAACCAAATCTTTTAACAGGGTATCTGACCCTACTATATCTGCGTACCACCGGATCACTCAATGGAGCCTTTACATTACTATGAGCTCTCTGTACACCTGGTGTCCTAACAGAAGGAATACCAAGCTCATCATCCAAGCTCTCTGAGCCGCTGAAGTCTCCATCAAGAACCGCATCGATGCCATCTGACACTTTATTCTTTCCTTTGTCTTTACCTGTGTGGGAGCTTTCGCTCAACCACCAAGACCCATGGACCGCTTATTGTTCAAGCGTTCCAAGCGAGCTCTCATGGCTATCTCTCACCTAGCCAATGCGTCGTCGATCCTACAAATGCAGTGAACTTACCTTGATGCTTGATCGAGTGCCCTCCTCTCTCTCACACTTCGGTAGCTCCACGATTCTTGATGCTAGCTCAAGCATCCTCAAGCCTCCTCCATCTCCAAGCCTCATCCTCCATAGTCGCGCGCGCAAGAGAAGAGAAGAAAGGAGAAGAGGAGAAGGGGGGAGGAGATGGTGGAGAGCTTCACCCTCTTGATTCCTCACTCTCTCACGTGCTCACTCCCTCACACTCTCCCACTCCCTCTCTCAAGAGCACACACAAGCAAGAAGAAGGAGAGAAGAAGAGAGGAAGAAGAAGACTAGTTTTGCCACACCAAAGAATGAGCTCTTCATTCACTTTTCAACTTTATATACAAAACCCTACTTCCCTTTTGGGCAGTCATTCCCTTTTTCCCTTTTTTACATGGTCGGTCATAGCCCAGGCCCTGTTTTCCATTGTTCTTTTCTCTTCCTTGCTTTCTTTTCACTACCCTTCTATCTTTACAAATAGCACGGGTGAGAGCCCGGCACTTTTTACAAGATTTTAGAGTGCGCTTTTTATGTGCCTTTCCCTTTTTATGGTTGCCTTGGTCTTTAACGGTTGTCCTTGCGCTTTTGGGCTTTTCTCCTTCTTTTCCTCCATCGGGCTACCTTCTTTTCGCCTTTGCCCTGCGTCTTCTCTGCTTTCTTTCGCTCTCGTCGTGTTGGGGTTAACATTGCCCCCCTCCTAGACGAGTGCCAGTCCCATGGCACTTACTGGCAGAGGGAGCAAGTGGTGGTAGGCGCTAAAGACTTCAGGGGGACTGGGGCTTGGGGTCTGCACGGGTGATTGGGTATGCGGGGGTTGGTTGGGGATGCCACGTTGGGTGATTTTGCCAGCTCGCTGGATGCTAGGTGGGCAATTAGCATGGGAGGTTGATGAAGAATGAATGCCACTTAGGTTGTGGTTGTCGATACCTGCAATTGAAAACCTGTCAGGTGGTCTCTCCCTAGGGGTGGTGCTAGTCTCTGTATTGTGCACAAGACTTAGTTTGGGAGACAGGTCGAACTCTGAGCAAGCTGAGAGTGTTGTCCTGCACTTGAGGACCCAAACTGTGAATTACTTCTGTGTAGGTATTATATGAGTGCCGTGCGTGTGCATACTTAATTATTACGTAGTTAGGAGACTGGGCGACGGGGGCCACGTGGAGCAGAAGGGTGGTAATGGGGAGATAAAGTACACCTTTGACTGTGTTCAGTTTTTTTTTTTTTTGCCATGGTTACATGGGGGCAGCATTACAAGGGATAACGGGAGTTCTACCCCTCATCATCCGAATTATGGGGAAGGGTGGGCGGAGGCCGGGGGGCCTTGTTGAGGAACTTCCGGCTTAGCAAGTAGCCTTTAGTATGGAGGCGGGTTTTAAGGGTGGTGGTGGAGAGAAAGGGGTGATTGCACTGTGTGAACTTGCTGTCATTCATGTCTTCCAGCAGTGCAACACAAAAGGATGGCAAAAGGGCAGCACGCATCATGAAACGAGTCATGGTGGTGCTGTCTATGGCGCTGGGATCAAAACAAAGGGGCGGAAGGTGGCGCTCTTGAGGTGCAGGTTCCTGGTGTACTAGTATTCTAATTAACCTAAGGTAGTTACAGGTGGTGATGAAGGCTGGGTCAGGACAAGAAGAGAATTCAGTAAGGAATTTATTTATGGAGCTGTACAAGTCGGGCAGGGTGAAGAGAAGGGTGCTCCTATGGGAAGTGGAGTTGGCATTGTAAATAACGGGAAAGTCAAACCTGCCGTGGATGGACGGGTTAAAATCCACTCCTACCCTTTGAGGAAACGGCATAAAGGTGGGGTCGATCCTTTCCGAAGGGAGGGTGTTGCAAAACGCCATCCATGCCTCCAGGTTGACGTCAAAAATGCGCTGCCTTTAGGTAGGTTGGGAACTATATCCTTCCACGGTGCGGGGTACATGGAGGACTTTGTCCTGCCAAAATTCGCGGTCCTCGGTCCCCCAAGTAGTTGGGTGGGCCTCACGCTCTTCTAACCATCTAGCCTTGAGCCGGGCCCCCATGGCGATGACATCCTCCACCAACTGAATGGGCAGCACCCTATTCAGAGCGGTGGGCAACTCGAAGTGTAGGTCGAAGGGGTCTCGGCTATACTCCTGCTGCTCCCAGATGATCATCTCAGCGCGGTACTCAGTGGGGAGTCTTGGGTGTGCAGCGGGAAAGGGGCGGGCTGTTTCAGGGCATGTCTGGCCTTGAGTTTTCTTCTTGCCTTCTCCACCAGTTCCTTCCTTCGGGTGGTGTGGGCCACTCTTCGTTCGGCGGGTGCGTCATGGGGTGGCACTTCGGTTTGTTGGGGTTGAGGGGGTGGCGGGGCATATTCCTCGTCCTGAGGCCCTAGTTCAAGCTCGGGCTCACCCCCTTCTGCTTGCTCCTCCCCCTGTGTTTTTTCTTCAGTGAACCCCAGATCATCCATTTCCTGTGTTGTCAGTCCTGCTTGTGCTAGACATTTCCTTTGTTCCTCCAGGCTCTGCGGAGGGCCTCCTAGTTGCAGTGGTACGTGCAGGCCTGCCGTAAGGGCCTTGCGCGCAGTGGTTAGCTTTCTCTGCAACTGATCATTGGTCTCTCCTATTTCTGAGTGGGTGGTGTGGAGTAGCATGTTGATGAAAGTGCGTTGCTGAGCCATCATAGCAAGTTGGGCTGCCTCTGCTTGGTTTTCAACCATCACTTTGTCGCCCTCAGCCTTGGCCAGCCGGCGTGCTAGGTCCCGCACTCTCTGCTCGTTGTGATTTTCCCACTCCTTTGCCCGCTTCTCCATGTCTTCCAGGCTCTCTCCTTGTCGGAGGGTCATTGCCATGAGCTGTTGTTGTTGGGCTTCGAGCTCCTGGTGCAAGCGGGACTGCTCTCGATGCTGCTCTGCAATCTGCTCGTTGAGTTGGTCCCGCATCGCCTGTAACCTGCGCACCTGTTCTGCCCTCAATTGATCCAGCTCTGCAACGTCTTCTCTAATTTTTTCAAGTTGGCTCTGCGCCTCCAAGTTAGTTGCAGATAGCTGGTCATTTCTGCGCTGAAGGTGGGCATTTGTCTCCCTCTCCCTGGTGAGACGCTCCATCAGAATTTTCCTTCGTCCTTCCCAAGTAGCGTCGCGCTCCTTCAGGGTTTTCAGCTCCTCCACCTCCTTGGTGCTGGCCTCCTCCTTAAGCACAGCAATTTCTTTTTGATACTCTATTATTTGTCTTACTCTGTCCAGTTGGAGGGCAGCTTGCGATTCGCGCTCCGCTGCCAGCTCTTCCACCGCCACCCTCCTTTCCTGCCTGGCTGTTTGCAATTGCGCGAGCAGCTCCTTTACATAGTCATCATAGTGGCCTGCCGGGGGTGGGGAGTGGGGCCTGATGGTAGTAGTGGCAGTCTCCTCCACTTTTTGTCTTTTCTCCTCTGGCCCCTGCTCTAGCTCGGTCGTCGCTGCCCTTTTGGCCCCTGAGACTGGGGTGGCCTTGGCTGCTTCCCTTGCCAACTCTCGTTCCACTAAGAATTGTAGCCAGGTAACTATATTGCTTTCATCTACCTTTGCGGTGTGCATCAAGGCGGCTGTGTCAGGGGGCGTCACCTTGAGGGGAGTGGCTTGGGTGGTTGGTGCGGGGAGAGGGGAGACGGGTCTGACCGGGTCTTTTCCCTTCCCTTCTGTAGGAGGCGACGGCATAGGTTCCGGCGCACCAGTGCTGGGGCCGGGTGCTTCAGATTTGGATTGGTATGCCCTGCCCGCTCCCTCTATGTCTTTCCTACGTTGTTCCTCGATGGAGTGACGCGTTGCCAGCTCCAATTCTTCTTCTTCTCTCCTCCTCAGCTCTTCCTCAGCTCTTTTTCTTCTTTCCTCTTCTTCTCTTACCGACTCTCTTCGGGCCCATTCGAGCTCCTCCTGCTCTTTTCTCCTTCGCTCCTCCTCTCTCTTTCCATGCAGGGCTTTGGTCCGTTGCTCCGCTTCCCTTTTTGGTGCAGCCTGGCGCTCTTCCTCCTTGTCGGTGTCCGTCTCTGTTTCATCCGATTGTTCCTCCGGCTGGGGCTGGGACTGCGATGGCAATTCGCCTCCTTTTCCGCCGCCTCCCTATTTGTCCTCTTCAGCACGTCCCTGCCCTATTGCCTCATGGAGGATCGCAGTGAGGACACCTCCAAACCCTACGGTGGAGGCCTTGGAGGACGAGGCCTTGCGGGTCGATCGAGGCGAGGGGGATTCTCCTGCCCCGGCCCTTCCTCCTGTTGCCAGGTCCTTTGCTGAGGCCTCAATCGTCCTTCTCATGAAGCCGTTGAGGTTTACCTCATCCAGTGCCTGAGCCGCGATGCTTTCCAGTAAAGGCACATTTATCCTGGACATGATGCTATTGCATCGTTGACTCGAAAATAGGGTATGCATCATTTTTGCCTGCAGCTGGATCTCTGGATCAGGGATGTCTGCCAAGTTGACTCCGTCGTTGGTGTGGACTTTCACCTTGTCCATTCCCAACATGGCATAGACGTCCCTTTTTGGCTTCTTCTCCACCTTGTTCGAAAGTTCCAGAGCTCGTTCTACCAGTTCAGGGGTCAGTTCAACCTACACTTGTTTGGTGGCTCCCGCGTCCCGTACTGTGATGGTGCCTCTGTTTTTGTTGAAGGTGCATAGGAACTCTGCGCACAGGGCATAGTCTATTCTCCGGCCCACTGCTTCCAGGTACCACTGTAAGTGGCATTGCTCCATGATCCGTCGCACTGTTGGTTCCTCAATAACCACATCCTCCAAGTTGAATATATGGCAGAACTTCAGCTGATTGAATGCTCTGGTTTCCACCGTGAGGCCGTACCGCGCCTGTTTCTCCTCCAAAAAAGGGAGTTTGCCCGCTTTGTCTTGGCCTGCCATGGTCACTACCTGTACATCCAGTCAATTCACTCCTTAGTATTTTGGCAACCAATTTGTAGGACAACCATAACAGATTTCATCATTCATAATCATGATTTTTTCCTTTTCAACTTCTATCACCTGTTCCTGCATGGCATTTTAATTTGGAGCTTTTTCATGCGTGGTTCACTTTTAGTTTTAACTTTCATGCTTGGTTTGCTTTTTAGATTTACTGATTTACTGCCCCACTGATTTACTGCCCACTACTGCCCCACTGATTTACTGCCCACCTCTCCCTGGAGGAAAAGAAAAATCCGTCCCAGGATTGGGGTGTGGGCTCCAGGTGTTAAGGTTGTTTTGTGGAGGAGCCAATCGTAGAAGTTGGGGTTATATTTGAGGTGTGCAGCGTGGTCTAGGTCACAGGGTCGAATGCCTACGTGGGTGATGTATGTGAGGACATCGGTAAGGAAATCTTCGGAGTTGATCCGACTTGCGATGTGGAGCTCTTCTTTGTCAGGATGCGATCGAGATAGGGGTGTCCTAAGATATGGTCGTCCATGGTTCGACCTCGAAGAGTGGTTAACACTCGATACGAGGTGGGCGCGACGTATGTGGGATCATACTCGGCCGTCTTGATGGCCTGGCGTTGTTCGGCGTTGGTCATTGTGTGGCATCCTTATGTTGCCCACTTTAATCAAAGAGTGTACCATTGCTTCAAGAAGGGAGATTTGGTGTTCGCGAGGTGGGACAACCTTGCTGTTTCTTGGTTAGTGAGGCTAGACATCGTGCATGGGTCAAACGATGGGATGAGGCATTGCTTAATGGCTTGCTCTTCGGAGACCTCGCGAGCGAGTAGCTCAGCGGCAGAGCGTGAAGCTTGTGCGAAGGCGAATTCGAAAGTCTCCCAAGAGCAAGGCATAGTGCGCACGTCCGTTGCAAGGGGTTCCGCTAACAGTCCCAAGTCTAGGCGGTCATAGCTAAGGGCCAGTGCCACAAAAGTGGCGTCGAGTTGTTTGATGCAGTCCACAACGTCAACCCCCGTGTCCTCGGCGAGGTCCGTGGCCAGCGTTAGGAATGACTTCCGTTCATAGGAAGGCTTAAGGCCGTCAGGTGGTTGAGGTTTGTTGGGGCTAGAGGTTTGATCGGCACAGAGCTACCGCTGGGGGCCTGTTTGAGTCAGCAGCTCGGCCAACAGTTGAATGGACGGGTCGGGGTTGATCTTAGGGACCGTGCTAGGGCAGTCGGCAGGGCTGCTGGGTTGCGGGCCAGGGTGGTTGGGTGATACCGCCGGCAGTAGTGGCCGGTGCTTGGGCCGTTGGGCGTGTATGACGCCTGTGGGATGACTCTCAAAGGAGTCGGATGACTGGGGTGGATTGTGCGGTTCGTGGTCTTGAAGTGTCAGAGGACCGGGCTTTGCGATTGACGTAGGAGTAGGGCCTGTGTTAGTTGGGACCTTGGGGATCCACAGCAAGGCATTCCCTTCATAGTAGCCTTGTGCACGTAGCAGGGTTTTGGGGACCCATATTTTCTTAACCATGCGGCGCTTGTGATGATGGCATTTTGGTCTTCTAGGTTTAGATTTGTATGTGTTTCGCGGATCCGCGCGTCTAGTTGTAGATTGATCCCGAGGCTTCTTCGGCACCCAGTGCAAGCGAGTCTGTTGGGGTTTTGCCTTAGGTTTGGCGGGTTGCGGTGCATGGGGATCTGGGTGTAGTAGATATGCACGATCCTCTTTCTTAGTCCTATGTGCAACTATTTCTAATGGTGGTCCATTGAGCAATGCTGGGGTTACAAGGCGCTGGTTGAAAGTCGTGACAATTGCCACATTTCCGATTGTTAGGTGGATGCGTTGTAACTCATAATCAACATTGCAGCGGGTCTGCTTTTTAAAAGTTTGCCCGAGCAGTGACTCTGCGCCTGCCTCCTTGGCATCGGGTAGGACATAGAACAGCATGGGAATAGTTTCAGTCTCGATAGAAACTGCAACCGTGCATGTGCCAAGGAGCAGGTAGGATTGGGCCCCATATGGGTTCAATCTGGCTGTTGTGGGATGAAGTGTTGGTGCGCCAGGTTGGGTCCAATGCTTATGCATCAAGATGTTAAAATCTGTCCCCCTCGTCGATCAGGGCGTTGAAGGAGCACGTTTGCTTGGCCGTGACCGTGGTGCGGAGGTAGGCGGGTTCTACAAGCTCGTCCTCATTTTCTTCGATTTCCGTAAGTGTGGCTACTCGTATTTTAACGAGCGTTTCCACCATTGGTTGTTCATGTAGTGGGTGCGTGGGCGGATAGTACTTTTTGATTCGACTGCCGTTAAAGAAGCCGATTCCCTCTCCATCCAGTGTTTCCAGCTGGACATTACCAGTACGGCTGATTGCGCGGACCTTAAAGGGCCCAAGACCTCTGAATTTTATCTTCTGTTTGTGTCCTTTAACTGAATAGAGGAGCACTAGGTCGCCCGGCTCAAACTCTCGTTGTTGCTTGACGTGCTTGTCAAACCAGGTTTTGCGTCTAGCTTTCTCACAAATAAGCGCGTGGGTGGCTAGCAAACGTACCTCTGATAGGCGTTCTAGCTCGACTAAGCGTTGCGTCCATGCCTCCCTCCCCTCCCATCGTTCTTGTAGTGCTATCCGCAGGCTAGGGACAAAGAATTCTAGGGGGAGAATAGCTTCGGTCCCATAGGTTAGCCTGAAAGGCGTTTGTCTGACGGCTGTCTTATAAGCTGTTCGGTAGGCCCACAAGGCCGCCATCAACTTGTTATCCCAGTCACTTCGTGAGGTTGAGACAACTTTGGTCAGGACAGTGATGAGAATTTTGTTGGTTGACTCAGCCTGGCTGTTAGCCTGAGGGTAGTATGGTGAGGATTTGCAATGGATGATGAGGAATGTGGATAGGAGATGGGCTATCACTTCGTTGATGAAATGCGTTCCCTGGTCGCTGACCAATTCGATGGGGCACCCAAAACGCGAGATCACGTGTTCCCATAAAAACTTGGCAGTTGTCCTAGCGTCATTTTTCCGTGTGGCCCTCGCCTCTGCCCATTTGGTGAGGTAGTCCGTGGCTACCACTATATATCTAGCCTGTGAATATTGTGCCACAGGGCTAATGGGTCCTATGAAGTCAATACCCCACTTTTCGAAAGGTTGGCGAGCGATGATCGGGGTTAACTCCATCTGATCTTTACGGATTGGGACCCTCCTCCGTTGGCACGCATCACAGTGTTTGACAAATTGTGAGGCATCCCGGAAGAGCGTGGGCCACCATAGCTGGGACTACAACACCTTCCGTGCTATCGTATCCCCGCTAAAGTGTCCTCCTGCAATGCCGCTGTGCGCCTCTGAGAGCACATCGTGCATCTCATGCTCACATACGCATCTACGTAGCAGACCGTCTTGCCCCAGCCTATAGAGCTGGCCTACAATCAACTGATAAGGCTGGATTTTCAGGATTAATCGCCTAAGTCGTGCCCGTTCCATTGGTCGTTCGGGCAGCCCATGCTCGAGTACTTGGACTATGTCGTCTGCCCAATATGGTGTCAGGTCGGCCCTGAATAGGTCTTTTTCGCTGGATATGCGGAATAAGTGGCTGTCTGGTAATTCGTCCACTATGCCTTGTCCAGCAGCTTCTCCTGTGGGTATTCGGGACAGATGGTCAGCCATGTAGTGTTGTTTTCCCTTCCGTACTACCACTGAGAAGTCGAACTCTAGGAGCAGGAGAAGCCATCGTGCTATACGTCCTATAGCGCAAGGTTTGTTGACTAGGTAGAGCAGAGCTTGATGGTCGACAAAGAAGGTGAAGGGGGTGGCAAGCAGGTAATGCCAGAACTTCTTCACGGCGAACACCATAGCTAATCCCTCCCTTTCTGTTGTTGAATAGTTCATCTCTATTTCAGTGACCTGCCTACTTGCAAAACTCACTGGGTAATCTAAGTTATGCTCACCAGGTTGGCACAGCACCGCCCCCGTGGCGAACTTAGAAGTGTTGATGTGTACGTGGAACGGCATGGTCCAATCTGGGAGTCGTAGGATAGGTGCTGTTGTTAGGGCTTTTTTCAGTTCCTCGTAGGCTCGTTGGCAGGCTTCGGTCCACTCGAAGGCAATTAGCAGCTTGTACAATGGCCTAGCGATCAGCGCGTAGTTTAGTACAAACCGCCGGTAGTATCCTGTGTGACCTAAGAAGCATTGAACCCCCCTATAATTACTTGGGGGTGGGAGGTCCACGATAACCTTGACCTTTGAGAAGTCTGTGGCAATGCCGTTCTTGGACACCACGTGTCCCAGGATGCAACCGTGCTTCACCCAAAACTGATATTTCAGGGGGTTGAGAGAGAGACGATATAAACGGCACCGTTCAAAGACCACGCGGAGTTTTTCGAGATGTTGGTTCCAAGCCGAATGGACACACATGTCATCGACAAAGACCTCCAACTCCTTGCGAAGCACATCCTTTAATATGGTGCACATGAGGCGTTGAAAGGTGGCGGGGGCATTGGTTAGCCCGAATGGCATGACTACATAGGCAAAGACGCCCCACTCAGTGGCGAAGGCGGTCTTGTGCCTATCTGCAGGGTGCACTTGCACCTGATTGTATCCCGAGAAGCCATTCAGGAAACTGTAGGCTTCCTCACCTGCCACCCTCTCAAGCATGTGCTCGGTATACGGTAAGGGGTAGTTGTCTCTCTTTGTCGCTGCGTTTACTTTCTTGTAATTGACCCACACTCGAATCTTGCCGTTTTTCTTCATCACAATGACTATGGGTGATACCCAGTCCGTGTGCTCAATTTCATAAATGAACCCAGCTCGCATTAACTTGTCAATTTCCTCCTTGACAGCATGGGCGTGCTTGGGATTCATGGGATATGGTCGCTGCTTGACCGGCACTGCATCCATCGTCATGGGTATGTTGTGAGTCACAACACTCGGGTCCACCCCTCGTAGCTCGTCTAGGGACCAAGCAAACACATCCCGGTACTCCCGCAAAAGAGTGATGAGGTTGGATTCTTCCTCCGTGGTCAGGTCCTCGGCAATGAACACCGGTCGGGGTGTTTCTCGTTCCAGGGCTAGGTTTATCTCCTTGACCTTGGCTGGCCCTTCGATGGGTTCGCGGATTTGCCCTTGGCGTTTGGCACTTAGCAGAACCACCACCCTGTCCCCTTTTTTGAATTTCGAAAAGCGCTTAGGGAGGTCTTGCGGCTTTCATTGTTCTTCCAATCGCACGTCGTTGGAGCGCTCTGTTTTATTCTGTCGTAGTCGTCGGCGCCTCAGGTGGATGGGCAAATCTCCCCTGGTGCGTCTAGCCGTGGGTGGCCTAGGGATTTCTGGGTCATCCTCCGAAGTAACTTCGGATTTAGAGTCGAATTCCTCATTTTCACTAGGGGAGGTGGTCTCTCCTAGCGGCCGCAGTTCGGAGGGCGACTCGGTTCTAAGCAGGGCTGCCGCTTTTGGTTGGGTCAGGCCGGCCTGCTTAAAATCCACATCCCCCATTTGTTCCAACCACGCACGATCGCATTTCGCACACATGACCCCTTGGTCCATCCAAAGGGCCGGCCTCGGCTGTGGTTTTGCATCCGCTCGGATTTGCTCAATCTCTCCCCCTTCGGTATCATATTCTACAGTGTCCATCTCACCCTCACTTTCTTCATCGAAGGGTTGGCAATCTTCGTATTCGTCGCCGGAATCTGCCTCGCTGGACTGCGCATCGTTCTCCAAGGCCTGTTCTGCCTCATTTTGTTGGTCGGGGACCAATGCCCAGTTGTATCTGAGATTTAGTTCGTGCACTCTGGTCCACTTCCATTCGGGTCATTCCAAGAGGTCTTGGAGCGGCTTGAGATTGGCGGCTGCGTTGCACTCCAGTCGGTTCATTAGGTGTCCCAGTATTCCCTGAAGTTCTCTCCTATTGGTTGGTACTTGGAAAGCGACAGGTTTAGGTCCGTCATGGAGGCTTGGTGCCATCATGTAGACAGGTGTGGGCTGTGTTTCTCTTGGCTTGCCAACTATTTTGACAGCCTGCTCGTACGCTTCATGATCTGAGAATGGCAAATCAAGCGTAGCGAGAACGTGCATCCAATCCCGCTCGTCCTCCGGGCAAGGGATATACTTCATCAAGGACCCGCGGGGTTCCTTGTTCTGGTCAATTCCTTTGAGTAGAGTGGAGATGGTATCTAGGTCGACTGGTGAGGTCTTCCAAGTGTCCATCTCTATTCTCACAGCGTCAGCTCCGTTGCCCAAGAAGATCAAGTTGTTACCCCAGTCTTCGATAACTCTGGCATTGCGCATCCAGGGTCGACCCAATAAGATGTCATAGTCTACTCCCTTCATGACGATGAAGTCGACAGAGAATTGGATTCCTGGAATCTTCACTGGCCAAGTCTTCAAGACCCCGAATGGTCTTACTCGCATGCCATTTGCTAGTGTGACGTTAAACCGGGCAGTTTCGACGAGCGGGTTTCTCCACTTTTGTAGCACTGCATAGTTGAGCACACTAACCCCTGCGCCTATGTCCACGATCCCCCTTCTCGTTGTGTCCCCTAGGGCTAGGACTAGCAGGACTGCGTGCATTTCTAAGCCCTCCCAGAAGGCGTTGATGTGCAAGGACTTAGGGCTTGAGTGTAGCGTCAAACTTGGCAAGTGCATTTCCGCATCCTAGTCTTGAGCATTTCCTGGGGCTTGCTCGTGTGGTCTGTCGATCCACCGTTTGAGATCCTGCCACAGGGTAGAGTGCTGCCTGAGCAGCTCTCCCAGCGCAACCGTTACAGGGGTGGTCACTAGTGTGGTTAGGAGATTGCTAAACCCCTGTCCTACTCTATGTTCAGACTGTTCGGGCCAATGGCCAGGGCTGTCCTGTGGTTCTGTTACGTCTATGCCTGGCCTTGTCCTTGTCGGTACTGCTTGTGGCGTAGCCACCTCGGCAGACTTAGGGTGGGGTAGCGATGACGGCGCACTCATGCTGGAGAGGTCCTCAATCTCATCCTCCGTGATGGGCTCGACGTCCTTGAGGTGCTGTTGAGCCTCCCTCACCCATTCCTTTACCTTTTCTATGGCTTCCAATTGCCGCCTGGGGTGTGGGTATTCCCCCACCTTAGCGCTCTCCGGTTGCGCAGTTCTAGGGGCTGAAGTTTCTGCCTCTGCGTCTGAGACTTTCTTGCCGTGGGGCAAGGTCGTGATACTGTCGGTTTTTAGTGCGACCTTAGCCTCTGACCTCTTCTTTTTCCACCTACGGCTTTTCTTTCCTACAGAGGCAGCATCGAGGTTGCTAGGTCCTGGCAGAGAGACGCCGGCTTGCTTCATTTGTGCTCGGGTCATCACTCGTAGGGGGATAGGTGTGGCCTCCCCATCGAGGTTTTCAACACCAAACAGTCCCAGCGGGACGGACGGCAAATTAGCCGTCCCAGAAGGTGGCTTCCGCTTTGGGCAATCTATGAAAAGATGAGTGATTCCACACTCTGCACACCTTTGGTCGGCTTTGTCCCTATTTTGCTGCTCTCTTTCTGGGCACCGTGACGAGACGTGACCAGGATGTCCACATGTCCAACAAGTGACTGGATCCGGTGGCTGCCCTCCCAGGCCTCTACCCCGTCCTCGTCCTAGTGCCATCACCGGTACTGGTCGATAATCCATGAGGATTGCATTGCCCTCGTCGTCATGCGAGACGTATGGGTATATATAGGTTTCTTCGTCACTGGGCTCCTCTACGTAATGCACAGGAGCATCGCTCGGTGGGTGGGTCACATAGGGACTAGGCAGCCTAGGGATACCGGTAGGGTTTATGTCCAGCCTAGGGACCGTTGGCTTCGTATCGTTAGGTGCTGGTAGGGCAAGAGGAGCTCCCCTTCCGTAGAATGGCTGTGGCCTGTTAGCCGGATAGAGTTGGCCGTAGGGCTGCGTGTACGGTAGTCTTCGTGGTAGTCTGCAGTGTGCGGCATCATGGCCGAACCTTTCGCAGTTGGTGCAGGGTCTCAACCTAGGGTCCTGACATTCTGCTGGCAGGTGGTTTCCTCTGCAGTACACGCACTGGGTGTGCTGACGCGTAGGTCGCCTTAACATGTCCTGCATTTTGGCCAGTTCTGTCTTGACCTCAGCCAAGCCATGGTCTGCCTCGGCGGACTTTCCCTTATCGTGGGATGACGTGTTGGATCGCTCGCTAGAGGTTGGCGTTCGTTCTAAACTCCGTGGGTTGACTTCTTCCGGGTTCGAGCTCCTGGAGCTCCGCTCCCTCAGCTAGTCATTGACCCTAATGGCCTCCTCAAAAACCCTAGCCACCACGTCCCTTTGCAAGCTCGAGTTGCCCTCTAGTGCTTTGTACAATTCTTCATCCCGAATCCCGCTGATGAACATGGTTGACACTGCCCTGCTGGTCGGTCTTTCGCCCAAGGGGATTCTCTTAAGGAGACTTCTAACGTGGGTCACGTAGTCGCGGATGCCCTCCTTCTCCTTCTGCTTGACGTTCATCAGACGCACTAGCAGGTTGTCAGAGTATCCGAGTTCGGAAAATCTCTTGACAAAGAGATCCTTGAGGTTATTGAATTTGGCTCGTTCTACATTATCTAGACTTGTATACCACGTCCTACCCTTATCGCTTAAGCAAAGTCCGAATGCTTGCGAACGCTGGGTCTGGTCATTGAGGCCATTGGCTTCGCAGACCTGCTCGAACTGCTCGACAAAGCTGTACGGGTCGTTCGGTGGTTGGTACTTGTCGAGTTGCTTAGCGACAATAGGTATTTTGGCTTGGCTCTTTGAGCCCTGGGTTGGCCCTAGTCCTGCAAGTAGAGAGGTTGCTAGTGCAACGGCATTTTGTTCCGCCGCGGTGTTATCGAGCAGCCGTTTCATGAGGAGCTCGCCCAGCGTCAAGTCTCCCTCGAGTGCTCTTTCCTGGTCTATTCGGTTTCGGCACGCCAAGTTGAGCACTCGCTGCACCTCATGCAGCTCCATGCTTTGCCTTAGGCTCCTGGCTTGTTGGTCCCTATTATAGTCTGCTATACCCTGCAACGCCTTGCAGGCTAGCCTCCTCTCCTCCTCCAAGTCTGCAATAATTGCCTCTGCTGTCCTGCCATGGTGTTCGTATCGGGCGTGCACATCGTAACTGCTCACCATTTGCTGTATGGCTTCCGGAAACATGCTAACTGATGGACTTAACAACGGGCCGGCACTGGCTCATGCACTAGCCGGGCCTCGTCACTACGCACAAGACAACCCCTCGGCCTCGCGGCCAGGAGCGTCTATCAAAATCTCCGCCTTCCTAAACATTGCGTTTGTAATATGTTGTAGTCCAACTGATCCTAACCCAATATTACTCCTCAGAGGGAGTCCCTTTCACATAGCCAAAAGGCTCGAATCACATACACATGGGGTTCCTCCTACAGCTGAATGCCGTCAACCCTCTTCGACTCTCCTACACCTTGGAGATTGGCCCCTCGATGCGTCGCTCAACATTTAGACATTTCGCACAAACGTCACTCAAGGTACCAAATAAACGTGTCCAGGAATGTACCATTGTCCTTACTTGATTTCCCCTTTGGGACCTTACGACTAGCCTATGGCTTAGGTACCTCACTGCCTCTCAACGTAGGTCATGTCATAATAAACCAATTGCAATGCATGTCCAGGAGCTGATCTACTTTTAAATTCTTTTCATGCTCTATGCATTTGGTGGATGCCTAGTGCTCAAACATTTAGCAAAACAGTATTGTGCACAAGTGCAAAAACATTCTTTTAATGGTTTCCAACTACCGTTCGTGCTTCGTTGCATGGGCTTAGCACCGAGGTGATCCTCGTGCTACTAAGCTCTTAATTTTAATTATCATCTGTCCTAAATGCTATGCATAAAAATCAGCAACTTTTCCATCATTTCACACGGCATTTAGACATATTTCAACTCCTCTACCCTTCCCCATTTAAGTATTGCATCGTTGGATAGGTTTATAGGGTATTTTGTCATCATTTTGTGTATAAAAAGTGGAAAAAACCACACTAGCATAAGCAAGTGGGGTTGAACTGAGGCAAATCCTCATGCTTCAGTCCCCACCAACATTCACAAACATTGCTCTTATTTATCCTTATTTTCCGGAACCCAAAATGCATTTTTTCCCTATTTTTTAGGGTTTTTCCACCCTTTTCTTGTATTTTCCCTTATTTTCCTGCATTATTTAATTACTGAAAATTAAGAATAGGTTATGGGCTATGGCCCTTAGTTCCTTCTTGCAGAAAAATGAAAGTTTAGTTGATGTTCCTATTTACTTCCCCATTTTTATGCCAAAAACCCTCATTTTCCCTTGTTTTTTCATGTTTTACATGTTTTAGCATATTATTTTGAACCCCAAGATGCATATTTTCCTGATTTTTTGATTATGACCAGCAATAACTCATGGAAAACAGCAACATAAACAATTTTTAGCCCACATGAACAACATTTCATCAATCAAAAGCCATAAAATCTCAATTTTCCTTTGAAAATTTTAAATTACCGCTTATTTGCGTGTTTCGGGTTCCATGTCCATGGCTGCAAATTTGAAAATCAGCAGCACTTCATGTCCAGCACAATCACAAATCACCATTTCCAGCCCGTGGAGCAATCCGATCCATGCCGGACAAGCCTCCACCATTCTTTCTTCTTCCTTCTTCTTCCCACATGAACTTGCCTTTAGAAGAGAGAGAGGGAGGAGAGAGAAAGACTGAAATCAAAGATCTTCAAAGAGGGCATCATTGCGCGAGCGAAGGGCGGCGATAGAGTCAGCATCCAGAGGGGAATGAATGCCCATGATCATTGGGGGGGTTGTTTGCAGGCTGGGAGAGGCATGATCAACAAGAGGCCGCAAAAATCGGCGCCCTCCTGCTCACGCCTTCTCCACGATTTCATGCATCTCATTTCATGTGAAATGTCATGCTACATTTAAATTTTGGGCTCCCAAGGGTCACTTGCCCATTTTGGCCAAATTTTGTCCACCCCTTCGCATCTTAACCGGTTTCTTGGCCATTTCCCCGTCTGGACTCGGAATTGAGCTCTGAAAAATCTTGGGTGTCTGGCTTAGCATCCCGCATTGGCCAGTAGCTCGTGTCAACCCGCACGACTATCTGAAAAATTATGAAAAATCAACAAGTGTTGCTCGAGCGCCTTTAAAGCACTTTGGCGCTTAAAATCATCCTAGATCGAGCCGCCGCCTTTGACAGTGAATATTTTTCCCTTGATATTCATAATTTTTAGCTATTTTTAAGCACTTCCCGTCACCTAAATTCCGCTCTCATTGGTGACCATGGGATAGGGCGACTCAGCCCGTTGAATCCACGAACATATCTGCACATAAACAACCAAAGAAGCATCAAACTGATACAAAACAAATATATAATAAAACTCAGCACAATGCTTCCCCTACCCCTGGACAAAACCAAGGCATAACATCCACAAGGAGTAGGCCTAGCATCATCTAATAGAAGACCCGAAGTGAGTCACTAACCAGCTGCTCCAACACAGCCAAACTAAAAAAACCTATCAAAGAGGTTGCCCTAGGTGGTAATCTGCACTACTTACCAACTAAAAACAACACCACTAGGAGCTCCTGCAAGGCGAGGACTCCTATAGCCTGATCAAGAAATACTTTCTTTCAGTATATTTCTTCTTCTAGGGTTTTTATTGGATGAACATACTTGGGCATGTAAAAAGGAGGGAGCTGAGCGTAGTGACCCAAGGAGAACAGGGCATCGGCCTCAGGACCTGTCTCGGCACCCAAGAACCTACCAAGCCCTCGCAAGGCGACACTTAATCATTTTCTAATGCTCACTTTTATTTTCGCTCCAACCTTCCTGGTTTTGGTATTATTTTTCCAGCAAGAAGCCACCCCTAGGAAGACAAGGTATCGGCCCTAGGTCTGATTCGTCCCCAGGAACCTACCAGGCCTTCGCAAGGCAATGATCAACTGCTTATATATTTCCATTTCTTTTCTTTTCCCTGATAGGGGTTAGAACCCCTTTTTACACACCTTCGTATATATATTCATCTTTTAGGATGTACAGAGTTTTGTGGCATCATCATTATTATCTTCTAGCAGGCTTCTCTAACTGCCTCACTACTAACAAGAACTCCTAGAACGGCTGCCTAGCAGGCTAGCAGAAGAGGGCCACTAGGACTTCCTTCTAAAACAGGTCTTTCGATGCCTGACAATGTCTTTACAGGAGGCAATGACTACTCCGACCTCCCTCAAACATACTTAGCCTAAACCTGGGACTTCATGCCTTGGTTGCCGGTCTCCAACAAAAATGTGTCCCCTTGACAAGTACAAATACACATATAACAGGAAAGAAAAGTACTCGTAAAGGAGAAATATCACCTAGATTGGCCACAAGAAGCTTCCATCGCAGCAAAGGCTCCTCCAGGCTCCACCAAATTCCACGAAACACGAAACCTGTCCAGCACAACACTTAAAACAAAAACCCGATTAAACGGACCCGCACTAGACAGGGAAATGGCCCTCTTGGCCTAATGAAATCAAACTTGACTTTGCTACAAAACTGAATCGGCCCTCTTGGCCTAATGAAATCAAACAATACTACATAATATCCTCCTGGAAACAATCATGATAAACATCAAAGCATACCATTCCCAGGGAAACAGGGCTCGTAGCCCTAAACTAGGTGCATTAGATTATGGCCTATCCCTCCTGTGTATATCGCAAGAGGTGTTTGCATCACATGTCGTCTAATCAGTCAATGGGTCCCAGATAATAAAGGCAGATGAGTCTCGCTTACCCTCTGCATCACCCAAATCAACCATCGCCTGCCAAAGAGGGCATGTTCAGAAAGCATACCCCACAAACCACCGGGTCCTGTCTCACCATCAAAAGATATATCGGAACAAGGGCCACAATTAAAGAAGAGGTCTTCTTCATACGCAAAATTAGCCAAAGAATCGGCAAACTGATTCCAATTCCATGGAATTAGCTGAAAAGACACTCTATCGAATTCGTCTAGCATGGCTATGGCAGTATGATGGTACATACAAAGGATGGGGTGTCGTACCATGTATGTCCCATTGAGTTGATTTAAAACCAACTGAGAGTCCCCTTTCACCAACAACTGGCGGATACCACCCTTTTTCGCAATATTCAAACCCATAATCAGGGCTTTGTATTCTGCCATATTATTGGTAAAATTCGCCCCGAGATAAACAGCTAACTTCATGACAATGCGTCGTCGGGGGTCTCGAATGACAACTCCTACACTTCCTTTTTTGCATGGACCCCTGGACGCCCCATCAAAGTACAAGGTGTACGTCCATAAAGGGTTTACATATCCCGCCATCTGGAACTCTACTCGTAATTATGGTAATCAAAATTCAGCATATTCAACGGGTGGATTGTAGGCTCCATCTCTCCTTCATCATTGAATTCAACAGGGATGCTCCTCAAAATTTGTAGGCAGTGATGGCAGAAGACCTTGATTTTCCAAATAAATGTCCCGCCTTCTTGCTCAATCACCTTGTATCCTTTGCTCCACCAAATGAGCTTCCCCTGATGATACCTCTGTTCTAAATATGGGCATTCTATATAAGGGATCAGACGACCCATCAACCTCTATCACGATTTCCTTGCAGATGTTTGATCGATCTCGCCTAGACCTGCAAGGCAGTCATAGCATTAGTGCAATCAGAAATAATAAGGCTTAATCTTATTAAGATTAACCTTATTTTTAAATTCTATCCCCTCAAGGTCAGCTAACAACACTGTGGATTTATTATTTCCTATTCTAACGATCCTATAGGGCCCATTCCATTTGGGCTCTAGCTTGCCGGGAATAATTCATGTCATGCATCATAATACAGAACAAGCTGTCCTTTCTTGAAGGTGTATTTCTTGGCTTTGATGTCGTGTAACTGCTTCATTCGGCGCTTCGCCACTTCTTGGTGCAATAAGCTCTGCAGCTTAAGCTCATCTAAATGTGCCAGTGTCGTCAAGCGCTCAAAAAGTGCGTCTTCATCGCTCAAAGAATGATTGATGGCAAACCGAATAGTCGGCAGCTCAATTTCTAAAGGCAAGACACACTCCTCCCCATATACTAACTTGAACGGGGTATAGCCAGTGGCTCGTTTGAAAGTCGTATTATAAGCCCACACTGCCACGTATAACTTTTTATCCCAATCCCGTTTCTTTTCCGATACAATTTTGGACAGGATGCCCACAAGCTGCTTGTTGGTACTTTCAACTTGCCCATTAGCTTGCAGATTATATGGGGTTGTCTTGTTATGCTTGATGTGCCACAACTCTGTCAAACCTTTGATCACCCTATTCAGGAAATGGGTTCCGCGGTCCGACACTAATTCTTTCGGCGGACGAAACCGGCATATTATCTGCTCTAAAAGGAAAAGTAGCAGTTTCTTTAGCATCATCTTTCCTTGTTGCACGTGCTTCTGACCACTTTGTGAAGTAATCAGTTGCGACAATGATGTACCTCTTTTGCGTAGTCGATGACGGAGTAATAGGACCCACAAAGTCTATTCCCCACTTCTCGAATGGAAGCATCGCCATAATAGGGTTGAGTGGTCGTTTCCTATTCTCTCGACTATCATGTCGTTGGCAAATATCGCATCGCTGAACATACGCAAATGCATCTTGGAAGATGGCAGGCCACCAATAACCTGCTCTTAAAGCCTTTTGTGCTATAAGCCGTCCAGCAAAATGGCCATCGCAAGCAGAATCATGGCACTCTTCCAAAATGAATGGCACCTCGTCAGGCATCACACACCGGCGATAGATATCATCAACCCCTTGCCGATATAATGTACCTGCGATCAAAGCAAACTTTAACGCTTGCTGCTTAATTTTCCTTCTCTCAGCTTTAGATAATTCGGATCCCGCCTCTCCTGTTGATAAATAATGCGTTATTGCAGCATACCAGGAGGGAATAGATGCCGTGTCTATCTTAAGTAACAACTCCATGTCACTACCTTCAGCCACAGATTCTTTCGACTCGCCAAAGTCCACAAGACATTCCACGATGCCTTGCAACCTTGGTGGCTTACTCTTGATTTCATAATCAAATTCCTGCAAAGTGATCAACCACTTTGCTAGACGATCAGGCGGCTGTAGCTTATTCATCAATAGTCAAAGTCCCTCCGCCTTCGTATAAAGCACGACTTTCTCATAGAGAATGTAATGCCTGAATTTCTTGGTCCCAAAGACCATCGCTAGACACAATTTCTCCATGTAAGTATAATTGCTTTCGGATACCCCTAGCTTCCGGCTAGCAAAAGCAATCGGGTGGTACCACTTCTCTTCCCAAATTTGGGCTAAACAACAGCTGATATTATACTGTGTGGCTGCTGAAAATATATAGAACACCTCACCTCTTTTAGGTGCTTTTAAAACGGGAGCTCTTGCTAGGTCCTGTTTCACATCCTCGAATGCTACCTTACAAGGGTCACCCCATATAAACGAACAGCTAAAGGATAATAAATTTGTAAGCGGCAACGTTCTTTCTGCTAAGGCGTTGATGAATCTACGGTAGTAACCAACCAAAGACAGAAAGCTATGAACTTTCTTTGAAGTGCGTGGTGGACCCATGGCAACTATAACTTTGACCTTCTCGGGGTCTGTCGCAATCCCTACTGAACTGACCACATGACCCAGCAATAGCCCATAAGGTACTCCAAAAACACACTTCCATGGGTTTAGGGCGATGCAAAATTGTCTACAGCGCTCAAAGCATTTTCTTAAAATGATCAACTGCCTTTCTCTCACGGTGGCAGCCCCTAAGTCATCAATAAACACCTTCAACTCTTCAGGGGATATGTCACCGAATGTCTTATCTGCTGTTCGTTGCCACGAACCAGGCGCATTGCATAAACCAAAGGCCATCACATGGTACGCAAAAGTACCAAATACAGTGATAAA
Organism: Lygodium microphyllum; assembly: GCF_053477565.2. NCBI lineage: Eukaryota > Viridiplantae > Streptophyta > Polypodiopsida > Schizaeales > Lygodiaceae > Lygodium > Lygodium microphyllum. The sequence continues at coordinate 9,362,487 of NC_141160.1, forward strand.
AGTTGTTTTCAACTTATCCTCTTCTGCAATTGCCATCTGGTTATATCCTGCAAAGCAATCCATAAACGAATATATCTCCCTACCCGCTAATTGATCCAAAATCTGGTCAATAAATGGCAACGGGTAGTAGTCCTTAACTGTCTGCTTATTCAGCTCCCTAAAGTCTACACATAAACGGATTTGATTATTCTTCTTCTTTCTAATCACAACTGGCGAACACCATTCTGTGTGTTGCACAGGAAAAATCAAACCCGCTTTTCGAAGCTTCTGTAACTCTTCAAACAGGCCGTCCCTCAGTGCGAAAGGCATACGCCTTACTTTCTGCCGTACAGGACGACTGCCCTCTTTCAATGGAATTGTATGCACAGCAAGACTAGGAGGGATGCCTCTCAACTCATCATAACTCCAGGCAAAGATATCACGGAATTCCTGGATCAAGGCCACATAGTCCTCCCTTTCTGCAGTACTGAGCATAGAACCTAATTTGATTGGCCGCGAATCATCAAGCGTACCAAGGTCTAGCTCGATAACATCTGCATCTCTTATACGATCTTGGCTCTCTATCGGCTCGTTCAAAGTAATCTGATAGATGTCCTCCGTGGTGGATCCCTCTTTGGACTCATCACTCAATGATGTCTCACTAACAGATAAATCTTCTAATGTCTCCAATTCTGTAGAAGATAGAGGAGCTCTCTCACTCTGCGGGGACTCAGGATAAGCATCAACCACCACACGCTGGGCACCTCTGTCGAATATCAGTCGACCGACGGGTATATCTACTTGGCAGTCCACTTGCAAGATCCAAGGTCGTCCAAATAATACTTGATAGCTTGGCCGGCCTTCAAAACGAATCACCCTAAAGTCCAACAGGCATTCTACATTTGCAACAGTGACATGGACCTTAGTAATGCAGCCTTCTGGCTGTCTCAAACTATCATCTGCCATTCTGAGAATTATGGAGGTATCTTTCTGAATCGCAAGACCCAACCTTTCCATCAGTTTAGAACTCATAATGTTAACAGATGATCCCGTGTCGACAATGGCATAATCTACTAATATCCCATCGACATAGGCTGCAACCCTTGGACAATGCTTCTAAGCATGCTCGAACCAGTCATCACCGACTCGCACAATACCCAAAGGTTCTACGATATACCCGGTACGTAGGATCTTTCTAAATTCCTTACGTACTCCTGGGAAAAGCTTAATAAGTTGTAAAAGATTCACATCTGGCTTGACTTCGCAAAGAGAGCTCGCCAAATCGAATTCATGATAGTTCGATAGAGCTCGCTTTTCACACCAAACCATCCGCTCTTTAGGCCGCTAAACCAGCTTTAATGCCTCCTTCTTAACTTTCACCTTCTTCTTTGGTGGTTCCTTATCGGCTTTACTTTCTACGGGCTTCAAAGGTCCCCCTTCCATGGAAGGGTCCAAAACTTGCGTTCCTTTGTCACCTTGTTTAGGGTTTCCATCGACAGGCTTACCCTTGTCGGCTTCTCTACCCTTTTGACCTCTTGTAAGAACAGCTCGCAGATTAGAGGTTGCAGCATCGTTAACGCATACAGCCTCAATCAAACTAACCCCACTACCACTTGGTAGCTCTTCTACTGTAGTCTTTGGTCGTTGAAGTATTTGTTTAGGCCCGTCCTCTCGTTGGGAATCATTTCCTTGGGCACGATGATTAACTGGCCCTGGCTGCCGACTTCCTTGCTGGAGGGAACTGATCTTACTCCAGCAAGTAGCTGCTAAATGGCCGAATTTTCCACAGATGTTGCACTTAACATTTGGGCAATTTCTTGGATAGTGCTGCCCACCACACCATTTGCAACTAAACCTCGAAGGTGCACCCTCCTCTGGGTATCTACTTCCTATCAAATTTTGTTATTTTTTAAGGAAGTTGACATCAACGGCTATTTGCCGATACTGCTCCCTAATCATGTCGGTATAATGCTTCATCATGTCCTTAACCTCGCCAAGAACATTGGAAGAACTCGAATCATAGCCTTGGTCATCACCATGTCGTTCCATCGGCCTAACAATTCGATTAGGCACTAGCTGTTGAGCCACAGGCATGGTGTTAGAATTGACCGCCTGGCCTCCACCATTTGGAGCCATTTGACTGCCCGTAGGCATCGACATGCTAGGGGGAGCTGGTAATAAAGGCACATTCTGCATCATGTTCCCTCTCCCATTAGGGTTAGCCGTCGCCATCCCTTGGCCACTACTGCCATTGGCCATTGCCACATTATTTCCCAATACTAAACCTATATTCGAATTGCCTTGAGAAGCATAGGCTGCTTGTAGTCGGGATTCCACCTCTTGTGCTCGTGTAATGGCAGTATCTATATCCCCCAAGGGGACACTACTCAACTGCAATTGGATATTAAAGTCCAAACCATGTAGGAAATATTGCAATTGGGCAACTACGGGGATAGGAATAGAGGTGTCCAACTTACGAAAAACCTCTTTTATTTTCTTCGCATAAGCACGAATATCCTCGTGTGGTTCTTGGCGGGTCACGTTGAGTACACGCAACCAATATTGCCCACCCCTTTCAGGGGCAAACTCCCTTCGAAAAGCTCCATAAAATGCATCAATATTCAATATGGTTCCGGCTTCTAAACCATGATACCATATAGCGGCTCTTCCTTTGAGAGTCATATTGAAGAACATCATTAAATGTCCTTCTTCTTGAATGCGACAGTTAAACATCAACTTTTGAAACTCCCTAATGTGGAGTTCCGCATCTTCCTCAACTAGCCCATTAAAAATGGGTAGCGGGTACCCTAGAGCAGGCAAATCTGTCGTTCCTGCTGGAATTGCAATAGGCTGCGCCATGACGAGGATTGGATTTGCACTAGGAATAAGGAACGGTGGGGTTACACCTCCCGCACTTGACGTGGACTGGCTTATAGAAGGAAGGGGAGCACTAGAGCTTCCACCTTCTCCTAACTTACTGCTTGTGGCCCCAAGACCACCAGATCCACTCCCTCGTAAGGGTTCAGCACCGCTACGCTTAGGGGAACATCTCCTAAAAATTTTAGCACGCCGCCTAGCTCTTTTGTCTCTTTCTTGCTTTTGGATTTCTGCTAGACGATGCTTATCAATAAATAACGGATCAATCTCAGTATCCTTTGGCATAAACTGCTAGTTGGTCCTTAAACAACCAGGATTCGAGAACCGCCACTTTTAAGCGGCTCCCGGCAAACGCACCACTGATGGACCTAAAAACGGGCCGGCACTGGCTCATGCACTAGCCGGGCCTCGTCACTACGCACAAGACAACCCCTCGGCCTCGCGGCCAGGAGCGTCTATCAAAATATCCGCCTTCCTAAACATTGCGTTTGTAATACGTTGTAGTCCAACTGATCCTAACCCAATATTACTCCTCAAAGAGAGTCCCTTTCACATAGCCAAAAGGCTCGAATCACATACACATGGGGCTCCTCCTACAGCTGAATGCCGTCAACCCTCTCCGACTCTCCTACACCTTGGGGATTGGCCCCTCGATGTGTCGCTCAACATTTAGACATTTCGCACAAACGTCACTCAAGGTACCAAATAAACGTGTCCAGGAATGTACCATTGTCCTTACTTGATTTCCCCTTTGGGACCCCACGACTAGCCTATGGCTTAGGTACCTCACTGCCTCTCAACGTAGGTCATGTCATAATAAACCAATTGCAATGCATGTCCAGGAGCTGATCACTGATACTTTTAAATTCTTTTCATGCTCTATGCATTTGGTGGATGCCTAGTGCTCAAACATTTAGCAAAACAGTATTGTGCACAAGTGCAAAAACATTCTTTTAATGGTTTCCAACTACCGTTCGTGCTTCGTTGCATGGGCTTAGCACCGAGGTGATCCTCGTGCTAATAAGCTCTTAATTTTAATTATCATCCGTCCTAAATGCTATGCATAAAAATCAGCAACGTTTCCATCATTTCACACGGCATTTAGACATATTTCAACTCCTCTACCCTTCCCCGTTTAAGTATTGCATCGTTGGATAGGTTTATAGGGTATTTTGTCATCATTTTGTGTATAAAAAGTGGGAAAAACCACACTAGCACAAGAAAGTGGGGTTGAACTGAGGCAAATCCTCATGGTTGAGTCCCCACCAACATTCACAAACATTGCTCTTATTTATCCTTATTTTCCGGAACCCAAAATGCATTTTTTCCCTATTTTTTAGGGTTTTTCCACCCTTTTCTTGTATTTTCCCTTATTTTCCTGCATTATTTAATTACTGAAAATTAAGAATAGGTTATGGGTTGTGGCCCTTAGTTCCTTCTTGCAGAAAAATGAAAGTTTAGTTGATGTTCCTATTTACTTCCCCATTTTTATGCCAAAAACCCTCATTTTCCCTTGTTTTTTCATGTTTTACGTGTTTTAGCATATTATTTTGAACCCCAAGATGCATATTTTCCTGATTTTTTGATTATGACCAGCAAGAACTCATGGAAAACAACAACATAAACAATTTTTAGCCCACATGAACAACATTTCATCAATCAAAAGCCATAAAATCTCAATTTTCCTTTGAAAATTTTAAATTACCGCTTATTTGCGTGTTTCGGGTTTCATGTCCATGGCTGCAAATTTGAAAATCAGCAGCACTTCGTGTCCAGCACAATCACAAATCACCATTTCCAGCCCGTGGAGCAATTCGATCCATGCCGGACAAGCCTCCACCATTCTTTCTTCTTCCTTCTTCTTCCCACATGAACTTGCCTTTAGAAGAGAGAGAGGGAGGAGAGAGAAAGACTGAAATCAGAGATCTTCAAAGAGGGCATCATTGCGCGAGTGAAGGGCGGCGATAGAGTCAGCATCCAGAGGGGAATGAATGCCCATGATCATTGGGGGGGGTTGTTTGCAGGCTGGGAGAGGCATGATCAACAAGAGGGCGCAAAAATCGGCGCCCTCCTGCTCACGCCTTCTCCACGATTTCATGCATCTCATTTCATGTGAAATGTCATGCTACATTTAAATTTTGGGCTCCCAAGGGTCACTTGCCCATTTTGGCCAAATTTTGTCCACCCCTTCGCATGTTGACCGGTTTCTTGGCCATTTCCCCGTCCAGACTCGGAATTGAGCTCTAAAAAATCCTGGGTGTCCAGCTTAGCATCCCGCATTGGCCAGTAGCTCGTGTCAACCCGCACGACTATCTGAAAAATTATGAAAATCAACAAGTGTCGCTCGGGCGCCTTTAAAGCACTTTGGCGCTTAAAATCGTCCTAGATTGAGCCGCCGCCTTTGACAGTGAATATTTTTCCCTTGATATTCATAATTTTTAGCTATTTTTAAGCACTTCCCATCACCTAAATTCCGCTCTCACTAACATCTAGCTCCCCCGCAAACCGATGATCTGAAACTCCCTCTGTCATGGTGAAATCCTCACGCCTGGTTGTCAGTCAAATCCTTGTCGTTGTTGCTCCTTGCTTGATCCTGCCCTGCGCTCTGTGCGTCTGTCCCGCTTGGGTTTTCTCCTAGTGGTGGGTTTTTTTGGCAATTTATCTGAGAGTTCTTTTTAATTTTTGAATGCAGTGCTCAACTTAGGGCCACTCGTAATTGTGTTATCCTCATGCACTCGTGCTCAAACAGGCTTTCGACTTTCCTAAGTGTTCTTCAAGTGCGGGAATTCAATCAAAGTGCTGTGGGTGCTTTCCCTACGTCTTGCTCACTCTTGTTCGTTTTGGGCCTAACAGGCTTTGCTACTCTATTCATGGCCGCCTTATGGGTCACAAGACCCTATGCTGCTTCCTGTTGCACACGTGGGGGGGTGGGCCACTGGGGGAGTGCCCCAGTGCGCTCCTAGATGGGTCAGGTTTTCTTCTAGTTTGACTCTGGGAATCGGACGTCCGATTTACCAGTGGTCCGATTTTGGGGATCGAACCAGGTATGTCAGGGCGAAGTGGGGGTCTTAGGGTCCGCGTGTCCGATTCTCAAGAATCGGACGGGCGAATGTGTGAGGAATCGGTCCGATTCTATGAGGTCCGATTCTAGGAGGTCCGATCGGACATGGTCTGACTGGTGACGTGTATTACTCCGTCCGATCGGACCGGGTGGGTCCGAGTCGGGCCGTCCGAGTGGTCCGAGTAGTTGAGTTTGGTCCGAGCGTCCGATTTTAACAAAAGGGACTGGTCGGTCCGAGTGCCACATGGCACGTCCGATCGGACCAGTTAGTCCAAGTTTAGTGATTGAACGGGTGGTTCCGATCGGACGATTTGTCCGAGTGTCCGATTCTGGGAATCGGACACTGGGCCAGCCGTCCGATTCCGTCGGGTCCGATAGGTCGCGCACACCGATTTGCTCAATTTTCACTAGATGTATTATCCCATTGGTCGTGCGAATCGGACACTGGGCCGGCCGTCCGATTCCGTCGGGTCCGATAGGTCGCGCACACCGATTTGCTCAATTTTCACTAGATGTATTATCCCATTGGTCGTGCGATTACCCTGTGACAAAGTTGGAGTGGGGCGGGCGAGATCGATTACCTGAAGTCGCCGAATGCGATGTCCTCCTAGCTCCAGTCGATCGGACAGCTGCCCAGCTCGCTCACTCTCTGTCTCTTTTGCTCTCTATTGGTTGGAAATGGGGTCCTCCTGCCCCCCCCCAAAGTTTTATACTCTGCTAGTTCTGCCCTACACCCTCCAGGTTCCTTCCCTGGTGTTTCTTATGCCGTTACCTTGCATCTACTCCATTTTTTCCCTTTGTTCCTGTGATTTCTCCCTTGTTTCATAGCAGTAGCCCTCTGCCTTTTCGTGCGTGATTTCCTACTGCTAATCTATCCTAAACACATCCTGAATCGAAAACAAAACACTGAACCAATTTCTCCATGTTTTTCATTAATAACTAGATTGTTCCAAAACACTTACCTGTTCTGAAGATCAAAAACACCAGACTTCCTACCTATCTCAAGCTCCGTTTCAGGGTGAATGCCCTACTTCGATGCTCGATATGGGGCGCGCGAGTGCTCGATCTTGAATCCGTTGGTCCCGACAATGGAACCAAAATGTGGGAGCTTTCGCTCAACCGCCAAGACCCACGGACCGCTTATTGTTCAAGGGTTCCAAGCGAGCTCTCATGGCTATCTCTCACCTAGCCGACGCGCCGTCGATCCTACGAATGCAGTGAACTTACCTTGATGCTTGATCGAGTGCCCTCCTCTCTCTCACACTTTGGTAGCTCCACGATTCTTGATGCTAGCTCAAGCATCCTCAAGCCTCCTCCATCTCCAAGCCTCATCCTCCATAGCCGCGCGCGCAAGAGAAGAGAAGAAAGGAGAAGAGGAGAAGGGGGGATGAGATGGTGGAGAGCTTCACCCTCTTGATTCCTCACTCTCTCACGTGCTCACTCCCTCACACTCTCCCACTCCCTCTCTCAAGAGCACACACAAGCAAGAAGAAGGAGAGAAGAAGAGAGGAAGAAGAAGACTAGTTTTGCCACACCAAAGAATGAGCTCTTCATTCACTTTTCAACTTTATATACAAAACCCTACTTCCCTTTTGGGCAGTCATTCCCTTTTTCCCTTTTTTACATGGTCGGTCATAGCCCAGGCCCTGTTTTCCATTGTTCTTTTCTCTTCCTTGCTTTCTTTTCACTACCCTTCTATCTTTACAAATAGCACAGGTGAGAGCCCGGCACTCTTTTACAAGATTTTAGAGTGCGCTTTTTATGCACCTTTCCCTTTTTATGGTTGCCTTGGTCTTTAACGGTTGTCCTTGCGCTTTTGGGCTTTTCTCCTTCTTTTCCTTCCGTCGGGCAACCTTCTTTTCGCCTTTGCCCTACGTCTTCTCTGCTTTCTTTCGCTCTCGTCGTGTTGGGGTTAACAACCTGTAGTGCTACTAGATTCGCCTGAAGATGTAGAGCTACTCCTTAGTCTCCCAAACGAAGGACTACCAGATGATGTCTTTGGTCCACTAAGAGTCCGTGATTCTTGCTTTTTAGCCTGCACATGAGTGTCGTGATCATCATCATCATCCAATGCATCACCACTAGATGCATACCAACTGCTCATTTCATCAAAGATGACATCCCTGCTCACTCTGAACTTACATGTGGCAGGGTTATAACAGCGATACCCTTTCTGCTCTAAAGAGTATCCAATAAAGACACATTTTTCTGCCTTTGGATCAAGATTTTTCTGTAGCTCATCTGGCACATGAACATATGCAACATAGCCAAATACCTTAAAGTGCAATGCATTAGGCTTCTTGCCAGTAAAGCATTCTTGAGGAGTCATCCCATGAACTACAGCTGTGGGAGTTCTATTCATAATATAAACAGTAGTATGAATAGCCTCAGACCAAAAATTCTTAGGCATATTCTTTTCAGCCATCAAGGCGCGTGTAACTTCTACAATATGCCTATTTTTCCTTTCTGCAACCCCATTTTGCTATGGGGTATACCTACATGTGAACTGTCTCTTTATCCCATGAGACCTCAAAAAATCACTGAACTCATTCGAGAGGTACTCTCCCCCCTCCATCTGACCTTAAGCACTTTACTTTCAAGCATGTTTCTCTTTCAACTGCAGCCTTGAAAGTTCTAAAGTGCTCAAACGCTTCACTCTTTTCCTTCATAAAATATACCCACAGCTTTCTAGAACAATTATCAATGAATGTGACAAAGTATGAACTGCCTCCAAGAGATACATTTTGTGTAGGCCCCCAAATGTCTGTATGCACAACATCAAGGATATTTCTGCTTACATCTTTGTCATGTGAAAAGGGTTGTCTTGCCTGCTTACCAAACTGACATGCTTTGCATACCTTATGAAATTTTGCAACTCTAAATGTAGGCAAACCTGTAACCAACCCTTTGGATTGCATTAATTTCAACCTTTGTATATCTGCATGTCCAATGCGTTTGTGTCAAATTTCAATATCTACAACAACACCTATTCCTTTAGCATACATAGCAGCATTCATAGTAGGAATCCCAACATCCAGAGTAAACATACGTCCAACTCTACTTCCCTTTGCAACTAACCTGCACTTGTCATTGAAGTCTTATACAAGGTAGCCCTTTGCATTAAATCTTACTTGCAGCCCTTGCTCTACCCGACTGACACCAAGTTCTTTGTAATAGATGGCACATGTAATACATTTGAAAGACTCTTCATCTTACCATCATGCAAGGACAAGGGAACTTTTCCAATGTGTGAAATTGGGTGGCATGAATCATCACCCATCTGCATATAACCTACATTTTGCAAATCCTGCATCTCTCCAAACCATTCTGCATGGCTGGTCATATGATTGGATGCACCTGAATCAACATACCAAACATCATCATGTGTTTCCTTTCCTGTAACAGCATTCAGCATATGCTGCATAACAAACAGACGTTCATTTTTGTCTTCATTCTGTCGTGAAGACGATGCATAGTTTCCTTGCTGCAACTTACCACTTTGAATATCATCTTTCTTAGCATAACATTGGGCTGCAATATGATTTGTTTTGCCACAGTAGTGACACACAATACCAAAGTTGTTAGAACATCTATTCTACCATCCACCTCTTCCTCTAAAGCTCCCCCTGCCTCTAAAGTTACCATGACCTCCTGAAGCCTGCATATCGCCAAATTGCTGATTCAATCCGTTTTGTTGGTTGTCACTACCACGTCCTGTACCACAGCCTCTTGAAGAGAATCTGCCATGTCCCCTTCCTGAAGTGGAGTAGAAAGCTTGGACCTGTTCACCACTTTTTTCAGATGTGTTACTTTGCATATTGATCTCTTCAGTGATCATAAGGGAGACCAACTTATCGAAATCTGGAAATGGATTTCTGACATATATGAAAGTTACAAAAGACTTCCAAGCCTTTTCATTGTAAAGTCCACCCAAGGTAGACGACACTAAATCATCATCATCGGGCATTCCATCAATCGCTGCCAAGGCATCTGCAATGCTCCTTACCTTCAGTGCATACTCATTGATAGACATCTTCCATTTCTTCAATGTATTCAACTCTTGCTTGAGTTGAATCTTTCGTGCCTTTGTATTTATGAAAAACATACTTTCAAGTATGGTCCAAGCTACATATGAATTCTCTGTATTTCTAATATATCCTAGCATATTATTGTCAATTACTGTAGATAGTCAATACATGACCTTTTTGTCTTTTGCATTCCATTCCTTCCGTGCCTTTATCTCTTCTGCAGTTGGAGGATCACTCACCTCTGGCTCCTTTTCTTCACCTGAAACAAACTCGTAGAGGCCTTTTCCAATAAGGAAGTTCGTGACACGGAACTTCCATGAAGGGTAGTTTTTCTTATTGAGCTTCTCAATGATGGGGTTTCCACTGTTCTCTGCTGTTATCACAAAACTAATACCAAACAGCAAGCAAATCTTCTGCAACCCTTGACCTGTAGTGCACAGCAATAAACCAGAGAGCATTTTTCACTGTCTACTCAACAATACATGCAATCTGCAACCAGTTTGCAGATAAACCTTGTGTTTATTCGCTGGTAAACACCTTTGAATTTACATATCTGAAATATGTAACCTGTGCACCTGTATACGGTAGACACCGCTAAAATTGCAGGGTATCTCGAACTGTTGTCCGCAACCTTGTGGCTCTAAACATGGTGCTCTTCAAGCACACCAAATCTCACTGCGATCTGAGATTTTTGCTCTGCTCTGCTTCTGGCGCCTCCACAGGCACTGTCCAAGAGAAAGAGTGGAAGAATGGGAGAGCTTCTTACCCATGGCTTGCTTGCTTGAACCTTACTTCTTCTCCTTCACTTCAGCCTTCAAAATCAGCCTCTCTCAGTGGCGTGGCTCTGATACCATATCAAGAATTGTGTGGTGGGGGGACTTGCTCAAGATGTTGCACCGAACACACACAAAATGCACAAGGAGAAGCTCACTCAAGAGACAAGAAGAAAGATGGAGGCCAAAACTTTTTCTTTCTGGTTTCTTCTTCTTCTTCCACACTCTTTACAATGTACACAAAGTATAGATAAGTTACAACATAAAGGAAAGTGGCCTACTAAGTCAAACAATGCATAACTAACTACACTAGTCGACTGGCACTATAACTATGCCAACTGTAAATAGGTGTAACAACCTGAATATAATAAGTAATGAGTCAGTGGTGGCTATGTGAGAGTCATAATGACCACCAACATGCTAAGCGTAGACATGTGGACCCATCTAACCAGGCAGTCCATCATTAATGTCATCTCGACAATAACAAACTCCTTCAATCAAGTAACAGATGGTACATCAGGAGACAAATAGGCTATCAAACAGATCTTTTCCAAGAATATAGAGGCACAGTCCTTAACAGTGGGTGTTATAAGCCAACTATTAAAGGAAGCAAACTCTTTGTCCATGGGAGAATACCTCTTGCCTCAACCTGAATTGACTTCTGAAATCACCTCTGATAGCAAAATAGAAGTATAGATGTAATGTTCTCCATGTTACGTGGCAGTCACAGAGTCAGAAACTGAGTTAGAAGTAGAGACAGAGCCAAAGATAGAGGCAGGAGAAAAAGCAGACACAGAGACAGAGGACCTATTCTTCTCCTACAGAGCGTCTACAGAAATAGCGACAGAGCCTCCAGAGGAAGAGGATGAAAATGATAAGGAAGAAAAAGAAGCATGTTATGAAGTGCAGATGAAGAAGTTCCTCTGATAGTAGCAGACGATCTTATTGATATCCCTACAGAGACCTCAAAGGCTGAGGATCTCGTGATGTTGAATGGAATGACCATGGTTCCATTTGGGTTGACCAATGAATCACAAAGCATGCAGAATCTATATAAGCAATGGATGAAAGGTATAAAAATTAAGTTCACCAATGGCTCGTATCGCCCTCACCGTTCATTCTAGAGAAAAGATGATGATGATGCCCCTTGCCAAATAGAAGCCAAAGCCATCAGAGCCATGGCTTATAGAAGGTCCATCCTAAGTGACTTTCTTAGACGCATCCTCTAAAGATGAATCCCTAAGTCAAGAAGAATCACCACTCACATAGAAACAAACAAAGCTCTGATACCCTTCCAACAATCCCAACATATAAATGAGTCATTTGTTCAAAAGGAGGACACTGGTTCTAGTGGAACATCAGACGATGACACTACTCCCTTGAAGGAGTTAGACCTCTATCCAGAAGCAATCCGTGGGACTTTTATCTGTGAAGTGGAAGGTGAAAGGCAATTGACGTTCCTGGAGGTTGATGGTACTGAACGTCACCTGAAAGTGGGTCTAAATCTTCCAAAAGAAGAACTAGTGGTCCTGTGAGACCTACTAAAGGAGAACTTAGACGTGTTTGCTTCGTCATATAAAGATCTAAAGGGGATTGATCCCGCAATATGTCAATACCACATCAATCTAGAGCCTAATGCCAAACCTGTGAGGCAGAGACAAAGGCGTATGAATCCCAATTATTCTGCTCTGGTGAAGGCTAAATTATTGAAGCTCCTTGAAGCAGAGTTTATTTAACCCATGGCTAACAGTGAATGGGTTTCGCCCATTGTGTTTATACCCAAAAAGAACAGGAAACTTTGAATATGTGTGGACTTTTGAAAGTTGAACTCCAAGACAAAGAAGGATCATTTCCCTATCCCTTTCACAGGCCATGAGCTGTATTTCCTCTTGGATGGATTCAACGAATACAACCAAGTCCAAATCGTAGAAGAGGACCAATCCAAAACAACCTTCACAACAGAATGGGGAATCTATGCTTATAGAGTGATGTCGTTTGGGCTCCTTAATGCTCCTACTACCTTCCAATGAGTAATGATGATTGCCTTCCAAAACCATCTGCATGATTTTATTGAGGTGTATCTCAATTACTTCTGTGTCTATAGCCTAATCTGTGAGCATTGGGGACATCTAGGGCAATGTTTTGACAGATGCCAAGAGTATGGGATTTCTCTCAACCCCAACAAATGTGTCTTTGGCATCTCATCAGGAGTTCTTGTGGGCCATATTGTTTCTACATAAGGGATTGCAACAAACTTAGCGAAGATTGAGAAGATTGCAGCACTGACAGCACCAACAACCCTCAAGCAATTAAGGGGATTTCTTGGCCATATGGGCTACTACAGAAGATTCAATGCACATTTTGCAACCAAGGTAGTCCCTCTGCACAAGCTCCTAAGAAAAGATATGGATTTCCTTTGGACTGATGACTGCAAAGAAGCTTTCAACACCCTAATACAATGCCTCATCAGAGCACCCATGCTACAGCCTCTTGACTGGACAAAGGAGTTCCATGTGCACACAGATACATTAGTCAAAGGGCTAGGTGTTGTCTTATGCTAGAAGGGTTCTTCCAAGTTGGATCAACCAATATATTATGCAAGCCAAAAGGTCACTGATAGAGAACGGAACTATACAGTGACAAAGCTTGAGTGCTTAGCAATGGTGTTTGCATTGGAGAAGTTTTAACACTAGTTGTTATCGATGCATTTCAAATTCTACGTGGACCATGAAGCCCTATCCTTCTTGATGAACAAAGAAGATGTCAAAGGATGAATGATGAGATGGTTTCTCCTATTCCAAGAGTTCAATTTTGAAGTGCTCACTAAGCCTAGTTATTTCCATGTTTTAGCCGCACGAATCCCTCAATAGCAGAATAGGAACAAGATGATCCAGACCTCCCTGATGCTTCCTTATTCTTGGTTGAGACTGTAACTCCCTAGTATGTAGACATAGCCAACCTCCTAGTGATGGACCTAAAAACGGGCCGGCACTGGCTCATGCACTAGCCAGACCTCGTCACTACGCACAAGACAACCCCTCGGCCTCGCGGCCAGGAGCATCTATCAAAATCTCTGCCTTCCTAAACATTGTGTTTGTAATACGTTGTAGTCCAACTGATCCTAACCCAATATTACTCCTCAGAGGGAGTCCCTTTCACATAGCCAAAAAGGCTCGAATCACATACACATGGGGTTCCTCCTACGGCTGAATGCCGTCAACCCTCTGCGACTCTCCTACACCTTGGGGATTGGCCCCTCAGTGCGTCGCTCCACATATAGACATTTCGCACAAACGTCGCTCAAGGTACCAAATAAACGTGTCCAGGAATGTACCATTGTCCTTACTTGATTTTCCCTTTTGGATCCCACGACTAGCCTACAGCATTGGGTATCCTGTCTCTCACTCAACGTAGGGTCAAAGTCCTAATACAAGCAAGTGCTATGCATTTCCAGGAGCTGGCCTCTGATACTTTTAAATTCTTTCCATGCTCTATGCAGTTGGTGGATGCCTAGTGCTTATACATTTAGTAAAACAGTATCGTGCACAAGTGCAAAACATCCTTTTCATGGTTCCTTTCTAACGATTGTGCTTCGTTGCATGGCATTTTATGGCTTTTCCCCTTATTTTTTCATATCAAAAGCGGACAAAACCGAACTAAAACACAAAAACAAGGCTGATCTGAAGCAAATCTTCATGCCTCAGCCTTGCTATACATTCACGGACATTACTCGTAATTTTCCCAATTTTTCGAAGCCCAAAATATAAATTTTTCCTATTTTTTAGGGTTTTTCCATCATTTTCTTGCAAATTTCCCCATTTTCTCCCATTTTTTAATTAATAAAAATTAAGTTCAGTTTATGGGCTGTGTCCCTTAGTTCATTTCAGTAGAAACAGAAATTTTAGTAGGTGTGGATTAATTTATTGCATCATTTTTAGCCCAAAAACCCCTATTTTCCTTCATTTTTATGGTTTTTCGTGTCTCGGTTTTCTATTTTCTGCTATCCCACACATGTTTTTCTGATTTTTAAATGATGAACAGCTAGAAAACAACTCAAAGCACGACATACTCAAAACTCAATCCATATGAACACATTTTTATCAACCAAATTTGCATCAAAAGACCATTTTCTTTGTAAAAACAATTATTACCGTGTCTTGCGGGTTTTTCATTAAATTTGGCACGTCCCACGATTGATTTCCAGCCATGAATTCTGCTTGGAATCAGCAATCTACAATGATTTGGCATTGCCCTTCAATCTCGTCAAGAATCGGCATCCATCCGGCCATCCATTTCCATTCTACTCTTCCACGCATGAACGGGGGTTAAGAGGAGAGAGAGGGAGGAGGGGGAAAGAATGATTTTCTCTCTCTCCAACCAGCCCACCATTTTGCGTGCAAAGGGCGGCGATGCGGAGCGTAGTCTTGATGCAGGAGCCCGGGCTGATCACCTTCATGGCTTATGTGTAGCCTGACATCTCTCAAATGGGGGGGGGCGCGATTTTTTCGGTGGCTGAAAACAGCCGCCGCCCCCCCGCCCCCCATATTCACGATTTTTTTGGAGGGGGGGGTGCCAAAGGTCACCCCCCCCCCCCTCTCTTACACCTCTTGGGATTTCCAATTTGGGCCCCCTTTTGGGCACCCCGGCCGGTTTCGGGCCATCTTCCGCATACGGACTCCGATCGGCCATCTGAAAATTTCTATGAACTCGTCTCGACATCCCGCACTAACCGGAAGCTCCACTGACTGGCACAGGCGCACGGAAAATTTATGAAAATTCTCAGAGTGTCGTACGGGCGCTCGTCAAGTATTTGACGCTTAAAATCGTCCTAGGTCGAGCTGCCGCCTTCGTGGTTGAGCATTTTCCCCCGCATTTCCACATTTTTCTCCTATTTTTAGGCACGTTCCGGGGCCTAAAATCCATCCTTCATCTAGCAACTCAACAATATCCCCATGGCATCTCGAGCCGTGAGAAGAAGAAGCTTTTGTTGGAATCAGCCCCCTACACCTTGCTAGGTGGTACATTGTACAAGAAAGGCAAAGATGATGTGTTGCGAAGATGTGTTGTAAGAGACAAAATTGACATAGTATTGAAAGCATGCCATGACGATCCATGTGGTGGACACTTTGTAGGAGAAGTGACAGCCAGAAAGGCTTTGCTCGCAAGATACTAGTGGTCGATTTTCACAAGGATGCCTATGACTACTACAAGAGATGTGATACTTGTCAGTGAATGGGAAAGCCTACCAAATCCAGTTCCATGCC
This sequence comes from Lygodium microphyllum, assembly GCF_053477565.2. Classification (NCBI taxonomy): domain Eukaryota; kingdom Viridiplantae; phylum Streptophyta; class Polypodiopsida; order Schizaeales; family Lygodiaceae; genus Lygodium; species Lygodium microphyllum. The sequence goes on from NC_141160.1 coordinate 9,378,469, forward strand.
ATTGCAACCTATTCTTCCCCTAAAGCCGTTCGAGAAGTGGGGGATTGATTTCATGGGTCCCATTGATCCGCTCCCTAGATGGAAGCAAAACACATACATCCTAGTGTGTACGGATTATATCACCAAATGGTGTGAAGCTAAAGCTCTAAAGTGGAATGATGGAAATAGCATAGCCATGTTCATGTGTGAGAATATCATCACGCATGTTGGTAGTCCCCTAGAGCTTGTAAGTGACCACAATACTCATTTCCTTAACAAAATCATGGAAGAATTGACAGAACTATATAAGATCCGCCATCGCAATCCACCCCCTATTACCCTAGAGCCCACGGCTAAATTGCATCCTCTGCTTGATCCTGACAAGGACAATTGCCGCACATCATTGCGATTGGGATGATCAACTTACAGAGGCCCTCTGGGCATACAAAACTTCTTATAAGGTAGCTAGAGGAAAAACTCATTTCCAGTTGGTGTATGGCTCAGAAGCCATCTTCCCTATTGAGTTGGAGTTGCCCTCTATGCGAATGGCAGTCAAAGAACACCTCAGAGATGATGAATCTCTCCAGCGTTGCCTGTTGCATTTGGAATGTTTGGGTGAGATTCGACGAATGGCCCTACAATGCATGGAAACCACTCAAGCGTGGCACAAGGCCTATCATGATAGCTTCATCAAGTACAAGTAGTTCAAAGAAGGTGATCTTGTCTTGGTTTATGATTCCTGATTTGGCAAGTTTCCTGGCAAGCTTCAACAACACTAGATGGGTCCCTATAAGGTACTTGCTATTAATCCAAATGGCTTTGTCCAAGTCCAAACAGTTGATGCCTCTGATGATCCCTTTTTTATCAATGGCTATCGCCTAAAGAAGTACTTTCCTCCCTAGGGATCTTGACAATCACAATCAATCCACCCTTTCCCTTTTGACGTCGCATTGATCTTCTCTTCGTGCTTTTGATAGCCCTTATGATCTTCCTCATGAGGCAGTCTCATTCTACTAGCCCCTCCTAGACACCTCCCATCCTTACTTTGTTCTCCTCTTGTCTGATCCAGCAGTGGTGATGTGGATGGTCCTGACATATGGTATTTCTATAATTCTCTTTATTCATGAAAAAAAAACACAAAAAAAGATATATCGATTATGGGAGAAAAGGACTTATGTCCCTGTCATGCCAACCTATTCTTTGAGAAAAGGTGGACAGTAAGAAAGAAGAAAAGAAAAGAAAAGAAAAACAAACAAACAAACTTCTATGGGAGAAAAGGAAGCAATTCCCTATCATAGCAGGCCTCATTTCAAGAAAAGGTGGTAAACACCCTTGGGCAGGAAGCTGGCTATGGAAAAGGTGGTAACACCCCATAGTTCAGGATAGCTGACTCACTAGCATAACTTCTTCAGATACAATTTCAAGCCACCTCCCTTGGTGCGCTGTCCCTGCAACTTCATCAACCCTTCTGACCCTCTTTAACTGACAATCTTTCATACAAATGATCATAGTACCAGACATGTTGGTTGCCTCCCTAGGTACGTTTCCTCTTCAACGCACTCATGACAATAATAGAGAAAGTGATCTTCATCGACAACCCCTTGAGTGCTGCAAGCATTCATCCTAACCGGATGGGGATGTGAGTATAGTCTACCCTTCGTATCTATCAATGAGTGTGAGACAGAGGGTGGGGTGAGTGACCAGTCCTTTCCCCTCAAAACAATCATTGAGAGGTGTGATGTGTGAATGGCGTGTTGCACGCATGGGTTGGGCCTCTCAATACACAAATCACAATCTGTTCTTGTGCACTGCACTGTAAGGCTCCCTGGCCTTCCTTCTTGTAAAATATTACACAGCACAGCAAACAGAATCTGAGAAAGAGATAGAGAGTACACAATAGATAAGAGGAGAATCAATAAATTCTTTAACTTCAAACAACTGATACAAAGATGGCTCTGTCCACCCGTGCACTTCCAATGTGTGAAGCTTAGATGGAGATCTAGACAGAAGATAGGTGAAGAGCTTAAGGCTAGCTGGAACAACAACTTTGACTGGGTGAAAGATGAGTGATCGATGGCTGTGAAGGGGTTTAGCTTTTATAGCCCGCGAAGGTCGTTAGGTCGGCCTGCTGACCGCGGCCTGCTGATCGACCTACCATATGAGCCTCCACTAGTCAGCCAAGGAATATTCCAGGGAATATTCCCTTTACCATCGATGCGCCTCGAGTTGCTACCAACTTAACCACTCCGTCTAACCCAAAGATTAGACCCACAATAGTCACCTTTTTGCCATCCGGTCACATAGACCTTATCTGATATACAAGTCAGGACTCCACCAATGTCCGGGCTCACATTCGGCTTCTCCTCATAATGGGGGCCTTATAACTTCGAGCACCATGGATCATTGGTGGCATCTAATGAGGGTGGGGCATTGATCATATCTAACACCCCCCCTCAATGTCCACCCATAGGTGAACTATCTCCTCCGCCCAATGCCGAGTCTCTGAAGATGAACTTGAAGCAGATCCTTCGTAAGTGCTTTGGTGAAGATATCTGCTCCATTCTCCTCTGTTGGACAATAGACTAGTTCCACTATCCCATCCTCCATCAAATCACGCACTTAGTGATAGTGGATCTCTATATGTTTGGTGCGTGCATGAAGCACTCGATTTTTGGCAATGGCGATGCAACTTTGATTGTCACATCTCAGCACAGTTGGTTCTTCATCCTACACTCCCATATGCCATAGAATCCTTCTCAACCATACTGCTTCACATGCAGCAAAACAAGCTGCCTTGTACTTTGCTTCAGTAGAAGACGTGCCACTGTTGGCTGCTTCTTACTAATCCAAGAGAAAATTCATGAACCCAAAGAGAAACAATAACCAGAAACTGACTTCCTGGAATCACTGTCTCATGCCCAATCTGAGTCATAGTTCTGCACAAGAGAAGTTCCGAAACTGTATGTGATACCATAGTCAAGAGTTTTCTTCAAGTATCTAAGCACCCACATCCCAGCCTTCCAATGACTCTCATGAGGCTTGTTTGAGAACCTGCTCAAAACACCAACAGCAAAACTGATATCTGGTCTGGTGTTACACAAGTAGATCAGACTGCCGACCAACCTCCTATACCTCCCAATGTCTGCTAGTGCTGATGTATCCTCGACGGATAGCTTTGCATTCACCTCCATAGGTGTAGCTATCTCCTTGCACTCAGTCATGCAAAATGCCTTCAAGATCTCCCATGCATACTTCTTCTGAGAGATGAAGATCTTTCCTGGCTCTTGCCAGACTTCAATCCCCAAACAATAGTGCAGCAAGCCCAAGTTTGTCATTTCAAACTCAGAACTCAAAGCCTTTCGAGTTTGGTTGATCATATCTTCATAGTTACCTGTAATAAGAAGGTTGTCCACATATAGGACAATCACTACAGACTTTTTACCATATCCCTGTAAACATACAAGTTAGCATCTGAGGCACATCTTTTGAAGTTTAGGTTTAAAAAGAACTTATCTATCCGCCGGTACCATGCTCTAGGGGCTTGTTTCAGCCCATATAATGCCTTCTTCAGCTTACACACTTTGTTCTCAGAATGGGGGGCCTCAAACCCTGGTGGCTGAGCCACGTACACCTCCTCCTTGAGTTCACTATTTAGGAATGCTAACTTAACATCCATTTGGTACACTGGCCACTTCTTGTGGGCAGCCACTACAAGTACCGTGCAAATAGTGGTCATTCTAGCAGTTGGGGCAAATGACTCTTGAAAATCAAACCCTTCAACTTGTGAAAATCCTTGGGCAACCAGTCTAGCTTTGTACTTTTCTAAGGTACCATCAGCCTTGTACTTTACCTTCCAGATCCACTTGGTGCCAATAACCTTCCGCTTTGTTGGTCGATCCACTAGCTCCCAAGTGTCATTCTTCATTATGATGTCATACTCCGCTTGCATAGCAGCCTTCCATGATTGATCTGCAAGTGCTTCTTCTAAGTCAGTTGGCTTCTTTACTTCTCTCATAATCTCAACCATCAAGGCCATATTGAGACTATGTGAGCAGAAGCCCTCCTTTGCTCCTCTATTCTCTGAGACCTCCTTGGTCCGTCTGCCTTCTCCTCAACAGATGCAGGCATAGGATTATTGTGGTCATAGAGCTGCTTCACCCAGCGCAGCAATGGCTTTTCCAGTGGGGTGATGTCATGTTGGTGAACTTTTTCCTCATCATCTGAAGATGATGCTTCCTCCTCCTTAAGGATAGGGATAGCTCTCGGGACAGGTTCATAGTGGACTACTTCTTCGCTTGATGATAAAGTGGAAGAACTTGCCTTCTCCTCCTCCACTGTATGCGGCTCCTCCTTGAACACCACATCATGGCTCGCGGTGATCTTCTTTGCCTCTTGGTCATATAATTTGCAAGCCTTCTGCTCATCACTATAACCCAAGAAGATACATTTTCTGCTTTTTGGTTTTAACTTGTTTCTCTTCTTATCTGGAACATGTGCATAATATTCACATCCAAAAATTCTGAAATGTGAGACGGATGGTTTCTTACCAGTGTAAGCCTCATAAGGTGTTTTTTCCTTGAGAGCCTTTGTGTAACTCCGATTTAGAATGTAGACTGCAGTATTAACAGCTTCAGCCCAAAAATGGTTAGGCAATCCCTTGCCCTTTAGCATGCATCTTGCCATCTCCACAATGGTGCGATTCCTGCGTTCCACAACATCGTTCTGCTGAGGTGTGTGAGGCATCGTCAATTGATGCTTGATCCCTTTGCTCTTGCAAAAGCCTTCAAACTCCTTTGAGTTAAACTCACCACCACCATCTGTTCTAAATTTCTTCACACTTTTCCCTATTTCATTCTCAACAAGTTTTAGCCATTCTTTAAACTTACCAAAAGCTTGAGCCTTATCACGAAGGAAGTACACCCACATCTTCCTATTGTAGTTGTCGACAATCAACATAAAATAAGAAGATCCCCCCAAGGCCTGTGTAGGCATCTTACCACACAAGTCAGCATGCACCAACTCTAGAGGAGCCTGTGCTCTATTCTTGCTTTCTTGTGGAAATGTCTTTCTCTATTTCTTGCCCATCATACAAGCTTCACATGGTTCCTTCAATTCAGTTATTGTAGGTAGGTGAGCAACCATACCTTGCTTTTGCATCTCCTTCAACACTGCAAATCCGATGTGTCCAAACCTTTCATGCCAAAGCTTACTTGTGCCCACTCCACTGGTGGCTGTAAGAGAACTTAGCTCATACAGGTTGTTCCTTCTTTCTCCTTTGCCAACAATTGTGCCAGCACTATCAAGAATTTCTGCACCTATCTTCTTGAACCTCACTTCCTGACCAAGATCAGTTATGGCAGCAACTGATAAGAGATTTCTCCTGATTTCGGGAACATACAACACATTTGAAAGCTTTTTGACTTCACCATTTGCAGCAAAAAAAGAAATAGTACATGTGCCCGTAGCAGGGCATTTAGCGTCATTTCCAACCATCACAGTGATGGATTCTTGTAGAGGCTGCATAGAACTGTATAGACCTTTCTTGTTGGTCATGTGACGGGAGGCCCCACTATCCAACACCCATGAGTTAGTGGTAGATTCTTCTTGTGCCGAGGAGCACACTTCCTCAATGGTCGCCATGAATAATTCCAACTCTGCTTCAACCGTATTGGCTGTCTCTTTCCCTTTACTTTTAAAGGTACCATTCTTTTCATCTGCCTTCTTGACACGACAATCTGCAATTGCATGTCCTTTCTTCTTGTAGTAGAAGCACTCTCCTTGAAACTTCTTCTTGCTGCCCTTCTTCTTTTTGTCAACCATCATTTTTGGTGGAGGAACCACCTTTGCCTTTTGCATTGGCAGAGAATGCAGTATCTCCATTGTTGCTTCCTTCTCGGGCTTTCAGCCTCAACTCCTCCTCCATTAATAATGCACAAAAATCCTTAAAAGTCAAAGCTTGAGGTCTCACCTGAGTATTAAGGGCAATTACTAGTCCATCAAACTTTTGTGGACAAATCCGAAGACACCTCCGAGCTAGCTCTTCGCTAGTCTTTTGTATCCCAACGCCAACCATCTGGTCACACAAATTCTTAATCCGAGTGATGAATGCTTCAACTGTCTCTCCTTCAGCAAACTTCTCCGCTGCTAGTTGATTCTCCAAGTTTTGAATCCTTGTTTGGTTTCATGTTTCATACTGACTCCTTAGTACATTCCAAGCCTCTAACACTTTGGTTGTATGCTGAATCAAAGTTAGAACACTGTCAGAATAGCTTGTAACTAAGGCACACAATGCATCTGTATTCCTTCGTTTCCAAGCTCGTAGAAGATCTGTATTCGGAGGAATCATCACACTAGGATTTGATGGGTCGGGGGTAGACTGTGGTTCTGCGTCAGTCCCCAGCACAGTCTCCAAAAGCTCATAAGAATCAAGGATAGTTGTAATTTTGAACTTCCACAAGGTGTAGTTTGTACCATCTAACTTGCCTTCACTGAAGGTTGGTGGATGAATCCTCAGTGTTTGAATAGTCGGTACAGCACCACCACCTCGTGCACCGCTTCTTAATGCGCCAGAACCGCTTTCGGAGGTCGACATAGTTTCTCTTTGCTATTGAAGCCTTTGCCTCTTGCACATTCTTCGATCTCTAGATCCCCCTGGGCTCTGATACCATGTAAAATATTACACGGCGCAGCGAACAAAATCTGAGAAAGAGATAGAGAGTACACAACAAATAAGAGGAGAATCAGTAAATTCTTTAACTCCAAACAACTTATACAAAGATGGCTCTGTCCACCCGTGCGCTTCCACTGTGTGAAGCTTAGATGGCGATCTAGATAGAAGATAGGTGAAGAGCTTAAGGCTAGCTGGAACAACAACTCTGACTGGGTGAAAGATGAGTGATCGATGGCTGTGAAGGGGTTTAGCTTTTATAGCCCGTGAAGGTCGTTAGGTCGGCCTACCATATGAGCCTCCACTAGTCAGCCAATAAATATTCCAGGGAATATTCCCTTTACCATCAATGTGCCTCGAGTTGCTACCAACTTAACCACTCCGTCTAACCCAAAGATTAGACCCACAATAGTCACCTTTTTGCCATCCAGTCACATAGACCTCATCTGATATACAAGTCAGGACTCCACCAATGTCCGGGCTCACATTTGGCTTCTCCTCAGAATGGGGGCCTTACAAATTTGAGCACCATGGATCATTGGTGGCACCTAATGAGGGTGGGGCATTGATCATATCTAACACTTCTTGCACTATATGCCAGCATAGGGCGGGATGCAGAGTTGCACCATCAAATGTGCACAAGGCATACAACCTCTGACTATGAGGCTTACATCAAAACAATCATTGAGAGGTGAGATGTGTGAATGGTGTGTTGCACGCATGGGTTGGGCCTCTCAATGCACAAAGCAAAATATGTTCTTGTGCACTGCACTATAAGGCTCCTTGGCCTTCCTTCTTGCATTGTATGCCAGTATAGGGCAAGATGCACAGTTGCACCATCAAATGTGCACAAGGCATACAACCTCTGCACAAGTGACTATGAGGCTTACATCAATGGGTGTAAGGAATGGGTTTCCCTCCTGTATTCTCACACAAAGTGTGTGATAGAGGGGGGGCAGAGTGTGACTGATGTGTCCTCAAAACAATCATTGAGAGGTGCGGATTGAGGGACATTATGACATTGGACTCAGGTACATTCTTATTTCCCTATGCACCCACGGGATGGGTCTTTGCCACCATCACAAGCCACATCACCTTGTTCTGTACTCTGCACGATAAGGCTCCTTGGCCTTTCTGCTTGCACCTATGCTAGATAGGTGGAACACACGAATGCATCGTCAATTATGCATACTAGCATACTCCCTCCAAATAATTTTCCCCTTGTTCAATTCTAAACTGGCGCGCATTATGGGATTTCATGCTTATTCATTGAGTGATGTGTGTCGTGGGGCGAGCGACTGTTCTATCATTCTCCTAAGTGCCCGTGTACTGAGAATTCTATTCTTTGTCATCGACACTTGAATCGACGGACTCTACCGATAAAACTATCTCACTGGGTGTTATTGCATGGTCCCTGCCATGCTGGACGTGTTCTGTGGCGAGCCATGGTCCCTCCTACCGATGATGGCTCTAATCTTTTTGAATCAACAACGATAGTTCCCTTCAACCATCTACAAAATGGGCCAAGTGTTCCTAACCCTACCTTTCTGTTTGTCAGTGCATGTTATGTCTTAATTGTGGGGACATCAACGTCTAGTCGATTTACAAGTCCTAGGCCGTGTCGATCAATCTACTCTAACCGGTAAGGTCTTAAGTGTGGGGATGCATCCCTGCACGTCTGTTGTGTATACCCCCTGCATATGTCACTAACCAATCATGCGTGTCTACCATGTACTAGTTCTACCTTGATGGGGTCCCTTTATCACCCCCTACCCTTGTGCCCCTTGTCGTCGAGGCCGTTTCCCTTGCAATTGCTTTTATTGCATAATTTTTTCCCTTCTCTCTGTGAACGCACCCTACATTCACTACACTCCCGATCCAACTTTATAGCCCTGTTTGTCCCTTTGTATGAAACAATTTTCCTTTTTACATCCCCTATTCCGGCTTACTATTGTTGTGTTATTAATTTTTTAAGCAATTTCTGCCAATTGGTTGTTTTTCCATGTGAAAGCTTCTTTATTGTTTCGGGATGCTGCTCTACTATGACAGTCCTATTCTACATCTATCACATGATATTTTTCCTTTTTACACCTTGTCATTCCCATGTTCAGTTTGTCCGTAATTAATTTTTGTGTAGTTTCGTACCTTTTTCGCTTACGTTTTTGACATTTTTCCATATGAACCTGCCCTATTCTCCTCCGAATTCAATTCTACCTAAATAGCCTTGTCCATCCACCCTTCTTGCACCTTTCTCCTTTTTCCTCCACCCTATTTCGACCTCTCGATTTTTCGTTATTAATTTTTATTGGAGTTTTCGAGTTCCATTTTCTTATTTTTTCCATGTGAGCATCCCCTAACCCCCCCGAAATTGGATCCCAACATGACACTCATGCTTCCACTTAGGCTTCTCCCTTCAACGACTATTAGAGCCTTAATTGAGGAGCTTCATTCATCATTTCTTCAGCCCAATTCAAATACCTACAGTCCATTCATTCATGGCAGTCATGGTTCAGCTTCAAAGGTATGCATTTGATCTTCCTCGCTTCTCAGCTTGTTCCCACCTCTTTGAGATTTTTTCTAAGGATACATTGGATCTTGCTCAGTAGTGTGTTATCTTCAAAACTGATCCACAAGAGTAGAAAAGGGGTTAGCAAAGCTAGCATGATTTGTGCCTACTGTGTTGCCTTGTTTCTTGGTCAAATTACACTACTACTCTAGCTCTTGGACACACTCTAGCACTTGTGTAATCTTTTAGTAACTCCATGGAATTGGCATTTTCTTGTGAGAATTGTTTATGAGCTCACCAACCTCTATGCTTGCTGTAATATATAGCAAACCTACTATTCACATGTTTGGGGCAGCATACTCTCAGTGTTTGATACTTATTCTTGCTTCATTTGATGCCTATTTGGTGTTGGGATTATTAAAGGATGCTTGGGTGATGTCTTGAGATACTTTTGGGATGTTTTGAGTTGAAGTAGCTCAGGTTATATAGAGACATTCACTATTGTAATATATAGTCTAACAAGCACTTGTTTGAGATAGTTTATGCCTACTGTCATTTGATGGTAGACACATATATACTATTTGGATGTCTTGATACCTAGCATTGATGCTATGTTTATGGGGACATTTGAGCTTCACATTTAAGAAATGTTTGATGCCTTGAAGCTTTGGTTGTTTAGTGACTTACACATTTATGGTATTGCAAAGTTCTTGTGGTTCATATTCTTAACTATGAGTCTGGTGGTGTAACTTGGATGCTTGGATGTCATGTACTTGATGTATGGAGCTTATATTGCTCAATTGGCATTCAACTTTATCTTAGTGGGAGCTACTTGTCATTTGGATATTTGCATTGAGCTTTCAATGTTACACAGCTGAGTTGAGCTTCTTTCATTGAGAAAATGGAACTCATTAAGCTATATGCATGATCTCTTGATGCTTATTGAATGCAATTACCCTTTAGTGGGATGATTTGATTACATGCTTTGAACCCAAAACTTGTCTTTGTTAGTGTGATGTCAATAATGTATACACCATGCTTGGCTATGTATTGAGCTTCATTTCCCTTGCTTAGTTGATTATGAATTTGATAGTTCTCTTTTTTTACTCCTAAGACCTGCTACATGCATGAAGTCTCTACCTATTGGATGTATGGTTTACTAACACATTGAGGTTGTGGCAGAAAATCTTGGTACTAGTCTTATGCCTATTCACTGTTGGTTGCTTTTACATATCCGTGTTATTCTTGAATATTCCTACCAATGGGAGCTTGGATTTCCTTGATCAATTAACCACATTTGGCTCTTACCATACTGCTGCATTTATTATAGCAGTGCTATAATTACAGTTTTCAACATTCTCTATTACTTGTAGTTAGTGGAGAGCTCTTTACTTTGATTATCCCTCCTAATTTTCCTTTCTTTGGCTAAGTTTTGGGGCTGTTCTACAATCATTTATGACAACCTATACTCTTGAGTTTTGCATTGGTATCTTGTCATTATGGCTAGTTTTTTGAATGATAGTGCTATTTTCAATATCATTCAAAAAACTAGAGTATAAAGCCAAAAGACATTGATAAGGATCCTTAGGATGAGTTGAAAGAGCTTTGTAAATCCACTCTTCTTTTGTCAAAAAGATATGCAATTTCTATGACAAGCATTTCAATGTTGTGGCACAATGAGGATAATGTAGTAGTTAGAAAAAAGATATGGAAATCTATATGACAAGCAAAGTCCTGCTTCACAGTTATATTGGTTGAAACAACTCATGGATGTTTGCTTAAAGGAAGGGACTAGTGTGTCTGCACATTTGAATGAGTTTCATTCAATTTTCAGCCAGTCGACTTCACATGACATTGAGTTTAAGGGTAATATCGCTTGTTCTTGCTTGTGACACTTTTTGGGTCATGGGATACTTTTCATACTTCCATATGTGAAACTCGAGGATATTGAGGGTGCCTTTCTCACAAAGGAGATAAATGAGAAGAATGTGGATGTAGCCTATACTTCTCATGCATTAACTGTTAGGGATATACATGATGGTAAGAGTGACAATGACCATCATGGTAGAGACTTATAAATGTCTCAGTCTCGTGGAAAGTCTCATAGTAAGTTAGGTGGTCATGAGGCATCTCTTACATGTCATTATTGTGGGAAGCAAGGTCATATTTAGTCATAGTGCCATAAGCTATGTGATGGTAAGTGCAAAGAGAAAGGCATGGACAAAGTGCAGGAATAATATGATGATTGCAACAATATCTCTAGTAAGTCCAATGTAGAGATTGAGGCGATAAATGTAGTGCAACATGAGTCCAATGATGAGTACATCTTGATAGCTTCTTCTCTTGATGGTAGTTAGTTGGCTCATGCTTCATCCACTTTTTCTCAGTGTTGGTTGCTTGATTTGGGCTTTCCATATAACCTCACATAGGGATTAGTTACATTCTTATCGCAACATGACAAGTTTTTTTAGATTGGAAAATGACTTCCCATTGAATATCATTAGCATTAGGGATATATAGTAGCAGCTTACTTTAGGTGTTACACTTTTGTTTTGCATGATATACACCATGTTCTAGCTTTGACCGAAAGCCTACTCTCTATTGGACAGTTGAATGATGCAAGCTATCATGTATCTTCTCGTGATTCCACATGGAAGATTACATGTGGGAATCTTGTCTTTTCTTGAGGTGCCAAGGCTAGTAGCCTCTATCCCTTGCTTGTATATAGATCTATAAACAATGTTTTGGCTATGTTTGACATACCAAATGTATCTTTATGGCATCATTGACTTGGGTACATGTTCTTAAAGGGAATGAAAATACTTACTCATTTGCAATATCATCCACCTCTTGATTACTAATTTTTTGATTCTCTTGGCCATTGCCTTTATGACAAGCAAGTACATTGTCTTCATAAGAATTCGAGCATTATGCACATGGGTGAGCCTTAAGTGCATGTTTATTTTGATGTATGTGTCCCCATGCCATATCTGTAGTAGCTGATGTCTTAGAGTTTTTGGAGCATGTATGACATGTATACATCTCATTTTTGGCCTTGAAAGAGCTGGTGGTCATTGACAGTCTACAGATTTTGGACTGCATGTTTGGTTGATTGCAGTGAGGTTGCATGATACTGAGTTATAGAAACTACATGGTCTATGTATTGATGGATGTATCTACAAGTTATGCCACATGTTTGTGGATGGTTTTGAGATGTTAATGGGATGAAATACCTTGATTACAAAAGACAGTTAATTGCAAGAAACTATCATAAATAGTCAAAGATTATAATAAGTCAGTTAGACTAGTTGGCTTGCAGGAAGTCAGCCATTGTCTATTACAATATGGCAAATGCAGACAGAACTGACAACATAACCCAGATAGTGAGGGAAAATCTTGATAGCAATAATTATGCCATATGGAAGTTCCACATGGAGAACTTCTTGATAGGTAAAGGATATTGGGACTTGGTGACAGGTGTTAAAGCTGAACCTGAAATCCCAGAAAGGAATCCTACAGCTGATCAAAGATGAGCACACCGAGCTTGGTTGGAAAGAGCTCGTAGGGTGCTACACTGGTTATCTTTGTGTATCTTGGATGCTATGGTAATGTAGATCATGAACTGCAAGTCACCAGCAGATGCATGGATCATATTCATCAGGTATTATGGCACAACTACCAATGCCATGAAGATATAGTTAAAGCATAAATTCAATAACATGGAGAGAAAAGGCATATCTATACAGGATTATGTCATAGAGATTAAGACTATTGCAGATTAGCTGGCATCCATTTGAACACAGGTTGAGGATGAAGACATGGTTCCAATGACATTAAATGGTTTGGGATTTGAATATAAGTCATTTGGTACTTCCATATTTGTGTGGACTGAAATGTCGGATTTCAATGAGCTTGTTGCATTGCTCATTCATGAAGAGGTTAAACTAGGATTGGCTACAAGCTCTAGTAGTTCCAAGAGCAAGGATGATGTCTTCTATTCAAATCAACGTGGCTATGGCAGCCATGGTAGAGGTTATGGTTCTAGCAAAGGAGGCCAGAAAAATGTATCTTATGGTCATAATAACCAGTAGGGTTCAAATGCAAGAGGAGGTGGAAATTTCATAGGCAAGGGGAGATCTAGTCCTAGAGGCAGAGGCTCCTCGTAGCAGCAGTGTCCATCTAACAATTCTAATAAGGATAAGGATTGTCACTACTATGGAAAGTATAGTCATATTGCCAAGGACTGCTAGAAGAAGCAAGGCAATCAAAAGGGCAAGTAGCATAGACATTATGCATCATCCAGTCAAATAGATGATGCTTCTGGGGATAGACATATGATGCCTCATGGTGATTGGTTTATTGACATGGTTCCTGAGAGGAATGGCTATGTATGCACAGGGGATGACATGTAACATAGCATTGAACATACATGAAAAGTGCCTTTGATAATCCATGATGGTAGGAAGAAGAACTTACATGATGTATTGTATGTCCCATCAATTACTAAAAATATGTTGTATGTGGGCCAGATGATTGAGAAAAATTTGCAAGTTAGGTTTAATAAGCATGGTTGCTTCATTGAGGAGTTTGGTAATGGCTACAAATTGATTGCTCGATCATAGGAATGGCAGGATGTTTACTCTTGATGCCACTTTGCTGTAGCTGAAATCAGCCATGTTTGCCCATGGCTCTAGCACGGTTAGAGATTTAGAAATATGGCATAAAAGAGTGGGGCATGTTAATCTTCAATGGCTGCAAATGATGCAGAAAAAATAGCTTGTTAGAGGTCTATCCAAGTTTGCTTACACGGATATTGGTCATGTATGCGATGCTTGTCAGTTTGGTAAATAGTCAAGGTTGTCATTTGTCAAGGTTGCTTACACGGATATTTGTCATGTTTGCAATGCTTGTCAGTTTGGTAAACAATCAAGGTTGCCATTTGTCAAGCATGTAAGAAATAGTACACAATCGTTGCAGTTGGTTCACTCTGATGTGTGGGGGCCAGCCTATAATGCATCTATGGGAGGCTCTAGGTATTATGTGATATTCATTCATGACTTCAGTCACTATACTTGGGTTTATATATTGAGAACAAAGGATGAGATGTTTGCTATTTTTTAGCAATTTAAGCAGCAGGTTGAAAATGGATTTGATTGATACATCTCTTTTTTGAGATCTCAGAGTGGTGGGGAGTATGCGTCAAATGAATTTGACATTTTTTTGGCTGAAAATGGCATACATAGGTAGCTTACACACAACTACACTCCATAGTAGAATGGTGTAGCTAAACGGAAGAATAGAGTCTTAATGGAAGCTGTGCATGCAATGATGAATGAGAAGAAGTTGCTGCTCTATTATTGGTCTGAGGCTGTTATGATAGCCATGTATAACTTGAATAGGACTTCCACTGCGGGTATTCATGATATGACACCATTTGAGAAGCTATATGGCTACAAGCCTAATATCAATCACATGAAAGTATTTGGTTGTCTTGCTTATGTGCATATCCTTGATGAGAAGAGGAAGAAGTTGGATCTGAAAGGACATAAGTGTGTCTTTATTGGTTATTCGTAGGAGAAGAAAGCATATAAATGCTATGATCCCTCTACTTGGGCGACACCAATCAGTAAAGATGTTACCTTTGCTGAGATGGCCTCTTGGTATGCATCACCTATTGCAATACCATCGGATATGCCTTCTACACATGTTTCTACAATTTATTTGTAGCAGAGCACTACATTGACATGCCCTAGTGGTATGACAGTATCTCCATGGATAGGGATATTGCAAAGCTCTATCTCATCATCCACTAACACCAATATGTCAATGAGGGGGAGATACGATGTGGTGGACAACAAAGGGAAATAGCAAGCTTCTGATGATACATCTAGTGTGATGACACCTAGCAGGATGACTTCAGGCTATGACTCAGCTGCTGCTGACAGTCTAGACAGTGAGCTTGGTATTCCGACTGTGTATATACCTGGCACTAGGCAGAACAGGTATATTCTACCCGATGAGAGAGGGGAATCAAGTAGTGCACCACAGCCTAGATGCTCACAAAGACTCAAGTACCATGTGGATAGGCTGACTTACAGTGGTTATTTTGCAAAGCATTATGCTTATATGAAAAATGTGATAGAGGTCAAAGAACCTACTACATATGCTGAAGTAGTGATGGATAAAAGCTGGTGCACATCTATGGATGAGGAAATATCTACCTTGGCTTAAAATAGAACATGGGGTCTTATGCCACTGCCAAAAGGAAAGAAGACCATTGGCTACAAATGGGTCTACAAGATTAAATGCATGTCCGATGGTAGTGTAGAGAGGTACAAAGTCAGGTTGATTGCTAAGGGTTATGCTAGCAGTATGGGTTAGACTATGAGGAAACATTCAATCCTGTTGCCAAGATGGCAACCATATGAACAATGATCACATTGGCTACTACTAAACGCTGGAAATTGTAATAGATGGATATTAAGAATGTGTTTCTCAATGGTGATTTAGCAGAGGATGTTTATATGGATCGGCCTGAAGGGTATGTATACCCTGATTTTCAGCATTATGTATGGAAGCTGAAAAAAGCATTGTATGGGCTGAATCAGGCTCCGAGATCCTAGCATGCAAGGATAGTTACTTGTAGAGTTTAGGATTAACTATTGGCAGGGATGATCGTGGTCTATTTACGAAAAAGACAGACAAAGGTTTGGTAGTTCTGGTTATCTATGTTGATGATTTGATAATCACAGGTGATGATAACTTAGGGATATAGCATGGTATGAGGATGCTGAAATCTCAATTTTTTATGAAAGACTTAGGTGAACTGAAGTCTTGGGTATTGAGGTGATAAATGCTGAAAATGGTTTATGACTGATTCAGAAACACTATGCCATGGAAATGCTAAAGAAATATGGCATGGCTAAATGTAAACCACTGGATACACCTCTTGATCAGAATATCAAGTTGAACATTAGCACTGGAGTTGAAATTGTTTATGTGACTATATACACACAGATGGTTGGAAGTTTGATCTACTTAACCATCACCAGACGTGCCTTGAGTTATGGTGTTGGCTCATAAGTCAGTTCATGCAGAAGCCTAGAAAGCCACACTTGGATGCTTTTAGGTGGATTATGAGATATGTAAAGTCCATTGTAGATCATGGGCTCTTTTATGTGAAAGATAAGCCCTTGACGTTGGTTGGATACACGAATGTAGATTAGGCAGGATGCTCATATGATCGTAGATTAACAAGTGGTTATGCCTCTAGATTTGGAAGTGGAATGATCAATTGGAGCAGCAAGAAACAACCTACTGTTGCATTGTCTAGCATTGAGCCAAAGTACAGGGGTGCTGCACTGGCAGCATGTGAGATTGCATGGTTGTTTAAGCTTATGGCTGATTTGGACATACAAGTGGATGCTCCAGTGACCTTATTATGTGACAATCTCAATAGTGTACTACAAGCAACAAATCTAGTTTATTATGCCAAGACTAAACATATTGAGGTACACTACCATTTTATCAGAGAGATGGCTCTTGTAGGGAAAGTAGATCTTATGTATGTGAAGACTGATGAACAGGTTGAAAATATCTTTACCAAGTCTTTGGGTAAATGTAAATTTAGTCGATTCTGATAGCTACTTGGTGTATAGGTTTTATCTTGAGCTTGACGGGGAGTGTTGGGACTTCAAGGTCTTGTGTGTGACTGACAGTGTCTTAGCTGTGTCCAGTTGTATCAGCAAGTGTGGGACATTTAATAAGTCGGGTTAGTCGATGTGACCTAACTAGAGTTAGTCATGGTTAGTTAAACCTAGTGTATGACTTACACTTGAATTAGTATCAATGGAATAATGAAAAGATGGATGACAGCATGACTGAGCTCTCTCTTGGCTTTCCTCTATATATGTCTCATCTCTCTCAATAGGCATGACAGCTCATCTTTTGGAAAGATGGCAAGATCCATACACAAGAGAATTGGAAAGGAAGGTATGCAAAAGTTGTTGGAAGACTTGGTTGTTTGAAATGCTTATGCAACTATACATGCTTCTACTTTTGGTCTACAGTTGGATAGAATACCTAGTGAAGTGATGGTTGGTCCAAGGGTTGCAATATGAACACTTGATTTTCATGCAGTTGAAAAGAAAAAAGTTACTAATAGTGAAATGTCTCATGCAGGGCAAGACATTCGTAACATAACTGGTTGAAAATTGTATTGTTTGTAGATGCATATTTAGCAAAAGAACAAAACATGGATGTACTTGTGGAAGAGAAATAGAAGAGAGATGAAGATAATGCAAAGATTTCTAAGAGAGTGACAAGAAGTGTGGATCATCCTAAAGTTGCAAATCAGCCACCTCCCGAGTATGTTATGGAAGAGGTTGTGGGTAGTGTTGAGAAATAACAAATGATGTATGCTCCAGGAAGAGATGTCCTGAATCCCATATGCGTAATGAGAAGAGTGGAGAAGTTGAAAAGCTATAAAGACATATACTTGTTTCACTTTTCAATATATGCTATTTTGCTTTTTATACTTCATTCTATGTCTCTGTCATGGTCAACTCAAGATTGTGTTTATGATTCCAAGCCTATATCTTGGAACCTATTTCACTTGAGCAATAGTTTGTCTTTTTATCAATGTCACTATGAGTCTTGTTATCAACTTCTGTCCTCCATAGTCAGTGCTATGCTCTAGATCCATGTTTTCTCACATGGTATCAAAGTGCAGTCAGGCATAGCACTACTCCTCCAGCTTCATTTCACTCTTATCTGGCTCAGCTTGAGTAGCTCAGATCAACTCAGGAGAAGTTTGGAACTCCATTTCCTACTCTTTCTTCTCACTACCTTGCTTGGCAGCCATAGCCAAACAGCACATATCCATGTTGGAGCTCTTCAATCTCCTCATCTAAGCCATATCTCCACAAGATCCCTTCTAGAAATATCTTCCTTGACTTCTTGCACTCCCCTCTAGCACCTTAGTTGATAATATTGATGATCCTTGATGACAACATTGTCACAGAATTCATCATTGCTTTCTGAACTACACTCTGTTCATACCATTGTTGTTGTGCGCATAGGCCGCAATTCTCCCTGCAAGCACAGGGAAATTGAAGCTTACTATATGGGCCATCTCTCCATCAAATCTTTTGCCATTTGATTGCGTGTATGTGCTACTAAAGATGAAACAACAGTTGGGTACATAAACCCTAATACTAGGCAGCCATAGCTTGTGAAGTTCAAGCTCATCTTACACCTCAGTCTCTCACCTTTTTCAACTAATTCAAGTTGCTTCCATTCTGATCTGAGTTCTAGCTCAGTCCACAGCATTCCAAGTCAGTAAGGGGAGGAGATCATTGAGAAACATCTAGCTCAACAAGGAGATTCAACATCAATAGTGTCTCTTGATACTCAATCAATGTCTCTTGGCACTTGTGTATTTAGCTCACTCATGAACAAGCTAGCCACTAATTTTACCTCAGCTACTCAAAATCTTATTCTCACCACTTGTATTGATTTAAAGCCCTATTGATCAAATCCATTTGTAAGTCTCAATTTCTGTGTAAAAGGATAGACACTGCTCAAGTATTATCGTGGTAAGACCTCCTTCTAAGATGACTGAACTGGAGTAGATAGCAAAGTTTAATGGTGAAGGCTTTCACACCTGGAAAGAGAAAACCATGTATCATCTCATGAGTAAAGACCTATGGGATCTCTTTGAAGAAGATGATGATGCAAAAGATGCTAAAGAGGAAGATGCTGCAGAAGACCAGCCTAAAACAAAGGCATGGAAGAATATGAACAACAAAGCTCTAGGTTTTATTGAGTGGGGTCTATCAGATGATGTATTACACCACATCTCTGGCATCAAGGATGCAAAGAAGCCATGGGAAGAACTTGACAAAATCTTTGGTACACAAGCAAAGAACTCAAAGGTAAAATTACTTATGTAGTTTTATAAGTTGGATGTAAAAGACAGCTCATCTATGACTATACACATCAATAAGTTCAAGAGCCTTAAAACTCAGCTAGCAACTCTTAAAAAGACCATTGATGAGGATGAGGCAATAGTAGTGCTACTTGCCAATGTTAATCATGAACCATATGAGAATCTTGTTTCAACACTAAGAAATGTTCCAAGTCTCTCACTTAAAGATATTGAGAATTCTCTTCTTGATGAAGAGAGCAAACAGAAGAACAAGAATGCAAAAGATAGTATTCCATCATCTAGAGAAAATCTCTTATACACCAAAGGAGCTGATAGACCCAAAGGAAGAGGTCGAGGATTCAACATCGACAACAAAAGTCGGATGACATGTCATTATTGTGGTAAGACTGACCATATTGCCAGTAAATGTTTCCACAAGAAAAGAGCATAGCAAATGCAGAATGACAACCACAAAAGTCAATTCATGAAAGAAGAAGAAGAAGAAGAAGAAGAAGAAGAAGAAGAAGAAGAAGAAGAAGAAGATGCTTCCACTACCATCAAAAACTCTGACAAATTGTTCTAAGGAATTTATTCCCATAGTGGATTTGCTTTGTAAAAACCCTTTCCAAAGATGTAAAGTCTCAAGCTTTAACTTGACTAGGTTGCCTATGAGCTAGTCTCCTGGGCCATGTTAGCATGTAGGGGGGGCAAATGCCAACAAGTGTAGGGACTCATCATTTGAGGGGGGGGTGTTGAGAAATAACAAATGATGTATGCTCCAGGAAGAGATGTCCTGAATCCCATATGCACAGTGACAAGAGTGGAGAAGCTGAAAAGCTATAAAGACGTGTACTTGGTTCACTTTTCAATATATGCTATCTTGTAATTTGTACTTCATTCTATGTCTCTATCATGGTCAGCTCAAGATTGTGTTTATGAGTCCAAGCCTATATCTTGGAACCTGATTCACTTGAGCAATAGTTTGTCTTCTTGTCTATGTCACTATGAGTCTTGTTACCAACTTCCATCCTCTGTAGTCAGTGCTATGCTCTAGATCCATGTTTTCTCACAAGCAAGAGCAAAAACAGGATAGCAAAGCAAGAGGGCAAACAATTGGAATATAAGTTGCAGTTTGATATTGAGATAGCGAGCACAGATACTTTGGAAGATCTTGTAGTGGAAGATTCAACCATTGCATATGTATATTTTCTTAATGCATCTGAAGAGGTTTATGAAGCTCATGTTTTACTTGATGCAGGGACTCAAAGGGAGATGGATGCATATGATTTGTAGGATACAGTTATCATTTTTGAGATTGTTCGTGAGCTCGAGAATATATCTTTAGAGGATGTTAAATGTGATGGTCCACAAATGGAGAATGTTTTGGGTGCTTTGTCAGAGGCCTTGAAAGGCAATTCAAAGATGCTTCAAGATATGGAATGCTTCACTATTTTTGGTAATGGTCAACATGTGCTGGATGCAAGTGAGGCTTAGTTTATGTTTGATGTGGTAGATAATTGTCAATATAAGTAGATTTTCATGCGCTTGACTTTGAAAGAGCAAGCATGTTGTTATGTATTTGTTGATGGGTGCGTTGATAGCCTCCATATGGAGATTCAACAGCCTCTAGTATATGATACACACCCAAGGCCTTATGACCCTAGAGGGGACACTAGGTGTGGCTCAAGAGTTACGCAAATACTGAGTATTTTGATCTATGATCTAGGGGGATGCCTTCTTTTGTGCATGATGAGTGACAAGTTAAAGCTATGGGTGTTTGACCTAGGTGGATGCATCGTTGGCACATACCGGAGGATGTGCACGTTCAGAGGGGTAGGTGTTGTGTCACTACACAAACACACTATGAAAAAAACTAGAGCACATAATCATCCAGTTTTCTTATTGATCTGCAGAGTCAGTGTCATCTTGGTCATTAGTACTAATGTCCATAGTATGGTTAGTTCCAAAATACAAGATTTTTGGACAAGTTTAGCTTATTTTTTATATTTTGAATATTATTTCTTGTAAATATCCTAAAAATCTATAGAAAACTTCTATAATAGGGTGACATGTAAAAAGAAAGTGAATTGTCCAACCAGTTTTGGAGATCTCATGTAAAAAGAAGGGCTTCCAAAATCGTGCGGTGCGCAATCATAGCTGATAGGCAACGAATTTTGAGCAAAAGTCCTGGGGTTTTACCCCCCTTTTAGAGCCAACAGAGCCATCAAATTTGCAATCCGAGTATCAGAGAAAAAGCTAATGTTTGGTGCACGTTTTTGGTCTACCAAGGAGCTTTAGGAGATCTAATGCTTAGAGAGTGCTTCCAGTATCCCAAAGAAGGATTTTGTTTATCTTCTCAAATTCTATCAATACATTGTGCTTTGATTCATTGAGCTTTGTATTTATCTTATGTATCTCTTGTCTATTATTTTTCTTCTCTTCTATCTCCTATTCTCTACTTTTTTCTCTCTCTGATCCTCGGTGGATATGACCTTTCGACTAAAACCCCTTCGACAACGCATGAGTCTAAATTACTCAGTCTTGGTCAAAGCAGAATTATTGAACCTCCTTAAAGTTGAGTTTATCTATCAAGTGCCCAATAGCGAATGGGTTTTGCTCATCCTAGTAGTATTCAAGAAGAATGGAAAGTTACAAATATGTGTGGACTTTTGTAAGTTGAACTCCAAGATAAAGAAGGTTCATTTTCATATTCCTTTCACAGACCAACTGTTAGACACAATGGTGGGACATGAGCTCTATTCTCTATTGGATGGATTCAATGGGTATAACCAAGTCCAAATAGTAGAAGAAGATCAATCCAAAACAACCTTCACAATAGAATGAGGGACCTATGCTTACAGAATGATGTCATTTGGGTCTGTAACACCTCTGCTACCTTTCAAAGAGTGATGATTGCCACATTCCAAAATCACTTGAATGATTTCATTGAGGTATACCTAGATTACTTTTTTGTTTACAGCCTAATCCATGAGCATTGGGGACACTTGGTGTAGTGCTTTGATCGATGTTATGAGTATGCGATCTCCCTCAATCCCAACAAATGCATCTTCAAAGTTTCTTTAAGATTTATTCTGGGCCACATTATCTCTGCGCACACAAGAGATAGCAATACACCTCACCTAGATCTCTAACAACACCAACCAACCTCAAATAATTGAGGATATTTCTCAAACATGTGGGTTATTATAGGTAGTTCATTGCACATTTTGCAACAAAGGCAACCCCTTGCATAAGTTCGTGAGGAAAAATGCAGAGTTTACTTTGACCATTGATTGTGAAGAAACTTTCAACACTGTGAAGCAGTGTTTGATTGAAGCAACCATCCTACAACCTCTTGACTAGATGAAGGAATTCCATGTGTACATTGATGCATCTGTTGAAGGGCTAGGTGCAACTTATGTCATAAAGGCTCCTAGAAGTTGGATCAATCTATCTACTATGTAAGCCGTAAGGTCACTGATCGATAGAGTGATGAAGTTAGAGTGCCTAGCATAGTGTTTGCCTTGGAGAAGTTCTGACACTACCTTCTATTGACATACTTCAAGTTTTATGTGGATCATGAGGCACTGTCCTTGATGATGAATAAGGCAATTGTTAAAGGCTAAATGATAAGATGGCTCCTTCTGTTCCAGGATTTTGATTTTAAAGTGGTTACCAAGCCTGGTTGCTTTCATGTTCTGGTCGATCATCTGTTGCAGATCCCTTAGACCAAAGAAGAGGAGTAGGATGATCCAAACCTCCTTGCTTTCCTATTTTTGGTTGAAGTGGTAACCCCATGATATGCAGACATTGTCAATCTCTTGGCCACACAATAGCATCCCGCTATGGCATCTCTAGTAGAGAGAAGAAGAAGCTCATGTTGGAATTAGCCCCCTACACTCTACTAGGCAGCACTTTGTATAAGAGAGGCAAAGATAAAGTGTTAGCAATTTGATAGCAACTTTAGCTATTTCAATTAAAAACAACATGGACAGGCCTAAAGAAAATATGATCAACCGTATTTTGCAAGGAGATATGTTGTAGGAGATGAGATCGAGATCGTGCTAAAAGCATGCCATGATGAGCCATATGGCAGACACTTTACAGGTGAAGCAATAGTTAGAAAGGCCTTGCTTGCAGGTTATTGGTGGCTTACATTGCATAAAGATGCATATGACTATTGCAAACATTGTGATGCTTATCAGTAGGATGGGAAAGCCTACCAAACCCAAGGCTATGTGATTACAATCCATCCTTCCCCTAAAGACATTTGAGAAGTAGGGCATCGATTTAATGGGCCCCATCCATTCTCCAACCAAAGGAAGCAGAATTGATACATCTTGGTATATACCAACTATGTAACAAAGTAGTGTGAAGCAAGGAGATGCAACATTCCAAGGAAAAGTTACATAAGGCTAACATTGAGCTTGTCTCAGCTAAGGAAACTCTTTCTGATCTTTTCAAGCAAATGGAGTCATAGACTAGAATGCTAGAGGCCTAGAAAGTGAAAATCTCCTATTTTCAAGCTTAGTTGACTGAAGCAAGGGCTCAAGTATCTATTGTCAATGAGGATAAGGATAATCTTTTTTAGGAGATCCAAGAGCTTAAAGCTTTAATTATTGCCCAAACAGTGGAGTTACAATCAACAAATTGTATAGTTGAGCATCAAAATACCAAGATTGAGGAGTTAAAAGAACAGTTGACTCAGCTACGTTCCATTCCTCCTAGTTCTAATGTATCATTAGTATCATCTTTATCAGCTACTACAGACTTGGCTGCTCTCAAACATAATGCAACCTTAGGTACTTTGTTCCAAGCTAAAATGGAGAGACTTGAATCTAGAATGGATCTTTTGTGATCTTATTTGAGTAGTTTAAGAATACATCCTGCTAGATCATTCCATTGTGCACTATCAACAGCAAAAGCTTACCTTTTATATATGAAGTTGTCCACTATGGATTTGAATCCTCTAAATGATGGATGGAGTGGTACTTGATTCTTAAAACTTTTAGCAGAATTTGTCACTTGATTTTGTGGTGTTGAATCACAGACAATTGAAAGCTCCTACACGATTACAAAGCCAACTGAGGGAGGATCTTTTAGCCCATATTTCTAATCAATTTCCTTTTGATATCTCCTTTGAAGCTTATAATCACCACTTTGTTCTAGGTCCATAAGTGTATTCCCTTACTTATGATCAACAAATGGCCCATAGATTGGATTCTTATCTCTCCATACTTAAAACAACTCCCTATTTTATTTCTCATCTTCTTTTCCAACCACAAGGTGATCCTCCATTTCCTATCTTTACTCATTGTCCATTTATTGCCAATTGTATTTTCTCTCTTGTTCTTCCTTATCCTACACCATTTATCACACTTCTTTTCACTTTTCCAACTTATTTTCTAACCCATTTCTAATTTGATTTAGTTAAATTACCCAAATCTTCATCTTTAACCCTTTCTTCTTTTTATAATTTTACCTATTTGTCACTTCGTCCCTTGGTACTTGTTCCACTTATTCCATCCAACTTTGTTATTCCTAGTCCCCCCCTCAGTTGATTAGTAGCCACTCTAGTTTTGATTTGCATATACTAAGAGGAAGAGGGTAGAGCCATACTGATTCATTGATAGGACCTTAAATTAATTGGTCTATAATTCTAAAGGATTGGTAGACTCCTTTCCAAGCTTATCGGAATTATTTGCAATTTACCTAGATCCATCATCAATCTACTGATCCTTGAGTTAGAATAACTACTTGTTTTTCTTGGTACTTAGCATACATGCATCGACACTCTCATAATTATCAGAAGCAGGTCCCAAAGTTATGTCTAAATACTAATGTGGATGTTGATCCCCGTCAATTATATATCTTGTATTTTTATGCTCTTTTTCTTTTGAGTAGATATCGTGTCCTTATGGAGAGGATGTGCTATTTGCAATTATTTCAAAACACTCTTAAGATATTTGTAGATGAACCCTTTTCTATGGATAGGTTCCGAAATCATCAGGCCTTCAAAAGAGAACATCTTCATTGATGTTTTCTTTATGGATGTAATTGATGGATTGAGCTTTAATGGAATCTCTTTTTTTCAATCTCCCTTAGTGGAGTATCATTCAGATTTTTTTGTGTTATGTGCGTGTGTATGGGTGTGTTTGTAGATACTCATTGATCAAATTTCTAGACAACAATGTTGAGCTAGTTTTTAGGCTTAGTATTTATCCTTGTTTCAAGGTCGCAATAACACTCCCTGATTAAGTGTGGAGATATGTTGAGGGCTGAATTGACTTGTTTTTTTGGCTAAATTTTATTGTTTTAATGAGTTGAATGGTTGATTTTAGAGCTTTATTCATTGATTTTGGATGTATTGGAAGTGTTTGGAATGTGTTGGAATGGGTTGAGTATGTTTGAGAAACTCATGATGTTTTTTGGTTGAGATATGATATTCTGATAGCTTCTGTAATGTGTTTGTTTAGTTCTGATAGGGTTCGTTTTGTGTCTGTTTTGATTTGATTTCTTTCTGTTTGTGAGGTTGGAATTGTGAACGAGTCTTTTGAGGAATTATTGAGAATGTATTGAATGACTTTTGATGGTTTGAAGTGATTTTGGTTTGAGCTATATGATTTTTATGTCTTCTATTGACCCTCTCTCTGTAGTGTTTTCTAGAGCTTTTGTCTCTGTTCTATAAGCCTCTATTTGCTTCTTTATTTGTTCTGATAGATGGATGTTTAGCTTGGGGAATGTTTTGCAATCTTGGAAAATGAAGAATACAAGCTCAAAATAGCTTGAAGAAGCAAAAGAAGTAGCTGAAGAAGATTTGAAGTGAAGACTGAAGTGACATTGATAGTAGTGAGGCGCTCTCAGGGGACACTGTAGTAGCTGTGGTGACTCTTCATATCAAACATACCTCTTGGCAGGGATATCCACAACCAAGAGAGGATTATTGAGAGAAATTCATTCTAATTTCAATGTACTTTTGAGAGAGGGCGTATGTGAGAGAAATAGAGTAAGAGAGATAGTCAATTTTCTATGAGAAAAACATTGTATCTACATGAGAAAGACTATGAAGACTATGAAGATGATAAAAGATGAATACTACGTGATGAATTCCATTCAAAGTTGATATTTTCTTTGTGTCATTGTGGTTTTTTTATGGTTTATATAAAGAATATGAAAAATATGTTGAAAATTTGTTGTGATAAATCTGTGGGAGAATTGCTATGTGATGCTGCATGAAGATTTGTGAAGATTGGTGTTGTTTTTCTTCTTGTGGTTGATTAAAATATGAAGAATATGCTTGTTGGTGTGACAAGATAGATTTTCTTACAGTACTTTCCTCATTTTTCTTGGTGTCCTCTTGGGGATCCATCATATCCCGTCAAGCTCTACTTGCATGGCCATGAATTATTATTACATATAGCCAAGACACTTACTAAGAAATAATTTATCTCTCAAGTGCAATCTCTAGCTTCTCTCCATGAAGTCTTTGCTGCTAGGTGTCCTTAGTCTTTTTGCCAACACCCTTATCATTGGATGATTAATCCTCTTTTGCTTTTGATAGTTGTGGTTCCCTTGAGCTTGTTATCCAATAGCCTTGTAATCTTGGATGTAGTTGTGCTTCTCAAGGGGTTCACCATATATAAATCCTCTATATCACGTGTGTTTCAAAGCCTATTTAAAAATACCATTATCTCTGGATTTCTCCAAAATAAAATACACCCCTTTGCTATTCAATCTGTAAATGACCCCTTCATATGTCGCCCTTTTGTATGTAAAAAAATGTGCAAAATAGATGTTTAAAAAATCCCTTCATTTGAAGCCATGTGATATGCTTACATATTTATGAGTGATCCCTATCAACCCTGTAAACGCCCCGAACAACGTAGTATGCTTAACAATTATGATATTTGCTTGTTTTCGAGATTTAATGGAAAAGAGAATGAACACTTAAAGCTGAAAATGAAAATTACTCACAAAATTACAGCCATAAAAATGTAAAAGTAATGGAGACAAGATTGAGGGTTGAAGATGGGCAACCCCCCCCCCCCCCCGAAGGAATGTATTTTTGCTCAACCCAAGTCCCTTAGGGAAGAGCTCAGTTACAATCAACCTGAGAGTGAGAAGAAGTAATTCTCACTCTCACAAGATCATGCAAAGATGTACAAACACACATGCATTATCTATTATGCAATGATAAGAACTGATTTCTTTACAGTATGAGAGAAGAAAAAGGGAAATTCAGCCTTTCTCCATCGTTGATCAGCAGTACAGGGATAGAGCTTGCTTCTTGTAGCTAAAATGGAAGAAAGAGCTCAAGAAGGAGGTGCTGTAATGAATTTACAGGCTTGCTGTCTTGTAAAACAGCAGTGATAGAAGAGGGAATATGGAGGAATTTGATAATGGAGAAGTGGGGGATGATGATGGGGATGGATGGGGCCAGTTTCTGGCTATCTGTGGGTGCTGTACATGAGTTTACAGCAAAGAAAAATGATGTTGAATGAAGAAAAACGAGCTCTTATTTATAGGAGAGGGGAGAGCTAGTACAAAAGGGGAAAGTGGAGTAGCACAAGACAAGTGTCCAGCCACATGTCATGAGATGTGACAAGTGGTGGGACACTTGGAAACTTGTGTGACAAGTGTCTTGACACTTGTCTCTTCTCTATGGCCTTCCTTTTTGGGTTGAATACTGTCAAGAATAGAAACAACCAAATTTAGTAAGCACAGTCAGAGTACAGAACTTACTATTTTTAGAATGATATCCCTATTTTTTAGGACTAGCATTTTTAGGCTAATTCGAGGCTCCTAAAATTTAGGGATCTCCTAAAATTTAGGGATCTCCTAGAATTTAGGGACCCCCCCAATATGGGTATCATATGAAAGCTTTTTCCGTGTACATCGCAATAATGGTATCCGAATCTTCATGTGACTTTCCTATGCAAAGAAATGTGCATTTCAAGCTTTCAGCCCACACATGCACATTATACAAGCATTTCATGATCATGCCATCTTGTTGATTGTAACTGTCTGTTCTGGTGGATCTAGCCCACACTTCAAGGCATTAATCCTTTCTGTGTGCGAGTCTAACCCTGATATGCGTGAGTTCTAGTCACAGGCGCCCAATCGGGTCATATAGGTGGAAGTGTGAACTATCTTTTCTCTAACCCACCGTGTGGGTCCACCATAACCTGTGACCACTCATCAGTGGCCAGCTCCAATGCACTTTTCTTTATATCTAATTAGTGCAAAGGAAATAAATTTAATAAATCATTATATAGACAAATTAATGAAAAAGGATACAAATTCTGTTTCTATAGAGTTGTGACAGCCCTCTGGCTTTTATTCAGCTGTCCTCAGCTGAAAATCTTCTTGATATTGTTGTAGAATATTTGGGTAATCCTTCATTAATTTTTCATCTACCCACTGTGCATCTGTGGTGGGTAGATTCTTGAATTTTAACAAGAATTTTCGTGTCACAAGGCCACTTCTCGTGGTTCGATCCTTGAGAAACAAAATCTTTTCAGGTTCCAAGAGTTGCTCTGTTTCTTCAACTTCTGGGGGATCTTCAGTAATGGGTTCCTTTGGTTCTGGTCCTATGTAAGGTTTTAGCAAACTTACATGAAAAGCATTGTGTATTTTCCAATGAGCAGGAAGCTCAAGTCGATAAGAAACTTCATTTATTTTCTCAATCACTTTGAAGGGTCCAAAGTATCTACTGGAGAGCTTTGGAAAAGATGAATTTTGACGAGAACCTTGTTTGAGCCTGCTTTTATCAAACTTTAGCAAGACATATTGACCTTTTTCAAAAGCCAAAGGTCTTCTTCGTTTATCTGCTTGCTTCTTTTGTCACTCTTGGGCAACTTTGATAGTGGCTCGAACTTGATCTATTGCGGTTTTTAAATCTGAAGCAAACTCATCAGCAGCAAAAATCTTATCTTTAGTGCGAATAATGGGAGGAGGAATCACTTTACCCTGTACTATTTCATTTGGAGCTTTCCCTGTGGATGAGTGCACTGTATTGTTGTAAGCAAACTCCAATAATGGAAGATATTTCTCCCATTGTGACTTATGTTCACTAACATAAGCTTTCAACATATCCAAAAGAGTGAGATTCATCACCTCTGATTGGCCGTCAGTTTGAGGATGAAAAGCTGAGGAGAACTTTAAAGTGGTTCCCAAATTCTCAAATAAAGCACTCCAAAAGTTACTTGTGAATTTGGAGTCTCTATCTGAAATGATCTCAGAAGGCATACCATGTAATCTGAAGATATGTTGAATGAAAAGTCTTGCAGCTTGTGCGGATTTCAATGTTTTATGACATGGAATAAAATGTGATTGTTTGCTGAATCTATCAATTATGACCCAAATCATATCATGACCTTGAGGTGTTCTTGGAATACCTGAGATGAAATCCATTGTGATAGATTCCCATAGATCTTTGGGCACTGGAAGAGGTTGCAACAATCCTGGAATCTTCTGCCTATCATATTTGGATTTTTGGCATACAAGATAAGCCTCAATGAAGTTATGTGTATCTTTTCATAATGTTGGCCAATAAAAGTAGCGCTCAATTGCACTTAGAGTGGCTGCCCTCCCTCTATGCCCTGCAAAAGGGGGTTCATGACTTTCTTTAAGCACCTTTTGTCGAACAGGAAGAGTGACACAAAGGCGATTGTTCATGAGAAGGTAACCGTCTTTGATGGAATAATCTGGATGAGAACCTCCTTGCTGTAAATTTGACCAAATTGCTGCAAAATCAGTATCTTCATCATAAGTATTCTTCATCGTTTGAAAATCTTCATGATGAGCCACTGTAATAGTTACAATGTGAGGCACTCTAGAAAGTGCATCAGCAACTACATTTTGTTTCCCTGGAGTGTACATAATTTGAAAATGAAACATAGACAAGAAATTTTCCCATCTTGCATGTTTCTCCTGCAAATGCTTTTGAGTCTTGAAATACTTCAAGCTTTGATGATCGGTTTTAATAAGGAATTCATTGCCTAAAAGATAATGTTTCCATATCTTTAAAGCATGAACCACTGCTAAGAGCTCCTTTTCATAAATGTCATACCTTTTCTCCACATCATTTAGACGGCGGCTTTCAAAGGCTACGGCATGGCCTTCTTGATTTAGCACTGCACCAATACAATCACCGCAAGCATCTGCTTCCACCACAAATGGTTTTACCAGATCTGGAATGATAAGAACAGGTCCAGAAGTAAGAGCTGTTTTCAGCCTTGTGAAGGCTGCCTTCTCTTTTTCGTTCCATTGGAAAGAGATCTTCTTTTTTGTAAGGTCATGAAGTGGAGAAGCCATATGTGCAAAATGCTTGATGAAGCGGCGGTAATAAGAACATAAGCCAAGAAACGATCGCACCTCATGTACATCACGAAGATGAGGCCATTCTTGGATTATCCTGATCTTTTCAGGATCCATCTGAATCCCTTCAAAAGAGATGACATGCCCAAGGTAATTTATTTTATGCATGAAAAATTCACTCTTTTTACCATTTACCAAGAGTTGATTTTGTTGTAGTAATTGTAGAATAATTTCCAAGTGTTGATGATGATCCTCTTCATTCTTGCTAAAGACAAGAATATCATCAAAGAAAGTACCGACATATTGTCGATGCTCTCTAAAGATGCACTCCATCATTCGATTAAAGGTGGCTGGTGCATTGGTTAATCCGAAAGGAACCACCAAGAATTCATAAAGACCGTATGAAGTGCGGAAAGCAGTTTTGTGTACATCTTGTGGTATTACCCTAATTTGATGATAACCACTCTTTAGATCAATGCGACTGAAAACCTTTGAGCCTCCTAGACGATCCAAAATGTCGTCAATTCTGGGAATAGGAAACCGATTCTTCACAGTGATTTTGTTGAGGGCTCGATAATCAATGCACATCCTGAATGTGCCATCTTTCTTTTGAACGAGAAGAACTGGTGAACAAAATGGTGAGCTACTTGGCCTAATTAGCCCACGGTTGAGTAGGTCTTCGACTTGCTTTCTGATTTCTTCTTGTTGAGGACGGCTCACACAGTATGGCGCTATATTAGGAGGAGAACTACCCGGAATAATATCAATATGATGGTCTTCTGGCCTTTCTGGGGGAAGCTGATAAGGAAGATCTTCCAAAAAACAATCTTTATACTTTTCCAAGAGCTGAAGTTGCTCTTGGTTTTCAGCATTCATATTATCTTTTACATCAGTGACATAAAGCAGACAACATTGAACACAATCCTTAATTGCTCTAGAGACTTGCATATGGCTTACCATAGGTATGGTGTCTCCAGAAACTCCAGCTTGGATCTCGTACTTCTTGCCTTTTTTGGTGAGTTCTACCTTCTTTTTCTGAGAGAAGATGGTTGAATCTACTCTATGATTCCAGGGCATGCCAAGAATCACATCGCAACCATCAAGGTCTCCGATACAGAAGGTATCTTCGTCACTGTAGCCTTGAATTTGAAACTTGAGCTTGCCAATGTAGGGTATCACAGTCTTCACTGTGTCACCTTCATCAGCATTCAAAGCTTGGTGAACTTCTGCCGGAGTGTCCATCTCTTCATTCTTTAATCCAAGCTCTTTAGCTGATTGCAAGGAAATAATATTTTCATTCGCCCCAAGATCTATCAAGAATAGTGCTTGCTTACCTTGCAACTGTCCCCAAGCTTTTAATAATTTGCGCGTCTCTGGAGTGTGAGTTGTGTTTGCAACTACATCACTGATAGCATTGATTTTCACTGGCGACTTAGGCTTGTTGTCAGAAACCTTGCTTTGTCCCTTGTTTGGACATTGCTTCGCTATGTGGCCTGTTTGTCCACATTTAAAGCACTTCCCTTCTTTCATGAAGCGTTGCTTTTCTTCTTCGGAAAATTGCTTTGCTTGTGGGTATAGATTGGAGCGAAATTGAGGAGCATTAGGAGGTGCATAGGGCTTCATCTTCTTTTGATTTGATGGCTGCTTTTGCCACTGTTTTTGTCCTTCATTTGGGGCTGAATACTCCTCATCATCAGCTACTCTCTTCTTATCATTCTTTTGGAATGATTTGTTGCCATTGTGCTCCATTTCCCATGTCTCAGCATGGTCAATGAGTTCCCTGAGACTAGAACAATGATAATGATTAAGAGCAGTACGAAGTTTAAAATGCAAACCTCCTTGAAACTTCCTAAGATTTTCTGAACTGCTGATCTTCTTGAAATGTTGGACCTTCAAAAGTAGCTCCCAAAATCTCTTGGTATAGTCACCAAGTGACTCATTTTTCCTTTGCCAAAGCTGATCCCATTCTATTTTTACATCTCTTTTGAAATGAACAGGAAGAAATTGGCTTTGTATCAGGTGAACAAAGGACCGCCATGATTTTGGGGCAGCATGATCATATTCCAACCCCGTCCACCAAGTATGGGCTAAGTCGGTTAAATGTAAAGCTGCAAACTTAATCTTTTCTTTTTCTTTATACTTGTCATGACCATACAAAATTTGAAATTGACGAATAAACTTCAGAAGAAGATCAGGATTTCGGGAACCATCATACATACTGAACTTGATCTTCTTTTCAAGTTGAGATAGTGACTTAGTCTTCTTCTTCTTCTTATTCCTTCGTCCATGCTCGGATCTTGAGGTTGAAGATGATGAAGTGCTTGATGGGGATGAAGATGGAGACGAGGGTGAAGAATGTCGACGCCTTTGACGATGATGAGGTCTTCCACGAGAAGGGTGTGACTCTTCATTACTAGAAGAGGATCCATCAGAATAGGCGCCAAATGACTTTGAAGAAGAGGATGAGCTTCGACGCGATCTCTTTCTTTGTCTTGAAGTAGAATGGGACTGCCTCTTAGAAGTAGTTGGACTTCTTGATCGGCTCCTTTCATTGGTATGGCTTTGTCTCCTTGAAGTAGATGGGCTTCTTTCCTTGAATTCTTTGGGATTCTCAACTTTTTCTAGTTTGAGAAGTTGCTCACGAATTTGCTGATTCTCCTCTCTAAGACTTTGAATGGCTTGAAGGATAGCACTCGATTGATCCATTGAGACTAAAGAAAAAAATATGCTCAAGCACTCAATGCAAGGGCTGAAACAAACAAACTTATAGTTGTAAGCACTACTAGTGTTGGGGGTGAGGACCGAGCCAAAGCTCTGATACCACTGTAAACGCCCCGAACAACGTAGTATGCTTAACAATTATGATATTTGCTTGTTTTCGAGATTTAATGGAAAAGAGAAGAAAATTACTCACAAAATTATAGCCATAAAAATGTAAAAGTAATGGAGACAAGATTGAGGGTTGAAGATGGGCAACCCCCCCCGAAGGAATGTATTTCTGCTCAACCCAAGTCCCTTAGGGAAGAGCTCAGTTACAATCAACCTGAGAGTGAGAAGAAGTAATTCTCACTCTCACAAGATCATGCAAAGATGTACAAACACACATGCATTATCTATTATGCAATGATAAGAACTGATTTCTTTACAGTATGAGAGAAGAAAAAGGGAAATTCAGCCTTTCTCCATCGTTGATCAGCAGTACAGGGATAGAGCTTGCTTCTTGTAGCTAAAATGGAAGAAAGAGCTCAAGAAGGAGGTGTTGTAATGAATTTACAGGCTTGCTGTCTTGTAAAACAGCAGTGATAGAAGAGGGAATATGGAGGAATTTGATAATGGAGAAGTGGGGGATGATGATGGGGATGGATGGGGCCAGTTTCTGGCTATCTGTGGGTGCTGTACATGAGTTTACAGCAAAGAAAAATGATGTTGAATGAAGAAAAACGAGCTCTTATTTATAGGAGAGGGGAGAGCTAGTACAAAAGGGGAAAGTGGAGTAGCACAAGACAAGTGTCCAGCCACATGTCATGAGATGTGACAAGTGGTGGGACACTTGGAAACTTGTGTGACAAGTGTCTTGACACTTGTCTCTTCTCTATGGCCTTCCTTTTTGGGTTGAATACTGTCAAGAATAGAAACAACCAAATTTAATAAGCACAGTCAGAGTACAGAACTTACTATTTTTAGAATGACATCCCTATTTTTTAGGACTAGCATTTTTAGGCTAATTCGAGGCTCCCAAAATTTAGGGACCTCCTAAAATTTAGGGATCTCCTAGAATTTAGGGACCCCCCCAATATGGGTATCATATGAAAGCTTTTGCCGTGTACATCGCAATAATGGTATCCGAATCTTCATGTGACTTTCCTATGCAAAGAAATGTGCATTTCAAGCTTTCAGCCCACACATGCACATTATACAAGCATTTCATGATCATGCCATCTTGTTGATTGTAACTGTCTGTTCTGGTGGATCTAGCCCACACTTCAAGGCATTAATCCTTTCTGTGTGCGAGTCTAACCCTGATATGCGTGAGTTCTAGTCACAGGCGCCCAATCGGGTCATATAGGTGGAAGTGTGAACTATCTTTTCTCTAACCCACCGTGTGGGTCCACCATAACCTGTGACCACTCATCAGTGGCCAGCTCCAATGCACTTTTCTTTATATCTAATTAGTGCAAAGGAAATAAATTTAATAAATCATTATATAGACAAATTAATGAAAAAGGATACAAATTCTGTTTCTATAGAGTTGTGACAAACCCCCCCCCCCCCCCCCCACCAGGGATATCTTAGAATGCTATTTTTCTTCATGCTTGGCTCTATCAATTGGTTTTCTAATTAGAATGGTCCACATGCAACCAAGTGTGTTACTAATTATGAATATAGTTGTGTGATTTAGGGATCCAAAAAACTTCCTTAAGTCTTAGGGGTTAAATGATAGAACCACTTGGGTCTCAAATATGCTCCTTCTCTTTGTTTCCTATCCTCAAGTAGTCAACATGTTTAATGGTCACATGCCATTTTAGAAAGATACTTGTCACCTTGATCCTCATGCCACAAGGATCGATGCAAAGATGCCACTCTTGTTTTTTTTTATTAACAAAATAAACTATCACGTGTAATGCTCCACTTTGTCTCCTAGATCCTCCTGCTTCCAAAGATAGCAGTAGCTCCTCCATTGGCAGTGAGATTTAGAAACCTTGTCTATGGGCAATGAGGGGATTTAGATGAAGCGTCTTACTAGTTGCCTTGTATAATGGAAAAGGGCATGTCAATTCCACACTCCATTCACATAAAGAGAGCTTTTGGTCATGATGTTTATATAGACATTGATCAAATATATGGATTTAAGCTCATAAACGAGATTTGCTCATGGCTTATGACATGGATAGGGTATCTATCACTTACACAATATGTGCATCATCATTCAAGGCCCTAGATATGAGATAAGACAAGGTAAATGGCAAGGATAGGCTTGAGAGAGGCACTTAGGTGACGTTGATGAAAAAGATCACGTGCAATGTCAAAAGACACAATCTTAAGTAGTTTAAGTCCTTGGTTTCAAAGAGAGGCACTTAGGTGACGTTGATGAAAAAGATCATGTGCAATGTCAAAATACACTATCTTAAGAAGTTTAAGTCCTTGGTTTCAAAGAGAGGTTTTATAGGAGCATGTAACTTGTTCCCATTAGAGTGTTGATTGCAATTGGGGTGAACACTTGCTGGTCGAATTTGTAAATTCCCAAGGGTTTTTGAGTTGCAACCGGTTTTGAACCGGAAACCATTTCGAGCAAGGGAACTATTTCGATGCAGTAGACGCATATTCATGTGAACGCGCTTCATAGACGAGTTTTATGGGCTACAGCGGCGACAGGGCAGGCATAGGATTCCTGCTACCTAGTTTGTGACTGCCATGTCGGACATTTAGAGGGGCCCGCGTCAGCAAAAGGTGGGATCCACTCCCTGCTGGCTGCCAAGTGGCAGGCATGTCGGTGACGGTGGGTGCGGCTGTGCCTGGGTGCGTCGGTGGGCCTGGTCTCGTAGTGGCTCGGTGTGCACGACCCCATTCAACATTGGCATCTTGTAATCAATATTCCCATCATACTAGAACAAGATAGTATCTCGCGCTTTTACAGACAAAAATTGCGTCACGCGTGACTAGGGTGCAATCCGAAGGAGTCCATGCATGATGCTCCTCAGTCCTCATCAACCTGCTCCAACTCCCACCACCACCGTCTCTAAACGTGAACAGATTTGTAATATTAATCAGCTACATTACTGTACCAACTGCATTTTTCTCTACCAAGTACATAAGCACAACCTGCTAATAATTAGCAACACTGGTAAGCTTGCTTACAACGGCCTTAATATGATTTCCCCTCCCTAAACAAGCCAATACCAGTTTATGATAGTGACGCTTGGGGGACGTTCTACGCTCACGCTAGAAAACCTGTGGTGAAGCTTGTCGTTTCTGCCAGCGTGGCAGCGTAGAGTCCTCCCTGTCTGGTGTGGCAATCGAATGGTCTGTGTCCAACATGCCAGTCAAGTCAAACAGAATCACAACTCGGGGCCACCACCAATCACGCACAGCTGGAATCGGCGCTCTCTTTACTCGCCCCCTACACCCGTGAGCTGGAAGACTAGTTGTGGAACAGATTCTCCTCCACCCCTCATCCTACACCAGCCCTCCTCTGACAGGATACACAAGAGCGCCTGCTTCACGAGCTCCAGCCCTGCCTCATGAGCTCCAACCCTGCTTGCGTGTGCATGAAACCCTTCTAGCCTGTCTTTCGGTAGTGCCGGAAATGCGAACCCTGCACTGGGTAAAGTAAGAAGCTACACAGAAGAAGAAGAAGAAGAAGAAGAAGAAGAAGAAGAAGAAGAAGACGGCGCCTGCCTCCTCTCACCCTCCTCTTGCCCTCGCCTAACCAAGAGCTCCCTCTATGTTCTGTTGTTGGACCTACTTGAGCAGGTCTTCTATGTGTACTATTGTTGGACTTGCTTGAGCAGCTCTTCTATGTGTCCCGCTAGGATTATTTGGGGATGTGTCCTTGATTGTTGTAGATCTTTTTGTGCTTTACTAATGGGAAACTTGTCTTATCAACCCAAATCCAATGTTATGTCTACTTTGCTTATCGAGAACTAATGTGAAGCTACACCCTTCACCTCGTAAGTAGTAGATTGATATTGTAACTAATGTGTTCGGGCAAGTTGCACCCTTCACCTCTTAAGCAATGGATTGATATTATAACTAATGTGTTAGGGCAACTTGTAGGCGAGATTAATCTTGTAATTAATACTCAACAGATAAAGAGCTTTGCATTTTCATCCCATTTTGTGACACCTCCTTTTGTCTCCAAGCTAACAACAATGCATGCTTAAATGTGGCCCTTATATCTTATATGTGTGGGTCTTAAAAGCAGAATGCATATCTAGGAGATGATGATAAATAAACAAGAAATGTGGATCCAAATTTGAACTTCATTACATACAAACCTACAACTTCTTCACATCTCATCTACTTTTAAACCCATGATGGTGAGCTATATTCTCATTTTTAATTCCAATCGGCTTCATATGCAGTAATTATAATCTACATTATATGAAGTTTGAACATAGATTTAAGGATTGGAACTACAGAAACATCATAAAACACCCCATAATGCTACTTTCACTGGATCAAATTCTAGGTGTCTTCTAGATCTAATTCTCTTAATTTATCATGTCATGTGATGCATATAGGCTCTCGATATGACCAACATGAGATGCATAAAAGTACAAACACCACCTTCTGGTCCTATACAGCTCCCTTGCATTGGGAAAATATAATTGACCCCCCCACTCAAGGTTTAATGTCCTACATATTATTTATATACATTAGGATCGTGTTCAACACTTCGTCAATGGTGAGGAACAAAGAGAAGGTGTGAGAAAGAGAAGAAGATTTCTTGTGTATCTTACTCACCTCCCAACCAAATATACCCTCTTCCCACCTTCTAATCGTGTCTCTAGGGCCTGTTTTCATGGTGCACCCAACTGGTGTTCCCAAATAGACAAGTCCTACCCAATTTAGCAAGAAATATGAGGGCATTCCACAAGCTTCGGACCTTGGTACTTCTTGCCCATGTCCGAGACACACTAATTAATGGCCGTCTTGGGCTACTTGCCCGGCCGAAGGTTATTATGTCTGACATTCTCTCCCCCTTCCAAAATCATTGTCCTCAATGATTAGTGATGGGAAGTGTCGTCGAATCATAGTTTCTAATTCCCATGTAGCATCAGTAACTGGTAGACCCTTCCTAGCAACTAGATACTTGTGGAGAGTACGATTATGCAACCTTTCTCTCTCCGATCTAGTATCTTGTCTAGTCCATGGTCAACAACCGAATCATGTTCCTGCAAAGGTACCATACCATCAATTAGATTCTCATCACATGAGATACACTTTCTTAATTTGCTAATATGAAACACTGGATAAACATGGCATCTAGGAGGAAGTTCCAATCGGTAAGCTACATCACTTAGCTTCTGAATCATTTTCCACGGTCCACAATATCTTGGAGATAACTTTGGACATTTGCTAGTCGATAAACTAGACGACTTGGCTGGTACTTGGAGAAAAACTTTTTCTCCTAATTCAAAGATCCTACTTTACCTTTTCTTATCTGCAAAATGCTTAGTCCTTTCAGCAGCTTACTGTAACTTGGCTTGAGCAATTTTAATATTAGCCTGTATACTAGTAAGAAATTCTGCGCAATTGGGCACATTTCTCATCTGACCTTACTGTACTAGGAAAAATTGGATTCATTCCATAATTTATTTGAAAAGGAGACAAACTTGTCGCCTTCTGAGGTCTGTTGTTATACGCAAATTCTAACAAAGACAAATGCATATCCCAATCTTTTTGTTTATCATATGCATATGCTCTTAGCATGACTTCTAGTATATGATTGACTCTTTCTGTTTGACCATTTGTTTCTGGGTGATCACCACTTGACATGTTTAAAGACGCTTTTAAATGACCAAAGACATGACTCCAAAAATGACCAGTAAACCTAACATCCCTATCAGACACAATGGACGTAGGTAGACCATGCAACCTAAACACATGATCAATAAATAAATCTGCGACTTGTGGAGCTTCCACACTTTTACGAGTGGCTATAAAATGAGCCATTTTGCTAAAGCGATCCACTGTCACTAGGATAGTGTCTTTTTGTCTCTGGGTTCTAGGTAAGCCGACAATGAAATCCATGGAAATACTTTTCCAATTAGATTTTGGAATTTGTAATGGCATTAGCAAACCTGGTGGCTTCACCCTTTTTGCTTTTATTAACTTGACATTGAAAGCATTGTCAGACATATTGGTAGACATCCTTGGTCAACTTTGGCCACCAAAATGTCCTTCTAACAAGCTGTGTGGTCTTATCAATACCAGGCTATCCTGCACAAGGCACATCATGGTTATCAAACAAAAATTTCTTTTGTAGTTCCCGTGCACTAGGAACATAGATCTTGCATTTTCGTTTAAGAAACCCATTCTCAATTGAAAAGTTCTTAAATGAACTTGCCTTATCAGAAATAACAGTAGGTAATGAAACAGAAGTATCTAATCCATCCCTAATCAAAGAGTCGCGTTCTATGGCCTGATAAATTCTTGCCATATAAGAGTCCTCTAATTGTGCTTTCTTTATTTCTTGAAGCAATGAGATTTCTAAACTTTTAAAGATCATTTGATACATTATACGAGATAATGCATTAGCAACAACATTATCCTTACCCTTCTTGTATAGAATTTCCATATGAAATTCTTGCATCATTTTAGCCCATCGAGCTTGGCACCCTTGAAGATCTGGTTGACTACAAAAATACTTAAGGGTATGGTGATATGTATAAACTTTAAAATTTGCACTATGTAAATAGTGTCACCAAACTTTAAGGCAATGAACAATAGCATAAAGCTCTTGTTCATGAACTGGTCAATTATGTTGGCTTGGGAAAAGCTTCTTGCTTTCAAAAGCTACAGGCCTGCCTTCTTGGCTAAGGACTACACCTATTGTGATGCTACTTGCATCTCTTTCTAAAACAAATGGTTTCTCAGGATCAAATATCTTGAGAATAGGAGCAATAGAAACTACTTGTTTCATAGCCTCAAAAATTTCTTGTTGCTGATGTCCACACATAGGGCACCATATCTTGCAATAAATATGTCATAGGAGCAGCTATATACAAGCATGCGTATATAAATCTCCTATAGAATCCTGACAATCCCAAAAAGGAATGAAGAGCTGTTTCATTTTGGGGTGTCGGCCAACTAAGTATCACAACAACCTTCTTGGGGTCCATCTTGATCCCATCGGCAGATACAATATGACCTAAATATTCTATCTCTGCTAAACATAGAATCATCTTGTCTGGGTTAGCATAGAGTTTTGCTTCCCGCAAAGTTTCAAAGACTGTCACCAAATGTGACTCATGTTCATGGTTACTCTTATTATACACAAGCACATCGTCAATAAAATCTACAATGAACTTGCCCATGTATGGTCTTAGTAAATCATTCATTAACATCAAAAAAGTAGCAGGAGCATTTGTTAAACCGAAATGCATAATCAAATACTCATATTGACCAAATCTTGTTCTAAAAGCAGTTTTAGAAATATCTTCATCTCTTACTCTAATTTGGTGATAACCGCTTTTTAAATCAATCTTACTAAAGATAGAAGCACCACCTAAAGCATCCAAGAGATCATCAATACGAGGCATAGGATATCTATGCTTGACTATTATTTTATTTAAAGCCCTGTAGTCTACACACATTCGAAAAGAACCATCTTTCTTTTTTACAAGTAAAATAGGGGCTGCAAAGGGTGAAAAGCTAGGTCTAATCAATCCTTTGCTTAAGTACTCATCCACCACCTTATGAACTTCATTCTCCTCCTATAGACTCATCCTGATCAGGGGTCTAGCAACTAGATTAGCTCTTGGGACAAGCTCAATCCTATGCTCCACGTTCCTACGAGGAGGTAAACCAAGAGGTAGATCGGATTTGAATACATCAGGAAATTGGGATCTTATTTTACTTGATAAGGCCAAAGGGATACTTGTGAAACTTCCATCTTTATTCGTGTCATCCAGACATTTAGAAATATTTAAAATATAACAAAAGTAAAGAGACTTACAGTCAATCTTGAGTGCCTTGGTCATCGAGAGAATCTTTGCTTCTTGGAGATCCGGTTCTCCGTGAATCAACAATCATTGGCCCTCGCGCTCAAATTGATAAATATGAGAAGAGAAGTCAATGATACGTCTCTTCTTTGCATGCCACTGCTTGCTCAACACTAGGTCGAATCTTGCAAGCCATGTAATTTCAAAATCCAATCTGTCCTCATAGGATTGGATCTGTACAGGGAGGTCAACAACTCACTAATCCCATGTCTCTGTACCCATCCCGTCAGCTAGCTCTACCGAATAACTATATAATTATGAAGGGGTAGTCTTGAGCTTTAGCTTCTTGACAAGATTAGAGCTAATAACATTATGTGAAGAGCCCATATCAAATAAAATATGCACAGGGCATCCTGCCACTATGCCTTTCATTACAATGAGCTCAATGTCAACAAACTGGTACCCCTTTTGTGCCTCGGCAATAAATAACACCGCATCTGGCACAGTTGGTACTTTCTTTGTTACTGTGACACCTACGATCTGTTCATAATAACTAGGGTCATGTGGAGGTAACTCATCTAGGTCATCTCTCATCTTATCCACATCCTGCATTGGATTAAGCACCATTTGAGCACTAAATCTTGCCTTCTTGGGACAAGCCTTAAATTTATGCTTCCCCAGGCATCTGTAATAGAGTCCTTCTCTCATTGCTTTCTCCGTTTGCTATGGAGTGAGCATGGATTTATTGCAGGCTCTCTCAGCCATAGTAGATACCTTCCTCTTGGTACCTATCACAGTCTTGATCATATGCACTTCTCTAGTGT
This sequence comes from Lygodium microphyllum, assembly GCF_053477565.2. Taxonomy (NCBI): domain Eukaryota; kingdom Viridiplantae; phylum Streptophyta; class Polypodiopsida; order Schizaeales; family Lygodiaceae; genus Lygodium; species Lygodium microphyllum. The sequence goes on from NC_141160.1 coordinate 9,420,359, forward strand.
CCTTTGCACGAGAAGCACTAGGTGCAACTGCAAGAGTAAAGACAGGGCGTGCACCTCTAGTCCAAGGAAATCTTTGGGCCTTCCCATCTTCAAGGACTTATGCAAGCTCCATTGCCTCATTCAAGGTTTTACATCTCTCCTTCCTGACAAGTGGCCTTAAGGTTTCTTTTAAGCCCATGACAAATTTATGCACTTGCAAAAAGTCAGGAATATGTTCAGGGACCTTTAACAGAATATCTCTATACTTGTCCGCATATTCCTAGACAGAGTAGCTCTTCTGAGCTATGAAGAACCACGCGTCTAGAGCCCTTTTCCACTCATCTAGAGAGACGAAATTATTATAAAACAATGTCTTAAACGCAATCCAAGTAGACGGCTCTGCATGATCTTGCTCAATTTTCCGCCACTAACAGGGAGCGATATCCATGAGATTATATGTAGCTTGTTGTATCTTTAAAGCATCCTCATGAATACGGCATAACTTAAAACACTGCTCCCATTTAGAGAGCCACTATTCCACCGCATCTACAGTCCTTTGTGCTGCCGTGCCATTGAACTTAGGTGGCTTAAGGTCTTTAAGCTGCCACTTAGCTTTTGGCAACGAAGGAACGACTACGGAGGAGTCATGTATAACTTGTGTGTCATGCATACATACATTAGGTAAACTCTCATCTAAAGGTCTCTTGCCTTTATCCAAAGCATTTCAAGTTAAAATTTGCATTTGTTCAGGCAAAACTTGCATAGTGCCTTCCAAACTAGAAAGACGATTACACAGATCATTAAATGAAGAGGGCAATTGGTCATCATGCATAAGAGGTTCTTCCTCTACATCAATGTCATTCAAAGGCATATCTTCAATGCCTGACATGATTGATTAATTGATGTTTTGTTTTGTTTTTTTTTTTGGATTGATAATTCAAAACAACAAAACCAAGGCAAGTGTAAATACAATGTACTTTCAAAAAACTGCTATGTTCCCGCACAAGTACTATCCACAAGAAGCATACATGTCAAAAGCAAGCCTCTTTGTACATTTTGAACGAATGTGCAAAGCTGAATAGGTCAGCAAATCCTCTTTGAAACCATGCATAAACATCCAAATGCACAGAATCCACACTCTCAAGCATACATAGACACACTCAAAGTAGTGAATTTTAAGCCCCAAAAGGTAGAGATAAAGTGTATCTGGCACCACGAATTGAAATTTGAAATGTCCTTTCCAGTCAAAACCAGAAGTTAAATACGTTAAAATTCGATACTCATCGATGCAAGAAAACCACAAGAACTGACAGCACTTGAATCGGAGTCTGTTGGAGCCCAAAAATCCCAATTTTTTCCCGCCTCAAGAGATCACTTTGGCTTGAAATTTCAAAAGTACTCCCAAGCTCAATTGTCAATGATAATACTTTAGAAGCTTGTCTTCAAATCATTCTCGAAGCTCGTGAAATCGGTTTGCAATTTGGATGTTGTACCAAGAAGTTATAGACCTCAAAAAATGTGCTCAAAAAGAGGAGAAAAACACCATTTTTTTTACAAGGGGATGGAGGACTCACAAGCTTGGTAAAAAGGGGATTCTATCCCACATGCAGAGTGCCACAAGGAATTTGCTAAGGATAAAAGGTGAAAAGGAGATAGTCATTCTCTCAAGTAAAAGAGAGAGAGCTCTCTTGTGTGATGGAGTGTGCCTTGGCCTTGGTGGTGCTATTGGCGTGGTTTTGGGCTATTGCCGGGCCTTGTGGTGGGTGCCACCAGAAAGAGGCGCTGCGTTGTCTTCTGTGGTGTGTTGTAGAGATGCCTTCATGTTGCCCACTCTTGTGCACTCTCGCGACAGCCGCATGATCTCACCTATGTGGTCGTAACAAAAACCCCCAAATCTTTTTTTGGAAACCTGGGCGCTCTGATATGAACTATGAGAAAGAGAAGAAGATTTCTTGTGTGTCTTACTCACCTCCCAACCAAATATACCCTCTTCCCACCTTCTAATCAGGTCTCTAGGGCATGTTTTCATGGTGCACCCAACCGGTGTTCCCAAATAGACAAGTCCTACCCAATTTAGCAAGAAATCTGAGGGTATCCCCCGAGCTTCAGACCTTGGCACTTCTTGCCCTTGTCTGGGACACACTAATTAATGGCCGTCTTGGGCTACTTTCCCGGCCGAAGGTTATTATGTCTGACAGAAGGTATGCCCACAAATTTCCAAAAATATTGGACAAGTTTAAGAGTAACGGGATCCTTGCAAAACCAAATGAGTCGGCCTACTACATAAGTTCTTCATAAGTGTATTTATGCTATCTACTAGAGAAGGAAGTCCTTATGAGTTTTATGTAAACAATATCATGTTAATGCACAGTTATTGGTTTGCATGTGGTCCTAAAGATACACATGGACAATTATCTCAGTCCCTCATGGTACGTAAGAGACGGTGTGCATCAGGCATAAATGCATGCGGATGTACATGTCACTTTAGTATTAGCCAATTATATATATGGCCCATGTCACTCGGATAAGCTATATCCAATATGAGCACATGGACACAGTTGGCGAGAAATGCCATGGTGTATCTTTTTCTGGTGAAATAACATCTTTCTTACCATGGTTATCCATTGACATGAAGAAGTGGATAATTGAAATGTTACAGAAAGGTTTTACACCTTCACAAGTTTTGACTCATCATATTACTTTGGTGTCTCAAAGTGCAATGCAAGGTCACTTTCGTCCCATTAGGGATACATTCTTGACCCTACAAGACATCCTCAATGCAATAAGCAAGTTGGACTCTCTCACATTTCAAACAGATGTAGATGATGCAAAAAGTGTCCATAATTGGGCATCAAGTAATCAAAGTGACACCTTCATTTGCCATCCATTTTGTGGAGTAACTAATAGACCTTTCATACTTGGTATTCAAATGGAATGAAACTCAAGATAATGAGAAAATGGGACCACAATAGTGTCTTGGCTATGGATGAGATATTTGGTACAAACAAATACAAGGTACCATTGGAGATTGAATTATTTCAAATTAAATTTGTGGGATTTTTTTATTTTTATTTCTAAAATATTTTACTATGTTGTAATTTCTCTTATATATAGTACTTGTATTTGACACCTTCATGAATGGCGTGTCGATTGCATGGGCTATCACTTCTTGCAATGATACCCCATCAATCAACTCATGGCTTAGGGCTTTGCGTGATCAAGTGCTTGATCACAATAAGTCTTAGGAGCCAAATTCTTTCATGGTCAATGATGCGCAAGCTAAAATCAATGCAATCGAGTAAGTTCCTTTCCACTACACATTACATTAAGTATCATTTGCAATGTGAACTTAAATAGTTTTTTAATCTATTTGTAGGGAGGTGTTTGGTTTGCAAATATACCTATGTATATGGCATGTTCATAGGAGCTGGTTGAAGAATTTGATTAAAAAAGTATGTCATCCAAGCACCCGAGGAGCTATGTTTCGCCACCTTGGACACATCATGAATATGCGAGGTTCATCCACAGTTAGGACAGAATAGAGAATATCAAGGATTGCAACTTCTACAAGTGTTCTATGATGTGTATTCGAAGGAGATGGAATTCTTAAAGTACTTTAAAGACCAATGGAGACATTGGATAGGTATATCCTAAAGTCATTTTATTTGAAATTTACTATTTTTGACATCTGAATCCTTTGTAATGTCCTATAGATATGTGGATTCATACTACAAGGATGCTTCCACATGCAAATCAAGATAAAAATTGTAGTGTATTATGCATTGTTGAAAGGTCATTTTCTAATGGGGCCTCGAACTATCCATGGCAGAAGGGTTGATTGGTTAATTCAAAAATTGGTATCTCATTGTCACTCCTATTATTGGTATTAGGACATGCCCAAGGATGCCAGATTCAAAAAAAAAAATCAATGTTTTGGATATTATACAAAACTCTATAGAAAGGGCCACAAGCATCCCAAATGACAATGTGCAGTTTACTAATGGATCATGATGTGATGCACATGTTCATAGTTGCACTCATGAATCTCACTGGTATCATGTATGCAATGCAGATTGTGAGTGGGCTTGTTGTGATTGTAACTGGGAACAACATGGAAATATGTGCAAGCATCAAATCAAAGTTATGGAAATGAATGGATTACAAATTCACATTGTCATAGAGAAATCGATGGACCTTTACAATGCACGAATGAATAGCCATGAATGTGAGTTTTAAGACATTTCTCTTATAAGTTTATTTAGATTCTAACCAAGTTTTGTAAAACTCTTGTATTTCAGTTCTATTTGTTGTCCTTTTATAGTACAAGAGCTACGATTGCATGCAAATATTACAAGGGAGCTTCCACCCCCTTCACCAGAAACTCATAACATGGATGCTCATGAGGACATTGTCCTCATACAAGCCACATGTACAAAACTTTATTTTCTATACAAACATTGATAAGTATTGATGGTTTTATGATGATTTCAATGCAAAGGACAATTTTCATTACTTATGCTCTTCCATAACAGAGTTCGCCCACGCCCAACCAATCTTACTCAATCATGCATAATTTTTGCTCGAGAAAGTGAAGAATGATATTGATCAATATAAGGAATCTCTCCTAAACATTGGTAGTCATCCTTGCATTCCATTGCAACAATTAGATGATGGTTTCAACAATAGCATCCATAGAGCACATCCTTCTTTTGAAAGAGGGGAGAGAAGACAAGCCATGCAACAAGTTGATTAAAGAAGTAAGCGTGAACCCTTTCCTTTCCCTCAACAACATAGGAAATGACCTACCATGCAAGCAAGTTTGGATGTGCAAGCATGGGAACCAATGGAGAATCAAAGTGAGCAAGGTTCTAAAGGTGATTTTGGAAATAAAGAGATGGACTACTGTGGCATCTATGGTACTAGTCCTCATTTATCTAGTATCCAATGTCTTGAAGTCCTTGTAATTTGAGATTGTGATACTTGTTATAGTTGGTGGTACTTGTTATAATCAAGATTTGTTCTCTTCTTTAGTTTGAAATTTTTGAATATACATGTTTTTACTAGTCTTTTATAATCTATTGATATTTGGAAGCAACTCTTCTATTAGGGTGATTGTTTTTATAGAACTAGGCACAATAATATTCTAGTCAAAAGTATTGCAAGATTTACACCAAACTTAATGCATTATAAGTAAGTAGGCTTAATGCATGTTAGAGAGCATCGAATCTACCTTTTTTTAAGGGCTTATGAAACATTTTCTTTCATCACCATATTTAAGGGATGTTCCTAGATCCCATGTTTGTATATAATGCACATTCTATTACCACCATGTTCAAGGGGTGTTCTTAGTTTGTATGTCCATGATTGATGTTGGGAGGAGCTAATGCTTAAATGTAAGGTCCTTGAGTGAGATGACATAGGTAAACAATGTGAGTGTTGGGTGTCCCGAAACATGAATTGTTATTGAATGCAACCTACCTTAGAAACATTAGAGTGCATTCTTAAACAAGAACTTCACAAAAAATATTTTTTACAAGTTAATGGTATAGGATATGAAGTAGGAGACAAAATGATAAAGGATGGTGCAAGATGAAGAAGGTGATAGAGGATGGTGGTGAGGAAGGTCGGTCATAAAGGAAGGGATGATAGTGAGAGATGGCAGGCCACCAACCATGGTGGTAAAGGATATGGAGTAGGAGGCATGGGAAGAAGAAGGTGATGGAGGAGGGTGGTGAGGAATATAAGGCAAATAGAAGGTGATAATAGGGTATTTTTAAAAAAGGGCAAATTTTTTCTTTTACAAGTATGAATCTCACATGTACCCTCTAGATATTATGGCAATAGAGTAGCATTATGTTATTTGAGTTTTATTATAGCATTTTTTAGTTCATTGAATAGTATCTTTGTTAGTATTGATAGATTAGGGGGATCATGAAATATTAAATTAGCCTTGTTCCTATATATATGTTATGTGTTAGGTTATTTTGTTGCAATACTTAACCCTTCTAGATATGTTGCATGATATTATAGTAGTACTAACTAATTATGGTACTTCCTACGATTAAATGTGTCTATGTAATAGTCCTACCAAAAATGGGGTAACTTCCTAGGATTAAATGTGTGTATTGATTGGTTAGGAAGATTATGAAATATTAAACAAATCTTCTCACTATATATATCTTGCATGTTAGGTTAGTTTGTATTAATGTTTGACCCTTTAAAGGTGTCATGCATGACATTATAAGAATTTTTACTAAATGCTATAACTTTCAAGCATTAATGTGTGTAGATGTCTTTTATCTCATGGTGCTATATTAGATAGCATATGGATTTAATTGTTGTGCATACAATGGTGTTGTCACATTAGTGTGCTTTGAGCATAATAGAGTAAATGTGTCCCTACTTTTTTATCATAGTGATATTGTTATAGAGAGAGAGGGGGGGTTAAAGGCAGAGAGAAGGAGAGGGAATATTAAAGGAGAGGGGGGAGAGAGAGAATGTCAAGCTTGCGCAGGTGGTGTGGTGGCTCCCACTTCCTCAAGCCAAAGTGGCAATCCCTTCTCTACCAGCCCTCCAACATGGAAAATAGGACAAAACATACCGCAAGTTATTTATCTTGACCCAACATTCTACCCTTAACTCCAAGGAGTGCTTATTTCCAAGTGATGACATCCTCAAAGCCTCTCGATGGTAACCATATTGTAAGAGGGAATACACAGGCAACTAAGGCTTCTTCATCCTATCATGAATAGGTGCCTTTTTCATGGCCTCCTTCCAACAAAAGAAATCCTTTTGTTTGGTCTAACATATTAGCTAGGATCAAATGACTTCATGGTGCGAAGCAAGTGGTCTGGGCATCCCTAGGCTTGGTAAATGTGCTCTTTCCCTTGCTTGCAAATGGCTGAGCAACTTGGAGTCCTCCTAACCCTAGCTGTGATGCTTAGATCCTAGATAGAGACCTCGCAAGTGGTAGGTGTGCATATTTCATGGTGGGATCGCCTTCTCTTGGACATATTTGCTAGCTAGAGTTGTCTTGGATGAACAACATGACAAAACAAATGCAAGTCAAAATCATTGTTTGACAAAGGAATCACAGCAAAGAGATTGGGTGGAGTACACTTTTTTTTCCTCTCACTTATTTTCCCTAGCCTATACATAAATTCCAATAGTCATCTACCTTTAAACACTACATCTAGCCCTCTAATCAAGAGCCTTTTCTATTTAAAAGAACTTTCAACACTCCCTCTAGTCTTATAATAAGTGTTTCAATGTTCCCTCTTACATATCTACTATAAATACCTAATAAACATTTTCAAAACAAGAAATGACCCCGGGGGGTCCACTAGGGTTTACCATATGGTACCATGTGAGTGTAAGGGAGGGGGGTATTTAAGGGAAGGAATGTATGTTTTATAAGGTAAGGTACCATAAATAAGGGGTAGATAAGGGGTATTTTCATATATTTCTTGTACATAGGTGACGTCTCCTTATTACTACACTAGTGAATCCCCCATGGAAATTACATGATTAATTTTTGTCATGAGAATAAAAGTGTAAGTTCATTTATTTTTAAAAAGAAGCTAGAAATTATGTATCGATTTTTATGTATATTAAAGTGACATACCATAAGGTGGATATCAAACTATAGATTGTTGAAACTCCATGGTAGTTTTAGACAATCTAATCAAACAGGCCTACGCATGTATATATTATAGATATAAATTATTCATTAATAGAAACTAGTCTATACCCATCTATCTCTTCTTTTCTATCACCAATGAATGACTAGCCTATGCTATCCTCCTTCCTCATTGCAACAAGACTAGTACCACCCCTGCTTTATCATCTTTATATAACTTCTCTCATGCACACTGGTGCTATCATAACTTATGGTACCCTAATGCATCCTACTATCCTGTAGTGCTATAGGAACAATCCATACCTTATAACTCTGCATCATCATCATCATCAACAACAACAACAACAAGAAGCTATAATTATGTCTAAACCCACCAGTTTTGATTGATTCTCTCACTCCATATATTTACTTGCTTATAAATCATTTGCCTTCTATATTGAAAATCAACTCACCTTTCATTAGTCTTCTATATTGAGAGGTCCCAAGAGAGAGTGATTGTGACTCAAAATGGCTATCATTTGAAAATTATCCCACCCAATGTGATTTGTGGAGGATATATAAACATGTGTGCATGTGTGTGCACACGCACATACGCAGAGTTTCTAAGCTTCTAACTCACACTCTCTTTTTAGTATGTGACTTATGCACACATACACATGCCACATTCTCTCTCTCTCTCTCTCTCTCTCTCTCTCTCTCTCTCTCTCTCTCTCTCTCTCTCTCTCTCTCTCTCTCTCTCTCTCTCTCTCTCTCTCTCTCTCTCTCTCTCTCTCTCTCTCTCTCTCTCTCTCTCTCTCTCTCTCTCTCAAAACATACATACATGTATGTGTGTGTGTATATATGTCTACATATGTGGTCATGGGGTAAATATAGGGCAGTGTAGGCACATGTGCCTTTACCTACAATAACTGCCCATTTAAATGTGAATGTTCCTTTAGTAAAGAGAGAATAAGAAAAAGTGACAAAGCACAAATGTACATAAAGTATAATAGGATGAGGAATAAATACCATTCATCCTACACCCACATTTCGTTGAGAGACTTTTAGTGAGTAGATCTGTAGGGTTCTCGTCAAATTTGGACAAGCTCAATATAATTCTCCTCTACCACCTCCCTAATGAAGTGATAGAACATCTCAATGTGCTTTGTCTTCACATGGAAGGCTGGATTCTTAGCCAACTATATAGCACTCATAGAATCCAAATGTATTGTGGAAGTAATCGTAATACTAAGGTCTGCCACCAAATGGCCTACTAACCATAGGGGCTCCTTGCAAGCCTCACTAATTGTAATATACTTTGCCTTAGTACTATAGGCTACATATAGCATACACCTATGCATAGGCTATGCATACACATATGTTGCATTCATGCATTAGTTATACACACACATACATGCATAGGTATATGATATGAGAACACATATGTATATGTTTATACATAAGTTGTACACACACATCGGATACACCTAGGCATGTGCACATAGATTAGACACACATGTAGACATAGGCATAGACTATGCATATACATATGCATATGCATAGCCAATCCATATGCACACATATAAGCATGACACATTCATATGCATAGATTTACATGAAACTATGCATATACAAAGACTACATATAGCCTATGTATAGCTTATGCATATGCATGTGTGTATGTGTAACCTATATGTACATGTGTGTAAAAACATAGCCTATGTGCATCTATGTAAATATGCATAGCCATGGCTTAAGCTATGCATATGCATAGGCTATGTCTATGTATAGGCTATACACATGCATAGGTATAGGCATATGCTACATGCATGTACCCACATAGGCAACATGTACGCTATTAGAAATAAAGGGCCACTGTGTTTGCCACTACATGGGTAAACATAACCTAAAGAGGTACAAGTCATTGTATCCACACATGTTTCATATATCTATTTGAAAAACCTAAAGAGGTACAAGTCATTGTATCCACACATGTTGTGTCTGCTCTCTTTTCTCTCAACCTATTGCATCTCCATTGAAGCATAGAGGAAGCTCCATTCCAAATCCTTCACTTCAAGCTAGTATTAGAGTGAGAGAAGAAGATACGAGAGAGAGGAAGAGAGATATATATAGATAGAAGAGAAAGAGAAAAAGATGATAAAGAGAGAAAAAAACAAGAGTGTAGAGAAAATAAGAGAAGAAGAAGATAGAAAAGAAGAGAAGAAGACGATAGAGAGAAGAAGAGAAGAGGCGGATTGAGAGCACCTTTGACAATCCACAAGTTGCACATCTGGAGGAGCTCCTTGGCATTGCTTCATCAAATAGTTCAAAAAATGCAAGGTTTTCATTCTTGGCAGCCATATCCACACCATTCGAGGTTTGTACCGATCATCAATCACTTGAGCATTGATTGAGGCTTCTTGGAGCTTACTTAGGACATTATTGAGCTTGTGATAAGATCCTTTTAGAGAGCATTCAACTCAGTTTCATGGTTAGCCATTGACAACTTAGAGAAAGAAAACTCCATTGGCCTCCTCACCTTAGCTTTCATTGAGAGTTGGTTTAAGGCTTCTAGAGCCTTGCTTGAGTTTTACTAGAGGCTTCTTGATGGTCATTAGCTTTTGCCTAAGACAATAGCCTATTAGGCATAGATTGTGCTAATCTAGATCACCGTGTCATCAGTCCACACAATCAATTATCCTCATTGGCAACTCATCTACAACTTGGATACATGCTGGTCATTACCATTGACATTGGCATTGGTTCTTTAGCAATTGGCATTGGATTGGAGCTAATTACATTCAGTCCTTTGATTCTGAATCATAGTATATAGCCTAAAATACTAGAAAAGCACTTGTCTTTAATGCCTCATGATCAATCGCATGCTCCTTTTGGTGCCCGAGTGGTTATGTTTTGTAGTTATGATGTTTGGAGATGCTATGTCATTGCTTTGGAATGTCTTTGGATATGTTTTGAGACTTCATTTGCTCGATTTTGATAGTGATATAAATGTCACAATACACATGGTTGAATGTACTTTATACGAATTATCATTATGTCTATTGCTTATGGCTATGATTTGGGTGCTCTACATGATGTATTAATGTATGCCATTGACGTTATGCACTCCAACATGGTTATGGGATTATTTTGAGCTTGGATTTGGGATCTCCAACATTGTGATTGGCTATAGTAAAATTGCAGGTTAGAGATACAATATTTAGGAGAGAATTTGGTACAAGTTTATGCTTCCTATTGATGACTTCGGGTACTGATTTGGTATTATATCATTGGCATATGTTTGGACAGTGATTGCACATGATTTGTGCCTTGATTTTGGAAAGAGGATTGGAAACATCTGGATGAGCTTGCATGCTCTATGATAGCACTTTCAGTTTCAGACTCTATGTTGTTCAACATAGAGAAGTTGGATTCTACCTATGCTATGTGGACTAGACTTGAGGAGTTGTATGCTTAGAAGAATACTGCTGGCAACGTTTTAGGACCTTTGCATGAAGGAAGGTATAGTCAAGTCTATACATCTCAATGAGTTTCACTCGATTCAGTGCATTGCATATACTAGTAGAGGCAGATTCTAGTAAAAGGGAAAATAGAAAATAAAGGATGCAGCAAGTCTCGTGGGAAAGATGTAGTGTGCCATCATTGTGGTAAGAAAGGACACTTTAAGCATGTTTACTATAAGTGGAAGAAAGAGAAGGTAAGGGTAAAAATATTGATGATAGCAAGGATGAGAAAAATAATAGCCAACTTGCAAAGAAGAGTAATGTCAAGATAGAGGAAGTCAATGTGGTCAGTCACACGAGAGTGATTGTGACAATGATATACTCTTTACTTCTTTTAGTGAACAATCTCTAATTGTAGATTCTGATGGTGATATGCACACTTGGATTCTTGATTCATGTGCTTCATTCCATGTAACACCACACCATAGTGGTTATTTGACTATAGAGGTGGCAAACATGGTATTGTCCACTTGACTATCTCAGAAGTCTGTGTCGCACCTAGTAGGGTCCATTATGATGTAAGCAAAACAACAATACAAGAAGAAGATATGGAAATGCACCTAGAATTGAGATCTCGTGCAAGGTCTACCCAATGTTTAGCCTTGAAGTTACCCCTGTTAAGGGAAAACCACTTGTCTATGCTTTTTCTCCTTCGACTTGTACCTGCCTCAAATGTTACCACTTGTGCTATACTAGCTATGGGAGTGGGAGGGGTTGCTTCCATAGCCCTAGTAGAGGGAGGAGCTTGTGACACCATGGATTTCATGGGCTTGATGGTAAGGGTGAGAGTGCTCTTTGGGCAATGGAGGGGCTTGCACCACCCATGGGATGCACCGAAGAAGGGGAAGAAGGAGGTTGCTCTAATAGTGCCTCATGCATTAGGGTCTTGAAGGTCAAACCAAATGGCAACACTCCGCTAAAGGATGACTGGTTGCTCTCCACAATATCATTGCCAAAGCATGATCTAGACAATTGGGTCCCATTGCCTGTCATACCATTTGGCATGCCTGCACCAGGGAGTGGTCTAGATGTCATATGAAGTGAGGGGCAAAACAGAGCAAAGGCATGGGGAGGAAAGAAAGGGTTTTGTCCTTTCATTTCTGAGTAATCTCGCAAGAAGAACCAAAGAAAATGAAGTCATTGTTTCAATGATGATGCAACAAATCAAGCTCTTTGCTTTGCATGAAGATAATTAGCACAACTCCATAGAGGCACGATGAGGCAACTTACTGCATAGTACCTCTCTCTCTCTCTCTCTCTCTCTCTCTCTCTCTCTCTCTTAATCCAATTTCCTTATTCCCTTCAAATTTTTCCAATTAAGCCTAGATTGTCTCCTACAGTGAGCGAACAAACTTTTCCTTGGCCTATGGTAGCCCCATGAAGACCCAATAGCACACGACCACCCTTATCCTTCACTTGGTTGTGATTTATCACACTTAGCCTCACGTTGGCAGCTGGAGTTTCTTCCTTCCTTCTTAGCTCGCTTATCTCCACTCCCTCCAAACAACGACTCCCTGATCTCCATTCATTAGAAGCTCCCTCCAAATTTATATTGAGTTCCCTCTACGACATTGATAAGCTTTCCTGGCATTATAGAAAATGGTGCATACATGTCTACCCCTTAAAGTAAAGTAGCCACTCCCTGATTCATGATAGAGTGCTAGAAACTTGAGAGAGTGTGCAGCCGAGTCCTCAATGGTTAACGTGTAGTGAAGATGCCAAGTGTAGTAAGCATTAATGTGCTCAAGGAAGTGGGGAAGAGGGGTATGCCCTTGCATCAAGTGGAGAACTTATTAGGCCTAATAGAGTAGGTCAGCCAGGCTTGGGTTGTCATGCTGGATGAAGCCTCCCATGGCACCCACGATTTCTACCAACTAAGAAACTTCATCTCGCAGCAGCTTATTGCCAAACACGGCTTCCAATTCATGGATGTGAACTGACTAGTCACAAAGAGAGAGACACAAAGAGAGAGAGAGAGAGAGAGAGAGAGAGCATACAATTGATTGAGACGAGGACATGCAAGAATCGACCCTTTCAAAAGCAACGATGCTTCAATAATTCCTCCTCACAGAAAAGTAGAGTCCTGATGATTGTGCAAAGTCCTGCACGAGAGAGAGAAAGAGAGATCGCACCCAACGATCGTGTGCATGTGAGAGAGAGGGAGGGAGGGAGGGAGGGAGATCGTACTTGTTGTTGACAATCTTGGATGAGCAGGCAAGGGTCATGATAGTAGACAACGAGCCTCTTAACATATCTAATCAAATGGAAGCGCGTAGCGGTCTCCCTCCTCTCGACGGAGATGGAGCAGTAGAAAGAGAGGGGAAGGAATGAACGAAACCACTTTTAACAACTATGCATGGGGCTTCAACATGTGGCGATGCAGCATGCTGATACTTCCAATTGCGTGGTGCAACATGGGCTCTCCCCGTGGTAATCAGATAGAGGCATGTTGAACAGAGATGCCCAAGAATATATGAGCTACGTAGGAGGTATTGCAACCACAGTTGACGATCACATGACCACAGTTGGTCATGTGCACATCATATCAAAGGCTATTCTCTTGGAAGGTTACTTCCTTGTCTTCCAATTGGATAAGGGGATTGCAATACAATTGAGTGACCTATGGTAAGCCCTGGGACAGGGTAGCCACAAGGCAAGGAAGGAACCATTATGAGAACCCCCTGTGTTATTGCTATTGTTGCAGTATTGATCACACATTGTTGGTCAATGAAGGCCTCTAAATTTGCAGAGAGACCTTTAGTATCCCAACCATAGCCTCTTGGGAATTCATCCTTCAAGTAGCATGACGTGTGTGGGCAAAGAATGAGCCCAAATACTTGGAGCACTAGATCACCTACATGGCCGTGAATTCTTGTTGCGTGTAGCCAAGAACCTTACTAAAGAAGCATTTATCTCTCGTGTGCAATCTTCTCCTCTCTGTGCATCCTTCCCTATCAGGCGTCCTTAGCTTTTGCCAACACCCTTATCCCTTGTATCATTAATCCTCATTTTCTTTTGATAGTGGTAGTTTCCTTGAACTTGTGATCCAAAAGGCCTTGTAATCTTGGATGTATTTGTGCTTGATATCTTAAAATACTATGTTACTTCATGTTTAGCTCTATCAATTGGTCTTCTCATTAGATTTGCCACAAAGGAGAAGAAGTGCAAAGGGGTTCTTCTTTGAGCTTTGAGCTTAGTACATTATCTCTTCTCTCTTTATTTTTCTCTTTTATTATCTTCTCTCTTTCTTTTTGTTTATGGAGAGATGCATAGAGAGAGAGAGGGGGGAGGGAGAGGAGAGGGGAGAGAAATAAAGAGAGGTAGAGAGAGAAAGATAGAGGGAGGGAGGAGAGACAAAGAGAGAGAGAGAGAGAGAGGAATAGGGAGGGGGAGAAAGGGGGAGAGAGAGAAATAGAGAGGGGGAGAGAGAGAGAGAGAGAGAGAGAGAGAGAGGAATAGAGTGAGTGAGAGAGAGAAATAAAGAAAAGAAGGGAAAGTAGAGAGAGGGAGAGAGAGAGGAAAAAAATATACATATATACATACACATACACATACATACATACATGTGTGTGTGTGTGTGTGTGTGTGTGTGTGTGTGTGTGTGTGTGTGTGTGTGTGTGTGTGTGTGTGTGTGTGTGTGTGTGTGTGTGTGTGTGTGTAGAGAGAGAGAGAGAGAGACAAGGAAACAGAGACAAAGAGAGGGAGAGGAAAGGAGAGAGAGAAATGAATAGAGGGAGGGAGATATAAAAATAGAGAAATAGATAGAGGGAGAGATAAATAGAGAGAGATATAAAGAGGGAGGAAGGGATATATATATATATATATATATATAGAGAGAGAGAGAGAGAGAGAGAGAGAGAGAGAGAGAGAGACAAAGAAATGAAAAAAATGAGAGAAAAATAGAGAGAGAAAGGAAGAGAGAAAAATATATATAGAGGGGGGAAGAGAAGTAAAGAAAATAGAGGGAGAAATGAAAAAAGAGAAAGAGAAGGTGGGATAGAGATAAAGAAGAGGGAGAGGGAGAGAGGGAGGGAAAGGGAGAGAGAAATATAGAGAGAGAGTAGGGAGAGAGAGATAAATACAAAGAGATAAAGAGAGAGGGGACATAGAGAAATAAAGAAAATAGAGAGAGAAAATGAAAAAAGGGAAAGAGATGGAGGGATAGATATAAAGACAAGGGAGGAAGAGAGAAGAGAAATAGAGGAGGGAGAGATAAAATAAAAGAGGAAAAATAGAGAGAGAGAGAGAGAGAATATATAGAGAGACATAGAGAAATAAAGAGAGGGATGGAGAGGGAGATAGGAAAATAGAGAGAGGGAGGAAAGGGAGAGAGATGTCAAGAATTGAGTGATGGAGAAATTAGCTTGAGCTGTTGCGCCAAACACACACTATATACACAAGAGGAAGCTCACTCAAGAACACAAGAAGAGAGATGGAGGCCAAAATGCTTGCTAGTTTCTTCTTCTTCTTCCACGCAGTATACAATGTACATAAAGTATAGATAAGATACAACATAAAGGAAAGTGGCCTTCTAAGTCAAACAGTGCATAACCGACTACACTAATTGACTGGTGCTATATCTTTGCCAGTTGTATGTAGGTCTAACAACCTAAATATAATAAGTGATAAGTCAGTGGCCATGTGAGTGTCATAATGACCACCAACATGCTAAGTGTAGACGTGCAAACCCATCTAGCCAGGCTGTCCATCATCAGTGTTCGCACGTGTTGAGCTTGCCATCTCAGCACTCCCCCTCAAGCTTAACTCTATCTCTGCAACTCCAAGTAAGCTTTGGAACTTTTGAAGCTTCTCTGCACCCAATGCCTTTGTGAAAATGCCAGCTATATGATCCTATGTGATGACATATACCAAGTCAATCTCTCTTGCAAGTACCTTCTCTCTCACAAAGTGGTAGTGCACCTCAATGTGTTTTGTCCTAGCATGGAACACTGGATTCTTAGCTAACTGTATGCTACTCATGTTGTCACAATGAATGACAACTAGACCATCTCCCTGCACATCCAAATCACCTAATAACTTTTGTAGCCATACCACCTCACATGCTACCATAGCAGCACCTCTATACTCAACCTTTGTACCCGATAAAGCAACTGTAGGTTGCTTTTGGCTACTCCATGTAACTACTGCACTACCAAGGGAAAACATAAATCCACTAGTAGACCTTCTGTATGACATGCTACCAACCCAATCTGTATCTGTGTATCGAAAGACCTGTACATTCTTACCTACCTCATAAAAAAGTCCATAATGTAAAGTGGACTTCACATACCTCAATATATGTCTAACTGCATCCAAATGAGGCTTTCTAGGCATCTACATAAACTGACTGACAAGGCCAACAGCATAGCTCAAGTCTGGCCTTGTGATAGTCATGTAAATCAAACTCCCTACTATCCTCTGAAACATAGTAGGGTCTTCTATCTCATCCCCAACGTCAGCACTCAACTTCACATTTTGCTCCAATGGTATTGAAAGAGGCTTACATGCTGTCATACCATACTTGGATAATATATCCAAGCCATACTGCCTTTGGGATAGCCATATACCATCATCACATCAGATCACCTCAATACCAAGAAAGTATCTCAGCTCACCCAAATCTTTCATCTCAAACTTCTTCTTCAAGAAGACCTTAACTTCAGCAATCCCATTATCATTGTCACCTATAATAATCAAGTCATCCACGTAGATGACTATGATGACCAAACTTACAACTCCCTTTCTCACATAAAGTGAGTGATCAACATCAGAAATACAAAATCCAATATTGATAAGATACTCTCCAATCTTGTCAGACCATGCTCTAGGTGTTTTCTTCAACCCATAGACCGCCTTCTTTAACCTGCACACATATGTGGGATGCTCTAAATCCTCATAAGCTGCTGGTCGCTCCATATACACTTCTTCTTGCAATTCACCATGCAAGAAGGCATTCTTAACATCCATTTGCTGCAAACTCCAACCTTTCGCTGCTGCCAAGGCAATCACACATCTAACAGTTTCCATCCTAGCAACTAGACTGAATGTCTCTTCATAATCTATGCCATATGTTTGAGCATAGCCTTTTGCAACCAGCCTAGCTTTATACCTGCTAACTGAACCATCTACATTATTCTTGACTTTCTAAACCCGCTTACAGCCAATAGCTTTCTTACCCTTAGGTAAGGATGCCAAATCCCAAGTCTTATTGGCTTCTAATGTAGCCATCTCCTCATCCATTGTTTCATCCCAATGAGCATGACCAACAGCATCCTCAAAACAAGTGGGCTCAACATCCTCAACTAGTCTCACCATATAAGCATAATGGTGAGCTGCATAACCTTCAAAACCAAATCTTTTAATAGGGTATCTAACCCTACTAGATCTGCGTATCACCGGATCACTCAATGGATCCTTTACATTACTATGAGCTATCTATACACCTGGTGTCCTGACTAAAGGAATACCAAGCTCATCATCCAAACGCTCTGAACCACTAGAATCTCCGTCAAATCCCAAATGACTAGTAGATGCATCATTACCATCCAGCACTTTCTTCTTTCCTTTGTCCTTCCCTGCAATACTTATAGATCCACCTGAAGATGTGGGGTTACTCCTTAGTCTCCCAGACCAAGGGCTCACTGTAGGTATAGTACTAGATGATGTTTCTGGTCCACTAAGACTCCGTGATTCTTGTTTTTCTTTCTGCACCTAGCTCTCTTGATCATTATCATCATCCAAAACATCACCAGTAAGTGTAAACCAACTTCCCATCTCATTAAAGATAACATCCCTGCTCACTCTGAACTCACCTGTGACAAGGTTATAACAGCGATATCATTTCTACTCTAAAGAGTATCCAATAAAAACACATTTTTCTACCTTTGGATCAAGCTTCTTCTGTAGCTCATCTGGCACATGAATGTATACAACACAGCCAAATACCTTCAAGTGTGATACATCAGGCTTCTTGCCAATGAAGCATTCTTCAGGAGTCATCCCATGAATTGCAGCTGTGGGAGTTTTGTTCATAATGTAGACAACAGTATGGACAACCTTAGACCAAAAATGTTTGGGCATATTCTTTTCAACCATTAATGCCCGTGCAACTTCTACAATATGCCTGTTTTTTCTTTTTGCAACACCATTTTGCTATGGGGTATACCTGCAAGTAAATTGCATCTTTATCTCATGAGTCCTCAAGAAGCCATTAAACTCATTAGAGAGATACTCTCCCCCTCCATCTAATCTCAAGCACTTCACTTTTAAGCCTATTTCTGTTTCAACAGTTGCCTTAAAAGATTTGAAGTGCTCAAATACATCACTCTTTTCCTTCATGAAGTATACCCATAGCTTCCTTGAACAATCATCAATAAATGTGACAAAGTATTTGCTGCCACCAAGAGATACATTCTATGTAGGCCCCCAAACATCTATATGCACTACATCAAGTATTTTTCTACTCACTTCTCTGTCATGCAAGAAGGGTTGTCTTACCTGCTTACCAAACTAGCATGCTTCACAAACTTTGTGCAATTATGCAACTCTAAAAGAAGGCAACCATGTAACCAATCCTCTAAACTGCATTAATTTCAGCCTTTGCACATTTGCATGTCCAATACGTTTGTGCCATATTTCAATATCTGCAACTACTCCTTTTCCTTTAACATACATAGCAGCATCCATTGCAGGAATTCTAGCATCTAAAGTGAAAATTTGGCTGACTCTACTTTCTTTTGCAACCAACCTGCACCTATCATTAAAGTCTTCTACAAAACAACCTTTTGCATTGAATCGGACCTGCAACCCCTGCTCTACCATTTGGCCAACAAACACTAGATTCTTTGTCATTGATGGCACATGTAATACATTTGTCAGACTCTTTGTCTAGCCATCATACAAGGAAAAGGGAACCTTTCCAATGTGTGAAATTGGGTGGCATGAATCATCACCCGTCTGCACATAACCTGGATTTTGTAGGTCCTGCATCTCTCCAAACCATTCAACATGACTGTCCATATGATTAGATGCACCTGAATCAACATACTATACATCATCATGTGTCCCCTTTCCTGTATTTTCATTCATCATATGCTGCATAACAAGCAGACGCTCATTTTTTTCTTCATTCTATCGTGAAGATGATAGCTTGCTACAATTTACCACTGCGAATATCATTCCTTCTTTGCATAGCAATGGGCTGCAATATGGCCTATTTTGCCACAATAATGGCAAACAATAGCAGAATTTTCAGAACCCCTATTCTGCCATCCACCTCTTCCTCTAGAGCTCCCCCTGCCTCTAAAGTTTCCTCTGTCTCCAGAAACCTGAATTTCACCAAACTGTTGATTGAACATGTTTTGCTGGTTATCGCTAGCACGTCCCATACCACGGCCTCTCGAAGAGGATCTATCACATCTCCTTCCTGAACTTGAGTAAAATGCTTGGACATGTTCACCATTTCTTTCAGACGAATCACCCTGCATATTGATCACTTCGGTAATCATGAGAGAGATCAACTCATCAAAATCTGGAAATGGCTTCTGTACATATACTGAAGTAACAAATGATTTCCATGCCTTCTCATTGTTAAGGCCACTCAAAGTGGATGAAACCAAATTATCATCATCCGGCATTGCATCAATCACTGCTAAAGTATATGCAATGCTCCTCACCTTCAACACATACTCATTGACAGACATTTTCCTTTTCTTCAAGGCATTCAACTCTTGCTTGAGTTGAATCTTTCATGCCTTTGTATTTACTGAAAACATGCTCTCAAAAATTGTCCAAGCTGCATGTGAAGTTTCTGCATTCCTGATATATCCCAACATCGTATTATCAATGACTGCAGATAGCCAATACATCACCTTTTTGTCTTTCGCATTCCACTCTTTCCATGCTTTTAACTCATCTGCAGTCGGAGGGATACCCAGCACTGGCTCCTTTTCTTCACCTGAAATAAACTCATAATGGCCCTTTCCAATGAGGAAGTTCGTCACACAAAACTTCCATGAAGGGTAGTTGTTCTTGTCAAGCTTCTCAATAATGGGATTTCCACTGTTCTCTGCCATTATCACAAACAAGGATACAACACAGCGAGCTAGTCTTCTACAATCTTTCACAACACGTGCATAGCAATACACCAAGCAATCTTTTTCACTGATTGCTCAATAGTACATGTAATCTGCAACTTGTTTGCAGATAAACCTTATGTTTGCTTCCAGCAAACACCTCAAAAATTACAAATTCACAATGTACCCTAAAACTGTTGTCCGCAACCTTGCGGTTCTAAAACGAGGCCTGAAACGGCCTCAGATGCCCAAAATAACTACAAGAAAGTCCTAAAGGGCCTATTTATAGAATATACAGTGATCTGCTCGCATACCAAATCTCACAATAATCTAAGATTTTTGCTCAACCCTGCTTTCGGTGCCTCCACAAGCACCATCCAAGAGAGAGAGTGGAAGAATGGGAGAGCTTCTTACCCGTTGCTTGCTTGCTCGAACCTTGCTTCTTCTCCTTCACTTCAACCTTCAAAATCAGCCTCTCTTAGTGGCACAGATCTGATACCATGTCAAAAATCGTGTGATGGGGAAATTAACTTGAGCTGCTGCACCAAACACACACTGTATACACAAGAGGAAGCTCACTCAAGAACACAAGAAGAGAGATGGAGGCAAAACGTTTTCTTACTAGTTTTTCCTTCTTCTTCCACACACTATATAATGTACACAAAGTATAGATAAGATACAACATAAAGGAAAGTGGCCTTCTAAGTCAAACAGTGCATAGCCGACTATACTAATCGACTGGCGTTATATCTTTGCCAGCTGTAGGTAGGTGTAACAAACTAAATATAATAAGTGATAAGTCAGTGGCCATGTGAGTATCATAATGACCACCAACGTGCTAAGTGTAGACGTGAGGACTCATCTAGCCAGGCGGTCCAGCATCAATGTCTGCACGTGTTGAGCTTGCCATCTCAACAAAAGATAAATGAAGAGAGAGAGGGAGGGAGAAATAGGGAGAGGCTAGGGAGGGAGAGATAAAAATAGAGAGAGGGGGGAAATAGAAAGAGAGAGAGACATAGAGAGAGAGAGAGAGAGTAGAGTAGAGTAGTTTATTATCGTCCATGGAAGGCCAAATTATGACCCATGGGACCTTTCCACATATACAATGATTCTCCTCCCCTGTGGTAGGAAAGGGTAGCTATGGTGAAAGAGTGATCTACGCAGTGTGGTTCTCCTGAAAGCGTAACATGCAGGTGATGAGAGCCCCTAACTTTGATAAAGGAGTAGTGGTCAGAAACTGATGAAGTGGCCCCTGTAAAGGGATATCAAAGTCAGCACGTATGTGTGCATATATTTAGCATGTCATAATCATGTGCTCCTTTGATTCTACACTTTGTAGTCCACATAGCTTGCATAACCTCGTCTCTCTTGCCTGTCTACTCCATGCACCTGTCTCAATCAATAAAGTCTGTGATCGAGTTCGAAGTCGTACAATACTCTGTCTAAATACCACTAAGAGCGGATTGGCTATGTATGGTTGTGCGTGTGCCTCTGCCTGCATGTAGGATTCCCAAGATAAAGGATAGATATGCATACTCCGTCTAAATAGCACTGAGAAATAAAAAGAGGGAGGGGGGAGGGAGAGGAATAGGAACAGTAAAGGGATGGAGAGAGAGAGAGAGACAAAGAGACAAAAATAGAGAGAGGGAGAAGGAAATGAATAGAGAGAGAGGGAAAGGTAGAGGGGTAGAGGGTGAGGGAAAGAGAAAGGGATAGAGAGAGAGATAGGGATAAAAATAGGGAAAGTGATAGAGAGAGAGGAAAAGGGAGAGGGATAGAGAGAGAAGGAAAGGGATAGAGATAGAAAGAGAGGGAGAGGGAGAGGGAGAGGAAAAAATAGAACTAAAGAGAAATAAAAAGGAAGGAAGAGTGGGAGCAATGAATTGAGAAAGAGAAATATATTTCCCGTTATATAGAAAAAATAGACAACAATGAGGGCTACAATATTGGAGATCTAGAGGCATACCTAAGTCAGTATGTCCCATGTTCTTACACTTAGTGCAAGCTTGCAATTTGACAAAACATCATTATCTATAGACCATGTGCAATGCTCCGGTGAGTTTTGACTAGAAATCATTCATCAAGCAGTCTTGGACTTTGAGTTAACAATGAGTTTCAATCATATTAAATGTGTATAAAAAATATCCATAGAGAGGTGTTGGTCCATCCGAAGAAATTCATCTATTGTAGCTACTAATAAGAAGAGTTCCTAAGCCTATAATGGAAGAAGCACCCATAAACTCACTAGAGGGCACTTCCTCTAGTGCACCCTAGACAATAGAAGACATTGGGACCCTTCAAACCTTCCTCAAATCTTGGAGCATGAGATGTAGATGATGATGGATGCATTACTATCCATGGATGCCATTATATGATGGGTGCTGAGTATCTCATTTAAAGACACTCCTTGTGCTCTTGAGTATATAAGCAAGGTATAAATGGAGAGATGAAAGATTGACCCAATTGTTCAGGTACGTACTACACTTTTTTGTTTTCATTGCATAAACAAGAAATGTTTTTTATTTCTTCAATGTGTCGGGTTTTTAATGAAAGCTAGGTATGGATTCTAATAGCATTCATGCATATATTGTCAATGAGCGTGTGCTCTTTCAAGGAGAATACGAGTCCATGGAAACATGTTGGAAGTATAGTACTCATAAGTATTGATAGACATGCAAGGGCAAACTATCCCTTAGAAGGTTCTCATACACTTTTTGTTCATACATGCATACATTATATGTTTCGCACATGAGACATGGCAAGCTTGACAATGTGGCATATGCAAAATAGATCCACAGATGGAATCCAACAAATAATAGCAGACTCGTGGGCATGGGATCACATTGATTCCACATTTCCAGGCTTTGCGTGAGAGGTAAGGAATCTTCAGCTCAATCTTACTATGGGTAGCGTAAATCCTTTTAGACTTCACTCGCCTTATTACCGTGTGTGGCCACTAGCCCTTGTGAATTACAACATCCCAACATGGCTATTTATGAAGAAAGGGCATTGATCCTTCGCTTGCTCATACCCAAGCACTAGTCCTTGTGAATTACAACATCCCAACATGGCTATTTATGAAGAAAGGACATTGATCCTTCGCTTGCTCATACCCAAGCACTATAAAATAAAAAATATGGATGTCTATCTCCATCCATTATTTGACAAGCCTAAGATGCTGTAGGAGGAAGGGATTACTATGGAAGATATGAGCAAGCATATTAGGAGGTAGTTTGTCAATATACAAGCCATTGTTATATGGACCATACATGACTCTCCAAGTTTTGGAAAGTGCTCAAGTAAACAAGCTTCCATTTTCATTATTGGTATCTGACATTACACGTTATATTTGTGTCCACTAGATAGATGTTCTAGCAAGCCTCGTCACCTCAAGTTACTATGCAAATCGATTGTGTAGGGACTTGCAAAGGTCATGGACAATATTGAAGAAGATGGTTTACTAAGGGCATGTTGTATTTTTGCCAAAGGGCCATGATTTGAGAGAAGGTTTCCTTGGATGACCACTCAAACAAATGAATGCTCAAAGCTTGTATAAGTGAAAGATGGTACACAAGGAGTCACTTCCCAGCAGAATGCAATGATTCTCAATTTTCTATGAGTTGCCATATTGGATCCATTTACAAACCAATAATTTGCTAGATCCCATACACATTTTTAAGAATTTTGGCAGCTTGTTGTGGGATCATATCACAAGAACTAGATACACTTTGGGAACATGGATAGACTAGGAGGAGATAGGTAAGATGGTGGTGTATTGTTGGCCACAAATGAGCTCTGATGATCGTGCCTAACTACCTCATGCTCCTTGGGTTCTATCCACTAAAGAGGAGCATATAGTGAAGCAAATTATCAAGTTGATTTGCACACCAACAAGTATGGTGTATTCTCTCAAGTCTACATTTTTTAAAGATGACCACTTAACATCATTAAAAATACCATGATTGATATCATATATGCCAGCTTTATCTTAGAGCCTTGATAGTACTTGGCATAAATAAGTACTACCAGTATTGTTTTAACTTTGCATCAATCTATAGTTCATAATGCATGAAATTTTTGGTAGTTCATACCACCGATCATGATTATGGGCTGTCTCACTCCAAAGATACATACAAATTTTAAGTTGTCGAACTTAGTGTAGTGGATCTTGTAGAAGGAGATAAGGACATTCTCAATTGAGTCTACAAGGCAAGGAGTAGTGGACACAGTCTGTCCCTTTGAGAATACTTACCCATAAGCATGCGCACGATATAGACTCGCATCCTAGTATATCTTAAGAATGAAGTAGAGATTGCAAAACTAGTCCATACCAATAGATATCTTGGAGCACTTCATGAAAACCTTGAAAGGCTTTGTGCAACAAAGGGCCCAAAGGGTAGCATGGCTAAAGGTTGGCGAGTATTGGAAGCATTGATATATATTTTGGAGTGCCTATCAACAGTATGTTCAAATAATAGAATGCTATGGATATTGAAGGATGATGACAAACTAATAGGAAATGTGGTAGTTGGAAATGGGATAGAGAAGAGGATAGATTGAGCCATGGAGGAGAAAGTGAATTGTTTTTGCATGTTGCACCATGCATCCATGGAGAAGTGGCTAGGTAGATACGAGCATGCCTGAAGGGACCAAGAGGTAGTGCAATCTAAATTTCAGTGTAGTATACCTCAACAATCTTTTTTATATCCCAAGAGCATGCAAGAGTTGCCAAGGTTCATGCCTGTGAGGTGGTTGCATGATACCCTAACAACATCTTTACACCAAGGGGTGAAAGTCTCTGGGGAGGAGTGAGACTTCTCAAGGGGATGCAGTCCAAAGGTAAATGTGTGCTTTCTTTATTGTTGTATCTAGCAATTGTATGTGACAAATAATCTAGGTGTTTCAATGTATAGTATAAAGTTTACAGTACAACATGGTCATGTGGGTAGCATTACCAAGAGGTGCACATTGACAAATTATGCTCCATGAAAAGCTATGGTGTCATGGAAAAGTTTGATCAAGAGAGTCAATGCCAGGCTACAAATACAAATATTATAGTGGATGAGACAAAATGTTTTGGCAACTTGCAAAGTGTTATTTCAGTAGATTAGTGTAGCTTCTCCATGATTATATTTTATGTATAGTGGTTTAAAGTGGTATTAAAAGGAGTAGGGAAACCATTTGACAAAGGCCATCCCGATTCTTAGAGTTTGGTTCTAAGAAAAGATTGAATGATTTATGCAACATGTTTGTCTTGCTAGATCACTATGACAGGTGCATGGTCTTTTTTTTAAATTTTACCATACCACGAAAATGTCATAAATGCTTTTTTTTCTCTTTGTGGCATGCTCTTAATTGATTTCAAATAAGCAATCTTCTATCCCAACCCACAACAACCTCATTGGTAGTATGTTGTGCCTACAATACCTTGGATATCTCAACTATACGATAAAAGCAATCCCTCAAGTTGATATGGAGAGTATTCAAGTAGAGGAGTCACTATTGTGGGGGGTAGAGGATGAGGAGGGCTTATAGTGTGTAGAGGAGACAAGCATGGGTAATCCAGGGAAAGAGACAAGAGTACAAGATTTTTCAAGAGTGAAGCAACCTACACCCATTGGTATTTGTGTTGCAAATAAACTTGTGTCACACAAGCGGCGATAGAAGATAATCCTCTCTCATAACCCAAAGGTATGAGAGAAAAGGAATGCCAAAATGATGTATGAGATTGCCAAAGTAAAGAACTCATCTAGATAAAAATGACCAAACATGAGAAAACCTACAAATATTATCAATGCCTATTGTAGCCACATAATACACAAAATGTAGAGAATGCCTTTTCATAAAGGCAAACTTGTAAATCTTGAGTTTAATATTTGAAAATCTCCACACAAGGATTTTTATACAAAAAAGTATGTGGCCTCTACAACAAGGATACATCTTCGATATTCCGGGTTTCAACTTTTGGTAAATCTCCAGCTCTTCAGCAAGCCTAAGGCCACTCGTCTCTTACATTGGTTTCAATGTCCTCTCCTCTATTTAGCCATTCCACCAATTAGCCAGCGAGAAGGAGGCACCTTCCAACTAATTACTCCCTCTTTTGTAGTTACTTTCGACTGCATTAGGCCCTTCGGGCCGCTCCACTCGCAACTCCTCCTCCTTGTCCCATTGCTCTAGCTCCAACACCTATAACTGTCATGCCGAAGCCTCCAAAACAAACACACAAGCCACCTCTATAACACGTAAATAGCCACCACAAATGGTTTCGCAGCTCCTTGATAGCAGTGCATTCCCCTCGAAGCATGCCAACTTGTTGCTACTACAGTCCTGGAAATAGCTGCATGCCAAGCTATTGGTCACCTCCACTTTCATTGCTCAAGCTCCAACACCTATAGCTTTCATGCCGAAGCCTCTAGACTGTTGGAATTAATGGTCAAGTGTGAACGTGTCCTAAACTGAATGGTTGTATGTGACTCTTCACATGCAGGCATGCGCTTACGTAATTGTCTCTCTCTCATTAAAAGAAGAAGATTTTTCTGAGTACTAATTTGTGCTTGCAATGTCTTTGTGTAATTACTACAACAATGCAGTTTTCTCAAATTCTCACATGGTATCAATGGGTTGGACGTTCCCCTGTGCCCCCCTCTGCCCAGAAAGCACCCTCAATCTCTTTGAGAGATTTTACATAGGAAGGCACCCTGTGAGACTGGTGATAAATCTGCCCCTGGCCAAGATGAAGGCGCATCATCCTCTACGCCAGCCAATATTACAATTGCAGAAACCTTCGCCTTGCAAATCGGCCAAGGTGCGACTCCTGAACAGGCACCCTGTGAGCCCCCTATCCCTATTCTCGACCAAGATGTATTGCAGACGCTTTTTCAGCCAAGTGGTGAAAAACCCTCATCAGAGGTGATTCCCAATCTGGAGATATCGATGTCCAGATAAGGGCGCCATACTACCCTTGCAACTTGCCTAACGATTGTTGCAGATTCTGTTTTACAAATCACAACATGTAAGAAATCCTTCACCCTAATTCTTTGTGCGCTCCCTAGTCTTCCTGTTTGAGTTCAGTGTAAGGCGTTTCTTCATGGATCGAAGGACTGTGCTGATATGAGCCTTTCTGGGTTCATGAACGCATTGCTCGACTCCGATAGACAGAGGTGTCCCTCTAACGGGCAAGATGGCTCATTCTTGCTGATGGGTGCTAGGTTTCACAAAGTTTTTGATCCTGGTGGCTATTTCTCATGGGTCCAAAGTTCCCTCGCCCTGTTTCACAAAATCATTCACAGAGAGGCTGCTATTACTTGCTAATCAATGCATATTCAGGCTTGATAGTCTTCGACCCTTGTGGGTGATCATATCTGCCATGCATCGCAGGCAAAAGAAACTTTTCAGACATTTTCCTACTCCAACGGTTTTCTCAATTATGATCTCGATGCACATGGACTATCAATTCTGACAGGGCTTATTCTTGCCATGGAATATGCTGGAATTGGATGCCATCGCCTTGTTTCTAATCACACAACTCAAAGGTGCATCCATTCTATCCTAGATACTTTTGTGATTTATTATGTTGGAAAGCATTATGTTGCAACACATGGTGCCTCCATGGGTGTCACTTTGGGTGCTGAAAATCTTGAAGTTGATTGCTATCACCAAGATGTAGCTGGTAATGCCCAAAGACAAGCCAGAGCTGCGCATCATTCTGGAAATGGCTTTACTGATGACTCTGATGGTGGCAATGTGCAAGCCATTTATCAAGGTATGTTTCATGGCATAATTGCTTTGGTTGCTGTTCATGAGGAAAATCAATCTGCTGGAAAAGTCGACAGACATCATTCAGGTGCTTCAAAAGCACATTTTGTTGAATGTACAGTTAAGGATGGTGATCATGCTCCAATTGTTGATACTCTTGCTCAAGATTAGGGTGTTTATTTTATTGTCTTTACCCTTCTCATCCTATTGAGGGGGAGTAAAGGTGATCAATGGAATGAGAAAGGAATTCCTTGGCAGCTACTATTCCTCAACTTGAATCATGTGATGCAGAAGAAGAATATGAAGACCAAGTCATTGATGTTGTTGATCATTAAAGCAACATTAGATCCGGGTTAAATGCATTATCATCCTTGTAAACAAATTTATAGCATACAGTTTTAGGGAGCGAAACACCATGATCCTATTACAAGGAAATGGGGTGTATCTTATTTATCAAATGCACAATAAAACTCTTGTTCACACTTTTTCCATCAAGGGGGAGTGTTGGAATTGATAGTCAAGTGTGAACGTGTCCTAAACCAGTTGCATGTGACTCTTCACATGCAGGCATGCGCTTATGTAATCGTCTCTCTCTCATTATAGCAAGAAGAGTTTTCTGAGTACTCTCTGCCTGCAATGTCTCTGTGTAATTACTGCAGCAATGCAGTTCTCTCAAATTCTCACACAGACAAACACACTAGCCACCTCTATAACACGTAACTAGCCACCACAAACGGTTTCGCAGCTCCTTGATAACGGCGCATTCCCCTCGAAGCATTCGGCCAACTTGTTGCTACTACAGTCCTCGCAATAGCTGCATGCCAAGCTATTGGTCAGCTCCAATTTCTCCATACACGCTGACAAATTGACCCCCTAGTATTCAGCGCTGCAATAAATAACGCAAGCCAAGAGTCTCCTAGCAACCCGATAGCCATCCTTAGTCACCTTCGTCCGCCAACAAATTCTCTGGCCTATCACAGCTTCTTCAGGCTGTGAACGACATTGCCATTAGACTTAACAAATCAACTGCCACTTGTAGTTTAAAAGCGTTCCGACTCCACGTACAAGACATCACGCTACCGTCGCAGGCCTTCCAAAAGTCGTCGGCTCAAGACATCAACTCCTCAAATATGTCAAGCGGCCCTGTTCTACCCTACCACCCCCAGACACCATGCCGAGCCCTTGGGTGCCACGATCGCCTTCAAGTTCTGCAAGTTCGCAGATTACTCTCACACTGCTCGATATGTGCCAGTCCTCCATCAGTAATGATAGAGCCAGACATATCCACTGCCAAAAGAGACAAACCTTGGAATCCAATCACTTCAAACCACCAGACTCCAGTCGCCGGAGCACATCCTGAATTCCACAATTCTCGAAGGCTTTAAAAATACATCCATTGGGGAATGACTGCGAACCAATTCATACAAAACATGTTGACTCTGGTCTCTTAGAAGATCGCAAAGAGGACCACATTCTTCTATTCTCTTACCGATATCCAAAATTGTGAAGTACATTAGAGAAGGAATTCATAAGGTTTCTCTTGTGAGTCCACAATATGACTCATAAGACCATCTAAGACTTATAAAGAAGCTCCACTTGTAATCCTTGAATTATCCACCAAACCAATACCTTTGCATATGTGTGTGATGGCTTTATAAGTTGTCCAAAATCATTGTAGTGTGTCCTATAATTGCTAAAATCCTCATTACGAGCATGTCTCAACTCTATAGTTTTTTTAAGTTGCTTAATTACGTGTTCAACCTCTTCAGAGGCATGTAGACCTAGTTGAAATCATTGGCATAGTCTGCATTTAAGAATATAACTTTTTGCAAAGCTTCCATGATAGCCCCGTACTCACCAACCTCAAAACAAATCCTCTTGTCTTCAAAAGAGAAATGGTTTTTTTTTTCAATATACCTACCTTTGATTCGTTGCAATGTATCCTAACCAGTACATGCTTTAAAGATTAACTTTGTGCTCAATCACATATAATTTGAAAAGAAGTGCAAAGTTAGAACTCATGCCACACAATTGTCACAAATCATGTAGTAGGGGGACTTGCTTGAGTTGATGCGCCAAACACACACAATGCACATAAGAGGAAGCTCACTCAAGTACACAAGAAGAGAGATGAAGATGAAAATGTTTTTTTGCTGGTTTTTTCTTCTTCTTCCACTCACAATATAATATACACAAAGTATAGATAAAATAGGACTTAAAAGGAAAGTGGCATATTAAGTCAAAAAATGCATAAAACTGACAATACTAATCAACTAGCACTATAACTATGACAATTGTAGGTAGTGCAACAAACTAAATATAATAAGTGATAAGTCAGTAGCCATGTGTGGATCATAATGATCACTGAAGTGTTAAGTATAGATGTGCAAACCCATCTAGCCAAGCGATCCATCATCAATGTCCGCATATGTTGAGCTTACCATCTCAACACTCCCCCTTAAGCTCAATTGTACATCTGCAACTCCAAGTAAGCTTTGAAACTTTCAAAGCTTCTCTAGACCCAATGCTTTTGTAAAAATGTTAGCTATCTCATCATGAGTTTTGACATATACCATGTCAATCTCTTTTTCAAGTACCTTCTCTCTCATAAAGTGATAATGTACCTCAATGTGTTTTGTCCTAGCATGAAACATTAGGTTCCTAGCGAGTTGTATGTTGCTCATATTGTCACAATGAATGACAACTGAACCATCTCCTTGCACATCCAAATCACTCAATAACTTTTATAGCCATACCACGTCACATCCTGCCATATAACAATGCCTTTATACTCAGTCTTTGTACTCGATTGAGAGCTGATTTTAAGACGGAACTTAAACCATAAAAGTGACCCAAGAATTGTAAAAGTGGCAATTTTGTTAGAAAATGTATCAATCACAAATCGAGGGGCTTGAGTTTTCCTAGATGGATTTTGACGGAGGCAACCCAACGCAAGTGTTCATCCCTCGATCAGATTCCGTTTGATTCCATATCTAATGGCTGTAAGGTTTGGCATTATAAAGTAGCTACTTGATTCAAAAGCTAGAAATAGCATCTAGGAGACCAAGGTAATAGTTTTCGATGCTAGGAAGCCATTTGTCTAGTCAAATTGTGAATCCAAGGCTGTTTGCCCTTCCATTTGGCCCAAAACCACTTAACAACAATGCGAACACCAAGCAGAACAAAATCACTTAATTTGGTGATTAGTGGTTAATGAAGCTTAGAGACTTCAAAATGAGAAAAAATTGAATGAGAGGGGGGAGACCTATTTTTCAGCACACCCCTTTATGCTTCCAAAAATGATAATTTCTACCTGATGGAATCACAAGCAACAACTAGGGCCATGGCTTCTTGTAATTTTTGCTCTATTTCACCACAACAAACGAGAGAAATAATGCACTGAATGAAGTGATCAAAATCTAATCTTTCTCTCTCCCCTTTCTCTCTCGCCATAATAGCTATTAGTATGGGCTAAGGAATGCAAGGAATGGAGTGACGGAGCATGAACATGGTCAGCAATGGGCCGTGTGATGGCATTAGCGACTCTATTTTTCGAAATAACATAGGTCATGTGTGCAAGATCTAGTGTAAGTATCAATTTATTACATATTATATCATATCTTTTATGTCTATCATGAAAAATAGTTAATGTTGGGACCAAAAATGGGCCCAACACTAGCTCTCTAGCACTAGCCAGACGTCTAAGTGACACAAGACACCCTACACATCCTCGCGTCTAGGAGTGTCTAAGGGACACACTACACTAAACTCTAATATCGATCTTGCCTTTGTACAAGGACACTGTCCAACATTTGACTTCTCCTACTCCTTAGAGGGAGATTCCATACACATTGATAAAATATACCATGTATCACATACATAGGAGGCAACCTCTCCGCTAAAACACCATGGCATTGCAGCTCTCCTACATCTCAAGGATTAGTCCCTTGATGCACTGCTCCAACATAAAGAACAATTGTACAAGCTCCACTCTTTGATTTATCAAACGATCTAGGAGTTGATATTTCCTCACTAAACTTACCCCAAAGAATCACTCATCTAACCTACAGCCTAGGAATCCTCACACACTCCACGTTGGTCATTTGTTTAGGCAATCAAGTGCTATGCATCCAAGTTTTGTACCATGTGGCATGCAAAATGCAAAAGTGTATTACCATTGTGCGAAACCATTTTATGGTTAGAAATTAGCCACATGGTGTGCAAAATAATCCTTTAATAATTTTCAAGCTACGCCTTATTGCAATGTTGCTAAAGACTAGCACCGAGTTTCCTCGTGCTACTAGTCTTCTTAAACTTAAATTATTATTGGCCTATATTCTATGCATAAATCAAATGAATCAGAATATATGTATTTTCAGCAACTAAACACACTCACAAGTACTCTCTCCCCCTAACCGTTTAGGTTTTGCCACGTTGAGTAGGTGTAGGGTTCACTTTTATGTCATTTTTTCATATGGAAAGTGATAAAAACACACTGAAACATAAAAAAAGGTTGAGTTGAGGCTTAATCCCCATGCCTCAACCTTGCAAAACATCCACAAACATTAATCATATTTTTTCCTAATTATTTATTGCAAAAAACCTAAAAATTTTTATTTTTCTCTATCTTCTATTTATTTCTTCAAAAATTTATAAAAAATTAGAATCATGCACTCTTACTGATCAAAGGCATTCAGTCCCATTTTTATATTCATTTACATTCTATGGGAACTCAAAACACTCACTAAAACCCCTAATTTTCATGATTTCTTCAAAAATTACATTTTGTACGTTTTACGTGTTTTTAGAAAAAATGACTATATCATCAAAAAAAATTGGTTTTTTTCTTTCATTTCAGAGATAACTCAGCATATGCAAATATAATCAATCATTATCAATCGTTTTCCTTAATTAACTTTCATCAAACGAAGAAAAATAACACTTACTCATAGAAACCTACGTATTCAAGGTGCATATCCCAAGATTAAGAGCCCATTGACGATTCCATCTTGCCGTTGACATGCTCTCCATCCCCGATCTACGTCTTCTACCACTCCATCAACATTGATTGCTTCAAAATCATCATCACCCCCTCCATCCCCTTCTCTCTTTCATTGATGCATATGAACAGCCCACAAGAGGAGAGAGGAGAGAGAAATACTAAAAATCAAATTTTTAAATCCTCCATTAAAATAGATAAGCTTACAACCATCTCGTTTCTGTCTCTGTCCTCTTCAAGAATCTCCCTCTCTCTCTCTCTCCAAACGAGTGTGTAATGAAGAGGCACTGAGCAATTTTGAGGAGGCGCAAAAAAATTTGTGCCCCCCCTCTCAGTTCGACAGTTTTTCCATTAGTTTCAAGGCTTTTATTAAGCCTAAGGTTAAAACTTTAAAATAACCGATTTGGTTTTTTTGTGTTCACACTGTTCCACAAGTGGATATTTTTATTTTGGATGGGCAAACGGACTCGGATTCGAGATTCGTCTAGGCACGCAGCTTCGCAACATCAAAATCTATAAACTTGGCCTTTGTCACGCACTTTATGGTTCCTGGATCCAGTAGGATGCTTTATAATGCCAAACCTTGTGGGGATTAAATGGGGGTTCAAACGACCTTCAATCAACAAACACAGACTTGCGTTGGATTCCTAACATCGAAATGCATCTAGGAAAACTCTAGCTCAGCCATCCACCATGGTTTGATTTTTATGAAAATTGGCTCTTTAATGCTCTCGGACACTTTTTGCTCCAAAAACGCTTCAAGAACGGGTCCAACTTGGGTCATAAAATCCAACTCTCATTGGCAACCATGGGATAGGGCGACTCAGCTCATCGAATCCCACGAAAAGACCTGCATATAAACATAACCACAAAGAGCATCAAGCTGATACGAGAAAAATACACAACAAAACACATCACAACTCTCACCCTACCCCCTATCAAAACCAAGGCATGAAATCCACGAGGAGTAGGCCTAGCATAATTTGACAGAAAGCCCAAATCTAGTCACTAACCGACTGCTCTAATACAGACTGGCTAAAAATCTTATCAAAGAGGTCATCCTAGTGGTGGTCTGCTACTTGATTGAGGACAACTGAACAAGACCTCCTACTAGGCAAGGACTCCTATAGCTTGGTCATCATATTTTTCTTGTAACACATTTTCCATTCATGGTTTCAAGACTCGGGCATGTAAAAAGGAGGGAGCTGAGTGTAGAGTGACCCAAGGAGAATAGGGCATTGGTCTGGGGTCTTGTCTCGGTACCTAAGAACCTACCAAGCCCTCACAAGGTGACACTTAATCATTTGTCATTATCATCTTCCGCTTACTTTTAGTTTTGCTCCAATCTTCCTTTCTTTTCTTTTCAGCTAGCTGCTACCCCTTGGAAGACAAGGCATCAGCCCCGGGTCTTGTCTCATCCCCAAGAACCTACCAGGCCTTCACAAGGTAATAGACACTTCACTCAAAATTTTTCCTTTTCTATTTTTTGAGGGGTTAAAATCCCTTTTTACACACCTCTGTATATATATATATATATATATATATATATATATATATATATATATATATATGCTTTTTTTTAAATATTCAGAGTTTTTCTTCTTTTAATCATCAATTTTTCTGGTAGGCTTTTCGAATTGCCTCTCACAACTAATAGAAAATCCTAGTCGCCCACTTAGCAAGTTAGCAGAACAAGGTCACTAGGATTGCCTTCTAAAACAATTCTTTCAGCACCTAGCAATACCTTTACAGGAGGCAACAACTACTCAAACCTCCCTCAAACATACCTAGCGCCCTAAACCTAGGACTTCATGCCTTGATTGTCGATCCCCAACAAGAAAACGAAATCCCTCACAAGTACACAGACACATATAACATAAAAGAATGGTACTCGTAAAAGGAAAGATATCACCTAGATTGGACCACAAGAATCTTTGGCATAGCAAAGACTCCCCCAGGTTCCACATAATCTATCTAGCATAGCACTAAAACAGAAAACTGTAAAATGCACCCACACTAAACATACAAATGGTCCTCTTGGCCTAATGAAATAGAACATTTCACTGCAAACTAACTGGCCCTCTTGGCCTAATGAAAATAGCTCATTTGCTGCATCTAATGGATGGTCTTTTTGGCATATATACTGCATCTTATCTGGCCAATTGAGACCAAAGATATCATGAGATGTGAGGGCTAACCACATACTACTTATGCGAGTCAGCTCAAAGCTTGATCTTGAGTTCGGCTTTTGTAGATCCACTAGCCCAAGCCTTTCTACTAATATCTCAGTAGTAAGGGCCATCTCTTCTTGGTTACTATGAGCTAAATGAATGACCTCATTGGGCTCATGAATTATAGCTTTGTGCTCATTCGAACCTTCCTTTTTTGGATTTTGGCATAGGTCAATGTTGCAACCCAAACTAGGTAGAACATCAACCCTATCCCATCACCTAGATGCAACTTAGGGTTGTGCATATTGTCAGATGTGTCATTATGGCCGTCGATCTCATCCCCGTGGGAAATCGTGAAGGCATATCCACGTGGAATTCCTGGCCTTTTATCTAGCACACCAACCACACATTTAGAAATTTTGGGTCTCCAAACCCATCTCATATTTCCTTTTTATATTCTTATACTGCCTCATTTTTTCGCATTGGTCTAATGGACTCAAAGCTGACTTATTGCTATAGCCAAATGGCCTCACATCCTTAGGGCTTTTACTCAGCATAGGTGGACCTTGGGCATGGTATATCTTCTTCATATGAGATGTCTTCCCTTTCCTTTGTCCACTCTGCCAACTGCTTATTCATAGAAACCATGCTTTTACTAAAGGGAACAACATCTACTCGAAAGCATGATTCATCCATAAATTGAGAAAGGTCTCTCAAGAGCCTTACTAAGAGAAAAATTGGAACCACTCATTGGACACACATCCACACTGGTAGGCCCATTAGTTCTATCAATGTGGCGGTCCCAACTACCTCTCATGGACGCATTGCAAGCCTTGATGGGAGTTGCTAGGCTTGGAATCTTTTTATCCCCAAGAGGCATATTATCACTACTCATCGAATTGCCATTCCCTGCTTGCAGATTCTGGCTACCAAGATCCCCTACCAAGGTTGTCTTGGTATTAGCAAATGAATCTTCTCCTTGTAGAAAAGGCTAGATATTTGGATGCACTTACACTGAACGGGGGAAAATCCAAAAGTTTTCCCAACATCTTTGGATATATTTCTCATGGTCAACTATGTGCATCTTGGCCTCAATTAACAATTTAGGCTCTCGCATCCTCACTTGGATTTGTGTATTAATCTCTAAGCCGCTCATAAAGAGCTCACATAGCACATTACCTGGCAACGCAGAAGTCCTTCTTGGCCAAATCCTGAGAATATCATCAAAGGCTTTAGCGTATTCTTTAGCAGAAGGATAGGACTATTGTCTAACTAGCATAAGCTATCCTAAAACAAGGGTTGTAGGCACCTTCTTTTCATATTCATCTAAAAATTTATCACATAGCTCATCGAAGGATTTAAGCGACCCTCTTGGGAGACTCCAGTACCATTTCCTAGCTTCTCCCTTCAGGGTGCTAGAGAACACAAGCATCCGATGTGTGTCATCAAACCCATTGCAAGGCACATTAGGCTGTATTCCTTTAAGTGTAACATCGGGTCCTCATTTACCAACCCATGAAACATTTGGAGAACCCTATAAGGAGGAGGGCATTTAGTCCTTTTTCTTGGGATCAGCACTGGGTCATTAAAATCTTCATATTCATCATGACCTAGTTCCAACCTTTTAGGGTCTCTGACCTCTTCCGTTTCCACCTCTACTGGTGTAGGAAGTTTAATACTATCCTAACGTCCCTTTCTACCAACTCACAAAGTGGTCTAGGGAGTCCTATGCTATGCAATAAAGAGTCTACTCCATCACCTTGGTATTTTAATAATTCTATCCTTATTTGGTACTTTTTCCTAGAATCGAAGGTAGGCCCTAATAGAACCTTCCTCTCTGAAGGGTTTTCCGCATATCTAGATATCATCCAATGCTTTATAGATCTGCAAAATTGCACTTTGGAACACAATTGCATTAGGTCCTAGCAGGTATCTCCTACTCATAGGCATATATTACTTTGACTAGTGAATCATGGTCTTTCCCTCTAAAACCTTATCACCACTGAGGATCGTAGACGCCTACGCCTTCCTAGCCTCACTTTTACTTTCTAATCCTTCCTCTAACTCCCATGGACTATTTCTCATGATTACTCCATGGGTATTTTCCCATAGTGACCCAAACTCCAACATGGTGTCACTTTCAAGGCAAAGGGTAAATTAATCGACCACAGTTTTAGCCAAAGATCCCACTAAACCATTTAAAATGGACAAAATATCTTTAGGGTTACGGGGTTTCCTTGGTTTCATCGCTCGGGTAAGTTACTCATGAATATATGTGTGCATCATGTGAGTTCAAAATAAGGTACTTTTAAAATACCATTTTTATACATTCTTTACATATAGAAGGGTGTAATATAAAGGGATTATTTACAGATTGAATAGAAAAGTGTTATACTTTATTTAGGAAAAATTCATAGATAAGAATATTTATAAATAAGCCTTGAACGTAGGTGATGTAGAGGATATACATATAGTAACTTCCCCAAGTTTCAACGTCATGCTCATGGCTAAAACTTTAATCAGCCTATTTTAACATCCACCGCTTCAAGGCAGCTATCAACTATAGAAAAAAGCTAGCAAGTCCCTTATAAGACCAAGATTCGGAAACTACCACTTATGGTGACTCCCAACAAAAAATGCACCACTTGTTGGGACCAAAAACGGGCCCGCGACACTAGCTCTCTAGCACTAGTCGGGACCTCTAAGATATACAAGACACCCCACATAGCCTCGCAGCCAGGAGCGTCGAAGGAACACTCTACACTAAACTCTAATATCGATCTTGCGTTTATACTAGGACACATTCCAACGTTTGCCTTCCCCTACTCCTCAGAGGGAGATTCCATACACATTGGTAAAATGTACCATGTATCACATACGTAGGAGGCAACCTCTCGGATGAAACACCACAGTCCCTCTTCAGCTCTCCTATATCTCGGGGATTGGCCCCTTGATGCGCTGCTCCAACATAAAGAACAACCATACAAGCTCTACTCTTTGATTTATTGAATGATCTAGGAGTTGATATTTCCTCACTAAACTTACCCCAAAGAACCACTCGTCTATCCTATAGCCTAGGAATCCTCACACACTCCACGTTGGTCATTTGTTTAGGCAATCAAGTGCTATGCATCCAGGTTTTGTACCATGTGGCATGCAAAATGCAAAAGTGTATGACCGTTGTCTGAAACCATTTTATGATTAGAAATCTGCCACGTGGTATGCAAAACAATCCTTTAATGATTTTTAGCCTATGCATTATTGCGGCTTTGCCAAAGACTAGCGCCAAGTTTCCTCGTGTTACTAGTCTCCTTAAACTTAAATTATTACCTATATGCTATGCATAAACCAAATGAATTAGAATTTTATGTATTTCTAACAACTAAACACACTCACAAGTACTCTCTCCTCCTAACCGTTTAGGTTTTGCCACATTGCATAGGTATAGGATTCACTTTTATGTCATTTTTTCATATGAAAAATGATAAAAACGCACTGAAACATACAAACAATGATGAATTGAATCAGAATTTTGTGTATTTCCAGCAACTAAACACACTCACAAGTACTCTCTCCCCCTAACCATTTAGGTTTTGCCACGTTGCATAGGTGTAGAGTTCACTTTTATATCATTTTGTCATATGGAAAACGATAAAAACGCACTGAAACATACAAACAAGGCTGAGCTTAGGCTTAATCCCCATGCCTCAAACTTGCAAAATATCCACATACATTAATCAGATTTTTTTCTAATTATTTATCGCTAAAAACCTTTTAAAAAAATTTATCTATTTATTTCTTCAAAAATTTATGAAAAATCATAATTATGAGGAGCTATTACTGATCAAAGGTACTCGGCCCCATTTTTATATTCATTTTCATTCCATGGGAACTCAAAACACTCACTAAAACCCCTAATTTCCATGATTTCTTCAAAATTTGCACTTTACAGGTTTTACATATTTTGAGAAAAAATGGCTATATCATCAAAATTTCTTGTGTTTTTTCTTTCATTTTAGAGATAACTCAACACATGCAACCAGGATTAATCATCATCAATCATCTCCTTCAATTATCTTTCATCAAACGAAGAAAAATAACACTTACTCATAGAAACCCGCATGCTCAAGGCACGTATCCCACGATTGAGAGGCCGTTGATGCTTACATCTTGCTTTTGACACGCTCTCCAACCCCAATCTATGTCCTCTACCACTCCATCAGCATCGTTTGCTTCCAAATCATCATCACCCCCCATCCCTTTCTCTCTTTCATTGATGCATATGAACAGCCCAAAAGAGGAGAGACAAGAGAGGAGAGAGAAAGACTAAAAAATAGATTTTTAAATCCTCCATTAAAACGGGTAAGCTTACAACCATCTCATTCCTCTCTCTATCCTCATCAAGAATCTCCCTCTCTCTCTCTCTCGAAATGGGTGTGTATCGGAGAGGCACCGAGCAATTTTGAGGAGGCGCAATAAAATTTGCGCCCCCCCTCTGTTCAACACTTTTTCCATTAGTTTCAAGGCTTTTATTAAGCCTAAGGTTAAAACTTTAAAATAACTGGTTCAGTTTTTTTGTGTTCACACTATCTCACAAGTGGATACTTCGATTTTGGATGGGCAAATAGACTCGGATTCAAGATCTGTCTGGAAAACAGGCGGCTTCGTAGCATTGAAATCTATTAACCAGGTCTTCATCGCGCACTTTATGCCTCCCGGATCCAGTAGCTATTCTATAATGCCAAACCTTGCGGGGATTAAATGGGGGGTCGAACAACCTCCGATTGACAAAATGAGACTTGCATTGGATTCCTGACGTCGAAACGCATCTAGGAAAACTCAAGCTCAACCATCCGCTACGGTTTGATTTTTCATGAAAATTGGCTCTTTAATGCCTCTCAAGTACTTTTTGCTCCAAAAACGAGCTCCAATGCTTCAAGAACGAGTCCAAATCGAGTCCTAAAATCCAGATCTCAATTCAAAATGCTTGAGTTATATTTGCCAATGTCTGAAATCATTAAAAACTTAGCCACTTTCAATTGTTTACATAAAAAGGATTAAAATTACAAAACTCAAGATGCAAGATTTAATGTGGAAATGGGAATTTTATTGAATTTTGTGGATTCAATGTTGTTCGCATGGAATAATAATTAGTATGATTATGGGACACAGTCTATACTAGTCACATAAATAAAAAATCAAGAAGTTGTTATTGCTCAAATAAATAGAAGACCCCATGAAGAGTAGTCTTTTGAAGAGAAAAATAGAGATAATTTAGTTTTCATGCATTGAAAATTATCAAAAATTAAGAGTGTATGTGTGGATATATAATGAGGATAGGGTATAAGGATTTACCTCAGTCTATCTCCATTTATGTGTTAAAATATGTATTTACTACTTATTTATATAAAAAATGACGACAAAATCCTTCTACACATATAATGCATGAAAGCAAACCTAAGTGGTAGGGAAAAAATGGCTGAAAAGAGAATATATTTGAATGAGTTTTAATTTCATTACATATTATGGCATATAGGTTTCAATTTATTTAAGTTTGAAGAGGAATAGTAGCATGGGTTATCCCGGTACTATCCCTTTGCAATGTATCATAACATTACAGAAAAGAAATCATGGAAATATTGGCTTCGCATCATACTTGGCTGATTTATAGTTAAAATTATTTGAGTACAATGAGTTATACACATTACATTTGCATTTAAGCATAGTATCAAAAGAAAAACTTTTGGATGCATTGTACTTGTATGCCCTAATTGGGACCAACGCTGAGTGTGTGAGGTTCCTTTGCTATAAGATAGGGCCGTGATCTTTGGGAGATGTTATGTGAGACTAAAATATTATTGGTTTATTATATATATCATGAGAGGATTTTGTCACGTTTTTTATTTATATTTGAGATAGTGCATCCTAGTGCCAATCCCTGGGGTGTAGGAGAGCCATAGGCACCACAACAATCAATTGGGGGTACTCTATCTATGTGTATAACGAGTGTTAATCACTCAAATGTATGGAATACCCCCTCTACTTAGAGTTACGATGGCTATTTTTTCACAATAATAGCAAACAGTAACAGAATTTTCAAAACTTCTATTATGTTATTCACCTCTTTCTCTAGAGCTCCCCCTGTCTCTAAAGTTTCCATGGTCTCCTAAAAATTGTATTTCACTGAACTATTGATTTAACTTGTTTTGCTAGTTATTACCAACATCATGTCCCATATCATGGTCTCTTGAGGATAATTTGTCATGTCCCCTTTCTAAACTTGATTAAAAAGCTTGGACAGATTCACCACTTCTTTCAAGTGAAGATGCACCCTGCATATTGATCTCTTTATTGATCATCAGAAAGACCAAATCATGAAACTCTAAAAATAGCTTTCACACATATATAGAAGTGACAAATTATTTTCAAACCTTCATTATTAAGGCCACCCAAAGTAGATGAAACTAAATCATCATCATCAGGCATTGTATAAATCGTTGCCAAAGCATTTATAATGCTCATCACCTTCAAAACATACTCATTGACATCATATATTTTCCCCTTCTTAAAAGTATTCAACTTTTTCTTGAGTTGAATCTTTTGTGTCTTTGTATTTGTTGAAAACATGTTCTCAAAAATTGCCCAAGCTATATGTGAAGTTTCTACATTTCTGATATACTCTAGCATAGTATTATCAATTACTTTTTTATCTATAATTGCAAGGTTACTTAGCCCCCTCACTCCTTTTCTTCACATGAAACGAACTTGTAAATACCTTTTCCAATAAGAAAGTTTTCTCATAAAACTTCCATGATAGGTAGTTATTCTTGTTTAGCTTCTTAATGATGGATTTCTATTGTTCTGTGACTAGAGGTAATGTGACTAATGTTACATATGGTTCTTACTTGTATGTTTTCTGGCATACTTTGCCGTTGCAAAAGAAATTCCACCACCTCCTAAAAAACTTCCATTGGTTCCTCCTTCTTCTATTGAGGATTTTGAACCTATCCCTGAATATCATGATTCCCTCCTCCTCTGGTCATTCAAAGGAAGCACTTAAAAGGTATGCCAGAAATAGTTTCTACTTCCATTCCTCCAGTGTTGATCCATGCTACATCCAACAATACCCTTCTTGCATACCTAACATCTCCAGGGCACACAGAGATGGTAATTTGGACATACCAATTCCTTCTCTGCATCACCTAGTTTCAAGAGACATCATTTTTCTCATTTGTAAGGATATTTAGAGTTCTATAGAGATAATAGCTATAGCTTTATGGGATTTTCTTAAGAGGGACAGATTGACGAAATCGCACGCATTGCGATTGTTATAAACAGGCTAAAAAGTGCAGATCGAACTGAAAGAAGAAGAATGAGTGATGTGGGAGATCCATGAACAGGCGTCCTACGGTTTTACCCCCTTTCGGAGCCAACAGAGCCATCAAATTTGGGTTCCAAGTAGAAAAGAAGGAGCTATAATTTTGAGGCACGTTTTGTTCTACGAAGAAGCTCCAAGAGAACTAATGCCTGGAGATTGCTTTTGAGTAGTCCGAAGATTACATATTCTTTCAATACATATTGTTTCAATTCATTGTGCTTTGTCTTTTTAGTGTTTACCACTTGTATATTCTCTATCTTCTCTTCCATCTCCTATCTTACTTCCTTCTTCATCTGATCCCTGGTGGATTCGACCTTTCGACAAAAACCCCTCAGACATTGGTGAAACCGACATGAAAGGTCATCAGAAGAAGGAAAGACAAGATGGGAGAATCTTCGAATACATTCTCCAGGGATGTTTTGCAATAGTTGGTGCAAAATATGAATATGCTTATGCAGGTTCAACAACAACAACGGGTGATGCAAGCTTCAGCTCAAACAAAAAGTGTTGTGATGAATACTTTGCAAGCAGATAATCATGAGGTGAAGTTATTCAATGGCAGGAATGTATCTGCATATGTACATACCTATACTCAGAAAATGGAATTCTTTGGGGTGGCTCAATCTGCATGGAGCCGGTATTTTGTACGAGTTACTATTCATAAACTGAAAGCACGAATTACTGAATTATACTTGCAAGATGCTAACTGGGTAGCCTTCAAGAAGACACTCACGAAAGAATTTTACATTGAGGAGACCAGTTTGATTACGTGCAAGACTTTTCAAGAGTGGGTTTTACAACCCAATAAGGGTCTTGTGGCTACGGAATTGTTAAGAGAATTTGAAAGTTGATTTGAGTAGTTGGATCTTGCAGAAAAGTAAGCTCTTGCAAGTTAGAAAATTGAATTATTTCTACAGGCAACTGATCCTGAGCTTCAAGAGAAGCTTGATGATTTGCTGGAGGATCAGACTGCAAAAGCAGGTTTGAAAACAAAGTGGAGATATGTCAAGGAAGCTGTTATTGCACTTATGAAGAAGCATAGAAGAAGAGAAAGATTGCATGTCTCTAGCTTGCCCACTATTACGGGCAAGATAGTTGAAGTATCCAGTAAGCCACCTACTTCTGTGGCTAACCCTATGGCTGTACATGCTATTGTTCCCTTTGTTAGGGAAGATGTCTTAGATGAATTGGTCAAAGGCATGCCAGATCTTCAATTGAAGGTTCCAAAATTAGATGAAAAAGGACAAGAGAAAAGGGGACGGGCAGCAATCCCTAAGCCTAGAAAAAGATTTATGTGGTGTGACAGTTTGTAGCACGAGAGAAAGGATTGTGCTGCCTATCAAGAGGCCTTGGCACAACGGCTCATCTTTTGGAAAGATGGCAAGATCCATGCACAAGAAATGGGATTGCCTCTTGCTTTGAATTTTGGAAAGGGAGATATGCAGAAGTTGTTGGAAGACTTGGCTATCTGAAATGCTTATGCGGCGGTACATGCTTCTACTTTTGGTCTACATTTGGATAGAATGCATGGCCAAGTGATGGTTGGTCCAAAGGCTAAAATATGGACACATGCTTTACATGCAGCTGAAAAGAGAAAGGTCACTGATAGTGAAATGTCTCATGTAGGGCAAGACATTCGTGGCATAACTGGTTGGGAATCACCAATAGATGCATATTCATTGTATGCATATTTAGAAAAGGTACAAAACATGGATGTACTTATGGAAGA
Organism: Lygodium microphyllum; assembly: GCF_053477565.2. NCBI lineage: Eukaryota > Viridiplantae > Streptophyta > Polypodiopsida > Schizaeales > Lygodiaceae > Lygodium > Lygodium microphyllum. The sequence goes on from NC_141160.1 coordinate 9,464,586, forward strand.
AAAACAAAAAAGATATGAAGATATTGCAGGGACATCTAAAAGAATGACAAGAAGAAGTGTGGATCAGCCTAGAGCTGCAAATCAGCCACCTCCCGAGCATGTTATGGAAGAGGTCAGTCAGGAGCAAAAACAGGATAACAAACAAGAGGGCACAAAGAAGGGCAAGCAGCCAGGATATAAGTTGCAATCTGGCATTGAGATAGACACAGATCTTAAGAAGGTTCTTGAAGAATGGATCTTAAACAGTTGGGTGGAATTTACCTTGGGAGAGGTGCTTGGCATTGCCAAGCGAGAATTTCATGATGAAATCATTGACATAATTAAAAGGAAGCGTCAGTTTCTTGGTGATACCACTAGTGCATCACTACAATTTGAAGAGGAAACTAGTTTATAGGGTATTCGAGTTGAATATGAGCATGAAGCAAGTACAGGATTGTCTATGCAGGATGCTACTAATCAGTGGACAGCATGTGGAAAATAGAAAAAAGTGGCTGAAAATACATTATCTTGTAGAAATATACATGGTGGAGTAAGGCAAATGCAACAATATGGAGAAGAGACTCTAGGATTTATTCCTCAAAGTCACTAGACAAGAAATCAATGGGCTAGAGCTACCACTGAAATGGTAGTCATAGGGGAGCATGAAACTCCTTGTGTTGCTTTACTTGACCATGGGTCTAAGATAAATGTCATTGAGCGTGGATTGTATGAAAATGGTGCATGGCCTGTAGACACTGATCATGGTTGGCGAATGAGGGCTACAAATAATTCTTCAGGGGAGCTCTATGCTACATGTCCTAATGTAAAAGTGACGATTGGTGATGTACAGGAAGAGCAACACTTCTTTGTGCAAGATAATTCCTCATATGCAGTGATTTTGGGATAGCCCTATATTACAGGTATGCATATGGAAACAAAGGTGCTTGATGATGGTTCTGCTTATGCAAGAGTCAAAAGCAAGGATGGGAGAAAAGCAGTCTAATTTCTTACAGTTTGTGTTAATCATACATGCCCTACCTTTTGGGCGGTCATCCACACTTTTTACATGGCTGGCCATTAGCCTAGGCCTTCTTTTCCTATTTCCTACCGTTCCAACTTATCCCGGGGCAAGTGTTTGATAATGCTACTTATGCATTAAATGAGCTAGATGGGATAGCCATCAAACTTTCGATAGTAAGGAAAAGAATCAAATTATTCAAAAGGCGGGAATCTACTACCTATGAGTTGCCAAAATTGGAAGAAAATAGTGGTCATGATATAGGGGATGGCCAGGAAGATATGGAAGATGAAGAAGTAAAGGATATGGTTGCAGAGGATGAGGAGGACTCAGAATCCGGTGACAACTAGGATTTTGGCACATACCGAAGGATGTGCAGGTTCAAAGGGGGTGGATGTCGTGATGTTATAAGAACACAATGTGAAAAAGTATAGAATGCATCATCATCCGACTTCTTTATTGATCTAGAGAGTCAATGTGATCTGCGCCATTAGTACTAGTGTGAGTTGCATGGATTATCCGAAAATACTATATTTTTAGATAATTTTAGCCTATTTTTAATATTATTTATTGTAAAATTTTGAAAAAGTTAGAAAAAACTTCTAGATTAGGATGGCATGCAAAAAGTTAGTTGCTTTTTCAGCCAATTATGGGATTTTCTTAAGAGGGACAGATTGACGAAATTGCACGCGTCGTAATCGATGTAAACAGGCTGAAAACTACAGATTGAACTGAAAGACGAAGGAGGAGTGATCTAGGAGATCCGTGAGCAGGTGTCCTGCAGTTTTGCCCCCCTTTCAAAGCCAGCAAAGCCATCAGATTTGGGTTCCGAGCAACAAAGAAGGAGCTGTAATTTTGAGGCACATTTTGTTCTACGAAGAAGCTCCAAGAGAACTAATGCTTGGAGATTGCTTCTGAGTAGTGTGAAGATTGCAGGTTCTTTCAATACATATTGTTTCAATTCATTGTGCTTTGTCTTCGTAGTGTTTACCACTTGTGTATTCTCTATCTTCTCTTCCATCTCCTATCTCTACTTCCTTCTATCTCTGATCCCCGGTGGATTCGTCGACCTTTCAACAAAAACCCCTCTGACACCGTCTCATTATCAAGAGCGACATCCGGACTAGGACCAGAGTTGAAGAAGAGGTCCTCTTCATAAGCAAAATTGGCTAATGAGTCCGCAAACTGATTCCAATAACGTGGAATGAGCTGAAGAGATACGCTCTCAAATTCATCAAGTAGGGTTATGGCAGTTCGATGATACATACAAAGGATGGGATTCCGAACTATATATGTCCCATTGAGTTGATTTAAGATCAGCTGAAAATCCCCCTTTATCAAGAACCACCGAATACCACCTGTCTTGGCAATATTCAGTCCCATAATCAAGGCTTTATACTCTGCCATGTTGTTAGTGAATCCTACCCCGAAATAAACAACTAATTTCATTGCAACCCTACGTCGGGGATCTCGAATAACTACTCCAACACTCCTTTTTTTATTAGGCCCCTAGGACACTCCATCAAAGTATAACGTGTACATCCATAATGGGTTTACACAGCCAGCCATCAAGAACTCCCCTATTCGTAATTATGATAGTCAAAATTCAACATATTTAGAGGATGAAGTGACGGCTCCATCCCACCTTCTTCATTAAACTCAACAAGGATGCTTATCAAAATTCGTAAACAATGATGGCAGAAAATTTGATCTCCCACACAAAGGTACTATCTTCTTGCTCAATCACTTTGTATCCTTTGCTCCACCAGATAAGTTCCCCTAATGGTAACGTTGCTCAAGATATGGGTGCTCCAGATAAGGGATTAACTGCCCCATCAACTAGTTTAAGCTCTCCTGCAGGTCTCAAATCAACCCTAGCATAGACCTGTAATGCATTTAGCGTGTTAGCATATTTAGAAATAATAAGGTTTAATCTTATTAAGATTAACCTTATTCTTAAATGCCACTCTATGTAGATCAACTAATAAAGCCGTGGACTTATTTTTACCTAACCTAACTATCTTGTAAGGGCCTTCCCATCTAGGTTCCAGCTTTCCTAGAAATAGCTCCCTACACGCATCATAGTATAGAACTAATTGCCCTTTCTTAAAGGTATATTTCTTCGCTTTTAGGTCATGCAACTGCTTCATCCGACGTTTAGCCACCTCTTGATGCAACTCTGCAATTTAAGTTTGTCCAAGTGGCCTATAGTCATAAATCCTCAAATAGGGCATCTTCGTCACCCAAAGAATGATTGATTGCGAATCTTATAGTTGGCAACTCAATTTCTAAGGGCAAGACACACTCCTCCCCATAAATTAATTTGTATCGAGTGTGGCCAGTGGCTTTCTTAAACGTCGTGTTATATGCCCAAACCGCCACTGATAATTTTGTATTCCAATTTCGTTTCTTTTCGGATACTATTTTGGATAGGATACCCACAAGCTACTTATGGGTACTTTCAACTTGTCCATTTGCTTGCGGATTATAAGGGGTTGCCTTGTTATGCTTAATTTTCCATGCTTTAGTCAGGCTTTTAATTACCTTGTTCAAAAAATGGGTTTCACGGCACTACAAGATATAGGCCTTATATCGACGTTAAAAGCGACGAAAATGTAAATAAAGAAATTTGCCCCCATCGTCGCAAAAAGCGTCGTTATTGGCGACATCATAGAACAGTCGTTATCAGCGTTGCTAATGGAATGCTAATACTTACGCAAATAACAACACTTTGTGATGCTAATAACGATGTCAATAATGACGCGTGCAGTAAATTTGCAACGCTAATAGCGACAGTAACAGGGGAAAAAATTTGTAATATAGCACTATGCGCTTTGTTTGGGCCATACAAAATAGTTTCTGCACTGTGTATAATGCTCGTGTAAATAAACACAAACTGTACTTAAATCATAACATTGATACATGAAATAAATACATGATCGCATAATGAAAGGGACTGGTACAATCATGGCAAGATATCACTGCTACATAGAAAATGTCTACATAGATCACGTGACCAAAAAAGAAGGGTGTGTGAGCTCCAAGGATCCAAGGGCGAGCTATAGATCATCGCCATCCGAAAGCTCGTCCCGCCGCAAAGGAGCATCGAACGAACTCTGTAAAAAAAGAAACAACTACACATCAGTCCACCATACAATAATGCATTCTAATTAAATATGGTAACTACGGACAAGAAAGATGAGTGACTTATAGGGCCGCCGCGTCCATACAATTGGTCGATCAATGTAGTGAGACCGTGCCTCTCTACATATCGAGTCTCAAGGCTGGCCGGATCGCAGTTTGTAATGGAGTGCTACAAAGGAAACAAAATACTAACTGTTAGAAACACGATTGTCAGTACAAAGGATATTGCAAAAAAATAAGCAAGCAAAGCAAAAGAAAAACTTACTATTTACCGTGTTTACCGCAGCACAAAGGAGCGGGAAAATGAAAAAAAAGGAAATAGCAAAAAAGGCGCAGGATAAAAGAAGGAAGAGGCGCCTTGACCGATAACCAGACCCTGAAAATTTTAAATGTTCGGGCACGACCCCCAGAAAGTCTCAATGTCGCCTCGAGAAAGCAAAAGAGTAAAAAGTGCACCATTAATGTGAAAGCGCTCCCGAATCCTTGTAAAAGAGTGCCAGGCTCACTCCTGTGCAAATTGTATGCATTAGTTGGGAACAGGATAAATTAGAATGGTGGGAAATGAGAAATGGGCTTAGGCTAATGGCCGGCCATGTAAAAAAAAAAGGGATGACCGCCCAAAGAAAAGAGGGCATGTATATAAAGTTCAAAAGTGAAATGAGAAGCTCATTCTTGTGTGTGGCAAAAAGTGGCTCTCTTCTTCTTCTCTTCTTCTCTTCTTCTTCTTGCTTGTGTGTGCTCTTAAGAGAGAGAGTGTGAGGGAGTGAGCGTGTGGGAGTGAGGGATCAAGAGGGTGAAGCTCTTCACCATCTCCTCCTCTCTTCTTCTCTTCTCTTCTCTTCTCTTTTCTCGCGCGCGCGGCTATGGAGGATGGAGCTCATGGGAGAGGGATTGAGGTTGCTTGAGCTTGCCACAAGGATCATGGAGCTACCGGTGTGTGAGAGAGAGGAGGGTACTCAATCGAGCATCAAGGTAAGCTCACTACACTCGTAAGGTAGGCATGGCGCATCGGCTATGTGAGAGGTAGCCATGGCCGCTCAGCTTGAAATGCTTGATCAATAAGCAGTCCGTAGGTCTCGGGGTAGAGCTTGTAGCTCCCCTTCATTTTGCTTCCATTTTGCCGAGATCGACGGAATCGAGCCTTGAGCACCGCGCGCATCAAATCGAGCATGGGAGTAGGGCCTTTGCCCGAAACAATGCTTGAGATAGATAGGAGATTTAGGAGGTTTAATCATTGGAACAAGTATTTTGAGTTTTTTTTATGAGTGCTTGAGTAGGTGAATACAACCCATGCTTGGTTTTGCAATTTTTTGTTAGCATTAGGTAGGATAGGATTAAGATTCGAAACTGAAATGGTAGGGTTTTTGCTGCTGTAAATCTGGTTGCAATAAGAAAAAGAAGGCAAAAATCGTGTTTTTAAGGGAAAAATCACAACAGGGAAAGGCTCTAAGGTTAGAGAGTGGTTGGGCAATGCTATGTAAGACTGGGGTAAGGGGAGAAGAGCTCATTTGCACTGTGGCTTAGTTGAGAGAGAGCAAGAGAGAGTGAGAGAGCTATAGGCACAGGAGAGGAGCGAATGCCCTTCGATCACACTTATGAGGTGCTACATGTATACAAATCTCTTCCCCGGCATGCCCTTGTGTGTATTTAACATCCTAGAATAGCTAATCATCAACATAGCAGATTCGTCACCATTTTCCTTGTCAGAAGTGCACCGACCCCGATGCGTTCGGACATCCGAACCCCAGAATCGGGCAGTTGGTTGCCCTGAACCTAGGGTTCGGTGTTTGGCCTTCGGGCATTTGGCCACGTGCCAGTCGGCCTTCGGGCTTCGACCTTATCATTCGGGCTTCGGCGTTTTGGCCCCTCCGAATTCGGGATTTGGCCATTCGGTGGTCGAATCGGCCCGCCCGAACCTGGCCATTCGGCCCACGGCCCACGGCCCTCGAACTCGGCCATTCGGCCTTCGGCCCAGCCAAACGAGACATTTGGACTTCGGGGTTCGGATGCCGATTCTGGGATTCGGACCCTATCATTCAGGCCAATTTTGGTCGAATGCATTTTTTGACAATATTTTAATAATTTAAGCCCAAACCCGCGTTGCCGACACTAGTGCGGCCCTGTAGGTGCGAGAAAATCATAGAAAACTTGGCCGTGTGGCTAGGAAACATACCAGAGTGTGTTGTCATAGCCTAGTCGCAACAACAGACCAGACATCAAACCCCCACATACCTAAGAGACACAGCAGAGATCCAGATTTTAACCAGGCAACCGTGTGCTGACCTCATACCAAGTGGCCAAGAGCTGAAGGTAGCATTGACATTGCACTTGAGTGCCGTAATCCCGCACACACAGTAGGCCACATTAATTGTGCACTGAAAGAGCAGAAAGCCTGATTTCGCACCGAACGCACAAACACCACGCTGAATGTACATAATTTGAGGATTGGTTGTAATAACAAGGAATACACTCAAACATAATCATTCAAGGAACCCACCAATAGGAGTGAACCCCAAGACTTAGCAGCCAAACAGGGTTAGGACCCAGGAGGACGTTAAGTGGACGTGAGGATCCAGAAGACGACAACATAGAGGATCGGGCACCGCCAAAACTACTCGAACTGATCGACGGCCTTGTGGAATTGGAGGCAGAAACAATGTCAAGATCAAGAGGCGACCAAGGAGAGGACCGGCTAGACCTAGGAGAATTCCCAGTCTCAGTATAGGAACTAGTCCATGACTATGATTTACTTACTAAGACCGTGATCCAGGGCAGACCTGTAGAAGAAGTGGTAGCAAGCCTCGAAGAAGAGAGAAGAGCAATCATTAGAGCACTAGAAGGCATAATTGCCTACAACCATGAGCAAAGGGCTAGAAAGCTACAGCAAGACGTAGATATGTACGAGGCTAGAAGGGTGCTAGACCTAGCTGGGGCAGCCAAATCTGGAACGAATGAAGAGAGGGAACGGGCAGCAGAGGCTAACATGACATTGAGGGAACTTGTAGCCAAGCGACTCATGGACAATACGTCCGTTGAGTAGAGTGCTACAGCCCTAGCCACCGCACTACTCTCGGGATTGGGAGTCACGCAAGGGGCTAAAGGGCAGGCTAGAATCCCTATCGTAGCAAAATAGCTAGCGAAGTATGAGCCTAGCAACAACCCATACAGCTTCATGGAACAGTTCGAGCAAGTATGCGAAGCAAACGGTCTTACTGACCTTGCGCAACGCTCTCAAGCTTTTGGCCTGTTCTTAGGCAATAAGCGGAGAATCTGGTATTCTAGTCTCGATGACGCAGAACGTACAAACTTTGCTCGTCTTAAGGACCTCTTCATCAAGAGATTCTCGGAGGCAGGATATTCTAACAACCTCATCGTCCGGTTGATGAATATCAGCCAAAGGGAGAAGGAAGACGTCAGGGACTACATCACTCATGTGCGTAGCCTCTTCAAAAGGATCCCTGCCAATGAACGACCTACTGAGAGGGCAGTGTCTATAGTATTCATGAACGGAATTCGGAGTGAGGAGCTCTACAAGGCTTTGACCAGTAGCTCTACCTTGCAACAAGACGTGCTAGCTAGAGTTTTCAAAGAGGCAATACGTGTAGATGATCAGCTTAGGGAACGAAGCATGAGGACTACCAGCCGAGAAAGTGCAAATCAGAGGGATCCAGAGAGATCAACTATTTTGGGAGAAAAAGCAACCACTAGTGTGCAGGAAAAGGAAAAGAGTATAGACCAAGGCCAGGAGATGGCGGAGATGAGAATGGAGATTGCACGACTGTAGGAACTGATAAGGAAACCTACACGATCGGATGTACTGTGTATATACTGTGGCAGCAATCACCTCCCAGCTGAATGCCAAGATCCTAGGTCTAGGCCATGCTCAAATGGTGGTAGATTCGGGCATGATGCATTGCATTGCAGGATGCCGAGGAGATTCCCATATGCACAGCAGTACAATCCTCTGTACTTAGGTAATCGACCACCCAATTTCTTTGGGAGGGGAGCCCAATTGGCACTCCCTGCACCAAATGACTCAAGACCTACCGTACCTAGGCTGGAGATGAACCCAACAAGTATATCAAGACCACCAAGGCCTTTTGTAACCCACCCACCGAGCGATGCTCCAGTTCACTATGTGGAAGAGCCTAGTGAAGAGGAGACATATGTCAACCCGTACATATCCTATGACGAGGAGGGCAACCCAGTCCTGATGGACTATTGGCCGGTGCTGGTGATGGCATTAGGTAGAGGAAGAGGCAGAGGCTTTGGAGGGCCAAAGCCAAGATCCGATCGCATGCTAGACCTGCGGCCTGGATTTCATCATGTTGCCCAGAGAGGGAACAGGCTAATAAGGACAAAGCGGATGTGGGATCACTCACCTGTTTCCTGATTGTCCTAGGTGGAAACCATCAACTAGCTCTGCCAATGTACCGTCAGTACCTCTGGGGCTGTTTGGAGTGGAAACCTTTGATAGTGAGGACACACCTATCCCACTACAAGTTATGATGCAAGCTCAAACAGGGCAGGTAGGTATCTCCTTGCCTGGACCAAGTAACACTTACGGGTGCTGATCAGCAAGATCATGATGCAGTTACGCAAATCCCAAGTCTAACTCTACACTCAACTCCTAAGTCATTGCACATCAATACTTTCTGGGAAGGCACTGAAATGCATGCAGTCCTACCTATTCTAGCCTTAGGAGATATGATGCGGAAAGGAATTGTGGACACAGGCGCTGGTGTTAGCGTACTGAGCCATGCGATTTTAGAAGCATGGGGAAACCCTCCTGTAGAGACTGCCAGGTTCAATGTAACGTTAGCAAATGGAATGAAGATAAGGCCATTCGGAGTCTTAAAGAACTGGCCAGTAAAGATTGCAGGTGTGCAGTTTTCCGTGAACTTCATTGTCATGAAGGGAGTGGACTACGACATACTGCTAGGCCGACCTTGGATGAGAAACGCTTGAGTCATTGAAGATCGGGGGAATGGTTTGATCTTCCTAGGGAGCAGAACTAAAGCGGTAAGGGTAGAGATGGACACTTGGAAAACGACCCCCGTTGACCTAAATGCCATCTCAGCCATGCTGAAAGGCGATACTCAAATGACCAAACCCTATGGATCACTCACTAAATATATTCCCTGCCCTGAGGATGAGAGGGATTGGATGCACGTCTTGGCAACCATTGACCTACCATTCTCAGATGAGGAAGAACTATATCGACAGGCCACTAAAGCTGCAACCATGCCAATAGAGGAGCCAACTATGCCACTCTGCATGATGGCAAGAAGCTCACTCAACCCAAAGAAACCTGTCTCGTTCCATATCCCCAGCAATAAGCTAGAGCTTCTGGAAATCGTAGGGTATCTGACAAACACACTGAAGGGCAACTTGGCTGCCAATCTAAAGCCTCTACGTGATCTGTTGTCTAAGCCAGAATGGAAATGGACCAAAGTCCACGATCTGAATTTGTTATACAATTGGGCTTTAGTTACTGACGACAAGGAGACTAAAGAGGAAATCTTAGGCGATGATGAACGGTCTGAAGAGTAAGACTCTGACGATGAGGAATATGAGGACTGCTGCTCTACAGGAGATGAAAGTGAGGAAGGGATAGATACAGTAGAGTATGACATAGAAGGGAGAAAGATAGAACAGATCAAGGCAGACCCAAGGCCCAAGAAGGAAAGGACGAATTGGAGTGAAAAAGGAGTCATGCGGATGGAGTGCGATAGATCCTGGCTAGAACACATAAAAGCCGTGGATTACGAGCAAGCTGGAGTAGCACGACCATGGGTGATCCCAGTGCTCAAGACGGATGCACCTACTAAACTATGACCCCCTGGGGAAACTCCTTCATCAAGTGAGGGATGCGAGTTTAACTCGGAGTCAGAAGTCAGCACTGAGAGTGATCCCGAGATACCCCAACCCTCTAAGGTTAAACGTACAAAAGGGGACTTGCCAGTCCATCTAAGGCACGAGAGACTAAAGGAGGAGGCCAGGACGCGAGCCAAGGACTCAGAAGCAGAGAGGCAAAAGAAACCGCAGGATCTACCCAAATGGTTTACAAAATTTAAAAAGGGTGACAAAGTAGTGATTCTGCTAGGTACGAAGAGGCAGGGCCAAACTAGTGAACCAATCAAAGGACCCGCCAAAGTCAAGGAAGTAAACTTGGTTGGGGAGGGTGAAAAGCCAAGACCTGTATTCATTGCAGACGATTTGAGCGAGGATGAGGAGGCCAAACTTGTTGCAGTCTTGCAAGAGTATATTGATGTATTTGCCTGGACATTGGAAGAACTTAAAGGGGTCGACCCTAGGGTTGTGACTCATATCATCCCAATGGTCCCTGATGCAGTGCCAACAAAGCAACGACCTTACCCCATGAATCCCAAACACGCCCATGCAGTAAAAGAGGAGATTGATAAGCTCATGAAGGTGGGATTCATATATGAGATTGAGCACACGGACTAGGTATCACCGATTGTGATCATGATGAAGAAGAACGAAAAAATCCGAGTGTGCTTTAATTACAAGAAAGTTAATGCCGCTACGAAGAGGGACAACTACCCTTTACTATACACCGAGCACATGCTTGAGAGGGTAGCAGGTAAAGAGGACTACAGTTTTCTGGACGGCTTCTCGGGCTACAATCAAGTGCAAGTGCACCCCGATGACAGGCACAAGACTGCCTTCGCCACGGAATGGGGTGTATTTGCCTACATTGTCATGCCCTTTGGGCTATAATGAATGCACCTGCAACGTTCCAACACTTAATGTGCACTATCTTCAAAGATATACTTAGGCACGAACTAGAGGTGTTTGTAGACGACTTATATGTACACTCTAGTTGGGCCGAACACTTAGAGACATTAAGAGTTGTCTTTGAAAGGTGTCGGTTATACAACCTCTCGTTGAACCCCTTGAAGTGCCAATTCTGGGTGAAACACGGATGTATCCTAGGGCACGTGGTGTCAAAGAATGGCATCGCCACGGACTTTTCAAAAGTCAGAGTCATTGTCAACCTTCCGCCACCCAATAACTACAAGGGAGTTCAGTGTTTCTTAGGACATACTGGATACTATCGCGGCTTTGTACTTAATTACTCACTAATTGCTAGACCGTTGTACAAGCTGTTAATCGTGTTCGAGTGGACTGAGGAATGCCAGCGTGCATATGAAGAGTTGAAGAAGGCTCTTACCACTGCACCAATCTTACAAGCCCCAAACTGGAACATAATGTTTCATGTGCACATAGATGCCTCTAAGTTTGCTATTGGGGCCGTGTTATGCCAGCCTGGTGAACATAACCTAGACTATCCGGTGAGTTTTGCCAGCAGGCAGCTCACAGAGACTGAGATGAATTATTCCACCACAGAAAGGGAGGGGTTGGCCACGGTATTTGCTGTAAAGAAATTTAGACATTATCTATTAGCCACTCCCTTTGTCTTCTTTGTTTACCATCAAGCCTTGCACTACAGGACGCATAGCTAGATGGTTACTTCTTCTATTGGAATTTGACTTCTCTGTGGTTGTACGCAAAGGAAAGCAGCATTACATGGCTGACCATATGTCCCGCATACCCACAGGAGAAATCGTTGGACAAGGCATACCTGACAATTTACCGGATGCTCATCTCTTTAACCTGTCTAGTGAGAGAGAATTGTTTAAAGCTGATCTAACGCCATATTGGGCCGATGATGTAGTTCAGGTGTGCTGGAGAACGGATTACCTAAGAGACCAATTGAGAAGGCTAGGCTGAGGAGACTTATTTTGAAAATCCGACCATACTAATTGATAGCCGGCCAACTCTATAGGTTAAGACAAGACGGTTTGTTGCGCAAATGCGTGTGTGAGCACGAGATGCACGATGCATTGAAAGAAGCACATGGCGGAATCGCTGGAGGACACCTTAGCGGGGACACAACAGCCCGAAAGGTGCTATAATCCCAACTATTGTTGCCCACCCTATTCCGTGATGCTGCTAAATTTGTGAAGCACTGCGACGAATGCCAAAGAACCAAGGTGCCTGTGTGCAAAGATAAAATGGATTTGACCCCTGTCATAGCCCGAGAACCCTTTGAAAAATGGGGCATCGACTTCATTGGACCTATCAGTCCCGCGGCACAATACTCTCAGGCTCGCTACATCATACTGGCAACTGATTACCTAACGAAGTGGGCAGAGGCAAGAGCTACAAGGAAGAACGACGCTAGAACCACTGCAAAGTTCTTGTGGGAGTAGGTCATTTCACGGTTTGGGTGTCTAATAGAATTAGTCAGCGATCAGGGCACACACTTCATTAATGAGGTGATATCGCATCTACTCTCTACTTTTCTATTCATTCACAGAAAATACTCGCCCTACTACCCTCAGGCTAACGAACAAGCAGAATCCACCAGTAAAATCCTAGTCAATGTACTCACAAAAGTGGTATCTACATCTCGGAGTGACTGGGACAACAAATTAATGGCGGCCTTGTGGGCCTATCGTACGGCTTATAAAACGGCTATAGGCCAGACACCCTTTAGGCTAACTTATGGAATGGAGGCCATTCTGCCCTTAGAGTTTTTTGTCCCTAGCTTAAGGATAGCAATGCAGGAGCACTGGGAGGGAAGAGACGCTTGGACAAATCGCTTGGTAGAGCTAGAACGTCTCACGGAAACCCGGCTCTCGGCCACCCATGCGCTGATTTGTGAGAAAGCACGGAGGAAAATGTGGTTTGACAAGCATGTCAAACAACGTGACTTTGATCAGGGGGATCTCGTTCTGCTATACTCTGTGAAGGGTCACAAACAGAAAATGAAATTCCGTGGACTGGGACCTTTTCGATTACGTGCAATTAGTCGAACAGGCAACGTTGAATTAGAGACGCTCGAAGGAGAAGGAATCGGCTTTTTCAATGGCAACCGCATAAAAAAATACTATCCTCCTTCCCACCCATTGCATGAGACACCTATGTTGGAAGCCCCTATCAACGTCTGCGTGGCTATTATTACGGAAATAACAGATCAAGATGAAGAAGCAGTGGCACTCGCCTACTTACGAATCACCGTCACTGTAGAAAAGACCTATTCTTTTGATGCTTTGATTGACGAAGGTGCCGATTACAATATCTTGATGCATGACCATTGGACACGCATTGGTCAACCTAAACTACAGCCCACCAACACCAGACTCACCCCATTTGGGGGCAATGCTTACACGCTCTTAGGGAAGTGCAAAGTGGTCATTTCTATCGAGTTTGAGCGTATACCAGCTTTCTTTCACATGTTGCCTAACACAAAAGGGGCCGGTAATATGTCACTATTAGGTCGTACTTTTAAGAAGCAGACGAATTGTAATGTGGATTATAATCTACATCGCATCCATCTTGCTATAGGCAATGTGCGCACAGTGACGACCTTCAGCAAGGGCTGTTCTGACCCTTTCAACATTGTAAAGCCACCGGTAGAAATTGCTGTGACCGCACTTACGCTCAAGTCTACACAGAATGACACTAAGGTCTCACGCCAAGCTCTAGACCCTAGACCCAAACCCACCAAGAGTGCTCACAAGGCCAAGGAGTCTAAGCTTATATGAGTGCCAAAGCGGCAAAGACCACCTCCGGGTAGACCACCCAAACATGCTTCTAAACGCCAAAACAATCAGTCATCATCATGGCCTAAGAGGCAATTTGGACGCTATCAGCGTAGGCACATGACCACGCCGCGATGGATCCCCAAGGATCTCTTGCGAGCGCAAGGCTACTATGAAGGCAACCCCTGGATTTGGATGCCTAAGAATGGCAAGTCTAAAGGCTCATCTCCAAGCAACCTCACTCCAGTCAGAGAGGCTTGCAAACATAGCGCCCAGGCCGTAGTTAGCAAACCACTGCCAGCTGTGACTAATAAGTCCCAGCTAATTTATCGACCAAAGCAATCGCTAAAAGCCTCAAGCTTACCTCACTCAAAAGAGTTGAATACTTCCGTGACTGTGCACTCAGAACCTAGCACAACTTCCATGCCACCAGAGCCTCCTACAGCACTTCAAAGTGCTTCGGAGTGTAAAGCCACACCCGTAACACCAGCAATGGAGTCATTGCTGTCCAGCTCAATTGCACGATCACCACCAGCAGGTCTTAGGCCTTCCTATGCAGTACGATCTTTCCTTTCCTTGGCTAAAGACCTTGCTGAAACTTTGGAAGATGACCTTGTGACCTGCATTAAGGTGTTAGACCACACTTTCACCACATTTGCTAGGAGTTATGAGCGGTTGGACCTAGGTCTTCTTGATGAACCACTTGCTTCCGATGTTCATGCATTACCATGCACTTGGGAGGAATACGAGTTTATGACCGTCAAATTCCCCAAGATCGCTGAACTAATAGCAAATGAAGAAATCTCAAAGGAGAAAGCTGTTCTCAGGCAACTAATCACCTCATACCATAAGCCTCCTCGTTCTACACCCAAACAAGGATTACATGAGCTCACGCAACTTGCAAGCTCAACCTCCTCGTTCTTACAGCAGTGGTTCACTTTGCAAATCCAATGGGAAAAGAAAGGATATCATATCATGACAAATGCTGAACAAAGGAGGGCAATCAAGACCATTGAGTACGATACCAAAAAGTAAAAATAAAATTAGCAAAATTTTTCAAGTCCTTTGCATTCCTGTTTTGCGTATTTTTCATGCTTAATTTCATTTAGCCATGTTTTTATTTTCCACTTGTGATTAATGAAAAGTATTTTTGCTGGGCAGGAACCGAAGATGGCTCATCACGATCGCGCTCATAAGCTTCCCTTCACGGAAGAAGAAAAGCAAAACTATATGCTGAATCTGGAAATTCAAGCTTACGGACGGCTGAATTTCCGAACTGTCCACAACCTATCCAAGGTCGTGGAAACGGAGGAAGCAGCTAAGCAAGTCATAGAAAAGTGCAACATGACCAAGTATGTGGAGAAGGCGGAGCAAAATGTGGATCATGCAAGGTGTGTTGAGTTCTTACGAACTTTCGACTCTGCCTCTAAGAGTGCCACGGTGACTGTGGGAAGGGGGGATGTTGCCATGCAAGTCAGGGTACCCTTAAGCAAGGAACTAGTAGAAAAGGCATTGGGCCTGGAATCAAGGGCTGTAAAGAGACCAAAAAGGGATGTCTTCGCCATGCTAAAAATGGACAGGAACCAGGTGCAGTCCAACGACGGAGTCAATATCCAGGACATCCCTGATGACGAAATCCGCATGCATGCTAAAGTCATGCACACCCTCTTCTCCAGCCATCGATACACTGCCTATATGGGCAGAATAAATGTGCCTATGCTTGAAAGCCTCGCAGCCAATGCACCAGAAGAGATCGACTAGAATGATTATGTAAGACACACAATCGAGAAGGCTGCCGTGGCGCTTGATCTGGGAAGCCAACCTACTGGAGGTGAATCCCCAGCAGCAAAAGACAAGAAGAAGGCCGCCTCCAAAGCATCATTCATTGAATATGGAGGTGTACTAACCGCCCTAATTGAAGAAGCAGTAAAGGTGATGCTAGGAAGCATATTTCACGGTGGATTCCCTACCACGGTGGATTCCGTGAGGTTTTACGGTGGATTCCGTAAACTTTGTTGACCGGGGCTCATACACAAAGTGGATTCTTTGTGCGAGAAGTTGATGGGGACGTCTATCCTTTTCGGGCGTTTCATTAATTTAGTGTGTACATGGGTGATTCCATAGCGGGTGATTCCGCAAAATACATATTAAATTAATAAACGTTTATGAGTTTAGAGTGCGCACTTGTGATAAATTAAGGTTAGGATTGATTTCTAACCAGTTGATTTATTTATGTAGCTAAAGACTGCTAGGTATTCACTTTTGTCGGTTTAATTGTATTATTTTACTAACGATTGTGAATGCTTCAGTTGATGTGTAGAGATAGCAGCAGTGGCAGAGGAAAGCATTGGAGGATAGCATCGTGTATTCAAGTTATCACTTATATTTTGATGGACGCATACCTTAGGCATGGCGCCTATATTTTGTCGCGCCTATTTATTAAGGCGTTGGATATTTATTTATTATTTTGTATGTGCATGGGTGCACAATTATGATATTTATATTTGGACATTGTATTGGGTATGCCTGACTCTTTGGGCGCTCGCCCATTAGCTTTATTTCTATTTTGTGCTAAAGCAAACTCAAAAGCCAAAAGCGTGCTATTTTGTAATTTGGGCTATTATTTGAGCTTGAAGATGATTAATACATAAAATACATTCTTTGTGGAGCGCTCACACAAGGCATGGGAGGAGATTACACCCAATTGGTCTCTTGTTCATGTCGTGCATGCTTTCTACCTTGAGTTTTGTGCAAAAAGTAGAGTTATTTTATTCTTGGGGACCTTCCGGCACTCGCTACGCAAGCATACAGCATCTGATCTGTGCAGTAGTGATATCAAAGCGAAGCTGAGATCGAGAGCTTCCAATCGCTACCCATCTTGCGCAAAGGCGGAGCTCCTGGAACGATCGAGCTCTATAGTTAGTCTCATCGCGAACGGTCGATACGGGTGGATTCCTTGCGGTCAAGAACCTCTATCTATAGCCTCTGATCGCAAAGGACCGGCCTGAGGAAGCGGAGGACCACTCCTACATCTCTCCTTCCAAGTCGTTTTTCAATAGAGAAGAGATAAGCTTCCATATCTCCAAGTTTAACTTCAAAGTTAATTAAGCTTTAGTTAAAAGATTAATAAGAATCTTTAAAAAGCTTCAAGAATAAAATCCGTCAAAAAACGGCAAGAGTATGCACTAAACGGCGTCAAAACAGCAGTAGACGTCCTCATGTCCAGGATAATCACGCAGATCCTATTAAGCTACTAAGATTCTTAATCTCCTAAGTTTTGCAAGTCTTCAAAGCATGCAAGTTCTGCAAGTTTAAATTTACTTACTCTGCAAGTCAATCAAGTTCCCAGAAGTCAAAACTAACTTATGCAAAAACTCCCATAAGGACTGTTCCTACGCAAAAGTACTGAACTGCAAAGTTCTTCCCTAGAAGACTCTGTTCGCATACGCAGACTTGCTGAACCAGTTTCAGCACACGCAGAAGGTCATATGCAGATTTTACAAAGATTTTAAATCCCGCAACCACAAAAGTCGAAGACCGTGAAAGCCAAACAAAAATCTATAAGCCTTGTATACCCGACTTTGAGGTATGCTCATCACGCTAATTGGATTTTGAGAGTGTGAGGTCTTTTGAATTTTTACAGGATGACAGAACAAAATATGGATGATTTATGGCTGAAGGCAATCTTTCTGAACCTACGATGGAACAAAAGTTGGATTTAATTATGATGCAGTTGGATGAAGAACGAAGAGCACAGCAAGCCTTGCAAGTTCAATTGGCCAATTTACAACGATCGACTACCGACAAAGATGGACCACAACCCAAAGATCTTATCCGACGAACCATCGATGCGACTCTCGAAGCTCAATCCATCCGCAAAGAAACAAAGATAAGTAAAAGAAATTTCAAATTCCATACTTTCAATGGAACTCGAGATGGAAAGACTGTTCTTGCATTCATCAGTCAGTTTGATGATTACTTTCATGAAGAGACATACGCTGAAAAGGATAAAATCAAGTGTGTCACTAATCATTTAGTGGATAGAGCATCTCTTTGGTGGACTGTGGTTCGTAAGAGCATAGATTGTCCCACTACCTGGGAGAGTTTTAAAAAGAAGTTTATGCAAAATTTCATTCCTCCTCAATTCCATGAAAAAGCCATAAAGCAATGGGACCTTCTTCAGCAAAGAGACCGCGAGCCTATTTCCCAGTACACCGAACTCTTTTTGAATGCTTTACTCCAACTACGCATGCTTGAAGACGTACCTGAAGCGACTCACAAGCACAAGTTTATGCCTGGATTACTTGGGCATTACTACGCTGAAGTCAATATGTTCAAGCCTGCAACTCTTGAAGATGCAATTTCTTTAGCTCATGACACTGAAGACAAGATTCGAGGAAGAGACAAGCGTCCACAACAATTTCAAGTAAATGGTAACTATGGTTCTAAGCAATTCAATTCAAATTTTAGAAGATTCAATCAAAGTCGATTTCCTTCATCATCTTCTCGTAAGTCTTGGACAAAACCACCTCCTTTGCCATCAAATACCAATCAAAACCCTAAGCCATCCTCACAGCCAAATCCTAATATTCCTAGACTTCCTGCCATTGCAAACAATGTATCTAAAGCCAAACCTATAGTGTGTTACAAATGCCATCAACCTGGACATCTAGCAGCCAATTGTCAATCGAAGAAGCCACCTGTCCATATCAACTATCTTGGAGCAATGGAAGATGAAAAACATGAGGAAATGCCTGACTTTACAAAATATGAGGACGACATTGCTACTTCTTCGGATACTTTACCAGGTATGCCAACTCCACATTCTTTGTTGACAATGAAATGTTAAGTGCATGGAAAAGAAAAGATTATTTTGCATGATGATGGTAGTACACATAATTTTATTTCTGCAAAGTTAGTAAAAGAATTAAAATTACAAACTGTTTCTATGCATTATCGCATTAAAGCAGCATTCTTAGGCACAAGGTATAATGGAACACAAGAGGTGCATGATTTAGAAATTCAAATTGGTGAATACACTGAAAGAAGGAATTTCCTAGTTGTACCATTACAGTCCAGTGATATTATCTTAGGTATGCCTTGGCGTCATCAGCATAATCCTGACATAGATTATTCTACGCATTCAATTAAAATTCATTTTCAAGGAAAACACATTACATTATATGGTATGTACGCATCTAATCATTTTCCACTGCTTACTCATACTCAAGCTAAATGTGCATTACGCAAAGTAGTAAATCTTATCTAATTTGGATGAATGAACTTCAAGCTAAAGAAAAACATATGCACCCTAGGCATAAAGAATTCCTTGCACAATTTAAAGATTGTTTCACTGAAGATTTACCACCTGGACTACCTCCTTCATGTCTTGAAGACCAAAAAATAGATTTAATTCCTGGTACACAACCACCCTCTAAAGCACTATAAAGGCATAACCAGATTGAACAGAAATAAATTCAAAATCAAGTTGATGAATTATTAAACAGAGGATTAATCAGACCTAGTAGTTCTCCATTTGGCGCACCTGTTTTGTTGGTAAAGAAGAATAATAATACTTATCGCATGTGCATTGATTATCGTGCCCTAAATAAGATTACTGTAAAGAATAGATATCCAATTCCTAGGGTAGATGATCTTATGGATAAACTACAAGGTTCTGCCATATTTAGTAAAATAGATCTTAAATCTGGTTATCATCAAGTGAGATTAGATAAATCCGATATATTTAAAACTGCATTTAGAACACAATTTGGTCATTATGAATTTTTAGTGATGCCTTTTGGATTGACTAATGTACCTGCTACATTTAGTAGAATGATGAATCGCATATTTTTGAAATATCAGCATTGTGTTATAGTATTCTTTGATGATATTTTGGTATTCAGTAAAAATGAGAAAGAACATTATGAACATCTGTCTTTGGTTTTCAAGTTGTTGAAAGATAATCACTTGTATGCTAATCTGGAAAAGAGTGAGTTCTTTCAAATAGAAATTGAATATCTAGGTCATATTGTGTCATCAGAAGATATTAAGGTTGACCCTAAGAAGATAGAAGTAATATTGAACTGGCCTATACCCAAAAATGTGCATGAGTTACATTCTTTTCTAGGTCTTGCTAGTTTTTACAGGAAGTTTGTGCGAAATTTTTCATTACTTGCTTTGCCTTTGACTAAACTTTTAAAGAAAGGTATTGTTTATCATTGGTCTGATAATCAACAGAAATCTTTTGATTTATTGAAACATGCATTAACCCATGCTCCTGTATTACAATTACCTGATTTCAATAGACCATTCTTTATAGTAGTTACTGATGCTAGCGGATCTGGAATAGGAGCCGTACTTATGCAAGATAATCATCCCATAGCCTATTCTAGCTGTAAACTGAAACAATCCGAACTTAAATATTCCACATATGATAAAGAATTGTTAGTTGCGGTACAAGCTTTAAGACAATGAAAACATTACTTAATGGGTTCTGAGTTTATGATTAAGACTGACCAACAAAGCATTAGACATCTCCTTAGTCAACCCCAAATATCTGACCAACATATCAAATGGGTAGCCTTTATTCAGAGTTTTCATCCCCTTATTCAATATCAGCCAGGAAAAGAAAATGTAGTAGCCGATGCTTTAAGTAGAAGACCGACTATTCATAATATTTATATCATATCATTTGATTCTTTAACCCCTATGAAAGATACTTATCATCATGACATTACTTTTCATGCTGATTGGAATAAATTAGTTGGAAATAACTGGATTCCTATTGATTCACTGTCTTACAATGATGGATTTATGTTTTATGAAAAGAGATTATGTGTTACAGTTCCATTTAGATATTTTGTTTTGAATGAGATTCATTGTCCTCCGTATCAAGGTCACAGAGGTATTATATCTACTTTGCATACATTGACTAAAGATTTTTATTGGCCACATATGGACACTGATGTATCTAACTTTGTTTCTGAATGTTTAGTTTGTCAAAGAGTTAAGAGACATCATGGTAAATAGTGTGGTTTACTTATGCCTTTATCTATTCCATCAAGACCATGGGAACAGATTTCTATGGATTTTATTACTGGTTTACCTAATACTAAAGCTAACCATGATATGATTTGGATTGTTGTAGACAGGTTTAGTAAACAAGCATATTTCATTCCATGCAAGAAAACTTTAACAGCATCTCAGGCAGCACAATTGTTTTTTAAAACTGTTTTCACTAATCATGGATTACCAAAAGTTATTATTTCTGACCGTGATTCTAGATTTTGTAATAACTTTTGGATTACTTTGTTTGCTAACCTAGGAACAAAGATTGATTTCTCATCTGCATTTCATCCAAAAACTAATGGACAAACAAAAGCCACTAATAGTACTATTTTAGATCTTTTACGTGCTTACATTATTTCTAAACCACAGACATGGGATACACATTTACATTTACTACAGTTTGCATATAACAATACACCACACACAGCCACAAAGAAAGCACCGTTTGAAGTGATTTATGGTTATAGATTATCTACACCTGTTGCATCTTTATCAAATAGAATTCAGAGTGCTGATGATATTGCTAACATGCATGCTACTATTTTTGATGAGGTTAAAGACATGATTGCCAAAGCCCAGCGATCATATACAAAACAAGCCAATAAGAAAAGACAAGCCATGAATTTCAAAGTTAATGACTATGTTTGGTTAAGAATAGAAAAACGTAGGTTACAAAGTATAAATAAACACCCAGTTGTGAAATTAGCACCTAGATTCTATGGACCATTTAAGATCATTCATAAAATCAATGACAATGCATTTAAGTTAGAACTACCACCACACTAGAAAGTTCACAACACCTTTCACATTAGTTTATTACGACCCTTTAGAGGCCAATTACATGTACACCCTGTTTATGAAAACCCACCTTTGCTAGATGAAGATACTGAAATCCTTGAGCCTGAAGCTATCATAGATACTGACTTTATGACCACTAAAACTGGCCGTAGATATTCTAGATATTTGGTCAAGTTTAAAAAACATCATGTTGAAGAGGCCCAATGGATGCACGCTAGAGACTTAAATGATTTCCCCACTCTGTTAGCTCCACATTGAGCTAATAGCAATTGAGAACAATTGCTATCCCACCTCGGGGGTATGATGCCAGGAGGCATATTTCATGGTGGATTCCGTGCCACAGTGGATTCCGTGAGGTTTTACGGTGGATTCCGTAAACTTTGTTGACCGGGGCTCATACACAAAGTGGATTCTTTGTGGGAGAAGTTGATGGGGGACGCCTATCCTTTTCGGGCGTTTCATTAATTTAGTGTGTACATGGGTGATTCCGTAAAATATATATTAAATTAATAAACGTTTATGAGTTTAAAGTGCGCACTCGTGATAAATTAAGGTTAGGATTGATTTCTAACCAGTTGATTTATTTATGTAGCTGAAGACTGCTAGGTATTCACTTTTGTCGGTTTAATTGTATTATTTTACTAACGATTGTGAATGCTTCAGTTGATGTGTAGAGATAGCAGCAGTGGCGAAGGAAAGCATTGGAGGATAGCGTGTATTCGAGTTATCACTTATATTTTGATGGACGCATACCTTAGGCATGGCGCCTATATTTTGTCGCGCCTATTTATTAAGGCGTTGGATATTTATTTATTATTTTGTATGCGCATGGGCGCACAATTATAATATTTGTATTTGGACATTGTATTGGGTATGCCTGACTCTTTGGGTGCCCGCCCATTACCTTTATTTTTATTTTGTGCTAAAGCAAACTCAAAAACCAAAAGGGTGCTATTTTGTAATTTGGGCTATTATTTGAGCTTGAAGATGATTAATACATAAAATACATGCTGTGTAGAGTGCTCACACAAGGCATGGGAGGAGATTGGACCTAATTGGTCTCTTGTTCATGTCGTGCATGCTTTCTACCTTGAGTTTTGTGCAAAAAGTAGAGTTCTTTTGTTCTTAGGAACCTTCCAGCGCTCACTACACGAGCATACAGCATCCGATCTGTGCACCAAAAGGAGACAGGAGCAACAGAGGAGGAGCAGGAGAGACCACCACCCTCAACACACCACGAAGAATCCTCTAGCTCTAACGAGGAAACAGAAACTGATGAGCACGGTGATGAAGAAGAAAAGCAAGAAGAATAGCACCAGCAACAGCAAAGAGAGCAACACACTAAGCATTTCCAATAGCAAAGGGAATAAGAAAGGAGGAAGAAAGAGAAAGAAGAACTACAAAAAGCGCAAAGAGGGTCAAGAGCCCAGGAAACAGAGAGGAAAAGGAAAGAAAAAGTGGATGCACAGAGAGTGGAAGGGGAGTCTAGAAAGGCAGAAGAGGAGAGGAAAAGAAGGGCTGAGGAGGAGGAAGAAGCCTTGAGGAAGAAGGAACAAGAAGATGTAGAACTTGCAATTCGCCTATCTGTGGAACAACATCAACGATAAAGAAAGCAAACCCCACCCTAGGAGGATGAGAACCCAGACACGAGCTTGAACGTGCCAGATCCCATATCGCTGCCGGTCCACAGAGGGCAAGGGCAAGGAGGCCATCATGCATGTCCCTACTAGTTTTGTGCCAACTAGCCCTACTACTTCTGTAATAACCATCCCCACCCCAGGAACTTCACCAAAGGTCGATGAGAGCAATATGGTCACATGGCTGCAGTTCCTGGTGGAAAGGGAGTTGGCAAGAGAAGCTGGCATAGCCACCCAAGTGTCAGGAGTGAAGAGGGCAGCCACGAGGCTGATGTGGAGCCAAGCCCAGAGCTTAAAATACAGAAAACAAAAGCTACTACCACCACTGCCACCATGTCCCATCCCCCACCTCCAACAAGCCAGTACGATGAGTACGTTAAAGAGCTGCTCTCGCAGCTAGAAAATGGCAAGGAAGAAAAGAGAACTGCCGTGGAAGAGTTGCAACAGAGTGAGAATCAAGAGCCACTCTCCTGCTGGAGAAAACTAAACAGATAGTAGAGTACCAAAAGGAGATTGCTGTGCTAAAGGAGGAAGCCAGCAATAGAGATGTAGAAGAAGCAAAAGCCCTAAAGGAATGTGATGCTGCCTAGGAGGGAAGAAGAAAAATCCTAATGGATCGCCTCAACGAAGAGAGGGAGACCACTGCTCACTTGCGGCGCAAGAACGACCAGCTCACTGCAGTCAACCTAGAGGCACAAAACCAGCTTGAGAAGATCAAACAGAAGACTACAAAGCTAGACCACCTAAGAGAAGAGCAGATGCGAAGAATGCAGGTGAAGCTGGATCAGCTCAGTGCGCAGATCGCCAATGAACACCAGGAGCAGTCCCGCCTACACCGCGAGCTCGAAGATGAAGAGCAACAACTCATGGCTATGACCCTCCATCAGGGGGAGAGCCTGGAAGATATGGTGAAGAGAGCGAAGGAGTGGGCTGACCACAACGAAAGGAGGGTACAAGACCTAGCACGCCGATTGGCCAAAGTAGAAGGAGATAGAGTATTGGCTGAAAATCGGGCAAAGGCTGCCCAGCTCTCTATGATGGCCCAGCAGTACACTTTCCTCAACACGCTGCTTCACTCCACCAAAACAGAAGAAAACGAGGCCAATGATCAACTGAAGAAGCTAGCCATTGCACGCAGAGCCCTAATAGCAGACCTGCACGTACCACTGCAACTAGGAGGCCCGCCGCAGAGCCTGGAGGAGCAAAGAAAATACCTTACACAGGTAGGCTGTTGGGGGTAAAGGCGCCTCCGCCGTGCCGCCCCGTGTATTACTACACTGACAGTACCCGCCACTGCACACTGCAGGTGGCGGGCGCCCGTCACGTCACTTTATTCTTTATTCTTTTAGTGACAGTTTGAATAAAGGAAGGCCCGGTCACACATTGTGACTGTTGGAGTTCCCATTTCTTGTCTCTCTCTTTCTTGCTCTTGCTCTCCCGCCATAGCTCGCGTGCAAGCTTCGATCCTTCTCACCTTTCAACTGGTATCAGAGCTTGGCATTCTCTTGCTCGAGCTCGACTCGGTGCTTCCCGACCTTCGCATCGACTCGCTTCACGCATTGGGTCTCCATCCCGGCAGCCATAGCCGACCTCTTGAGCTCCCGACTCTCCCCGGCTTCCCGAGCTCCATCCTGGCCTTCTTGAGCTTCATCAGGGCCTTGCCCTTGAGGTATTGCTTCAGCATTTGCAGGCATTTGAGTGTATTCTCAGATTGAAATAGGGCAGGAACAAAGGGCAGCCACTCTTCTTGAGCTCCATAGCTCATATCTTCCCTCCCCTTTGCATTGGGCCTTCATGGCTTGGTATGTGCCTACCTTGGGCCATCATTGAGCCCCCCATTACCCCCTTTTCAGTCCATGTGGAGCAACAGCAAGTTCAGCACCAACAGGGCAGATTGCATCATTTTTTCCAGGCTGTGAGCACTCATCTACTTCAGCTCCACACTTGGCCATTGCTTCTTGCTCTCTACCTTGATCAAGAGGGCTATAGACTTCATGTTTGATGCCATTAAAGCTTTGGGCATTGGTCTTGATCTTTCGGGGCTGATTTCTTCAGATTTGGGACTGTCATAAACTGTCATAACAGGCTGAAAACAGGGCAGCACCATTGGCATTAGCATTTGTTGCTTAAACTCCATTCCGCTTGTGCTATTTGATGCCCGTATGCGGTCTACATGATGCCTAGTGCCTTGGGAATGTATGCACATGATTATGCCATGATTTTGGCTTGAAATATTGGCTGATTTGGGACTGTTATTTACTGTTATACAGTGCTGGAAACAGGGCAGCCACACTTGGCATTGGCATTTAATGCTTATACTCTACTCCGGTTACCTTGTTTGATGCCCGTATGCGGTCTACTTCCTACCCGGATGTATTGGGGATGTATGCATTTGGTTTGACCATGATTTTGGCTTGAATTTGGGGCTGAAATCTACTGTTTAGAACAGTAAATACATGCTGGAATAACAGTGGGCTGAAGGTACTTTACATGCTTTGGCACTTACCTACCGATACCGGATGTATGCTTTGAGCTTTGGCATGATATCTCTGACATTTGGGGACGCCTTGGAGCATATGTATGAGATTATGGGATGCTTTTGAGCTTCGCATTAGCTCCGTCTTCACTAGCATTTGGACCGACTCGGCATGCTCGTGGACCGCCTATGCCTCATGTCTCTGCTTGACAGTTAGGCTTTTGCATTACATGCTTTGGTTCGTGACATATGCTATTTGGTTCGTGTATGCCATACCGACATTTGGAGCTTGGATTTGGATGTATTTGAGCATTCCCGGCTTACTTGATCACTGATCTTGGTTGCTATTTGGATGTCATTGAGTTGACCGAGAGCTTATTTGGGCTTATGTATTGCTTCATGGTTAATACGACCGGTGCTTCATGTATGTCATGCTCTCTCGGATGCGCTTGATGCATTGACAGGGTCACTTATCACTGGTGCTTTCTCTTGGGTTGTTTGAGCTTCTGAGCTCGCTTTGTACGCCTTTTGTGCCAGTGGGAGCATTTTACATGCTTTCTTGACCTTTGACAGTTGCATGCTATTGGAGCACTTACATGTATTTGGAGCAGTTTATGTCTTGAGCAGCTACATACACATTGAGACTTTGGGATCATACTCCGATCTTTATGGATATGCATTGATGTACTCTTGGTTCACAGGATGCTTATGAGCTGAGTCTCATATTTGGATCTTTCTCTTTGAGCAGATACCTATTTGTGTCAGGTTTTGGCAGTTACAGGAACACTTTGCCTAGAGTGTCTGGTGGTGTGCCTTTCACTGGCAGATGTTATTTTGACATGCTTGGTGTTGAGCTCATGTTCTTTTCACTATCATTGGCCTTGCTTATGTCCATTTCATGCCGGCTTTGGACCTAGCATTGTTTGCTTGACATTGGATCCTATTTTGGGACAATTTGCTCTCTAGATTGCATACCTGCAATTTATTACAGCAAGCAGTTATTGGTGGACTGAGGTGTACTTTTCATGCTGAAATATCCTGATTTGGTGTATCGCACCTAGTACTAAGTGGGCAGCCACTTTTGGCACACTTTGCTCGCCCTTTGGACCCCGTTTTGGTCATTTTTGGGCAGTTTCTGCAGTAAAACAGCAAGCATTTTTGGACTGTTTGGGCATTTCCAGCCTGCATAATGGCGTCATCTTCGCATGATAGTGCCATCTTTAACATTACAAAGTTGGATGGTACCAACTACTCTTACTGGAAGAGTCAAATATGGCAGGTTTTGGTGCAGAAATCTCAGATTAAGCCACTTCGGTTGAGTGGGGAGCAGCCTGAAACTATGGACAATGACGACTGGCTTGAACTTGATGAGCTATGCAAGTCCACGATTGTATTGTCTCTCACTGAACAGGTACATTATAATGTATTTGAGGAAGCACAGAGTGCATGGGATCTATGGAATAAGATCAAGAATCTTTATGATAAGAAAAGTCCGGCGAGTCAGATGTACTGGTTGAAGCAGCTTATGGATCTGCGCATGAAGGATAATGCGACTATGTCTGCTCACTTGAGCCAGTTCCATGCTATACTGAAGAACCTGACTTCGCAGGATATCACCTTTGGAGAGGAAGTAACTCCTCTTTTCTTGCTTGGAACTCTGAATGAGTCATGGGATGTATTCCGCACTGCTCTTTGTGCCTCTAGTGCTACTCTAAAATTGGCAGATGTTGAGAGTGCTCTTCTTCAGGAAGAGGTGAATCGCAAAAACTTGGATGCCTCTCGTGGTAGTCATGCTTTGACAGTTAGAGGCAGGAATGACAGGTATGACCGTGGTAATGGCCGAGGCCGTGACTCGCAGAAGGGTCGGTCTAAATCTCGTGGTGGCAAGTCGCGTAGTAAGTCGCGTGGACGCAATGCAAATGTCACTTGTCATCATTGTGGGAAAAAGGGCCATATTAGACCACAGTGTCATGAGTTGCGCAATGAGAAGCGCAAGGATAAGGGGAAAGATAAAGTGCAGGAGAAGTCCTCTGATCGCAGCATAGTACCTGCGAAGTCCAACGTCAAGATTGAGGAAATTAATGTCACGCAGACTGAAGAGTCCGATGGTGGTGATGAGTTTATACTTGCAGCTAGTTCTTCTGATGCTTCACACTTGACTGAGACACCTAGTATGTATGCACAGTGCTGGTTATTGGATTCAGGTGCGTCCTTCCATGTGACACCTTACCGTGAGTGGTTTCACTCTTACCGTACTATATCTGGATCAGTCAAACTTGGAGATGACAGGTCTCTTGATATTGTGGGCTGTGGAGATATTCAGTTGCAGTTTTCCACTGGCAGTTCCTTTTTGCTCAGGGATGTACGTCATGTACCTGCGCTTACGTGTAGTCTTATGTCTGCAGGACAGTTGGATGATGCAGGATTTCATGTCTGTTTTGGGGATTCTACCTGGAAGATTACCAAAGGCAGACTTGTGCTTGCTAGAGGCGC
Organism: Lygodium microphyllum; assembly: GCF_053477565.2. Lineage (NCBI taxonomy): Eukaryota > Viridiplantae > Streptophyta > Polypodiopsida > Schizaeales > Lygodiaceae > Lygodium > Lygodium microphyllum. Next base: position 9,492,777 of record NC_141160.1, read on the forward strand.
CAAGGCTGGCAGCCTCTATCCTCTTGTTGTATCTGGGTCTTCTGTAGACCATGTTTTGGCAGTGGGCTCTATCCCACATGTATCACTTTGGCATGCCCGTTTGGGGCATATGTCTTTGAAAGGAATGAAAATGTTATCTAGTTTGCAGTATCTTCCGCCTTTGGATTATGCATGTTTTGACTCGTGTGATCATTGTCTTTATGGTAAGCAGAATAGGTCTACGCATAAGAAATCGGGTAGGCCACGCATGAGTGAGCCCTTGGCATTGGTGCATTCCGATGTTTGTGGGCCTATGCCTTGCATGTCTATGGGTGGCGCGAAGTACTTCGTTACCTTCATTGATGATTTTTCTAGGAAAGTGTGGGCTTATCCCATAAAGCAGAAGTCCGATGTCTTGGCAGTTTTTCAGAGATGGCTTGCTCTTGTTGAGAACCAGACTGGGTATAGGCTGAAATGCCTTAGGACAGATAATGGGGGAGAATATGTCTCGCATGCTTTTGAGCAGTTTTGTGATGACAGGGGTATTAAGCGTCAGTTGACCGCCCCTTACACCCCACCCCAGAATGGTTTGGCTGAGCGCATGAACAGGACTATTCAGGAGCGTGTGCGCTCTATGCTTAGCCATGCAGGCCTACCCCAGAGCTTTTGGGCTGAGGCAGTTAGTACGGCAGTGCATGTCATAAACCGATCGCCTTCCAGTGGATTGGATTTCCGGGTTGCAGAGGAAGTTTGGGCTGGTAAGCCACCCTCTTATGCGCATCTCCGTGTCTTTGGATGTGAGGCATTCTGCCATGTGCCCAAGGACAAGAGGAGTAAATTGGATCCAAAGAGCATTAAATGCATATTCCTTGGCTATGGTGAGTCAGGAGAGATGGGCTATCGCCTATGGGATCCGCAGGCGCGGAAAATAGTACGCAGCCATGATGTCGTCTTCCATAAAGACAAGATGCACAGGCAGCCTGAGAAGGTGGTTGAGATCCGCAGAGTGATCTTTCAGGAGGAGCCTAAAGCTCCAGCACAGCCAGTAGTACAGCCTGCAGCAGTTCCTCCACAGGGCCAGGATGTTGGACAGGTAGTTAGACAGGCAGCAGAGCCTGCGGTGAGACGGTCTGCTAGAGATAGACGTCCACCTGACAGATTTCAGCCCTCTATGCATTATGTTTTGGTTACAGATGCAGGAGAGCCTTTCACTTATGATGAGGCTATGCGCAGGGGTGACAGTCACTCCTGGGAGAGGGCTATGCAGTCTGAGATAGACTCCCTGCATAAGAATGAGACTTGGGATTTGGTTGCCTTGCCTAAGGGCAAGAAGGCTTTGCCATGCAAGTGGGTGTACAAGCTGAAAAGTACCCCTGGACACCCCAAGCCGGCATACAAGGCTAGATTGGTAGCAAAGGGTTTTAAGCAGGAACATGGTGTGGACTTTGATGAGGTCTTCTCTCCTGTGGTTAAGATGACCACCCTGCGCTTAGTCTTGGCTTTGGTTGCACAGCTTGACTTAGATCTATATCAGATGGATGTCAAGACGGCTTTTCTACATGGGGACTTGCATGATGAGATCTATATGGATCAGCCTAAGGGCTTTGCAGAACCTGGCAGGGAGCACCTAGTGTGCAAGTTGAAGAAGAGCTTGTATGGCTTGAAGCAGGCACCTAGGGAATGGTATCATAAGTTTGATGCCTTTATGCAGTCACAGGGCTATAGCAGGAGTGCTATGGATCCGTGTCTTTACACGAAGAAAGCTTGTGATGGCAGTTTGCTTATCTTGGTACTCTATGTTGATAATATGCTGATAGTAGGGAAAGCTCATGATGAGCTAGATGCTCTTAAATCTCAGCTAAAGAAGAGCTTTGAGATGAAGGATTTGGGACAGGCCTCACATATACTTGGGATGCGCATTAAGCGCGATAGGCATCAGGGACTTTTGTATCTCTCACAGCGGGAGTACATTCATAAAGTCCTTGAGCGCTTCCGCATGCTGGACGTAAAGCCTATTGGCTGTCCATTACCTTCTTATGTGAAGGTATCACAGGCCGATTGTCCGCAGACAGATGAGCAGAGGGCTGAGATGGCTAAGATCCCTTATGCATCAGCCGTGGGCAGTTTGATGTATGCCATGATAGCCACTCGTCCAGATATTGCACATGCAGTTGGTGTTGTGGCACGCTATATGGCTACACCTGGCAGCAGACATTGGGATGCCGTGAAGGGTATCATGAGGTACCTGAAGGGCACAGCAAATATGTGTATTTGCTATGGCAGCCAGGATACAGGGGTCGTGGGGTACACTGACTCCGATTATGCAGGACATGCAGATAGTAGGAAGTCCACTTCTGGCTATGTATTCACCTATGCTGGAGGGGCTATCTCTTGGATGTCCAGGGTTCAGAAGTGTACGGCTTTGTCTACCACTGAGGCCGAGTATGTTGCAGCCACTGAGGCTTGCAAGGAGGCCATATGGTTAGGCCGTCTAGTTGCTGACCTTGGGATTGATGCTACACCTACACTGCATTCAGATTCTATGAGTGCCATTCAGTTGGCTAAGAATCCGGTCTTCCATGCGAAGACGAAACACATTGAGGTGAGGTATCACTTCATACGTGGTGTCGTGGAGGACAGGTCTGTTGACCTTGTCAAGATCTCCACTGACGAGAATCCTGCAGATTTGCTCACGAAGAGCCTCACTACTGAGCGCTTTGCCTTCCTCAGGAGGTTGATGGGCGTTGGATGAGATGTCACCTTTCCTCACCTATGTACATTTGTACTGTCTTTTCTTTTTCTTTTCTCTCTCACTAGGGCAGATTCGCCTTTAAGTGGGAGGTTGTGTTAGATATGATCAATGCCCCACCCTCATTAGGTGCTACCAATGATCCATGGTGCTCAAAGTTGTAAGGCCCCCATTATGAGGAGAAGCCAAATGTGAGCCCGGACATTGGTTGAGTCCTGACTTGTATATCAGATGAGGTCTATGTGACCGGATGGCAAAAAGGTGACTGTTGTGGGTCTAATCTTTGGGTTAGACGGAGTGGTTAAGCTGGTAGCAACTCGAGGCACATTGCATTGAGTTGCGTGGTAAGGGAGTTAAAAGGGGCCCCTATTGTGGGGTCCGGGGGCCGCGGAAGCGGCCCCTGGCTGGGGGGTCCCAGGGGGGCCAGCGGCCCCCCTGGCGGGGGTCCGGGGGCAGCGCCCCCGGCCCGATGGTAAAGGGAATATTCCCTGGAATATTCCCTGGCCGACTAGTGGAGGCTCATATGGTAGGTCGGTCAGCAGGCCGACCTAACGACCTTCGCGGGCTATAAAAGCTAAACCCCTTCGCAGCCATCTTACACTCATCTTTCACCCAGTCAGAGTTGTTGTTCCAGCTAGCCTTAAGCTCTTCACCTATCTTCTGTCTAGATCGCCATCTAAGCTTCACACAGTGGAAGCGCACGGGTGGACAGAGCCATCTTTGTATCAGTTGTTTGGAGTTAAAGAATTTTACTGATTCTCCTCTTATCTGTTGTGTACTCTCTATCTCTTTCTCAGATTCTGTTCGCTGCGCCGTGTAATATTTTACATGGTATCAGAGCCCAGGGGGCTCTAGAGATCGGAGAGCGTGCAAGAGGCAAAGGCTTCAACAGCAAAGAGAAACGATGTCGACTCCGGGAAGCAGTTCTGGCGCATCAGGAAGCGGTGCAGGAGGTGGTGCTGCTGTACCAGCTATTCAAACACTGAGGATTCGTCCACCAACCTTCAGCGAAGGCAAGTTAGATGGTACAAACTACACCTTGTGGAAGTTCAAAATTACAACTATCCTTGATTCTTATGAGCTTCTGGAGACTGTGCTGGGGACTGACGCAGAACCACAGCCTACCCCCGACCCATCAAATCCTAGTGTGATGATTCCTCCGAATGCAGATCTTCTACGAGCTTGGAAACGAAGGAATGCAGATGCATTGTGTGCCTTAGTTACAAGCTGTTCTGACAGTGTTTTGACTCTGATTCAGCATACAACCAAAGCGTCAGAGGCTTGGAATGTACTAAGGAGTCAGTATGAAACACGAAACCAAACAAGGATTCAAAACTTGGAGAATCAACTAGCAGCGGAGAAGTTTGCTGAAGGAGAGACGGTTGAAGCATTCATCACTCGGATTAAGAATCTGCGCGACCAGATGGCTGGCGCTGGGATACAAAAGACTAGCGAAGAGCTAGCTCGGAGGTGTCTTCGGATTTGTCCACAAAAGTTTGATGGACTAGTAACTACCCTTAATACTCAGGTGAGACCTCAAGCTTTGACTTTTGAGGAGTTTTGTGCATTATTAATGGAGGAGGAGTTGAGGCTGAAAGCCCGAGAAGGAAGTAACAATGGAGATGCTGCATTCTCTGCCAATGCAAAAGGCAAAGGTGTTTCCTCCACCAAAAATGATGGTGACAAAAAGAAAAAGGGCGGCAAGAAGAAGTTTCAAGGAGAGTGCTTCTACTGTAAGAAGAAAGGACATGCAATTGCAGATTGTCGTGTCAAGAAGGCAGATGAAAAGAATGGTACCCTTAAAACTAAAGGGAAAGAGACAGCCAATACGGCTGAAGCAGAGTTGGAATTATTCATGGCGACCATTGAGGAAGTGTGCTCCTCGGCGCAAGAAGAATCTACCACTGACTCTTGGGTGTTGGATAGTGGGGCCTCCCGTCACATGACCAACAAGAAAGGTCTATACAGTTCTATGCAGCCTCTACAAGAATCCATCACTGTGACGGTTGGAAATGATGCTAAATGCCCTGCTGCGGGCACAGGTACTATTTCTTTTGTTGCTGCAAATGGTGAAGTCAAAAAGCTTTCAAATGTGTTGTATGTTCCCGAAATCAGAAGAAATCTCTTATCAGTTGCTGCCATAACTGATCTTGGTCATGAAGTAAGGTTCAAGAAGACAGGTGCAGAAATTATTGATAGTGCTGGCACAACTGTTGGCAAAGGAGAAAGGAGGAACAACCTGTATGAGCTAAGTGCTCTTACAGCCACCGCTGGAGTGGGCACAAGTAAGCTTTGGCATGAAAGGTTTGGACACATCGGATTTGCAGTATTGAAGGAGATGCAAAAGCAAGGTATGGTTGCTCACCTACCTACAATAACTGAATTGAAGGAACCATGTGAAGCTTGTATGATGGGCAAGCAACAGAGAAAGGCATTTCCACAAGAAAGCAAGAATAGAGCACATGCTCCTCTAGAGTTGGTGCATGCTGACTTGTGTGGTAAGATGCCTACACAGGCCTTGGGGGGATCTTCTTATTTTATGTTGATTGTCGATGACTACAGTAGGAAGATGTGGGTGTACTTCCTTCGTGATAAGGCTCAAGCTTTTGGTAAGTTTAAAGAATGGCTAATACTTGTTGAGAATGAAACAGGGAAAAGTGTGAAGAAATTTAGAACAGATGGTGGTGGTGAGTTCAACTCAAAGGAGTTTGAAGGCTTTTGCAAGAGCAAAGGGATCAAGCGTCAATTGACGACGCCTCACACACCTCAGCAGAATGGTGTTGTGGAACGCAGGAATCGTACCATTGTGGAGATGGCAAGATGCATGCTAAAGGGCAAGGGATTGCCTAACCATTTTTGGGCTGAAGCTGTTAATACTGCAGTCTACATTCTAAATCGGAGCTACACAAAGGCTCTCAAGGGAAAAACACCTCATGAGGCTTACACTGGTAAGAAACCATCTGTTTCACATTTCAGAATTTTTGGATGTGAATGTTATGCACATGTTCCAGATGAGAAGAGAAACAAGTTACAACCAAAAAGCAGAAAATGTATCTTCTTGGGTTATAGTGATGAGCAGAAGGCTTACAAGTTATATGACCAAGAGGCAAAGAAGATCATCGCGAGCCGTGATGTGGTGTTCAAGGAGGAGCCGCATACAGTGGAGGAGGAGAAGGCAAGGTCTTCCACTTTATCATCAAGCGAAGAAGTAGTCCACTATGAACCTGTCCCGAGAGCTATCCCTATCCTTAAGGAGGAGGAAGCATCATCTTCAGATGATGAGGAAAAAGTTCACCAACCTGACATCACCCCACCGGAAAAGCCATTGCCGCGCTGGGTGAAGCAGCTCTATGACCACAATAATCCTAGGCCTGCATCTGTTGAGGAGAAGGCAGACGGACCAAGGAGGTCTCAGAGAATAGAGGAGCAAAGGAGGGCTTCTGCTCACATAGTCAACATGGCCTTGATGGTTGAGATTATGAGAGAAGTAAAGGAGCCAACTGACTTAGAAGAAGCACTTGCAGATCCATCATGGAAGGCTGCTATGCAGGCGGAGTATGACAGCATAATGAAGAATGACACTTGGGAGCTAGTGGATCGGCCAGCAAAGCGGAAGATTATTGGCACCAAGTGGATCTGGAAGGTAAAGTACAAGGCTGATGGTACCTTAGAAAAGTACAAAGCTAGACTGGTTGCCCAAGGATTTTCACAAGTTGAAGGGTTTGATTTTCAAGAGTCATTTGCCCCAACTGCCAGAATGACCACTATTCGCACGGTACTTGCAGTGGCTGCCCACAAGAAGTGGCCAGTGTACCAAATGGATGTTAAGTCAGCGTTCTTAAATGGTGACCTCAAGGAGGAGGTGTACGTGGCTCAGCCACCAGGGTTTGAGGCCCCCCATTCTGAGAACAAAGTGTGTAAACTGAAGAAGGCATTGTATGGGCTGAAACAAGCCCCCAGAGCATGGTACCAGCGGATAGATAGGTTCTTTTTAAACCTAAACTTCAAAAGATGTGCCTCAGATGCTAACTTGTATGTTTACAGGGATGGTAAAAAGTCTGTAGTGATTGTCCTATATGTGGACGACCTTCTTATTACAGGTGACTATGAAGATATGATCAACCAAACTCGAAAGGCTTTGAGTTTTGAGTTTGAAATGACAGACTTGGGCTTGCTGCACTATTGTTTGGGGATTGAAGTCTGGCAAGAGCCAGGAAAGATCTTCATCTCTCAGAAGAAGTATGCATGGGAGATCTTGAAGGCATTTGGCATGACCGAGTGCAAGGAGATAGCTACACCTATGGAGGTGAATGTAAAGTTATCCGTTGAGGATACATCAGCACTAGCAGACATTGGGAGGTATAGGAGGTTGGTCGGCAGTCTAATCTACTTGTGTAACACCAGACCAGATATCAGTTTTGCTATTGGTGTTTTGAGCAGGTTCTCAAACAAACCTCATGAGAGTCATTGGAAGGCTGGGATGCGGGTGCTCAGATACTTGAAGAAAACTCTTGACTATGGTATCACATACAGTTTCGGAACTTCTCTTGTGGGGAACTGTGACTCAGATTGGGCAGGAGACATTGATTCCAGGAAGTCAGTTTCTGGTTATTGTTTCTCTTTGGGTTCAGGAATTTTCTCTTGGATTAGTAAGAAGCAACCAACAGTGGCATTGTCTTCTACCGAAGCAGAGTACAAGGCAGCTTGTTTTGCTGCATGTGAGGCCGTATGGTTGAGAAGGATTCTATGGCATATGGGAGTGCAGGATGAAGAACCAACTGTGCTGAGATGTGACAATCAGAGTTGCATCGCCATTGCCAAAAATCCAGTGTTTCATGCACGCACCAAACATATAGAGATCCAGTATCACTATGTGCGTGATTTGATGGAGGATGGGATAGTGGAATTGGTCTACTGTCCAACAGAGGAGAATGGAGCAGATATCTTCACCAAAGCACTTACGAAGGATCTGCTTCAAGTTCATCTTCAGAGACTCGGCATTGGGCTGAGGAGATAGTTCACCTATGGGTGGACATTGAGGGGGGGTGTTAGATATGATCAATGCCCCACCCTCATTAGGTGCTACCAATGATCCATGGTGCTCAAAGTTGTAAGGCCCCCATTATGAGGAGAAGCCAAATGTGAGCCCGGACATTGGTTGAGTCCTGACTTGTATATCAGATGAGGTCTATGTGACCGGATGGCAAAAAGGTGACTGTTGTGGGTCTAATCTTTGGGTTAGACGGAGTGGTTAAGCTGGTAGCAACTCGAGGCACATTGCATTGAGTTGCGTGGTAAGGGAGTTAAAAGGGGCCCCTATTGTGGGGTCCGGGGGCCGCTGGCCCCCCTGGCGGGGGTCCGGGGGCAGCGCCCCCGGCCCGATGGTAAAGGGAATATTCCCTGGAATATTCCCTGGCCGACTAGTGGAGGCTCATATGGTAGGTCGGTCAGCAGGCCGACCTAACGACCTTCGCGGGCTATAAAAGCTAAACCCCTTCGCAGCCATCTTACACTCATCTTTCACCCAGTCAGAGTTGTTGTTCCAGCTAGCCTTAAGCTCTTCACCTATCTTCTGTCTAGATCGCCATCTAAGCTTCACACAGTGGAAGCGCACGGGTGGACAGAGCCATCTTTGTATCAGTTGTTTGGAGTTAAAGAATTTTACTGATTCTCCTCTTATCTGTTGTGTACTCTCTATCTCTTTCTCAGATTCTGTTCGCTGCGCCGTGTAATATTTTACAGGTTGTTGGGGGTAAAGGCGCCTCCGCCGTGCCGCCCCGTGTATTACTACACTGACAGTACCCGCCACTGCACACTGCAGGTGCTGGGCGCCCGTCACGTCACTTTATTCTTTATTCTTTTAGTGACAGTTTGAATAAAGGAAGGCCCGGTCACACATTGTGACTGTTGGAGTTCCCATTTCTTGTCTCTCTCTTTCTTGCTCTTGCTCTCCCGCCATAGCTCGCGTGCAAGCTTCGATCCTTCTCACCTTTCATAGGCCTGACGGTGCAAGAAATCGACGAACTTGGCTTCACGGAAGAGAAGGTGCAAGAAGAAGTGCAAGCAAAAGGGGGGGGACCAAAGTTTGATCTGGGACCTCAGGAGGAGGACTACGTCGCACCACCCTCTCCTCCACGACAAGATGAAGTGCAACCCACTGACACATCCACTGAGAGGAAAGCAACCCTGGCTAAGCGCAGAAGAGAAATGGTGAAGGCAAGGAAGAAGCTGAACATTAGACCTATCTCAAGGCAACCTGCTCCTCTCCCACCGCACCCTGAGGACCTCCCCGCTGGATTCCATGCAGAGCTAATCATCTGGGAACTGCAGGAATGTGCCCGCAACCCCTTCGACTTGAGCTTCGAGCTTCCCACTAAATTAAATAGAGTAATGCCCATTGAAGTTGTAAACGATGTAATCGCTATGGATGCAAGGCTCAAGAACAAGTGGCTAGCAGAGCGAGAGGCCAACCCAACTGCTTGGGGAATCGAGGACTGCGAATTTTGGCATGATAAAGTCTTCCAGGTGCCTAGATCAGTGGAGGGCTACAATGACCAACCCACCTAGAGAAGACGCATTTTTTATGTCAACCTTGACGCTTGGATGGCGTTTTGTAACACCCTTCCTTCTGAGAGAAACGACCCCACCTTCATGCCGTATCCTCGAAGGGTAGGCGTGGATTTTAATCCGTCCATCCACGGCAGGTTTGACTTGCCTATCATCTATAACGCCAATAGCACCTCCTATAAAGATGCCCTTGTATTTACCCTCCCTAATTTGTACAGTTCCATAGATAGATTCCTTAGTGAGTTCACATCATGTCCTGACCCTGCCTTCATAAAAACCTGTAATTATCTTAGACTAATTAGGGTCCTAATCCACCAAGAGTTTGCACCTCAAGAACGCCACCTTCCACCCCTTTACTTTGACCCCAATGCCATAGATAGTAGCACCATGACTCGCCTCATGATGTGTGCTACTCTTTTGCCATCCTTCTGTATTGCATTGCTTGAGGATATGAGCAATAGTAAATTCACACAGTGCAATCACCCTTTCCTTTCCACCACTACTCTCAAGACCCGACTCAATCTCAAGGGCTACTTGCTAAGCCGCAGATTCCTTAACAAAGCCCCTCGCCCTCCACCATCCCCTACTTGCCATTCGAATGACGAGGATTAAACTCCCATCATGCCCTTGTATCACATGCATCTATGTATAACCTCTTGAACAAAAAAAAAAAGCCACAAGGCAACAAAAGAAAAGGTGAACTGGAAAGAAGAGACAATAGCAAAGAATAGCAAAGCCAAGGGATGAATCTACTACTAAGCAAAGATAAGAGAGAAAAGACTTCACATGATGAGCTTGCAACTTCCCTTCGCCTTGTTGTGCACCATAGTCACTACATCTAGGGTTCTCCCTAGCCCCTTCCCCACTTCACACTTAGGGCACATCAAGGGCAAGACTTTCAAACCTGTCACCCTAAGATTTGCACCGCACCTCCAACGACACACGAACTGGGTCCTCAAGTGTGGGACATTATCAAGGGCTTGCCCAAGGTTAGACCCATCTCCCAATTCCACTGCCACGGGCACCATGCACTATACGGTGAGGCAGGCACACCCCTTAAGAAGTGCACAACTTTTCTTGTAGGTTATGTTTGTGTTTCAAGAACTGGCTACTCAGCTAAAAAATCATCCACAGTATCCTTCAATGACCAAAAGTTTTAGACATGACACCATTGTTGCTGTTTCAAGAGCTTTTCTGCATTGGATTGGATGGACCAACATGCTTCATGTCGCCAACCATCCACTTGCTGATGGCTACCATGACTGAACCAAACCAAGCAAAAGGAGTACTTAGTAATAGATCTGCCATTGGCATAGATCTTGGAACCTCATCTTCCAAAGATGCATGCCTAACGCCTCAAGATCTACGGATCGCTTATTGATTCCACAAGCCTGAAGATTTTCAATGCAAGGTTGAAGATCTTCAATGTAGCACTGAAGATCTTGAAATCAAAGACAAAGATCTTCAAATCAAAGACAAAGATCTTCAAATCAAAGACACAGATCTTCAATGCGAGGACAAAGCATATCTTTGTCAAGGAAGAGTTCAAGGGGGCTTCTCCAGGATAAATCCCTCCAACACCATCCTCCTAAGGGATTGCTTATTGATCAAGCGTTTCTGGTGCTCAAGGGATGATCGGCTACATATTTTTCACCAGCCAACTGGAACCCCTATCAGCCGTCGTAGAATGGAAGCCACAACTGTGTGAGAAATGCCGAGCCTCTTCATGAAGCCTAAAGCACACCAGAATCTCTCCTAGTCATCATCATTAAACTCCATCACCTCTCATTCACACCCTCACCTTTGAATCAGTGTCATCTGCCCACCAGTTCCACTTAGTAGCAGACCCAACTATCCCACTACTTCCCACCGCAGTGCCATGGGACTGGCACTTGGCTACGAGGGGGGTAATGTTTACCATGTTTACCGCAGTACAGAGGAGCAGGAAAATGGAAAAAAAGGAAATAGCAAAAAAGGCGCAGGATAAAAGAAGGGAAAGGCGCCTTGACCGGTAACCAGACCCTGACCCCCAGAAAGTCTCAGTGTCGCCCCGAGAAAGCAAAAGAGTAAAAAGTGCACCATTAAATGTGGAAGCGCTCCCGAATCCTTGTAAAAGAGTGCCAGGCTCGCTCCTATGCAAATTGTATGCAGTAGTTGGGAATAGGATCAATTAGAATGGTGGGAAATGAGAAATGGGCTTAGGCCAATGGCCGGCCATGTAAAAAAAAAAGGGGATGACATCCCAAAGAAAAGTGGACATGTATATAAAGTTCAAAAGTGAATGAGAAGCTCATTCTTGTGTGTGGCAAAAAGTAGCTCTCTTCTTCTTCTCTTCTTCTCTTCTTCTTCTTGCTTGTGTGTGCTCTTGAGAGAGGGAGTGTGAGAGTGTGACGGAGTGAGCGTGTGGGAGTGAGGGATCAAGAGGGTGAAGCTCTTCACCATCTCCTCCTCTCTTCTTCTCTTCTCTTCTCTTCTCTTTTCTCGCGCGCGCGGCTATGGAGGATGGAGCTCATGGGAGAGGGATTGAGGTTGCTTGAGCTTGCCACAAGGATCGTGGAGCTACTGGTGTGTGTGAGAGAGGAGGGTACTCGATCGAGCATCAAGGTAAGCTCACTACACTCATAAGGTAGGCATGGCGCGTCGGCTATGTGAGAGGTAGCCATGGCCGCTCGGCTTGAAATGCTTGATCAATAAGCGGTCCGTAGGTCTCGGGGTAGAGCTTGTAGCTCCCCTTCACTTACAAAGTCCTCCAGATGTGTCATGTGGCCGCCACTCCCAAGCTGATGGACAACTCCGGCCTCTAGTCGTGCCCTCGCCGCCTCGCGCTGCTGTCTCCAACATCATGAAGAATCTGTACCCTCCTCCCTCAATTGGCGCCAGTCGTCTGCATCTAGCCACTCGGGCTTTCCAGCCCCACTCTTGAGTGCCTTACGTGTGTCAGATTATTTGTGTGACATATATGCACGTATGCACTCCATCATCCAGCTCGTAGAAAACCTATCTACTGCGGCTGGTACCGGAAACTCCTCATGTAAGGATGCTATTATGTAGTCCTTGCTCCCCTCCGGTATGTTTTTCCAATGATCCAAGACGTTGTGCCGAAAAACTTATTAGCACAACTCTCTCATGCGAGCCATCACCCTCCTCTCCTCATCATTCATGATGATGACTCCTAACCTATCATCTACAAGGTAGGCATACCCCTCTAAGATGGGTCCTCTCCCACCTGCGACCATGCTCCTGGGCATATCCAGGAGACCCCTATACATCTGGTGTACTGATCACGGTAGTATCTATCGGAGTAGCACCCATAGGGATGCCCCCTACGGACGACTGATCAAGAGTTGGAGTGACTGGAGTAGACGTCCCCATAGGTGTGACAAATCATGGAGGTGACACAACTCCAGCAGAACGACGAGACGGAGACACCACATCCATGCCTCCACAACAACCACCTGAGCCACGCTTTCTGAAACCGCCACGAGAGCGAGAAGTAGCATCTGTATCCCGAGCTGACCGTGGGCTCACTGCATTCGGATCTCTACAGTATCCCCCTGACCCTGAAGCACTCCCTCCGTCTGGCCTAAGTCTGGAGCGTTGACCTTGTCTGCTCAAAATTGAAGCATCTGATCACGCCGAAGTAGATCTAATAGAGCGGCCTGACGATGTTAGAGACAGCTGTTAACCCTAAAATGAATGAAGGTGGAAAATTTGGAAAAGCTAAAGCAAAAGACAAAGACAAAGGCCAAGGAAAAGAGAAACGGAAGACAAAGACGCACAAGGAGAAGAGTCCTAAATAAGAGAGAAAGGCACACAAGGAAAAGCGCAAGTCAAAACTTTTGTAAAAGAGCGCAAGCGCATCATGGTTTAATTCAAGGAGCGCCGGGCTCTCACCCGTGCAATTTGTAAATGTAGATGGGCAATGGAAAGGAAGCTAGAAAGATAGAAGGACAATGGGAAAAAGGGCCTAGGCTACGGCCGGCCATGTAAAAAAGGGGAAAAGGGGATGACCACCCAAAAGGGATTTAGGGTTTTGTATATAAAGTTGGAAAGTGAATGAGAAGCTCATTCTTGTATGTGGCCAAAAGTAGCTCTCCTCTTCTTCTTCTTCTTCCTGTTCTTGCTTGCTTGAGCTTGTGCTTGAGAGAGGGAGTGAGTGTATGAGGGTGAGGGACCGAGGAGGAGAAGCTCTCCATCTTCTCCTCTCTTCTTCTCTTCTCTTCTCTTCTCTTCTCTTCTCTTCTCTTCTCTTCTCTTCTCTTGCTCGCGACAATGGAGCTTGGAGCGTGGAGCTTGAGGATGGAGCTTGCTTGAAGCTTGCACTTGGATCGTGGAGCTACCGGAGTGCGCGGGAGAGGAGGTAACTCGAACGACACGGAGGTAAGCTCACTACACCCGTAGATATGGATGGCGCGTTGGCTATGTGAGAGGTAGCCATTAGTGCTCAACTTGGAACTCTTGAAACAATAAGCGGTCCGTGGGTCTTGGCGGTTGAGCGAAAGCTCCCACATTTTGGTTCCGTTGTTGCTGGGACCAACGGATTCAAGCCTTGAGCACCTGCGTGCTTCGAATCGAGCATCAAAGTAAGGGGTTTCCTCCGAACCGATGCTTGAGATAGGTAGGAAGTGAGGGGGATTGAAGATGGTATTCGATCTCCTTGGCAAGTAAGTTTTTTTCTTTTTTGAGATTTATGTTGTGAGATGGAGTAGTGTAGGTATTTACTTTGTGATTTGGATGCATTAGGGTAGGAAAAAACAAAGAAAAAGAAGAAAAACAAGCATCAGGGTTTCTGCTGTCATAACAGGGCATGGGGGTTTGATTCGTTTGCCGATTTGCATTTTGGAGTTTATTGACGATTCCCAGGTATATAGATCTTTTTCCCATCACTCCAACATCATTCCTGTGGAATCTTGTAGCTTATAATAAGCAATACCTTAAGATTTTGGACGATTTCATGCTCGAAAGTGCGTTCAGGTCGGTGGATCGGACATCCGATTTTGAGAATTGGACGCTCGGACAACCGTCCGATCGAACCATCCTGTCTGATCGGACCACTCGGACCAACCCGTCCGATTTTGGAAATCGGACCACTCGGATACTCGGACTAACCTGTCCAATCGGACACTTCGTCTGATCGAGAAAATCGGACCCACCCCTGTCCGAATCACAAAATCGGACCAGTCCAGAATTGGACCACCCCAGAATCGGACCACCCCAGAATCAGACTTTCCAAAATCGGACCAGAGTCCAAAATCGGACCAATCCAAAATCGGACCAGTCCATAATCGGACCAGTCCAGAATCAGACCAGGCCGTCCGACTCCCAGAATCGGATGTGACCAAAATCGAACCACTGGGTCGATCGGACTAACCCAAAATCGGACGTCCGATTCTGATAATCGGACTCCTGAAAATCGGACATCTGAGAATTGGACAGAAAACTATCAAAATCGGACAGGTATCTAGAACACAATTTTTGACACATCTAAACCCCGAGATTGATCCCAAAGACTACGTAGAGCTAAAGGCACATCATAGATCCATCACTGGGCTAAAATTTAGAGCACGTAGTTCAAAATTTGGCTATAAACGGTCCTCCAAATTGTGCATGGCTTTTACCGTAATAGCCCTGCGGGCCGAGGGGACTGCCCCTCCCCCCCGGACCCCCGCAAAGGGGGCTCTGCCCCCTCCGCACCTCCCCCAAGTAGGTTGGAGGAAAAACGCGCGTCATGACAGGTCCTCCAAATAGTGTAGTAATGGCTCTACACGAGCATGGATCCTCACTTGTAAAAGAGCAACCAAAAGCCCATACCCGAACAGAGAGAAACAGAGACCCTAGAACCTCAACGGGCCAATCTAGCCATCCAGGGCAAAAAGGCCACACCACAAGAACACATGTACATTGTGTTGAAATTGCATCTAGCCAAAGCAGAATGCAACATCATCAAGATATCAATGTGAGGATGACTAGATATGACAGTCCTGACGATAAATGTACCTTGAGCAGCGCTACACAAACGACCCAAGACCTTAGTAGCGAATCCACATCTGACTGTGCAGTTAGGGACTCAAAGGCATCTGTCAAAAGGCTTAAATTTACAAGCCAAGACCCGGAAGATGAAGACATAGTACCACCTGATTATCTTAGGGTCAAACTCACCGCGAAAAGAGAGCATACTATCGATGCTCTGATTGATGGAGCAGATTTTAACATCTTGACCTATGAATCATGGACTCTACTAGGCCAACCAGAGCTCACACTGACTAGTGCAACTCTTAGCCCTTATGGGGGACACCCACAAGCACTCATAGGGAAGTGCAAAATCCTTGTGACAATTGAAATGGAAAGCTTGCCTATCCTATTTCATGTTTCTCCAAATAGTGCTAGCTGCGGGAAAGAAACCCTCCTAGGAAGACCCTTCAAAAGGGCGACCAAATGTGAGGCTGACTACGTAGCTCGAAGGATACACCTGACGCTACTGGGTGTGAGGATAGTCACCACCTTTAGCAAGGGTGACCTCATCAAACCTCGAGGGAAAGGCAAGGAAGGTGATGACATAATAGTCAAGCCTACAAACGAGGGCAAGGACTTGTTGGAAGAGTTGATACAAGCACAGGTCGAACAACGAGAACCAGTGAGTGAGGCCATGCCTGAAACAAGAAGGTCAAGAGACAATGCCAAGGACGGGCTTTGGACTTACAAATATCGTAGAAGACCACGAAAGAAGCCCAAGCCTTATAGACAAAGGCATCGATGGAGAGGTAGCACAACACCACGATGGATATCCAAGGCATTGCTTCGTGCTCAAGGGTATTATGCAGGCAACCAATGGATTTGGGTACTAAAACCCCCTGCTAAACCACCTCTGTCAGAAGCCCAAATTATGTCAAAAGCAAAGAGGCGTAGGGGGAAACCTAAACGAAAATCCACGACTCGAACCAAAAGTATTAGAGTGATTGAGCCCCTCATGATTGAAATCAAGAAGCCAAACATGACCTATCAAAAAGTAGATCCTCAATCTAGCGGGCTTAGCAAGCAGATATCAGAGGTAACTGTCGGGCATGCACAAGATCCACTAGTGCCCAAGGAGCCTTTGACTTCCCAAGAGGATAATGAGCACCACATGCACAACATTGCTCATGATAAGGCTGATTGCTCAACAAAGCTAATGACAGAATCATCTAACAATCACGAGCAAATTCTCCAGTCAGTACCAAGCCCACATAGGAGTCCCAAATCTCCTACATCCTCTTCACCTAACTGGACACGGGAAGCACGACAGCAGCAGCCTCGTGCTGGTGCTCAATTTACACAAGTGAATGTGCAAAGGGCAACAAAAGGCACGACCACTTCTGATCTGCCTAAGGACTTGACACCACAATCCCCCAAGGGTAGCCATCCCACTAAATTAGCTGCTACTACTTCCAATCAGGGAACACAGCAGTCACAACCCTTGGCCGTGACAATGCCCCTTGCAGAACGTGTCCTTAGTAGTTTACCTGTGAAGGAGGTGTCGCAACCAACTTCATTAATAACTCTAGCACTTCCAAAGAGCCTAAAGCCTGGACTGGAAGAGTTAAACACATGGGAAATGGCTGAAGAGCTAGACTCCCCCAAAAGGGAGATAGTTGTACCCACGCAACCTGGCAAGGCTATTCCGCAGTCCACGACTAGGTTCCATGAGGACCCTCTAAAGAAGGGAAATGCTGAGGCCCGACCAAGCACATCAATGGTCGATATAGCCCAGGGTCCTGAGACGTTAGATACACCTGCGATGACCAAGAAAAAGAAGAGAAAAAAACGAAAACAACAACAATTGCAGGTGGTTGTGGACCCCAAGAACATTGAGACGAAGAGCGCCGGAGAGCTGACAAATAAAGCATCGAGTCCATCCACCAATGGACCCATTAATGCCTCTTTTAATAGTGGTGAAACCTCAGACACATCCGTATGCTATGAAAAAGCAAAGCGGTCGCTACCATCAGGTTGTTTGTAACACTCTATCCACTGGCAATAGAACTCACATTAACCAATCAAGAGTGGATACAACGTTGTCACAACAGGGTGACAAGGTCATACCAGTCACACCCAAGGAGAATCATGACGAAATAACGAAGCCTCAAGAGAAACAAGGAAACCCCAAGAGCATGAGCAATCCTAGCGTTGATCAATCTTGCTCATACAGGCCTGAACCCCTAGCTATGCTAAAGCCTAGGCAAACTCCTAGAACTTTGCATGAAATAGCAACCGAGCAAGCCCTCGTTGAAAATAGAAGTGTCGCAGAATGCTTAACTGAGTTGGATGCTAAGCTCAAGGTGTTTGCACGCGTTTACGTCATTGCGGACATGGGCACAATCCCCAAGGAGTAGCTTGGAGATTACTTGCCCTTCCCTTTATCTTGGGAAGAGCAGGAACACCTTGATGAGCACTATAGCAGGCTCCTACACGAACGCTTGCAACTCATCTCGGGTGAGAAAGTTGACGAACTGCGCTTAACCGTCACGTTCAATGAAGTGCTCTACCAACCAAATCTCGTAGACCTAGAGCAACTAAAGCGACTGTCAGCAGGCCAGAGTCGGTTTGAGCAGCGTTGGTGTGAAAACCGCGTTGCAATGGCTGAACTAGGAGCCCAGATCATGACAGTCTCAGAGGAGCGATTGGCCAAATGGCAGTCTCAAAGAGACCCAACCTATGTGGCACCAACTTCCCTTCGAGTGCTGACTGGCATTCGGGGTACGGACTTAGCTGGAACTAGCCTAGAGAGCCCTTTGATTGATAAGGTTCTCACTGAGGAGGAGTTACATGTTGCCAGTAGACTCGGACAAGGTTCCATGCTGCTCGATGTGGCAAAATATCTATTGGTACTGAGTAAGCTGCCACGAGTGCTGGATGCGTGTGCCACACTCCAGTACAATCCTGAGTTCTACAATTGGTTTTTATCCCGGTAAAGCGATATGGACTCATGGATATGTATATAAATAAACAATGACTTTTGTAACCCTGTATAAACATCATCAACACACACAAGCAATAAAAACCCAAGCACAGACAGAAGAATCGGGGCCAACAGGTTACGTTAAGCCGGTCCCCTTTTCACCAGATCATGTCTGCCTCTGAGCAAAGGGCATGCACCCGCATTGCCACCATGGAAAACCCTAGCCAATGTCCCTCATGATGTAAACAGGGCGCAGTCCCTCTCTACACACTTTCCCTTCCCGGCCTATCCTTCCGAGGATGAGCCCTCCAAACGTAGGACCACCAACCGCCGACGTAACCTGGCGTGAGCCAAGATCTGCTCGTAGTTAGAGGCTAGAGGGACACCATTACAATGAGTACAACATGTTCTGCGCCTTCTCTTCTAGTCATATGCGTTTGACAACCCACACGGAAATCCCTTCTATGCGAACAATCTTATTCCATATCAAGGCCTAACCCTTGGATTGCATCTTGCAGGCTTCCAGATGGAACACACGGAGAACCACGGACATCTGGCATGCAAAGATACTCTTCACAGACGACGAGAGCATGCGGCACGTGCCCCTCCACTGATACACTATGTACCCACTCTCAAGAAATATGCAAAGAAGCGAGGGCCTAAGCGACACCGACCCGGACGAAGGCCGAAGAATCCCCGGGCCAAGAGAGTCGAGACTCAAAGAAACGCGCAGCAGGTGGCAACGGTAGTTGCACAGACCCCCAATGTACACTCGGGCACCAGGTGCCCACGAAGAGAAAAGGCGGCCTAGGACAAGGAAGAATTTAATGAACTATTTAAAGACATTTTCGAAACGGTCGCGGCCCGGGATTACACCATTCATGTCCCAGCCGACATGTTTCCTGCCCAACCTCGCAGGAGCCCCGCACCAGCATTGCCCCAGTCGCCTAGCCAACCGGACTCACCTCGCCTAGTACATATCAACTAAGCCCCTATGATGTACAAGTAGCTTGACAAGTCATCATGCCATAACTTTTTGTTTTTTATGAGTGAAGGGGCAAGATCCCCACTTGTACACACTTCCTTCACCTACTGTTAATGTATGCGACCTTAACAAATAAGGGGATGGGCATCATAGCATTCTGAAAAATTATGTTTTAATATGATTGCATTGGTTCGGTGTACTTAACGCAAGCGAGCATATACTCTCACGAAGTGACAAATGGATGCAGAATGACACAGGTCAATGTCTAGAAGCGTTTAATATCCAAGTCACCACAAAACCACCAACCCCACAAAGAACCATTATGGAGGAAGTGACAGGAATACCAAGAAATAAAAGCCATGATGGAAACGCAACTGGATGAGAACCCAAGGACACCTCTACAGAAAAAGCACAAATTGCAACTGAGCATGGCCAAAGCATAATCATCGATTACCTCCTCCTTCTTGGCCAAACTCTATGTTCAAGCAGGAGCCACACTCTCAACAAGGGCGAACATCTCTTCATCATCCAGGACTCAATTCGCAAGATGCTCTGCCCTTGTCCATGCACAACTCACTCCAAGTGCTACCTCAATTGTTCAATGTCTCACATGTTACAAAGAGGTTTGCAAAATCTCAGGTGTATCTCTTCATCTCAACAACAGTTCCTCTAGCATCAAGGTTGGTGACACAATCATCTCTGTAATATCAATTCTTCATAGCCTTTGAATCCCAACATTTCTCAATCCAAATGAAAGGCTAACAGCCTCAATGTATGGCATTGATTGTATTCACTTTTCCCACCAAAAAAGAAAAAGAAAAAAGAAATAAATAAATAAAAAAATAAAAAAATAAAAAGAACCATTTTAAAAAAACGCACACGATACAGCACCACACCTAGGGGTCCTCAAATTAGGTACGTCCAGTGACCTTGGTCGGTTGGATCCGTCCCTAATTCCCTAGCCCTTTGTACATCCCCCACAATTGTTCAGGGCACATCAAGGGCAGGACATACCTAGGGAGCTTGCCTCGCCTATGGTTAGACATGTCACCCTGAACCACTTGCACAATTCTTTTGCACTCATCTCAATGCCATTACAATCAATAGTGGTAAGCAAGGCATGAAAGACAATGGAAAAGTACACCATACTTTTCAAGCACTACAAGTAGCCACTAGCTACCAAAGGCTAAGACATCAAGGAGCTCAATTATGCTACATTGTCGTGACTAGACCATAATGATGTCTCAAGCAATCTTCAAGTGTACTCCCCGTCTTCATCGACAAATTTTTCCCTCAACTTAGCCCCTTGCTTCACTGCCCATTGCTATACAAGGAACCAGGCCGACAATCTTCTAACTACGTAATATCTAAGTATGCACGAGCACTCACATAATATCTGCACCGAAGTATATACACAGTTTGGGTCCTCAAGTGCACGACAATACTCTCAGCTTGCTTAGAGTTCGACCTGTCTCCCAAACTAATCAAAATATGTCTTGTGCACGATAAAAATACTAGCACTACCCCTTAGGGAGAGACCACATGAGAGGTTTTCACTTGCAGGTATTGAAGACTCCAACGATGGTATCGTTCGCTCTTCATCAACACTCAACTCTGAATTCCTATCCTTATCACCCTGTAAGCCTTCCAAGAATCAGCATGTATAGAATCCCCAATAAACTGCCACTTGTACTCCATCAGTGCAACCCTCCCAAAGAATAGCCCTACCACCAACTCCCATTGCCCTACCACCTACCACTCAACCCACCAATGTGCCCCCAATGACCTTCCTCCCCACCACTACCAACACTCCACCATGGCAACCACAGACGTCCTTGCGACCCACATCTTCGGTGCATGCTACACGCTTGCTACCTACGACGGTGAGTGCCATGGGACTGGCACTCATCTAGGAGGGGGGTAATGTTAACCCTCAAACGAACGAAGGTGGAAAATCCGAAAAAGCTAAAGCAGAAGACAAAGACAAAGGCCAAGGAAAAGAGAAACGGAAGACAAAGACGCACAAGGAGAAGAGTCCTAAATAAGGGAGAAAGGCGCACAATGAAAAGTGCAAGTCAAAACTTTTGTAAAAGAGCGCAAGCACATCATGGTTTAATTCAAGGAGCGCCGGGCTCTCACCCGTGCAATTTGTAAATGTAGATGGGCCGTGGAAAGGAATATAGGAAGATAGAAGGACAATGGGAAAAAGGGCCTAGGCTACGGCCGGCCATGTAAAAAAGGGGATGACTGTCCAAAAGGGATTTAGGGTTTTGTATATAAAGTTGAAAAGTGAATGAGAAGCTCATTCTTGTGTGTGGCCAAAAGTAGCTCTCCTCTTCTTCTTCTTCTTCTTCTTCTTGCTTGCTTGAGCTTGTGCTTAAGAGAGGGAGAGTGAGAGTGTGAGGGAGTGAGTGTGTGAGGGTGAGGGACCGAGGAGGAGAAGCTCTCCATCTTCTTCTCTCTTCTTCTCTTCTCTTCTCTTGCTCGTGGCAATGGAGCTTGGAGCGTGGAGCTTGAGGATGAAGCTTGCACTTGGATCGTGGAGCTACCGGAGTGCGCGGGAGAGGAGGTAACTCAAACGGCACGGAGGTAAGCTCACTACACCCGTAGATATGGATGACGCGTTGGCTATGTGAGAGGTAGCCATTAGTGCTCGGCTTGGAACGTTTGAAACAATAAGCAGTCCATGGGTCTTGGCGGTTGAGCGAAAGCTCCCACAACAGCTCCTGGTCCACCATGTCTTTGAATCTCGCCAACTGATTTGGAGACATGCACGTGAAGATATCCTGCAACTCCTCATCTCTCATCCCTCGACTCATCTTGATGATCTAAGTATCCACAAAGGTTACCTGCACAGAAAAAAAATGATGGTAGCATAATCAATTTAAATCATAGAAAGCACAATAATATAAATCTTTAAAAAATGATCTTACTTAAAATGCATATCTTATGTACCCTTATAAGCGATTAGTCAACGAATTGAGTAAGTGGATGCTCCAAGTATGAAGTATCCTATGGTCCCATGTCAATCTCCTGACACAACTTGGCATAAACTGGAAGGTTGATAGACATGTCACCACAAAAGGATGAGTCCACCTCGTTCTCAAAGAATTCTTGGACTCTTGTATTTCCATCATTGTTACCCGATGCTAGCTCCTCTATATGCTCCAAGCTTTCAGTGGCCTCCACCCCTTGCAATATCGACCCCTCTATTTGCATATTATCCTCATCTATTGCTCAGAACATCGCTTTGATCATATACTCTCGCACTTCAGGGAGCTGAAGGTATAACATACCACCATCAAGGTTGTCGGGGGTTTAGATAGAAGATTACCTGTTCACAAACACGTATAAGAGAGATTTAACTATTGTGGCATATACCATGTCGTAATACAATTAACAAACAAATGAGTTCATGCACCTATTCACAATGGGCAGACATGAGAGAACGTAGACCTGAGAGAACGCATCATACCCGTCGAAGTGCGGATAGAATTGACTATTTGCTTCACAATGTGCTCTTCTTTAGTGGACAAAGCCCAAGGAGCGCGAGCTAGCTGCATGCGACCATCAGCACTCGACTGCGGCCAAAGCGCCTCCATCTTGCCTACCTCCTTCAAATCCATTCGTGCCCCTATAGTGTCTCTCTTTCCTCTGATGTGGTCCCATAGCAAGTTGTCCATGTTCTTGAAAATATGCATAGGATCCAACAAGTGGTTGATCTGTAAGTGGGTCCAATATGGCAACTCGTAGAAAACTGAGAACCGTTGCATTCCGTTTGGATGTGACTCCACGTGGACCATTTTCAGCTCGTACCAGCTTTGGGCATTAATACGTCTTGGAGGTCGTCCAAGAAAACCTTCCCTGAGTTCATGACCCTCTGGCAAGAAAGTGGCGTGTCCTTGATATACCATCTTCTTCATGGTTCATGACCTTCAAGAGTCTAACTGTGGCCCACACAATGGACATGCATGATAACCTGAGCTAACCAGACCTATCCCAACACCTCTATCCAGTGAATACAAACTTGCGAGCTATGATAGATATTACCAACGAGAACACAAGCCTATTTACCTAAGCACTCTCCGAATCCCGGAAAGTCATGCATCGTCCACATGAGAATGGCTTGAATATTGGCAAACCGTCGACCATCGTGCTTACTCATATCTTGCACAGTGACCCCCTCCTCCCACAAAATCTTAAGCTCATCGACTAATGGACGAAGATACATGTCCATATTTTTGACTTTGTAGTGGCTGGGGATGAGTAAGCTAAGGATGAGATGTCCTTTCTTCGTAGAAAGCCATGGAGGGATATTGTAGTTGACAAGGACTATAGGCCACACACTATAAGAAGTTGAGCGCAGACTGAATGGGTTCACGCCATCCATTGCAAGATCGAGCCGAAGATTCCTTGGCTCTCGGGCAAAGCCTGGGAAGGTGGAGTCAATGTGGCTCCATGCGCATGAATCTACTGATATTCATTGAACTCCATCTATGGACCTATTCTGCACATGCCACGTTGTCAAGCTCGCCATGTCGAACGTACGAAACATGTGGTTTATGCGAGGGATAAGCAAAAAGTGTCTAAGAACTTTTTGAGGGGTGGTTTGTCCTTGCAAGTCCTATCGATACCTATGAGAACCACACTTTGGATGCATGGATGCTGTTGTAGTCCATGCCAAGCTTTCGTAAAACATGTCATGCATCATCATGAGACTCAGGCATGGTATTTACAAGTGATAATATATGGTATTTACAAGTGGTAATATATGGTATTTAAAACAAGTGCTTTGGCAAGCTCTTTCTTCACATAGTCAAAAGATACTTTGCAAGCATTACTCCATGCAAACTGATAGTTAAAGGACAATAAGTTCGTCAGTGGCAACGTTCTTTCTGCCAAGGCATTGATAAACCTCCGATAATACCCTACCGATGACAGAAAGTATGCACTTCCTTTGGAGTACGTGGCGGACTCATGGTGACTATGACCTTGATTTTTTCAGGGTCAGTCACAATCCCTACGGAACTGACCACATGGCCTAACAATAGCCCATAAGGCACTCCAAAGGCGCACTTTTGCGGGTTGAGAGCTATGCAAACTTGTTTGCAATGCTCGAAACACTTCCGCAAAATGATCAATGCCTTTCTCTTACGGTGGCTGCCCCCAGGTCATCAATGAATACTTTCAACTCCTCTGGGGAGATGTCACCAAAGGTCTTGTCGGCTGTTCTTTGCCACGAACCAGGTGCATTACATAACCCAAATGCCATCACATGGTACGCAAAGGTACCGAAGACAGTGATAAATGTCATTTTCAGCTTGTCTTGCTCAACAATCGCCATTTGGTTATACCCTACAAAGCAATCCATGAATGAATATATTTCTCTACCCGCCAATTGATCCAAAATTTGGTTAATAAACGGCTACGGATAGTAATCTTTAACAATCTTTTTATTTAGCTCTCTAAAGTTTACACAAAGACAGATTTGATTCTTCTTCTTCTTCTTTCTAATCACAACTAGCGAACACCATTCAGTATGCTGAACTGGGAAGATCAAACCCGCCTTCCACAACTTTTGAATCTCTTCAAATAGCCCGTCCCTTAGTTCAAAATGTCAAAGATGTGAGATCTAGAGCATGGTAGAGGCGGATGCTATGGAGGATGGAAGATGAAGAGAGAACTCATGGTGACATTGACAAAGAAGACAACTGTTTATTACACAAGTAAATTAGGTTCAAAGATTGAGACTTGGACTCATAAAGACATTATTGTGTAGTACTGACAATGACACAGACACTTGACAGAAAGAGACAAGTACTATTGCATTATCATCATTTGAAAGTGATAGTCAAGTACATCATTATATAGGATTGCTTGGTAGCACACTACATCCATTGTGCCTATGGGATCTATCTCTCTTCCTAGAATGAATTGCATCTCCCTAGCCTAGCTGTTCCATACAAAGGGGCATACATAGGGTGTGATTGGCAGATTTTCAACACCCCTCCTCAATCACAACCTGAAAGTACAAAGTGTGTAGAGGCTATAATGAGAACCACCTGCAAAGTGTGGGCATACCACAGACATGGCAAAACACCAGAGGCTGTCACAGAAAAGGCTAAGTGTGGGTACCATAAACATGGTGGACATCCAGAGGCTGTAACAGGGGCCTCACAAAGTATACAGAGGCTGTAGTACAAGGCTACATGAGGAGTTTTTACAA
Source organism: Lygodium microphyllum (assembly GCF_053477565.2). Classification (NCBI taxonomy): domain Eukaryota; kingdom Viridiplantae; phylum Streptophyta; class Polypodiopsida; order Schizaeales; family Lygodiaceae; genus Lygodium; species Lygodium microphyllum. Next base: position 9,518,218 of record NC_141160.1, read on the forward strand.
GCTTATGAAAGGAACATTAAGGCATGTACAATGCTTTTTAAAACAAAAGATGAGAGACAAGGACCGATAGGCCCTTGTGGTCTTTTTCAGCATCTGCTATTTCTTTGTCATCATGGAAAATCTTCTTGCCTTTAATCTTTGGTTCTTCAGCTTTGAATGATGTGGTCTTTTGGTCTTCATGGGGGCTGATCTTCTTCTTGTCCTTCTTCCTTTGCTCTTTGATCTTATGGTCTTTTTGGTCTACTTCTTCTTTGACTTTGCTTGCAGCTTCAGTCTTCATGTCCATGTCCCCCTCAAGCAAAGACATCTCATTCTTCATGATGGAAAAAGTAGCTGGAGTGTCTTCAAAAACTTTAGATGGAATCATTGATTGAACTTTGATGTAGACAGCTCCATGTCTTTCTGCAAGTAAGATAGACAAGTCTTGCATGCAATGTAAATGGGCAACAAGAGTAATGTTACTCTTTATGACAGGTAACCACCCAAGAGACTTCATGCTTGGCATTTCCATGATGGAATCAGCTTCAAATCTCTGAAACTTTCCAACACAGAGTTGAAATCTAATGTGTCAAAAGACACATCCAATGTCAGTGTGAAAACACACTATGTAGTATCAAAAGATACTATGGTTGTACTTGATGATGGTTATTGATGTGTGTCCTTCAATCTTGAACTTGATCTTGAGGTCTTTTCAAAACTTCAAGAATCTTCCAAATCTTCTGAGTTTCACAATGGCTTCACTTGACTGGGATTGATCAGCAACCAAATGTGTTAAGGGACACAAGTGGAATCTCACAATACTTGTCCTTGAATGCTTCGAGCCTTCCACATCTTCAAGATCTTCAAAGATTGCTTGTTGGATGTTGAAATCTTGTTGGAGGATTCTGATCAGAGTGGCTTAGACTTGCTTTAAGTGGCAGGAGTGAGAAATGAAGTGGAAGAGAAGTTTGACACAAAGTAGCTATGGAGTCTCTGTTAGGGTTTCTAAGGCAACGTATGTGTTTTCGTCTGAAGCAGGAGATATGCACAATCATTGGGGCTGAAACTTGGTGGTTAGATAGCCTAGATAGTAAGCTTCCTTTACCCTATGGTCGCAAGAAGAATGGCGCTAGGTATGGCGAGATCAGATCGTACGATCAAATAGGAGCGCAGATATGGTAGCGATCACGAATTTGTGCAATGTTGGAGCGTAGATGGACCAATGTTGGTGTTTGAAGTGACAAGAGGTAGCGCCTTGAGCCAAGGAATGTATCTCCAAAAGAAAGCATGTTAAGATATTGACTGTGGAGGGAGATCGAGAAGCTCCAAGGAGGCTGGGTGCAGGTTTGGTTATGGCTGCCAAACAGGGCAGTGAGAAAAAAGAGTAGAAGATGAAGTCCTGAGCTGGACTGAGCTCAACTGAGCTAGATGAAAGTGAAATGGAGATGAAGGAGTAGTGCCATGCCCATCTGCGCTCTAATACCATGTCAAAGATGCGGGATCTAGAGCATGGCAGAGACGAAAGCTATGGAGGATGGAAGATGAAGAGAGAACTCATGGTGGCATTGACAAAGAAGACAACTGTTATTAAACAAGTGAATTACGTTCCAAGATTAAGACTTGGACTCATAAAGACATTCTTGTGTAGTACTGACAATGACACAGACAATTGATAGAAAGAGACAAGTACTATTGCATTATCATCATTTGAAAGTGATAGTCAAGTACATCATTATATAGGATTGCTTGGTAGCACACTACATCCTGTAAAATATTACACGGCGCAGCGAACAGAATCTGAGAAAGAGATAGAGAGTACACAACAGATAAGAGGAGAATCAGTAAAATTCTTTAACTCCAAACAACTGATACAAAGATGGCTCTGTCCACCCGTGCGCTTCCACTGTGTGAAGCTTAGATGGCGATCTAGACAGAAGATAGGTGAAGAGCTTAAGGCTAGCTGGAACAACAACTCTAACTGGGTGAAAGATGAGTGTAAGATGGCTGCGAAGGGGTTTAGCTTTTATAGCCCGCGAAGGTCGTTAGGTCGGCCTGCTGACCGACCTACCATATGAGCCTCCACTAGTCGGCCAGGGAATATTCCAGGGAATATTCCCTTTACCATCGGGCCGGGGGCGCTGCCCCCGGACCCCCGCCAGGGGGGCCGCTGGCCCCCCTGGGACCCCCCAGCCAGGGGCCGCTTCCGCGGCCCCCGGACCCCACAATAGGGGCCCCTTTTAACTCCCTTACCACGCAACTCAATGCAATGTGCCTCGAGTTGCTACCAGCTTAACCACTCCGTCTAACCCAAAGATTAGACCCACAGCAGTCACCTTTTTGCCATCCGGTCACATAGACCTCATCTGATATACAAGTCAGGACTCAACCAATGTCCGGGCTCACATTTGGCTTCTCCTCATAATGGGGGCCTTACAACTTTGAGCACCATGGATCATTGGTAGCACCTAATGAGGGTGGGGCATTGATCATATCTAACACCCCCCCTCAATGTCCACCCATAGGTGAACTATCTCCTCGGCCCAATGCCGAGTCTCTGAAGATGAACTTGAAGCAGATCCTTCGTAAGTGCTTTGGTGAAGATATCTGCTCCATTCTCCTCTGTTGGACAGTAGACCAATTCCACTATCCCATCCTCCATCAAATCACGCACATAGTGATACTGGATCTCTATATGTTTGGTGCGTGCATGAAACACTGGATTTTTGGCAATGGTGATGCAACTCTGATTGTCACATCTCAGCACAGTTGGTTCTTCATCCTGCACTCCCATATGCCATAGAATCCTTCTCAACCATACGGCCTCACATGCAGCAAAACAAGCTGCCTTGTACTCTGCTTCGGTAGAAGACAATGCCACTGTTGGTTGCTTCTTACTAATCCAAGAGAAAATTCCTGAACCCAGAGAGAAACAATAACCAGAAACTGACTTCCTGGAATCAATGTCTCCTGCCCAATCTGAGTCACAGTTCCCCACAAGAGAAGTTCCGAAACTGTATGTGATACCATAGTCAAGAGTTTTCTTCAAGTATCTGAGCACCCGCATCCCAGCCTTCCAATGACTCTCATGAGGTTTGTTTGAGAACCTGCTCAAAACACCAACAGCAAAACTGATATCTGGTCTGGTGTTACACAAGTAGATTAGACTGCCGACCAACCTCCTATACCTCCCAATGTCTGCTAGTGCTGATGTATCCTCAACGGATAACTTTACATTCACCTCCATAGGTGTAGCTATCTCCTTGCACTCGGTCATGCCAAATGCCTTCAAGATCTCCCATGCATACTTCTTCTGAGAGATGAAGATCTTTCCTGGCTCTTGCCAGACTTCAATCCCCAAACAATAGTGCAGCAAGCCCAAGTCTGTCATTTCAAACTCAAAACTCAAAGCCTTTCGAGTTTGGTTGATCATATCTTCATAGTCACCTGTAATAAGAAGGTCGTCCACATATAGGACAATCACTGCAGACTTTTTACCATCCCTGTAAACATACAAGTTAGCATCTGAGGCACATCTTTTGAAGTTTAGGTTTAAAAAGAACCTATCTATCCGTTGGTACCATGCTCTGGGGGCTTGTTTCAGCCCATACAATGCCTTCTTCAGTTTACACACTTTGTTCTCAGAATGGGGGGCCTCAAACCCTGGTGGCTGAGCCACGTACACCTCCTCCTTGAGGTCACCATTTAAGAACGCTGACTTAACATCCATTTGGTACACTGGCCACTTCTTGTGGGCAGCCACTGCAAGTACCGTGCGAATAGTGGTCATTCTGGCAGTTGGGGCAAATGACTCTTGAAAATCAAACCCTTCAACTTGTGAAAATCCTTGGGCAACCAGTCTAGCTTTGTACTTTTCTAAGGTACCATCAGCCTTGTACTTTACCTTCCAGATCCACTTGGTGCCAATAATCTTCCGCTTTGCTGGCCGATCCACTAGCTCCCAAGTGTCATTCTTCATTATGCTGTCATACTCCGCCTGCATAGCAGCCTTCCATGATGGATCTGCAAGTGCTTCTTCTAAGTCAGTTGGCTCCTTTACTTCTCTCATAATCTCAACCATCAAGGCCATGTTGACTATGTGAGCAGAAGCCCTCCTTTGCTCCTCTATTCTCTGAGACCTCCTTGGTCCGTCTGCCTTCTCCTCAACAGATGCAGGCATAGGATTATTGTGGTCATAGAGCTGCTTCACCCAGCGCGGCAATGGCTTTTCCGGTGGGGTGATGTCAGGTTGGTGAACTTTTTTCTCATCATCTGAAGATGATGCTTCCTCCTCCTTAAGGATAGGGATAGCTCTCGGGACAGGTTCATAGTGGACTACTTCTTCGCTTGATGATAAAGTGGAAGACCTTGCCTTCTCCTCCTCCACTGTATGCGGCTCCTCCTTGAACACCACATCACGGCTCGCGATGATCTTCTTTGCCTCTTGGTCATATAACTTGTAAGCCTTCTGCTCATCACTATAACCCAAGAAGATACATTTTCTGCTTTTTGGTTGTAACTTGTTTCTCTTCTCATCTGGAACATGTGCATAACATTCACATCCAAAAATTCTGAAATGTGAAACAGATGGTTTCTTACCAGTGTAAGCCTCATGAGGTGTTTTTCCCTTGAGAGCCTTTGTGTAGCTCCGATTTAGAATGTAGACTGCAGTATTAACAGCTTCAGCCCAAAAATGGTTAGGCAATCCCTTGCCCTTTAGCATGCATCTTGCCATCTCCACAATGGTACGATTCCTGCGTTCCACAACACCATTCTGCTGAGGTGTGTGAGGCGTCGTCAATTGACGCTTGATCCCTTTGCTCTTGCAAAAGCCTTCAAACTCCTTTGAGTTGAACTCACCACCACCATCTGTTCTAAATTTCTTCACACTTTTCCATGTTTCATTCTCAACAAGTATTAGCCATTCTTTAAACTTACCAAAAGCTTGAGCCTTATCACGAAGGAAGTACACCCACATCTTCCTACTGTAGTCATCGACAATCAACATAAAATAAGAAGATCCCCCCAAGGCCTGTGTAGGCATCTTACCACACAAGTCAGCATGCACCAACTCTAGAGGAGCATGTGCTCTATTCTTGCTTTCTTGTGGAAATGCCTTTCTCTGTTGCTTGCCCATCATACAAGCTTCACATGGTTCCTTCAATTCAGCTATTGTAGGTAGGTGAGCAACCATACCTTGCTTTTGCATCTCCTTCAATACTGCAAATCCGATGTGTCCAAACCTTTCATGCCAAAGCTTACTTGTGCCCACTCCAGCGGTGGCTGTAAGAGCACTTAGCTCATACAGGTTGTTCCTCCTTTCTCCTTTGCCAACAATTGTGCCAGCACTATCAATAATTTCTGCACCTGTCTTCTTGAACCTTACTTCATGACCAAGATCAGTTATGGCAGCAACTGATAAGAGATTTCTTCTGATTTCGGGAACATACAACACATTTGAAAGCTTTTTGACTTCACCATTTGCAGCAACAAAAGAAATAGTACCTGTGCCCGCAGCAGGGCATTTAGCATCATTTCCAACCGTCACAGTGATGGATTCTTGTAGAGGCTGCATAGAACTGTATAGACCTTTCTTGTTGGTCATGTGACGGGAGGCCCCACTATCCAACACCCAAGAGTCAGTGGTAGATTCTTCTTGCGCCGAGGAGCACACTTCCTCAATGGTCGCCATGAATAATTCCAACTCTGCTTCAGCCGTATTGGCTGTCTCTTTCCCTTTACTTTTAAGGGTACCATTCTTTTCATCTGCCTTCTTGACACGACAATCTGAAATTGCATGTCCTTTCTTCTTACAGTAGAAGCACTCTCCTTGAAACTTCTTCTTGCCGCCCTTCTTCTTTTTGTCACCATCATTTTTGGTGGAGGAAACACCTTTGCCTTTTGCATTGGCAGAGAATGCAGCATCTCCATTGTTGCTTCCTTCTCGGGCTTTCAGCCTCAACTCCTCCTCCATTAATAATGCACAAAACTCCTCAAAAGTCAAAGCTTGAGGTCTCACCTGAGTATTAAGGGCAGTTACTAGTCCATCAAACTTTTGTGGACAAATCCGAAGACACCTCCGAGCTAGCTCTTCGCTAGTCTTTTGTATCCCAGCGCCAGCCATCTGGTCGCGCAGATTCTTAATCCGAGTGATGAATGCTTCAACCGTCTCTCCTTCAGCAAACTTCTCCGCTGCTAGTTGATTCTCCAAGTTTTGAATCCTTGTTTGGTTTCGTGTTTCATACTGACTCCTTAGTACATTCCAAGCCTCTGACGCTTTGGTTGTATGCTGAATCAGAGTCAAAACACTGTCAGAACAGCTTGTAACTAAGGCACACAATGCATCTGCATTCCTTCGTTTCCAAGCTCGTAGAAGATCTGCATTCGGAGGAATCATCACACTAGGATTTGATGGGTCGGGGGTAGGCTGTGGTTCTGCGTCAGTCCCCAGCACAGTCTCCAGAAGCTCATAAGAATCAAGGATAGTAGTAATTTTGAACTTCCACAAGGTGTAGTTTGTACCATCTAACTTGCCTTCGCTGAAGGTTGGTGGACGAATCCTCAGTGTTTGAATAGCCGGTACAGCAGCACCACCTCCTGCACCGCTTCCTGATGCGCCAGAACTGCTTCCCGGAGTCGACATCGTTTCTCTTTGCTGTTGAAGCCTTTGCCTCTTGCACTCTCTCCGATCTCTAGAGTCCCCTGGGCTCTGATACCATGTAAAATATTACACGGCGCAGCGAACAGAATCTGAGAAAGAGATAGAGAGTACACAACAGATAAGAGGAGAATCAGTAAAATTCTTTAACTCCAAACAACTGATACAAAGATGGCTCTGTCCACCCGTGCGCTTCCACTGTGTGAAGCTTAGATGGCGATCTAGACAGAAGATAGGTGAAGAGCTTAAGGCTAGCTGGAACAACAACTCTAACTGGGTGAAAGATGAGTGTAAGATGGCTGCGAAGGGGTTTAGCTTTTATAGCCCGCGAAGGTCGTTAGGTCGGCCTGCTGACCGACCTACCATATGAGCCTCCACTAGTCGGCCAGGGAATATTCCAGGGAATATTCCCTTTACCATCGGGCCGGGGGCGCTGCCCCCGGACCCCCGCCAGGGGGGCCGCTGGCCCCCCTGGGACCCCCCAGCCAGGGGCCGCTTCCGCGGCCCCCGGACCCCACAATAGGGGCCCCTTTTAACTCCCTTACCACGCAACTCAATGCAATGTGCCTCGAGTTGCTACCAGCTTAACCACTCCGTCTAACCCAAAGATTAGACCCACAGCAGTCACCTTTTTGCCATCCGGTCACATAGACCTCATCTGATATACAAGTCAGGACTCAACCAATGTCCGGGCTCACATTTGGCTTCTCCTCATAATGGGGGCCTTACAACTTTGAGCACCATGGATCATTGGTAGCACCTAATGAGGGTGGGGCATTGATCATATCTAACACATCCATTGTGCCTATGGGATCTGTCTCTCTTCCTAGAATGAACTGCATCTCCCTAGCCTAGCTGCTCCATACAAAGGGGCTTACATAGGGTGTGATTGGCAGATTCTCAACACAAAAGGCATACGCCTTACTTTCTGATGTACATGGCAAGTACCTTCCTTTACAGGAATGGTATGCACAGCCAGACTGAGAGGAATACCCCTAAGTTTGTCATAGCTCCAAGCAAAGATGTCGCGGAACTCCTAAATTAGGGACACATAGTCCTCTCTCTCTTTTGAACTGAGCATGGAACCTAATTTTATTGGCCGCGAATCATTAGGCGTGTCCAACTCAATAACGTCTGCATCTCTTATTCGATCTTGAGGCTCTATCGGCTCATTCAAGGTTATCTGATAAATATCCTCTGTACTGGACCCTTCTTTAGATCCATCGCTCGATGACGTCTCACTACCAGATGGATCATCTAATGTTTCTAGTTCAGTGGAGGATAATGGAGCTCTCTCACTCTAAGGAGACTCAGGGTAAGCATCCAGTATTACACGATGGGCACCTCGACCTAGAATCACTCGACCAGTGGGTATATCGACTTGACAGTCTGTCCGTAGAATCCATGGCTTGCTTAGCAAAACATGATAGCTAGGACGTCTTGCAAACCTTATCACCCTAAAGTCCAGATAGCATTCCACGCTCACAACTATAACGTGGACTTTAGTGATGCAACCTTCTGGTTGTCTTAGACTATCATCAGCCATCCTAAGAAGTGTGGAGCCATCTTTTTGGATCTCTAGACCTAACCTCTCCATCAAATCTGAACTCATGATATTGACGGAGGATCCAATGTCCACAATAGCGTGCTCCACTAATATTCCATCCACATATGCTGGAACCTTAGGGCAATGCTTTTCAGCATGATTGAACCAATCTTCTCCCACTCTAGCTATGCCCAAAGGTTCTACTATATGCCCTATACGTAGGATTTTCTTGAATTCCTTGCGTACTCTTGGAGAAAGTTTAATCAATTGTAGGAGATTTACGTCTGGTTTAACTTTGCAAAGAGAACTTGCTAGATCAAAGTCGTGGTAGTTAGCCAAAGTTCTCTTCCCCCACCAAACCATCCTCTCCTTTGGTCTTTCAATCGGCTTTGGTGCCTCTTTTTTAGCCTTTACCTTTTTTCTTGGCAATCCTTAATCCTTCTCGGGATCGACTTTACTACCAACAGGTCTTAAAGGTCCACCTTCCATATCAGGATTCAGGACTCGCTTTTCCCTAGCATCTTGCTTAGGGCTTCCCTCGACAGGTTTTACAATTCCTTTGTCACCCTCTTTGATCTTTTTACCTCTTGTTACGGCTCATAGATTAGAAGTTTCAGCATCATTGACACATACGGCCTCAATAAGGCTGATTCCACTGCCATGAGGCAACTCCTCTACAGTAGCCTTTCCTTGTTGTAGTATTTGTCTTGGTCCCTCATCTTGCTGGAGATTATTCCCTTGTGCGCGATGGTTAACTGGACCTGGTTGTTTACTTCCTTGTTGGAGAGAACTAATCTTACTCCAACAGGTAGCAGCTAAGTGGCCAAACTTTCCACAAATATCGCATTTAACATTCGGAAAATTCCTAGGGAAATGTTAGCCACCACACCACTTATAGTTGAATCTTGAGGGGGCACCCTCTTCAGGGCGTAGACTCCCTATCAAATTTTGCTACTTCTTAAGAAAATTGATGTCCACAACTATTTGTCCGTATTGTTCAGAAATCATATCGGTATAGTGCTTTATCATGTCCTTAACTTCACCAAGGACATTGGAGGCACTCAACTCATAGCCGCGATCATCTATCTATCATCCCATCGGCCTAACTGCTTGATTAGGAATTGGCCGCTGACCTACTAGGACAACATTAAGATTCATTGTTTGGCTTCCACCACTTAGTGGGCCCGTCTGACTGGCCATAGGCATAGTCATATTAGGAGGAGCTGGTAACATAGGTAAATTCGGCATGGTATTTCCTCTCCCATTCGTGTTTGACATGGGGTCCCCTTGACTCCCATTGGTCAAGGCCAAATTATTACCATTCCAATTTATCCTTGCTGCATAAGCCACTTGCAAGCGTGACTCTACTCCTTCTGCTTGGGTAATAGCAATGTCAATGTCATCCAAAGCAACACTACTAAGCTGCACTTGGATATTGAAATCCAATCCATGTAGGAAATATTGCAACTGTGCAGCCGCGCTGGAATGGGAATATAAGCATTATGTTTGCAAAGAACTTGCTTTAGTTTCTTGGCATAGGCCTGGACATTCTCATTTGGCCCTTGGCGTGTTACATTCAAGACACGCAACCAATACTGTCCACCCTTCTCAGGAGCAAACTCTCTACGGAAAGCCATAAAGAATTGGGCATTGCTAGTTATGGTTTCGGCTTCTAGACCGTGATACCATATTGCCGCTCTCCCTTTTAACGTCATGTTGAAGAACATCATTAGGTGTCCTTCGTCTTGGATCCGATAGTTGAACATGACCGTTTGAAACTCCTTAGTATGGAGTTCTCCATCTTCTTCTACTAACCCATGGAAAATGGGTAACAGTGCTCCTAATGCCGATAAATCCAGTGTACTTGTTGGGATTGCGATGGGTTGTGCCACGGCTACAACCGGATTGACAACATGAGTTTGTGTAGGTGCAACTACACCCCCACTTGTTGTGGGTTGATTAACTAGAAGAAGGGAAGTACTAAGACTTCCACTTGCACTCAAAGGACTACTCGTAACAGTTAGGCTACTAGAATCACTGCCACTTATTTGTAGTGGGCTGCTTCTTTGAGGAGAATATTGTCTTACAATCTCCAACCGCCGTCTAGCCCTCTCAGCACGTTCTGCTTTTTGTATTTCAGCTTGACGGTCCTTGTCAGAGGACATAAACCGAATATTTGGTCCCTAAAAATCCTAGATTCGAGAACCACCACTTGTTGGTGGCTCATGGCAAACACACCACTGATGGGACCTAAAATGGGCCGACACTGGCTATAGCACTAGCTGGACCTCTAACATACACAAGACAATCCCACGACCTCGCGGTCAGGAGCGTCTACAAGACACATTGCCCTGCCATCGTACGCACATTTTGTGTTTGTATCATGTTTATAGTCCAACCCTTAACCTTCTCAGACTCCTTAGAGGGAGACCCTACACATTTTGGTGTAATTCACCACGTAGAACAACATAGGAGGCACCCCTCGGCTGATTGCCACGGCCCCACTGCGACTCTCCTACATCTTGGGGATTGGCCTCCTGGGCGATCCCATTTCCTCGTCCAGTGTCCGTTTCGAAGTCTAACGCCAAAAAATTATGAAAATTCACAAATTGTTGTCCAGTGGGTCTTTTAAGCACTTTCGAGCATTGCCGCTTAAAATTGTACTGATTACCACCACCACCTTCGATGAAGTCTATTTTTCCCCTGAAATTTAGACTTTTTGGCTATTTTTAAGTACTTCTCACCATCAAAAATCATGTCATTTTGCCACGTTGTTTTAGAAACCATACCACCATCTTTTGAGCCTATAAGCTTTTCTTCACTGAGAAAACAATGTTGTTTTGTGCCGCTAAGGAGGGAGATGCATCAGTCCATAGTCATCGATTCTAGAGATTGAGGATTGGCAAAATCTGTGGCAATTGAGGGTGGTTTTGAAACTAGTGAATCAAGCCATTTCAATTCTCATGTTGTTTCAAGGTTGTTGGAGATACTTGATTTCTCCTAGATGAGGGTCATGGAGTATGGGTGTATTTCCACAAAGCCATAGCTAGCTTGTGCAATCTCATTGGAAGACATCAACTTCTATAGATTATCTTATCTTTAAAGTTGTTGATAGATTCAACAAACAACCTCTCCAAATACAAAATTCTCGGACATGAAAGCGAGATACCCATGTGATGGCTAGCAGATTTAAGGGGGGATGGTGGTGAGAGCTAGTGGCAGCTAGAAGGAGAGGGTAGTTTCAAGATTAGGGTGATGATGCTATTGAATTGGTGGACATGTTGCAGAGTGAAATTACTTCATTTGAGAAACCAGCTGTAGGAGGTCAACATCACTTGTCGATTTGGGATTATCAATGAGTCTTTGTACATGATTTTTAAGGAAAGTGGATGATGATGTGGCAAGGGGTGGCTAAAGAAGGTGAAAGGCAACATCATTGATTGTTGTTTAGTTGTTAGTAATGGTAGATTTAGGGGATGCTTGACTTCAGTATTATGGCAGGCACCTTACAAATAGAACCTCCTGATTGATTCATCTTTATTGTAAAAGAAGATTGACTAGTACTTGATCACTCCCCTTTAGTGTTGATGCTTCCACTGATGTATCCTAGGATACAATATTTGTCTTTCAAATGACGAAATAAGTGATTGGGGACTTTCTTTTCCATATTTGACCATTTTTCCACCTCCAAAGACAATGCCTTGATGTTCCAAGCTTCATATAAGGTCTGTCGAGGGTGGCCACGAGACTACCTCCACGATGGCACCTAGCGAAGAAGCCTCAATTGCATGGGCATTGGCTTTCACCATGCTGCTTTAGAAACCATACCACCATCTTTCGATCTTGTAGGATTTCTTTCACTAAGAAAACAACATTTTTTGGTGCCGCCAAGAGAGGGAGATGCACCAGTCCGTACTCTCAATTGTAGAGATAGAGGATTGGCATAATTCATGGCAATTGAGGGTGGTTTTGAAACCTGTGAATCAAGATAAATGTGGAGTGGTGATTGATGAGGCCTACAACAAGTTGCTAGTGGCAGGGAGTATGCCACTTTCCTCTCCCCTTAGTCTGAGGCAACATGACCTTGTGTGTTGAAAGCCTACGAAAGCTTTGTTGTGGTAAGGGTTAGATGATGAAAGAGAGTGGAAAGAGGGTGATTAGGGGAGTACGAGGGGCTGAGTCAATTACATTGATAATATCATATTGTCCAATTTGAATTGTAGGGTACATAGAGAGTTGTATTCGATGGGAATAATGTTTTGGTAAGAGGAGTAGTTGTGATCCCTTGTAAGGAATGATCACTCGCCTTTTTATGTTGAAAGAAGGTGGATTTAAGACCAAACCATCATGCTATATTGAGATCCATTGATTGATACTCTTTGCCGCCCAATAGATATAAGCATGGAGCTTGATGTAAGGATGTCAAGATCTTCAAGGGTGAAAGTATGTCTCCCTTCCTAATATTGATGCACAAGCCAATCACCTTACTCTAATACCAATATTGAGGCCCTTCACCATAAAACAACAAATTATTAACTAATATTGAAAGAGAAAAATTTGAACAAGAAACAAAATAGAGACAAGAGAGAAGAGAAATTAAGAAAGCATGCACAACACAAGATTGGGTACAATCTCTCGCCCTGCATAGGTGAGCACCTCCCCCATACATGTATTTATAATATTGGAATAAGCTTTTGTGCTCAAATTATATTGAAAGCATCATTTTTCTGTTTCTTGCTTTTCCTCACCTTGCATGACTTGCTTTTGTGCAAATAAATCAAAACACACTCTATTCTAATAGCTTTACAAAAATAATATTTTGTCTTCTCTAATAAATACATCAAAATAAATCTATTGCGCATATGTGCATGCAAAGGCCTTGCATTGAATAGGTGCATACAAAATATACTATTTTTAGTAATATTTTTCAACACTGTGAAGCACATAAATTCCATGGATTAAAATGAGCACTCCAAATTAATAATTTTTCTTAGCTCAGTCTAATTATTTGCTCACCATAACACAACATACATTAGTATTGCTCTAACTATCTATTAGGCATAATGGGACCAATATCATAGGCGCATGTTCACACATTAAGTCATGGACTATGTGGTAAATATACAAATTCCATAGTAAAATATAATTGTGATAAAATACAATGATAAACATAATTCCATACGAGTTTTGTATGACTCTCATCCCCTTGAATATTTAGTATACTCGCATGAGAGGCTTTTAACATTCACACAATCAAGAATGGCTAACCATTCTCGGGAGTCTAGTGTCATATCATACACCGCCCTAGTGCCCTTCTTGGCTAAATCCTTCATCCTCCCATCCCTAGACCCTTGGCAACTAGTTTCATTTGCATTCCGAATATTGGAAGGTGGGTACTTGTGCTAGTTATATAGAAGCTCCAAATTATCATACAATGACTTGACTACTTCAGGCCTCAATTTGATAGTACATTGTCGCTCCAAAGGTTCAACAACCTTGAGCAGCTCGAAAGGCACTTCCTAAACCCATCCAACCAACTATGGTCAATAATGCCATTAGTGAAGGGGTTTATTTAAATTTTAGTCACCTTCAAGATGAGATCCTAAGTGGTGGCTCCATGACCTACATCTTGCTTCTTGAAGTACCATAAAAAAATTGCTTCCTCCTCCTTTTCCGACAATGTGGAGATGGTCCTTTGTGCTTTTTAGTTGTTCTCCCTTCCAACCACACACCCAATGGAGATTGGCTCATTCCATATGGCGGACAACATCTCTTTGAGACAAGCAAGTGATTGCAATAGCCATGTTAGCCTCCATTCAAGACCTAACTCTCCTCTTGGGTCTTTAGACAACAGTGGCCACTTTAGGCTGCCCATTTTGTTGAGAAGGAGCTTGTAAGTTGTGACCACAATGTTTATTGTCTTAGACCACCAATGCAACTCACAATGGTGGTGGGCTGGGAATAGTGTATGTCTGAGTTGGACCTTTGGGAACCTCTCCCAAATGTCTTTGTTGTTCTGAGGTTCATAGTTGAAAATATGAAATTAATGTTTAGAAACACAATCCAAAATAAGAACTTTGTGTTAAGAAACACAACTGAAGAGTACAAGGGGGGATGTGGAAAATGCAAGGATGAATTGTGCACAACCTTGAACTATAAGGAAGCCAATGTAGCAAGGTTAAGTGTCATAGTTGAAAGAGAACACAGACCATTATATACAGCTATAACAACTTAGCTTGGAGCTTTGATCAACGATTGAAGACTTATAACTCCTTTAGTAGCTTCTCATAATCCTTGACCAAGAACTTTGGTTCCTTTGGGTTAGGCTACTCATCATCTAGTTGAAAGGGGAAGGAAGACATGGTGTGTTGGAAAGGGAATACGAGATTGGTTTGGTTCCTCCTTCACTTTTGCCTATTGGTTGTGGTAATGTCTGAGGGTAGCCTAATCAAGAAACATGTGGGTTAAGGATGTAGAGGTTGGTAGACTTCACATGCACACCTCCACAGTTGCACACTCTGTACTTGCGCTCATCTAGCAATAGGTTTATGTAGAAGTGGGGGGTGTGGATATGGTAATAGGTTGAGGCAAGGGCAAGTTGCATGGGCAACATAAGGCGGGGAGAAGGAATAAAGTGGCACGAGGTTGAGCCCAACTTGAAGGGGCTTGTGAGAGAGAGAGAGAGAGAGAGAGAGAGAGAGAGAGAGAGAGAGAGAGAGAGAGAGAGAGAGAGAGAGAGAGAGAGAGAGAGAGAGAGAGAGAGAGAGAGAGAGAGAGAGAGAGAGAGAGAGAGAGAGAGAGAGAGAGAGAGAGAGAGAGAGAGATTTATGTGTGGAGAAGTTAAGCATTGGGTTGTTCTAAGCCTTCTAGCTCCAGGGCAGAATGATCATCATCCTCCTTGATCTCCTATTGGACCTTCAATCGGCTAGGGCAAGTAAATAGGATCAACAGATGGTGTTAATAGAGGCAGAGTAGGCATAGGGAGCACATCAAGGGATTAGTAGAGGGTACCACTTAATTTGATTTGTAATGATGCTATTACAAGTTAGGCGTATCATGGAGGTGGAGTTCTGCCATGCTTTTCATTTGGTCCTGTTGTCGTGCCCTAGGCAAACATAGTGTAAAAAAACCTTGAGTGCATAATCATCCGGCTTTCTTATGAATCTAGAGAGTTAATGTCATATTAGCCATTACTGTTAGTGTTTATAGTATGGATGGTTCAAAAATATGAGAATTTTGGATAATTTTAGTCTATTTTTGATATTATTTATTGTATATATCCTAAAAAGGTGTAGAAAACTTCTAGAATAGGGTGACATGCAAAAAGCAAGTTGCTTTTCAGCTAGTTTGGGAGATCTCATGCAAAAAAGAAGGGGTCTTGAAATTGTGTAACGCACGATCATAGTTTTCAAGCAGCAAATAACACTCTGAATAGGAGGAGAAGGAGAAGGAGTGATCCGGGAGAATTCTAACCAGGTGTTTTGATGTTTTACCCCTCTTTCAGAGCTAATGGAACAATGAGGTTTGCCATCTGAGCAGCGGAGAAGAAGCTAGAGTTTGGTGTGCGTTTTTGGTATAATAGGGAGCTTCTGGGGATCTAATGCTTGGAGATTGCTTCCGAGTAATAACATACATTGTCTAGATAATCCAAGAACCATTTGTCTTGGAGTTTAGCCATCAAACAATCAACTTATGACTGTTGTAATAATCAGGAATACACAGGGTTGACGTGTATTTGGAGTTCCATATAAGGCTTTTGTTTCCCTTCTTAGGTTCTATCAATACATAGTGCTTTGAATCATTGAGCTTTATCTTTATATTGTGTAAAGGCTTTGGCAGAATATTTTATGATTGATTTGTGATGTATGGACATGTCTTAAAGAGAACTTGATTTCCAGCATTCTTGGGATTCGTTTGAATCTCCTACCTATTCTTTTTCTTCTCTTCTATCTCCTATTCTCCACTTCTCTCTCTGATCCCCAATGGATATGACCTTTGGACTAAAACCCCTTCGACACTGTAGTGCAAGTGATGGATAGATATAAGATTGTGGAGTGTTCTAAGAGGAGGGTAGACAAAAACTTGGCTAAAGTGGTCGCAATAGAAACAAACCCGTCTCATTTCTGCTGCTCCATATTTGTATTTAATACTCGCCTGCTCTTTTTATTATGGCCAACCGTAACCTCCCAAAATGACTCCTTTTTGGCCCCCACCTGCTTATTGGGGCTTCTACCCTAAATAACATACAAAATCAAAGGTAAATGTATTTTTTAGAATTGGATCCGATATATGTTGAGACAGAGAGAAGAGCCGTCGATCTGACACGTTCATTGAATTGCTCTTTACGTGTCCTCCTTGGTCCCTCCTCCCAAGTGGCAAGAGACCGCCACAACACACACACACACACACGCACACACAAACAATAGCGAGAGAGATAGAGAAAGGGGGAGACTCGAGAGAGGAAAGCAAGACCAGCATCCGCCCCTACGCCCGGCGAGAGACGAGTCCCGACTCGGCCCCCTCCCGAGCGCGTTCTCTCTCTCTCTCTCTCTCTCTCTCTCTGCCATTCGCTCTTGAGGGACTGTTCTAAGTCGCCTGTAAGTCGCCTTGATCCCCGTTTGTGAGAGCATAACAGGGTTTCTGCTGCTCTCCCTCTCTCCTCTTTTTCTGGGCCCTTCCACCATTGAATGACACTGAGGCTTCCTGCGCTCTCTCGATTGAGAGAGAACAATACCTCCTTCTGACAATGTGCCAGCCTCTGAGCAGTGCGGCAGTTTTGATAGATGTAGAGACGATCCCATGGGGGGGACAGGTTCTCTCTCTCTCTCTCTCTCTCTCTCTCTCTCTCTCTCTCTCTCTCTCTCGGGTTAGTGATCCTGGTTTTGTCTCTTTGTTTTTCATGCAGGAGCATATCGTGAAGACAAGCTTGGGTCCAATCTCTGTCTTCGTATGTGGTGATCAAGCTAAGCCTGCACTCATAACTTACCCCGATGTTGCGTTGAACTGTGAGTACATTTAAGAGCAGTTTTAATGACACCACCCCCTTTCTGTCATGTTTTAACGTCTCTGTTCGTCTCTCCCGTATTAATTCCTCTCTTCATTGCAGATATGTCGTGCTTTCAAGGTCTCTTCTTCTGTCCAGAAGCAACGCCTCTCCTCTTCCACAATTTCTGCATCTATCATCTTGATGCCCCTGGTCACGAGGTATATTAATTATGCTATGGCTTTTGTTTAGTGATGAATTGGCTGATTCGAATGCTCAGCTGCCATTGCCTGACGTTCCTGACATATGGTTAGGGCTACCAAAGTACACTGTTTTACATGTAGTTTGCCTTGAATGTTGCTTCAATTTGCGATTTTTGCATTCAATAATTCTCTGGAAATGCCCTGCCATGTGTTTCATATACAGTTGGGTGCAGCTGCTCTCCCAGCTGACGAGCCTATGCCGACTGCAGATGATTTGGCAGAGCAAGTGTGTGAAGTCATTGATTACTTTGGGTTCGTCTCCTATCATCATCAACGGTTAACATAGTATCTCCCTTCGTACTTTTCTCGTTCTTGTCTAATTACCTTAACTTTTGTGCAGTTTACAAGAGGTGATGTGCATGGGTGTAATGGCAGGAGCATACGTCCTCACACTCTTTGCAGTAAGTTTGTGCACCCTACGGCTGTCAATTTCAAGTCGATATGCTCATTTTGTTATTTCCAATCTAAGTTCTTGTGATTTCTGTTCTTGTTGTGTGTATAGCTCAATCATAGAGAGAGAGTTCTTGGCTTGATATTGGTCTCTCCATTGTGCCGAGTCCCCAGCTGGTCTGAGTGGTTCTACAACAAGGTGTTTTGGATTGATTGCCCTTACGAATTTACAGGACAAAAGGTTGCCTTCTGATTTTCCACAGGACAAAAGGTGGTGTTTGTAACCCATTTTTATCTTTGAATACAGTTGATGGTGAACGTTCTGTATTACTATGGCATGTGTAACCTAGTCAAGGAAACACTTCTTCAGCGCTACTTCAGTCAGGTGAGCAATGTTCATCTCTCTCAGGTTTGACCATGTATTGGGCTTCATCAATGGTTGGTCCAGAACGCTCACATTGTTCTACCCATTGTAAGGTTATTAAATCCTGTAAACATCTTGATAGGTGAGAAATAAGTCGAGAATGAGTGTCTTGCTTTCCCAAACGTGCAAGCATGGCTTTCAGATTAGTAATGGACTACAGCCCTGCAAGGTTGTCAGCTATTTTCCATTTGTGAGCCTCATCTGCTGGTTATGACTGCTGTCAGAAGTAGCTCTAGAACAGTTGCCACCATTTTATGGTCAGTTTACTAGTGCAAATCGCAGCTTGAGACCTAGCAGGTTATCATGCAAAACCATGGGCTTTAATTACTCACCATACATCAGATTTGTTAACGTAAGTATTTCTCATTGCAAGTGTTCTTGATGAATGACTGCCCTTTTTTTGGTTGAGCAGGATCTTAGAATTGGGCCTGGAGCCGAGTCTGACATTGTAAGGGCATGTCGGAAGGTAAACTGCCTCATGCATCAAATATCAAGCTTCTGATACAAAAGGATTTACTTAAATGTCAGCTGACTGAGGTTTAACAGGGTGATGGTTGTGATTTTACTTGGGCAGCTATTGGATGAAAGGCAAAGCATGAATGTGTTGCGGTTTTTGCAGGCTATTCATCAGTAAGTTCTCTTGTTATTTCTCTTAAGCTTGTATTTGTCAAGCTGATTTACTCTAGTAGGAATTGGATGTAATGGTCTTCTCGTTGGCCTGACATAGTAGCATCACAGGAGGATTGATCTCACAAGCAGGTTGAAGAAGCTCAATTGCCGCACCTTGATTTTTGTTGGAGAGCACTCCCCTTTCTATAAGGAAGCTTTGCATATGAGCAACACCATGGACAGCCGCCTGAGTGCGCTAGTGGAGGTGAAAACATTGGGTCCTGTTCTCTTTTTGTGGTTAAGAGTGCCAACAGATTCTAGCAACCTATGTGCATCCTACTTTTGCATTGCTGATTCACGATTTTGAATGACTGCTTAAAACACAATGAAGTACACAGTTTATTATATAGGCTTTTTGAGCTTCAGCATGGTACATCTGGGTGTGTTCTAAGTCATTGTTTCTGTTTGTTTAACCGTACTTGATAGACATGAATGATAAGCTACATGAGCAACTCCTACAATTGTGTCACAGGTGCAGGCTTGTGGGTCCCTTGTCACTGAGGAGCAGCCCCATTCCATGCTCGTGCCTATAGAGTACTTTCTCATGGGGTATGGCTTCCACAAACGACGTGATATGTCTGGCTATTGCTTATCGACATCGCCAACCAGCCCTTTAAGCCCACCTTGCATTTCCCCCGAGCTTTTGTCACCTGAGAGCCTTGGTCTCAAGCTCAAGCCAATCAAGACACGCGTGGCATCTGTTGAAGAGATGGTCTAAAGGATGTTGGAAACATATAACAGAAGACCAGAGAACCAGCTCATTGAGGAGGAATGATAAAGGAAGAAAGGCTAAAGCAACAGGACATTGCCCTAGGGTGAAACTTCGAAGTGTGCCCTTGGGTTAAACTTCAAAGTTCGACACATTGAAAGAGCTTGACCTTTCTCAAAATTTGCCAGTCCCTTCTATGTCATTGCAGTTGTAAAGGATGTATCTTAGAGTCTTTTCTTCATTCACATTCAAAACCCAGAAATTATCAACCAAATTTTTTGCAGCCCACCATGGAATAACGAGGAGCCTGTACATGAAAGCCCTTTACCCTACTCCTCAAACCAAGATTTTTTTAGAACCAGGACATAAGATTTGTTTGGTTAGTTCCCTAGAGTGCCAGTTTTGCTGCTTTCCTATAGCTTTGGCAAACCCCATTATTGTATATATGAATTCATTTTTAGAATTAAAATAGAGATTGTAGAAGCAAGTTGTGTCCACTTTTACCCCACTTGCTATTAAAAAAGATCTCCTTGGTGCTTGCTCCAGAACTCTCCTCCCCACATTTTGAAGGGTTTTGGCAGTATTATAGCATTTTCAAGGAAGGAAACTCCTGGTTCGTATATGAACGTCTACTTGGAATGCCGGGCTGGCTATAACTTTTAAAGAAGAATACCATTCAACATGGGCTGGCAAAGCACTCGGACTTTATGTCCCTATTTTTGCCTGCCCATGTTGTGGGTGCACATATTTCATCGTGGGTTAAATCTTATTCACCACCTTTTACACAGGGCAATGGATAACTTCATATATAATCCTAAAATGGTGGTTAGTTTTGTCTAGTGGAAACGTGTGTAAACACTGGCTGCCAGCCAAAGTATTTGGAAATCCATTGATCCGCAGAATTCGTGGAGGGCACCATCAGAAAGTGCATGTGGAATTGGTTGTCAGCCAAAACATATTTTAGCTCTTCATAGATTTGTGGAATTCAGTGGATTTGTGGAATTCACTGGTAGCCCTATCAAACAGTTCAACTTATGGGTAGGGAAGCTCCCCTTTCCAAAGGAATGGCAAAAATTCGACAGGGAAAGTAGTAAATGCAACTAAGAAAGCCAATGTGGGCTTTAGCCCTATGTAGAGAGGGGTGTGCTTACCAAGTAAAAGGGAGGAGGCTTTCATTGGTTCTTTAACATACAGACGGGCATTTCCTCACCCTGTGTGTAACCACAATTGAGTAGATTGCGTCCTAGATTCTAGCATACACCACTAACTAACTGCCTGCATACAGAGGGGGACCTGAGTCTTGATCCCTCCACTCAGGAAGTTTACAAGTTTTGATGAATGCAGTGTATCTTTTGAAGAGAATGGTAGGTTGGTATTTCAAGAGCTGAAAAGCACAGAAGTGACAGACACAGGTCATGCATCAGGCTTGCCCAGCAAGTCAAGACCTCTACTTTTAACTGGGCTGGGCGCATGGCTGGTCCTTCCTTTCTTTTGGAAATCTTTGTGGGAGTGAATGAAACTTCAGTCTTGAGGTACAAATCATCTTTCTCTTGTAGGCCTTGAATTGCCCTTGAAGCAATTGAGGGGGGCTGAGGAGGGCGGGGCTGCGCGGCGGTTAGCGAGATGGCCAAAGCAGTGGGGGCTTTTATTATGTGACAGGAGTGTGGCAGGGTATGTGGATGCTCTGGGGGGTTATCTGTGTATGCGCCATTCACTGTTTTTTGGCTGAAGAAGTAAAGAGAGTATACTGAGTATTGGGGAGTAAGGGGAAAACAAGGTTTCAACAACTGGATTGGATTCAAAGTAAAACCCCCTGCCCTTAATCAAGCAAAGCATATGCTCAAAAAAGGTGGGAGTTCCAGGTTAAAATTCTACCACTTCTTTTGGCAAAGGTCTCACAAGACCTTAGTCCCGTTAGGGCCCGGGCGGCGGGCCCTACGCGCCCTACATTGAATTGTATGCATGAAAGGGGAGCGGTACATATTCTGGAACCTTCAGTGAGGTACACCACTTCACAAGCTATCTTCACTTTTCCGTTTTTCCTTTAACCGCCCTTCCCCGCAGCCCTTTTATGCCCTTTGCCCCCTTCCTTTTGGGGTACCATCACGCAGAGAATCCAGCGCATTGTGCTGCCTTTTTTCTTTTTTCTTTTTTCTGGGGAAGCCCTTTTTTGGTAGATTTTTTTTACAGCTGGAGTGGGCTTTTTCACGTGTGTAGGTCTAGTGGGCCTGCGTGTTCTGCACGATGGCCGCAAAGGATCTTTTTAAATTTTTTAAAAAAAGAATGCCTTCCCTTTCCTTCCCTTTTTTATTAGATTTTAATTAATTTATAGCCTACAGCACTCTCCACGAGTCGCTTCGTGCTGCTGCCACAATATCCTTTTCATTTTTACACGCATCAATTTACGTGCAAAGAGGGGGGAAAAAAGAAAAACAACTGTAAGGAGAAAATAGATGCTATATACGAAAGTCCATTCATTTTATTATATTTTATGACCATATTTATCTTTTCAAGGTACACAATCAGTCTCCATGTTACTTCTTTTGAATAAGGTGCACTGAATTGGTTTAGTTCGGGACTATAAGTTCCATCCTCTTGTACGTGACTATATATCTATACTCTCTCTTACTATAGGATCCTCTATATACTCTCTCTTATTGTAAGATCCACCAAGCTAGCTCTCTCTTATTATAGGATCCACCAAGCTGTTATAAAGCCCTTATTCTATGTTTTCACCCTCAATTTTGCAATTGTCGTTTCGAGGTTAGGCTAGCTTTGTTTTGCATTTTTGGAGGATCCATATTCTGCTCATATATACCATCTCTTATTACAAGATCCACCAAGCTTGAGGTTGAGACTTATGCAATGTGGCAATCAACGTGTGATTTTAGAGGCTTTTTTTGGTTTTTCTTCAAGGTCTTTTATTTGCTACTTTCTCCAATGCCAAAGTTATCTTCAAAAATACACCAAAAGCCCTTTCAGTAAACATAAATTATTTTTTAAAAACGTGGACTATATATTTCAACATTTACTTTTAAAAAGATAGTATATAAGTGGGTGCAATCCTAATATAGGTTTGTTCTTGTTTTATTTGGAAAAAGGATATATATAGTTGTTGTTTCTATTAAAGTTTAGGTATTGTTGTTTGCCACTGAAATATAGGCATTTCCATTTTGTAATCTACAAATCATATCTATCACCATCCTTATAGTAAAGTAGGAATTGCAAGATGGACAGGGCCCTTGCGGCAAAAGGGGGAGGGGGGGGACAAGAGTGGTGGCATAGGAGCTTAGCCTTCTACATCATAGAGGTTATTTTCATACTTGTACCATGCCTCAAGGGTAGATTGTGCTTGAAAAGTGATGGCGTTTACTCACTCTTCCCTTCCCTCCTCTCTGAACACCTTCCATGCCATGGTGATTCACATTATATACATTTGATAACACAAATTGCTCGAGAGAGAGAGAGAGAGAGAGAGAGAGAGAGAGAGAGAGAGAGATGGTTCAGGTAACTTGGTGTAAGTAAAAGTTAGCCAATGTGAGTAGAAAGCTATCTCAAGAAAGATCATTGTGAGAACGATCATTCTTTGGGGATAGGTTGTAAAGTTATTGCGAGCATATGCCAATGTAGGCTATGTGTGCATTAGAACATGTGTGAAGGGATTCGTGTATGTTGAGAAACATAAAAGGTAGAGCTTGAGTGGAAGCACACAAATGGAGTTAGCCTCAGCAATAGACAAGGCCATGTATTTCTGTGCCATAGATATCTAAGAGATAGCACCTCCAACATAGGTAAAGACATACCCAAAGGTGGACTTCCTACTATCTGCATGTACTCCATAATTTGAGTAAGAGTAACCCACGACTTATATATCCTAACTACCATAGCAAATGCATATATTTGTTGTGCCTTTCACATATCTCATGATACTCTTTATGGTGTCCCGGTGTTACCTGCCATGTGTAGCCATATAATGTGCCATGACCTCCACTGCAAATGCTATGTTAAGATGAGTGGCTATCATGGCATACATCAAACTGCCCACTGTGGATACATATAAAACCTTGGCCATCTCGGCCCTCTCATCATCTAACTCTATAGATAATCAATTTGACTGACCTTCACATGAGAATGTAAAGGATAACCAATAGGCTTATCATCCAGCATATGAAACTGTTTACTTTGTGTATATACTCCTTCTAGGAGAAGTAGAAAAGTCCCTTTGAGCAATTGTGCATAATGCACATACCGAGTATGCGTAAGACTTGTCTTGTCTCCTTAATCTCAAAGCTCTTTTTGAGTTGAGTCTTTAAAGCATCCAAATCAACATGAGTACTCTTAGCGATAAGCATATCATCAAGATAGATCACCAAAATAATAAGGCTACCATTACGGCCTTCTTCTGTAGTATAAAGAAATATCCATATCATTGCGGAAATACTCTTACGAATGCATAAAAGTATCAAATTTATGGTATTACTCCCTCAGTAGCTGCTCAAGTCTATAAAGACTCTTCTTCAATTTGCACACTATGTATTCCATGCCTTTCTCTAAAAGGTCATTAGAATGATACATATAAATCTCATTATGCAAGTCTGCATGTACGAAAGCCATCTTCATATCCATCTAATCAAGATCCAAATTGAGTTGAGCAACCAAAGCCAAGACCAAGTATGGGGTAGTCATCTTGACCATATGAGAAAAGACTTCATCAAAGTCAACACCATGCTCATGCTTAAAACCGTTTGCAACTAGTCTAGCCTTATATGCTGGCTTAGGGTGACTAGAGATACTCTTCAACTTGTACACCCACTTGCATGGCAATGCACATTTACCACTAGATAAGGAAACTAAGTCCCATGTATGGTTCTTTTGCATCAAATCAAACTCAAATTGCATAGCTCTCTCCTAAGAGTGTGAATAATTTTTGCACATAGCCTTCTTATAGATAAGTGGCTTGGCAAGTATATCACCATGAGATTGTTGGGGGTAAAGGCGCCTGTGCCTAATCAATCGTGTATTCATTACATTGACTGTACCTGCATGCTTATACATTGCAGGTGGTGGACACCCATCACTGTCACTTCATTCTTTATTCTTTTAGTGACATTTGAATAAGGGAAATACGATCACACATTGTGATTGTTGGAGTTTTCACATCTCGTGTCTCTTGCTCTTGCTCTCTTTTGCTTCTTCCACCATAGCTCTTGCTTTTGCTTGTGGGATTCCACTTAGTGCTTCCTCTCTTCAACTGATATTAGAGCACAGATCGAGGAGCTTTTCCCTTCACTTTACTTTAGCCCAGATTTGAAAAGCTTCAACTTTTCATTAATAGCAGCCAAGGCTTCACCTTCAAAGGTATGCATTTGATTCTTTGCTTCCTCTCACATGATCAAGTCTTCTTCTAGGCATTGTTCAAGTCCCATTGAGCTCTCCTTAAGCTTTAGGAGTCACCCTTGAGACCAATAGCAACAGCATGACTAGTAGTAACAACTGAGGTGATTTGTGCTTGGTTGTCTTGTCTCCCCTACTGCTCCATTTCACCTCATCCTTAGCTTGTTTCAGCTATTCATAGCCTTGGCAATTAATTGGCATCATACATGTTACCTTTCACATGATATTGACCATTGATTAGAGCTCTCAACGTGTATTACTTGCAGAAATATACGTCATACATGCCGTAATATAGGTTTGAATAAGGTTTTGTCAATCGTTGGAGCTCATTGCTATCTCTACTGATACCTGTATGCATATGCATTGATGCTAGGATGTTTGGTAAATGTCTTGAGGTGCTAATGGTTGGATTTGAGCTTGCATTGGCTTAGTTTTAGCGCATATTTCAGTGTTGTAATACAGTGAATATCAAGTTCTTATCAGGGAGAAATAAATGCCTATTGCTCTTGGATGTCATTCATGTGCTTCATATCCATGTATTTAGTATTGGTCTATGCACTTAAATATGCTATGGGATACTCTTGAGCCTTGATTTTGAGCTTGGTTATCTTGGATGTTACATGCCTTGGTCGTTTTAGTGGCTTATGCAATTATAGGCTTGAAGAATCTATTGCATTTTATGCTCCCAACTTATGCTTCATGTATATTGGATACTTGGATCCGATGTACTTGATGTTTTGAGCTTGCATTGCTCATTTAGGATTCGATTTTTTTCCAGTGGGAGTTACTTGTGCCATTTTGGATGCTACATTGAGCTTTGGATTTATGTGGTTGAGCTTAAGCTCATTCCATTGAGACAGTGAGATCCTTATTTTATGTCTATACTCTCAAATGCTTTTTGGATTTAGTTATTGCTTAGTGGGCTGATTTGATCTATGCTTTGAGCCTAACACCTACCTCTTTATTGTCTATGATGCATACACCTCATATGGCCATGTATTGAGCTTCCATTACACTTGCTCACTGGCCACTCTCTTTTGTTATCTTGAGACTGACTATATGCATGATAGTTGTGCCTCTTGGGATGTATCTCTACCTAACACATTGAGTTTGATAGTCCTCGGTATCGGTTGCATGCTTAGTGAGAGTGGTTTGTACATATCCCACTTCTTGTAGGATATATACCTAGCAGTTGTTGGCAGATTGGATTTTGTCGATTGATTGCTTACACCTAGCTTTGGATTTTACTATTATCATTATGAGGGCATATGCTTTGACTTGACTGTTGTCTATCGATAGTTAGTAAACAACCTACTCTTTGTTGTTTCTCCTTTATTAGATATTGTATTGGCTTTGATTTTGGACTATTTTTTTTGTCATTTACAGTAGCCTGTTTATATTTCTTACATTATTGCTGATGGGTTGAATGTTAATGCTATCTTTAACATTGAGAAGTTAGTGGCACAAATTATAGCTATTGGAAGGCACAAATTTGATAGGTTCTAGTGCAGATTTTGCAGATTAAGCCATTGAGACGTGAG
This sequence comes from Lygodium microphyllum, assembly GCF_053477565.2. Classification (NCBI taxonomy): domain Eukaryota; kingdom Viridiplantae; phylum Streptophyta; class Polypodiopsida; order Schizaeales; family Lygodiaceae; genus Lygodium; species Lygodium microphyllum. Next base: position 9,544,771 of record NC_141160.1, read on the forward strand.
TGTGTAAATCCTGAATGCTTTGATGTAGAGAATTAGGCTAAAGTGGACGAGTTCTATAGATCTACAATCATTTTGTCACTCTCTAAGCTGGTCTACTATAATGTTATTTTTGATGAGCAGACAACCTAGCAATTATGGGATAAGATTCGTGGTATCTAAGATAAGTAGAGTCCTACATCTAAGATGTATTGACTGGAGTAACTCATGGACCTTCGTATGAAGAAGGGGACTTCCTTGTCTACCCACTTAAATGAGTTTCAATCTATTTTCAGCCACTTGTATTCGCAGAGGATTGAATTTAAGGACAATCTTTCTCCCTTTTTCTTATTACTGGTTACATTCCCCAAGTCATGGGACACATTTTGTATTGCTATGTGTGCTAATATGCCTATTGATGGACTGAAACTGCAGGATGTAGAGGGTGCTCTCTTGAATGAAGATGTTAACAAAAAGAATATAGATGCTTTCTCCAACTCTCATGCTATGGCAGTCAGAGGCAATAATGGTAGAAGCAGTAATCACCACCTTGAAAGAGACTCTTAGAAGTTTCGTTCTTAGTCACATGGTAGAAGTCTCATTCTCAGTCACATGGCTAGTCTTGCAGTAAGTCCCGTGGCCATAAGTCCGCATTGATTTGTTACTATTGTGGGAAGCTAGCCATAATAAAATGTGTGATGACAAGTGCAAGGAAAAGGGAAACAATAAAGTGCAGGAAAAGAATGATGATTGCAACATTGTCCCTAGCAAGTCCAATGTCAAGATTGAGGAGATTAATATCATGTGGACTAATTTTGATGATGACTATATACTTGTAGTTTCTTCTCTTAATGTTTCGTAGTTGATTGATGCTTCATCCACCTATGCTCAATGTTGACTAATTGATTGAGGGGACTTCATTTCATGTCACATCGAGAGTGGTTCCACTCTTACCGCAACATGATAAGATCTGTCAGTTTGGGTAATTACTTGGTATTGGATGTTATTGGTATTAGAGATGTCTAGCTATAGTTTCCTTTAGAAAGTATGTTTTCTTTGCATGATGTAAGCCATATTTTGACTTTGACCAAAAGCCTATAGTATCTTTTGGTGGTGATACTTTCTAAATGAGCCATGTTCTAAAATTTGACCAAAAGATACAGTTCTGACTTTGACCAAAAGCCAACATAACATGGCTTCTTTAGAAAGCCATGTTTTGACTTTGACCAAAAGCCATGTTTCCTTTAGAAAGCATCAGTTGACTGCCTCGTCCCTAGTGGTATGGCGCAGCTGAGCACATGAATAGGATGATTGAGGAGCGAGTTCATAGTATGCTTAGCCAGTTATGCTTACTGCAAAACTTTTAGATTGATGAAGTTAATATTGCTATACATTTGATTAATCGATCCCCATGCATTTCTCTTGACTATCACATTATAGAGGAGGTATGGTTCGGAAAATCTCCATTATATGCTCATTTGTATGTCTTTAGTTGTGAGGCTTTCTGCCATATTCCCAAGGATAAGTGCAAAAAGCTGGATCCTAAGTTTGTGAAATGCATCTTCTTGGTTATGCGGATAAAGGTGAGATGAGATATTGCCTATGAGATTCGCAAGCACTTAGCAGTTCATCTACAACATCCATGATGTTATTTTCCATGAGGAGAAAATTCACAATCAGTCTGAGTAGGTGGTTGAGGTATGTAGAGTGATATTTCAGGATGAGCCTCTTGTTATTGTATAGTGAGCTAGACAATTTGCAAGCTGATGCTCCAATGGCCCAAGACCCTAATGTTAGAAAGGATGTATAGGCCCCACAACTTGTTTTACAACCATCTACTAGAGATAGACGTCAACCTGTTGATCGATTTGCACCCTCTATGGATTATATTATAGTGATAGATGCTAGTGAGCCTCTTACCTATGATGAGGCCATGCACAGAGATGATAGCCACTCTTGGGAGAGGGCCATGTAGTCAGAGTATGAATCACTATTGAAAAATCATATGTGGGATTTGGTTCCTTCATCTAGTGGAAAGCATGCCGCTTTGCCATACAAGTGGGTGTACAAGTTGAAGGGTATCCTTGGATGCCCCAAGCCCGCTTATAAGGCCAGATTGGTTACTAAGGGTTCTAAGCAGGAGCATGGTGTTGACTTTGATGAACTCTTCTTACATGCAGTCAAGATGACAATCCTGTGCTTGGTATTGGCTTTGGTTGCATAGCTAGATCTAGGCCTCTATTAGATGGATGCCAAGACGACTTTCTTACATGGGGACTTGCATGATGAGATCAATATGTAGTAGCCTAAGGACTTCAAGGAAAAAGGTAGGGTAATGCCTAGTGTGCAAATTGAGAAAGAGACTTTATGGACTTAAGCAAATACCTAGGGAATGGTACCACAAGTTCAATGCTTTCATGTACTCACAGAGATATATCCATAATGATAGCTGTCTCCTCAATAGAGGCACATTTATCTTTAGGTGGGAGGTTATTAGTAGGGGATAAAGGTGTTTATGCCTAGGTGCTCATGTATTCATTACACTAATAGTACCTGCACACCTATACAATGCAAGCGGTGGACACCCATCACTATCACTTCATTCTTTATTCTTTTAGTGACATTTCAATAAGGGAAGGCTGGTCACACATTGTGATTGTTGGAGTTTCCACATCCTGTGTCTCTTATTCTTGCTCTCTCGCTTCTTCTACCATAGCTCTTGCTTCCACTTGCAAGCTTCCATTTAGTGCCTCCTCCCTTCAGAGTTATCCATAGAGGGCTCATAGTGATGAAGAGGACGTGAAGCTCTAGTAGAGTGCCTCAGAGATGTCTATAGGGCATATATGATATGTCCTCTCTGCATGATCCTACACAATGGGCAGATCGTGGGCTACTACATTATCAACAATTGTAGTAGGATTTCTCATTGGAATTGACTATATAATAATAGGAGGTTCCTCTTGAAAGATTATCTTGCATATCTCAACTACTTGCTTAGGTTGCTTATGCATCATCTTTTCATGAAATACAACATCATAGCTATGGAAAACCTTCCAAGCCTATGGATCCCAAAGGTGATAGTCCATCTCACATGCATTCCCATATTTGAGAAAGTTACATTTGAAAAAATTTGGAACCAACTTATTACACTTGTCTTTGGAAATATGATAGAATGCCTCACATCCAAAGATCCACAGATGAGCATACGATAGAGGTTTCTTAGACTATGCCTCCTTTGCAACTTCACAACCAAGAGCAATGCATGGGGGTCTATTAATGAGATGCATGTCAATAGTTATTGCCTTAGCTCAAAAGTACTACCGTAATCCTGCTTGACTAAGCATATTGCAAACTCTTTCTTGAATAGTCTTGTTCATGTGCTTTGCAATATCATCTTGGAGTGGGGTGTATGGGGCAGTCAACTGATAGTGTTCATCACAAAACTTCTTAAATTCCTTGGAGACATACTTACCCCCATTGTCAAACCTTAGGCATTTCAACTTATACCTAGCTTGGTTCTCAACAAGAGTAACAAAGCACTAAAATATAGCAAGAACTTCTAATTTCTACTTAATAGGATAAGCCTAAACCTTGATGAATAATCATCAATAAATGTTACAAAGTACTTCACTCCACCTAATGATACTAATAGGGCATAGGACCATATACATTAGAATGCACAATAGCTAGAGGCTCAACCATGCGCATATAAGGCCAGACTTTTTATGCGAGTTATGAGTCTGCCTATACTATAAAGACAATGATCACATGAATTAAAATGCAAGTAATCAAGAGACATAAGATTCTACAAGACTTTCATTTCTTTTAAAGGCATGTGCCCAAGGCAACGATTCCATAAAGATACATGTGGTAAATCGATACACAGACAATATATGGTCAATAGACCCTGATACAAATAAAGGATAGAGGTTGCTAGCCTTGTTACCTCGAGCAAAAGCAAGGCGACTATGGGTAATCTTCCATGCAGAAACACCAAAAGAGACATGATATCTTGCATCATCCAATTTTCCAGTAGAGAGGATGCTTTTGATCAAAGTCAGTACATGATGTACATTATGCAAAACAAAAGATTTGCCTAAAAAATTACAGTATCCAATGTAGTATCATTTCCTAGTGTCATAGAACCTGTAATGCAATAGGTATGAAACCAATGTCAATGCGGGGTAATATGGAAGAAGCCCTTGAATCAAGCAACTAACATCGAGAGTAAGTAGATGAAGCATTGGTTAATTGAGTAACATCAAGAGATGAAGAAACTAGGATATAGTCATAATCAGAATCATACTCCATTACCTTTATCTCTTCAATCTTCATGCTAAACTTACTAGGAACCATGCTACGATCATTAGACTTTATATTATCTTATACTTTCTCCTTAACTTTCTCATTGTGACTATCATTGTTGCACATTTTATGGTACTGCAGCCTAATATGACCTTGCTCGCCCACAATAATGACATGTCAAAGAGGACTTACATTTACGGAGGCTTATTGCAAGATTGCCACGAGACTCTGAGACTTGCCCATGCTGGGCTTTGAGTCTCTACTTGTTGCCATTACCACCATTTCTACCTCTAATAGTCAATGCATGAAAAGTGCAGGATGCATCAATATTCTTATTGTTTACCTCTTTTGTTCAGTATAGCACTGCCTATATCATTACAATTGAAACTAGTCTTAGGGGAATGAGCACTCATAGTAGTACAAAGATATCCCATGACTCATGCAATGTAATAAGCAAGCACAAAGGCTTGGCATTATCTTCAAAATAAATGCCATGTGATATAAGGTAGCTAAAAATGGAATGAAACTCACTCAAATGAGTAGATATAGCCATATTCTCCTTCATGCAAAAGTCTACAAGTTTCTTTAACCATTATAACTAAGATGCAAGACTTTGTTTGTCATAAAGATCATATTTTTTTTTTCATAATGCATGAGTACCAACCTCATTATCAATGCTATCAAAATACATCTTCTTTGACAATGACAAAATGATAGTGGACTTGCACAATTCATCAAGTTCTACCCAATCCTTTGAATCATAAAGCTCAGGCTTTATGCACTCTAACTTTGATGTAAGTGCAACCACACACATGCAGACAAAGATCCCTCCTCCATCTCCACAATCAACATCCTCCCTATTGGGAAGGGGGGATCGTAGGGAAGTGTGAGAAGTAGAACGTGTCTTGGTATTGCACATGTATGCACCCACCTATATACACCATGCATCTATCCTCATATACTGAGTGCACCCATAGTACACACATAAACCCACATAACACAAGCACATAAGGACACACACAATACACCTTTGCATACTCACCTCACTTACACACACATAGTGTATCCACAAATCACACATAGTGTGGTCACATCTCATAGTGCATCCGTCGAAACATAAAGCACCTATATCCATAAGGAGTCACTTGTGCAGTTAGAACAATAAAAATTTATGTGCAAGAAAACCCCCTCTCCTACCTCAATTGCCTTAAAGTATACCCTACTAGGAAGGGAAAAATGAAGGACAAGGTGAGAGGAAAGTGATGTCTTCATAGGTTTACACACACAGTGCACTCATTCGCACATACAAACGTGCATTTAAGATACACACATTGACCATTTAGTTGCATATAGTCATCGTGCATCCACTTAGATGCGTAATCTTTCTAGTGTGCATGGTACAACTGTCACACACACTCACTTATTCATCTTGCATAGTGAAGCATTACAACCACTATTGCATAGGTGCATGCTCAGATTGCACCTTAAGGCACAAAGATAGAGTGCACATAAGCGCGGTGCAGCCTCTTGCACAAAGTCTTCCCTTATCCATATCTATGACTCCCATCTTGGTCGTCGAAGGTGGGAATTTGGAGGGTGTTGAGAAGGAAGCGACATCTTGCTTGAGTAAACTGTAACACCTTGCATCACACATACACACAACCAAAATACGATAGTCACATCAACTTGTCTATGAATGCTCGCATACATATACACCATGGATGCACACATGCATTAGGAACTCATGCTTAATACCACTGTTGCTTGCACGTAGTGTACTTGTAAATTAGGTTACTATGTGTGACCATAAAAAGCACTAACCTACATTGTAGCCCACACACTATGCATACACATGCATTATACATTGAAAACACATTCATGACTCTATTTAGTCACTTTTGCTGCCCCATAATGTCATAGGAACTTGTGCCATGGGAGCACTCAAGTATATATGTACTACAGTGCACACTCATAACACCTCGTGCACTCGTGAGAGGTGCACTTCCACTTACACCATCCTCATACACACAAAGACATGCACTCTCTCCTTCGACCCGTACATTGCTCTCTGACTCCCCTCTAACCTAGCTCATTGCAACCATAGACTCATTTTCTTATAGCATCACTTGCCCCACCACATAGCACCAACATATATGCACAAAATAACACAATCATCTAATAGTCTTGCACAACACATTTTTCTACATAGCATAATCACAATTGCATAAGGATGACCACTTCACATGTATTATGTTGTTGCCTTTTCTTAAATCAAAATCAAAACAAAAACCTGAAATAAGAAAACCATGAAAACAAAACACAAGAAAGTTGATTGACACAAAAAAAAAGGACCAAAATGAGAACACTACATTGGCAAGTCTGCAAACAAGAGAAACTTGCTAGGGATGGAACATGGAAAAAAAAACCCCATCTTGAAAACTATCAACCAACGATCAAAACTTGAAGCATAGCCTACAAGGGAGGTCAATGTGCTTATAGAGTGGGTGTGAGCTCCAATAATAGAGACACTAGTCCTAATCAAATTCTCAACCTTGAGAATACACCCATCAGGGGCCTCATCAATCAAGTAATTCGCCTAGTCAACCAAGAGACCATGAGGATCTCATCTAGCAATATGGATAGATTTGGGAACCCAAGTGGTGACTTGGATGATTTCTAGGCCACAATGAATAGTTTGAAGCATGCAAGCTTTGAAACTAGAAATATAGCCCCAAAATCCATAGAACATAAACTTGTTGAATTGCAAGTGTAAGGAACTATCACCATCAATCGACTGGTTGACATTAACAATGACACTAAATAGTAGTTTGCAACCATGCAAGCAAAAATGGATAGCATCCGATGGATGTTGCAAAATATTGCAGTTGCAAGCTCATCGTAAGAATCCTTCTTGGATCTTGTGTGCAAAGGTGTTTGTTTGACCACACAAACATGTTATAAGTAGGAACCCATATTAAAAGTCTATTCTAATAGGAATGGGCAACACATTGTGAAATAGAGACTAAGTGAAAATTGTCTTAGTACCAAAGCAGTCAAGAAAAATACTGAGCAAGTGATGATCCTCCCTATAGTTTCATTTAATAGTTTGGGCAAGTTTGTGAGGCAAACCAATCTTCTTGGTGACACCTAACAAGCACAAGCACTTTGACTTTTCTTAGGTGAAAAAGAGAAAACCTGGTTTATAGGGTTGAATGCCACTGAGAAGGCCTCTTTTCTGCTATTGAAAGTGAGAGGAGGATTTAAGGGTCTGGTTTTTGAGATTTTGGACAACAGTGGCGATTCTTATGAGAGAAGAGGGAATGGGTTGAGGAGAGGGAGAGGTTGTTGAATGCTGAAATGACTTGTTTTTTTGGTTTATTGTTGTTTTTGAGGGCTGAATGGATGGTTTTATACGATAATTGATTGTTTTGGAAGTGGTTTGAGAGTGTTTTGGATTGGGTGGAATGGTTTTGATAAGCTCATGATGCTTTTTAGTAGAGATATTAGGTTTTGTGATGTTTTGTTAGGTTCTATTTGGTTCTGATAGCTTCTATTTTGTTCTGTTTTTCTTATATATGGAAGGATAAGATAATGATTGATGAAGTTTGAGATTGTTTGAAAGCTCATTGAATGGTTTTTGATGGTTTTGATTGGTTTTAGTTGAGCTGGATGCTTTTTGTTGACTTTTTGTTAAATCTTTTGTGATCTTCTGTAGAGCTTTTGTTCCTATTCTGTTCTGTTCTGTATGCTTCTGTATGTGTTGCGTTGGATGAGGGTGTAGTTTGGGAAATTTTTCTAGCCTTGGAAAGAGGTGAATGCAAGTTCAAAAGATATTAAGGAAGTGGAAGAAGTAGCTGCCGAAGACTCAAGAGAAGACTGAAGTGAAGTGACAATAGTGAGCTATGAAGAGTCATTGTAGTGGTTTTGGTGACCTTCCATATCAGACACACCTCTTGAAAGGGGTATTCACGACCAAAGAAGGGTTATTGTGAGTGATTATTGAGTATTGTAGTGAGGATATGATATACTATTGAGAGAGTGAGTGAGGGATAGCCAATTCTATGCCAAATAATGTATCTATCTACTATGAGAGATTGTGAGAGAAAGCTATGGAATCTTTGAAGATGAATTATATGTGATATATTATTTTGTATTTTCAATGTCTATTAAGGAATTTTATCAAGAATATGAAGAGAATGATGGATTTTGTTAAAGTTAAAGCCGTGGGAGAATTGTTTCTATGAAGCTGCATGAAGATTTCTTTTTCCTGGTGTTCTTTTCTTTGTTGAGATCATATCAAATATGAAAAAGATGGTTGTTGATGATACAAGATAGATTTTCTTACAGTAGAAACCTCATTTCCTTGGTGTTCCTCTTGGGGCTCCATGTTTTTGGTGCACAACTAGGGAAAATTGACATCAACAAGAATTAGGAGGTTGAAAATGAAGGAAATGACATTGCCAAGAAGAGAAGAATTCAATGGATGCTTGCAAAGTTCCTTATACCACTAAAGAATTGGAGATTCTTATTGCCAAAGACATTTTTTATAAGAAGTTCATTCCACAATTGTGGAAACATATTACCATCTCATGATGCAAGCTCTATGTGTGGTGGACTATTTCCTCTCCCTGTTGAAGCAACATAGACGTGTATCTTGGTAGCCAATTGTTTGGGAACAAAGTGAAGTGCAGAAACAGAGAGAATAACCATCCTCGGAAGATTTAGCATTCATTGAGAAGTTTCCAGACATAATCGAGTGGGAGATCGTGAAGAAGCTTAAGGAGTCGTGGCCAGTGGAAGTTCATTAGAACAAGAAAAAAAAGAGTTAGAATTTGTTCGTGGATGCTCAACAGTAGGATACATGGAATGCATGGTGCATTGAGAATCTCCTATTTGTCCAATCAGCAACCCACTAGAAGTTGGTAGATAGAGTGTTCTTCATAACATACACTATTGAAACCATCAGGACTGGCATTACTATGTTGATGGCACTACAACGATGCTCAGAAGAATGAGTTTTGATACCTTCAGAATGGAATATCTTCCCCTATGTAGTGGACTGAAAGCTAAATTCACAGACATAGAAAAGCATGAAGTAAAAGAAATGTTGGTAAGAGAGCCCTCTAGAGACCGAAGCCCTCTTTGATTCTATTCTATTGAGTACAGACCAACTGGGTGGAGCCAACTCCCTGATGAATGACGCAATCAAGGGGCAATCACTAGAATAAGTCTAGAGATACATAATAAGAGAGAAGGCAAAAATCAAAGTTGAGAAGGAGCTAGTAGTAGAAGCCTTCTTTGATGCCCTAGCAACACTCTTTACAAAAGTCTCCATGGTGACTCAAGGTCCCCTTCCTAATCAGATCCGTCCTAGAAATATTGATGATGGGCTAGAGAATGTAGTCCCATTGCCCATTTTTAAGGGAAAGTAATGAAGACCCTAATCTTCATGTAGCAGAGTTTATGGTAGCATGTGTGGCTAACAATGCCAGAATGCCTAAGCACTGGTTGGCAATATTCCCCACCACTTTCAAAGATGCGATGTTTTAGTAGTATGAGAGACAAGCAGCATGAAATTTTGGCACATGGGGAGTTGGCCTTTCTCACTAAGTTCAGGCATGAAGTTGGCCTTTCTCACTAAATTTAGTGTGAAGGTTTTGAAGAGCGGATGTGAGAGGAGTTTATGAACCTATGTCAGTCCTCTGATGAATGAGTAGAAGCCTATGTCTCGCGAATGGAATCCATACTGAAGAGATGGACCAACCATCATTTGGATGAAGGCATCCAAAAATGAGTTTTTCATAGAGGCCTACAACCAAAAGTTCATAAGTTTGTGGAATTGAGAAGACTAGTCAACCTGCAAGTTGCAGTGGAAGGTGCAAGACTGTATGATGAAGTTGAAGCAAGGCTGTCAATGACCTCAAGAAGAGGAGTTCTACCTTCTCCCATGCGAGGAATGGCATACCCACCAAATGTAGTCATAGGAACAGTTCCCTACCCCTACCCCTAGATGCAAATAGTGCCATAGTACAATGCATCGAATCCACAATGGTTGCAGATGACAGTGCCTCAAATGATGATTCAACCACAATAGCAGTGGCCTCAGACAGTTATGCCAATGGTGACTCAACAACAGTGGAATCCTACCAACTAGAATCAATAACCCCTAGTCTCAACAGGAGCTCTAAATCAAAACCAGACTAGAAGACCCTCTGGATCAACTCAACTAGTGTATGCGATGATTACAGAAGCTTCCCAAAACCATACTATAAGTATTCTAGGAGGTGAAAATATGAAAGACTACCTGTCCAATTCAATGTTGCAAGCATTAAGAAGGAGTTTATGGATGTGATTACAGAATAGCTATAGACACTAAAGGTGAATATTGCCAATATAACCACTCCTACGAGAGGTGGAAGAGATGTGATATGTTCTAATACATGGTGTGGAAAGTGCCATCAAGAGGGACATTTAGCCACTAAATCTACCCGAAAACCAACCATTCCTGGAGCCTTTTGTTCATACTGTTTGAGGAAGAACCATACAGAGGATATCTGCTATCCAAAGGAGATGCATGATAGAAGAAAGAAAGATGAAAAAGCAAGGTTCAACTTGTTGGAATCCAAACTTGGACCAAAGCCTAGGGAGTTCGGTTCTAATTTTGGTCCAAGGAGGTTTTTCTCTCAGAGTTATAGAGGACGATAGTCTGGCGGTGGCTAGAGATCAAAAGTGGAGTGTTACAGATGTGGAGAAAAGGGTAATAGTTCACTAAACTATCCAAACCCTAGAAGGTCTATTTACTACAAGCCCTTATGCGATCGATGTAAAGGAGAAGGCCACACTGCAAAAGACTATCCGAGTCCAGCTCCTATGAAAGCTACTCCTGATATCCAATAGAAGACCTAAGAATCTACTTCCAATTTGGTGGAATTTGAAGTTATCGCAATAATGCGTGCTAAGAAAGGAGAACCCACAGTTCCAAAAGAGAAAATTCCCTCTGCCAAGACAGTGAAGTTCAACCTTCCTAGGAAGAAACAAAATAGTGCAGCACAGAATAATGTAGTACAGAGCACTATAGAGCCACAGAGACAAGACCAAAGGTCCATGAGATAGAGGATCTAAAATATCTCATGAAGGAGAGAAAGGGGAGATGTTGCCACTCCTAGAAGAAAAAGGGAAGATAAAAGTGGGTGTGCCCCCATTCCCTAGAGCCGATTGGAGAAACTTGTGGATCCTATCAAAGAATATGACTTGGTCAAAGACTTAGATACTTTTAAACCAAACCCAAACATTTTCTTAGAAGAGAGCTTGTGAAAATATTGCTTGGATGGAGAGATCCAACTTCTTCAAGTGAGCAGGGTCCTGTCTGGCTATAGCAACCATTAAAGCTTCACTGAAGGTAGAGTGAAAATTGGAACCATGAGTTGACTTGAGGTTAGGAGAAGCTAGAAGAGCAGAGAGAAGAGCTAGGTTGAGCTAAGGCCATGCAAGGCCCCTCAAAGTTGGATCAACCTATCTATTATGCAAGTCAAAAAGTAACCAATAGAGAAAGAAACTAGACAGTGACAGAGCTTGAGTGCCTAACAATGGTATTTGTCTTGGAGAAGTTCCGATACTACCTACTATCAATACACTTCAAATTCTACATGGACTAGGAAGCCCTGCCCTTCCTAATGAACAAGGCTGATGTGAATGGAAGAATGATGAGATGGCTCCTTCTGTTTCAGGAGTTTGACTTTGAAGTGGTTACCAAACCCGGTCGCTCCTATGTCCTGGGGCTGATAATCTTTCACGGATCCCTCAAAGCGATGATGAAGAGAAAGATGATCCAGACCTTCGTGATGCTTCCTTGTTTCTAGTTGAAATTGTTACCCCTTAGTATATAGATATAGCCAACCTCTTGGCAACCCAACAGTATCCCCTTGGTATCTCGAGTTGTGAGAAGAAGAAGCTTATGTTGGAATCAACCCCTACATCTCGTTAGGTGGTGCTTTGTATAAGAAAGGAAAAGATGAGGTCTTGCACAAATGTGTTGTAGGAGAAAAGATTGGAATCGTATTGAAAGCATGCCATGACAAGCCCTATGTGGTAGATACTTTGCAAGAGAAGTGACATCCAAAAAGGCCTTGCTCGTAGGATATTGGTGTGGCTGACCCTCCACAAGGATGCATATGACTACTGCAAACATTGCGATGCTTATCATAGAATGGGAAAACCTACCAAATCCAGTGCCATGCCCTTGCAATCCATTTTTTCCCTAAATTTGTTTGAGAAATGGGGAATTGATTTCATTGGTCCCATTGATTCACCAACCAAAAGAAAATAGAGAACAGAGACATCTTGGTCTATACGGTCTATGTGACAAAGTGGTGTGAAGCCAAAGCTCTGAAGTAGGATGATGACAATAGCATGGCCCTGTTTCTGTACGAGAATATCATCTTCTATTTTAGCAGTCCCCTAGAGCTCATAAGTGACAGAGGTACTCACTTCCTCAAGAAGATTATGGAAGAGTTGACAGAGTTGTAAAAGTTTCGCCATTGTAAGTCCACACCTTATTATCCCAGAGCCAACGGCCAAGTCGAAGTTAGCAATCGCATTCTTTGCTCGATCCTAACAAGGATGATTACTACGCATCCTCTTGTGATTGGGTGATCGACTTACAAAGGCCCTCTGGGTGTATAAAACCTCTTGTTAACCCCAACACGAAGAAATCAAAAGAAAATAAAAAAGACGCTGGGCAAAGACGGAAAAAAGGTAGCTCGACAGAAGAAAGAAGAGGAGAAAAGGCCAAAAGCGCAGGGGCAACCTTAAAAAGTCCAAGGCAAATGCAAAAGGGGAAAGGTGCATTTTAAAGTACAAAGGCGCACCTTGAAATCTTGTAAAAGAGTGCCAGGCGGTAGAAAATCCGGAAAGCTAAAACAGAAGATAAAGACAAAGGCCAAGGCAAAGAGAAACGGAAGACAAAGGCGCATAAGGAAAAGTGCAAGTCAAAACTTTTGTAAAAGAGCGCAAGCGCATCATGGGTTAATTCAAGGAGTGCCGGACTCTCACCTGCGCAATTTGTAAATGTAGACGAGCGGTAGAAAGGAAGCTAGGAAAATAGAAGGACAATGGGAAAAAGGGCCTAGGCTATGGCCGGCCATGTAAAAAAGGGGATGACCGCCCAAAAAGGGATTTAGGGTTTTGTATATAAAGTTGAAAAGTGAATGAGAAGCTCATTCTTGTGTGTGGCAAAAAGTGGCTCTCTTCTTCTTCTTCTTCTTCTTGTTCTTGCTTGCTTGAGCTTGAGCTTGAGAGAGAGAGTATGAGAGTGTGAGAGAGTGAGTGTGTGAGGGTGAGGGATCAAGAGGAGAATCTCTCCATCTTCTCCTCTCTTCTTCTCTTCTCTTCTCTTCTCTTCTCTTGCTCGCGGCGATGGAGCTTGGGGATGGAGCTTGCTTGAAGCTTGCACTTGGATCATGGAGCAATCGGAGTGCGTGGGAGAGGAGGTAACTCGAATGGCATGGAGGTAAGCTCACTACACCCATAGATATGGATGGCACATTGGCTATGTGAGAGGTAGCCATTAGTGCTCGGCTTGGAACGCTTGAAACAATAAGCGGTCCGTGGGTCTTGGCGGTTGAGCGAAAGCTCCCATATTTTGGTTCCGTTGCCGGGACCAATGGATTCAAGCCTTGAGTGCTTGCGCGCTTTGAATCGAGCATTGAAGTAAGGGTATTCCCCGAACCGGTGCTTGAGATAGGTAGGAAGTGAGGGGGTTGAAGATGGTATTTGATCTCCTTGGCAAGTAAGTTTTTTGCTTTTTTTAAGATTTATGTTGTGAGATGGAGTAGTGTAGGCATTTACTTTGTGATTTTGAGAGCGGAATTTTGGTGCCAAAAAGTGCTTAAAAATAGCTAAAAATTATGAATATCAAGGGAAAAATATTCACCGTCAAAGGCGGCAGCTCGACCTAGGACGATTTTAAGCACCAAAGTGCTTTAAAGGTGCCCGAGCGACACTTGTTGATTTTTCATAATTTTTCAGACAGTCGTGCGGGTTGACACGAGCTACTGGCCAATGCGGGATGCCAAGCCGGATGCCCAGGATTTTTCAGAGCTCAATTTGGAGTCCGGACGGGGAAGGAGCCAAGAAACCGGTCAAGATACGAAAGGGTGGACACTTGGGAGGCCAAAATTGGGCATGCCTTTTGAGTTTGGACCCTCCCACCCAAAATTTTATGCACCTCTTGATCAAAAAACATGGATAGAGAAGGAAGACATGGCGTGATTAAGAAATGGCGCATTTTTCGCTCTCTCTCCTCTCTCATCATGATTGTGGGCTGTGAGTACCCCATGGAACAGACATTGGGGCTGATCTTCTCCTTCTTGGCCGATCTTATCGCTGCCCTCTGCCCGTATAATGGTGGACTGAATGCTCAGATGGAAATGTAGTCTTTCTCTCTCCTCCCTCTCTCTCTTCTAAGGGGGAATTCATGTGGGAAGACAAAAGAAGAAGAAAGAATGGTGGAGGCTTGTTTGGCATTGATCGGATTGCTCTATGGGCTGGAAATGGTGATTTGTGATCGTGCTGAGCATGAAGTGCTGCTGATTTTCAGATTTGCAGCCATGGACATGAAACCCGAAACATGCAAATAAGCGGTAATTCAATTTTTTCAAAGAAAATTTGAGATTTCATGGCTTTTGATTGATAAAATGTTGTTCATGTGGGCTAAAAATTATTTATGTTGCTGTTTTCCATGAGTACTTGTTGATCATAATCAGAAAATCAGAAAATTATGCATCTTGTGGCTCAAAATAATACACTAAAACATATAAAATATGGAAAATCAAGGGAAAATGATGTTTTTGGGCATAAAAATGGAAGAATGGATAGGAACACCAACTAAATGTTCATTTTTGTTGCAAGAAGGAACTAAGGGCCACAGCCCATAATCTATTTTGAATTTTTAGTAATAAAATAATGCAAAAAATAAGGAAAAATACAAAAAAAATAGAGAAAAAACACTAAAAATAGGGGAAAAATGCATTTTGGGTGTGAAAAATTAATGAAAATTAAGAACAATGTTCGTGAATGTTTGTGGGGACTGAAGCATGAGGACTTGCCTCAATTCATCCCCACCTTCTTGTTCTAGTGTGGTTTTCTCGCTTTTTACACATAAAATGATGGCAAAATGCCCTATAAATCTATACCACAATGCAACATTTGATCGATGGGAGGGTAGAGTGGTTAAAATGTATCAATGTGGAGTAAAATGATGAAAAGATTGCTGGCTTTTGGTTGCATGCCATATAGGTCGGTGAATAATTATAAAATAAGGGCCTAGTAGCACGAGGGTTCCCTCGGTGCTAGGTTCGTGCAACGCCGCATAAGAACGGTAGTTGAAAATCATTGAAAGGATGTTTTCCACATGTGCACAATATTAATTTCATAATTGTTTGAGCACTTGGCATCCACAATATGCATAAATCATGGAAATATTTAAAGGTATCAGAAATCCTGGATGCACAGCAATTGTTTTCATTAGGACCTTGACCCATGTTGAGTGAGAGACAGGACACCCTAAGCCATAGGCTAGTCGTGGGGTCTAAGGGAAAGAGAAGTAAGGACAATGGTACATTCCTGTATACGATTAAATGGTACCTTGAGTGGATTTTGTACGGAATGTTTATATGTTGAGCGACGCATCGAGGGGCCAATCCCCAAGGTGTAGGAGAGTCGCAGAGGGGTGGCGGCACTCAGTCGTTGGAGGACCCCCTATGTCTGTGCTTCGTGCCATTAGGCAATGTGTAAGGGACTCCCTCTGAGGAGTAGTGGGTGAGAGAAAAGTGGACTACAAACGACGTAATACAAATGCAAGATGTTTAGGAAGGCAATGTATGTGTCATCAACGCTCCTGGCCATGAGGCCGTGGGGTTGTTGAGCGTGTGAGATAGAGGTCCGGCTAGTGCACGAGCCAGTGCCGGCCCGTTCTAGGTTCCATCAGTGGTGCGTCTGCCAGGAGCTGCTTAAAAGTGGCGGTCCTCGAATCCTGGTTGTCTAGGGACCAACTAGCAGTTTATGCCAAAGGACACTGTGATTGATCCGTTATTTACAGAAATCCAAAAGCAAGAGAGAGATGAAAGAGCTAGGCGACGTGCTGAAATTTTTAGGAGATATTCCCCTAAGCGTAGCGGTGCTGAACCCTTACGAGGGAGTGGTTCTAGTGGTCTTGGGGCCACAAGCAGTAAGTTAGGAGAAGGTGGAAGCTCTGGTGCTCCCCTTCCTTCCATAAGCCAGTCTACATCAAGTGTGGGAGGTCTAACCCCACTGTCCCCTATTCCTAGTGCAAAACCAATTTTCGTCATGGCACAGCCTATTGCAATTTCTGCAGGAACGACGGATTTGCCGGCTCTAGGTTACCCGCTACCCATTTTTAATGGGCTAGTTGAGGAAGATGCAGAACTCCACATTAGGGAGTTTCAAAAGCTGATGTTTAACTGTCGCATCCAAGAAGAAGGACATTTAATGATGTTCTTCAATATGACTCTCAAAGGAAGAGCTGCCATATGGTATCATGGTTTAGAAGCCGGAACCATATTGAATATTGATTCATTTTATGGAGCTTTTCGAAGGGAGTTTGCCCCTAAAAGGGGTGGGCAATATTGGTTACGTGTACTCAACGTGACCCGCCAAGAACCACACGAGGATATTCGTGCGTATGCGAAGAAAATAAAATAGGTTTTCCGTAAGTTGGACACCTCTATTCCTATCCCCGCAGCTGCCCAATTGCAATATTTCCTACATGGTTTGGACTTTAATATCCAATTGCAGTTGAGTAGTGTCCCCTTGGGGGATATAGATATTGCCATTACATGAGCACAAGAGGTGGAATCCCGACTACAAGCAGCCTATGCTTCTCGAGGCAATTCGAATATGGGTTTAGTATTGGGAAATAATGTGGCAATGGCCAATGACAGTAGTGGCCAAGGGATAGCGATGGCTAACCCTAATGGGAGAGGGAACATGATGCAGAATGTCCCTTTATTACCAGCTCCCCCTAGCATGTCGATGCCTACGGGCAGTCAAATGGCTCCAAATGGTGGAGGCCAGGTGGTCAATTCTAATACCATGCCTGTGGCTCAAGAATCAGTGCCTAATCGAATTGTTAGGCCGATGGAACGACATGGTAATGACCAAGGCTATGAGTCGAGCGCTTCCAATGTTCTTGGCGAGGTTAAGGACATGATGAAGCATTATACCGACATGATTACGGAGCAGTATCGACAAATAGCCGTTGATGTCAACTTCCTTAAAAAACAACAAAATTTGATAGGAAGTAGATACCCAGATGAGGGTGCACCTTCGAGGTTTAGCTGCAAATGGTGTGGTGGGCAACACTATCCAAGAAATTGCCCAAATGTTAAGTGCGACATCTGTGGAAAATCTGGCCATTTAGCAGCTACTTGCTGGAGTAAGATAAGTTCCCTCCAGCAAGGAAGTCGGCAACCAGGGCCTGTTAATCATCGTGCGCAAGGAAATGATTCCCAGCGAGAAGATGGGCCTAAACAAATACTCCAACGACCAAAGACTACAGTGGAGGAGCTACCCAGTGGGAGTGGGGTTAGTTTGATTGAGGCTGTACGTGTTAATGATGCTGAAACCTCCAATCTGCGAGCTGTTCTTACAAGAGGTCAAAAGGATAGAGAAGCCGACAAGGATAAGCCTGTCGACGAAAACCCTAAACAAGGCGACAAAGGAACGCAAGTTTTGGATCCTGCCATGGAAGGGGGACCTTTGAAGCCCGTAGAAAGTAAAGCCGATAAGGAACCACCAAAGAAGAAGGTGAAAGTTAAGAAAGAGGCAATAAAGCCGGTTCAGCGACCTAAAGAGCGGATGGTTTGGCGTGAAAAGCGAGCTCTATCGAACTATCATGAATTCGATTTGGCGAGCTCTCTTTGTGAAGTCAAGCCGGATGTGAATCTGTTACAGCTTATTAAGCTTTCCCCAGGAGTACGCAAGGAATTTAGAAAGATCCTACGTACCGGGTATATCGTAGAACCTTTGGGTATTGCGCGAGTTGGTAATGACTGGTTCGAGCATGCTGAGAAGTATTGCCCAAGGGTTGCAGCCTATCTCGATGGGATATTAGTAGATTATGCCATTGTCGACACGGGATCATCTGTTAACATTATGAGTTCTAAACTGATGGAAAGGTTGGGTCTTGCGATCCAGAAAGATACCTCCATAATTCTCAGAATGGTGGATGATAGTTTGAGACAGCCAGAAGGCTGCATTACTAAGGTCCATGTCATTGTTGCAAATGTAGAATGCCTATTGGACTTTAGGGTGATTCGTTTTGCAGGCCGTCCAAGTTACCAAGTATTACTCGGACGACCTTGGATCTTGCAAGCGGACTGCCAAGTAGATATACCCACCGGTCGACTAATATTCGGTAGAGGTGCCCAGCGTGTGGTGGTTGATGCTTATCCTGAGTCCCCGCAGAGTGAGAGAGCTCCTCTATCTTCTATAGAATTGGAGACATTAGAAGATTTATCTGCCAGTGAGACATCATCGAGTGATGAGTCCAAAGAGGGATCCACCACGGAAGACATCTATCAGATCACTTTGAATGAGCCGATAGAGGGCCAAGATCGTATAAGAGATGCAGATGTTATCGAGCTAGACCTTGGTATGCCTGATGATTCACGAACAATCAAATTAGGTTCTATGCTCAGCACAACAGAAAGGGAGGACTATGTGGCCTTGATTCAGGAATTCCGTGATATCTTTGCCTGGAGTTATGATGAGCTGAGAGGCATTCCTCCTAGTCTTGCTGTTCATACAATCCCGTTGAAAGAGGACAGTCGTCCTGTACGACAGAAAGTAAGGCATATGCCTTTCGAACTGAGGGACGGGCTGCTTGAAGAGTTACAGAAGCTTCGGAAAGCGGGTTTGATTTTTCCTGTGCAACACATGGAATGGTGTTCGCCGGTTGTGATCAGAAAAAAGAAAAATAATCAAATTCGATTATGTGTAGACTTTAGGGAGCTGAATAAGCAGACAGTTAAGGACTACTACCCGTTGCCATTTATTGACCAGATTTTGGATCAATTAGAGGGTAGGGAGATATATTCGTTTATGGATTGCTTTGCAGGATATAACCAGATGGCAATTGCAGAAGAGGACAAGTTGAAAATAACTTTTATTAATGTATTTGGTACTTTTGCGTACCATGTGATGGCCTTTGGTTTATGCAATGCGCCTGGTTCGTGGCAACGAACAGCAGATAAGACATTCGGTGACATATCCCCTAAAGTGTTGAAGGTGTTTATTGATGACTTAGGGGCCACCACCATGAGAGAAAGGCAGTTAATCATTTTAAGAAAATACTTTGAGCGCTGTAGACAATTTTGCATCGCCTTAAACCCACGGAAGTGTGTTTTTGGAGTACCTTATGGGCTATTGCTGGGTCATGTGGTCAGTTCGGTTGGAATTGCGACAGACCCCGAGAAGGTCAAAGTTATAGTTGCCATGGGTCCACCACGCACTCTGAAGGAAGTTCATAGCTTTCTGTCTTCGGTTAGTTATTACTGTAGATTCATCAATGCCTTGGCAGAAAGAACGTTGCCGCTTACAAATTTATTGTCCTTTAGCTGTTCGTTTGTATGGGGTGATCCTTGTAAGGTAGCATTCGAGGATGTGAAACAAGAGCTAGCAAGAGCTCCTGTTTTAAAAGCACCTAAAAGAGGTGAGGTGTTCTATATATTTTCAGCAGCCACCATGTATATAGCGAAGAAATTCAGGCATTATATTCTCTATGAGAAAGTCGTGCTTTATATGAAGGCGGAGGGGCTTCGATTATTGATGAATAAGCTACAGCCGCCTGATCGTCTAGCAAAGTGGTTGATCACTTTGCAGGAATTTGATTATGAAACAAGAGTAAGCCACCAAGGTTGCAAGGCATCGTGGAATGTCTTGTGGACTTTGGGGAGCCGAAAGAATCTGTGGCTGAAGGTAGTGACATGGAGTTGTTATTTAAGATAGATACGGCCTCTATTCCCTCCTGGTATGCTGCAATAACGCATTATTTATCCACGGGAGAGGCGGGATCCGAACTATCTAAGGCTGAGAAAAGGAAAATTAAGCAGCAAGCGTTAAAGTTTGCCTTGATCGCAGGTACATTATATCGGCAAGGGGTTGATGATATCTATCGCCGATGTGTGATGCCTGACAAGGTACCATTCATTTTGGAGGAGTGCCATGATTCTGCTTGCGGTGGCCATTTTGCTGGACGGCTTACAGCACAAAAGGCTTTAAGAGCAGGTTATTGGTGGCCTGCCATCTTCGAGGATGCGTTTGTGTATGTTAAGAGATGCGATATTTGTCAACGACATGATAGTCGCGAGAATAGGAAACGACCACTCACCCCTATTATGGCGATACTTCCATTTGAGAAGTGGGGAATAGACTTTGTGGGTCCTAATACTCCGTCGTCGACTGCGCAAAAGAGGTATATCATTGTAGCAACTGACTACTTCACAAAGTGGTCAGAAGCACGTGCAACAAGGAAAGATGATGCTAAAGAAACTGCTAGTTTCCTTTTAGAGTAGATAATATGCCGTTTTGGTCCGTCGAAAGAATTAGTGTCGGACCGTGGAACCCATTTCCTGAATAAGGTGATCAAAGGTTTGACAGAGACTTGGCAAATCAAGCATAATAAGACAACCCCATATAACCCGCAAGCCAATGGGCAAGTTGAAAGCACCAACAAGCAGCTTGTGGGCATCCTGTCCAAAATTGTGTCGGAAAAGAAAGGGGATTGGGATAAAAAGTTATATGTGGCAGTGTGGGCCTACAATACGACTTTCAAACGAGCCACTGGCCATACCCCGTTCAAGTTAGTATATGGGGAGGAGTGTGTCTTGCCTTTAGAGATTGAGCTGCCGACTATTCGATTTGCCATCAATCATTCTTTGAGTGAGGAAGACACACTTTTTGAGCGCTTGACGACACTGGCACATTTAGATGAGCTTAAGCTACAGAGCTTATTGCACCAAGAAGTGGCGAAGCGCCGAATGAAGCAGTTACACGACCTTAAAGCCAAGAAATACACCTTTCAGAAAGGACAGCTTGTTCTGTATTATGACGCATGACGTGAATTATTTCCAGGCAAGCTAGAGCCCAAATGGGACGGGCCCTATAGGATCGTGAGAATAGGAAAGAATAAATCTGCAGTCTTGTTAGCTGACCTTGAGGGGATAGAATTTAATAATAAGGTTAATCTTAATAAGATTAAACCTTATTATTTCTGATTGCACTAATACAATGACTGCCTTGCAGGTCTGGGAGAGATCGATCAAACATCTGCAAGGAAATCGTGGTAGAGGTTGATGGGTCGTCTGATCCCTTATTTAGAACACCCATATTTAGAACAGAGGTATCATCAGGGAAAGCTCATTTGGTGGAGCAAAGGATACAAGGTGACTGAGTAAGAAGGTGGGACATTTATTTGGGAGATCAAGGTCTTCTGCCATCATTGCCTACAAATGTTGACGAGCATCCCTGTTGAATTCAATGATGATGGAGGGATGGAGCCTACAGTCCACCCGTTGAATATGCTAAATTTTGATTATCATAATTACGAGTAGAGTTCCGGATGGCGGGATATGTAAACCCTTTATGGACGTACACCTTGTACTTTGATGGGGCGTCCAGGGGTGCATGCAAAAAAGGAAGTGTAGGAGTTGTCATCCGAGACCCCCCGACGACGCATTGTCATGAAGTTAGCTGCTTATCTTGGGGTGAATTTTACCAATAATATGGCAGAATACAAAGCCCTGATTATGGGTCTAAATATTGCAAAGAAGGGTGGTATCCGCCAATTATTGGTGAAAGGAGACTCTCAGTTGGTTTTAAATCAACTCAATGGGACGTATATGGTACGAAACCCCATCCTTTGCATGTACCATCATACTGCCATAGCCCTACTAGACGAATTTGATAGAGTGTCTTTTCAGCTGATTCCACGGAATTGGAATCAGTTTGCCGATTCATTGGCTAATTTTGCATATGAAGAAGACCTCTTCTTTAATTGTGGCCCTTGTCCCGATATCTCTATTGATGATGAGACAGGACCTGGTCGTTTGTGGGGTATGCTTTCTGAACATGCCCTCTTTGGCAGACGATGGTTGATCTGGGTGATGCAAAGGGTAGGCGAGACTCATCTGCCTTTATTATCTTGGACCCACAGACTGATTAGACAACATGTGATGCGAACACCTCTTGCGATATACGCAGGAGGGATGGGTCATAATTTAATGCACCTAGTTTAGGGCTACGAGCCCTGTTCCCCTGGGAATGGTATGCTTTGATGTCTATCATAGTTGTTTCCAGGAGGGTATTATGTGTAGTATTGTTTGATTTCATTAGGCCAAGAGGGGCGATTCAGTTTTGTAGTGAAGTGTTTCATTTCATTAGGCCAAGAGGGCCATTTCCCTGTCTAGTGTGGGTGCGTTTAATCGGGTTTTTTTAAGTGTTGTGCTGGACAGGTTTCGTGTTCGTGAATGTTGGTGGATCCTGGAGGAGCCTTTGCTGCGATGGAAGCTTCTTGTGGCCAATCCAGGTGATATCTCTCCTTTACGAGTACCTTTCTTTCTTGTTATATGTGTTTTTGTACTTGTCGAGGGGATATATTTTTGTTGGGGACCGGTAACCAAGGCATGAAGTCCCAGGTTTAGGCTAAGTATGTTTGAGGGAGGTCGGAGTAGTCATTGCCTCCTGTAAAGACATTGTCAGGCATCGAAAGACCTGTTTTAGAAGGAAGTCCTAGTGGCCCTGTTCTGCTAGCCTGCTAGGCAGCCGTTCTAGGAGTTCTTGTTAGTAGTGAGGCAGTTAGAGAAGCCTGCCAGAAGATAATAATGATGATGCCAAGAAACCCTGAATATCCAAAAGATGAATATAAATACAAAGGTGTGTAAAAAGGGGTTCTAACCCCTTTTTACACACCTTCGTATAAAATGATGGCAAAATGCCCTATTGTTCTAGTGTGATTTTCCTGCTTTTTACACATAAAATGATGGCAAAATGCCCTAAAATCTATACCACAATGCAACATTTGATCGATGGGAGGGTAGAGTGGTTAAAATGTGTCTAAATGTGGAGTAAAATGATGAATGCCATATAGGTTGGCGAATAATTATAAAATAAGGGCCTAGTAGCACGAGGGTTCCCTCGGTGCTAGGTTCGTGCAAGGCCGCATAAGAACGGTAGTTGAAAATCATTGAAAGGATGTTTTTCACATGTGCACAATATTGATTTCATAATTGTTTGAGCACTTGGCATCCACAATATGCATAAATCATGGAAATATTTAAAGGTATCAGAAATCCTGGATGCACAGCAATTGTTTTCATTAGGACCTTGACCCACGTTGAGTGAGAGACAGGACACCCTAAGCCATAGGCTAGTTGTGGGGTCTAAGGGAAAGAGAAGTAAGGACAATGGTACATTCCTGTATATGATTAAATGGTACCTTGAGTGGATTTTGTACGGAATGTTTATATGTTGAGCGACGCATCGAGGGGCCAATCCCCAAGGTGTAGGAGAGTCATAGAGGGGTGGCGGCACTCAGCCGTTGGAGGACCCCCTATGTCTGTGCTTCGTGCCATTAGGCAATGTGTAAGGGACTCCCTCTGAGGAGTAGTGGGTGAGAGAAAAGTGGACTACAAACGACGTAATACAAACGAAAGATGTTTAGGAAGGCAATGTATGTGTCATCAACGCTCCTGGCCGCGAGGCAGTGGGGTTGTTGAGCGCATGAGATAGAGGTCCGGCTAATGCACGAGCCAGTGCCGGCCCGTTCTAGGTTCCATCAGATTTGGATACATTAGAGTAGGAGAAAACAAAGAAAAACAAAGAAAATAAGCATTAGGGTTTATTGTTGCAAAACAGGGCAAAAACAGGGCAAAAATCGTGCAAAAAATGGTAAAAAGCTCGCTTTTGATGCCTAAGATCGGCAAGTGAGTGATTGGAGGCATCAATACCATACCCAGGAAGGGGTATAAGGGCCAAGAGTGGCAAGAAAGGCCACATTGTGCATTGCAGGGTTTCAAGAGAGCAGGAGAGAAGAGGAAAGCTTCGTCAGTGGATCCGCTTCGATCTTGTCATCCGAGAGATATTTGCCTAGCCCAGGTAATCCTACACCTTCCCCTATACGAGTGTTGAGATATCGAGCTCCACTCGTGATACGCCAGGGTGACCGTTGTGTATTTATGTCACCGACTTGTCAGTTGTTGCAGACGCGGTTGGTACACCGCCCATGAATAATAGCTACATGATAGCTATCCTTATCTACTCTAGTTCGTGGCTTAGTTAGTATGCCACCTCCTTATCTACTCTAGTTCGTGGCTTAGTTAGTATGCCACCTTAGTTAGTTGAGTTTGGTTTGAGACCCATATATAGGGTTCTTCTATTTCTTTGTATGAGAGTTCTTTTGGCTTACACAACTAAGAAGAGGAAAACTGTTTTCAGCCTCCACCCTTGTGTGTATTCCCCCATTGTGCAAGCAAGAAAGATACAAGTGAGACTCCTTCCTTCTCTCCCACAATCTTGACATGGTATCAGAGCCTTGTTCGTGGTAAGGAGCTCAAGAAAGCAAGCCAAGCTCGCGGTGTTCTGGTAAGAGGAGCAGTGTTGCTTTCATTTTCTGTTTTGGAAGCAGATCTCTGCAGGTAGCACAACTGGAAAGTGCAGGAGTGCATTGTCTTAGGTTGAGACGCCCTTCGCAGTGAAGCAAGAGGGCAATATATGCTGCGGGATAGGGCTTTGGCCCTCGGCGACCTTATTTTTTTGATTTGAGGCCATTTCGGGGCCTGTTTTGGAGGCGAAAGTTTTCTGCACGCACTCAGGAAAAGACCCAGTTTTATGCTGTGCAGCCACTGTTCTACAGGTTGGTGAAAAGTTTCTGTAGAAATTGCATCGTATGCTTGTGCACAGAGACATTGGGAGTTACAGAATCATCCTTGGTTCCTGTTTATGCAAAATCGTCACTAGGAAGTGACTGTGTGGTCAAATACCACTTTCGCCAGTTTTGCAGATTTGCCCTTGTGAGGGTGAAGCTGAGTTTTTGCAGTGACAGAATTTTTCGCAGTGTTCTGTAATGGCGTCTGATTCTCTCTCACAGATTGTCACTGAAAAGCTTGACAAGAACAACTTCCAAGCATGGAAGTTTAGAATGACGAATTTCCTTATGGGAAAAGGATATTAGGAATTTGTTGCAGGAAATGAAGAAGAACCAGTTCTTCCTGATGTTCCCAATCAACAGCAAATGCAGGCATTCAAAGCATGGCATGAGAGAGCCAGGAAAGTTATGTACTGGCTGTCTATCAGCATTTCAGACTCTATGATTGTGCATATTCAGGATGCTAGTACGCCAAAGGAGGCATGGGATACTTTGTCAAAGATGTATAGCACAAATACGCAAGCCAGGAAAATGCAACTCAAGCAAGAGTTGCACAATGTGCAAAGAGAAAATATGAGCATCAATGACTACCACATGAAGGTGAAGAAGATTGCAGATGCACTTGCTTCCATTGGGTCGCCAGTGGAAGATGATGATTTAGTTTCTGTGACCTTGAATGGTCTAGGAAAGGATTATGTGCAGTTTCGGACATCCATTTCCGTCCGTGAAAGATTTCCTGATTTTGAGGAGTTGATTGCTCTTCTAATTTCTGAGGAGCAGAGAAATGGTGGTGCATCTTCTTCAGGAGGAACTTCAAAAGAAACTGTCTTCTACTCAAATGCTGGAAGAGGTAGAGGCAGAGGTAGAGGAGGCCGATTTGGAGGCCGTGGTAGAAATCAGAATATGCAGCAAACTCAAGAAAACCAGTCCTATGGAGGAGGACGTGGTAACTCTAGAGGCAGGGGGAGCCAAAGAGGTCGTGGTGGATGGCAAAGAGGCCAAAATGCAAACAGTAATGTTGAATGCTACTATTGTGGTAAAATGGGTCATATGGCTAAAGACTGCTATAAAAAGCAGAATGACATCATGAATGGAAAACTGCAACAAGGGAATTATGCATCTTCTAGTAGACAGGGTGATGACAGAAATGAGCATTTGTTTATGGTGCAGCACATGAACAATTCTGTGACAAGTGCAGAAGAAAGCAATGATGTATGGTATGTTGACTCAGGTGCATCAAACCACATGACAGGTCATGCAGAATGGATGGAGGATGCAAGGAAAATGGAAAAACCAGGATTTGTGGAGACTGGTGATGATACTGCACATCCGATTGTGCAAATCGGAAAAATTCCTTTGTCTATGCAGGATGGGAAAAAGAAATACCTGTCCGATGTATTTCATGTCCCGAATATCACCAAGAATCTGGTTTCTGTTGGTCAAATGGTTGAGCAGGGCTTGCAGGTCAGAATTAATCCTCATGGATGCTTTGTTGAGGATATGAAAAATAAAGGTCGCTTGATAGCAAAAGGAAAGAAGAAGGGCAGAATGTTTACATTGGATGCAGACATGTCTGAATTGAGTGCAGCAATGTTTGCACATGGGACCAGTGTAGTTGCAGATATTGATATCTGGCATAAACGCATTGGTCATGTTAATGTACAGCGACTTAAATCAATGCAGGCCCAAAATATTGTTGCAGGATTGCCTAAATTCAAGGTTGCAGAAATGCATAAGGTATGTGAAGCCTGTCAGTTTGGAAAACAGGCAAGGAAACCATTTCCTAGACATGTTCAAGAGACTAAGAAGCCATCGGAATTAATCCACTCTGATGTGTGGACTACTAAAGCTGCATCTCTTGGAGGCTGTCATTATTTTGTCACTTTTATTGATGACTATAGCAGAAAAGTTTGGGTGTATTTTATGAAAAAGAAAAGTGAAGTTTTTGGGCATTTCAAAACTCTTAAAGCTATGGTTGAAAAAGAAACAGGTCTGCAAATAAAATGCCTAAGGTCAGATGGAGGGGGAGAGTACCTCTCAAATGAGTTTGCAAGGTTCCTGCAGGAGCATGGCATAAAGCAGCAATATTCATGCAGTCATAACCCATAGCAAAATGGAATTGCAGAAAGAAAAAACAGACATATTGGAGAGGTGTCTCGTGCCATGCTCAATGAAAAAGACCTGCCAGATTTTTATTGGGCTGAAGCAGTTGCTACAGCAGTCTACATAATGAACAGGACTCCCACTGCAGCAATACATGGAATGACTCCAGAGGAGAGGTACACTGGTAGGAAACCAGATATTTCTCATTTGAAAATTTTTGGTTGCATTGCCTATGTACATGTGCCAGATGAGTTGAGATCCAAGTTGGATCCAAAAGCTGAGAAGTGCATCTTTATTGGTTACTCTCTGCAGCAAAAAGGGTATAGATGCTATAACCCTTCTACTCGTAAGTTTACAGTGAGCAGAGATGTTGTTTTTGATGAGATGAGTAGCTGGTATAAACCAGTAAATGTGATTGATGATGTAGATGCACAAAATGGTAATGCTGCACAGAATTCACAACAGCAGTCACAAAATATTAGTGGACCTGGAGCGTCTTCTAGCAGTGGTTCACATTCTTCGCCATGGACATGCAGATTGAGATCAGGAGAATCTTCTCAAAGCAATGCAGATAGTGGTATGTAGGTATCACGAAAAGGAAAAGAGAAGGTTGATCAGCCCATGTTTGATGTGAATGCAGGTCACTCTTATGTGGATGGTGAATCCAGTGGCTCAGAACAGAGCATTGATGATGAGTTGGGTATTCCTTCTATTGTTACACCTAGAGTAAGGAAGACCAGGGATGTTTTGAGAGCACCTGGGAGTGAACCCACTTTGTGCAGGTCTACCAGAGTTAGGTATCCTGTGGATAGGCTGAAATATGATGGATTTACAACCATTCACTATGCATATATGGTCAAGGTGATACAGGAACCAGAACCCACTTCTTTTGAGCAAGCCATGGGAAAAGAAAAATGGGAGAAAGCCATGGATGAAGAAATGGATGCCTTGGAAGCAAATGCTACATGGGAATTGGTACCTTTGCCTAAAGGTAAGAATGCAATTGGCTGTAAGTGGGTTTATAAGGTGAAGCACAATGCAGATGGTTCTGTGAACAGATACAAGGCAAGATTAGTAGTCAAGGGGTATGCACAAACATATGGCATTGACTATGAAGAAACATTCAGTCCGGTTGCAAGGATGGCAACCGTAAGAGCAGTCATTGCTATGGCTGCATCAAAGGGATGGTCTTTACATCAGATGGATGTAAAGAATGCCTTCTTGCATGGTGATTTGCAAGAAGAGGTCTATATGGAGCAGCCACCAGGTTATGTGCATGCTGTTCATCCTGAGTTTGTTTGCAGGTTGAAGAAAGCCTTGTATGGCTTGAAGCAAGCACCTAGAGCATGGTCTGACAAGATAGGACAGTATCTTGTCACTATTGGCTTTCAGATTTCCAAGGCAGATTTCTCACTTTATGTGAAAAAAACAGAGAAAGGTATTATGCTACTTGTCATTTATGTTGATGATTTGATTATGACAGGTGACAGTGATGAAGATATCCTTCATGTGAAAATGCTATTGAAGCAGAAGTTTGAGATGAAGGATTTGGGAGAGCTGCGTTATTTCTTGGGCATTGAGGTGATTAGATCACCAAGTGGGATACAGCTCTTGCAGAGGCAGTATGGATTGGACATGCTGTCCAAATATGGGATGACAGGCTGTAAGCCTATTTCAGTTCCTTTGGAGCAGAATGTGAAGCTAAGCGCAGATGCAGGTGAGCTTCTAGAAGACCCTACTATGTACAGACGCATAGTAGGAAGCTTGATTTATATGACTATTACCAGGCCAGATATGAGCTATGCTGTTGGACTGGTAAGTCAGTTTATGCAGGCTCCAAGGAAACCGCATTTGGATGCAGCTAGACGCATACTCAGGTATGTGAAGTCCACATTGCAGTATGGACTATTTTATGAGACTGGGGTTCAGATACAGTTGCATGGATACACTGATGCTGATTGGGCTGGTAGTATTTTTGATAGACGATCTACCAATGGATATGTGTTCTCTTTTGGGAGTGCTGCAGTCACATGGAGCAGCAAGAAACAACCTACAGTTGCCTTGTCGAGCACAGAGGCTGAGTACAGGGGTGCAGCAATGGCTGCATGTGAGGTAGCTTGGTTGCATAAGCTACTTTATGATATGCATCAGTCTACAGATGGGCCAGTTGTCATTTATTGTGACAACATGAGTAGTATACACTTGGCAAATAACCCAGTCTATCATGCTAGAACAAAGCACATTGAGGTGCATTATCACTATGTGCGAGAGAGGGTTTTACTAGGTCTTATTGATCTAGTTTATGTCAGCATAGAGGATCAGGTAGCTGACATATTTACGAAGGCATTGGGCGCAGAGAAATTGCGCAAGTTCAAAGACCTGCTTGGTGTGCAGGAATTGGGATTGAGCTCAAGGGGGAGTGTTGAGATATCGAGCTCCACTCGTGATACGCCAGGGTGACCGTTGTGTATTTATGTCACCGACTTGTCAGTTGTTGCAGACGCGGTTGGTACACCGCCCATGAATAATAGCTACATGATAGCTATCCTTATCTACTCTAGTTCGTGGCTTAGTTAGTATGCCACCTTAGTTAGTTGAGTTTGGTTTGAGACCCATATATAGGGTTCTTCTATTTCTTTGTATGAGAGTTCTTTTGGCTTACACAACTAAGAAGAGGAAAACTGTTTTCAGCCTCCACCCTTGTGTGTATTTCCCCATTGTGCAAGCAAGAAAGATACAAGTGAGACTCCTTCCTTCTCTCCCACAATCTTGACAACGAGTAGGTCGGATCTGGAGCTGCTTGACTAGGGGGAAGGCCTCCAACGCTCGGCACGGTGAATTTTGTAAGGACCGGCAAAAAAACGTGCCGCGCTCGGCGTGCTCGACCGATGGCGATTCTGGGCTGAGTCCCAGAATCGGCCCTTGGACCACTCGACTCAGCCCTGTCAAGATTGTGGGAGAGAAGGAAGGAGTTGCACTTGAAGCTTTCTTGCTTGCACAATGGGGGAATACACACAAGTGTGGAGGCTGAAAACTGTTTTCCTCTTCTTAATTGTGTAAGCCAAAAAGAACTCTCATACAAAGAAATAGAAGAACCCTATATATGGGTCTCAAACCAAACTCAACTAACTAAGGTGGCATACTAATTGAGCCACGAACTAGAGTAGATAAGGATAGCTATCATGTAGCTATTATTCATGGGCGGTGTACCAACCGCGTCTGCAACAACTTACAAGTCGGTGACATAAATACACAATGGTCACCCTGGCGTATCACGAGTGGAGCTCGATATCTCAACACTCCCCCTCGAGCTCAATCCCAATTCCTGCACACCAAGCAGGTCTCTGAACTTGCGCAGCTTTTCTGCGTCCAATGCCTTCGTAAATATGTCAGCTACCTGATCCTCTGTGCTGACATAAACTAGATCAATAAGACCTAGTAAAACCCTCTCTCGCATATAGTGATAATGCACCTCAATGTGCTTTGTTCTAGCATGATAGACTGGGTTATTTGCCAAGTGTATACTACTCATGTTGTCACAATAAATGACAATTGGCCCATCTGTAGACTGATGCATATCATAAAGTAGCTTATGCAACCAAGCTACCTCACATGCAGCCATTGCTGCACCCCTATACTCAGCCTCTGTGCTCGACAAGGCAACTGTAGGCTGTTTCTTGCTGCTCCAAGTGACTGCAGCACTCCCAAAAGAGAACACATATCCACTGGTAGATCGTCTATCAGAAATACTACCAGCCCAATCAGCATCAGTGTATCCATGCAACTGTATCTGAACCCCAGTCTCATAAAATAGTCCATACTGCAATGTGGACTTCGCATACCTGAGTATGCATCTAGCCGCATCCAAATGTGGTTTCCTTGGAGCCTGCATAAACTGACTTACCAGTCCAACAGCATAGCTCAAATCTGGCCTGGCAATAGTCATATAAATCAAACTTCCTACTATGCGTCTGTACATAGTAGGGTCTTCTAGAAGCTCACCTGCATCTGTGCTCAGCTTCACATTCTGCTCCAAAGGAACTGAAATAGGCTTACAGCCTGTCATCCCATATTTGGACAGCATGTCCAATCCATACTGCCTCTGCAAGAGCTATATCCCACTTGGTGATTTGATCACCTCAATGCCCAAGAAATAACGTAGCTCTCCCAAATCCTTCATCTCAAACTTCTGCTTCAATAGCATTTTCACATGAAGGATATCTTCATCACTGTCACCTGTCATAATCAAATCATCAACATAAATGACAAGTAGCATAATACCTTTCTCTGTTTTTCTCACATAAAGTGAGAAATCTGCCTTGGAAATCTGAAAGCCAATAGTGACAAGATACTGTCCTATCTTGTCAGACCATGCTCTAGGTGCTTGCTTCAAGCCATACAAGGCTTTCTTCAACCTGCAAACAAACTCAGGATGAACAGCATGCACATAACCTGGTGGCTGCTCCATATAAACCTCTTCTTGCAAATCACCATGCAAGAAGGCATTCTTTACATCCATCTGATGTAAAGACCATCCCTTTGATGCAGCCATAGCAATGACTGCTCTTACAGTTGCCATCCTTGCAACCGGACTGAAGGTTTCTTCATAGTCAATGCCATATGTTTGTGCATACCCCTTGACTACTAATCTTGCCTTGTATCTGTTCACAGAACCATCTGCATTGTGCTTCACCTTATAAACCCACTTACAACCAATTGCATTTTTACCTTTAGGCAAAGGTACCAATTCCCATGTAGCATTTGCTTCCAAGGCATTCATTTCTTCATCCATGGCTTTCTCCCATTTTTCTTTTCCCATGGCTTCCTCAAAAGATTTGGGTTCTGGTTCCTGTATCACTTTAACCATATATGCATAGTGAATGGCTATAAATCCATCATATTTCAGCTTATCCACAGGATACCTAGCTCTCATAGACCTGCGCAAAGTAGGTTCACTCCCAGGTGCTCTCAAAACATCCTTGGTCTTACTTACTCCAGGTGTAACAATAGAAGGAATACCCAACTCATCATCAATGCTTTGTTCTGAGCCACTGGATTCACCATCCACATAAGAGTGACCTGCATTCACATCAAACATGGGCTGATCAACCTTCTCTTTTCCTTTTCGTGATACCTGCATACCACTATCTGCATTGCTTTGAGAAGATTCTCCTGATCTCAATCTGCCTGTCCATGGCGAAGAATGTGAACCACTGCTAGAGGACGCTCCAGGTCCACTAATATTTTGTGACTGCTGCTGTGAATTCTGTGCAGCATTACCATTTTGTGCATCTACATCATCAATCACATTTACTGGTTTATACCAGCTACTCATCTCATCAAAAACAACATCTCTGCTCACTGTAAACTTACGAGTAGAAGGGTTATAGCACCTATACCCTTTTTGCTGCAGAGAGTAACCAATAAAGATGCACTTCTCAGCTTTTGGATCCAACTTGGATCTCAACTCATCTGGCACATGTACATAGGCAATGCAACCAAAAATTTTCAAATGAGAAATATCTGGTTTCCTACCAGTATACCTCTCCTCTGGAGTCATTCCATGTATTGCTGCAGTGGAAGTCCTGTTCATTATGTAGACTGCTGTAGCAACTGCTTCAGCCCAATAAAAATCTGGCAAGTCGTTTTCATTGAGCATGGCACGAGATACCTCTCCAATATGCCTATTTTTCCTTTCTGCAATTCCATTTTATTGTGGGGTATGACTGCATGAATATTGCTGCTTTATGCCATGCTCCTGCAGGAACCTTGCAAACTCATTTGAGAGGTACTCTCCCCCTCCATTTGACCTTAGGCATTTTATCTGCAGGCCTGTTTCTTTTTCAACCATAGCTTTAAGAGTTTTGAAATGCCCAAAAACTTCACTTTTCTTTTTCATAAAATACACCCAAATTTTTCTGCTATAGTCATCAATAAAAGTGACAAAATAATGACAGCCTCCAAGAGATGCAGCTTTAGTAGTCCACACATCAGAGTGGATTAATTCCAATGGCTTCTCACTCTCTTGAACATGTCTAGGAAATGGTTTCCTTGCCTGTTTTCCAAACTGACAGGCTTCACATATCTTATGCATTTCTGCAACCTTGAATTTGGGCAATCCTGCAACAATATTTTGGGCTTGCATTGATTTAAGTCGCTGTACATTAACATGACCAATGCGTTTATGCCAGATATCAATATCTGCAACTACACCGGTCCTATGTGCAAACATTGCTGCACTCAATTCAGACATGTCTGCATCCAATGTAAACATTCTGCCCTTCTTCTTTCCTTTTGCTATCAAGCGACCTTTATTTTTCATATCCTCAACAAAGCATCCATGAGGATTAAATCTAACCTGCAAGCCCTGCTCAACCATTTGACCAACAGAAACTAGATTCTTGGTGATATTCGGGACATGAAATACATCGGACATGTATTTCTTTTTCCCATCCTGCATAGACAAAGGAATTTTTCCAATCTGCACAATAGGATGTGCAGTATCATCACCAGTCTCCACAAATCCTGGTTTTTCCATTTTCCTTGCATCCTCCATCCATTCTACATGACCTGTCATGTGGTTTGATGCACCTGAGCCAACATACCATACATCGTTGCTTTCTTCTACACTTGTCACAGAATTATTCATGTGCTGCACCATAAACAAATGCTCATTTCTGTCATCACCCTGTCTACTAGAAGATGCATAATTCCCTTGTTGCAGTTTTTCATTCATGATGTCATTCTGCTTTTTATAGCAGTCTTTAGCCATATGACCCATTTTACCACAGTAGTAGCATTCAACATTATTGTTTGCATTTTGGCCTCTTTGCCATCCACCACGACCTCTTTGGCTCCCCCTGCCTCTAGAGTTACCACATCCTCCTCCAAAGGACTGGTTTTCTTGAGTTTGCTGCATATTCTGATTTCTACCACGGCCTCCAAATCGGCCTCCTCTACCTCTGCCTCTACCTCTTCTAGCATTTGAGTAGAAGACAGCTTCTTTTGATGTTCCTCCTGAAGAAGATGCACCACCATTTCTCTGCTCCTCAGAAATTAGAAGAGCAATCAACTCCTCAAAACCAGGAAATCTTTCACGAACTGAAATGGATGTCCGAAACTGTGCATAGTCCTTTCCTAGACCATTCAAGGTCACAGAAACCAAATCATCATCTTCCACTGGCGACCCAATGGAAGCAAGTGCATCTGCAATCTTCTTCACCTTCATGTGGTAGTCATTGATGCTCATATTTTCTCTTTGCACATTATGCAACTCTTGCTTGAGCTGCATTTTCCTGGCTTGAGTATTTGTGCTATACATTTTTGACAAAGTATCCCATGCCTCCTTTGGCGTACTTGCATCCTGAATATGCATAATCATAGAGTCTGAAATACTGATAGACAGCCAATACATAACTTTCCTGGCTCTCTCATGCCATGCTTTAAATGCCTGCATTTGCTGTTGATTGGGAACATCAGGAAGAACTGGTTCTTCTTCATTTCCTGCAACAAATTCCCAATATCCTTTTCCCATAAGGAAATTCGTCATTCTAAACTTCCATGCTTGGAAGTTTTTCTTGTCAAGCTTTTCAGTGACAATCTGTGAGAGAGAATCAGACGCCATTACAGAACACTGCAAAAAGTTCTGTCACTGCAAAGAACACAGCTTCAGCCTCACAAGGGCTAATCTGCAAAACTGGCGAGAGTTGTATTTGACTACACAATCACTTCCTAGTGACGATTTTGCATAAACAGAAACCAAGGATGATTCTGTAACTCCCAATGTCTCTGCACACAAGCATACGATGCAATTTCTATAGTAACTTTTCACCGACCTGCAGAACAGTGGTTGCACAGCATAAAACTGGGCCTTTTCCTGAGTGCGTGCAGAAAACTTCCGCCTCCAAAACAGGCCCCGAAATGGCCTCAAATAAAAAAAACAGGGTCGCCAAGGGCTAAAGCACTATCCCGCAGCATATACTGCCCTCTTGCTTCACCGCGAAGGGCGTCTCAACCTGAGACAATGCACTCCTGCACTTTCCGACTGTGCTACTTGCAGAGATCTGCTCCCAAAACAGAAAATGAAAGCAACACTGCTCCTCTTACCAGAACACCGCGAGCTTGGCTTGCTTTCTTGAGCTCCTTACCACGAACAAGGCTCTGATACCATGTCAAGATTGTGGGAGAGAAGGAAGGAGTCTCACTTGAAGCTTTCTTGCTTTCACAATGGGGGAATACACACAAGGGTGGAGGCTAAAAACTGTTTTCCTCTTCTTAATTGTGTAAGCCAAAAAGAACTCTCATACAAAGAAATAGAAGAACCCTATATATGGGTCTCAAACCAAACTCAATTAACTAAGGTGGCATACTAACTGAGCCACGAACTAGAGTAGATAAGGATAGCTATCATGTAGCTATTATTCATGGGTGGTGTACCAACCTCATCTGCAACTGACAAGTCGGTGACATAAATACACAACGGTCACCCTAGCGTATCACGAGTGGAGCTCGATATCTCAACAAGCCCTCGGCCCACTACCGCTCGGACCACCTGAGTCGGACGCATGGTAAATCGCCCCTCAGACCACTTGAAATTCGGCCTCGACCCACTTGACTAGGCCCACCTGACTTGATCCTTGGCCCACTCGGCCCTCAGACAACCAGACTCGGACTGGTCGAGTTTGACATTCGGACCAGTTACATTCGACCCTTCCTACTTGGCCCTCGGACGGGCCGAATCAGGTATTCGGCCCCTGCAATTCGGACCTGTTAGGCCGAATTTAGATTTTTTTAAATTTTAACCTGTAAACCTTGAAACTGACCGAGAGACTATATAGAGCCAAAACCACCTCATAGATCGATCACTGGGCTGAAATCTAGAAGCAAGTAGTTCAAAATTGTATGTAGATGTTCTCTCAAATCACGTATGGCATTTACCTTAATGGCCCTGCGGGTCGAGGAGGGGACTGCCCCCCGGACCCTCATAGAGGGGGCTCTGCCCCCTCCGCACCTCCCCCAAGTA
Source organism: Lygodium microphyllum (assembly GCF_053477565.2). Taxonomy (NCBI): domain Eukaryota; kingdom Viridiplantae; phylum Streptophyta; class Polypodiopsida; order Schizaeales; family Lygodiaceae; genus Lygodium; species Lygodium microphyllum. The sequence goes on from NC_141160.1 coordinate 9,581,118, forward strand.
GGTTGAAGAGAAAACGCGCGCGCCGTGATAGGTCCTCCAAATTGGACCTAAGTGTAGTAATGGCTCTACACGAGCATGGATTCTCACTTGCAAAAGAGCGACCACAAGCCCATACTCGAACAGAAACAAACAGAGACCCTAGAACCTCAATGGGCCAATCTAGCCAACAAGGGCAAAAAGGCCACACTGCAAAAACACATACATGTTACATTCGGACTGAATCTAGTCAAAGCGAAAATCAACAACATTAAGCTACAACAGCGAGGATGACTAGATATGACAGTCCTGACGATAAATGCTCCTTGAATAGCACTGCACTGATGATCCAAGACACCAGTGGAGAATCCACATCTGGTCGTGCAGTTGGGGACTCAAGGGCATTTGTCAGAAGGCTTAAATTTACAAGCCAAGACCCGGAAGACGAAGACATAATACCACCTGCTTATCTTAGGGTCAAACTCACTGCGAAAAGAGAGCATACCATCGATGCTCTGATTGATGAAGGAGTAGATTTCAATATCTTGATCTATGAGGCATGGACCCTTCTAGGCCAACCACAGCTGACACCGACTAATGCAACTCTTAGCCCTTATGGGGGACACCCACAAGCACTTATAGGGAAGTGCAAAATCCTCATGACAATTGAAACTGAGAGTTTGCCTATCCTGTTTCATGTTCCTCCAAATAATGCTATTTGCAGAAAGGAAACCCTCCTTGGAAGACCCTTCAAAAGGGCGACCAAATGTGAGGCTGACTATGTAGCATAGAGGATACACCTGACACTACCGGGTATGAGGATAGTCACAACCTTTAGCAAGGGTGACCTCATTGAACCTCGAGGGAAAGGCAACGAAGGTGCTGACGTAACAATCAAGCCTACTAACGAGAGCAAGGGCTTGTTGGAAGAGTTGATACAAGCACAGGTCGAACAACAACAACCAGTGAGTGAGGCCATGCTTGAAACAAGAAGGTCAATAGACAATGCCAAGGACGGGCTTTGGACTTACAAATATCACAGAAGACCCCAAAAGAAGCCCAAGCCTTATAGACGAAGGCATCGATGAAGGGTCAGCACAACACCGCAATGAATATCCAAAGCGTTGCTATGTGCTCAAGGGTATTACATAGCTAACTGATGGATTTGGGTACCAAAATCCCTTGCTAAACCATCTCTATCAGCTAAAGGCAAGATTACATCAAAAGCAATGAAGCACAGGAGGAAATCTAAGAGAAACTCTGGGTCTTGAGGCAAGAAACCAGACATGAGTGTTCGAAAGAAAGAGCCTCAGCCTAGTATGCTTAATAAGCAGATGTCATACGTAGCCATTTAGTATGCACAAAAGCCATTAGTGCCCAAAGAGCCTTTGATTTTCCAAAAGGATAACATGCATCATAGGCACAACATTTCTCATGGCAAGGCTGATCGCTCAACAAAGAAAATGGCACAATCGTTTGATAGCCTCGAGCAAATCATTCAGCTAGTCCCAAGTCAACCTAAGAGTCCTAGATCTCCTATATCCTCTTTTTCCAAACGGACACAGGAAGCACAACAATGGTCGTCAATGGTAGCTGCTCACTCCCAATCTCTATCTCCATCAAAGCTTCCAAATATTCAAGAGGAGGGACATGACACTAGCCGTAGCTCTCGGCCCAAGGATATGCCTGTGCAACCCAATGTGACCAGATCACGATCTACACAGATGAATGCTCAAAGAAAAATGAAAGACGCGACCACACCTCCGATCGCCCTAGAGACCTGACATCACAATCCACCGAGAGTAGCCAACCCACTGGACTAGCTTCTACTATTTCCAATCAGGGATCATGGTAGTCACAGCCCTTGGCTGTGACAATGCCCCTTGCGGAACGTGTCCTTAGCAGTTTACATGTGAAGGAGGATCCCAACCAACTTCCTTGACAGCTGCAGCACTTCCAAAGTGCCTAAAGCCTAGGCTGGAGGAGTTAAACACATGGGAATGGGCTGAAGAGCTAGACTCTTCCAAAAGGGAGACAGTTGTACCCCCACAACTTGGCGAGGCTATTTAGCAGGCCACAGCTATGTCCCATGAGAACACACTAGAGAAAGGAAATGCTGAGGCCCAACCAAGCACAGCAACGGTTGACCTAGTCTAAGGTCCTGAGTCATTGAGAGATGCGCCTTCACTGACCAAGAAAAAGAGGAGAAAATAGCGAAAACAACAACAGTTGTAGGTGGAGACGAAGAGCGCTGGAGAGCTGATGAATAAAGCATCGAGTCCACCCACCAATGAATCCATTGATGCCTCTCCTAATAGCGGTGAAACCTCAGACACATCCGTGTGCTCTGAAAGATCAAAGTAGTCGTTGTCATCAATGGCTGCTTGCAACACTCAATCCACCGACAATGGAACTTGCATTGACCAATCAAGAGTGGACATGATGCCGTCACAACAGGGTGACAAGCCTATACCAGTCACATCCAAGGAGAACCATGATGTAATAATGAAGCCTCAGGAGACACATGGAGACCCCAAGAGCATAAGAAATCCTAGCATTGGCCAAACTTGCGCATCTAGGCTAGAGCCCCCAGCTACACTAAAACCTAGGCAAACTCCTAGAACCTTGCATGAGATAGCAATCGAGCAAGCCCTCGTTGAAGATAGAAGTGTCACCGAATGCTTAACCGAGTTGGATGCTAAGCTCAAAGTGTTTGTACGTGTCTATGTCTTGGCAGACATGCACGCATTCCCTAAAGAGTAGCTCGAAGAATACTTGCCATTTCCCTTATCTTGGGAAGAGCAAGAACATCTTGACAAGCACTATAACAGGCTCCTGTATGAACACATGCGGCTCATCTCTGGGCGAGGAAGCTGATGAACTATGCTTAATTGTCACACTCAATGATGCGCTCTGCCAACCAAATCTCTTAGAATTAGAACAATTAAAGTGACTAACAGAGGGTCAAAGTCAATTTGAACAGCGTTGGTGTGAGAACCGTGTTGCAATGGCCGAACTAGGAGCCCAGATCATGACAGTCTAAGAGGAGCGATTGGCTAAATGGCGGTCTCAAAGAAGCCCAATGTATGTGGCACCAACTTCCCTTCGAGTGCTGACTACCATTTGGGGCACGCACTTAGCTGAACCTAGCCAAGAGGACTCACTATTCAATAAGGTTCTCACTAAAGAAGAGTTACATGTCGCCAGTAGACTCGGACAAGGTTCCATGCTACTCGATGTTGCAAAATATCTATCGGTATTGAGTAAGCTGCCACGAGTACTGGATGTGTGTGCCATGCTCCAGTACAATCCGGAGTTCTATAGCTGGTTTTTATCCTCATAAAGTGACATGGATCCATGGATATGTATATGACTAAACAATAACTTTTGTCACCCTGTATAGACACTATCAACACACACAAGCAATAATAGTCAAGCGCAGACAAAAGAGTTGGGGCCAACAGGCTAGGCTCGTTCGGTCCCCCTTTCACATGACCGTTTTCACCTCAGGGTGAAGGGCATGCACCCCGCATTGCCACCATGGACAGCCCTGACCAACATCTCTGATGATGTGAGTAGGGTGCAGTCCCTTTCTATACACCTTTCCCTTTCCGGTCTATCCTTCCGAGGATGAGCCCTGCCCAAATCCATGACCACCAGCCAACGTAACTCGACGTGAGCCAAAATATGCTAATGGCTGGAGGCTAAATGGACATCATCACGAGGGCCATCCCTCTACAACGAGCACAATATGTCCCACCCCTCCTCTTCTAGTCATATGCATTTGATAACCCACACGGTGATCCCTCCCATGCGAACGATCTTATTCCATATCAAGGCCTAACCATTGGTTTGCATCTTGCAGCCCCCCCACAAGGAAAACATGGAGAACCTCGAGTAGTTGGCTTGCAGAGACGCTCTCTGCGAACAACAGGAACATGCAGCACACACCCCTCCGCCAGTGCGCTACGTGCCCACTCTCAAAAGGTATGCAAAGAAACGAGGTCCTAAGCGACACTGCCCCGGACGAAGGCCGAAGAATCCCTGGGCCAGGAAAGTTGAAGCTCAAAAAAGCACACAAGATGTGGCGGCACCAGTTGCACAAACCCTCAACGGACGCTCGGGCACCAGGTGTTTAAGGGTAGAAAGGGCAGCTCGGGATAGGGAAGAATTCAATGAATTATTTAAAGACATTTTGGAAACGGTGGCGACCCGAGACTACACCATTCATGTCCCAGTCGACATGTTCCTTGCCCAACCTCACGGGAGCCCCGCACTAGCAGAGCCCTAGTCGCCTAACCACCCGGACTCACCCTGCCTAGTGCAAATCGACTAAGCCCCTATGATGTACAAGTAGCTTGACAAGTCATCATGCCATAACTTTTTGTCTTTTGATGAGTAAAGGGGCAAGCTTCCCACTTGTACACACTTCCTTTACCTATCGTTAATGTATGCGACCTTAACAAGCAATGGAATAGGCATCGCAATAGACATTATAGCATTTTGAAAAATTATGTCGTAACATGATTGCATTTGTTTGATGTACTTAACGCAAGCAAGCATATACTTTCACGAAGTGATAAGTGGATGCAGAATGACACAGGTCTTCGTGCAAATGTGTTCAACGGCCAGGCCATTGCAAGACCACCAACATCACAAAGAACCGCAACAAAGCCACGCTGCTGAACGTGAAAAATCACCCTTGTGAGTGCCCATGTCGCACGAACCAAAGCATAGTCATGGACTACACTCTCTTCTTAGGCCAAGCTCTACAGTGAGTTCACGACGGGTGTCACCACAATCGCACCAATATCGCAACAATGGCTCCCCTAGCAACGAGGCTGGGGCACAATCATCACGGTCATATCCATTTCCTGAGCCTTTGAGGCTTGACAATTCCCGACCCATTGAAAGGCTCATAGCCTCCGTATATTGCAATGGTTGCCACTATGGCAAAAAAAAAAAAGAACGAAAAATAAAAAGCACCCACAATCATAGCACCACACCTAGGGGTCCTCAAATTAGGTGTGTCCAGTGCCCTTGGTCGGCTGGCTCCGTCCCTAGTCCCCTAGCCCCCTAGTACCCCCACAATAGTTCAGGGCACATCAAGGGCAGGACAGATCTATGGAGTTTGTCTCTCCTATGGTTAGACCTGTCACCCTGACCCATTCACACAATTCCCTCTTACACTCTATCTTAAAACCATGGCAATCAATTGGGGCATGCACCGCACGAATGGCCATGAACAGTACATCATCCTCATCGCATAGGCCCAATGTCTACCACCTATGGATAGTACACTATCCCTGTGTTCTATCTTGCTACGTCGTGCAATCACAGTGCACAGGATGTCGCACCCACCTTCACTTGTACTTCTTCCCATCATGGACCACTTTGCTTCATCCACACGATGTTATGAGAACCAGCCCGCGGTCTTCTGCCTACGTAATATCTAAGTATGCACGAGCACTCACATAATATCTGCACCAAAGTATATGCACAGTTTGGGTCCTCAAGTGCAGGACAATACTCTCAACTTGCTTAGAGTTCGACCTGTCTCCCAAACTAATTGAACTATGTCTTGTGCACAATACAGAAGACTAGCATTGCCCCTAGGGAGAAATCACCTACGAGAGTTTTCAATTGTAGGTATTAAAGACTCCAACGAGGGTGTCCTTCCATCTTCATCAACACTCAACTTTGCATTCCTCTCCGTATCACCCTGTAAATTTGCCAGTGTACTCCATCTTGGCAACCCCCCAAAGAACAGCCCCACCACCTACCACTTAGCCCACCAACGTGCCCTCAATGGTCTTCCTCCCCACCTCTACCAACATTCCACCATGGCAACCACAGACGCCCTTGCCACCCACGTCTTCGGTGCATGCTAATGTCTGCTATCTACGACGGTGAGTGCCATGGGACTGGCACTTGTCTAGGAGGGGGGTAATGTTAACCCCAACACGAAGAAAGCAAAAGGAAATAAAAAAGATGCTGGGAAAAGGCAGAAAAAAGGTAGCCCGACAGAAAAAAGAAGAGGAGAAAAGGCCAAAAGCGTAGGGGCAACCTTAAAAAGTCCAAGGCAAATGCAAAAGGCGAAAGGTGCATTTTAAAGTACAAAGGCACACCCTGAAATCTTGTAAAAGAGTGCTAGGCGGTGGAAAATCCAGAAAGCTAAAACAGAAGATAAAGACAAAGGCCAAGGCAAAGAGAAACGGAAGACAAAGGCGCGCAAGGAAAAGTGCAAGTCAAAACTTTTGTAAAAGAGCGCAAGCACATCATGGGTTAATTCAAGGAGCGCCGGGCTCTCACCTGTGCAATTTGTAAATGTAGACGAGCGGTGGAAAGGAAGCTAGGAAAATAGAAGGACAATGGGAAAAAGGGCCTAGGCTATAGCCGGCCATGTAAAAAAGGGGAAAAGGGGATGACCGCCCAAAAAGTCAATCAAGTCATTGAAGATATGCTTAGGGCATACTGATGTCATGAGCCCAAAAAGTGGATTCAATATTTACCATTGGTTGAGTTTGCCTACAATGCTTCTTACCAACAGAGTATTTAGATAACCCATCTTCAAGCATTGTATAGACACGATTGTTGTACCCCTCTTTGAACTTCTCGGATCCAAATTTGAGGGTAGAAGCTTCAAGGCAGATGCTGGAAGACACGGATGATCAAATCAAATTAATAAGATAAGACATTCAAGCTACCAAGGATAGACAAAAGACTTAGCTGACTTGAAATGGCAAGATAGATTCTTCGTCGAAGGTGATATGGTCTTCTTCCGTGTACGCCCTAAAAAGAGTTCATTGTCCCTGGGAGAGTACAAGAAGCTAAGTCGGAGGTATTGTGGACCTTATAAGATCACCAAGTGCCTAGGGCCTAATGCTTACAGACTACAGTTTCCCGCAACTCTAAAGATTCATAATGTATTCCACGTTAGCCTATTGAAAAAGTATCTACCTAATCCAAATCATGTACTTGATGATCAACAAATTGTAATGCCTAGCCAAGGAGTCCTTGAGCTACAACCTGATAGAATCCTAGATGTTAGGGAGAGGCATTTGAGATCAAGGACCTTGAGAGAATACCTCATCCAGGGGAAAGATTATCCAGAAGAGGATGCCACCTGGATGGACGAAAATACTCTCAACCAACAATACCCCCAGGTCTTCTCGAGATGAGGACATCTCGATTCCTCTAAGGGGGAGATGATGTAATATTCCCCCTCGTGCCTTTCCCCCCATGAGAACCCCCCCTCTTAATTTTTTTTAAATTTAACTTAAATTTTTTTACCCTCCCTCTCTCTCCCCCTGCCCCCTGTATGGCAGGGAGAGAGAGAGTGCGTGTGAGTTAAGGAAGAGAGGGGGGCATGCAGCCCCCCAGGTGGAGAGTGGCGGTTGTGAACAGCCGTCTTCCCCCCTTATCACCTCCCCCCACCATATAAGGGAACCCTTCCCCCCTCCTCCCTAGTCAGCCCGCATCCCTCTCCCCTGTGACCTGCACAGCACCCCCCCTTCGACAGCAGCACGCCCCCCTCCAGCTTCATCGGTAGGTAGCATGCCCCCCCGTCATCCTGGACAGCCCCCCCCCTCGACGTTTGTAGCAAAACCCCCCTCCCCCCATGATCAGAGAGAGAGAGAGAGAGAGAGAGAGAGAGAGAGAGAGAGAGAGAGAGAGAGAGAGAGAGAGAGAGAGAGAGAGAGAGAGAGAGAGAGAGAGAGAGAGAGAGAGAGAGAGAGAGAGAGAGAGAGAGAGAAGAAGAAGAAGAAGAAGAAGAAGAAGAAGAAGAAGAAGAAGAAGAAGAAGAAGAAGAAGAGGGAGAGAGAGAGAAGGAGAAGAAGGGGAGAAGAAGAAGAAGAAGAGGGAGAGAGACAAGGAGAAGAAGAAGAAGAAGAAGAAGAAGAAGAAGAAGAAGAGAAAGAGAGAGAGAGAGAGGAGAAGAAGAGAGGAGGAAGAGGAAGAAGAAGAGAGAGAGAGAGGAGAAGAAGAGAAGAAGAATTTCCGAAAATAGACGGGCATTAAATGATGTCTAAATAGTTGCAATGAAAGGATAAGATTTATGAACTTTGACAAAAACATATATTATGCAATTCACATGCAAATGAATAGTTACAATTTAGGTTGAGTTAAGCAATAAAGGAAGGATTAAATCAATGATGTATTCATTGGCATCTGGTCATGAAGGAATGATGCATCCATGCATAGAGTTCCTTTATCAAAGTTTGAAATTGGGAAAGGATGCATCTTCATTAAAAATACTAAAGCTTTGAATTCGATGCATCAACGTAGGGTTTATAAGAAATAGACCTGAATGTCAATCATTATAGTATAGGGAAAGGAAAAGAAAGATCCTATAGTTGCATAAAGGCAAAAAGGTCTATGGTCTTGAAATTGCATGGAATGATACATCTCACACATCTTGCAGTTACTTACATCTTTTAGGGAAAGTACTTGCAAGTTTAGAAGAAAGTGTTTGCATCTTTAAAGGAAAGATCCTCTTTAATCATGGATTGGTTAGATCAACTAAGTAATTCACGTGTAATTGAGTAGCTTACATGAAATTCATAAAGGTATGATTAGTTAGCATATGACACTCACCTCAATGTGCTAGGTAGGGTTAAGTTATGTTAAAATTCTGCCTAGTATCGCACTCAGGGTACCGATCTAATATTTTCAATCTTAAAGGTCCTACCCACATTCTCAAAAATGTTAGGATTATCTAATCGCTCATGCAAGAATAATCTTGGGTTCTCTCCCTAAGAATCAGTTGACCAAATACTAGATCTTCGCAAGGAATTTAGGGACCCTAGGGCCAAAACGATTAACAGCCTAGTAGGGTCAAGGTTTTGGATTGGGTCAATAGGACTCCCAAACCCTATATCTTGATCAAAGGTATTTTGACCAAGAAATACCGTATGATGAGAGAAATAATCCCACAAGTTAGGTACCAACACCTCCCTCGTGCAACAAGCTGCAGCATCATTTGCTCTTGTGACTAAATCACAAGTCAGTACCGCTACACCTTAGACCAAGGTTGGCAAGTTCTAATTACAAATTAGCTTCTCTAAGAATTGAGTAGTTGCCCTACTACAACACTCCCTCTTGGGAACTGTCTTGTCAAGTTTAGGACAGTGGTGAATTGCCAAGAAGCAATTTGACCAACCAAGTTAGGACAACGGGGTTGTCTGGGATTTATTAACCATAATATAAGAAAACCTAAGGTAGTGACAATTTGAGTCAACGGAGTATAAACCCTAACCCAAGGAAAAAGGGTAAACAAGCAACTCAGCTTACAAAACCCTTGGGATCTTGCCAAGTTGCGAATGATCTAGGTTCGAATGCTGGAAGAATTCGTGGAGAAGGAAATACACCTTAGCAGTTGGCTGTATGAACGACCACTGGGAAAGCTCGTGATTGTACACTTAGGTATATTGTTTGTACTTCTTTACTCAATGAACTAATTTCAAGAAAAACAATTAATGCTTCAGGTTAAAAAGACTGGAGAGGGAGAGGCAGTTCCAGTTACCTCTGACTGTTTGCCTGACCCTATCCAAGGGGGTTGTTAACCGCACCGGGTACATGGACCGAACCCGCCGCGAGAGGTCTCTCTATAGGTGCTATTTGGAGCAGGAGAACACTTGGGTGCCAGGGGAGGCTCTGGCCATAAATTCCTTGCCTCCGGATCTTGCACAAGAGGCCGACGTGACTCGAGGTGGGATCTTGAGGCCCGTATACTAGTCAACGGGCGGAACTTGGAATAATGATCCCTGAGGATTGCTGGGATAGCCTTCGGGCAGGTTATTTGATGTATTCCAAAGACTATGATAAATAAAGATCAAATGTTGAAAAAGGAACTTGCTTGACATTGTTTTTCTGTGTCAGTGCTTAACTTACGTGAAGGAACCAGTGTTGAGTTGGTTAATTAAGGAAGCTATTTTTTCTTGTCAAACTAATTGTGGTAGGTAATTAGATAACTAAGCAACTTGAGGAAAGTGCGGTGGACGTGACTCTAGGTTCGTCCTATGGAAAGATAGTCCCGGTTGGCCGGGAACTTTTCTCGAAGGAATTGATAATGAGGTAGCAATGACCTAGAATCAATAGAGTTAGAGTCTCAATTTATGTTGTTTTAGGGGAACGGAATGTGATTAGGCCTTACGGGCAGAGAAGTAGAGCTTTGCATCCCTCTCGTTTCCCATTCTCCTTGAACCAAGTGCAGTATAAATCCGCTTTGAACCTGATGTTTCTGCACAAAGTGGTTCATCTGGGGCTCGACGCTAGCTACCACCTAGGAACTTGACTATTAGGAAAACCATGTTTCATGTCAGTCCTAAGTGGGAACGGCCAGATGCTTCCACTTCTGGCAAACTGGGGAAGACCTTGATCGTAAACCCCGTGACATTCCTTGTGAGTGCCGGGCGGCGCTTTCTAGACTCTCTTCCCGATGGGTTGCTAAGACGTGTCCTATAAATGGACAGGGGGACACGTTACAGTTGGTATCAGAGCAAACCAACGGGATCTAATAATTACAAGGAAACTTAATGAGGTGAAGTAGAGCAATGTTGCTGATAAGAACATTCCCTTACTTACTTACGGATGTTGGCCTGCAGAGTCGCGAAGCATGGAAGAAATTCTTGGTGTTCCAGGTTATGTGTATGACTGCATTGCGAGCTTCGGATTATTGACGGAGGCTAGGCATGATGAATATTCTAGACCGCATCTACAATCCTTCACCCCTGTACGTGGAACGGAGATGGACGGGTGAATCAAGGATATATTACATAGCAGCCCACCGACTTGCGTACCTTCAGATCAACTTGAAGAGAATCAAGCGGATGGAGGATTTAAAGATCGTGAAGATGTTCATCTTTGTTAAGGCTCATGCAAACGCAACCCTGCATGTCGGCGGTCGAAAAGTCAAGCAGAACAAGTATGTATACGAAGAAGTGACTCGAATAATCCCTGGCGACAGAATCAAGGTGCTGGGACATTATGAGAAGAATGGGTATCAAAGGAAGGGATACCCCAAGCTTCCTATGACCTATCGATTCCTAAAAATCCATGACCCCACTCCATATTATTACTCAGTCCCCATAACACAATCCTATTTTCCCCAAACTGATGTATCAGCTTGTTTTACCTTCCCAAAATAAATGTACTAAAAAGAGCTATGCCTACATGAATGAATAGGATTTTTTATCACTGTCTGTCATGGCTGTCAGTGTTGGTAAAGGAGTTAAGTGATTAGGCTAAAAGCTGAACTGGGCATATTAATGTAATGTGAGAAACATCTAGTAAGTTTTTAACGTAAAGAATCTTATTGCCCAGACGTAACCCCAAGTGCAGATTCCTAGTCCGACCCCTGCACTAAGTACGGCTGTAATTCAAGAGAAGAAGTTCCTTCTCAAACAAATCAAGCCACCTGAATTTGATGGTAAGGGAAGGACCATCCAAACTGACGCCGAGGTCTGGATCGAATCCATGGAGTATTATTTCAAGGCAGCAGGAACTGCACCCGCTAACCAAGCTATGCTCGCCAAACTGAAGCTTTCCAGTGAAGCAAGACTTTGGTGGAAACAATGGTGCAGAGACCAAGGGATCTCGGAAGGGTTAGTTACTTGGGAGAAGCTTAAAAAAGCTGTGCGAGGGAGATATCTGCCACCTGCCTATCGCACATAGAAGATGAATGAATTCTATGAATTAAAGCAGCTTGGACTATCCCTGGATGCATATTATTCAAAGTTCATCTCTCTCTTAAAATACGCGCCACAGATGGATATGGCACAACAAGTGTCAAAGTTTTGTGCTGGGTCAAATCCACCCATAAACACCCACTTGGAATCAATGCACCCAACGGACCTCCAAGATGCACTCATTCAAGCTGCTCCCATAATACAGGAGGTGCAGACCAAGCCAAGGAATAACAGGACTTGGTCTTACAAGGATCAGAACAAGTGAATGTATAGGTCTCAGGCTAAGAGAGCATAGGGCCAAAACCAGGGACAAAGGAAGAAAGCTAGGGCCAACATTGTCAACAATTTCGTTCCTACACAAGGTAATGGCTACAATCTCCGTTGCTTCCATTGCAACGAGCTTGGTCACTTTAAAAGGCAGTGTCCCAAGCTTAGCAGAGGGCAACGTCAAGGGCCATTCCAAGGAACCATCCATGGCCAAGGAGCCACCGTCATGGCCAGAGGGAGAACCTCCAGTGTTGCCAACAAGGAGCTGGGTGATGAAGAAGATCCATCCATGGAAGTAGACATTGAGAGGGCAATGGTTCATGCCACTCTTCACAAGAAAGGCCTGAATCAGCAATTCTCGGTGATTCAAACTCCATCGGATTATCAAGGTAAAAGCTTCAAAACCTTGATTGATTGCAGCAGTACACATTCCTTCATTTCACCAGTCTGTGCAAAAAGATTAGGAATAGCCACAAAAGATGCACCTACCTTACTTGTGGAATTAGGAAATGGTCGAGAGGTCTCTTGTACCAGGCAAATTGCTAAGGTGAAATTCCTACTGGGAGGAGAGTCGACTTCGATTCCGAGTAATGAACCTAGATGTCCACGAATGTTTGCTCAGAATGGATTGGCTAATACCTAATGATACTCACATTCACTGTGGAAAGGGCCAAGTCTCCTTTCGAAATTCTGAAGGGGAACTAGTCACAACTCAAGGAGAGGCTGGTAAGCCAAAAATTCAGCTGGCAAAAGCAACACAGATAATAAAAGGAGTAAGGAAGGGCCTAACTGTCTATTTGATTAAACTAAATAAGCTAGATCAGAATCAGGAATCTAGGGAAGAACCTTCATGGTTAAAGGAATATGCAGACGTATTTCCTAAAGAGCTGACAGAACATCCTCCTCAAAGGGAAGTCGATCACGAAATCAAGCTAGCGCCAGGAGCTACACCAGTCGCAAAGAGACCATATAGGATGTCCATCTCGGAAGCGATTGAGCTGAAGGAGCAACTCAAGCAACTATTAGACCAAGGCTACATCCGTCCTAGCAGTTCGCCATGGGAAGCTCTAGATCTCAGGTCTGGATATGATCAAATAAGGATCAGGGAAGAATATATCCCGAAGACCGCATTCAGCACAAGGTATGGACACTTTGAATTCCTAGTCATGTCATTCGGACTGACAAATGCTCCTGCTACCTTCAACAGGTTAATGCAGGATATATTTAGGCCCTATCTTGATGACTTCGTACTCGTCTTCTTTGACGATACCCTAGTCTATTCCAAGCAGGAAAAAGATCATGAATCCCAGCTTCACATTGTCCTTGAAACAATGAGGGCACACAAGCTTTATGCCAAGAAGAAGAAGTGTGCATTTTTCAAGTGACAGATTGAATATCTGGGATTCATTGTATTAGCAGAAGGAATTTCAGTAGATCCGGCCAAGGTTAGAGACGTTTTGGAATGGCCAACACCAACTTCAGTCAAAGAAATATGTAGTTTTCTTGGATTGACAGGATGGTACAGGGTCTTTATCAAAAACTATGCTTTGATTGCAGCACCTCTAACTGATCTACTAAAGAAGCAAGTATCAATTGTATGGTCATCTGCTGAACAGACCAGCTTTGAAAAACTAAAGCAAAGCTTGGTATCAGCACCCATCCTCAAACTTCCTGATCTTAGTAAGGAGTTTGAAGTGATAACTGATGCTAGCACACTTGTCTTAGGATGTGTGCTCTTACAAGAAGGTCACCCCGTAGCATACTCTTCAAGGAAGCTGAAGAGCCATGAAAGAAACTATGCTACCCACGATCTGGAGCTGTTGGCTGTCATCCATGCTCTCAAACTTTGGAGACACTACTTGCTATGTAACAAATTTGCCTTAGTGAGACAGACCACAAGAGTCTTAAATGGACTTTCACCCAGAATGAGCTCAATATGAGGCAACATCGATGGATTGAAGTACTAGAAGAATACGACTTTGAAATCAAGTACCAAAAAGGAGAATGTAGTTGCCAATGCACTCAGTCGCAAGGCATTTCTGAATTCTCTGATTTTGCAAGACCCATCAACAGCCAGATCTCTAGCCACAAAGGTATCCATGCCAAACAACCCAATTCTTGAGCTAGCTAGAGAAGAGGCATGCCATGACCCAACCTATCAAAAATTGCTAAGGGAGATCCCCATCAAAGATCAAGACCCAAAGCTACAAACAAAGTATCAAGAATTCTCTATTAATAATGGACTTGTCTACTATAGGACAAGATTATGTATCCCAGCAAGCCAATCACTCAAGTAGAAGATACTTTGGGAAGCCCATGACTCCCCTTTCTTGGGACATCCTGGCTATGCCAAGACCCTTAATGTGGTCAGGAAGAGATATTATTGGGATAGGCTCAAAGGTGATGTTCTCAAACATGTCACGGAATGTTTGTCTTGTCAACGCATTAAGGCCAAACATGTCAAAATTCCAGGGAAATTGCAACCACTTGACATTCCCCAAATGAAATGGGAATTCATTAGTATAGACTTTGTTGTTGGCCTGCCCCAAGTTCAGGGAGGATACAACTCCATTATGGTCATGGTAGATATGCTCACCAAGGTTGCACATCTTATCCTTGTTAAGACAAACTATAAAGCCTCAGACATCGCAAGGTTATTCATTAAGGAAATATTCAAACTGCATGGGTTACCCAGAAGAATCATTAGTGATCGTGACTCTCTCTTCACCTCACACTTTTGGAGGGCTATCTTCGAGGCCATTGGGACTCAACTCTGTTTCAGTACAGCTTATCATCCCCAAACCGATGGTCAAACGGAATGAGTCAACCAAGTCATTGAAGTTATGCTTAGGGCACACTGCTGTCGCTAACCCAAAAAGTGGATTCAATATTTGCCATGGTTGAGTTTGCCTACAATGCTTCTTACCAACAAAGCATTCAGATGACCTCTTTTCAAGCATTGTATGGGCACGGTTGTCGTAGTCCTTTGAGCTTTTCAGATCCAACCTTGAGGGTTGAAGCTTCAAAGCAGATGCTGGAAGACATGGATGACTAAATCAAATCAATAAGATAGGACATCCAAGCCGCCAAGGACAGATAGAAGGCTTACACAGACTTGAAACGTCAAGACAGATCCTTCGTTGAAGGTGATATGGTCTTCATTTGCGTACGTCCAAAGAAGAGTTCCCTATCCTTGGGTGAATGCAAAAAGGTAAGTCCAAGGTATTGTGGACCCTACAAGATTCTCAAGTACCTAGGGCCTAATGCTTACAAACTACAACTCCCTGAAAATCTAAAAGTTCATAATGTATTTCATATCAGCCTATTGAAAAAGTATGTGCCTAACCCTAGTCACGTGCTTGATGATCAACAAATTGTAATGCCCAGCCAAGGAGTCCTTAAGCTATGGCTTGACAGAATCTTAGATGTTAGGGAGAGGCATTTGAGATCCAGGACCTTGAGAGAATACCTCATCCAGTGGAAAGATTACCCCGAAGAGGATGCCACTTGGATGGATGAAAGTACTCTCAACCAACAATACCCCCAGATCTTCTTGAGATGAGGACATCTTGATTCCTCTAAGGGGGAGAGAATGTAATATTTCTACAACAGAGTATTAAAGACCCTAGACCCCGTGCAAAAGCAATCCGAAGTAATCTCCCGCAACAAAGAAACATTCGCCTAAGTGCTTCATCCTCGTGCATTAACGATACCAGCCCCGCGTTGTGCATAGGAAACCATGGCTCAAAATTGTAACCCACCGCGGGAACTCCCCTTCAAGAGGGAAAAGGGATAATGATTTATTTGCAAAATTTTTTACATTAACTCCCTCTCCTTCACCCGTTGCATGGCGGGGAGAGAGAGTGTGAGTAGGAGATTGTGGAGGGGCATGGGAGGAGGACATGCAAACAGTCACCTATGTGGCCACCACCCCCCCCCCCCCCCCACCCCCACCCCCACCTTATATATGAACCCCCCATCCCAAGCTTCAAAGGGGGAGGAAGGGGCATCGTGTGTGCTGCCCGCCATCGAGTTGCTGCGGCCGTCAGACTACTGTCACCGCCTGTCTACGCCACGTGGCCTGGCTACTGCCGCTCCCATCACCATCATCATCATCATCATCCTCATCGTCATCCTCTCCATCGTCATCCTCACCATCATCACTCCTATCATCTCCCCATCATGTCTCCACGTCATCTCCCTGTTCATCCAGAAGCTTGAGAAGCTTCTATTGAAGCTTCTCTAGGCCAAGTTCACCCGTGCCTCCCGGGTTTTTTTAAACTGTGTCTTGCAAGGCCCTATTCTTGTGCAGGAGAGGAGATCTCGGGCAGTAGCAACTTTGAAACTCGTAAGGGGTGCCAAGGGGGAGTTCGCTGAGCCGAATTCACTTCATCAATGGCTCCTAAGCAAAAGTCGAGAGGAGCGCACGCGGGAGCTTCCACCCAAAGTACGAGAGTGGACAACGCCTCGATTTTGAATGCCCAGGTTCTGAAAAATATCCCCGCATGGGAAGGCTACACAAAGCATGTTTTAATTCACATAGGAAACTTAAATGCATCGAAAAATTTATATACTCGTTCGATTTACAAAGTTTAGTTGCATGATGAGTACTTGCATTTGCTTGCATTTCCATGGTCAAACATAGTCACGTTTTTGAACGTATGTTGCATAAGTTAAAGATGAAATTGTGCAAAGGCGTCCTTGTGGCATCTCGCAAAGGATAGGGCTTATGACACATAATGCACTTATGTAATAAATTTCTGATTATGACTTATGTATAAGATAATTGTAGACGGGCATTAAATGATATCTAAATAGTTGCAATGAAAGGAAAAGATTTATGAACTTTGACAAAAACATAAATTATGCAATTCATATGCAAATGAATAGTTACAATTTAGGTTGAGTTAAGCAATGAAGGAAGGATTAAATCAATGATGTATTCGTTGGCATCTGGTCATGAAAGAATGATGCATCCATGCATAGAGTTCCTTTATCAAAGTTTGAAATTGGGAAAGGATGCATCTTCATTAAAAATACTAAAGCTTTGAATTCGATGCATCAACGTAGGGTTTATAAGAAATAGCTCTGAATGTCAATCATTATAGTATAGGGAAAGGAAAAGAAAGATCCTATAGTTGCATAAAGGCAAAAAGGTCTATAGTCTCGAAATTGCATGGAATGATACATCTCACACATCTTGCAGTTACTTACATCTTTTAGGGAAAGTACTTGCAAGTTTAGAAGAAAGTATTTGCATCTTTAAAGGAAAGATCATCTTTAATCGTGGGTTGGTTAGATAAACTAAGTAATTCACGTGTGATTGAGTAGCTTACATGAAATTCATAAAGGTATGATTAGTTAGCATATGACAGTCACCTCAATGTGCTAGGTAGGGTTAAGTTATGTTAAAATTCTGCCTAGTATCGCACTCAGGGTGCCGATTTAATATTTCCAATCTTAAAGGTCCTACCCACATTCTCGAAAATGTTAGTATTATCTAATCGCCCGTGCAAGAATAATCTTGGGTTCTCTCCCTACAGATCAATTGACCAAATACTAGACCTCCGCAAGGAATTTAGGGACCCTAGGGCCAAAACGATTAACAGCCTAGTAGGGTCAAGGTTTTGGATAGGGTCAATAGGACTCCCAAACCCTATACCTTGATCAAAGGTATTCTAACCAAGAAATACCATATGATGAGAGAAATAATCTCACAAGTTAGGTACTAACACCTATCTCATGCAACAAGCTGCAACGTCATATGCTCTTGCGACTAAATCACAAGTCAGTACCGCCACACCTTAGACCATGGTTGGCGAGTTCTAATTACAAATTAGCTTCTCTGAGAATTGTGTAGTTGCCCTACTACAACACTCCCTCTTGGGAACTGTCTTGTCAAGTTTAGGACAGTGGTGAATTGCCAAGAAGCAATTTGACTAACCAAGTTAGGACAACGGGGTTGTCCGGGATTTATGAACCATAATATAAGGAAACCTAAGGTAGTGACAATTTGGGTCAACAGGGTATAAACCCTAACCCAAGGAAAAAGGGTAAACAAGAAACTCAGCTTACAAAACCCTTGGGATCTTGCCAAGTCATGAATGATCTAGGTTCGAATGCTGGAAGTATTCGTGGAGAAGGAATTACACCTTAGCAGTTGGCCATACGAACGACCACTGGAATGCTCGTGATTTTACACTTAGGTGCACTGTTTGTACTTCTTTGCTCAAGGAACTAATTTTAGGAAAAATAACTAATGCTTCAGGTTAAAAAGCCTGGAGGCAGAGGCAGTTCCAGTTACCTTCGACTATCTACTTGACCCTATCTAAGGGGGTTGTTAACCGCGCTGGGTACGTGGACCGAACCCGCCGCGAGAGGTCTCTCCGTGTGTGTTACTTGGAGCAGGAGGACGCTTAGGTGCCAAGGGATGCTAAATTCCTTGCCTCCGGATCCTGCACAAGAGGCCGACGTGACTCGAGATGGGATCTCGAGGCCCATATACTAGTCAACGGGTGGAACTTGGAATAGAGATCCTTGAGGATTGTTGGGATAGCCTTCGGGCAAGTTATTTGATGTATTCCGAAGATTATGATAAATAAAGATCAAATGTTGAAAAAGAAACTTGGTTGACATTGTTTTTCTATGTCAGTGCTTAAGTTACATGAAGGAACCAGAGTTGTGTCGGTTAATTAAGGAAGTTGTTTTTGCTTGTCAAACTAATTGTGGTAGGTAATTAGATAACTAAGCAACCTGAGGAAAGTGCGGTGGACGTGACTCTGGGTTCATCCTACGAAAGAGTGGTCCCGGTTGGCTAGGAACTTTTATCGAAGGAATTAACAGTAAGGTAGCAATGACCTAGAATCAATAGAGTTAGAGTCTCGATTTATGTTGTTTTAGGGGAACTGAATGGGACTAGGCCTTACGGGAAGAGAGGTTGAGCTTCTCATCCCTCTCGTTTCCCATTCTCCTTGAACCAAGTGCAATATAAATCCACTTCGACCCTGATGTTTCTGTGCAAAATGATTCGTTTGGGGCTTGATGCTAGCTACCACCTAGGAACTTGACTATTAGGAAAACCCTGTTTCAGGTCGGTCCTAAGTGGGAACGGCCAGATGCTTCCGCTTTGTGGCAGACTTGGGAAGACCTTGATCGCAAACCCCGTGACATTCCTTGTGAGTGCCAGGCGGCACTTTCTAGACTCTCTTCCTGATGGGCTGCTAAGACATGTCCTACAAGTGGACAGGGGGACACATTACAGAGTGCGGGAACAAAAACCACTCGTACACGCGTCTTCAAGGATGGCCCAGAAGCGTAGTTCTGCAAAGATGATTGGAAACCCTGCAAGTGTGGATGGAGGTTCGAAACAAGGTGGTACCGCAACCGCAAACGGTTCATCAGGCATCAATACCATGGGAATCACGGCATCACTCCAAACCCAGGTTGCTCTATTATTAAATTGCAGGTTATAATCATCACGGTGAAGAGTCATATTCACATGTATCATATTAATTGCGTGTTTGATAATTCCCTGGGTATGAATATAGTTGTGATGTATGTAATGAACAAGATAATCTCCATTGTAGGATGACATCATAATAGGTGAAATTGATTAGAAATTGCATCGTAAATTACCAAAAATTCTTGCATAAAGTGCATTACTCCTTGCACAAGTTCTTGCTTAAAATGCATTTCAGAGAACATTGAAAGAAAGAAAGTGCATGTCCATGTCGCAAGATGGATTCTAAGCTACATGTAACAATCTGCAAAAAAGATTAAAGTGCAGCTAGACTCATACAATGATCACATAAAGTTAGATCATTCAAGAAGGCTATAGATCGTGTGAATAGTTACATAGAGGATAATGTTAAGATTGCATGCATAGAAAGTACCTTCACATGTGTGGCTTAAAATAACGTATGGACTATTGCAAAATTGTAAGCATTGAAATGAAGGCATGGCATTACGTCACGTGCATTAAAGTTGTTGGGAAAAATTAAACGTTGCTTGTGATTTACCAAATGGGACTGAGATCCATGAATCCCATGAAAAAGTCCTTGGTGACTTCAAGAGGAATAGGTAAAAGATTAAGCGCCTATGAGCATTAACAAGAGGGCTTAAGAAGATTATACTTAAGACAGAGTAGGAACTGTTCTAAACAGAACCATCTTGACCAACCGTGGTCAAAGGGATAGACAATCCTCATCAATCAAGATCAAAGATAAAGGTACATAGGTACTTCAAGGGACCTAGGAGATAACCAGCAAGTTGACCAACTAAGGACAACGGGGTTGTCCATGATCTATCTTGCAAGGAGACCTAAGGTAAGGATAATTAGGGTCGGTAGGGTACAAACCCTAACCCGAAGGAAAACGGGAAACAAGCAACCTAGCTTGCCAAACCCTTGGAATTTCGCCAAGCCATGAACGACCCAAGATCGAATGCTGGGAGCATTCGGAAAGAAGGAATCACACCTTAGCAGTTGGCCATACAAACAAACTCTGAAATGATCGTGATTGTACACTTAGGTACATTGTTTGAACTTCTTTGCTCAAGGAACTAATTCAAGGCAAAACACTAAATGCTTCAGGTTAAAGGCCTAGAGGGAGTGGCAAGTTTAGTTACCTTTGACTGCCTGCCTGGCCCTATCCAAGGGGGTTATTAGCCGTGCCAGGTATATGGACCTAACCCGCCGTGAGAGGTCTCTTCGTGGGTGCTGCTTGGAGTGGGAGGATGCTTGGGTGCCAGGGGAGGCTCTGGCTATAAATTCCTTGTCTCCAGATCCTACACAAGAGGCCGATGTGACTCGAGATGGGATCTCGAGGCCCGTGTACTAGTCTACGGTCGGAACTTGGAGCAACAATCCTATTGATTGTTGGGATAGCCTTCAGGCATGATACTTGATGTAAGTTGATAGCGTATGAGTTTGGCCACCAATTCTTGACAATTAGGGGTTGACAAACAATGGATATCATGTTGTCTAGAACATGCCTTCTGGAGGAAACTAGTCATAACTTCCTATGGGCAACTCTGATTGCGACGCATGACATGTCAAAACAAATCTCATGAAACATACTTTCAACCCATATAGGTGACACTTGATTCACATTAATGCAATGTAAAATTTGTTCTAAAATAGTGTGTTGTCTACAAGTTGTCTACAGTGCAAACTAGGGCAAATTTAGCTAGTCCTTAGTCAAAATTGCACCATTGAAGTAGGGGGGAACTACACTGGTGAAATGCTGATCGGGGTAGGGCTTTTCCAAGACCATTCTATTCCTCGGGATCAAATGGATAACCTATATGATAAGCATCAAGAGTATAAGGGTCATCCATACAAGCAAGGGTCACCATACTACCACATCGGGGTCAAAAGGATAATTGTGATACAATGCATCCATTGTATCATAGGAGTAATTCATATTGTCATCTTCAAGCATTGATGGTGGCACAAGATCCTCACTGACCCATACACTAACAGGCATTGACTTGTCCATAAACTCATTGGAAACCACTGTGACAAGTAGAACTAGAGCATATGAGGCCGCAATCACTATTGCATTCACTACATCAACCCCTAGGCATTGCATGTCCATGAGCCCTACATTCATTTGCTACTATTGGGCATTCAAAGTTAAGGGCCTTGGGTTGATGGGACACCTACTCATGAAGTTGCAGTGAGATGCTCTCATCAAGGCATTGTTTGCGAGAAGCATCATGTTGCTCATAAAGATGCACATGCTGCTCATAGTAATGATCAAGTGGCTAATGATATCTAGCACTTCATTTCTGATATAGTGATGCTTCTTCCCATGTGCATACTCATATACATTTGCAGGATGCTGCCCATGTACATAAGGCTGTCTAGATGGTTGTCCATGTATGTGACCAGAATGTAGTTCATAAGAACATGCATAGTCATTAGATGCATGCTACTCAAAATATTTACAATCATCATATGCATGTTGACCACAAGTAGGTGCATGTAGTTGCCTTTACACATGGAACCCATGCCAGTGGTCATGGTACTCATAATTTTCATGAGAATGCCCATACTGTTGTTCATAATCATGCAGAGTCACCCTTTTAAAATTGCAGCCATTTAAGCAACTTAAGTCGTAAAGGCTACAAGTTGGTCATTGATTGCATTGGTTTGCATGTTGGTGGTCGAGATGGTTGAGATCACTTGGTCCATCTTAGACAAGACAAATATATGCAATATGGTATAATGAGTAATATGTTCCCTCATGCATAGAATGACACTATTGCCAAAGTCCTAAGCAAGGACATGGTCAAAAATGCATTGGAAAATTGTAAATTTAGAAACATTGTAGATGTGTCGCAAGTGAATATCTTAGGGATGTGAGCAACTTGTTTACTCCTACAGATGCTCAAGGATTATGTGACAAGGTGGAAATGAGTTTTGAGTCATATAGTATGCTCTATCAACAATTGGATATAGAATCTAAGCAAGTTTTCAAAACTAAGCGAGTAATGCCTCTGCCAAAACCATTTCACGTGAAAAAGGCTCGACAACAACTAAATGAGAAAGTTTTAGAACTAATTGGTGAGTCACTGCATCTGGAAAATACACACATATAATTGAAGTATGGTTCCAAAGAAGTTACATTTGTATTGAATGCATCCAACAACTTTGTATTGGATATATGTAGGGTTCAGATTGCTATGGTCAAGTTCTACAATATGTCTATGGAAGAATGTAGAGGCAAGCTTACTCAAACTTGATGAGAGTGAGATTATTAAGGGACAAAAACTTGAACATGTGAGTATAACACTTATGAATCCCAACATCAATGAAAACCATCCTTTATAGTTTAGTGTACAATCAGAGAATGAAATATGATGGTTTGCAGCATTTGAAGTACCAAAGGAGGACCATGAAGAACTTAAAGTTTTTTTAAACCTCACTAATATACCCAATGTTATTCAACAAAAAATAATGGAGCAATTTTACACATCGAGGGGTTTGGAGACTATTAAGTTGAATGGCATATTGCAGGTGATTTAAAAACATTGAAGTGTATGTTTGGTTTATCAAATGCAACGAATATAAAATCTCCATGCATATACTACATGAAAACTAGGAAGAAAGGGAAAGATGGAAAGAAATAATGGCTTGCCAAGGCAGGACAACAAGGTGCTCCAACACGTGATAAAAAAGTCATGAGAAATGGAATGCTAGTTCTAATGGATCCAAACTGGCACCCTATTTTGGAAATACCACTAACAAGGGTTCACTTTTGCACATCACATTGTTTGGTTAGAATAATTGAAAAACTAGTATATGAATATATATGCTTTGCACACAAGATGCAACCTATGTCAGAAGCTGATGCTACATGCAAAAAGGTAGAACAAGTCCTCTATGAAGTTGGATTGCATGGGGGCCAAGTAGAAATTAAAAAAGGACGAGAAAAAATTGGGAAAGAGTGGAAATATCCCTTGTAAACCATGCTTTGGAAGACCCAAGGCTAGGAAGTTTATATCTCCACCTCGAGATGAGGAAGGCAATATACTTATAAAACAACCATAGAAGTATGAAGCATGGAAAAAGTTGCACCTTGCTGTTTTGGATTGGAGCAATGGGAGACGAATGAGGATTGCAAAGGTAGAAGTGTGGATACACCTAGATAGATTAGTAGCTCTCTTACAAAAGTTGAGGTTTAGGAATGGTGATGCCAATACATTTAAAGAGATAGTTGCTAAATTTCATAAGTCCATGGTGGAGGCATGGACTACAAACAGTATAACACACTACATGGTCAATATTGTCAAGTAAAGGAGAAGAACCAAGGTTCGAGCAAGCAAGCAATGGGTAAGAAGCTCTCACATTCTTCCACTCTCTCTCTTGGATAGTGCTTGTGGAGGCACCAAAATCATGGTCGAGCAAAAATCTCAGATTGCTGTGAGATTTGGTGTGCGAGCAGATCACTGTATATTCTACAGATTAACCCTTTAGGGCTTTCCTGTAGTTATTTTGGGCGTCTGAGGCCGTTTCAGGCCCCGTTTTAGAGCAGCAAAGTTGCGGACAATAGTTTCAGGGTACACTGTGATTTCGGCTGTATTGATCGAAAGTGGGTGCACAGGTTACAGATTGCGAATTTGTAATTTTTGAGGTATTTGTATGAAGCAAACATAAGGTTTTTCTGCAAAAAGGTTGTAGATTACATGTACTATTGAGCAATCAGTGAAAAAGGTTGCTTGGTATATTGCTGTGCACGTGTTGTGAAAGATTGCAGAAGACTAGCTTGCTGTGTTGTATCCTTATTTGTGATAATGGTAGAGAACAGTGGAAAACCCATTATTGAGAAGCTCGACAAGAACAACTACCCTTCATGGAAGTTTCGTGTGACAAACTTCCTCATTGGAAATGGCCTTTATGAGTTTGTTTCAGGTGAAAAAAAGGAGCCAGAACTGGGTATCCCTCTGACTGCAAATGAGTTAAAGCATTTAAAGAGTGGAATGCGAAAGACAAAAAGGTGATGTATTGGCTATCTGCAGTCATTGATAATACTATGCTGGGACATATCAGGAGAATGCAGAAACTTCACATGCAGCTTGGACAATTTTTGAGAACATGTTCTCAGTAAATACAAAGGCATGAAAGATTCAACTCAAGTAGGAGTTGAATGCCTTAAAGAAAGGAAAAATGTTTGTCAATGAGTATGTGTTGAAGGTGAGGAGCATTGCAGATGCTTTAGCAGTGATTGATGCAATGCTGGATGATGATGATTTGGTTTCATCCACTCTGAGTAGCCTTAACAATGAGAAGGCATGGAAATCATTTGTTACTTCATTATACGTACGAAAGGCATTTCCAGATTTTGATGAGCTGATCTCTCTCAGTCTGAAAGAAATGGTAAACATATCTAAGCATTTTACCCGAGTTCAGAAAGGGTACGTAATAGATCCTATTCGAGAGGCCGTGGTATGGGACGTGCTGGCGATAACTAGCAAAACAAGTTCAATCAATAGTTTGGTGAAATATAGGTTTCTAGAGGCAGAGGAAACTTTAGAGGCAGGGGGAGCTCTAGAGGAAGAGGTGGATGATAGAATAGAGGCTCTAGAAATTCTGCTATTGTTTGCCATTATTGTGGCAAAACAAGACATATTGCAGCCAATTGTTATGCTAAGAAGGATGATATTCGCAGCGGTAAATTGCAGCAAGGAAACTATGCATTGTCTTCACGACACAATGTTTTTCCTCCGTGAAGACATCTATAATAACCAAATAGAAAAGTTACCTATCAGCATGTGTATAATTTACAAAAGTTCTCTCCAAATGAAATGAAATTTAAATGGAGCAATTAAAAAAAAAATTGTACCTGTAATTCTTTTCACAAAGAAGCCCAGAGATGTTGAATAAGAAGTTGACTTATAACAAGACCATTGTTCCTT
This sequence comes from Lygodium microphyllum, assembly GCF_053477565.2. Lineage (NCBI taxonomy): Eukaryota > Viridiplantae > Streptophyta > Polypodiopsida > Schizaeales > Lygodiaceae > Lygodium > Lygodium microphyllum. The sequence goes on from NC_141160.1 coordinate 9,606,470, forward strand.
CACTGACAAATTCCTAGAGTACAAAAACAAAAGAAATATCGAGTCAAAGTATACATATAACTTACATAGGCTTCGTCCAAAAATGAGTTGAAACTTAATCATGGAGCAATAGAAAAAAGTGATGATATACATGTGGCTCTCTTTGCAAAGAAGCCCAAAGATGTTGAAGAAGTTGAGTTTTTAAAAAATCATTGTTCTCCAACCTCGAAGACTCTTGGAGTAAAAAAAAAAAGAAAAGCTCAGTATGCATATAGCTTGCATATATTTTGTCCAAACGAGATAAAATTTAACTATGGAGCAATAAAAAAACAAGACAACATACCTGTAACTTTGTTTACAAAGAAATCGTAAGATGTTGAAGAAGAAGTTGAGTGTTCAAAAGATAATTGTTCTTGACTGTAAGAGACTCCTAGAGTATCAAAACAAAATAAATTAAATATCAGAGAATGCACATAACTTGCACAGGTTTTGTCCAAACGAGTTAAAACTTTACCATGGAACATCCATGGAAGAGAACAATATACATGTAAAGTTTTGTGAAGAAAATCTTAAGGATTTGGTAGAACAAGCTCTGCTCTCATAAAACATGTGAAACTCACTCTGTGTTTGTGTAGAGGAAATGAAATTTCACAAGGTTATAGATAGAGCAAGCAACAATGAGGCTGTAAAATTTCGTCAGAAAAGAAGAAGTGGGAAAATAGATATGATAAATTTGAGTTCTGCCTAAGAAAGAGGAGGAAACTGAAAATGGGAGAAATGAAAAGTCAAACATTAACAAAGAAAAAAGAAAATTCGAGTCACAAACTTCCAGGAAGTGTCAACATTGTATTCCCCACATTTCCTCTTATTTTATTGCTGAGAAAATATTTGGGACAAGATATGGCTAGAAGATTATGTTACATGAATTTTTAATCCCAGATCTCTCATTGGTTAGGCATATATTTGTTTATGTCCTAAAAATAGCAGGTTCACTACCTAAAAATAGCAATCGCGCATCGCACGATTTTTCCAATCCCTCTTTTTACATAACATCCTCTCAAAAATGGCCGAAAGCTACCTACTTTCTTTTACATGTCATCCTAGTCTAGAAGTTGTCTACAGTTCTTGGATTTTTACAAGAGATAATATCTAAATGATTAAAAATTGGCTAAAGTTGTCCAAAAATCTAGTATCTTGGACCATGGTCACTAACAATAATGTCTAAAATAGCATTGGCTCTCTATATCAATAAGAAAACTACACTCTAGAGTTTTTCACATGGTGTGTGCGAAGCAACATGACATCCACCCCCTCCTCACCTGCAGATCCTCTAGCATGTGCCAAAGTCTTACAGATCTACAGTGTCAGAAGAAGTATCTTCTGCCATGTCAATGTCTTCATCTTCTACCTCTTCTTCTTCCATATTCTCATGTTCATGCTCAGTATCCAACTCCTTCAACTCATATGATAAAGACTCCCTTTGTTTAAAGAGCTTGATATGTTTTCTAGCCATTGGAACCCTTAGAGCTGTCCCATCCATCTCATTTAATGAATAGGTAGCATTATCAAAAACAAACCTTACCACATATGGACCAAACCACCACTTTGCCATCTTTCGAGTGGCACTATATTGATTTTCCAAGCTGTTGTTGTAAAGCAACACCTAGTCTCCTTCTCGTATAGCTCGTGTTCGAAGTCTGTCTTACTTCTTAAACCTCTTCTTGTTCTTGATCCTTGCAGTCTTCAGCTTTTCCATGGCTGTCTCAATGTCTTCATGTCTTCTTTCTAACTGTCTAATGCATAGAACCAACAATTCTTCTCTATTCAAACCCTCTTTCCATGGTAGAACACTCCAATTAGCAATAGTCTCCTCAATAGGCATGATTGGCTATTTTCCATATATTAATTCAGCAGGCATATACACTGTAACTACACTATGAGTGGTCCTATCAGCCCACAAGGAAAAGGATAACATCCTTGGCCACTCTTTCATCCTACCCTTGCATGACTTTGCTAATGCCTTAATGATAGGCTGCTGACCTCTTTCACTTTTTCCATTTGCTTCAGGATTATAAGCTGAAGTTAAAGCCAGCTTGATATCCAATCATAAAAAGAAGTCACGAGCCTCATCCACATCCAATTCTTCTCTATCTGCAACCACTTTACCAACACAACAATACCTTTAAAGACTTCTTCCAAGAAGAACCTGCAAACTTCTTGAGTAGTCTTTGTACTAAGAGCTCGACCTTCCACTTGATTTGTCAAGTCTTCTCATGTAAGCACAAGATATCTCATATTTCATAAACCTATAGGCATAGTAACCAAATCAACTACCCACTTGTAATGCATAGACAATGGATAGGTTGGTTGCAACCCATCTCTATGCTTTACCATGGAATACATTTGACAGACACTACATGATTCCACATAATGCTCCACATATTTATACATGTTTTGCCACCAATACTTCTCTTTGATCTTGGAAAATGTGCCCCAAACTCCTCTTTGTCCAACCCATAAGCTTTCATGAATCTCCTGCATCACCTATTGTTGAGAAGCTGTTATCTCCCAATACACGTACTAGAACTCCTCTCTTTTTCTTTGGATGCTTCCATAAATATCCATCTTTTAAGAAAAAACCATAAGATTTTATTTAATGCTTTTGAATTCAGCTTCAGACCATTTAGCCTTCTTTATCATGAAGCTGAGATATTGGCCTATTTTCAGCCATTCATTCTCATACAACTCTTCCAAAAATTGTGTTCTCACTGAAGCATAACATTGATGATGATTTCTCTCTATTTCCCATCTCTTATTCATGGATGTAAGTTCTTTTCTGACTACTGAAATCCCTCTTACAAGAGTTGTACTTGCAATAACAACAGCTGCATACTCATTCCCTGCTGTCATAAAGTCATTTTCAACACCTATCACATCATCCTCTTCATCTTCCATAAGCTCCTCTTCATATTCAAACCTTGCTCATGAAAGTATGTTAGCCACGAGGTTTTCTTTACCTGCAATATGCTGAAAATTAGAGTTAAGTAATTTTATATATGAAATCCACCATAACATGGCAATATTAGGAGTTGAGAAATTTGCTATCATGCCCAATAGAGGTAGACAATCAGTCTCTACCACTACATTGAGCTCCAATAAAATACTCCCTATCCCACTTAAGGGCTGCCACTATACCCCAAAGCCCTCTTTTGACTTGAGAATACCGCCATTGGTGTTCATTGAGGACCTGTGCTCCAAACCGAATGGCATAGCTATTCCCATCAGTATCATCCTAACCCACTACCCAACCAATGCCAATTGGGCTTGTATCTATGGTGAGAATAATAGGCTGCCCATTCTCATAATTTGCTCTCTTTAGTGTTGGGGCTGAAATCAATAAGTTCTTTAACTTTTGAACTGCCTTCGTATGCTGTTTACCCCACCAAAACTTTTGCCCCTTTCTCAAGAGGTGATATAAACTTTTAGCCACATGAGCAAAATGCGTAATCCATATAAAGTAAAAGACACATGCGGCCAAAAATCTTCTCACCTTGGATACATTCGAACATGTCTCCCGTAGCCTGCTTATGGCATCAATCTTTACTGGGGAGGGATTTCTTCCATATGGTCCATACATGTGCCCAACAACTAATACTTCCTCCACTCCAAAAACCAACTTTTCTCTTGGACAGAGTCAAATGCACTTCTTCAAGTCGGCTCAAAATCCTATCACAATTAGCAATATGATTAGCCACAAACATTCTACATCCTTGCTCATTCAGCTCTTCATTCTTCTCATGGATATCACACCCTTTTATTGGCACATAATCAAGACATGGTAAGGTCAACTAAGGAATATACTCCCTTAAAAATTTATGCATAGCATTCATCATATGTGCCACTGAATTGGTTGCTCTCCCTGTGGAAGCGTACACATCCTAACCAATCCAAGTGATGTCTTCATGGTAGTGATATCCGGCTTTCCAATGCAAGTTGGAACTGATCATATCCTGAATATAAATCTCCCATAGAGTAAATTGCATTGCCTGCAAATGCTTCTGCAAATTCATCCACTATTGGGCCTGATCCAACATTCCTTATCATGACCTTGTTAACTGGTTGTAAATCTTGTATAAACCTCAAAGAACCATTCTTCTTTGGAATAGTAAACCATTGATTCAAATATGGAGTTGAAGAGGGCTCCAAAATCTGCATCCTGATCTTCTCATTCAAAAGCTCTAGCAACTTAGGCAAATATGCCCGAGGTACTGGAATAGGCCTTGAATTCCATGGCACATGAGGTACTATAAAGATCACCATAGGTGCAACTATGGTCGCGGATCAACACATCCAATTTCATCTGACTGAAATGCAAAGGCTTTCCCATGCCTTGCCAACATCTCCAAGAAACAAGATATTTCTATAGGCAAAAGAAAGCTTGTATCACCAATTTTTAGCTTTTGAAAAGTTACAACTGTAAATTTATGTCCTACTCCATGTGGATCTCGTAAACGAGGCTGTTGAGTCACTTTTTCAGCCAACCCATCACTTTCAGGTGGTAAAGGCAAAGCCACATGCTTAACCTTCTTTGCAACTATTTTGTACTTCGTATCCACCCTTGCTTTAGCCCTGTTTTGCAGCCCATAACATTCATGCTTAGCAAACTCTTGAATGACTTCATACATCTCTAAACTATTAACATCAATAACCTCTTTTTCTACCTTGTTTTCAGCATTAATTATTGCAGATATTTAAGCCATTGTATCAACATCAACCAACCTTGAAAATAGCTCTGAAATACCTTCATTTGTAGCCATCAAACCATATGTCTTGAGCTCTTTTTCAGCTCATTCTACATATTTCTTTTCATCCTTGCACATGGCTGAAATATTTTTAAAACTGCCAAAAATACATGATGTCCATTCCTGCAATCCAGACATAAACACAGTTTCCCCCTTTCTTGGAGCATAATTATCTTCCTAGAGGCACTGCCATAGCCTTCACATACAGTAGTGCTATCTAAAAACCCTTAAACTCTCGTGCATTGGGTGGCATGGGATTGTCTCGCAGCTTATCTCGATTGTGAGGATGATTCACACAAACAGTTAGAAACTGTACCGCCTTTGTATTGTCTTTACTTTAAACCCGAGCATATGAAGAACCATCATCTAAGGATTTTGTTTCCATCCTTGATTCTGAAATATAGGGCTTCCCAAAAATTACAGGATAACTGCCCGAATCTTGCACAAAAAAATGATATTCATCCCTTACATCTCCAATAGTCACGGGTACATTTGGACAAGCCACACAAAGATCCCCAGATGAATTGTTTGCTGCCCGCATGCATCATCCCGGATCTACATCAATCCGCCATCCTCCATTCTCATACAAACTGTGTGCCATAACATTGATTTTGGAACTATGATCCAAGAGAGCTATGCAAGGCGTCTCTCTTTCTCCCACTTTAACAATTGTCTATGTTGTAGTACGAGTCCAATGTGTTCGTGAATAATGACTGCTTGGAATAAAATGAGCATCTTCTTCTTCATGTGCTTGTTGATGGACATTCCCATTATACATAGCCTTCTCTCTATGCTTATTGCTACCTATAAGACCAATTTTAGCCACAAGCTTGTTGTCTATACTCCCCTTATTTTCAACATCAGCCCGCTTCAAATCAGCATTTCATGCATTATCATATTCCCTCTGAAGTTGATTCTCTATGTCTTTGTCCATCTGCATCAATGCTCGCAAAACTTCACCATCAAATTGTCTTTTTTGTTTTAGCATATCAATGATTGCATCATGAAATTCAGGCTTTGAAATTCCAAGAACTTCGCCAAGTGTGAATTCCACTCTACTGCCAAGTATGCAATCTTCCAAGACTTTTTAAGGTTTGTAGTAGTCTCAAGTTCTGATTGTAACTTGTAATAGGGCTGCTTGTCCCTTTTCTTCCCTTCTTGTTTCTTCTCTTGAGATGCATGCTCCATAACATGCTCAGGTATGGAATTTTCAGCCTCTTTCTACTACTCCATTTAACTTCGTGTTATGCATTTAGATGGACCTGAAGAGAAAGGACTAGTAGTGTCCTAATCTCTTCTTCTCTTTTCTTCCAGAAGAGCTTCTTGATTATGAACCTTAGCCAAATAAGCATAGGCTAAAAATGAATCCACTAGTGCACTCCATCCTGTTCTTCCTTGTATACTCTGACTTGCATAAGCCAATTCAAACTTTTCTATTTTGCCCTTTTCCATGAAATCTAATGCTTGCATCCAAACGTAAGATTTTGCTTCAACCATGCCTCCTTTATGAGCTTCATCAATCCTTTCAATTCTCAACCCACATGTGGCTGCATCTATGGCAACAAATGTTGTCCTTGCAGTCATATCTTCCAACCTCTTTTTCATACCACCATTTCCAAAATTTGGCTCTATTGGAAGACCAGTTTCTGTTGCATGTATTTTTCCATCTTTCCAAAAGACTAACATTTTTGCTTCTGCTTCACGGTAAGCTATACAATCTCACTTTTCATGCTAAAAACTGTCACATCAAATACATATTCTCTTATATCCTTATCTATACAGCCTTTGGGCTATTGCTCAACCCTTCTCTTCTACCTTGACATCCAACTTTTCAACCTTTGCATAGATTTTTGTCAAATTTAGCCTCAAATTACGCATGCCTTTGATTAATTCATCTACATCATCACCTTTAAGAGTTGGAGCAACATGTATAGCTGGTTATTCCGCCATAGCTACAGGCACCTTGGCTACAGTTTTAGCTTCCTTCTGAGCACTGGCAGGTGTGGTGCTTGTACCCCATCTTAATTTCATCCGCTCTCTCTTTACCAACATATGCACTGTTTCAATTACATTAGCACAATCTGATTTCAGCCCTGTTTCAGAAGAGGTATCTTCTAAACGATCTGTTAGCTTCTCCTACAAGGTAGGATCTGCAGCCTTTAGAAACAAATCAATTTTTTGACTCTCCAATGATTGCTGCTCACCGGCATCCAATTGGGCATACCGACTTTCAAATTCATGGAGCAAAGTTATAGCAGCCAATCTTTATTGGGCTTTTCAATCCAATCTGTAAATGTCTTTTTAGTTACCGATCTTGCATCTTCCAAGAAAAACTCTTCACTCAAAGCTTTCTTAAAAGTTTCCCAATCAATATCTTTTCTATGTAGCTCATCAATCTGATCATGCGATGCATGCATGGCCAAATGAGAGAAATACCGACTCCATGCATACTGCAGTACCCCATGAGACAACATATTTTCTTCATATAACCGGATGAAGACCGAAACATTTTGACCTTTGAACTGCTTCAATTCTTGTTCCACTGCCTGCAATGCATTCATGTCGAAGGAATCAATTCTTTTTGCTTCCTATCGAGTTTGCATATGTTATTGCAACAACAACTGTTGTTGTTGTCGTTGCTTCAACAAAGCAATCATTTGTTGTAAAGCATCACCACCACTTGATCCAACAGAATCCCCAATCTTTACACATCTCTGCTACCAACTTTCATGTCGGGTTCACCATTGTCGGAGCGTTTGGGGTTGAAAGTCTATCGCAGAGGTAAGAGATATTAAGGTGAAGGGAGATTCAGGGAGAGGAGGAGACAGAAGAGAAAGGGTTCGAAGAAATAGAAGATGTAGATGAAAACTCACAGAAAGAAATAAAAGATATAGAAGAATACTCACAGAGTTGAAGCCTGTCAGTTTATTTCTGCAATATGAGAAGACAAATCTCTTGTACACAAAAATGTGCATAAAATAATATATTCCTCTATGTTGCTCAGATAACCAATTTGATGCTTACATTGGCTTCGAAAGGGGGGTAAAATACCAAGACACCTAGCCAAAATTTTTCCTTATCACTCCTGCTTCATCTCCCACTTCAAAGTTCTGTTCACTGCCTAAAAACAGTGCGTGCGATTTTGCCAATCCCTCTTTTTACATAGAATCCTCTAAAAAATGGCAGAAAGCTACCTACTTTCTTTTACATTCCATCCTAGTCTAGAAGTTGTCTACAGTTCTTGGATTTTTACAAGAGATAATATCTAAATTTTCAAAAATTGGCTTTAAAACTTGTCCAAAAATCTAGTATTTTGGACCATGCTCACTAACACTAATGTCTAAAATAGCATTGGCTCTTTAGATCAATAAGAAAACCACACTCTAGAGTTTTTCACATGGTGTGTGCATAGCGGCACAACAACGTGGCCTTTCTGACCACAATGCTAGTACTTTTTGCTATCACCCAAATTCTATTGCCTATTAGAATCTACAACTTGCTCTCTTTGACACCCCCTTCCTTAGGACTATCCTCCTCTATTTTCATGTGCATCATAACCTTGACCATGATCAGCACCTTAGTGTGTGCTACGACCTCTATCTTTGCTATTAGAGTAAAACACATGTTTAGACTTGTTCTTGCTTTGAGAAGAAGAGAAATCCAAGCCAAGGTTCTTCTTTTGAAGTATTAATATAGAAATCAAGTTTGCAAAATCAGGTTTATTATCCCTCATATTTATAGATGACCTAAAGCTCTTGTATTCATCTCCAAGTCTATCTAAGTATACATGCATAACATCATTGTCATAAACTACCACATTGATAGATCCAAGAGCTTCCATAATACTCTTGATCTTTAAGGCATAATCATCAATGGACAGGTTCCATATTTTCCCTTGGTTTAACTTTGACTTGTTGAGCTACAACTTTTTGGTCTTTGTGTTTACTTTGAACAACCTTGCCAAATTATTTCATGTAATAACAAGGGTTTCAAATTATTTCAAATAGCCCATCATGCTATTTATGACTTTACTCTGTGTTTGCTTCCAATCTTTTTATCTATTCTGTGGTAATATTTCATGCAAGAACTTTAGGTGCTACTATCATGTCTTCTTCAATGTAATTCCAAACACCTTTGTCCTTTAAGATATTTGTCATCCTAAACTTCCATGCAGGATAATTATTCTTATCAAGCTTCTTGTTGATAATGAGGTTGAAGTTATCAGATATTTTGACAAAACAGAAATATTGCAAAAAACTATAATCTGACAAGCTAATCAGATACACTACAACTAGATACACAACCTTTTTCACTGACTGCATAATAATAACCACAATTTACAATCTATATGCAAATACCTTTTGTCTTTGCACTCACAGCAAATGCTTAAAATCTTGTAGATTCAAAAATTGTAACATGTGCACCAGCCCGCCGACATAGCCGAAACTATAGTATACCTAAAAATTGATGTCTGGACCACTTGCAGGTCCAAAATGAAGGCTAAAATGACCACATATGCCAAAAATCACAATGGGGAGGCCTAAAGGGTGTATTTGTAGTTTATAAAATGTTTGACAAGTTTCATTGCAATTAGAGGGCTACAACCTTGGCAACCTCAAGAGCCTCATGTGGTTATAACCCAAGGCAAATTGGGCAAGGTGGAAACGGTTCTTACTTGTTGCTTGCTTTTGTGCTCCAAAGCCTTCAACTTAGCTTTTAGATAGGCTCTACATGGTCGTGGGATGGATCTGATACCATAGAAATAGACTAGAAGGGAGAGAGATGAAGGACCCAAGAGCATACACACAAAAACAATGGAGACTTGAGCACACACAGAGATAGGGTTAAACTCTTCTTCTTCTTCTTTCTTCTTCTTCCACACAAAGGAACTAAGTCTACAACATGATAACAGACTAATATAAAAGTATCAAAATATATGTATGTGTTGAGATATCGAGCTCCACTCGTGATATGCTAGGGTGACCGTTGTGCATTTATGTCACCGACTTGTTAGCTACAGATGCGATTGGTACACCGCCCGTGAATAATAGCTAGATGACAGCTATCCTTATCTACTCTAGTTCGTGGCTCAGTTAGTATGCCACCTTAGTTAGTTGAGTTTGGTTTGAGACCCATATATAGGGTTCTTCTATTTCTCTGTACCAGAGTTCTTTTGGCTTACACAACTAAGAAGAGGAAAACTGTTTTCAGCCTCCACCTTTGTGTGTATTCCCCCATTGTGTAAGTGAGAAAGCTACAAGTGAGACTCCTTCCTTCTCTCCCAAATCCTTCATCTCAAACTTCTACTTCAATAGCATTTTCACATGAAGGATATCTTCATCACTATCACCTGTCATAATCAAATCATCAACATAAATGACAAGTAGCATAATACCTTTCTCTGTTTTTCTCACATAAAGTGAGAAATTTGCCTTGGAAATCTGAAAGCCAATAGTGACAAGATACTGTCCTATCTTGTCAAACCATGCTCTAGGTGCTTGCTTCAAGCCATACAAGGCTTTCTTCAACCTGCAAACAAACTCAGGATGAATAGCATGCACATAACCTGGTGGCTGCTCCATATAGACCTCTTCTTGCAAATCACCATGCAAGAAGGCATTCTTTACATCCATCTGATGTAAAGACCATCCCTTTGATGTAGCCATAGCAATGACTGCTCTTACGGTTTCCATCCTTGCAACCGAACTGAATGTTTCTTCATAATCAATGCCATATGTTTGTGCATACCCCTTGACTACTAATCTTGCCTTGTATCTGTTCACAGAACCATCTATATTGTGCTTCACCTTATAAATCCACTTACAACCAATTGCATTCTTATCTTTAGGCAAAGGTACCAATTCCCATGTAGCATTTGCTTCCAAAGCATCCATTTCTTCATCCATGGCTTTCTCCCATTTTTCTTTTCCCATGGCTTGCTCAAAAGAAGTGGGTTTTGGTTCCTGTATCACTTTGACCATATAGGCATAGTGAATGGCTGTAAATCCATCATATTTCAGTCTATCCACATGATACCTATCTCTGGTAGACCTGCGCAAAGTAGGTTCACTCCCAGGTGCTCTCAAAACATCCTTGGTCTTCCTTACTCCAGGTGTAACAATAGAAGGAATACCCAACTCATCATCAATGCTCTGTACTGAGCCACTGGATTCACCATCCACATAAGAGTGACCTGCATTCACATCAAACATGGGCTGATCTACCTTCTCTTTTCCATTTCGTGAAACCTACATACCACTATCTGCATTGCTTTGAGGAGATTCTCCTGATCTGAATCTGCCTGTCCATGGCGAAGAGTGTGAACCACTGCTAGAGGACACTCCAGGTCTACTAAAATTTTGTGAGTGCTGCTGTGAATTCTGTGCAGCATTACCATTTTGTGCATCTACATTATCAATCACATTTACTGGTTTATACCAGCTCCTCATCTTATCAAAAACAACATCTCTGCTCACTGTAAACTTACGAGTAGAAGGGTTATAGCATCTATACCCTTTCTGCTACTGCAGAGAGTAACCAACTCAGCTTTTGGTTCAAACTTGGATCTCAACTCATCTGGCACATGAACATAGGCAATGCAACCAAACATTTTCAAATGAGAAATATCTGGTTTCCTACCAGTATACCTCTCCTCTAGAGTCATCCCATGTATTGTTGCAGTGGGAGTCCTGTTCATTATGTAGATTGCTGTAGCAACTGCTTCAGCTTAGTAAAAATCTGGCAAGACTTTTTCATTGAGCATGGCACGAGATACCTCTCCAATGTGCTTGTTTTTCCTTTCTGCAATTTAACATTGCTGTTTGTATTTTGGCCTCTTTGCCATCCACCATGACCTCTTTGGCTCCCCCTGCCTCTAGAGTTACCACATCCTCCTCCATAGGACTGGTTTTCTTGAGTTTGCTGCATATTCTGATTTCTACCACAGCCTCCATATCGGCCTCCTCTACCTCTGCCTCTACCTCTACCTCTTCCAGCATTTGAGTAGAAGACAGCTTCTTTTGAAGTTCCTCCTCAAGAAGATACACCACCATTTCTCTGCTCCTCAGAAATTAGAAGAGGAATCAACTCAAAATCAGGAAATCTTTCACGGACGGAAATGGATGTTCGGAACTGTGCATAATCCTTTCCTAGACCATTGAAGGTCACAGAAACTAAATCATCATCTTCCACTGGCGACCCAATGGAAGCAAGTGCATCTGCAATCTTCTTCACCTTCATGTGGTAGTCATTGATGCTCATACTTTCTCTTTGCACATTGTGCAACTCTTGCTTGAGCTGCATTTTCCTGGCTTGCGTATTTGTACTATAAATTTTTGACAAAGTATCCCATGCCTCCTTTGGCGTACTTGCATCCTGAATATGCACAATCATAGAGTCTGAAATACTGATAGACAGCCAGTACATAACTTTTCTGGCTCTCTCATGCCATCCTTTAAATGCATGCATTTGCTGTTGATTGGGAACATCAGGAAGAACTGGTTCTTTTTCATTTCTTGCAACGAGTTCCCAATATCCTTTTCCCATAAGGAAATTCGTCATTCTAAACTTCCATGCTTGGAAGTTGTTCTTGTCAAGCTTTTCAGTGACAATCTGTGAAAGAGAATCAGACGCCATTATAGAACACTGCAAAAAACACAGCTTCAGCCTCACAAAGGCAAATCTGCACAACTGATGAAAGTGATATTTGACCACACAGTCACTTCCTAGTGACGATTTTGCATCAACAGGCAACAAGGATGATTCTGTAACTCCCAATGTCTCTGCGTACAGGCATACGATGCAATTTCTACGGTAACTTTTCACCGACCTGTAGAACAGTGATCGCACAGCAAAAAACAAGGCCTTTTCCTAAGTGCGTGCGGAAAACTTCCGCCTCCAAAACAGGCCCCGAAATGGCCTCGAATCAAAAAAATAGGGCAATCAAGGGCTAAAGCCTACTCCCGCAGCATATACTGCCCTCTTGCTACACCGCGAAAGGCGTCTTAATCTGAGACAATACACTCTTGCACTTTATGGCTGTGCTACCTGCAGAGACTTGCTCCCAAACTCGAAAAATGAAAGCAACACTAGTCCTCTTACCAGAACACCGCGAACTTGGTTTGCTTTCTTGAGCTCATTACCACGAACCAAGCTCTGATACCATGTCAAGATTGTGGGAGAGAAGGAAGGAGTCTCACTTGTAGCTTTCTCACTTACACAATGGGGGAATACATACAAAGGTGGAGGTTGAAAACAGTTTTCCTCTTCTTAGTTGCGTAAGCCAAAAGAACTCTAGTACAGAGAAATAGAAGAACCCTATATATGGGTCTCATGGAAACTGTAAGAGTAGTCATTGCTATGGCTATATCAAAGGGATGGTCTTTACATCAGATGGATGTAAAGAATGCCTTCTTGCATGGTGATTTGCAAGAAGAAGTCTATATGGAGCAGCCACCAGGTTATGTGCATGCTATTCATCCTGAGTTTGTTTGCAGGTTGAAGAAAGCCTTGTATGGCTTGAAGCAAGCACCTAGAGCATGGTCTGACAAGATAGGACAATATCTTGTCACTATTGGCTTTCAGATTTCCAAGGCAGATTTCTCACTTTATGTGAGAAAAATAGAGAAAGGTATTATGCTACTTGTCATTTATGTTGATGATTTGATTATGACAGGTGATAGTGATGAAGATATCCTTCATGTGAAAATGCTATTGAAGTAGAAGTTTGAGATGAAGGATTTGGGAGAGCTGCGTTATTTCTTGGGCATTGAGGTGATTAGATCACCAAGTGGGATACGGCTCTTGCAGAGGCAGTATGGATTGGACATCCTGTCCAAATATGGGATGACAGGCTGTAAGCCTATTTCAGTTCCTTTGGAGCAGAATGTGAAGCTGAGCGCAGATGCAGGTGAGCTTCTGGAAGACCCTACTATGTACAGACGCATAGTAGGAAGTTTGATTTATATGACTATTACTAGGCCAGATTTGAGCTATACTGTTGGATTCGTAAGTCAGTTTATGCAGGCTCTAAGGAAACTGCATTTGGATGCGGCTAGACGCATACTCAGGTATGTGAAGTCCACATTACAGTATGGACTATTTTATGAGACTGGGGTTCAGATACAGTTGCATGGATACACTGATGCTGATTGGGCTGGTAGTATTTCTGATAGACGATCTACCAATGGATATGTGTTCTCTTTTGGGAGTGCTGCAGTCACTTGGAGCAGCAAGAAATAGCCTACAGTTGCCTTGTCGAGCACAGAGGCTGAGTACAGGGGTACAGCAATGGCTGCATGTGAGGTAGCTTGGTTGCCTAAGCTACTTTATGATATGCATCAGCCTACAGATGGGCCAGTTATCATTTATTATGACAACATGAGTAGTATACACTTGGTAAATAACCCAGTCTATCATGCTAGAACAAATCACATTGAGGTGCATTATCACTATGTGCGGGAGAGGGTTTTACTAGGTCTTATTGATCTAGTTTATGTCAGCACAGAGGATCAGGTAGCTGACATATTTACGAAGGCATTGGGCGTAGAGAAGCTGTGCAAGTTCAGAGATATGCTTGGTGTACAGGAATTGGGATTGAGCTCGAGGGGGATTGTTGAGATATCGAGCTCCACTCGTGATATGCCAGGGTGACCGTTGTGCATTTATGTCACCGACTTGTTAGCTGCAGATGCGGTTGGTACACCACCCATGAATTATAGCTAGATGATAGCTATCCTTATCTACTCTAGTTCGTGGCTCAGTTAGTATGCCACCTTAGTTAGTTGAGTTTGGTTTGAGACCCATATATAGGGTTCTTCTATTTCTCTGTACCAGAGTTCTTTTGGCTTACACAACTAAGAAGAGGAAAACTATTTTCAGCCTTCACCTTTGTGTGTATTCCCCCATTGTGTAAGTGAGAAAGCTACAAGTGAGACTCCTACCTTCTCTCCCACAATCTTGACAGTATACACATTCACTAAGTGTGAACTTGGTAAGGAAAGAAGAGGCACTACTATGAATGTGCCATAACCAAGGATGAACAATGTGGGTGTAGTCCACTTGTAAAATCACTAGAGCATCCTTATGTTAGTCATCTAGCATGCCAATGAATAATATCCTGCCACATCCCAAGGTGCATAGTGGATGCCACCTTATGTAGAGCTCGACATCTCAATAGGAGTGAGATTCCCTCTCTAGGTGAAATCTCGATCTAACATGAGGCCATGAGAAGCTAGTGGGAGTGGAGAGCCCTCGAATAGATGACTCTAGAAATGTTTGATTAGGAATATATGAGCCAAGCCTTTGACCTTATTGAGAGAAGATAACAAGGAGCTATCAAAGTCACTATAACCTATTACAAAATGGAGGAGGAAAATAGATAGAGACTATAAAAACTCCATAGCTCACATTATATATGGCTACAAGTATAATACATATTCTCTTTGCCACAAGTTACTCTCACACTCCCTTTTAGATAAACTTAACCCTAGCTCTACTTTATTAAGTGCACGCACACACACACACACACACACACACACACACACACACACACACACACACACACACACACACACTCACACACACACACACACACACACACACTCACTCACTCACTCAAAATACATGAATTTCTCTATCCCAACATCCTTATAAAATATATGTATCCTTATTGAGAAAGGTCTTAGTTCCTCTCTTACCCTATACCTTTATGCTCAAGCTCATGTACAAGTCAAAGTGATTCAAGGAATGAATTGACCTCTTCAATAGCAAGAGATTATAAACAAGTGATATATCAAATAAGGGGTAAATGAGGGGCTTTAATATTGATGTGGTCCCACCACCAAATGTTGAGGATATTCCCCCCTCAAGGGTCTGTGCTTGAGCTTGATGTAGTCAACTCCACCCTCACCAAGTAATGTTGTCTTGGACTTGCTCTCAAGAGAAGAAATTAAGAGCATAACTAGCTCTTTCTCTAACATGTGAATCTCCATTTTGTGCTTTGCATTATCATCATGGATTTCCACATTCATATTTGTATCCAAAACATTTAACGAGGCATTTGCATTTTGTTCAATCTCACCATTGCATGCATCCAATGGCATGCAAAATATTGAGGCATCATCATACAAACAAACATGCTTAGAAAGTCATGTATATCATAGTTAAACAAGAAACAACCCATTGCGGATACTTCTAATCATGAAGCCAAGTATAAGAAACTTTCATAGTTGTGATTGCAAATGTTTAGATCAAAAGCCTTTTGTTAGGTAGAGCACATTGGCAGTTTGCACAAAACCCAGTATTCCATGGTCGTATAGTAAGAACATTGAGATATATTCTCAATAGGTTAGGGATAGAGACTCTATGTAGTAGGAGAGATTTGCTTGGCCTATGTGGCAACACACGATAGCCTTACATGTATTCTCACAAGGCCTTTCCTAGTGTAAAGCTTGAAGCTTTTCATGAAGCTTTGGGCTTACTCCCGTTTGTGGATCTATCATAGTCCGTCGGGTATGGGACTTCCCGATACATGAGAGTTAGACTCTTCTTCATTGTATCACTTCCATGTTGGATTTTTTAATGCTAGTTGCAAGTGATGTGTGTGCAATATGCGTGAACACAACAAGCATCACAATACTTTTATTCCTCATAGGAGGCCATTTTCCCCTGATTTTGTATACGATCATTCACTCTAAGGAATTGTAAATCTTCTACATTGATTCTTATGAACACTTTTTTTGTTGCATGCTCTTAAGCTTCTTTTTCTTCAAGTTGTGTATGTGCATCCTTGTAACCCTAAATCCAACAATTTCTTACTCATTATTTTCTTGCAAGTACAAATAGAGTGATTTTTGATCATATGATCAAAAGCTCACTTTTGGTCCTTTATGTGTGTAGTTAAGTATCTCCTATCCTTGAGTTGTGCTTACACAAAGAGGTGGGTTATGTCATGCTTGTTCACATGTCATTCTCTTAACAACCTCCCTTAATGACATGTGTGGTATTGGATATTAGGAATTAAGTGATAGACCGAGGTGGGTCTTCAATCATGCTCCAATTATGCTACTTCTCTTTGCTTTCTATCCTCAGGTAGTAAGCATGGTGGATGGTGACGTGGCAATTTAGAAAGGCACTTGCCACGTCGATTTATTATGCCAAAAGGATCAATGGAAGGTGGTTGGCAAGGGAAATCCATCACATGGGATGCGCCACGTTGTCCCGTGCATCCTCCGTTGGTAATGAGATTTAGAAACCTGGTCTATGGGCTGTATAGAGCGCCGACAGGGGGGGGGGGAGGCATAGGATCCCTAGGGCGTGAGTGCCACGTCAGCAGAGGGTGGGCCCCACTGGCTTGTCGGTGGGGCGGCGGGGCCTTTTGGCTGCACGGGCTGGGCTGGGTCCGTAGGTCTCGATGGCCCTTTCGCTTTCTGTGCTCGCATCCAAGGAGAGCGAGGGCACGCCAGCTCTGACGGCGACGCCGATGACCATTTCTTGACCCTGCCAACTTCCAAAACACAATCATTCGATGACCATTTTTTGGCCTTGCCAAACTTCCAAAGCACAATCATTCGATGCCAATGATTTTACTTTTTCCCATCGATGATATTAGAATACTATAATTGTACATCTCGCAAGTTTCGTACATGCGTGACTAGGGTGCATTCCTAAGGAGTCCATACTCCCTTAGTCCTCATCAACATGCTCCATGCTCCCCCAACACTTTTGTCTCCTCCACATCCGAACACATTTGAAAATTTAGTTAGAAAAAGAATATTGCTATGCTTACATACTACGTAGTTTAGAGGGCAAGGGCAAATCCACATTGCTATGCCAAGTACAATTTTCTTTTTCTAATACAATTACCACTGCATTATAGAAAGTAATTGATACACCACATGCTACTAATAATCAGTAGCATTGGTAAGCTTGATTACAATGACCTTAATATGATTTTTCTAATACAATTATCGCTACATTATAGAAAGTAATTGACACACCTCAGGCTACTAATACTTAGTAGCATTGGTAAGCTTGATTACAACGACCTTACTGCGATTTTCCTTCCCTAAACAAGCCAACATTCTTAGACACTAATTCACAACAATGATGCTTGGGGACATTCTACCCTTAACTCCAAAGCAGTGCATGTCTCCAAGTAATTACATTCTCAAAGCTTATCGATGACAACCATTTCCAAGAGGGCATACCAAGGGAATTGGGCTCCACTTCTTTGGCCTATCATGAGTATGCACCTTTTCACGGCCACCTTCCAATAGAAGAAATCCTTTAGTTCGGTCTAATGTATCGTGTGATATGCTTGCTCTGAGACATCCTTAGCAACATGATTTAGTGGTCCATCAAGAGGATTTTCTACCCAGTGCTACTCAATACTTTTCTGAATTATATGAGGTCTGCTGCCTAGACTCTCGCGAGTCCACTTTGCAATGGAATTTCTTAGCCATTCCCACGAGAATTGACCGGAATTTCGGATTTCAAGTAAACTAAGGTCACCTATTTAGATTAATTCGAGCAATTGCTTGTGCTAGATCGCCCGAACTCGTATCACATTTGGTTCAAGGAGAGTATCAAACGAGGGAGAGTATGAGTATGTTGACCCCTCTGCCCATAGGGCAAAGTCTCACTCCATTCCCCTAAAACGATATGGAGTTAAGATACTAATTGATTTTATGTGGTCAGTATTCACTATGTTATAACACATCGAATTGTAAAGAAGCTCTTGGTTACCAAGTGAATCTTGCCTTAGGGCGAATTCGTTAGGAATCTCGCCCTCCCGCTTTACTCAGTTGGATAGTTTTAGTTGTTTACTTACCTAACATATTTTTATTGAATAAATAAAATCAGCTTCCTTAATTAGTCCTTTTAGTCACAATGTTTGTTCACGTAACTTAAATCACAATATACAAACAATGAAACAATATTTTGGATTACAAATTTTTTATCCATAAATAATCTTATACAAGTATTTACATTATGCCCGACGCACAGAAGAATGACTCAAAGGCCTTTATTTTACCAAGATTTCCACCCTTAACTAGTACCGGGGCCCTCAGGTAGTCTATCATGAGTCATGTGGGGTTTTGGATGGTTCCTAGGAGCCTAAGAGTTTATTAGTCAGAGCCCCCTTGGCACCTTTAACTCCTCTTGCCCAAGGATCATCTAACCGAGTGACCTCTCACCATTAGGTAAGTCCAAACTCTCTGAGATGGCAAAAGCCAAATCCCCTTTGGTGAAGGGATCCACAGCTAGCCTCGGGGAAAGTCTAGCATGTTCTCTTTGATCCTTTGTTAATTTGATATATTAGGATTTTGATTAATTAAATCAAACTCTCTAAGTGCATCAAGTAAACTTGTATGCACCATTTGCAAGCATAAGCAATTTTTTTTTCAAGTGATTTTTCTACACAATAGGGAGGCAATCAGACTAAGGTTTTTAGTTAACAACAATCTTTTGAACCAACTTGGTCTTGTTTTCTCCTTGGATTTTTCACAGTTTTCATTTGGATTTTTCTAGGCTTCCTATGAAATCTTGATCCCAATTGGTCTTTCTTTGTTGGATCTTTGCTTGATTCTTATTAGATTTTCTAGCTTGTTTTGATCTTTGCCTTGTAACCTTTCTCAACCTCAACCTTTGTTGAAGGTTGGTCGATTGATCTTATTATGAGTCTTGACTATTTTTCTAGAATTCTATGTGTTAGGGTATGGTGAAGATTTATCTTAACTTGTGGAAACTAAGTTAGAAACCTTGGAATCTTGATTTTTACCTTGGAAGCTATGTAAGTTAACAAAGCGAGTATCTTACCTAGGGATTTTAGGCTTTCATTTTCTTGCAGGAGAATTGTATCGGCTTTTCGGTTGCTTCACGAACTAAAGTTCGTACTTCACTTTGTCATGTTGGCAAAGTGAATCGATTCAAATATCCTAGGCTTCTAATAGCTACATATGCAATTCAATAATCTCTAATAGCTATGTATGCAATTTAATAATTTATACTTAATTAATGACAGTGAGATTTTCTCTATTTAAGAGGATACATTTACTCAACAAATTTAATGACCTACTTTTTAACTATCTTAATTAATATTTGTCTATATTTACATGACTCGTAAATGCCATGAAAAATATTTCTCAATTTTTATGTAATTTGTAAATGCAAAGAAAAACATTCGTGATATAACTATTGGATTCCTAATTTTTTGTGAATTTTTAAATGAATCTTTCTAAATTAAAAATTGATTTATTTTTATGCACTTTGTTTATATGCAACTAAAGAAGAGTTTAGTTCAATGCATTGCAATGTCGTGTAATTTATGCTACCTTTAAAAAAATTAAAATTAAAATTAATAGTTCATACTTTATTCTAACATTTCTTTCTTGTTGAAATTTTATTTTTGCTTATTTTTTAAGCTATAGATTTTTCATTGCGAATATTGAAAGTTCTTTTATTCATGTTCCTAAACCTAACCTACAAAAGAACCTAGGTTTGTGTTGTGTGCAATGGTATGTTGTCCATGTTCACAACCACATTTGTAATTCCCACACTCCCTACTCTAGAGCATGGTCTCTTGAGGGCCATTGCAAATAAGATCCTTATATGCTAGCCTTCAAAGCTTCCTCAGTCTTGAAAATATGATTAGAAACCTTAAGCGGCTAGGTAGATCATTTGCAAGATGGAGAAGGGTGGAGTCATCCCCACGTGTGCTAGAGGCTAGCCAGAGGTGGTGTAGGAACATAATTTTATCAGGTAGAAGAAGACTCCTTATAGGTAGCTGATGTTGATGTTCTTTTTCTTTGTAATTCTCCTCTTTCCTTTACTTCTCCACTCTATTTTTCTTCTCTTTACTTCTCTTCTTACTCTATTTTCCCTTCTTTTATCCTTCTTCTATCCTCCTCCTCCTCATCTTTCTCTTATTCTTCTTATCCCCTCCTCTCTCTCCATTCTTTCCTCAATTATGCTTCCCTTCCTCTATCACTCTTTTCTCTTTCTTCCTACCTTCTTTTTCCTCTTCTCTTTCTCTCACTTCTCCTATTTCCTCTTACCTTCTTCTTCTTCTTCTTCTTCTTCTTCTTCTTCTCTTTGTAATAAAACAATTTTGTACCCTTTAGCTTAGGAAAAATTAGCTTAATTGGGGCTAGAGTATAAAAGGTAAGAGTGTGCTATTGTAAACACATTTTTTAACACATTTGTAAACTTCTCCATTTCTTGGAGCTTGAGGGTTCTTGCCTTCCCCTCCAACAATAAGGATGAATACTCAATGCCCACCATTGAAAGAGGTGGATTTCTTATAGTAGCATCTCATCCATGATTCTAATTGAACTTTTGATTTCTTTTAGCTATGACTTCATTGTGTTGTAGATTTAATTTTCATCTATGTGGTATGACTATGGCTAGTTGATTCGATAGTTGTTACTTGATTTTCTTGTTATTTTAATTTAGTCTAGGCTAAGTTTATTTCAATAGCATCAAAGTAGTGAATTTGATTCTTGGAAAGGTTGATTTTAAGCCTAGATCTAGTTATCAACACCATCTAGGATAACACTAATTTAGCATTTGGTTACAGGACTTGGTACAATTTAAACTGTGACTAGTCGAGGTTTCCTGTAGTTAGTCTTCACTATTTTTGGAGCTCTTAAAGAAGATGTGAGAAGAAGAAATGGAGGGATCTTGGATATTTTGGCAACTTGTTGATAAAAAACCCATTTGAAGGTTCAAGACTAATCACGACGATTAATAAATAATAGAGAAAGTTTAAATTAGATTATCTTTTACTAATCAAGGATTTCTCTTTTCTCTCTCAGTCTATCCCAAGCTTCCATGTCGGATCTCCTCTCTCTGGTGCTTTAAGATTGGTCCCTAGCACTCTTTGAAGGTTTTCCAACAAGCTAGGGTCATTCTTTCAATGATTCATCAAGATTCAAAGTCAACCATGGATTCTCTCTCCTCCTCTTGCTAAGCATTTAGGATAGGAGTGAATTTTCAACAATTTCTTCAAGATTCCACGAGATTTTCACTTCTTCAAGCTCTTAGAAGCATTCTCTTACCCTATTCTTTAGACATTGAGCAATTTTCTCCTCTTGAAGATTCTTCCAAATCCTAGCCATGGAGTTTATGGATAGCAAGCTAAATCTTGCTTAGTTCTTATAAATTTCATAGAGCTATTACTCAAATATCTCGTGAATACCACTCTTAACCTTTAGCATGTAATGGGGGGAAGCAAGATTGAAGAATTTAGATAAGATTTAGAGGATTCTTGGTTTCCAATTTGGGAAAAAAAAGGGCGATCATAAAATTCTTTAAAATTTTGATCAATTTGTGATTTAATCATGGGGATTATGAAGTATTTTACTTCAAAACATCAAGTGCAAGGCCACTCCATCAAGATTGATCCAACATTGGAGCAATAGATCTTGTTTGATAGTATTTCTTTCATCTTGGATGCTTGAGCATTTATGGATTACTAAAATCACTTGGATTCTTATTTTTAATCATGAATTGAAGCATTTCTTAAAGCTTGGCATTAATCTTCACCTTTACTTGAAGGCATTGGTTCAGGTTTATTAGTATTTGATCACTATTTAGTCAATGTAAGCAACCATGGTTGAAGATTGGTATTCTTGAAGCTTTTTGAAGACTTCAAGTGAAATCTTAATCAATAGAAGGTTGATACAGAGCTTCCATAAACTAATTTAAAGGCATTTTTTCTATTTCAGTAATCTACATCAACCTCAAGCATTAAACAAGGTATCATCTACTCATGTCTAATCTCTCAAATTCCAATTATTGAGGCTTAGCCCATTGCTAAAGGAGGGGTTGAATTGGATATGTTCTCTTGTCTGATTGATAAATTCAATCCATTTATGCTAAAATTTAATGCCTATTAATTGTTGATTGAATCTCTATCATGAAGAAGTGATGGATAATTCAGCCCTTTAGCTAGATTTCCAACATTGATATCTTTTCATGATTGAAAGATACATGATGCTACATTCCAATCTGAAAATTTCAATGAATTCTCTCATGTGATTGCCTAATCTCTGAATTTTAATTTCTTGTGATCCTGTACATTGAGATATCCAAGAAAATTATAATAGGTGAGCTTAGTAGATCAGCGAGTTATTGATTATTAAAGGTAAACCTTTCTTAACTCTCTTCATTTCATTCAGCTTTCAAATTCCTACATCTCATTGAATGCCCAAAGCTTTATGTCAGCCATGCAAATCATCCTTGTTTTCTATAAAATTAGCTTTACCATGTATACATACTGATCAAGAAAAAACGTTGAAGCTGGACGAGATAGCAAGACAAAAGAGAAGTGACTCTCCCTTGCTATTTTAGGGCCCCATAGGGATGCATAACTTGGCTTGGAAGCAACTTTTCACACCTTCTGTAGTTTCAAAGCCCATTTAGTTGCCATGTCTACAGTTTTATCCCTCACTATAGGTGGAGGACTATGGAAGACCACTTAGGATAGAGTGGAAGAAGATTGAAGACCATTGGGAAACAGGGTACTAAAACAAGGTGAAACAAAGGTAGTGAACACAAAGGAATTGTAGGTCATTACAAATTTATTGATCTTTACATGTGGCTATATGGTATTTGAAAGGTATACATATTTACTTCAGTGGGCATAGGTGTATGATGCATACCCATGATCAGATTTGGCAAAACAAGGCAATTACAGGGTCAAACAGGTTGCTATCATAGTCTGGATAGTCATAGAAAAGTGAATTCAGAATTAGATATTTTAATTTTGACATAGAAATTTTGTACTTCACGCATAGAGGAAAAAGCAAACTTTGATTCTAACTAAGAAGTTTGGCAATCGGAGTTGTGAAGCAAAAGTTATGCCCATTTTTCTGATAGGTGGTTACTAAAAACAACTCTTGGACAACTAGGTAGGGTACACTGTTTTGGTCTAGGACTACCCCTTACCCAATTGTAACTTATAATTTCAAAAAATATTATCTACCTACACATACTAAGCTTCATTTTGAGCCTATAAACACAAGGATTGAAGGGGTAAAACTCTTGTTATAGCCCATTTATTGTCAGATAACAATCTTCTTTTACTGTAACTATTCCAATGGCCAGAAAAAAGAAAAAAGAGCAAATGTTGGAGAGCATAAATAAAGACTTAGTTGAGACTTAAGCAAAGATAAATTCATCCATTAGAGCCATAAATCATGGAAAAAAGGATGGTAATGATGGCAACATACATGAAGAATCACAATGGCTAAGAGACCCTGTTGATATGATACATATGTCTAAAGTAAGCATGATTCAAGAGAGTTCCAACAACTTTCTCACAAGATTGAATGTATGAATGAGGATATCATTCAGTTGAACCAAACAATTAATGATAAGTTTGGAAAAATTATCAATCACTTTCAGAAGTTTGGGTAGCATAATCGATTGTTGGAGATTAAGTTTGATAATATAATCACCATTCTTAACAATTTGGGTAATAAGAGGCAAATTGCTTTACCTTCCAATGATAATGGGGCATCGGTTCCAAATGACAATGTGAATTCAAGGGCAGGCCACCAGTTTATATACTCAACCTATGAACAAGGTGATCTATCAAGAGTTAAGGAAACATTTCAACCTCGTTCTAACTCTTAGAATAGGGAAAGACCAAATTTTGACTCTTCAAAGGATCATAGTCAGCCCGAGAAAGCTCACATGCTGATAAAGAAGAAGATATTCATGGTATGACCCTTTCTATAACAATTTTATCCACAAAACTCTCAAATTCCTAATGTAAGGAATATACAAAGTCAGTACCTTCATGAAGACTCAAGAAGAGAGAATAGAGTTTAACATGATGAGGATCTTGAGGAAATGATTTCGCCTATCCAGCCCACTCATAATCATCAGCCATGTGAAACTAACTCACTTGGTCATTATCCTTCTAGCAACAAGAAGAATGGTCAGCAATCCTTTAACAATAACCATGGATAGCCAATATTGGATAATGTTAACCCTAGCTCGAGACACAAAAGCAAAAGAAGTGAAATGTGGATGAAATGGAAGAAGTAGGATGGAGAACAAGCAAAGGTGCAAGGGTGGTCTCTAAAATCAAGTTAAAGGAAAAATCACATTTTTAAGTGAAAGGCGCCCCGAAAATTTTGTAAAAGAGCACCAAGCTCCCTCCTGTGCAAATTGTAAAAAGGTAGATAGGCATAGACTAAAGAAATAGGCCAAGTAGAAGGGAATGGAAAAGAGGATCTTACCACAATGGCCGGTCATGTAAAAAAGAGGATGGGTGCCCATGGGATTTTAGGGCATGTATATAAAGCTCAAAAAGT
Organism: Lygodium microphyllum; assembly: GCF_053477565.2. Classification (NCBI taxonomy): domain Eukaryota; kingdom Viridiplantae; phylum Streptophyta; class Polypodiopsida; order Schizaeales; family Lygodiaceae; genus Lygodium; species Lygodium microphyllum. Next base: position 9,631,578 of record NC_141160.1, read on the forward strand.
GAATGAGAGCTCATTCTTTGGTGTGTGGCAACAAGAGACTATTCTTCTCTTCTATTTGCTTGCTTGTGTGTGCTTGAGAGAGGGAGTGTGAGAGTGTGAGTGTGTGAGGGTGAGGGATCAAGGAGGTGAAGATCTCCACCATCTCCTCTCTTCTTCGTCTCTTCTCTTGTCTTGCGTGCGGCTATGGAGGATGGAGCTTGGAGGTGGAGGCTTGAGGATACTTGAGCTTGCATCAAGAATCGTGGAGCTACCGATGTGCTTAAGGGAGGAGGCAATTCATTTAGGCATCAAGGTAAGCTCACTACACCATGGTAGAATTGAAGGCGCATCAGATAGGTGAGAGATATCCATAAGTGCTCGCTTGAAATGCTTGAACGAATAAGCAGTTCATGGGTCTTGGCGGTTGAGTGAGACTCCCCTCTACATTTTGGTTCTATTATTGGGACCAATGGAAGCTTGAACGCTTGCATGTCTCAAATCGAGCATTGAAGTAAATGTTTCATTCCTGAACCGGAGCTTGAGATAGGTAGGAAGATTTGGGCTTTTTAATCTTCACATTTTGGTTATTTTGGTGGTTTGATGATTAGAAGAGTAGGAGAAATCATTTCAGTACTTTGCTTTTGAATTTTTTTGCATTTAGAGTAGGTTAGGATTGAGAAATTGGATTGGAAAAGCGTAGGGTTTGTTGCTATAAAACAGGCCCAAACAGGGCACAAATCAAGAAAAACGGGGAAAAAAGAGTGCTCAAGGGGATTTTGGTCGACAAGTGAGTGATTAGGAGTGGCAAGACCTTTGTCGGAAGGGGTTTAATAGCCAAGAGGCCAAGGGAGAGCTAATTTGAAACCCTAATTGAGAGAGAGAGAGAGAGAGAGAAAGAAAGAAAGAAAGAAAGAAAGTTATATTAACGTCTTCTAAAGACCAAAACTGGCCTATGAGACAAACTGTGATACAACTGATGAGGTCCAGCTATCCAAAATAAAAGTGCTGAATGAAAAGCTAAAAATTGGAAACTGAAAATACTGTGCTGTGAGTGTGATAAGTGTCGTATATGTGTATGTGCGTATGTAGCTCTGGTACTCCAGATAATGGCTACAAAAGGGAAACAAATGTCGGCTGTGATAGGGGAACAACTGTCGGCTGTGATAAAGTGGTGCGATGTGTATATGTAACAGAGGCAGGGAGATATACTATCCTGGGATGTAGTAGCAGTCGTCGAAGTCGCTAATAGCAGGTGATCCCTCCTGGATGCAGGATGTGGTACATCGGCGGTGGAGAAAGAGCAAACTGGAGATCTGAGATCCAATGTGTCGAGTGTCGTCGGATCTCAGTCTGCTGTCGATGTAGATCAAGAATCCTCTGGATCTCCTGTCGGTGTGGCTGTGGGGTTCGAAACCCCCGGATCCTCGTGGGCGTCGGGTACGCTGGTCCTTAGCCTGCTGTAGTGTGAGCCCGGAGGTCTGGCTGGAGGCTGGTATAGTAGCTCTCACTCTGTCTGTCTGAAAGAACTGTGTAATAGTCGTCTGGGTGGGCCCCTCTCTGACTAGGACCCGCTGTGTGCTCTGCTCTCTGATGTGCCATGCCTCTCCCAGAAAACGGCCAAATGATCTCTGATCCATATCAGTCATACATCCCTGAAGTGAGCTACTCAATGTGTATCTAGATCTCAACTCTGAGTATGCCGAGCATCTGAGAACAAAATGCTCCTCACTCTCCACCTCTGATCTGCAAAGGGGGCATATCCTCTCCTCCCGTGGGATGCCACTGGCTCTGCCACTCTCAATCATAAGCTGATGTGATGCTACCCTGAGCTGTCCAATAAGAACTCTCAATCGATGTGGCATATAGATCTGCATATATCTCGGAATCTCTTTGAATCCCTGCTTTGATATGCTCAAGAACTGTGTATAATAATGTGCCATCTTCGCTGGCAGTGGCTGTGCAGGGCTGACCCATGTCCTCTGTATATAAATATGCCATATCTCCTGTCTGATGACTCTGTTCCTCTCAGAGAGAGAGAGGGTGTAAGTGGGAGCCTGAGTATCATATAGAAGAGGTGGGAGTCTATCAATGTCCAGCCCATGTCTGTCAAACCAAGCTCTAGTCTGTGCATACCATGATGTGGTATCCCCCGCTCGAGCCATCTCCTGAGATGCCATATATACTCTATATGCAATGCGATCTCTGTCCATATCCTGAAATCTGTGTAGGAAGCAGACTGTCTGAAATAATGCCTCGACTAGCATGGGCGGTGTGGCAAGCTCTGCTCGCACAATGTCATGTGGGACTGAGGCCTTGCTGCAAATCAATCTAGATATCATGATCACTTGAGGTCTCTCCATCAATGTCCATACATAATCGGCAAGGCCTGGCCCCCATATAGCTACTCCATACATCAGTGCTGGAGTGACTAGAGTATCAAAGAGCCACCCCTTGGTGCGAGGCTCCTGGAAATGTGCCTGATAACACTGTCGCTCCATAAGAGCCAATGCTGAATATCCTCTAGTGAGGCGGTCACGAGCTGCCTGTGTCATTGAAAAAGTCCCTGAAGCTGCTGTAAAGGTGACTCCCAAATATACATATGATCCAGTGACCTCAATACTCCCTCCTGCTGCCATGAAAATACTCTGTCTGTGTATCTGAGCTGATGTATGGAATATAAGAACCTTGGTTTTACCAAGGTTCACTGTCATGCCTCTCTGTATGCAAAAATCATCCAATGCTAATAAATGCTGCTGTAATCCCTGAGCTGAGTCTGAGACCAACACAATGTCATCTGCATATAGTAAGATATGAACTGTGGCTCCACTGAGATCTATACCTCCACCGGCTCGCTGTTGAATAAACTTTGCTATCTCATCAATGTATAGCCCAAATAGAGTCGGTGAGAGTGGGCATCCTTGTTTCACACCAATGGTGCTCACAAGGGGATCTGATATACCTCCCGGACATCTGACTCTGCCAGTAACCCGCTCATATAGTGCATAAATACCCCACATCATGTCATCATCCACCCCCAGATCAAGTAGGCGTCTGAAAAGCCTCTCTCTCGGAACCATGTCAAAGGCTTTGCGGAAATCCACAAAGCAACAGTACAATCTCTGTTTCTTCACTCGTGTCTGGTCGATTAGACAACGGAGAGTGAAGATGTGGTCTATGGTACAATGCACAGTTGAAGAGGTGAGCAATGAGTGGAGCCAATGTGTCTCTGCCATATATAATATGCTCTGCCTGAAGATCAAACTGGTCTCGAGCGCGGCCATACTGTAACCGTGAGATAGCATGTTTCACCATACTAGTGGTGAAAAAGGATGAAATACCCGGTCTCGGTGTACATGGTGTGGATATCAGCGGCTGTGCGGGTACATGATATAAACTCTGTGCGTATCCATGCCATACTGCAGGGTCATGTATCGATGTGGGTGAGCGTGGTTCTCTGATCTGCCTCCATGCCTCTGCACAATCTCTACTCATAAGAAGGTGGTATATATCCCAATATCTCTCCTCCTCCCATTCCCGCTTTTTACGGCGGGTCAAGCGGTGCATGCGTCTCTGTGCCTATCTGTGTGTGATCTCTCCTCTGGCCTCCAAATCGCGTAGCTGTCGACGTAGATCTCTGCACTCATCATCATACCACCTGTTCTGTGGCATGGTATCGGTCCGAGGGGGGTGCGTGTATGTGTGATGTGGAAAACTGAGTGTAGCAGAATCATGCAAAATGCGTGTGATATCAGTGGTCAGTGTAAGAAATCACACATTCAAATGGCTTGATTCTGGTCAGAGTCCCAGAATTGGCCCTCAGCCACTTCTGGGATCAAACCCAACTAGACACTGGCCGCACGAACCTATGAAGGCCATACATACACTTGAAACACCTTTTTGGTGCAAGGAATAGAAGAATCAACGAGATGCAAATGTAGAGGCGATGCTAGTCGACTATCTAGCGATCTAGTCTATTATCGGCATCAAACGGAGTCATAAACCCCCAAACAAATCTTGACTGAGCGAAAGGCACAACAAAAACCCTATAAACAAGTGAGGACGCCAAAAACCAAACATACAAGCCTATCAGGCCAAACCCATAAAGAAGAGTGCAAGAGCTGCTTAGACACTTTGTTTTCTCACTCACTCTGATTTCCAACCTTGGGAAAGTTACTATGTATATATCCTCTACATCACGTGTGTTCAAGGCCTATTTATAAATATCCTTATTTGTGAATTTTTCCTAAATGAAACATAACCCTTTTCTATTCAATCTCTAAATAACCTATTTATATTACATCCTTTTGTATGTAAAAAATGTATAAAGATGGTATTTTAAAAATATCTTATTTTGAACCCACATGATGCACACATATATTCATGAGTAGTTTCCAGCACTCAAAACATGTAAAAACATGGATCTAGAACATGGCTTGAGGCGGAAGCAATAGAGGTTGGAAGAGAAAGAGTGAGTTCATGAAGACACTAACATGGCTGCTTGTTACACAAGTGAATTAGGTTCCAAGATGGAAGCTTGGACTCATAAACACAATCTTGTGTACAGATTGACAATGACACAGAGACTTTAATGAAGGACGAAAGTACTATGACATTGCATTAGAAAGGAGAGAAAGTACAATGCTTTATAGGAACTGGATGGTAGCCCTTCTCGTACTGTGCTTATGAGATTCTAGTCCCGAGCCCACATTGCTCCATACAAAGAGGCTAAGTAGGTGTGATTGCAGAAATCTCAACACCCCTCCTCAATCACAACCAAAAGTACAAAGTGTGTAGAGGCTTTAGTGAGAGCAACACCTGCAAAGTGTGGGCACACCATAAACATGGCAAAACACCAGAGATTGTCACAAAAAAGGCTAAGTGTGGATACCACAAACATGGTAGATATCTAGAGGCTGTAACAGGGGCCTCACAAAGTGTGCAGAGGCTGTAGTACAAGGCTACATGAGGAGTTTACAAGCGTATGATAGAGGGATTTTGGGCTAGGTAGTGCAAAGCTAAAAAAGTCTATCAGAATAGAAGGACTGGTGAGGCTTGTCCTTCTGATCTGGGTGGTCTTCTTCTTCTTCTTCCTCCTTTGCTCCATGGTCTTCTTCTTCTTTCACTGTAGCAAGATATGCCTTTTGGGACCTCTTTCTGGTGTGGCAGAACTTTTTAGTGTGTTCAGTCCTTTTGCAAAAATCATAGAATAGCTAGTCCTTCTTGCCTTTGTATGTGTTGCCAACATATAACATTTGTTCATCTCTAGTGGTGCTTGATTCTTCTTTAGATTTCAACTTCTTTTCCTCCTATAGCAGTGATGCCTGGATATCAACAAGCTTAGGATTTGGCATATTGATTAAGGTTGTTGATACATTATTATATTCAAGAGGCAAACTTTTAAGTAGAACACCAATACTAATATTGTCATCCATTTTCAAATTTATTCCTGCAAGCTAGGTTAGAAATCCTTCCATGTAATTTAAATGTGTAGCAAGAGGTGTGCTGGACTTCATGTCAAGCCTGAAGAATTCAATCAAGAGACCATACTTTGATGACTTAGACTATGCACCAAACAAAGTGTCAAGTCTCTTCCATGTATCATGTGAAGTATCACAGTTATCCACATGGTGGATATAGTTGTTGTCTAGCTCCAGTTTGATAATGGCATGAGCCTTATCATCATTCTTTTGCCAAGTGATTGCAAGGTTTGCATCACGAGGCTTCTTCTATTTGCCATTGGTGATGACCCAAAGACCCTGCTTCATTAGGATGATGCGGGTCTGTTAGGTGTGAAACCCGACCCCTTTGAAGCGAACTGTTGGAGAGTCCTTGCCCATGCTAGAGTTGGAGGATCAGCATCAAATGAGCTTCAAAATTCTCAAATTTCAGCAGAAGACTTGATCTTGAGTGTACTTGATAAGCACAAGTGCCGAAAGACACTAGATGAATAGTATCAAGAGATACTGATGCTTGTGTCTCGAAGCTTGAGACCTTTAGAATGACCTTCAAAATCTCCCCTCCTTGATTTGATGCTGAATGAAGTGTTGGATAACTTTAGATTCAGTGGATCAGAGTGGTAGAGGCTTGGTTTGAGTGTCAGGAGAGAGAAAATAATGGAAAGGTGAAGTCTTGAGTTCTTGGCTATGGCAGTCACAGTTAGGGTTTGCAGGGTAGCCTGGTTTTTCATAGATTGTAGGAGCTATAGTGCATCATTTCCAAAAAATTTTAAATAAAAATGAAGCTTACTTCATAGGCTATCAATGCCCTATGATGGCACCTTGAATCGCAACCTGTATAGAGAAGGAGATGAGTATGAACAGGATGGGTGCAGTTCTGAGCAGCATGTCAAAAAATTCATAATGCTGGGCCATATACAGCCTAATGTCGAGGTCGCAGGTGATAGGAAGAATAAGCACTCTGATGTGGGAAACAAGTCCTCAGAAGGAAGCGTGAGGAGATACTGCCTAGATGTGGAGATATAAGAGCTCCAAGCAAGGTTGGTATTGCTTGGCTATGGCTGCCATGGAAGGTTGGTGAAGATAAAGTAAGAAAATGAGCTCATTGGTTCGACTTGAGTTGATAGCAGATTTGGAGAGAGACTAAAAGGGGGATTTACTGATGTATGCCATACTCACCATGGCTTTGATACCATGTAAAAACATGGATCTAGAACATGGCTTGAGGTAGAAGCTATGGAGGTTGGAAGAGAAAGAGTGATTTCATGAAGACACTGACATGACTGACTATTACACAAGTGAATTAGGTTCCAAGATGGAAGCTTGGACTCATAAACACAATCTTGTGTATAGAGATTGACAAAATAGACGCAACAAGGACTCACACAATCTGATCGACAACTTGGTAGACTAGGAAATCTTAGACATGGCAGAGGCCCACTTAGATCATAAAAGAAAACAAGAACTTGACCTAAGAGATGACAATCCAAGAGTAAATATGATGCTCAAACCCGGTTAGAACATCACAACAGAACTGTATAGGACATCATCGCAGACCTTGAGGAGGAGAGAAAACCAGCATGCTATCGTGCTGCTATGCGCACACTGTGTGAAAAACTCTAGAGTGCGGCTTTCTTATTGATCTAGAGAGAGAATGCCATTTTAGACATTAGTGTTAGTGTTCGTAGTGTAGATGGTTCAAAAATATTAGATTTTTGGACAATTTTAGCTAATTTTTGATATTATCTCTTGTAAAAATCCATAAAACTATAGACAACTCCTAGATTAGAATGACATGTAAAAGAAAGTAGATAGCTTTCAGCTATTTTGAGAGGATTTTATGTAAAAAGAAAGATTGGCAAAATCGCGCAATATGCGATCGATGTTTTCAGGTAGTGAACAACACTTCAAAGTGGAGGATGAAGGAGTGATTTGGCAGAATTCTGGCTAGATAGGCATCTTGGTATTTTACCCCCCCTTTCGGAGCCAATGGAGGCATCAGATTGGCGATCTGAGCAGCATAGAGGAAGGTATTATTTTATGCACGTTTTTGTCTACAAGAGTTTAGCTTCTCATAATGCAGAAATAAATTGATAGGCTTTACCTTTGTGAGTATTCTTCTACATCTTCTATTTCTTTGAGCCCCTTCTCTTCCATCTACTCCTCTCCTTGAATCTCCTTTCACCCTACTCTCTCTTATCCCCACGGTAGAATTTTGACCCCAAACGCTCCAATAGTGGTGAACCCAACATGAAAGTCAGCACAATAGGTGTAAAGATGGGGGATTCTACAAGTTCAAGTGGTGGTGATGCTTTACAATAGATGATTTTTTTGTTGCAACAACACAACAGTAGCAGTTGTTGTTACAACAACAAATGCAAACTCGGCAGGAGGCAAAAAGAATTGATTCCTTAGCTGTGAATGCATTGCAGGCAGTGAGACAAGAATTGGAGCATTTTAAGGGTCAAAATGTTTCGTCCTTTATCCGGTTGTATGAAGAAAAGATGTTGTTTCATGGGGTACTGTAGTATGCATGGAGTCGCTATTTCTCCCATTTGGCCATGGATGCTTTGCATGATCGGATTGATGAGTTACATATATGAGATGTTGATTGGGCAACTTTCAGGAAAGCTTTCAGAGAAGAGTTTTTCTTGGAAGATGCATGATTGGTAACTAAAAATTGATATGTTGAAATGAAAAAGACAGTTTGATGGTGAAGTTTTGCAAGCATTGATGTAGGTTGACAAAGAGATAGAGAAACATCTTTAGAGGGGATATGATGGTGCATGTAATATTGTCATTAGGGGAGTTTTGAGGTCTCGAAAATGCCCTGTAAGAGATCCTAGAGAGAGAAAACAATTTACGAAATAAAATCATTTTATAGAATTTTTAAAAGGTTTATATTTTGGTAAGTTAAAATATCAAAATTCGTTAATAAGTCATTGTCGTGATATTCTCGTGGTCACATCAAACCTAGAAATCTAGGTCGCCATAAAGTTGGCAAGGTTGTCATAATGAAGATCTTACCTCTCCTCATTAAAGTGAAAAGTAATATTCAATTTGAATTTTGGTGGATACTCGATTGCCTCCCTCCATCGTTTCTCCATCGTTTCTCTCTTCTTTTTTTCTCCTCCTTATTAGTCTCTTCTTTGTTTTCGTTCTTGCTTCTAATCATATCCTTAGCTATGGATCAATCACCCAATGATCTCTGTAACTCAGCTATGGATCAATCATCTAATGATCTCTGTAGCTCTCATAAAAGACCTCTCTATCATCTTCATATTGAGTTGGACAGTGAGTATGAACCGATAAGAAAGAGAACAAAATCTATCACGGTTACAGAGTCTATGAAACATATACTGAGGTTTGAAGGAAAGAAGAATATTGATCTTTGGTTAGATGGAAAGCTATATCCCAAAGATCCTAGCAGAAATAGCACTCCTCCTTTCTATAATAGCTCGTCATTAATGAGGTTTATTGGCGATGGCTACAATGGATTTTTAGGTTATACACTTAATCTTGTTGCAGAAAAGGATATCCTTGGACTAGAGAATCATCTTTTGATGAAACACAATATAGAGTTGTTGCAGAAGCTAGAGGATTGTCAACAAAAAATTCATTCATTGGAAAAGCGTATCAAAGCTTATCAACAAAAGCAAACTTTATTAGGCCTTCGAAATCGACAAAGAGCTCTTAAAAATATTGAGAATCTCAAACGAGGAGGAGGAGGCTGTGGTAAATGAATCCAAGCAGCAAGGTATATTTTTTTTCACTTGAAAAATCTTAAATATGGCTTTATTTAAACTACTTGCATTGATTTGTGATGTTAATTTTGCTTAGATCTCTTCTACAACCAAATGCAAGTGAAAGAGATTCTTTAAAAGCAGCTCAGTTTTATTATCATCTTCTTCCTTCAGTGGTTTCAAAGGATATTTTGGAGAAGAAGAAATTTAAAAAGGCAAAGAAACAATGCTTGGAGTCATTTGTGAAGGATCATTCTTTGGATTCTGAGTTAGTACAGAAGACACTGGATAGTATTGGTATCAGTCGAGATGCTTATATGCAACTTTTCCAACTTTTACAATCAAATATGAAGCAAGGACAGGTACACAATTGCATACTTCCGAAACCATTTGTGGTTAGGACTATCAGACAGAGAGTTAATAACAAAGTGATGGAGATTCTAGGTGAGCCTTTTCATATCAAGGCTAGCTTCAAGGGCAAGAAAAAGGAGGTTACATTCAATGAATTTAACAATATTTTCCTTGACTTGCCCACCCTACAATGCTTAATGATCAAATTTTATGACTTGTCAATAGTTGAGGCACAGGGAGTGGCTAGATTTGTGATTAAACTTGATGAAAGTGAGATTCTGAAATGTAAAAAATTGGAGAGAATCTCTATCACCTTGATGAATAGAGCACTTTCGTCAAGTCATTGCAATCACTCAACATCATTTAGTGTTCAATCTGAATATAACATCTGGTGGCTAGGAGCATTTGAGGTAGATACTGAGAATTTTGATATACTATATTGGGTTTTTCATCAAACATCAATACCTAATGTTATTCAAAGGCAACAAGCAGGAGAAGAGCTATTTGTTGAAGGATTAGGGAACTACAGGATTGAGTGGCACATAGCTGGTGACCTAAAGACACTCAAATGTATGTATAATGTATCAAAGGGAGCTAACTCGAGATCTCCTTGCTTATACTGCATGTCACCAGCTGTAGAGTTAAACTCAAGCAATTGGAATAGAGCTCCCTCTAGGCACAATAAGGATCCACAGTTTAAACCAGTCTTGGACATTCCTTTAGCGAATGCCCATATTTGTACACTTCATGCACTTTGCAGGATAATCGAAAAGCTTGTTCATCTCTATATAGGATTTGCATGGAAGTTGAAGCCATTATCAACTAGAATAGATGCTATAACAAAGGTTGAAAAAGTTCTCTCTGCAATTGGTTTGCATGGTGGCAATGTTGTTATTGAACCAGATCTTCAAAAGTCTAAGGATGGTAATTGTGTCCCAAAAAAACCATCTATTGGTGGAGTGAAGGCTAGAAGGTTTCTAGGCTTTCATGGGAGACTTGGCAAGATAAACTCGAGAAATGGTGGCTCAACTATTAAATTTAATCAGTGGAAATCCCTACATAATGCAGTTAAGAATCACACTGATAATGGACAAGCTCGAAATAGAAAAGCTAAAGTTTGGGAAACACTAGACAAAGTGTTTTTTTATTGTGATAAGACTGAATGGAATGACGATGATCTCAAAGACTTTAAAAACCAATTGAACCTTTTCAAAAAGGCGATGACAGAAGCTTGGGGTGATCAACACTTTACTCACTATATGGTAAGAAGTTTGTATATGTTTGTTTCTTCATTGTCGAACTCATATAATGTTTTTTAATAACTTTCCTTATTTGTTGACTATGCAGCATATTCTATACAACCATGCTCCATACTTTATTAAACAATATGGATCTTTATCTATCTGGTCAACCCAAGGTATGGAAAAATCACATTATCAAGCAAGAACAAAATATTTCAGACATACAAGACATGGAGGTGGAAGACACAAAGCCAACAGTTTATTAGAGGTCTTTCAATGGTTCTATCGACAAATTTGGCATAAATTCAAGCTTAAAGATACAACCACATCAAGCAATACATCATCTTTAGCAAGGACTATACAAATTGTTACCCAAAGAAGAAAAGATAGATATTTAAATTCTTGCGCAAAGCAAAGATTTACAGAATGGTTACAAACCAAACAAAGAGTTGGGAAAAGATGGGTTTCAAGAAACCCTTAATCTTTGGCATCTTCTAGTCTGATTGTGTTGCAGAAGAGTCCTTAGTTTCAGGCACCTCAACAGGGCCTTCAGTGGAGTCCTTGGTTTCAGGTAGCTCGACAGGGCCTCTAGAGGAATCTTTTGTTTCATCCCACTCAATAAGACCTCTGTATTTCAAAAACTCTTGTTTTCGATAGCCCGGAAGAAGCTTCAAATTCTTACTATCTCCTACATAAGAGAGCAAATAGGAGCCAAGAACTCCAAAATATCCAACTCTAGAACCACTGTATCCAGGCATAAAGCCAAAAACTCTTATGGCTTCTTCCTTCTCCACCAAAATGATCTTGTCCAAACCTCTGCTGAAAACTTGAGATCCAATAACCTTTGAGATAGCTCTCAAAGCCATCATTGGTAGACTTGGAGAGCTTGACAATCTACTATGATATATTACAATTGTTTGATTGTTTAAGTTTCCAATATAATGGCCAAGGCTTTGATTTTTTCCAAGCTTCATTGGCCTAGAGCCCTTGGCCCTTCCAAGAAAGTTGTCCAGATCTTCAATCTCAATCTATAGAACAAACCACAACAGTACAAGATATAAGATATTTATCTATAATGCATAATAAAGTCTAACATAAACTCAATGGGTAACTTTGAATTATATTTCATACCTTAGGGTGTTCATCTTCTTCAAGAAGACTATCATCATAAAGATTTATTGAACTCTTGGGCTTCTCATCTGATGGTGACTTCAATCTCTCTTCATACCCTACATCATCAATATGAAGTTTCTTCTGGACTTGCAAGAACTCTTCTTCTGTAGGTAGCCCCCCCTTTTCGTATTCTATGATCTGATTAATACATGTATGTAAGGCTATAGAGCTATCTTGGAAATTCTCTCCCTCAACATCAAGACTTGCTAGTGGTTCTTGTTCATAACCTATAAAATTCATGTCATTTTTGCCCCAACCTGCAAGGATTGCTAAGCAATAATCTTCTCTAAGATCAAAAAGATGTTGAATATCATTTAGCAACACATATCTCTTCTTGTTGATAAGATAAGTGGGAAATGTTGGAACACAGGCAAGAGGACCTTCTTCATCAACCTGTGCACTTGGCTCAATCTCCTTTTCTTCCACCATTGTGATATTGTCACTCTTGAATAAACCTACATCAAAACCTTGGACAAGTTGATTCTCAACATCTTCTTGGAACATCTCCTCCTTCTCTTCGACCTCCTTATCCATACTTGCAATATCCTCTAGCTTTCTCTGTTGGTCTATATCTGGAGAAGAATTTTCCATGTACTGAAGATACACAATAAATCCAACGTCCTTGTGGATTAGAAGGCATTGGTGTTGATACATGTGGAAAGGGCAACATGTTTCTTTCTTTCTGAATTCCTCATCAATGAGGTTGAACCTGCCGAGCAAAGTTGACCTGGATGTATTGGTGGCTCCCATGACATCACTATAATGAACAAATCCATTGACTTCCAAACCTTGCACATGTCTATCATAAAAACATCTGTACTCCTTAAGTTTATCATCAAGATCCTCTAATAACTCCTTCAAATCAAAAGGAACATTGAAAATTTCCCTGATATAGCAAAACTTGGAAGAATTTCCAGTGATGTGTAAAAAATCAAAGAGCCTATCATCAGATGTCTCAATTATCTCCTCCTCATCCATTCCTTCCAAAGATAGCTTCCTCTTTGTCATTTTGACCAGAAAAATATTTATCCCTGAAAAAAAAAAGCAGAAAAGAACCAATATCCAATAAAACAAGATGATATCATGGAAAGAGGCCCCAACATTGATTTTCCAAGACAAAAAAATCAAAACAGGAGAATTTTTTTAGTTGACCGGTGAAACGCGAAAATTCAAGTGTGTAAGGCAAATGCCTGTGAAGGAATCGTGTTTCATCAGACACTAGCTTGAAGACAAAAATTATTCTAAAATGTGGCCGGTGAAACGCGATACTAAGAAAAATATCATCAACAGAGACATTGTCTCGCGTTTTACTTGTCAAAAATTGCAAATGAAGAAAAGAAACATGAACAATAAATAAATTCTATGGAAACACACAAATTGATGATATAATCATTTTTGGAAAAGATATGCTGCATTTGAAAGATAGAAAGCACATAACATCTTTAATTGTTTAAGTGTTATAAAACATTCTTTCTATATTAATCAAATTTATTTTGTTAAAATGCTTGTAATAAAAAAAATTGTTACCTATCAAAGATTGTTGAACTGCTCTCCACACAGGATGCAAGGACCTTGAAGGGAAGTCGAGACGAAATTTTGGCAGAGAAGAAGACAATGTCGGAGAAATGGGTTTGAAATGCTTTTATATCGACCGTTAAGCATGTGGTGATAGTTCCAACGAAAAAGTTTGTGTAATAATGGAAATACACGTGTGTGACTTAACACAGCGTAATAAACTCCTCAGAAGACGTGCGCATTCTCTTTTTCCAAAAATACGTTTTACGTGTGTTAAATAACCCTTTTCCAAGTAAATAAAAAATTCCGATAAACGAGGGTACGTCACACGTGTGTTATTAACACTTTGCGAAGAACGTTGAGTCCATGCAAATTCACCGCCTTCAGCTTTCATCGCATTTCATCGCTACTCCATCTTTGTTTTTGGTGTTCCTTCCAGTCTCCACGCATTTCCTTCTAATCTCCAAGCATTTCACTGCTTCCCCAACAAAGCAAACCTTCAAGCATATTGTCATCTTTAGGCTGAAATTGTGAAGAACAAGCTAAGAAGAAGGTATGGTTTCTGCATCTTGCTTTTCAATAACAAGCTCCATTCAATGCATTGTTTTGATATTTTTCCTTAATCCTTTATGTTATTATTAGCTCATGACCACTACAAAAGAATTTTTTCCACAGTGAAAGCATTCCTTAATATAGTGGATATTTAAGAAAATCTTACTGTGATCTGCATGAGCTATCTGAAATCCATGCTGCTGTAAATAATTACTTATCTGAGAATTCCATGCTCTCGGTGACTGTTTCTTTCCTCCCTAATTCTATGGATATTTTAAGTGATCTTAAAAGCTTTCCTTGGTCAATTTTTATGCTATTCATGAGCTGTCCGGTGAAACGCGAAAATAAGGTACTTCAAGCAGGTTTCCTGGCTTAAATTCGCGTTTCACTGGACACAATGGACAACAAGTCCGGTGAAACGCGAAAAGAAGCAGCTGCAAGGAGGCGCCTTGCTTGACACTCGCGTTTCACTAGACAGCTCGAGAAAAATTCAGCTGATACGAGAAAACGCCATGCAGCATAGATAACTCTTGTCTGGGACTTGCGTTTTGCTTTACATGCTGGAGAATAAGTAACATATGTTTTTTTGGCAGATGGCTAGGACTAAGGCAACAGCAAGAAAAGAGAAGATTGATCCTAGGGATTTAGCATCAAAGATTCATCAGTCTTCAAAGCCTCAGAAGCTCTCTAGAAAGTCAAAGCCAAGGAGAAGGTTTTCTCAAAATGTCAGGTGTCTAAGGGAGATTAGGAAGGCAGTAAATGCTCTTGACAATGCAATTCCAAAGTTGTCTTTTCAGAGGCTTGTCAGGGAAATTTGTGACAGATATAGTTTGGATAGTTTCAGATGGACAAGAACAGCTCTTAATTGTATACAAGAAGCCACAGAGGATTTTCTAATTGAGTTTTTCCAAGATGCCTACATTTGTGCTGCTCATGCTCATAGGCTCACACTCATGGACAAGGACATGGTAATTCTTAGGAGGCTAAGATATAGATTTTCAAAGGTCCTTGAGCCAATTCCCCTCACTGATATGAAGACATTTAATATCCTTAATGTGCCCCCAGCTAGAAGAAAGAAAGATGATTCTGGTGTCAGGGTTGAGGATGTCACCCATGAGAAGGATACAAGGCAACATGAAAAAGAGGAGAAGGCTAAAGAGGAACAAGCAGATAAATGGAGAGAGTATAGGAGGCAAAGGGTTGAAGAAAGGGAAATAGAGCAACTAGAGTCCTTTGAAAATGAGCTAGCCACCCTTCTTGAAGCAACTAATCCAAAAGGATTCAGTGTGTTTTGTTTCTTACCTGGTGACTTAGGCAAAAGAACTGAGGTTATCTCCTTTGATGCTGCATGTGTTCAGATTCTTAAGGATAAAAGAAGAGAAGTAAATGACAGTCTTATTCTTGCTGGCCTAAGGTATGTCCATCCATAATTACTTATACTTTTTGATATTTTTTTAGCAATAAGATTTTTCTTGTTTATACTCACTATTTCTATGCCTTTTCTAGGTGTATAATGCATGAGTTTCCTTTGGATATACAACAAAAAATTGAGGTTTTTGATCCATCTATCTCATTCTTTATGAGGAATGAGCTTGATGCAAGTTTTATTGAGCACTGGCTCAATTTGATTGACTTCGATACTTTGGAGCTGCTTATAATTCCATATAATGAAAAGTAAGTGATTCAATATTCTATTAGAGTTTTTGAGATTTTATCCTACTAATTTGTTGAGATATGATTGCTTTTAGTTCTCATTGGAGCTTGATTGCAATAGACCTTGTGGATAAGCAATGCTTTTTAATCAACTCTATGAAAGGAAGCCATGGAAATGCTAAATTGTAAGTTATATTATCCAAGGGCTCCTTGATATTTCAATTCTTTTTTTTGTAAGTACTCTAAATTTCAACATATTTTATATACAGAGGTGCCAAAAGATTAATTGAAGAGCTAGAGAAAAGACCCCCTATGCCATCTGATTTGCTTGCAACAATGCAATATAGACAAGTTGCAGTAAGTTATTCATTAAAATAATTGAAACATGAGTTTGTTCTATGAACTACCATTCGTCCTCTTTATAGTTTTACTTTGTGTTGGTGGTTGCAGTGTCCCCATCAGGATGATAGCCATTCTTGTGGCTGGAGGGTGATTGCAAATGCTAGAAGAATGGTTAACTTTGTTTATCTTAATGATGATAAACATGTAAAGGTAATATGAAAGATGCTAAACTTTAAGATAGATATTAATTGAAAATAGTCCATTGATGATAAAAATATAGTCTATTGTAAGAACAATAATGAACTAAAACTCTTTTTTCTATAAATGTGTGACAGTTTTCGAAGGATTGCTATACATCTGAGCATATTTGGTACATCAGAGCAAAGCTCTTGAAGTATATGATAATCAATTGTATACAACCAACAACAGAGATTGGTGGGGATTTGCACCATGAAGGAGATGTGGTGCCTATAACCACGGAAGGCAAATCCACAGCTTCAACACCTTCTATACCCAAGACATCAAAGAAAGGCAAAAGGACTCCTAGAAAGGATAGTTCTCCAAAAAAGAAATAGCTTTGCCATATCGCCTTGTAGGCCTTCATATATAGAAATTTGCCCTTCAGCCCTTGTATATCTCATAGAGATGGCAGATAGACATCTGCTACAAAATTTGTACATGTATTTTATATTGATAGTAAAGATATCTTTTCTTGAATGTCATTGCAGTGTATTTTATTTTCTCTCCTTTTCGATATCTGCAAAAAATAAATTACAAATGTTTGTTAGTTAGAAAGTGAGATCTTGATATACATCTAAGTAGATATAATATGATGTGAAAACTTACTCGTTTCTTGTCAAGTTGGAATACAAAGGAGCATGGTAGTTCAATGTCTTCATTTTGTAAATCCATCCTCACTTGATGTAGCGTACATGATTTTCTGATCTTTAAGATTGCAATAATATACTCGTTGAACCAAATATCAAGATCCACAATAGGATCCTTGCTGAAATCATTAAGATTCTGGTCTAAAGCAACTAGACTACTACCAACAAAATGCCATCGACTATAGTAAAAGCTAAGGATAAAATTTTGAGTAGCAATCATATATTTACAAGCTATAGAGTCTTGATCTATCTTACATATAATTTTTCCTTCTGTCCTTGTATCCCATCCTTCATCAACAAATTGTATGATATGATCATATGTTAGTCTCTTCACTGAAAGCATGGTTTTTGTTATTCTTATCTCCATATTAGAGAAGAAATCAATAAATATATTAATAGGCATAAATAAAGTAACTTTGCTTAGCCTACTTGAGATATTAGATTTTAGTGCTTTCTGGATCTCAGAAAATATCTTACATCTATAGCCCTCACTAGTAGCTGGACTTGGCAAAGGCCACTCAAAGCTTGAAAAATCTGGCAAAGGAAGGAGTTTTATTGATCCCCATTGGCAACACCGCATAGGAATAACATAAGAATGGTCATAAAAGAATATTCCATTCTCTGCAAGCTCTGTCTTCTTTCTACCTCTATACATTTCTTCTCCAATTGAACCATGTATAACATCAATAACATCAATAATAGATTCCACTGGTTGCCATTCCTCAAGATTAGAGGGATAGACATCTACAAGACAAACAAATATTATAATGGAAAAACCTAAACCATGTTTAAGAAAGGAAAAACTTTAAGAATCAAATTCTTACAATTTGGTCTATGCATTGGAAGCTTTGAAGATCCAGGTTTCAAACACAGCTCTCTATGCATGAACACATGTTGCACTAGTACCTCTTTGATACTATTCTTATTTGCTCCAAGCTTAAAATCTCGGATTCTGCCCTTCCAAGCAGAGATAAACGAGCTCTCATGTCTTTGCCTTTTTCCACGTTTTGCTTGTTGCATGGTGATCCAACTACCTTTGCTAATGATAGTAGGAATCCATCTTCCATCAGTTTGGAATGAGTTAAACACTGATATGGATGTGATTTGGGAGCTTGGACGCCTTGTTGAAGGTCGAATTTCTGTATCCATGGTAGAAGAGAGAGATACATGCACAGAGAGAGAGAGAGAGAGAGAGAGAGAGAGAGAGATAGAGAGAGAGAGAGAGAGAGAGAGAGAGGACTAGGCTATCATAACGGAGGGAAAAACAATAGAGGAATAAAAGAAACGAGGAAAAAAACTGAGCGCCATACTTTTCACCAATTTGAATTTCGATTACATCAGTCATTATCATTAATCTAGAAACATCATTAAATAAAAGTAGCCGAGACTCTATGCCATTAATGCAAAATATGTCATAATCACGAATATAAGAGACTAAAAATACATAATAAAAATACAAATTCGTAATATTATCATATTTATATATTTTTGTAAAATGATTTTTTATTTTTTTTAAATTAGAAGTTCCGTTACGGAGGCTTTGCTCTTATTGGTCTAGAGCACTCTCTCTCCACATCCTAAAAGGCATTTTCGAGACCTCAAAACTCCCCTAATGTTTGGAACAGGTTGATGTTGAAAATGGGAGTGCATACATCAAGCTTGGCAGTAGAGTGAGAGAAGGTTATGTATAATGGGGATGTCCATCAACAAGCATATGAAGAAGAAGATGCTCATTTTATTCCAAGCAATCATTATTCATGAAAGCATTGGGCTCATGCTACAACAGAGACAATTGTTAAAGTGGGAGAAGGAGAGACGCCTTGCATAGCTCTCTTGGATCATGGTTGCGAAATCAATGTTATGGCACATAGCTTGTATGAGAATGGAGGTTGGCCGATTGATATAGATCCGGGATGGCGCATGTGGACAGGCAAACAATTCATTAGGGGATCTTTATGCGGCTTGTCTGAATATACATGTGACTATTACAGATGTTAGGGAAATAAAGGAAGAAATGGCAAAGTTAAAGAAGGCAACCATAGATCAAGAGGCTAATTTGGAGCATTGAAAAAGCCTTGTATTAGAGTTGAAGTCGGGTAGGTCGCAAGTGCAATTTGAAATCGAACATCAATTATATGGAGTTGCTTGTAGGAGGCCAAGGGTTTCTTGTTAAAGGCATTGATAGTTAGCTACCTTTAAAGCTAGGACCTCCATATCAACGCATTAATAAGTGGATGGGTACAAGTGCAATGAAGCCCATCTAGCACAACAAATGGGCAGAGAGAATGTAGCAACAAGCAATAGGCTATATAAGGAAGGAAGTGAGGAGATCAAGGGTTGGAAGAAGAAGAGAAAGGGATCAAGTATCTAAGGAAAATTAAGATTCGAAGATTCAAGGGCTCCCATGCTCAACTATTAGATCTTTGATGTGTCCATATAACGAGTCCCTGGTGCCCTGAGTGCTATCTAGTAGTAGAGCTATCACTTGTATTGTCCTTAGTGACAACATCTAGCAGTAGTATTTCCATCATCTTTGTATTCATCAATTATTCTTGAGTTCATGAAGGTTCTATGATCCCTCACTGATTGTCCCCGAGTATTATGTTACCATCATTTCCATCTCTACTAAGACATTTGTATTGATTTCATATAGCAATATACATTCAAGATTGTTTCCATTGTTGAGTTCATTTGACATTTGTTTTTAATTGTTGTGACTATGTCAAGTTCCGTGCATTGGACGTTGACTATAGAGTAGGATGTCAAGATTGTTTCTATTTTTGAGTTCATTTGACATTTGTTTTTCATTGTTGTGACTATGTCAAGCTCTATACATTGGACGCTGACTGTAGAGTAGGATGTCAGTATCCACCTATGCTGGCTCTAAGTATGATCACCCTCGACTTTGTAGTGGTAGTGATTAGACCCAATTACACACATGGCAACCATGATCATTGTTCCTCTATGTGTTAAAGTGAATGCATATGCATTCGCAAGGTCCGCCTATTGATACAATTTTGATTCTAGGCCAAGCATGGCGATCTAGGTCGTATGAGAAGTGTCAACAAATACCATCTCCTCACGCTTCTTCTATCCTCAATGATGATGCATCCGAGAGCAACAATCTTCTCTACAATTGAGAAGGTATCGTTGGCATTCCACTCCCTAATTGGTAGTGAATCTATACTTCCACCAATTTCTTTGACTACTCTAGTAAATCTAATGAGTTGTTTCTTGCCTTTTGTTAAACTAGTTATTGTCCCCTCAATACCCTCAACTCCGCCCTCATTTACAATTCCAATGGCCCACCCACCCAGTATTTCATTTCCAAAGTTCTCTGATCTTCCAATGAGGATTTGAATGACTTTATCCATTAGTTTGATGTGGCATACATGGTCAACTTCCCTAGTCAAGTTAATGAGCTTCACAAGGTTGCCATATTTGAATCTTCAATGCAAAAAAAGGATGTGACCCAAAGAACATGGCTACCAATATGGAATTATGTACCCATCACATTCCATATTTGATTCCAACTTGACACAACAGATGCATAAAAGCTTGAAAGGATCCGCAACCTTAAGGAAGGGTATGTATTAGTCTAGGCATATATTGCCAAGTTCAATAATCTCAATAGTAGAATTGACCCAAATGCTCAACCAAAAGATGAGATGTTGAATACATTGTATATTCAAGGTCTCAATAAACCTATCTAGAAAGCATTTTCTTTCGATGACTTGTTGGGTAATAGCATAGACCCATTCTACAAGAAATCCCTTAGATTATAGCAATTTCTATCTAAAGAAAAGTCAAGAAAAGGAAGAAAATCCAACAAGTCAACTCAAAAGCACCATAATGATGATAGCACTGATTTCGATTTTGATTATGACTTGGAGGTAGAATCTAGCAATGACAAATCTAACTCCAAAGAGGAGGCGAAGAAAAAGCCCACCAGATTAAGAAGAAGGACAAGGGTAAGAAAATTTTGAAAAACACTAAGAAAAATGAGGTCAAAAATCTCGAGTGCACACAGTGTAATAATCCCAAAGACATGTTCAGGTTGAATGCGGCCTAAACCAGAGATGGTGTAGTATTTACAACATGGTCACTCATAATATTGAGCATTGCTCGAATAATGGAGGTAGCAAATGGCATGTCCAGGAGGATGGCAAGGTACTAGAGTATCCCCCTCTAACCAGTGGACCAATGAAGGTCCTACACCTGATGTTGCTTACACAAATCCTTGGGGAAGTTACTATATTTATATCCCCAACATCATGTGCGTTTAAGGTCTATTTATAAATATCCTTATCTGTGATTTTTTCTTGAATAAAACATAACCCTTTTCTATTCAATCTGTAAATAACCCCTTTACATTACACCCGTTTGTATGTAAAAAATGTATAAAAATGGTATTTTAAAAATACCCTATTTTGAACCCACGTGATACACACATATATTCATTAGTAACTTACCCAAGCACAAATCAGGAGTACCAACAACTCGATGATGGCCATGGTATGAGTGGTAAAGGAGAAAGAGACCAAGAAAAATTTCGGTCATTCTGTTAACACTATTTCTTCTACATGTAAGAATGATGTTGGAGATCAGAGTGTCTAAAAGCTCAAGCATATGATGCTCAAAAAAGGTAAGGACAAGGCCCCGATGGAGCTAACATAGTAGAAATTAAGGAACTGACAAAACTAGATATTTATGTGATAAGCTAGTCAATAAGAGAGCCGACAGTGATGAAATATCTAGCCTCAAGCTCTAATCTAGTGGTTAAACCCAAAAATTGGTCTAGTCGCTCATGTGTTGGGAAAAATCTACAATCTAATGCCCATATTCTACCAACTCATAGAATGCAACGAGGTGTGAAGATAAAACCACACCCAGGATGAAGTCACTTAAATCCCAAATTGGTCGTAGGCCCAGAATCTCCAAAGTCAAAACTATAGCAAGAGCCTACATGGAAAGCAGCGACCCCAAAATAGGAGAAAAACAAGCAAGTTGTGAGAGAGGATCCGCAACCTAGAGTTAAAAGCCTAGGTGGTCACCTTGGGATTCACAAAGGGAAGCAACCAAAAGTTTATCCTGGCAAGTAGAAGAGTTGATTATCGAATGATAACCCTAGTAAAGAGCACAAGAAGAATCCAAATGACTAGGGTAAAACCCTAGATGCTAATCCTAGAGGAAGAAGCCATCAGGCTGATGCTATGCATGCAGCAATGGAAGGGAACATGCCAAGAATTTTGGTTTTTCCGGAGTCATTCAAAGTATCAAGTGAATGGGGACTAGTGAATATTATTGTCCCACTAGGTGACCTCTTGAATCTTGTACTAGCTTTCAAGGATCCCCTATTAAAGATGATTTAGCTAGAGCACCTAATATTACCAAAACCAAAAGTAGTCGCTATGACTTCTAATGTTCTGAAGGTAACAGTTTGTAAAATCCAACAAGACCTAGTGCTAGTAGGCCCCCCCATCTGATTCGACCATTTTGATTATTCATGTTCAGTGTAAGGACTAGATCATCTAGAATGTCCTGCTTGATGATGGATTCGGTGTCAATATCATCACATTGGAAACTTGTAAAGAATTGGGGTTACTGGATTGGGAGTGAGCCCCATTCATGGTAAGAATGGCCAATTAATAGTGGGTAAGACCTCTTGGTATCATGCACTATGTACTTCTAGAAATTGCTACAATTCAATTCATGGGTTCTTTGGTTGTGTTGAATATGAAGCATGCGGATGAAGATTACTGCCTATTGTTGGGAAGACATTGGCTACACCAAGAAAAGCCATAATTGGGATAAAGAAAAAACTTATAATCCATAGAAATCAACATAAAGTGACTTTGTTCTTAACCAATGTTACCCCACTTGCCCCACACTAAAAACCAGTTGTTGTCACTAAAATAGTCAATATGGTAGAAGGCTCAAGTGATGATAAGTAAGAGAAATTCTAGAAGGCTAATGCAAATTTACATCCTTTGTGTCTCATTAATGTGTTGCAGATCAATCAACAATACATGCAGCCACAAAGTATACAACCCAAACCCCAAAGAAGAAGGAGGAGGACATCACTCTAGATAGTTTCGGAACCCAGAACCTGGACTACGAGATAGAAAATATTGATGATGATTAGATTGCTATCACTCAAATAAAGAGGAATGGGTATATTTACAAGAGCATTGGAGACTAAAAGGCACCAATGCAAGAAGGTTGATGATACAATTAGAAATGAATGGGACCCCCACTAGCTAAAGAAACACGAGGAGTTTGAGGCAGAAATTAGTGCACCGATTGGGCCTTTTTGTCAAATTGCATGTTGTATATTTGGGATGGTAACCATCGACTCACAACATGGATGAATGAGATACGCACATATTAATGGTCCTAAATCATAGGCCCTTAACATTTTTCAATGTGTTTGTTGCCTATGTTGTCGTAACATATTAATTGTTTGCAATAGCCTTTCCAAATAATGCGAGACAACATGTGCACGTTGATTGTCGCCTTGTGAAAGTGACAAGCATGTCAAATGGGTGATTTTGTCAGTTATATCTCATACAAACATGTATACTATGGGCCATTTTCTCATATACTTGAAATTTCTTTATGTACTTAATGTCACATGGATGAATAAATATACAGAAGACACTGATGTAGAATGTATACGAGCTGGCACAAAAGGCGGTTGTTCATACCTTGCTAGGTTAGACTGACCACGCAACTATTTTTGACAAGTTAACTTATGATGCAAAGGTATGGATACAAGTGCATACAAAGCCAACACCTATTCCCGCATGGTACAAGGAACCATTGATTTCACTTGCCCACCCATGTCATGTGGAAGGTAGACTTGATGCATTTTTTCTCAATGCAATAATGTTGTCCTTAATTACCAAGTGTAGGACAAGTATGATATGGTGGCGTGGCCAATCGAACAAAAACAGACATAGCTCTCTAACTCTAAGGAGGCGTACTATAGTGTTAATGAAAAGCTTGTCAAGAAACTCAACATTTGCTAAGAGTGCAAACCCTAGCCTCAAAGAGAAGTGGTATCAGTAAGTCACTACCTCTCTGTACTTGCCATTGATATATACTCAAATTACATTGGTCTGAAGTAACAATGTTTCTATCAATGCAAAATTATCTCATGCTTGGAGTGGGGCTCCAAGATCAGGGGTATGTTGAATGAGGAGAGAGTATATACATTAGCATCCTCAAAGCTAAATGAGGCAAATCACGTAAGGATATTGAAAGCCATGGAGAGTTTTGGCAAGAAAATTTGAACATTGATGGGCATACATGAATGTAGGTTATTCTCATTCATCTCTATATTATCTACATTGTAAGTTTGATGCATTATTATTAAATGACATAACTCTTATTTGAGCTTATGAAAATGTAACTTTTCAAAGTTGGGTGAGACAAGAGATCTTTTGGGCCATGTTGCAAGATGGCAGAAGAAGACTACTCTTGAGTTGGAAGAGCTATTATAACATTTGAGTGGAACACTATTTGTTCTTCCAATACATGCAAGGGGACAAAGAAAAAATATAAAGAGAGAATGTTTCACTCCATCTTCCATGATTTCAAGCCAAATGAAGATATAGAGTCACAAAAGTCATCAAATTTGGCAACACGCAGGATTTTGTATAGGTAGTTCAAAATACCCTTCTCTTATAGCATGTTTGCAATGCTATCTTGCCAATTCATTCTAGAAATATAATGGTGACTTTTCCTATCAAGTTTATGTACGGGCAGATGGAGAGGGGAATTATACAAACTTTGGACCTAGAGGATGATCAGTGCATGTATGAGGAGTACTAGATAGAGGAAGAGTGGGATGAGGAGGTATATGGAAGATGCCCTATCTTCTTTAACTACCCTGAAGGTGAATACCCCTCCAATGAGAAAGGTTTATACCAATAATACTCAAGATAAAAACAAATGCAAGAGACACAAGGTTCCAAAGGTGTGGTAAGTAAAATAAATTGTATTCTTAGGAGTATATTTCACTTTATTGTCTCCTAATAAAAAGACTATGATTGGTTTACAGAAAACTAGTACTAGTAGTGCAATTGTCAAAAAAAAAAACAACAACAACAACAACAATAAAAGAGCAAGTAAACACCTAGTATTGCTGAAGAAAGGCCAAGTGAAGATTGGGGTCCTCATCGCAATTGATTTGGTTTCTCCAAACCCGAAAGATTTGATGTTTTTAAGTATATTAGCCAAGACATCTCTTGTATTCCTATAGTGAAAATATGTCATTGAATATGAATCATAACCACTAGACCATGTAGGCCCCTTGATTGATACCACTAAAGAGTAGATCGCAATCCCAATAATGCAACAAACAACGCACTTGAGTAATAGAGGTAAGACAATTGGAAGTTACAGATTTGCCATTTATTACATATTCATCCAAATTGTTTCAAAGGATGCGTACCATTCCATCCCTTGATATGTTTTCAATGGACTTGATTTGTAGTAGAAGGCACCACCGAGGAGATCCGTGGCATTGGCATGGATAGAAGGATTGAGCAAGTTCATCAAAATCTTGCTGTGGAGAGGCTTAACTTACAAAAATCGGCTAGAGAATAGCCAAGGACACAACATCATATCCCATTGACACATGTATTACAGAGCACCGAGATGGTAAGCTTGCTTGTGCAGAAAACTCATGTGAAAGCATGTAAACCTTGTTCATCACCGAAGTAACAATAAGAATATTTTGTACTGTGCACAGAGGGTGAAAGAACTCAGGGTCTTGGATATGCAATGATAGTAGACATGGCTTGTATGTATAGAGGTAAAGAAACGATCCTCATGAATTTCACATACCATGATCAGATGACGTGAGAGCTTAAAAACATTCTATCAATTCACACAATATTAATAGTGATGTATCGTCTTGTGTAGGAAAGGAAAGAATGCAAGAACACGGACTAGTAGTGCCAGGGGACATCACAATAGAGCTACCAGTAAACAAGCATGACTCGTGGTTTTTTTTCCCCATGGTACAATGACAATAAGGATGATTTGTCTTTTTGCAGAGGAGTATAATTCGAGATTATGAACCTACAATGGTGGAGGATGTGCTAGCCACACCGACACAAGGAAACTAGCATGCCTCAAGAATATTATCTGTATTAACATTCTAAAAGAAGAATATGTTGCTAATTGTGAGGTCATCGTGCAGTAAAGGGCCATACTAAAAGTCACATAGAAGCCCCCTTACAAGACATTGTCTCCCACGCAACTACAACAGTGGAGGATGTGCCAACCACACACACATGTAAACAAATGTGTCTCAAGAATATTATCTATTGTAACATTCAATCAAAAGAATGTGTTGCTAATTGTGAGGTTTATGTGCAGATTGCCATACTATAAGTTAAGAGGAAGACCCCTTGTCAGTCGTTGTCTCCCATGCTACTACGATGGTGAAGGTGGAGTGGCATATTGTTATTTGTGACCCATTGGAGACAAAAAATGCATTACAAAGCAATCAGCCAAGTGAGGCATTCTCTCGATTGGCAAAGGCATTGGAGGAGGTCAACCAACACAAGATGGTCAAGATTGACGAAGAAACCACAAACACAATATGCAATATCATGGTGGTTTGTCTCCTTGAAGACAGTACAATGCATGGATTGTGGGATGGAATTTCGTCATAAAACTCCCATATTGAGGCAAAGTCAGTCAATACCATACATCTAGCTGATCATGTGCTCAAGGACACCAAAATTTTGCTTTTCCTTACCACAACACTCCATGGTAGAGCTCATCGAGCAGGTTGTGGACGATGGATGCTAATGGATGGAGTCAGGGTAGAAATATTAGGCATTACGTATGGCACAAGTTGTTCATTGCAATACACCTGTCTGTGTCATTGGTAGAGAGGTGAGAGTTTTAAAGTCATGATATGGTCATGCCAGATACTATTTACGTATCACACTTGTTGGCTCCATTCAATGAGTCCAATTGCTAAAATTAGTATTTCATGCTTTATATGAAGATACATGTGATATATATTCTAGCATATATGCATTCATACGTCACTTACAATGTAATTATTCATCTGGAGTTCACAAAAGACAACATTACTACGAATGAGGTGGGTGTGAGATACATCAAGATTCCCAATTAGAGGTCAATATAAGATCCAATGTTGTTAATCTACTATAGAGATATTTTGTAGGCATTTAGTAGATTCCTAATACCTTATATGAATACCTACATGGCAGGGCTTTTTGGAGCTTGTTTTGCAAATGTACACAAAAGAAGGGGACAACATTTTAGATTGCAATGCAAGATGTGGTGACCTTGCATCATTTGCGCTAAATTCCGATAGACAAATTGCATGTATCTATCACTTTGCCAAACATGAAAGATTTCTAAGAGCAAAGGTAACATGTTTACATAAACTTGTACAATATCCGACTATAATGTAGTACCCTTTTTTATCATACCAATACATGGGTGCTCACCTTTTTGCATGCACATGTATAGCTACCTCCCACAACTTAAAATTTAATTGTGTTCATCCCAAGCTTTATTGATTGTTTGCCTAGCCTTTTCACTTAATTTTTATAGTTAACACAATTACTCTCCTAAGACAACACGAATAAGGAAGCTTATGTATCTCCTTGTATGTGGAATTAGAAAGCAAGCTTTTGAGCTACTCCATTTACTATTAGGGAGGAAAAGATATGCTTATTGATAGACTAATCTTAGAGAGAGAGAGAGAGAGAGAGAGAGAGAGAGAGAGAGAGAGAGAGAGAGAGAGAGAGAGAGAGAGAGAGAGAGAGAGAGACTGTGTGTGTGTTTCCTACCCTTGCTTGCTTAAGTACCCAAATCCAACATCTACTATGATTGGCTTAATATATGCAAGTGCATGTGTTGTGTGTGGTTTGGAGAGAAGGAAAAAGAAAGGGTTATATTAATGTCTACAAAAGACCAAATAGACCTATGAGACAAAAATGTTACATCTAGAAGGTGGGAAATTTTCTCTAATGCTATGACTAACTTGAATAAACAATATATAACTAATAGGTACAAAATAATGTCTAAATATGAGAGAGAGAGACAGCGAGCTTTCTCCACTCAATGAAGCACCCAAACATGACTTCTATTTGTGATGTTCTTTCAAAGAAGTTTATATAACTCTATTTGTGATGTAATTATATATGCTCATGTGATGTTTATGTGGGGATGGGACACACAAGTGTTCAAGAGATGGCGGGCTGTGGGAGTTGGGGCTTGTTAATGTACCAAGGAACTAAAAAAATATGCACCTAGACACATGCATGTTTGCACAATTGTGAAAATTGGGAATTCAACCTAGGCTATGTTTGGGATTATGTTTCCTTTCTTCCATGTTCCTTCAAAGAAGTTTATACTTCAAAAAATATGCACCTAGACACATGCATGTGTGAGCATTCATTGTGAAAATTGGGAATTCACCCTAGGATATGTCTTGGATTATGTTTCCTTTCTTCCATGTTCCTTCAAAGAAGTGTATGCACCCCATAAACATCACACAAGATATATAATTACATTCTCTAGTGCCTATGTTCAATCAAACCTTAGTGCAATGCTCTCTCTCTCTCTCTCTCTCTCTCTCTCTCTCTCTCTCTCTCTCTCTCTCTCTCTCTCTCTCTCTCTCTCTCTCTCTCTCTCTCTCTCTCTCTCTCAATGATTGGAAATGTTAGCCACTTTTACTTACTAATAGTTATTGGTGATGTTAATCACTATTAGTTTCAATAGTTGTTTGAATTGCTAGGACATTGCAAAGTATTGTGGTTTAATGATAAATTGTTGTCATGCTATAACAATTTTTCTAATGTTAGTAGACTTGATAATACTAAAACAAGTCATCAAGTGAATGCATCTATGTAAAATTTCATTTAATTGAAGGGTAATGTTACTTTTTTTTAATTGTTGCTAAGCCCTTTTGATTTGTAACTTCTACCAACAATGTGAATAGTTCTATATGTTTATGTATGAGAAATCAAACTTTTGATGTTACCAATGTTAAAACATATTATTTTGATCAACTTCCTCATCTATACTACTAGTTAAGGAGAGGTGGGGGGCGGGTGCCACATGGCAACCCCCACCTCCTCCACAAAAAAGAAAGAGAATGTGGGGGCAGGTGCCACGCGTCCAGCACCCGCCCCCTGCAAAAATTGCGCCCGCCCCAATGCAAAGCGCCAGGGCGAGCCTAGGCGCGAAGCGCCTAGTTTGTATAAAGAGAACCAAAAATGCCACAATACCATAAAATGTATTGTCTAGAATATGTGAACCAAGTTCTAAATGTAACAAACAGTTAATCTTACAAATACAAATTGTATACCATTATAATATGATTTAGCAAAAGGCTTGAGTATACAAAAGATATTCCATCATTGGCTATAATGTTTCCTTCTTCATTTCGTCACGACATTACATATTCTCATCAAAGTGATTGTATCCTCACCTTGAGCAAGAGAAAGAGAGTGTGCGTGTGTGTTTAGCATAAGTTATAGCAAGGGACCATAAGTAGAGCTGGAATGTTTCAAGATAATGCAAGAAATACATTACATCCTCATGTCACCTTTGCAAGGCACGCAACCAAACTTTATCTCCATAATCACATCCCTACAAAGGCCTACCTTCTTAAAGCTTGTAGACTTGAGGCTGCTTTATAAAACATCATTGCACATGGTTGCTCAATCAAGTTTGCAACATCAATCAATGGGCAATATAATATCACACACTCCCCTACTTCAATGTATGTTATTTTCTCCATGATACTTTTCATTGTTGTTTATAAAATCTTGAACCAACTCACCAGGTTAAGTTTTAACACCCTAATTGACATAATTTTCATATGTATACACGAGTAATAGAAGCCAAATGAAGCAAAATAACCTCCTAAGTCTGTCCTTGAGATTGGAAAAAAATTGTGCAATCACTTACGATAATGGGATCATAATCCACTATCAATGTAACCTTGAAATGGGACATCATATCCTCTCTACTCTTTCCTCCCTTACTATGGAAATAAAGAATGGAAAATTGTAAAACACTCCATGACTTAGGATGAACAACTCACATAAGAGAAACTTTGTAATTAATAGCCACATCATGCAAAGATAGGGTGGCGTGACACCTAGCAAGGGTGGGAGTATGCATGTTGCAGATATACCTAGGGC
Source organism: Lygodium microphyllum (assembly GCF_053477565.2). Classification (NCBI taxonomy): domain Eukaryota; kingdom Viridiplantae; phylum Streptophyta; class Polypodiopsida; order Schizaeales; family Lygodiaceae; genus Lygodium; species Lygodium microphyllum. Next base: position 9,661,681 of record NC_141160.1, read on the forward strand.
GGTGGGCCTTAGTATGGCCTCATACCTAGTGGCACAGCGACAATGGAAACATGTGCAAATCTTTGGTGGGCGAGGCAAAAGGAGAAGCTGTGGAGGGTGAGAGGCCCATAACAATGATATGGAGAAGAAAGGTGGAGGCTGAGGTGGATGACCATGCCTTGCCCTCCGAAGGCTAGTTGTGACCTCACCCCTAATAGAGCAACCCCTCCCAAGATTTTAATAGACTTGATGTCCCCCCAAGATTTTAATAGACTTGATGTCCCTCCAAGATTGCACGACATGTTTTCAACAAGTCTTCTGTCCCTTCCTAGGGAGTTCCTCTACCCCATCGCAACCAAGGGTGCTACCCTGTGGACCCTCCTTCCCACACACAGAGAGAGAGAGAGAGAGAGAGAGAGAGAGAGAGAGAGAGAGAGAGAGAGAGAGAGAGAGAGAGCATATCCATCTTGCAAACAAAATTGCTACAAAGGCCACCCTACCTATACAAAATAAGGAAATTATGAGTCCACAAAAAACATCCTAGTGGATGAAGGCACTTCTACATTTGGATACGCCATGATCATTTGCAAAGGTGAATGCAATTAGCACAAAACAAACACCGAAGGCAAGTTATAACAAACTTGTTATGCATGTTGTTCCTGCCCTTGTACAATCCTATTTGTATATAATTGTGTGTGTGTGTGTGTGTGTGTGTGTGTGCTAGTTAGCAAGGAGATTTGTTGCATACTCAATGAGAGAAAAAGGGGGGGGGGGGGGGGATGTGTTGGTTTAGAAGCCCATGGAATAGCCAAGGCAACTCCCAAAGTTAAGGAGCAGAAAGCATGTGACATCAAAACCCTCATTGCATTTGTGTCACATGGACCAGCATGAATGCTAACCATTATCACAACATATGTAGCATCCCCCCTTCAATGCATTTCATGAGAGAGAGAGAGAGAGAGAGAGAGAGAGAGAGAGACACACACACACACAAAGACAGAGATAGAGATAGAGATAGAGACAAAGACATAGAGAGCATTGAGCAAATTTAACAGCCAAAGAACCACCATCAACATTAATTGCACTCCGTGGATGATTACACGAATTTTAAAATATAAAATGGTTTATGGTTTGATAATACTTTACAATTCTTATGTTCAAAATTGTGCCATGTAAGATAGCTAAAAGGTTCAATAGATTGCTCAATCATAAGGTAGCATCGATTTGCTAAAGGGAGTTCCCTTGAGCCTCCCTTCGTCTTAATATCTACAAAGTCCACGACACACCTTTTTAAAGGGCAAGGGATAACTAAGTTGAGTGCAAGCCATGTGATTGTACTTGCAATTTAACCTATTAGCCTTTACAATGTGTGGCAAGCCTCAATCAATAAAAACAATACTTAGTTAATAAATGTGACAATCACCTTTATCACTCAATCAGTCTACCATCTTAGCCATACTAACCATAAATAGTGGGCCTCAAAAAGTGTGGAAACATTAGGTCTTTTACTTGATGTACCTCTCTCTCTCTCTCTCTCTCTCTCTCTCTCTCTCTCTCTCTCTCTCTCTCTCTCTCTCTCTCTCTCTCCATTCATTAAACATTTACAAATACAATTCTAGAACACCACCTTTTTCATCAAACTATCAATAAGGTTCAACATGAGTTGTCATTTGCTCTAGAATGTGCATTTTCCATTGCTACTATGTGTTATCCCAAAACGGATCTCCATAGCCTCCTCCATCTTTGCATGGCCCAAAAACCACACCAAAAGAAGAGAGATGACCCAACATGGAAGATATACTTACATACACTCAAAAACTCACCCAAACTTAATCTTTGAAATTTTTACATTTTCACTAGGGCCTCCAAATGCAAATTCAAGATAAATAGCCCTTTCACCTTCCCCTCATGGAAAATAAAATTAAATGGTGCCCAATCTCAATCTTAAATTCCTAACCTCTTTAAACACAAAGTGTTGATATTTTCCACAAACATTTGTCAAGGGCAATAATTGTTTGAAGTCCCTAATCATCACAACACCAAAAGTCATTTCCAAGGGAGTATTTAATGACCCTCACCAAGATCTAATCTACATATCCTACTAGCACTTGTCCACAACAACCTGTCTCCCACTACCTTAGCTAGGATTATCTATCACAGTGATACATATTCACCTTAATCTCATATGTGCACCTCACATGTGCACAACTTAAGTGTCGCAATGTGAGTATCCAAAGAGAGCACATGAAGTTAAAAATTCACATCCTTATGATAGTAATCACAACACAATACCTTCAAAACAATCACATTTTTCTTCTATTTGAGCTTGAGAAGATGGACCTTAACATCTTAGACCATGGTAAGGGGATGGTTCTCTTTAAATGGATCTCTAATTTTGATCCTAATGGTCCAAAGTAGATGAAAATCTCAACTGGATTGAATTTCCAAACATGTCGATGCATCTACAACTATATCTAAAAGTAATAATTGCATATATTAGGTAGAATGCTTGGACAAACACCCCATTAATCTAGGTAATCTACACTATCACCCCAAATTTTGATCAATATTGATTTGAAACAAGATCTCTCTAAAGTCTGAGAGATCTTTAACAAATATGAAGTGCATATCCTCCAAAATCAGTGATATAGTAAAATCTTCACATTCCTACTTCAAATGTTTAAGACAAGGCCATTACCCAAGGACTAACCTAAAATAATACAAAATTAAACCAATAAAAGCCCTAATTAGAATATAGAATGAAATAATGGTGGTTTCTAATAGGTCATAAAGAAAAAGAAAAAAGTACTAAAAGCATTGAGTAAATCAAACAAATCCAAAACCCAAAATAAGTTTATCCCACTCTTATGTGAATTAGCAAACTCTAAATAGATACTAACAAAGTTAATCGAGTAATCATATCCTCTAATGAAAAATGGAGATTTATCATAACTTACAACAATTTCTCAAAGAAGAGCAACCTAATTCTAAAAAATGTTTGAAGAATTGTGACCTTACTAATTCGTTTTTAAAAATAGATATGCTCTAAGCAAACAAAGAATCATTGCTTTGCTGCTTGGAACTAATGCAAACAAGATACTTGCCTCTATTCTTGAAAGTAATAACACTTCCAAAAGAAGATTTTCAAAAGTAGGGCAAACTTCCCCAACTCAAAGGGAAAATTAAGAAAAGAAAGTAATGATTACCTTACTAAAGATTATCTTACAATACGAGGGGGGCTTTCAAACCCCAACAAAGCCAAGGAAATTAAAAAGTAGATGCAAATTTATAATCTATCACCTCTAACCTTCCTTGTTTGCAAGAGATTAAAGCTATAGGTACACCACAAGAAAGAAACCTCAAGAGCATCTAAGCGAAGCGTGTATGGCATTATTCTAAACGCTTGGGTTGGAGTGGTGGGATCTCTATAGGGGTCCACACATGGTGTGACCTCTATAGAGGTTCACCTAAGAATTGTAAGAATGGTCACTTAAAGATAGTAATAATCAATCATTAGTGGCTTACCATATTCTTGAAAGGTGAAGAAGAAATTGAGGTCATTTCTATACCTACAAATTGTTTGTTGTCTAGTAAATATAAAACTTAGGGATCTACGTAGCTTATAAAGTGCCCCATCACTTTAATTGGGAACTTTAATATGATTGAAAATGTCCAAAACAAATTTTTGAATGAATGTCAAGTTGTGTCCAGAAAAGAAAAAAATGCATGATTAGACTATCAATCTCCTTCTAATTTAGAAGACTTGGATGTCTAAACAAAATTACATCTAGGGCTTGGCCTTTTTTAACTTCCCCTACCCTACTGCTTCATGGTTACATGTTGCAAAGCAAATTCTAGAGATGCTCAAGGAAGTCAAGACCAAGGCCACCAAATGGAAAAGAGAAAACCATAACCAAAAATATACCTATAATGCTCAAACTGTCAATAAGGCAACACCTCTACATGAGAGGAACTCCTAAGAGTTAAATTTGAAGTTAAGCAAGGTGAGGAAATTCATGCTAGGTAGATCTTGCTTTATACTAGGGATGGTGGGAAAGAATGATTCATAAACCAACCAAGGAGATATTTAACCTCCTAAAGAGGGAGAAGGAAGAAAGCTACATTCCCTACTTATCAATGATATTGGGATTGCAGTAAAAGACCAATCCCACAACTTGTCCATATTGCCCAAATACTTCTCAAACATTTTTAGCCACCCACCCCTCCCCCCCCATGCTTTCCATGTAGGTTTGATGTGAGGCTTGGGAAATCTTTCAATTATAATGTAGTATTGAAACACGCCCCCATTTTATTCAACTACCTTGGGCTACCTTGAATGGACACATCATGCCCTTCGTGAGAGAGAGAAAGAGGGAGAGCGCTTTGAAAGTGGCATCGTAATTGAGGACTTTAATATTATTTAAAATATCCAAAACAAGGATGAAGGTCAAGTTCTTTCAAGAAAAGAAAAAAAATGAGTGGTTAGACTAAAAAACCTCCTTATAATTTAGTAGAGTTAGATGTTGAGAATTTTTTTACATTGTCTAATAAACATAAAAGGAATGCCCTTAAGAAAGTTAGGATGGACACGACTTATGTTTCAACAAGCATCATGTCCTAGGTAGCTCTTTTAAGCTTTATAAAGACACAAGCATGTTAGACCACTTTCCCATCCCACTAACCCTACCAACAATGAGCACATCATAAGGGCTAGTTGGTTCTATTGTACCTTGGATTATTTAAATTGGATTGTGCCAAGAACAACATTCAAGCCATCTATGGCTTGGCCTTTTGGAACTTCCCCTCCCCAAATGCTACATGGTCTCATGTGGTAAAGCAAACTTCGAAGATGCTCACAAAAGTCAAGAGTAGGGGCACCAAATGGAAAAGAGAAACCCATAACCAAAAATATGCCCACTATGCTCAAGCTATCAATGCAACATCTCTACACAAGAGGAACTCCCAAGAGTTAGATTTGAAGTTGAGCAAGGTTTGAAAATACATGCTAGATAGATCTTGCTTTGTACTATGAATGGTGGATAAGAATGATTCATACACCTACCAAGAAGTTCATTCTATTGAAAATGAAAAAGGAGAAAAGTTACTTTCCCTACTTGTGGATGATGAGTGATACTTGAGTAAAGTAGAAGATCAATCCCAAAAAGGAGAGAAAGAGCCCAACATGAAATATAAATTTATATGTAGCCCAAAATTCACCCAAACTTGACATTTTGCAAATTACCATTTTCATTGGGACCTCCATATGCAAATTCGAGCTAAGTAGCCCTTTGGCCATATCCTCATTCAAAATAAAATTAAATGATGCCAACCTAAATGTTAAGTTTCTAACCTTTTTGAACGTGTAAGTCTTAATATTTTCCACAAACCTTAGTCTAGGCCTTTTAACTCCCTATCTCCCATGATAGCAAAAGTCATTTCCAAGGGAATATTTAATGTCCCTAACCAAGATCTAGTCTAAGTATTCTACTAGCACTTGTCCACAACAACTTCTATTAATGTCCCCCCACTACCCAAGCTAGGATTATATATCACCACGGTACATATTCAACTTAATATCATATGTGCAACTCATATGCACACAACTTAAGTGTCATCATTTAAGTATCCAAAGAGCATCTTAAGTTAAAAATTCACTTCCTTGTGACAATAATCCCCCAATAATCACAACACAATATCTTCAAAATAATCACACTTTTTAGTTCGAGCTTGTGGAGATGGCCCTTAAGATCTCAAGGGATGGGGTCCTATATAAATGGATCACTAATTTCAATCCAAACAATCCAAAGGCAATGAAGAGACCTGTCTCAATTGAATTTCCAAACATCGATGCACCTACAACCATGTCTTAAATCTAAAAGTAATAGTTGCACCATTACGTAGAATTCTTGGACAAAGATCCAATTTATCTAACCAATCCACACTATTACTCCCAAATCACAATTGAGATTGATTTGGACCAAGATCCCTAACAAATATGGAGTGCATGTCCTCAACTATCCATTAATGTGTTAAAATCTTCTACTTCCTACTTCAAATGTTTAAGACAAAGTCATTACCTAAGGATTGACCAAAAATAATACTAAATTTAATAATAAAAGCCATAATCATAATATAAAACAAATTAATGGTGTTTTCCAATAGGTCAATAACAAAATAAACAAAAGTATTAATAAGTTTACCCCACTCTCACCTAAACTAGCAAGCTCTAAAGATATAATCAAGCAAATCCAAAACTCAAAATAAGTTTACCCCACTCTCACCTAAATTAGCAAGCTCTAAAGATATAATCAAGCAAGCTAAACCTTAAACCCAAAATAAGTTCACCCCAAGACTTTTACCTAAATTAACAAGCCCTAAATATATAATCAAGCAAGCTGAACCTTCTAAGGAGCAAAGTTGAAAGCATAGAAGATAATAGAAAATATAATCAAACAATCATATGCTCTGATGAAAAAGAAACATTCATCGATGACTCACAACAATCTACTAAAGAAGAGAAACCTAATTTCTAAAAAAGTTTGAAGGATTATAATCTTAATCATTGTTTTTAAAAAATACATATATCCTAAGCAAATGAAGAATCAATCCTTAGAACTAATGCAGATCAAATACTTAAATTTATCCTGAGAAGGAATAACACTTCCAAAAGAAGATTTTCAAAAGTAGGGCACACTCCCCCAACTCAAAGTGAAAAGTAACAAAAGAAAACATTGACCAACTCACTAAAGGTTGTCTTTAACAATACTAAGGGGCTTTTAGACCCCGACAAAGCCAAGGCAATTGAAGTTTACATGCAACACAACCACCTATCACCTAACCTCCCTTGTTTGCAAGAGATTAGAGCTATAGATACAACACTAGAAAGAAACCTCAAAAGCATCTAAGCTAAGTATGTATAGCATTATTCTAACCGCTTGGGGTGGAGTGGTGGAACTGCTATAGGGGTTCATACATGGTGGGACCTCTATTGGGGTTCACCCAAGGATTGTATGTATGGTCAAATATGTACTTAAAGATAGTAACAATCAATAATTAATACTTGTAATCTTGAAAGGTGAAGAAGAAATTGCTATTCCTTTTACATAAACAATTTAATGTTTTCTAAGCAAATAATAAATTTAGGAGTAATAGATTATTAAGTGGGCCATCATTTTAATTAAATATTTTAATATGATTGAAAATATCCAAAACAAATTTTTGAATAAGTTGTTTCAAGAAAAGAAAAAAATGTATGGTTAGACTTATAGTCTCCTTCTGATTTGGTAGAGCTAGATGTTGAAAAACTTTTTACATGGTCTAATAAACATATAGAAAATGCTCTCAAGAAAGCTAGGTTGAACAAGGATTATGTTTCAACAAGCATCCTATCCAAGGTAGCTCTTCATATAACTATAAAATCACTATCATGTTAGACCGCTTCCTTATCCAACTAACCCTTACCAACAACTATGAGCACACTATTAGGGTTGGTTGGCTCTATTCTAACTGCATATTATTTAAGTTGAAGTGTGTCAAAAACGACATCCAAAGATGCTCAAGGAAGTCAAAACTAGAGCCACCAAATGAAAAAGAGATGTCCATACCCAAAAATATGCATATTGTGCTCAAGTTGGTCAAGGAGGAAAAGCGTTACACTAGGGATGGTGGCCAAAAGGATTCATTAACCTACTAAGGAGATGTTTTTAACCTACTTAAAAAGGAGGAGAAAAGCTACTTTCCCTATTTAAGGATGATATTGGGCCTATAGTAATCCACAACTTGTCCATACTACACAAATTCTTCTCATAAAATTAAGCTTGCCACTATTTATTGAATAGAAAAAACAAGAGCAAGAGCTAAAATAGCAAGATATAGACCTACTACTATCCCCTCCAATATGGTTACCCTATTAGAACACACCACTTTTTGTTTTAATTATTAGATGGATAACTTTTCTTGATCATTGGCCTACTTGTTGCCTTGGGATCTCTCCTCCATTAATTCACCAATTGCAAGTTACAACATGTCATGTTCAAGGGAGGGGAGCCAATACATGTGCCCACATAGCTAGTGCCTCATTATTGTATTCAAGTATCTCATGTCTTAGTATATGGATTCCATATCTTGAGCATTCTTCTAAGTTATTCTTAGTAGTATTCTTTTCTTTTGCAATCTTTCTTTCTAACAAATTCTCATGCTTCCATCGTTGCACTCCACTTCTAGCAAATCTTTTCTCCCTAGAGCTTACTGACACTACAAATGAGCTCAAGAGAGGCAAGTCCCAGAGTCGTAATGAGCTTTCGAATGAGTTTTTCTTAGCATTTAAGAAAGTCCTCATCCCCCTACAAAAGCAATCTCATGGGGATCTTCATCTTCCAATCCTTACGCGACATGGTACATTATAAGAGATTTATGGAGTGTGAAATGCTTTATTTGGGGATGCATCCTCAAGAGTGGTTGTTAATGGAGCCCTCACCCTGCCTTTCCCCTTGAGAAAATCCATAAGGCAAGGTTGTATATTAACCCTCTTATTATTTGAAATATAGCTACTAATGCCCTAAGATGGCTAGGTAAAGCAAAATTTTAGGGCATATGATTTAAAGGGCATTACTCTCCATGACAATCAAAAGCAAAAGGTACTTCACCATCTTATTGGTGACACAAATGGTCTTGAACAATTATCATAATTCGTTAAATACATTCAAAGGCTGTGTTTCAACCTTTTGTTTGAATCCCACATTGGTAAATGGTTACTAGAAACAAATGTAGTATCATGCAAGATGGGAATCAGTTCAAACTTTTAGAATCCCCATGGGGTTTATGGTCACCCAAAACCAAAGGTGGCACCAAATGATAACCAAATATCAATTCTATGATGCCCTCACCTCCCATTTCCCCTTCAAAAAATCCGTAAGGCAACGTTGTATATTAGCTCTCTTACTATTTGCAATATAGCTATCGATGCCCTGAGATGGCTAGTTAAAGAAAAAATTTACGGAATACAATTTAAAGGGCATTACTCTCCATGAGAATCAAAAGCAAAAGGTGCTTCACCAATTTGTTGATGACAAAATGAACAATGATCAAAAGTCATTAAATACATTCGAAGGCTATGTTTCAACCTTTTGTTTGAATTCCAAATTGGTACACATCATAAAAAGGCATGCATCAAGAGTGTCATCAAACTATCACTTCAAATGGTTACTAGAAACAAACGAAGTATTATATAGGATGGCAAACTATTCAAACTTTTAGAATCCCCATGGGGTTTATGGTCACTCAAAACCAAAGGTGGCACCAAATGATGGCCAAAATTCCAAAAGAAAAGCTAAAATTTTAGATGTGTTTTGAGAATAGCCTCTTAAAAGGAGACATTATACTCAACCATATCCTCATTGCCTCCACTATCTACTACCTATCTTGAAAAGGCCATACAAATCAACACTAAAAGAGCTAGAAAGCCAATGCAAATCCTTCCTATGGGGGGAAGATGAGTACATACTATAAAACACCTTAAAAGGTAACAATCACATTATGTACCCTACTAGAGGTAAAAGCACGTTTAAGTATCCGAAATCTACAAACCAGGGCTAGTAGGCTACCAACAAAGTGGATATTGAAATTTGAAAAGCCCCTCTCAACCCGCTAGAGAATCGGGCCATTTTTCTCCATAAAAGTGTGGAGTAGTTCTACTTCCAGGTCTTGAAAACATGGAAAATTCTCAAAGTTATAATTTTGCCTTCTCTAACTACCAATTCTATGTGGGCGAGGCCTCTTTCCCTAGCAAATAATATTTGGTACTCGTGGTTTTCAATCAAGAACAAAAACAACCATGAGTAAAAAGGTTAATTCCACCCTTCCATGGACAAGCAAAGATTGATTATTCAGTTCAGTTTTTTCCGTGATCCTATTTCCTAGCACCTCCTTTTAACATGCCCGCTAATGTAAAATCTATGGTATTTTCTGAGCAGTGACCATGTAAAATCTTCTTCTACCTTCTGTAAATACTAGTTCAGGCATGTTCCCAACCGAGAGAACAAGAAAGAAGCTTCGAGAGTTTTAAGAGGAGCTTTTCACACCTGCATCTCTGGTGGGTTTCACCGACCCTGCACTGCGGAAAAGAGCCAATCCATCAGTGTGTATGTGGCGGGACGATCCGGATGGCCTCCCTGGGTCTTTGATGCTGCAGTTTATGAGGCGGGCCCCCGACAAGGTCGTCCATTGCCGGAAGCCCTCCTCATAAACCGCACCATCAAAAACCAGGGGTCTCGAGCACCCTTCCAGCGCTGCATTTGCGGTAGCTGAGAGGCCGTGTGCTTGTTTGGATGTAGGAGGCTGGTAGGGAGGGGCATGAGATGGAAGCAATGCCATGAAAGAAGAGCTCCTCCTCCTCTCAATCCACCACGGCATTGCTTCTAATTCATGTCCCTCCCTCCGCAGAAGAAGCACCTCGCGCTTCAGACTTGTCAGGGCCGAAATGATGCTCCTGCGAGGGACGGAGACCAGCTTGATCGCACGCAGGCCGCGACTGGAGATAAGGCATCGGGATGGATGTGGGCTGAGAGCTTCGAATTGGCATCGTTGGTTTAGGGATTTAGGGAAGAAGTGGGGGTTGTTTTATACTGGTTGTTGCTTTGGGGGCTTAGGGTTGGGGAGCTTAGGGCTATTAGGTACATTGTTAGGTGCGGAGGAAGAGACTTGTTGCTTTGGGGAACCCAACCCAAAGGTTACAACTTAGTATTTGGGGATTGCCATAGTTAGAACTTACGACTTAAGGCGTTAGCCGATAGGAAAAGGGGAACATCAAAGATTAAGGGTGGTAGCTCTCTCTCTCTCTCTCACATAGATCCATATAGCCATCATATTTTGTGTGTGTGTGCACACATACAAATAAAAATATACACATACGTATGTATATACATGCATGCACGATCACACTTGCACACATGCTTAAAGGGGTTATTCATCAAATCAAAGTAATACACACAAGAGTAGGTGCACTTTCCGTGGCTTCACATGCATGTGTGTGTGTGTGTGTGTGTAATATGATTAAAAATATCCAAAACAAATTTTTGAATGAAGGTCAAGTTGTTTCAAGAAAAGAAAAAAATGCATGGTTAGCCTAAAAATCTCCTTCTAATTTAGTAGAGTTAAATATTGGGGTTTTTTTTTTTGCATGGTCTAATAAACATAAAGGGAATGCCCTTAAGAAAGCGAGGATGGACACAACTTATGTTTCAACAAGCATCGTGTCCTAGGTAGCTCTTTTAAGCTCCATAGAGACATAAGCATGTTAGATCACTTCCCCATCCAACTAATCCTACCAACAATGAGCACATCATAAGGGCTGGTTGGTTCTATTGTAACCTTGGATTATTTAAATTAGATTGTGTCAAGAATAACATTGAAGGCATCTATGGCTTGGCCTTTTTTAACTTCCCCTCCCCAAATGCTACATGGTCTCATGTAGTGAAGCAAGCTTCAAAGATGCTCAGAAAGTCAAGAGTAGAGCCAAATAGAAAAGAGAAACCCATAACCAAAAATATGCCCACAATGCTCAAGCTATCAATGAGGGTAACACCTCTACACAAGAGGAACTCCTAAGAGTTAAATTGAAGTTAAGGTGAGAAAATACAGGCTAGGTAGATCTTGCTTTAAACTAGGGATGGTGGATAAGAAGGATTCATACACCTACCAAGGAGATGTTTATCCTATTGAAAATTTACATGACCAACCCTTTTGTGTCATATTTCCAAATCTCTAATAGTGCCCTAGCCTTGTACAAATATGGATAATTTCAACAAAGATAATGTTTCATCCAATGTGAACATTCTACCATGCCTGTGACCACGAGCAATGACCTTACATCCATTACCAAACTCTTCTATGAAGTAGCCATGTTTATTAAATTGAACCTACAAGTTTTCTTCAGTCATATAACCAACTAATAACATTTTTTTTAGAATGAAGGGCACATGCAATACATCATCCAGACTTTTCTTCTTCCCATCATGTATGATCAAGGGTACTACACCCTTATTCTTAATGGTATGCTAAGTATCATCCCCTGTACACACATATCCATTCTTTTCAAGAACCATATTTGTAAGCCAATCACCATGAGGTGTCATGTGATTTGAAGCTCTAGAATCAGTGTACCTAAAATTATTTTTTTTTAGCATCCTTAGGTGCATGGTTTTGAACATATGTCATGGCAAACAATCTGTTAAATGGTTGGGCACAATAAAGGTCTATAGGGTGCATGATGGTATTCCTTGTCCTTGTGAGCTTCTATTGTCATATTTGTACAGGGGAGCTATCGATGTACTTGAGGGACTCACTTCTTATAACTATCAAGATCTGTAATCAATTCAATAGCCCTTTGGGGGTGACATTGGCTTGCACAATATTGCAGTCGAAATTAATTTCTGCATGTTGGAGTCCAAGTCCTGCAATCCAAGTTTATTGGCATCTTCTAACTGTATGTTTATCTTCCCGATTGACTTCGTCTTCATTGCGTACTTGAGCAAGTAGTAAGAGATGGAAGAGTTCATTACTCATTGAATATTCATGTGCACTCCCCATAGAAGCAATAACGTTGGGTGATAAGGCACAACATTTTGGTGCTCATCTCCAGGACGGTAGTAGATGTATCTTTGAGTTTCAATGTTTATTGTTGGTTCTGGATCATTGCATGAAGCGTATGAAAATCCATACTTGCATTTACCGTGCCCATTACTTGTGCTTATGTAGCATGCACAACGGCACCTATGAATTTGCTTTGCCATGATGAGGGCTCTTAGTTTTCTTGTCGAACTACACTGATCATGGTTGGATGGAATGTACACACATATTTCATTAGTCGTATTTGCAATGTTTACCTCATCTAACCATAGGATTATGTGTGCATGTAAGGAGCCCCTATGTTGGATATCATACCTAATGACATGGTGTTGGACATGCCCTATGCAAGCAGGTCTGCCAAGGATGTATTGGTTGAAGAAAAGATGGAACCTGGTATGGAAGAGGATGGCGCACTTGACGGGACAGTCTTTCCATGAGAATTCAGGATTGAACTCCTTTGTGATGCATTCCAACTTGTTGATCTCAGCCTACCTTGTACTGGTGACCTCATCTGCTGCACTAAACGTGAGGAAGAAATGAGCCATTCCCCATGTGTCGACCATTGTGATAAGGTCCTTCAAGTTACGCTGGTGCCAAGATGGGGATCCCGGTATTGAGGTGGAAACACTATATCGGAGGATGTTCTTAGCAGTCACTTCAATGGAATTGTGCTTGTTTGCACGCTTATAGTTGTCGAAGTCCCTTTGTAGGCAAGTCATGCTTGTGTTGTTCGTGATCAAGACATCCTATTTTACATGGTATAGAATCAGAATGTAAGGCTTGCATAAGATGTACACAGAGAATAAGGTTGAAGCCAACATCTTGATGTATTCGGTAAGATAGATGTTGCCATCATAGGTGCCATGGCCAAGTGGGAATAAGAACGGAAACACTACATTTTCCAAGGTGATATCTAGCCAAGGCGAGGTTCTTGCAGGCAAGCCATCTGTCCTGAATGTTGTTGCTCTTTCAACGAGACGATTATTATTCCGTAATATGATGCATGATCTCATGTTGATTGGCTCTTTGGAATGCCTACGGCTCGACAAGATTTTTTAGCAAACCGTAACATATTTTATTCTCCTAAGATGCATGGAGCATTGGGTTGAATGAAGAGTTTTCACGATGGAGCTCTATAATCCTTTTGATGGATTGTCTACTGAGGATGCAAAGCCATGCCCTTGGATGTAGATGTTCTGCTATGACCATGTACTTTTGTAGCATGCTGAAAGCAAATTCATCAACAATATCGGATGTAGTCAAGTCAATTCTAGTAAATGGCTGCAAAAGTGATCCATCATTCCAAGAGACTAAAGGGTTATCAAGAATAGATTGACGGTCCAAGGTTCCATTTGCAATCACTCTTGTCATTTTGCAGACCGAGATGGATGCATCAATGATGCTCAATAGTTGAAGTTGTAATAGCTTTGCATTGAGAATTCATTTTGTGTAGTTTGGTAAGAGTGGCACCATGTATTTGTTTCTCTCTTTTTTTCCGAGACATGGTGGGCATTTATTTATCATCACAAGATGTGTACATTGTTAGTCTTCCAATGATGCTTTCGCATTCTGTTGCCTAAGATGATTTGAATTTTTCTATGTCATACCAAGTTGCAACAAATGGTTTTAGTGATGTTTTTCTAGATGCCATAGTTTTCCTTTTTCTAGAAGTCCTGAAGGATATCTTGTAACTTTGTTTCTTCGTAGCATCCATTAATGCTGATGAGAACAATATGTTTTTATGATAAAATTGTAGTACACTTGTTCACAGAAAAACATGTTGTACTTTGTAATTTCTTTTTTTTAAATGATAGTTTATTTTTTCGATGTGCAAGGATGATAATTTTTTCTTATTAATAGTAATACTAATAAAATAAATAAATGAAATCAATAAACAATAGCAGTACTTTAAAAACTAAAAAAAAAACTAAATGAAATGAGAAAACATGCTATATAGCATGCAGAAGAGTTGGCACAAATGTCTTCATAATTAAATAATTATGGGAGAAGGTGATGTTCCCTCGTCCATTCAAAATATCTGATTTGTTGAAGTTTTACGATATTTTTTTTCAATATGTTTGAAATTTTGTTACACTTTTGTTTTTGCCATACATTCAAAAGATTGTTAATAATAACAATACTTCAAAAACTAATTAAATGAAATGAGAAAACATGCTATATATCATGCCGAAGAGTTGGCACAAATCTCTTTGTAATTAAATAATTATGGGAGAAGGTGCCATTCCCTCATCCATTCAAAATATCCGATTTGTTAAAGTTTTACCACTACAAGATACAAGGCTCATACCGACGTTCAAAGCGATGCAAATGTTCATGCGCTATCTGTATCACTTTTTGCGACATAGATAGTGACGCATATAGTGACCATTTGTGATGTAAATTGCGATGGCAATAATGATGTGTGTAGAGAAATAAGCGACATTAATAGCGATGGCTATAGAGAAAAAAATTTGTGGTTGGACATGTTGGGTACGCAATGGTTGTCAAGACGAGCACGAAATGTTCTTGAACCTACAAGACTGATACATAGAATAAGTACAAGACTGCCGATAAAAATTCATGACATTACATGGAACCATGAAGAGAGAGGAGAGCCAAAACTAACACGAAATTCTATATATAGTTATCGCAAGATACGATTTTATACAAAGAATGATAAGTACATCTAAGGAATAGTACATGGAAGATGCCTGCAAAGATCATAAGATAAAAAAAGAGAGGGTGCACGCTCCATGAATCCAAGCCTGAGCTATAGGATCCTCACCATCAGAAAGCTCGTCTTGCCGCCGTAAAGGAGCATCGAACGGACTTTGCAAAATAAACAACTACAAATCAGTCCACCATACATAATGCATTAAAAAAAATAGTAACTATGGACAAGAAATATGATTGACTTACTGGATGGCGCATGCGTACAGCCTATCAATGAGTGCAGTGAGACCGTGTCTCTCTGCATATTGAGTCTCCAAGTTAGTGGGATCACAGTTTGTGATGGAGTGCTCAAAGAAAACATAATACAATTGTTAGAAGCACGATTGTTTTTAGTACAAGTAATATTACAAATAAGAAAGCAAGAAAAACAAAAGAAAAACTTACAAAGTCCTCCAGATAAGTCATGTGGCCACCACTCCCTAGATGATGCACAACCAATGCCTCCAATCGTGCCCTTGCTGCCTCCCGCTCTACTGTTGCCAACGTCCTTGAGAATCTATAGCCTCCTCCCTGAGTCTCTGCTAATCATCTGTGTCTAGCCACTTGAGCTTTGAGGCGCCACTCTTCAATGCCTTGCATGCGTCCACTGATCGTCTATGTGACATGTGTGCATGCATACACTCCATCATCCACCTAGTGGAAAACCTCTCTGCCACAGTAGGTACCGAAAACTCCTTGTGCAAGGATGCCTCTATATAGTCCTTGCTCCCCTTGGGTATATTCTTCCAATGGTCCAAGACTTTGGGCCTAAAAACTTGTTGGCACAACTCTCTCATACGAGACATCACCCTCCTCTTCTCATCATTCATGATCACAGCACATGTCCTATCATCTACGAGGTATCCATACCCCTCTAAGGTATGTCTAAGGTGTGTCCTCTGCCACCTACGACTGCGCTCATGGGCATAACTAGGAGACCCCTATATATTTGGTGTACCCACCACGAGGGTAGTATCTCTCAGAGTAGCACCAATAGGGGTGCCACCTTTGCGGACAACTAAGCAAAAGCCGGAATCACTGGAGTAGATATTCCCATTGGTGTGACAAATCCTGGAGGTGACACATATCCACTAGAACGAAGAGATGGAGACACTACATCAGTGCCTACCTGAGCCACCCTCTCTGAAACTTGTATGAGAGCAAGGAGTAGCATCCCTATCTAGATTTGATCGCGGGCTTACAACATCCACATCTCTGCAACACCCCCCATAACCACTCTCTCCATCTGGGCCTAGTCTAGAGCTTTGATCTCATCTACTGGAAACTGAAGCATCAGAGCATGCCGAAATAGATCTCACAGAATGGCCCGATGGTGTCTAAGATAGCTCTTGGTCCGCTATATCTCTGAATCGGGCCATTTGATCTGGAGACATATGTGTGAATATATCATGCAACTTCTCGTCGCTCATCCCTTGACTCATCCTACTCTCCAAATATCATCAAAGGTAACCTACACAAACAAAAGTGATGTTAGCATAATCAATATAAAGATTTATGTAAAGCACGGTAATATAACTCTGGAAAAAATGATGCTATTTAAAATGCATATTCTAAAGTATCATTAAAAGCGATTCATCAATGAATTAAGTAGGCAGATGTAGCAAGTATGACCGAGCCTATGGTCCCATGTCAATCTCTTGGCACAACTCCACATACACTGGAAGGTCTATAGATAGGTCACCACAAAAGGAGAAGTCCACTTCGTTCTCAAAGAATTTCTGGCCTCCTGTCTTTTTGTCATTGTTACCCATGTCTGTCTCCTCTACACGCTCCAAGCCCTCTTCGACCTCCACCCTCTGCAATATCGACCCCTCCACCGGCATACTCTCCTCATCTATGTTGGGAAAATTTCTTTCATTATACACTCGCACTCCATGGAGCTAACAGCACAACATACCACCATCGAGATTGTTGGGGGTTTGGATAGAAAATTACCTGTTCAAAATCACATATAAGAGTGATTCAACATTTATGACTATTATACGTCATGAAAATTTTTTTAAAAAGATCATGCACTTGTTCACAATGGCCCGACAAGACAAACGTGTTGCACAGATCCGTCCATATTTTCTCATAATCTATTTTCAGAAATCCAAATGGGCCTCACTGAACGGTTGCCCTAGCTCCTTCAATACCACTTTGAACCACTGTACATCAAATATGATCTCGGAGAAGCTACGGTAGTTCACTGAGATAACACTTTGCAAGTTCCCAAAATACTCTATCTCATCTATAATGGTGTTTGGATCCGTGGCTCACCGTTGGCTCCCTTGCTCAAACTTTGTCATGACACCACAATCTGTTGTGGAGGGCATTTTGTCGATGCACTCGATGTAGAAATGCCGCCCATGTGGCCAGCCACACTGTAGATTTTGTGTTGTACATTGAAACGATTAGATTAGTTGCTGCATATAAAATCTAGATACGATAGCCTATAAAACATGCGAACACCTTTGGACTACATCCCCTTGAGAATTTCCACTCCTCAGTAGTTAGAGACATACATCACTTCGTGAGAAGCTGCGATCAAAGCTTCATGTAACTATCACATAGACATAAACCGCAGCATCTCCTCTATACCCTCAGGCTATCAAATCAGTCGATGGCACATAGTGCGTCGAAATTCCGATCGCGCTTCTTCCCGATCTTTCCTGGCATGCTCATACCTAGCAAGCCACGTCTCATGCATGCATGATGCAACATACAAAAACGATTCACTTTCTCCTCCATTACAACATCCATCCTTTTTTCTACCCCATTTCAACCACCACATCTTCGGTCAATCTATCCTCATCCTTCAACGACCATAGCATACCGTGTAAAAATTACACGGCATAGCGAACAAAATCTGAGAAAGAGATAGAGATAGAGATAGAGAGTACACAACAGATAAGAGGAAAATTAGAAAATTTCTTTAGCTCCAAACAACAGATACAAAGATGGCTCTGTCCACCTGTGCGCTTCCACTGTGAAGCTTAGATGGCGATGTAGACAGAAGATAGGTGAAGAGCTTAAGGCTAGCTGGAACAACTCTGACTGGTGAAAGATAGATGATCGATGGTTGTGAAGGCGTTTAGCTTTTATAGCCCGCGAAGGCGGTTAGGTCGGCATGGCCAACCTACCATATGAGCCTCCACTAGTCAGCCAGGGAATGTTCCCTTTACCTGTTATGCCCCCGGACCCCAAAATAGGGGCCCCTTTTAACTCCCTTACCCCGCAACTTGATGCAATGTGCATCGAGTTGCTACCAACTTAACTACTCAGTCCAACCCAAAGATTAGACCCACAACGGTCACCTTTTTGCCATCCGGTCACATAGACCTCATCTGATATACAAGTCAAGACTCAACCAATATCTGGGCTCACATTTGGCTTCTCCTCATAATGGGGGCCTTACAACTTTGACCACCATGGATCATTGGTCACACCTTATGAGGGTGGGGCATTGAGCATATCTAACACCCCCCCTCAATGTCCACCCATAGGTGAACTATCTCCTCAACCAAATGTCGAGTCTTTGAAGATGAACTTTAAGCAGATCCTTCGTAAGTGCCTTGGTGAAGATATCCGCTCAATTCTCCTCTGTTGGACAATAGACCAGTTCCACTATCCCATCCTCCATTAAATCACGCACATAGTGATATTGGATCTCTATATGTTTGGTGCACGCATGAAACACTAGATTTTTGGCAAAGGCGATGCAACTCTCCTCATGAGCTATCCCTGCTAAAAGCATGTCATCCACATAGAGTACCAAAATCAGTAAAGAACCGTCACGGTCTTTCTTCGTGTACAAGCATGGATCCACAGCTCTGCTGCTGTAGCCCTGTGTGATTGCATGAATGCATCAAAATTATGGTACCATTCCCTAGGTGCCTGCTTCAAGCCATATAGAATCTTCTTTAGCTTGCACACTAGGTGTTCCCTGCGAGGGGCTACAAAGACCTTAGGCTGCTCCATGTAAATCTCATCATGCAAGTCCCCATGCAAAAAAGCTATCTTGACATCCATCTGCTACAAGTCCAAGTCAAGCTGTGCAACCAAGGCTAAGACTAAGTGTAGGGTGGTCATCTTGACCATAGGAGAAAAGACTTCATCAAAGTCAACACCATGCTCCTACTTAAAACCCTTAGCAACCAATCGAGCCTTGTATGCCGACTTGGGGTATCCAGGGGTATTTTTTAGCTTGTACACCATATTGCATGGAAAAGCCTTCTTATCCTGAGGCAAGGAAACCAAATCCCAAGTCTGATTCTTATGCAATGAGTCAAGCTTAGACTGCATAGCCCTATCCCAAGAGTGACAATCACCCTTATGCATAGCCTCATCGTAAGTGAGAGGCTCTCCTGCATCTGTAACCAGTAAATAATCCATAGAGGGTGCAAAATGGTAAGGAGGTCATCTATCTCTAGTAGAACACCTCAATCCAGGCTTTGCTGCCTGTCCGACATCCTGTCTAACATCAGCATGTCTAACATCTGGGCCATGAGCATCAAGTGATGCTGCACGCTGTCTAGCTAGCCATGGAGTGGGCTGAATGGGAGCAAGTGGCTCCTCCTAAAAGATAACTCTGTGTATCTCAACCACTTTCTCAGGATGCATATACATTTTGTCCTCATGAAAGATGACATAATGGCTGCAGATTACTTTTCGTGCCTGCGGATCCCATAGACGGTAACCAATCTCTCCTGCATCTGCATAGCCAATGAAATGCATTTGACACTTTTAGGATCCATCTTATTGCATTTATCCTTGGGCACATGGCAGAATGCCTCACATCCAAAGACACGCAAATGATCATAAGAGGGGGGCTTGCCTGCCCATACCTCCTCTGGAACCTGAAAGTCAATGCCACCGCTAGGCAACATGTTAATGAGATGCACTTTAGTAGTAACTACCTTAGCCCAAAAGTGGTGCAGTAAGACAGCCTGGCTAAGTATCCTACGAGCCCTTTCCTGAATGGTCCTATTCATGCGTTCAGCCATACCATTCTAGGAAGGGGTGTAAGGGGCAGTCAACTGACGCTTGATACCCCACTCATCACAAAACTGCTCAAAAGCACGCGATACATACTCACCCCCATTATCTGACCTTAGGCATTTTAGCCTTTTCCCAGACTGGTTCTCTGCCAATGGAAGCCAATGCTGAAATGTGTTTAAGACATTGGATTTTCTATTTATGGGATAAGCCCAAACCTTACGTGAGTAATCATCTATGAAAGTAACAAAGTACTTTGCCCTATCTAGTGACAGATAGGGCATGGACCCACATACATCTGAGTGCACAAGAGCCAAGGGCTCACCCATGTGTTTCTTACCAGACTGTTTGTGTGTATTTCTAGTCTGCTTGCCATACAAACAATGATCACAAGAATCAAAATGCGAAGAGTCAAAAGGTGGAAGATATTGCAAAGCACGAAGCATTTTCATTCCTCTAAGGGACATATGCCCCAAACAAGCATGCCAAAGAGATACATGGGGGATAGAACCCACAGACAAAACATGATCCAATGTAGCTCCAAATACAAGTAAGAGACAGAGGCTGCCAGGCTTGGCACCTCTTGCAAGCACAAGCCTGCCACGAGTAATCTTCCATGCAAAGTCTCCAAAAGACACAAAATACCCTGCATCATCAAGCTGTCCAGCTGATGTAAGGCTACAAGTCAATGCAGGTACATGGCGTACATCACGCAAAACAAAAGAACTGCCGAAAGGAAACTACAGCCTAACATCTCCAATGCCCACAATGTCAAGGGACCTGTCATCACCAAGACGCACAGAACCAGAGATAGTACGATAGGTATGAAACCAATCTCTACAAGGTGTCACATGAAATGATGCACCCGAATCCAAGAGCCAGCATTGCCCATACATAGAATGTATCTCAGAAGCCTGTAAGACATCGCACGAAGAAGTTGCAAGTATGTAATTGTCATCTGAATCAGTGACCTGCATGACATTAACCTCTTCTATCTTCACATTGGACTTTGCAGGTACAATACTGCGCTCAGAAGACTTTTCATGCACTTTCTCTTTTTCCTTTTCCTTGTGCTTATCATCTCGCATCTTATGGCACTACGGCCTACTGCTTTCCCACAATAATGACAGGTAAGATCAGACTTTCGTCCACGGGACTTACTGTGACCAAGTGAGTTGGACTTGGACTTCTGAGAGTCCCTGCCCTTATGATCATCATTATGCCTGCCATGTCTGCCATCTCTAACGGTCAATGCATGTGAAGAGCAGGAAGCATCATTGTTTCTCCTGTTGTCAATAAATCACTCTCAACATATTTGATTTTCAGCCCATGAAGCTTGTTCGTGCATAGGGCAGTACACAAGGTGCCAAGCAAAAACTGCGGGTGCAAGTTGTCTTTGAACTCAATACCCTGTGACAACAAACTCTTCATGATAGCATGAAACTGACTAAAATGAGATGATAGGAATGTCCCCTCCTTCATGCGAAGGTCCATTAACTGCTTCAACCAATACATTTGTGATGCACGACTCTGTGACTCTGCTGCGCATAAAGCTCCTAAATCTTCTCCCATAAATCCCATGCACTCTGATTTTCATCTTCAACAACATTATGATGGACCTCTTCTGAGAGTGACAAGATAATGGTAAACTTGCATAGCTCATCAACTTCCATCCAAACATCATCATCCATATCCTTGGGGTTTAATACCCTTGAAACACAAGGGTTTAATTTGCAATTTTTGCACCAAAGCCTGCCATATCTGGGACTTCCAATACCCATAGTTGGTACCATCCAACTTGGTAATGTTAAAGAGAGCTGTGTCTTTTAGATGACTAGCCATACTGTCCCAAATCAAAGCAAAATGGAAAAATTGCAGGTTGTTGTAATGAGCAAAAAATGCACTAAAACCACTGCTAAAACTGGCTAAAAGTGTGGATATCACCAAGAGAAGCACCTATCCACCAAATATGACCAAGATAACATCAAATAGTAAGCATTACCTTCATGGAACTGCTCAAAATCTGCAGATTTCAGCTTGTTGTAATAAATGACATTAGTATGTGAAAATGTCCCAAAATGAAGCAATCACTGACACATATGTCACTGCAACTGCGAGTTAGCAAGATACATCCAATAGTGAGTGTCAAGGGGCAAGAAGGTACCAAGAACTATCAAACCAATCACCTGTCAGGCAAGAGACATCTCATAGGTCTAGAAGTCATGCATGTAATGGGTCTCGGGGTAAGAGAAGAGACCAAGCACAAGCACATCCTTTTTGCTACTGTTTCCCTAGAATCAAAGGTAGGTCCTAATAGAACCTTCCTCTTTGAAGGGTTTTCCACTGATAGAGCAAGAAGCTCAATGCATAACCATCCAAGATGCATACAAAACTGACAAACCTATGACAGGGATAGGTGCCTGCCCGAATAGGCGTATCAAATCAACCCACTACAGACTAACTGTAGACATAAAGCTCTCAAGAGAGAAAATGTATGTAAATGTCCCATAAGCTCAAGCTCAAGTGTAAATAAGAGTCTGTGTACATCTGAATATACCAAGAGGCTCCCATTGGAAGTAAAGTCAGATGCAAAGAGAGCAAACAACGCTCTAATACATCGAATACATAGCATCAGACATGCCAAATCCCAGTAGGGTACGTCTTGAGCATAAATCCCAAGCTATCTCAGACCCATAAAACATAAGCCTGAAAGCATTCAAAGAGCATGTAACTAACAGCCAAATGTAATGCCCAGTGGATCCAAAATGCTCAAATACATCCGAAGATGAAGCTCTAAGTAACTGTCAAGCATGGGCAAACCAAGTGGCATCCATATTTGACCAAAACGTAAATGCGAGAAGCCTAAATGTCAAGCAGTGACAATATGTATAAACCGGTCCAAAGAGTGCCAATTGAAGTCAAATGCCAATGAATGATGACCAAGTCAGAGCCTAATCCAAGCTTAAAAGCATTTCGGAACCAAAAAGTATCATGGTTATTTGAGGTTCTTTCCTTTACAAAGATAGCTTGTCAAGCATGGTTGGTTCCCTTGTGAGTTGGTAACTACTTTGAGCTACTTGCACTTCAAGCATAGAGGATTCCATAGTCTTTCTTCAATAAATAAGAGTTCTACTTCCTCTTAGTAGCTAACTCAACTGCAATGTTGACTTAGCTCTAGTACTAGGCTCTCATCTAAGCTTTCTCATCTTTCTTCATGGAGCACATTGGATCCTTAGCTTTAATCAATGGAGCTGGTCTAATAGGTGGTTTATGAAACCATACCATTGGTTTCATGCATCTTATCCTTGAGCACATGTGTAACGTGTTCGCTTGTCCACTTGTGGGACATGTCTTAGCAGCCCATCGAGAGGGGAGTCTAGAAAGCACCACCTGGCACTCGCAAAGAATGTCATAGGGTTTGCGATCTAGGTCTTCCCGAGCAATTGCTGAAGGGGGAAGCAATGAAATTGATCACTGGGAGCCAAGTACTAATGCCAGGGAGTCCAACCATGATCAAAAAGGTTGCCAAGAGTGTCGGGAAGCTGGGAAAGAGTCGGGAAATGCCAGGAGTAGGTCAGCCTAGCCCCCTAAAAATGCGTCACATTTTGTGCTGGCTATTCCTGGGGGCTGGGGGGTCTTGAATAGTGCTCGAGAGCACTTGGCAATGTCGAGGGGGCTCCGATGCAGCCCTGGAAGATGCCAATGAAGGTCCAAAAGCTTGGGGAAGAGGTGGGAGATCAAAACATACCTGTAAATGAAGGTGCCACGGCTGCCATTGAGGCTCGGATTGAAGGTCTTCAAATCCTGGCTGAAGAGAATGCTGGGCAAGCTCCAATGCCTCAACTCTGATACTAGTTGAAAGGGAAGTGGAACCCAGGAGGAAGAATCTTGGCGGTGAGAGCTATGGTGGATGGAGAGCAAGAGCAAGAGAGAGAGTGAAACTCAAAGTGGGAACTCCAACAACCACAATGTGTGGCCAGGCCTTCCTTTAGTCAAATTGTCACTAAAAGAATAAAGAATAAGTGAGTTTGATGGGCGCCCACCACTTGCAGTATGCAGTGGTGGGTACTGTCAGTGTAGTAATACACGGGCGGCTAGGAAAAAGGGCCTTTACCCCCAATATTATGCATGAACCCCTCCAAAGTCATTGGATTGCAACCAAGAGGATTCTTAGATATGTCAAAGGTACTTTAGACTTTAGGTTACTTTATGATTCTACTTAGCCTTTAAGTTATTTAGATACACAGATATTGATTGGGCTGGGAATATTGAGAATAGAAGGTCTACTTTAGGATATTTTTTCTCATTAGAAAGGGGTATAATTAGTTGGTCTAGTAAGAAGCAGCACACAATTGCATTATCATCTACTGAAGTTGACTATAGAGGAGTAACTAATGTCACTTGGGAGATTTTATGGTTGAGAAGAATGCTTGCAGATATTGGTGTACTAGTGGAAGGACCATCTTAATTCTTTTGTGATAATATCTCAAGTATCTACCTTACCACTTCACCTGAGATATTGAGATACATTACCACATCACTTGAGAGAGAAAGTCATGAATCAAGAGATCGATTTGATCCATTGCTCTACACATGATCAAATTATAGATACCTTCACAAAGCCACTTGGATAAGATAAGTTTAACATTTTTAGGAACAAGCTTGGAGTATGTAAGTACACTTCTATATTTGAGGGAGGTGATAAATTTTAGATGCTAATTAACACATAGACGTCTAATAATTAGCATATAGAAAATTGCTAACTAGCATTCAGATAGTTGCTAATTAGCACTGGAAATTGCTAATTAATATACAAATATTAATTAGCATACATCTACTAATTTTCATACAAGTTAGCATACAAAAACTATGCTAACTGGCATACAACTGCTTATAAGAATACAATGTTTATTAGCATATAGGTTACTGTAAACAACACTATTAACTAGCACACAATGGCTTTAAATGGAAGCATAATTGACATGAGACAATAATGACATGATAGGAGGCATCTCAATAAAGATATTCAACTTTAGATATCCTACTTTACATGTGGATATGATTGGTCACAACTACTACTACTTTTCATTGTTGAGATATTTGCAATCACACCTAATGCAGCCTCTTTGTATGAAGCAGTTTAGGCTGAAGACATGCAGGCTGTAGGAATCCCATATGCATAGACATGAAGACTGGCACCTACCCATCTCTATATAACATTGTACTTGGATGTCACTTTTGGACATGATGAATGCAATAACATGATGCTTTCCCATTTTAGTCAGTGTCTTGGTCATTGTTAGTCTTATACAGAAATGTATTTATGAGTTCAAGTCTCAATCTTGGAACCTAATTCACTTGTGTAACAGGTCAAGTCTTTGTCTATGTTATCATGAGCTGAATCTTCATCTTCAATCCACCATAGCCACTACCATGCTCTAGATCCCACATCTTTCCACATGGTATCAAAGCGCAGCTAAGCATGGCTTAGAATGTCTCAGGTCTCCTCTCTACTCTTTTAGCTCCTCTTCATCTCTGGACAGCTTAGGATGATCGGTGCATAACTCCATTTCCAACTTCATCCTTACTTTGACCTTGAGTCTGCCATAGCCAAACAACACATACCTCTGTGGAGCTTCTTGATCTCCTCATCTAGGCCACAAATCTTGAAGCTTTCTTCTAGAGATATCTTCCCCATGTCGACATTACTCATCGCAGAGCCTAGCACTGCGTGAATTCCAGTTGTGGCAGATATGTTTTGTGCCGCCTGTAGTTCATACATCCTAGCTCCATGTGCATAGCACGATATGGTCCATGACCATAGGGCTTTTGAAGCTCATGAGACAAGATTCATTGCCATATAAAAAGTTTTAAAAATGATCAAGTATCTAGATCACACAGAATAAAAAACCAGGGTTGCCCAGAAACCCCAACTGTAGACTCCATAGCCAGTGGAACTCAAGGTTCAAGTTTCTTCATTTTCTCACTCCTCTTGGTACACTGAAGTTATTGCCACTTTGATTTGAAGATTCCAACAAGGATTTCTCATCAAGGAGTGAAATTTGTGAAGACTTTGGAAGATTTGGAGATGACATCAACACAAGTTCTTCATTGCTATAGTCTTAAGCTCATTTTTCACTACATTCTCTTAGCTCAAACTTTGCCATTCAATGATATGCTGCAAGACTCAAGCCTCTAACCATTCAGATATGAAGGTTTAGCAAGCTCAACTTCAAAAGAAGATTTGGAGTTGGAAGAATAAAAGCACTCAAGTTCAACAAGAGTGCAAGTAACAATCATCATAGTATCTCTTGATACTAAATACAAAGTGTGCCTTCACACTACTTCTTGTGTCCTTTAACACACTCAAGATCAACTCATTACTGGTTACTCTTAGCCTTTTTAAGCTGATCCTCACTAATGAGAGTACCAAGCATGAAGAATTTTAAATGGATATCTTGTTCAAAGAGTATCATTACTCTTGTTGCTCATTTCAAGCACATAGAAGATGTGCTTGTCTTACTTGCAGGGAATGATGGAGTTGTGAGCATTCAAGTGCTATCACTATTTGAAGAAATGCCTCCTACCTTGAAGAAAGTACAAGAGTTTGAAGTCATTTTCGTTGCCTCAAAGATGATACCTTTGCTTGAGGGGGACATGGACATAAATATCGATGCAACTGTTGCAAGAAAAGTCAATAAAGAAGAAGACCAGGAGAACCTAGAAGAAGAGGACCAAAAGATCAAAAGCGGTAGACACTGAAGCTGCAGGCAAAGTGAAGAACAAGTACAAGATCAAAAAGAGCTGGACTACATCGACCGAGAAGACCTGCAATAAATTGAAGAACTATATCAAAAGAAATGCTAAAAGCTGCAAGGGTCTACCGGTCCTTGACCCAATTTTTACTAGACTTTTTAGCCTTGTAATGCCTATCCCTAATGCTTCTGACATAAGATTGTAAACTCCTCATGTAGCCTTGTATTATAGCCTCTGTACACTTTGTGAGGCCCCTGTTACAGCCTCTGGATGACCACCATGTTGTGGTATCCACATTTAGCCTTTTCTGTGAGATAGCCTTTGGTGTTTTTCCATGTTTATGGTGTGCCCACACTTTGCAAGTGTTGCTTTCACTAAAGCCTCTATAGACTTTGTACTTCTAGTTGTGATTGAGGAGGGGTGTCGAGATATTTTCAATCACATCTAATGTAGCCTCTTTGTATGAGGCAGTTTAGGCTGAAGACATGCAGGCTGCCGGAATCCCATATGCATAGAGAGGAAGACTGATGGCACCTACCCATCTCTATATAACATTGTACTTGGATGTCACTTTTAGACATGATGAATGCAATAACATGATGCTTTCACATTTCAATTAGTGTCTTGGTCATTGTCAGTCTTATACACAAGATTGTGTTTATGAGTCCAAGTCTCAATCTTGGAACCTAATTCACTTGTGTAATAGGTCAAGTCTTTGTCTATGTCATTATGAGATTAATCTTCATCTTCGATCCACCATAGCCACTGCCATGCTCTAGATCCAGCATCTTTCCACATTCATACCTTATTTTTTTTCAACTACTAAGCTTCCTAGAATAGTGCAAAATTCTAGGGCCAATAACTTTAGATCTAGCCATTAACTTTTGCTTAGGTAAAAAGAGAAAATGTTCTAAGTTCACTCTCCATACTCTCATTGTTGGGATTAAGAAGATTCTCATTTTATACTGAATTATAGGCTCTCCAATCTCAGCTATACATACTTGCCTTGTATTCCAAGGACTCCATGACATACCTAACTTGGAGGGTAGATTTAAAAAAGTCCAACCATTGGATCAATTTTGTGCCATCTATAAAATTGTTTCCCTACTCAAGATTCCCATCTGGACAATTGGGATCACCGAGATCTTACTCTAGCTATGAATGAATCAATATTTACTAATATGCAGTTTTTCAAGTAGAATAATAGTCTACCAAATTCACTACTATATATATTAAGCTAGTCTCAATGCATTGTAGGAGGGACTATATAAAAATGGACAAGAAGGAAGAGAGGTGAAGCACACAAAAGCACACACACATCAAAAGTAATGGAAACTCGAGAACATAGAGAGATAGGGTTGAAATATTATTCTTCCACACAAAAGAACTGAGTCTACATAGCATG
The DNA here is from genome assembly GCF_053477565.2 of Lygodium microphyllum. Taxonomy (NCBI): domain Eukaryota; kingdom Viridiplantae; phylum Streptophyta; class Polypodiopsida; order Schizaeales; family Lygodiaceae; genus Lygodium; species Lygodium microphyllum. The sequence continues at coordinate 9,690,155 of NC_141160.1, forward strand.
ATAAAAGACTAATATGAAAGTACAACATATATATACACGATCACTAGATGTGAACCTACTAAGGAAAGAAGAGGTGACACAATGAATGTGCCATAACCAAGGATAGACTACGTGGGTGTAGTCTAGCTATAGAATCATTGGTGTATCGTCATGTTAGTCACCTAATATGCTAGTAAATAATATTGTGCATGCAACTCATGTAGAGCTCGATATCTCAACACTCCCACTCGAGCTTAGCATAAGCTCATGGACTCCAAGTATAGTCCTAAAGTGTTGAAGCTTCTCAGCTCCCAAGGCCTTGGCAAAAATATCAGCAACTTGATCCTCTATGCTTTGACATAAACCAAGTCAAGATCACCTACTAGAAGCCGCCCTCAAATGAAATAGTAATGGATCTCTATGTGTTTGGTCTACACATGATACATTGGGTTTCTAACCAATTGAATGCTACTAAGGTTATCATAGTAGATGATAATCTTCTTATCCAATTGCATCCCCAAATCACCAAGTAGCTTGCGTAACCAAGCAACCTCATATGCTGCATTTGTAGCACCTTTGTACTCTGCCTCTATACTAGACAAGGAAAGTGTTGGCTATTTCTTACTGCTCCAAGTAAGAATAGCACTCCCAAAGGAAAATAAAAAACCACTAATAGATCTTCTATCTAAAATACTACCAACCCAATCTACATTTGTGTAACCATACAAATCCAATGTTACACCTGCACCATAGAATAAGGCATAGTCCAATGTGGACTTGATATAGCATAATGTGCATTGCACTATATCCGAATGTGGCTTCCGTGGAAGCTACATAAATCGACTCTCCAAACCAACTATGTAGTTTAGGCCTGGCCTAGTGATCATTAAATAGATAAGGCTACCCACAATCTTTTGATACATACTGACATCCTCAATTGATTCACCCTCATGTGCACTAAGCTTAACATTAACATCCAAAGGTATATATATAGGCTCGCAAGTGGCCACACCATACTTCTTAAACATATCCAATGCATACCATCTCTATGACAATCATATACCCTCTGGAGTCTTGATTATCTCTATGCCAAGAAAATGTAAAAATTACACGGCACAGCAAACAGAATTTGAGAAAGAGATAGTGATAGAGAGTACACAACAGATAAGAGGAGAATTAGAAAATGTCATTAGCTTCAAGCAACTGATAGAGAGATGGCTTTGTCCACCCATGCGCTTCCACTGTGAAGCTTAGATGGCGATCTATATAGAAGATAGGTGAAAAGCTTAAGGCTAACTGGAAGAACTCTGACTGGGTGAAAGATAGATGATCGATGGCTATGAAGGGGTTTAGCTTTTATAGCTCGTGAAAGTGGTTAGGTTGGCATGATTGACCTACCATATGAGCCTCCACTAGTCTGCCATGGAATATTCCAGGGAATATTCCCTTTACCGTCGTGCATGCAATGTGCATCGAGTTGCTACCATCTTAACCCCCAATGGTCACCTTTTTGCCATCCGGTCATATAGATCTCAACTGATATACAAGTCAAGACTCAACCAATATTCGGGCTCACATTTGGCTTCTCCTCATAATGGGGGCCTTACAACTTTGAGCACCATGGATCATTGGTCACACCTTATGAGGGTGGGGCATTGAGCATATCTAATAGAAAATAGTGTAGCTCTCCCAAATCCTTCATCTCAAATTCAGCCTTGAGAAGACCCTTCACATTATTAATATTTGTCTCAGTATCACACACAATGATCAAATTATCCACATATATAGTAATGATCGCAATACTTGCATCACTATCACATACATAGAGTGAGTGATCAGCCTCCCTATGCTCTGTGAAATCCAATGCTGACAAGGTATTTTGTAGTCCTATCATGCCATGCCCTAGGTGCTTGCTTTGGCCCATACAAGGCCTTATAAAGCGTGCATACATAATTTGGATCATTCTCATTCACATAACCAGGTGATTGCTCCACATAAACTTTCTCTTGCAATCCCCCTACAAGAATGCATTCTTTACATCCATTTGATACATGATCCAACCTTTTGATATAGCCACTACTATGATAGTCCTTATAATGGCCATTTTAGCCATTGGAGTAAAAGTCTCCTCATAATCAATACAATGAGTCTATGCATATCCTTTGGCAACCAATTGTGCCTTACAGTGCCACTCAATAAATCCATCTTGACCTTATAAATCCATTTGCAACCAATAGCTCTCTTGCCTTCATGTAAAGTTACTAACTCCCATGTGTCATTATCCATAAGTGTAGCCATTTCTTCATCCATAGCATGATTATAATACTCATTACCCATTGCATATTCAAAATAAGTGGGTTCCACATCTTACACAACCTTAGCCATGTATACATAGTGATGAGCTACATAGCTATCATATATTAATCAATGTGTTGGCTTTCTCACTCTACTTGACCTGTGTAGACCTGGATCACTACTAGCTCCTTTAGCATCCTCTTGTGCCTTCCGCACACCAAGTGTTTTAGTAGATAGAATCCCAAACTCCTCATCCAAGCTGTGCTCAGAGCCATCTAAATCAGCATTAATACGAGAGAAACATGATGATACATCTATCACAATTGGTGAGTCCCCAAATTTCTCCTTACCTTTTCTTAACATTTGTGATGTACCTGGTGGAGTAACCTATGAGCTCAATTTGTCACTCCAAGATCTATTAATAGAACCATGATTAGGAGACTCTTGTGGCCCACTCAATGTCTATGAAGTGCTGGCTTGCTTTCTGCACAACCACAATCTCATGCTCATCAACCCCAATTGCATTTTGCACATTAATGTACTAGCTACTCATTTCATAAAAAACAACATCCTTATTGACTATACCACTCATTAGGAATATGTACATAAGTAGTACATCCAAATACTTTCAGATGGGACAAATTTGGCTTTCTACTTATAAACTTATCTTAGGGTGTCATACCATGTACAACAATAATGGGTGTCCTATTTATAATACTTAGTTTTGCCATCCTAAATACTCAAAGAAACATTTCCAACATGGGTAATGGGATGAGCTATATCATCCCCTGCCTTCACATAGCCCAGAGACTCTGGACTACACATCTCTCTAAACCACTCTCCATGAGAAGTCATGTGGTTAGAGGCACTTGAATCTACATACCATATATCATTCTTTGATGAACCATCAACAATCATTGTATTCATAACGTGTTGCATAACAAACAACTGTTCACTTTTGTCATCATTGATTTTGCAACTGCTGGATGCATAGTTACCTTGCTGTCTTTTCCCATTTCTAATTTTGACCTTCTTTTTGAAGCAATTTTTAGATTATGATTACAACGCCAACATTCTCTGTTATCACTAGAATTTTGTAGCCTATTAGAATCTGCAACTTTTCCTCTTTGGATTCCCCTTCCTTGGGATTGTCCTCCTCTATTTTGTTGTGCATTGTACCCTTGACCACGATTACCACCTTGGCCTTTGCCACAACCTATCCCTCTACAAGTAGAGAAACACATGTTGAAACTTATTTTTTCTTTGAGAAGAAGAGGAATCCAAGCCAAGGTTACTCTCCTCAAGGATCAACATAGAATTCAAATTTATTTTTGCTTTGAGAGGAAGAGGAATCCAAGCCAAGGTTACTCTCTTCAAGGATCAACATAGAATTCAAGTTTGCAAAACTAGGGATATCATACCTCATATTCATAGATGACTTGAAACTCTTGTATTCATCTCCAAGTCCATCTAAGTAAGCATGCACAACATCATCATCACATCAACTACCGCATTAATAGATCCAAGAGCTTCCGTAGTACTCTTGATCTTCAAGGCATAATAATTAATGGATAGGTTCTCTCTTTTCACTTGGTTAATCTCTGACTTGAGTTGCACCTTTTTGGCCTTCATATTTACTTTTAACAACCTTGCCAAATTCTTCCATGCAATAGTGAGGGTTTCAGATTCCTGCAAATAGCTCATCATGCTATCTACGACGTTGATAGATAGCCAATACGTGACTTTACTCTGTGTCTACTCCCAATCTTTCTTAGCCTTTAACTATTCTATAGTAGCATTTTATGTAGAAACTTCAGATTCTATTGCCATGTCTCATTCAATATAATTCCAAATACCTTTATTTTTCAAGCAATTTATCATCCTGAACTTCCATGCAGGATAATTGTTCTTATCAAGCTTCTCGCAGACAATCTCATTAAAGTTGTCAAATATTTTGACAAAATAGAAAACCTTGCAAAAACTTGCAATTTGCAAGTAAGGTGATACTAGGTGCACCACAACTAAACACATCTTTTTCATTGACTGCACAATAATAACTACAATCTACAATCAGTATGCAAATGTCTTTTGTGTCTGCAACCCATCAAACACCTAAAACCTTACAAATTTGAAACCCATAACCTATGTACTTGTAAACGGCAAACACATCCGAAATTGCAGTAAACCCAAAGCTGATGTTGGCACCACTTGAAGGTCCTGAATGGAGGCTGAAATGACCTTCAATGCCAAAAATCACAACGAGAACGTCCTAAAGGGCTATTTTGCAGTACATACAATGCTCTTCTTGCCATCAAGTTTTACTACAATCGAAGATTACAAGCCAACTAGCCTCAGGAGCCACCTGCGGTTACAACCTATGGCAGATCGAGCAAGGCAGAAGAGCTTCTTACCTATTGCTTGCTTGCTTGTTTTCGTGCTCCAACACCTTCACCTTAGCCTTCAATTGAGCTCTATGTAGTTGTGTGACGACTTTGATACCATGAAAACAAATAAGAGGGAAGAGAGGTGAAGCACTCAAGAGTGCACATACATCAAAAGTCATGGAGACTTGAGAACGCAAAGAGAGGTAAAGAACTCAAGAGCACACATACATCAAAAGCAATGGAGACTTGAGAACATAGAGAGATAGGACTGAAATATTCTTCTTCTTCTTCTTTATTTTTCCACACAAAAGAACTAAGTTTACTACATGATAAAATACTAATATGAAAGTACAACATATGTATACGCGGTCACTATGTGTGAAAGCACTAAGGAAAGAAGAGGTGGCACAATGAAGGTGCCATAACCAAGGATGGACTACTTTGAACTAAGTGAGTTGAAGTGTTGAACACCTCGTTCTTAAATTTTCTTTTCAAAAGTTGGCATGCCCAAAAGCTGCCACCATCCAATTCATACATATATTTTATAACAACTAACATTTAACTACCTTCAATTGCTAGCTTGTGTTCCAATCCCACTTAACTAGGTGGCCCATGTGCAAAGTGCGACCTTGTTTTTCGGTAGCTCCAATTGATGTCACCTCAATAATGATCCATTCCAATTGGAACATGAAGTTCCACATTGTGTCAAATATTGCGATTAGCTGTGTGTTGATGCAAGAATGTCAAATGCACATGGAGAAGAAGGATTAAGCCTAGCAGAAAATGTACTCAAAACATTTCCGAAGGATTAATGCTTTTAGCTACATTAATTTAATTTAGGCATGGATATCCACAATGCGTAACTATAATATGTTTTGATTATTTTTATGATTGCATTATGATTTAGTAATATTATGTAAGAGCCATGCAAATTGTAAGATCTCTTGGAGTTAGATAAGAAGACACGTAATTAGATGAAGTTGCAAGCATCAAGTTTCAATTCACTTTTGATAGAATTGGTCCAATTAACCTAAGATATATATATCATGAGGACGTGAAATTTTGATTTCTTTAATTAAAATTTGGATTAATTTTTAATCAAATGTTTAAGTATGTGTTGCATATGTGAAGTGCAACTGAGATTATTTCACATTTACAGGCCAAGGAATTGAGGAAATCAGTGGATGTCAAAGGTAAAAGTTGTCTTAAGTAATATTGCACAGATACTAGAGGTGGTAACTAGTGCCAGAAATTGTCCTAAGACATTTTATTAGTCATAATTGGTGACAATAGGGATTTGATATTTAATGTTACTTGATGCCAATTCATGGGCTAAAGAAGAATCGGGAACACTTGGGAGATGAATTGGCCTAACCAATTTAATTGTTGGTTGGTTAGACTAATTTTTTGGTCACTGAAATAATTATTAAATTAATTTTAAAATTTCAATTCTAAAAATTAATTTAATAATGCAAATAATAATGGGAAATGGGATCAGAATGCAGCCACTTGGCAAAACTTACCCATGCAAGTGGAAAATATGTGTTTGAGGCTTGAGAGAGAGAGAGAGAGAGAGAGAGAGAGAGAGAGAGAGAGAGAGAGAGAGAGAGAGAGAGAGAGAGAGAGAGAGAGAGAGAGAGAGAGAGAGAGAGAGAGAGAGAGAGAGAGAGAGAGAGAGAGAGAGAGAGAGAGAGAGAGAGAGAGAGAGAGAGAGAGAGAGAGAGAGAGAGAGGAGGGTCATTCTAGCCTTGCAAGCTAAGAGAGGCTGAGAGAATGCTACCATAGCTGCTACAATAGTTGACAAACCATTTTCAGCTAGTAAGAGACTCTTCGGAGCTAGTAGCATGCCCTAAAGAGACTACAACAATAGCCCAGGTGACAGTAGTTTAAGGGTTGTTTCAGCTAGAAAAACCATCAATGGAGTTAACTTTCATGGGTGTCTAGATAGCGCATCAACAGATTTCTTCCACCATCTTCTCATAATGGGAGTTTGAATTTTCTCTCTCTTTAGTATTCTATCACATTCTTGAGCCATTTCCTAGCCTTGCTTCGAAGATCTCAACATTCTAATCCCTAGGGGTTGAGAAATTGCATTTTCCTCTGTTATAAACCCTTACTATAAATAACGGTTTGATAGCAACCTCGGGAATCGTACTAGGAGATTGAAGCCTTAAGACTTGAATTTTCAGGGCTGAGAATTAATTCCCAAGATTTAATTGAGGGGCCAGCCAACATTCGAATTTGGAGCAAATTTCATTTCCCAAGGAGTCCATGAAGGCCAATTATTGAAGCAAATGAAGGTGCAAATCAATTTGAAGACTTGCTAGTCATTGATGTACTTATAGTCTTTCTTCACACCCTGGAGAATGACTTGCAATATCTCTTCCTCTTTGGTAGTCCCACCTAGTGCAATTAGTTCATCTACAGACATTATTGGCTATTTGAAAGATTTGAGGTGAGAAACCTATCTTGGAGCCATGTTGCACCTAGCTACAGTGTGGGGAAGGAGACCCCACTCCCCCCAATAAGACCTCATCGCATTGCAATTAGATTGTTTTTTGAGAGCATTAGGCATTTGTGGCCTTTGAACATTATTGGCCATTTGAAAGATTTGAGATGAGAAACCTATCTTGGAGCCATGTTGCACCTAGTTCCAATGGGGGGAAGGAGACCCCACTCCCCCCCACTAAGACCTCATCGCATTGCAATACTTAAGCGTATGTAGGGTTAGTGGAATACACCTTAAGTGTTACAAGCACTATGTGAAAATATAGTTGTAATATGGGTTTAATAGTGTTGCTGCTGCTCATTGGTTGGCATGATCCGGATCACATGAATCTTCTTCTCGAAGGCAATTGAGGCCTCTTGTTTGACATGCTAATTGTTTTCCTTTTCCCTACAAGCACAATATGTGATTTGGAGGGCAATTTTTTTCAAATATAAGCCCACTGCCTCTCTATGCATTGGGTGCAACATGATCCATTTTTCCCAATAAAATTAGAAGATTCTCTCATGTGTATATGCACGTGCACGCACATGCACATGCTCTCGAGTTGTGCACACACCTCATCTACATTGTCAAAGCATGTCCACCTTCTCTTGATGTCACTCCTTCCCCACATGCAAGTGTAATGGCTACCTATAGCTCATCAAATGTTAGTGATTACGTTTGTGTTGCTCTCCCTCTTACTCTTGGAGGGCAGCCCCTCCTTGCAATTGTATGCTACTGGTGACAACAACTTGGCTGTCCAGCTCTAGGTTGAGGAGGCGAGTAAGAGTCCTTGGGAGACTCATCAAGTCATTGCTCTCTTTCCTACAAACAACGATCCAAAATAAGGTAAGAAGGGGATATAAAGTGGCCATAATAAAAATTAAGAGAGGGATTTCTTACCATCAATTCCATTGGCAATTGCACAATTGCATTTTCCTTGAAGTCAATCTTAGTATTACCTATGCCACATGCCTTCACACCTCTTGGATTCACAATGTTGACAAGAACTCCCACTCATCTAAGGAGCAAGCTTAGGGAGGGAAATGTCTAATTTACTAAACCTTCTCCTATGCTTTCATGAATGTCAAAAAGGGTGACATGATCTTGTCTTTTGAAATCCCATGTGGCCATGATGGAGGTTTTTATACTTCTTGTAGATATATTGCTTCCTACCTTTCTTGCCATCAAATACCAATTGTGATTTACGAAAACGAGAGAGAGAGAGAGAGAGAGAGAGAGAGAGAGAGAGAGAGAGAGAGAGAGAGAGAGAGAGGACACATTGGGATAGAAGAGAGAGGGAGAGAGAGTGGGAGGGAAAGATTAGGATAGAAAGGTGAGAGAGAGAGTGTGTGTGTATGAGAGAGAGGACATATTAGGATGAGAGAGAGAGAGAGAGAGAGAGAGAGAGAGAGAGAGAGAGAGAGAGAGAGAGAGAGAGAGAGAGAGAGAGAGAGAGAGAGAGAGAGAGAGAGAGAGTTATGAAAATGATTTGCAATGTGGATAGAGGGAGAGGAGGAATTCTTTTATAGGAAAAGGAGAGAGAAAATGGGGGAGAAAGAGTGGTGAGTGTTAACCCCAGTGCAAAGAAAGCAAAAGGAAAATTTAAAAGATATAGGGCAAGGCAAAAAAAGGCCGCCCTAGCTTAAGAAATGGGAGGAAAAAAGACTAAAAGTGCAAGGAAAACCTTAAAAGTTCAAAGCAAGCACAAAAGAGGAAAGATACATTTTAAATATAAAAGCACACTCTAAATCCTTGTAAAAGAGTGCCAAGCTCCCTCCTGTGCAATTTGTAAATGTAGATGGGCATGGGTGAAGGTACAATGCAAATAGGAAGGAAATAGAAGAAGAGGATCTAGGTTAAGATGGCCGGTCATGTAAAAAGGGATGGGTGCCCAAAGGGGATTAGGGTTAGGATTTTGTATAAAAGGAAAAAATCAAATGAAGAAGCTCATTCTCGTGTGTGGAAAAAACTAGCTCTCCTCTTTTCTTCTTCTTCTTATTCTTGCTTACTTGAGCTTGTGCTCAAGAGAGGGAGTGTGAGGGAGTGAGTGTGTGAGGGTGAGGGACTATGGTGGAGAGGCTCTCCATATTCTCCTCTCTTCTTCTTATTGTCTTCTCTTCTCTTGTCTCACACATGATAATGGAGCATAGAGCTTGGAGCTTGAGGATTGAGCTTGCTTAAGTTTGCACCTTGGATCGTGGAGCTACCAAAGTGCTTAAGGTAGGAGGCAACTCGATCGACCATAGAGGTAAGCTCACTACACTCATAGGTGTGAGAGCGTGTATGGCTATATCAAAGGTAGCCATTGCACTTGGCTTGAAACTCTTGAAGCAATAAGTGGTCAGTGAGTCTTGGTGGTTGAGAGAGAGCTCCCACATTTTGGTTCCATTATTGAGACCAACAGATCCAAGCTTTGAGTGCTTGCACACTTTAAATCGAGCATTGAAGTAGGGTTTTCCCGAACTGGTGCTTGAGATAGGTAAGAAGCAAGGGAGTTGAAGAGGTATTCGATCTCCTTTGCAAGTAAGTTTTTTTGGTTTTTTGGATTTAGGGAAGTAGATTGGAGTAGTGTAAGTTATTACTTGTGATTTGAATGCATTTAAGTAAGAAAAAAATAAAGAAAAAATAGAGAAATACATAGCATGGTGTTTGCTGTAATAGTAGGCCCAAAACAAGGAAAAAAGAAGGCAATGAGAGCTTTGATTCCTGCAACCAAGTGCATTAGGAGGCTATAGGTGAGTTTTTTAATTTGTTGACACATTGTTTGATTCTAGAGCTTGCCAGAGACTAAGAGGAAGCATCGAGTGTGATAGTTGAATTTTCATCGAGTTTGCACATATTTTCACCGTCGTTGTTGGGTAGTCCGATTTCCAAAATCAAACCATCCCGTTCAGTCTAGAATCGGACAAGCCAAAATCGGATAGCCATAATCGGACAACCAAAATCAGATAGGTAGAATCAGATAGGCTAGAATCGGATAGACCAGAATCGAGATAGTCAGAATCGGATGGCCGATTCTGGGTATCGGACGGAAAAGCCTACAAATAAGATGGAAAATAGAACATCAAATTTTGACAGACTTTGACCTCACTGGATCTTGTAGATGCCAAGCCCTAGCCATAGGATACTCTAGTGGATCCCCACGTGAATGAATGGGACAATAAAGCCAATTAACTTTAGAGCTAGGATTCGACGGTCCAAAAAACGGTTGCAACACTGACCCTCAGCCTTGTATCTTGATAGAGACCCAGACTAATCAACCAAACCTACTACCCCTCATATCACATGTCTAGGATGCTATCGAGACCATAATAAACTAGCTATAGTGGTTGTTAAATACACAAAAGAATTAGAAAAGTGTATGCCACACCATATTGTTTCATTGGATTCGCACACTACATCAATTAAATATTTGACATGCACAAAAAAAAGCAGAAATCCTAATTTTGCGTAGTGTATCTTGAAGAGCACACCACTAGTGCACGTAACATTGGGATTGCCTTAAATAACAAGGAACTCACCCAAGATAAGATAAGTTGAACGAACCCACTAGTAGGAGAAGACCCTAGATAGTGAACAGTGGCCAACGATCCCAACCATTGAAGACTGAGAGACTTGAATTGTTTAGCCAATTAGGGAGGAACAACAACATGCATGATTAGGGACACAACTCTACCCAACTTGATCAATCTGATCGATGCCCTAGTTGCTCAAGAAGTTAGCAATATGTCAAGGACCAATGCCAACCTGAAAAATGACAAGCTTGGCTTGGGAGAATTCCTAGTCGATGCCTAGTAAAACTGATGACCTAGTATGACCTGCAAATCAAAATGGAGCATCATGGTAGACCCATTCGAGGACATCTTAGCCAATCTAGAGGATGAGAGAAGGTTGGCAAGGGAAGCACTGCAAAGCATCGCCACCTACAACTGAGAGCAACAAGCTCAAAAGCTGAGACAAGACATAGAAATGCGTGAAGTCCAACGTGTCTTAGCTCTCGCCAATAGAGCCAAGATAGGACCAAATGTTGAGACGGAGAGAGGCTTAGAGGTTGATCTTATGCTAGACAAGCTTCTCATGAAGCAACTCTTAGAAAACATTATTGAGATATCGAGCTCCACTCGTGATATGCCAGGGTGATCGTTGTGCATTTATGTCACCGACTTGTCAGTTGTTTGCAGATGCGTTTGGTACACCACCCATGAATAATAGCTAGATGATAGCTATCCTTATCTACTCTAGTTTGTGGCTCAGTTAGTATGCCACCTTAGTTAGTTGAGTTTGGTTTGAAACCCATATATAGGGTTCTTCTATTTCTATGTACTGGAGTTCTTTTGGCTTACACAACTAAGAAGAGGAAAACTGTTTTCAGTCTCCACCTTTGTGTGTATTCCCCCATTGTGCAAGCAAGAAAGCTACAAGTGAGACTCCTTGCTTCTCTCCCACAATCTTCACATGGTATCAGAGCCTTGTTCGTGGTAAGGAGCTCAAGAAAGCAAGCCAAGTTCACGATGTTCTGGTAAGAGGACCAGTGTTGCTTTCATTTTTCTATTTTGGGAGCAAGTCTCTGTAGGGTAGCACAGCCGGAGCCCTCGGTTACTCTATTTTTTTGATTTGAGGCCATTTTGGGGCCTGTTTTGGAGGCGGAAGTTTTCTCCACGCACTCAAGAAAAGGCCCGGTTTTATGCTGTGTGACCACTATTCTATAGGTCGGTGAAAAGTTACTGTAGAAATTGCATCGTATGCTTGTGCGCAGAGACATTGGGAGTTACAGAATCATCCTTGTTGCCTGTTGATGCAAAATTGTCACTAGGAAGTGGCTATGTGGTCAAATACCACTTTCTTCAGTTTTGCAGATTTTCCCTTGTGAGGCTGAAGCTGTGTTCTTTGCAGTGACAGAATTTTTTGCAATGTTCTGTAATGGCGTCTGATTCTCTTTCACAGATTGTCACTGAAAAGCTTGACAAGAACAACTTCCAAGCATGGAAGTTTAGAATGACAAATTTCCTTATGGGAAAAGGATATTGGGAATTCGTTGCAGGAAATGAAGAAGAACTAGTTCTTCGTGATGTTCCCAATCAACAACAAATGCAGGCATTTAAAGCATGGCATGAGAGAGCCAGGAAAGTTATGTACTGGCTGTCTATCGGTATTTCAGACTCTATGATTGTGCATATTCAAGATGCAAGTACGCCAAAGGAGGCATGGAATACTTTGTCAAAAATGTATAGCACAAATACGCAAGCCAGGAAAATGCAGCTCAAGCAAGAGTTGCACAATGTACAAAGAGAAAATATGAGCATCAATGACTACCACATGAAGGTGAAGAAGATTGCAGATGCACTTGCTTCCATTGGGTCGCCAGTGGAAGATGATGATTTAGTTTCTGTGACCTTGGATGGTCTAGGAGAGGATTATGCACAGTTTCGAACATCCATTTCCGTCCGTGAAAGATTTCTTGATTTTGAGGAGTTGATTGCTCTTCTAATTTCTGAGGAGCAGAGAAATGGTGGTGCATCTTCTTTAGGAGGAACTTCAAAAGAAGCTGTCTTCTACTCAAATGCTAGAAGAGGTAGAGGCACAGGTAGAGGAGGCCGATCTGGAGGCCGTGGTAGAAATCAGAATATGCAGCAAACTCAAGAAAACCAGTCCTATGGAAGAGGACGTGGTAACTCTAGAGGCAGGGGGAGCCAAAGAGGTCGTGGTGGATGGGAAAGAGGCCAAAATGCAAACAGCAATGTTGAATGCTACTACTGTGGTAAAATAGGTCATATGGCTAAAGACTGTTATAAAAAGCAGAATGACATCATGAATGGGAAATTGCAACAAGGGAATTATGCATCTTCTAGTAGACAGGGTGATGATAGAAATGAGCATTTGTTTATGGTGCAGCACATGAACAATTCTGTGACAAGTGCAGAAGAAAGCAATGATGTATGGTATGTTGACTCAGGTGCATCAAACCACATGACAGGTCATGCAGAATGGATGGAGGATGCAAGGAAAATGGAAAAACTAGGATTTGTGGAGATTGGTGATGATACTGCACATCCTATTGTGCAGATTGGAAAAATTCATTTGTCTATGCAGGATGGGAAAAAGAAATACCTGTCCGATGTATTTCATGTCCCGAATATCACCAAGAATTTGGTTTCTGTTGGTCAAATGGTTGAGCAAGGCTTGCAGGTCAAATTTAATCCTCATGGATGCTTTGTTGAGGATATGAAAAATAAAGGTCACTTGATAGCAAAAGGAAAGAAGAAGGGCAGAATGTTTACATTGGATGCAAACATGCTTGAATTGAGTGCAGCAATGTTTGCACATGGGACCGGCGTAGTTGCAGATACTGATATCTGGCATAAACGCATTGGTCATGTTAATGTACAACGACTTAAATCAATGCATGCCCAAAATATTGTTGCAGGATTGCCTAAATTCAAGGTTGCAGAAATGCATAAGGTATGTGAAGCCTGTCAATTTGGAAAACAGGCAAGGAAACCATTTCCTAGACATGTTCAAGAGAGTAAGAAACCATTGGAATTAATCCACTCTGATGTGTGGACTACTAAAGCTACATCTCTTGGAGGCTGTCACTATTTTGTCACTTTTATTAATGACTATAGCAGAAAAGTTTGGGTGTATTTTATGAAAAAGAAAAGTGAAGTTTTTGGGCATTTCAAAACTCTTAAAGCTATGGTTGAAAAAGAAATAGGCCTGCAAATAAAATGCCTAAGGTCAGATGGAGGGGGAGAGTACCTCTCAAATGAGTTTGCAAGGTTCCTGTAGGAGCATGGCATAAAGCAGCAATATTCATGCAGTCATACCCCACAACAAAATGGAATTGCAGAAAGGAAAAACATGCATATTGGAGAGGTATCTCGTGCCATGCTCAACGAAAAAGACTTGCCAGATTTTTACTGGGCTAAAGCAGTTGCTACAGCAGTCTACATAATGAATAGGACTCCCACTGCAGCAATACATGGGATGACTCTAGAGGAGAGGTATACTGGTAGGAAACCAGATATTTCTCATTTGAAGATTTTTGGTTGCATTGCCTATGTTCATGTGCCAGGTGAGTTGAGATCGAAGTTGGATCCAAAAGCTGAGAAGTGCATCTTTATTGGTTACTCTCTGCAGCAGCAGAAAGGGTATAGGTGCTATAACCCTTCTATTCGTAAGTTTACAGTGAGCAGAGATGTTGTTTTTGATGAGATGAGTAGCTGGTATAAACCAGTGAATGTGATTGATGATGTAGATGCACAAAATGGTAATGCTGCACAGAATTCACAGCAGTAGTCACAAAATATTAGTGGACCTGGAGCGTCCTCTAGCAGTGGTTCACATTCTTCGCCATGGACAGGCAGATTGAGATCAAGAGAATCTTCTCAAAGCAATGGAGATAGTGGTATTCAGGTATCATGAAAAGGAAAAGAGAAGGTAGATCAGCCCATGTTTGATGTGAATGCAGGTCACTCTTATGTGGATGGTGAATCCAGTGGCTCAGAACAGAGCATTGATGATGAGTTGGGTATTCCTTCTATTGTTACACCTGGAGTAAGGAAGACCAGGGATGTTTTGAGAGCACCTGGGAGTGAACCTACTTTGTGCAGGTCTACCAGAGCTAGGTATCCTGTGGATAGGCTGAAATATGATGGATTTACAGCCATTCACTATGCCTATATGGTCAAAGTGATATAGGAACCAGAACCCACTTCTTTTGAGCAAGCCATGGGAAAAGAAAAATGGGAGAAAGCCATGGATGAAGAAATGGATGCCTTGGAAGCAAATGCTACATGGGAATTGGTACCTTTGCCTAAAGGTAAGAATGCAATTGGCTGTAAGTGGGTTTATAAGGTGAAGCACAATGCAGATGGTTCTGTGAATAGATACAAGGCAAGATTAGTAGTCAAGGGGTATGCACAAACATATGGCATTGATTATAAAGAAACATTCAGTCTGGTTGCAAGGATGGCAACCGTAAGAGCAGTCATTGCTATGGCTGCATCAAAGGGATGGTCTTTACATCAGATGGATGTAAAGAATGCCTTCTTGCATGGTGATTTGCAAGAAGAGGTCTATATGGAGCAGCCACCAGGTTATGTGCATGTTGTTCATCCTAAGTTTGTTTGCAGGTTGAAGAAAGCATTGCATGGCTTGAAGCAAGCACCTAGAGCATGGTCTGACAAGATAGGACAGTATCTTGTCACTATTGGCTTTCAGATTTCCAAGGCAGATTTCTCACTTTATGTGAGAAAAACAGAGAAATGTATTATGCTACTTGTCATTTATGTTGATGATTTGATTATGACAGGTGATAGTGATGAAGATATTCTTCTTGTGAAAATGCTATTGAAGCAGAAGTTTGAGATGAAGGATTTGGGAGAGCTGCGTTATTTCTTGGGCATTGAGGTGATTAGATCACCAAGTGGGATACAGCTCTTGCAGAGGCAGTATGGATTGGACATGCTTTCCAAATATGGGATGACAGGCTGTAAGCCTATTTCAGTTCCTTTGGAGCAGAATGTGAAGCTGAGTGCGCAGATGCAGGTGAGCTTCTCGAAGACCCTACTATGTACAGATGCATAGTAGGAAGTTTGATTTATATGAATATTACCAGGCCAGATTTGAGCTATGCTATTGGATTGGTAAGTTAGTTTATGCAGGCTCCAAGGAAATCGCATTTGGATGCGGGTAGACGCATACTCAGGTATGTGAAGTCCACATTGTAGTATGGACTACTTTATGAGACTGGGGTTCAGATACAGTTGCATGGATATACTGATGCTGATTGGGCTAGTAGTATTTCTGATAGATGATCTACTAGTGGATATGTGTTCTCTTTTGGGAGTGATGCAGTCACTTGGAGCAGCAAGAAACAGCCTACAATTGCCTTGTCGAGCACAGAGGCTGAGTACAGGGGCGCAGCAATGGCTGTATGTGAGGTAGCTTGGTTGCATAAGCTACTTTATGATATGCATCGGCCTACAGACGGGCCAGTTGTCATTTATTGTGACAACATGAGTAGTATACACTTGGCAAATAACCCAGTCTATCATGCTAGAACAAAGCACATTGAGGTGCATTATCACTATGTGCGGGAGAGGGTTTTACTAGGTCTTATTGATCTAGTTTATGCCAGGACAGAGGATCAGGTAGCTGACATATTCACGAAGGCATTGGGCGCAGAGAAGCTGCGCAAGTTCAGAGACCTGCTTGGTGTGCAGGAATTGGGATTGAGCTCGAGGGGGAGTGTTGAGATATCGAGCTCCACTCGTGATATGCCAGGGTGATCGTTGTGCATTTATGTCACCAAATTGTCAATTTTTTGCAGATGCGTTTGGTACACCGCCCATGAATAATAGCTAGATGACAGCTATCCTTATCTACTCTAGTTTGTGGCTCAATTAGTATGCCACCTTAGTTAGTTGAGTTTGGTTTGAAACCCATATATAGGGTTCTTCTATTTCTATGTACTAGAGTTCTTTTGGCTTACACAACTAAGAAGAGGAAAACTGTTTTCAGCCTCCACCTTTATGTGTATTCCCCCATTGTGCAAGCAAGAAAGCTACAAGTGAGACTCCTTCCTTCTCTCCCACAATCTTGACAAACATAGCTGTGGAGCAAAGAGGAGTAGCTCTAGCGACTACATTGCTAGCAGGACTAGGAGTCACCCTGAACTCTAGGAGCTAGACCAAGATACATGTGGTTGCTAAGCAACTCGACAAATATCAGCCCGACAATGACCCATATAGCTTTGTGGAGTAGTTTGAGAAAGTATGTGAGGTTAATAGTCTCACGGACCTTACTTAGTGCGCACAAGCTTTCGGACTTTGCCTAGGAGACAAAGGACGGATGTGGTACACTAGTTTAGACAATGTTGAATGTAATGAATTTAATACCCTCAAGAGTCTCTTTATCAAGAGATTCTTTAAGGTGGGATACTCTGACGACCTCATCATTAGATTGATGAACATTAGTCAGAATGACAATGAGGATATTTGAGACTATGTCACCCATGTACGGAGTCTCTTTAAGAGAATCCCAGCCACAGAGAGTGACCGAGCAAATGAGTGGTCTCCACCATGTTCATAAGCAGAATCCAAAGCGAAAAGCTTTACAAAGCCTTGGTGAGAAACTCAAATCTGTAAAGGGATGTGCTAGCCAAGGTCTTCAAAGAAGCCATAGGAGTGGATGATCTACTCAAAGAGAGGAGCTCAAGACCCACAACTTGAGGCATCAATGCCTCTAGAACCTAAGAAAGAGCTTCGACTGTTAGTGAAAGATCCAGCCAAAGCACCCAAGACAAGGGAAAGAATGTCAATCAGAGCCAAGATTTGGCAGTTGTGAAGCTAGAGTTGGCTAAGTTGCAAGAGCTTATGAGAAGGCCTACATGACCTCATGTGCAACGTGTGCATTGCAGAGGAAACCACCTTTCGACTAAGTGCATGAATCCTAGATCCAGACCTTGTGCCAATAGCGGTAGGTTTGGCCATGATGCAATGCATTGCCGATTACCGAGGTGGTTGCCATACCCACAACCATACAATCAGTCTTACTACTACCTAGGGAGTAGACCGCCACATTACTAAAGGGGAGCTCCACTAGCTCTTCCAACACCCAATGATTCAAAGCTAGCTATCCCTAGGATGGCCATCAACCCCACAAGGATACCTAGACCACCTGGACTCATCGTGACCCATCCATCAAAAAGCGATCATCCAATACATTACGTGGAGGAGCTGAACGAGGAAGAAGCATACATAAACCCTTACGTCTCGTATAATAATGAGGGTAATCCCAACTTGATGGATTTCAAACTAGTGCTAGTGATGGCATTGGGTTGGGGAAGAGGTAGAGATCTAGGAGGATAGAACCAAGAACCCATTGCATGTTGATCACCCAAGACACATCTCATCTCAATGTCCTGAAAGGGAGCAAGCTAATCAAGACAAGACTAACTTGAGATGCTGTAACGTGTCCACCTATTGGCTGTCCAAGCACATTTTAGTGGTCCATCGAGAAACGAATCTAAGCATTGCTGCCTGGTTGGCACTCCCATGGAATGTTACAGGGTTTGTCACCTAGGGTTTCCCGAGTCCGCCTCACAATGGAACATTTGCGGCCGAACCCACTAGAATCGACCTAAAATATGGGTCCCTAGTGGTTAAGATCTCCTGACAGCATTCTAGCGTCGGGTCGCAGACATCCTACTTTACGCAGAGATGCCAAAGTCGAAGCAGATCCATGCTACACTTGGTTCAAAGAGAATGGGAAATGAGAGGGATGCGCCTCTCAACCTCTCTACCCGTAGGGCATAGTCCCATTCTGGTCCTCTAAAACAACATGAATCAGGTTCTAACCTAACCATACCTAAAGGTCAAATGATGGTAAAACCTTGTGAGAAGCCTCCCAATTTTTTGGAACCACCCTGCCATAGGGCAAACCCGTCAGGGGTTCTGCCCACCCGTTTTCCTTGATAGCTTTAGTTTTCTAATTAGGTCCCATCACATTTATGATGACATTTACAATTAGCTTCCTTAATTAGGCCTTTTAGGGAACATGATTCATTTGCGTAATTTATAGCACTGACACGAAAATAAAACAAGCAGTCCTTTTGACAAACAAGTTCCTTAACTTATCTTCAAGTTAATCTTTGTCTCTTGCCCATACAGGAGAATTATGTATCCCTTCTATCCAACAGAAATACCTGGTCCAAATCACATGGAACCATAATTTCCATCCTTTATCTAGAATAGGATCTTCCAATGCCTTGGATGTTGGGCTCACGACAGTCTACAATGCCATTCCAATCTAGGCAAGGGGCGTCCAGAGCTCCATTGACCCAAAGTGACCTAGGAGAGTGAGACACAACTTCTGTGGTTCGTCTTTTCACCACTTGACCTCCGGCTCGTGAATCAAGCAGTGCTCTCTTGGGGTAATCCACAATGCAATCTTGAAGATGATCCACCCTTGCAAAATATCCTTCCTTAATTAATCCAATTAAGAATCAAGCATAATCAAGGCAATCAACCCTAATATCATCTTCCAAGAAAACATTTATTTATTCCCTTGGAAACTTGTCATTACAGACCCTTGCCATGCATTTACCATGAAACACGAGCACTTGGAATAATAATCCAAACCACAATCCAACAATCAATTGATTGTAAAAGCATTTAGTGTGCTGTTTGATTAACCAAAAAAACAATAGTATTCTTTTCCAAGAATTGCAAGAACAGACGAGATAACATTTCCATTGCACAATTGCTTGGAACCAAAGAGTAAAATTTACTTAACATTTCCTTCTTTTGGCTAAGGCATATGCTAAGGGCTCAAATACTATACACGATGTAAGTTCTATAATTTCAATGCGAATTAATCAATCTAGCAAGAGCATTTATGCCTCTTCTTTAAGTGACATTTATCTTTTAGCCTTTCCCTACTATGTAGCATTTTCTCTTGGCTTTATCTTCCTTTCTCCTAAGGCAAGGAGTCACGTGTCATTGATGTAATCTCTCCCATGTATGTACCATCTATGTGCATTTGCAAACCTTAAACAATATTGTCCTAGGTAAAGATTAATTGAAGACTCATTGATGCTTAATACTTTAGAGTCCCATATACTTCTTATGCTATGCATGGATTCATCGCATAACAACTAGGTGCAATTTAACTCCCCTTGATACAAGCACTTCGCAAACTTCATCTTTGAATATTTGAGATGCAATTTATCCTTTTCAATGAGCTATTCTAGCACAACAAAGTATGGAGCCTAACGTATCTCATGCGAGAATCAAAGCAAGCATCTATCAATTTGGAAATACATTACTTATGACTGGTTCCGCAGTTGGATTGACAATGATGCATTGGCCCGAAGCTTTGTTGCTGGTTGTAGGATTTCCATCCACATGTGGCATTCTTCGCTTGGGGGCCATCGTCCGCAAATAGATTTGAGAGACGAGGAAGGAATGAATTTTGAGATGGAAGAGCATAAGAGAAGATGGCAAATATCGGGATAGGGGGAATTGAGCTAACTCTCTCCCTTGTAGCCTCTTGGGGTCTCCTCTCTCTCTCTCTCTCTCTCTCTCTCTCTCTCTCTCTCTCTCTCTCTCTCAAGATCCTTCTCACAATCTCTTGGAGGGGTATCCTTCTACCTTTCTCTCGAAGCCTCTCGGGGTCTCCTTGTGCTTCCTTGTGCCTCCCCATGCCTCATATTTATAATGAATTAGAGAAGAGGGGTTGTGTGGCTGAGAACAAGAGTTCTTGGTGGAGGGGAACTTGGAAAAATCAATGATCTGATGCTCAAATCATAAATCCGATGGTTCCATGGGTTAAAACTTCAAGACACTTGGTTAGAAATCTTTTTGATCACTCCTTCTTTTTCTCCCTGTTCGAAGTGCTGTTCATTGCTTGTAGACTGCGATCGCAGCGCATGCGATTTTACCAATCTCTTTTCTTTTTTTATTTTTACAAAATATCCAAAACTAGCTAAAACATCATTTGCCTTTTAAAAAAAATAATATGATATCCAATTCTAGAAATCTCCATATATTTTTAGGATAATATCTAAAATATGCTAGTTTTTGCCCAAAAAGCTAATATTTTTGGACCATCCATACTATACACATTAACACTAATGATTAATATGACTCGTAACTCTCGTTCATGTTGTAACTTCTGTGAAGGGTGGCTACGGTCCTTGTCAATCCGAGAAAAATATCGAATTATGACTCTTGGTTGAAAATCAATAATTATTAACATTAGTTAGTTTTTGACTTTAGTTAGTAATCTTACTAACTTATTAATTGACTAACTAACTTTTGAACTAACCAACTAATTTTTAATTGTGTGGAAATATTGCAGATGCCCTGAGTGTGGAATCACACACTTGTATGTCGAGTGCCCTAGGCAGAAACCATCCACTGGTTCAACTATCATGCTATCTCTATAGTACCATTGGGACTATTTGGAGTTGAAACACTTGACGGCAAAGCCACACCAATTCCATTGAATGTCATGACCCAAGCACAGGAATAGCACGCTAGTATTTCATTACTAGGACCTACCAACCTTGATGCAGCTCCAATAGGGGAGAGAAGCCATAGAAGGAGGAAAAATAGGGATGAGACGAGGATTATGCTTAAGACAAATAGTGCCACCACGTTACTAGAGGGGAAGCAAGTCACAGGCGCAAAAGCAGAGACATCTACTCCTAAGACAATAGAAAAGGAAAGTGCCAAGGTTGGAGAATATCCCGATCCGAGGCACTAATTAGAAGTGGTTGATAAGGTTAAGGAGTGGGTGGGAAAAGCCCAAGCGCACCTAAAAGATATAGAACCCATCATGGAAGACGAGATCGATGAGCTCTCTATCGTGAGCATATCAGTCTCACCTACTCGATTCAAATCAAGAGACGCATCCACACCCCATGTAACACCACATAGATAGAGCCTAGATGCCACAAGTGGGTAGACTGCCCAAGATATTTGGAAAAAGAGCCTAATAAAAAGCAAGTAGTTGGAAACTTGCTCACGACATTGATATCAACCCTTGACCCTACCTCTAGGAGAGCTACTTAGGCAGAACCCAATGCTATGGCAAGAGCAGTGAGTAGAATGACATTACGAGCTTGGCATTACCGACTTGGTTGACCACGATGCAGTAACATACATACCAAGCTTAACCTTGAACTTATGCCTAGGCCTTTGCACGTGAATACTTTTTGGGAAGGCATAGAGATGCACACAGTCTTTCTTGTCAATGCATTAGGAGATGCTACAAGAAAGGGAATTGTAGACATAAGAGCAGGAGTCAGTGTACTCAGCCATGCAATCCTGTAGGCTCGGGGTAACCCACCCATGGAGACCACATGGTTTAATGAAGCAATGGCACTTGCCTACCTACACATATCAGTGATTTCCCAAAAGACACACGTCTTTGATATGTACTCATTGATGAGAGAGGTGACTGTAACATCCTCATGCATGATCATTGGACCCTCATTGGTCAGCCCCAATTGTAGCCTACCAACACTAAACTCAACCTATTTGGAGGACAGTCCTACTCATTGCTGGGAATGCAAAATATTGGTCTCTATCAAGACTAAAAGCCTACCTATGATCTTCTATGTGATGCCTAACACCAAGGCCTTTGGAAAGGAATCACCGCTAGGACGCGCATTCAAGAAACAAGCACACTACTTGCAGTGCATTCACCTTGCCATTCGCAATGTTCGGATAGTGATAGATTTCAACAAGGGTAGCATAGCTTCATCAAAGTCTGCAATGCCACTAGTGGAGGAACCTAATGCAAGGTCTAAGGAGGGGGGTCATAACTTGTTCCATCCTGCTAAGACAAGTTGGCTCTGCAACCTAAAGGAGACACATCTAAGACCACTGACCAGGAGCTCAAATGGGAGCCCAAAAATGACAACCCACAACCGCCTAGAAGCCAACCCTCAACAAACCTGTGACCACAGAATATCACGTCCTAGGCCTAGGAGGCAAAGCTGGCACTACCAAAGTAGATGAATAGTCAAGCCGCAATGGGTATCCAAAGACCTATTGCACGCTCAAGGCTACTGTGAAGTAAACAACTAGATTTGGTTGCCCAAGACTAGGAACGGTAAGTGTGCTCCTCAATCCAAGCCCTCCAGCCCATCTCCACAAAGCGATGAGCTAATTAGGGATGAGAAATCCATTGCCTCAAAAAGCACCAAATCCATAGAACCTCATGGAGTCTATCAACCAAATCCACAACTAGCCGACGAGCCTAGGCCAACTCAACCTAACACTTCTAGTGTCCCAACTGCTCCACAAGCCGAGACCAATACATCAACCAAGCTGCAGGACCAATCTATCATACAAGTGGTTGACAGACACCCCATTGAACCACCCATGAGGTAGGCATCAGTAGTTGAGCTATCAAGCTTCCAACCAAATCCCAACCTTCCATAGACCTTGGACCCTCCTATAAGTATAAATCTATCCTTACGTTGGCCATGGACTTGGCCACAAATACAGGGGACAAATTAGTCACCTGCATTTCAGATGCTTGGATGCTACATTCACCACACTAGCCAAGAACTATGAACATCCGATGGACTTAGGCCTCCTCGATGAGACATTAGCAATGGAAGTGCACTCCTTGCCATGCACTTGGGAGGACTATGAGTTCGTGTTCATTCAAAAATTCCTAAGGTAGCCTAGGAATTGATTGACAATGAGATCTCTCGAGAGCAAGCTTGCACACAATGATTGATCACATCATATCGCATGAGCAAAGTCTCTGCAAAACAGGCCAAGAGCTAGAAGAGCTTACAAAGCTAACCAACTTTGACTCTTCCTTTTTGCAAAAATGGTATGATCTACCCCTCCAATGGGGACAAGAGGCCTGCCAAATCATGACCAATGCCGAGAAGATGTGCAATCAAAAATACTAAGTACGACCCTACCTATGTGGCTCCTACCTCATTCGGAGTCTTGGCCATCACGTGCAAACAACCTTTAGAGGAATATGTCATGGCCCACCCCTATTTTGATCAAATCCTGACCAAGGAAGAACTACATATTGCTAGGAGGATGAACTTCGGTGACTTTCTCACTAATGTCATGACCTACATTACGTAGGTAGGCATTAGACCTCATGACATGGACTATCATGCCCACTTGGAGTATAACCCAAACTTCTACGATTGGCTCATGATGAAGTAAAGTATAGCAAGCATGTGCTTAAATGCCTTTAACCCTTTATCCTTCAATCCTAGAAAGGATTTTCATCATTCTCAGGGGAGGAGGGGGTAAGATGGAAAAGAAAACATGACTTGAACTTCAAAACTTCAACCAAATTTCAAAAGCAAAAAATGTTAAAAGAAAAAAAAAGGAGAGATGAATAAAGGAAACTTGTACTTCAATAAAATCTTTTATGGAATTCGTGCTTGGAATGTGTGGATTGCTTGAAATCTAAAAAGTTCGCATTTCTTATTGAAACAATTGCACTATTCCATAATATTTGATCTTAAACTTTTGTCTTTTTTGCAAAAAGTACTCTCAAAGGAGCTAATTGTAAGCTATTGGGCCATAACAGGAACTCGAGATGGCATGCCAACTTCCATTCTCAGAGGAAGAGAAATAGATACTGATTCACCACTGAAACACCAACTAAAGTACATCAACGTCAAAAATTTGAGAGAGTTGGTGAACAAGGAAGGTGTGATGAGATAAATAGTCGACCAATGCAATCTCCACAAATACATGGAGAAGCTTGGCCAAAAAATCACGACAGATGCATAGAATTCCTAAGAACTTTCAACGAAAGAAGAAACATTAACATGGTGGCCATCAAGCACCCCACCATTTGCCTGCAGGTTAAAATGGTCTACATCCTTTTCTCAATCCAAATATTTAATGCTCTCATGAACAAAATAGGTATACCATTGTTGGAGGGTCTTGCAGCCAATGACTTAAATGAGGAAAATTAAAATTCCTACATTCGAAAGACAATACAGACATCAGGAAAGGTACTAGCCACAACACCAAGGGTGGTAGAAAACGAGTCTCCAGCTACCATAGTAGAGTCCGAGAGGAAACAACCTGCCTCCAAGGCTTTGATTGTAGGATTTGAAGGAGTTTTAATTGCCATAATTCGGGAAGCTATGGGGGAGGAGGAAAGAGAAGTAGAAGAGAAGACCCCAAAGCCATCACCAATCCAAGAGGAGCATTGCTCTCCCACCTCAATAAGCCCAACCATCTCACTTTCAATAGGCACGAAAACATGGAGAGAGTTACTAATAAAACGGAGAATGAACAACCATCTCAACAACAAGAGCGAGAGGACAATAAGTGATGAGCAGCAAAGCTCAAAAATTGTCAAGTCAAGGGGAGATAAAAATATCACTATCAAAATACCCATAAGAAGAACTGGATCCTACTCCAAAGAAAATAGAGAGTTGCAAAGGGTAGAGGAGGAATCAAAGAGACTAAAAGAATGAGTGCATGAACCAAGCCCCCTCTGTGGCTACAACAAGCATAGTTAGAAGAGCTAAGGGCTCCATGCCAAGCCATGCATTCCTTGGCAAATCTCTTAGGCCTCGTCGAAATGTAACTACTGTAGAGCATCAAGATGATGTCTAGCGTGCTCCCTCCCAATACATCTCCAAAAAAAAAGAGAAAGAAAAAGAAAAGACCCACACAAAGTAAAAGGAAAGGAACAATGAGCTTTTCCATGTATATCAGAGTACCACAAACACTACACCTAGCGGTTGTCAAGTTAGGCATGTTTGGTGGCCTTGGTTAGTCGCGGCTCCGTGTCTAACCACCTAGTTCTTCCTATCCCCCCACTTCACACTTAGGACACATCAAGGGTAGAATACACCTAGAGAGTTTGCTCTCACCTATGGTTGGATTTGTCTCCCTAAGTCACATCCACAATGCCTCCCCTGTACACAAACTAGGTCCTCAAGTGTGGAACAAGACCACAGGCTTCCCTGAGGTTCGTCGACCCAACTCCTAGTTTCACTAGCACAGAAACCATACATCATTGCACAGTGAGATATACACACCCCCAGGTAGTGCACTTCCTTTTTCTTTTTCAAGTATACTCAACAATGGTGATCAACCACTGACATTGAAGGCCCCCACTACCCAATCAACTCTATTCTCAGCCTCCCCAATCTATCATCCAATTTTGATGCTTCTTCTCTCCATCCAATCTCCATAAAGCCCCATTCGACCCACATGGCAATCCTTCAACCACCCAATCCCTCATCAACAAGTCCAACAAGTGCAATGGGACTGGCACTCGGCTAGGAGGGGGGTAATGTTAGCCCCAGTGCAAAGAAAGAAAAAAGAAATTTTAAAAGATGTAGGGCAAAGTGGAAAAAGGTAGCCCTAGCTGAAGAAATGGGAGGAAAAAATGTCAAAAGCACAAGGGCAACCATAAAAGTTCAAGGCAAGTGCAAAAGAAGAAAGGCACATTTTAAAAATAAAAGCATACTCTAAATCCTTGTAAAAGAGTGCCAGGCTCCCTCCCATGCAATTTGTAAATGTAGACGGTGGGAATGGGTGAAGGCACAATGCAAATAATAAGGAAATAGGAAAAGAGGACCTAGGCTAAGATGGTTGGTCATGTAAAAAAGGATGGGTGCCTAAAGGGGATTAGGGTTAGGGTTTTGTATAAAAGGCAAAAAGTGAATGAAGAAGCTCATTCTTGTATGTGGCCAAAACTAGCTCTCCATATTCTCCTCACTTCTTCTTCTTCTTCTTCTTCTTCTCTTGTCTCGCATATGACAATGGAGAATAGATATTAGAGCTTGAGGATTGAGCTTGCTTGAGCTTGTACCTTGGATTGTGGAGCTACCAAAGTGCTCGAGGGAGGAGGAAACTTGATTGAGCATGGAGGTAAGCTAACTACACTCGTAGATGTGAGAGCGTGTACGGTTATGTGAGAGGTAGCCATTGCACTTGGCTTGAAACACTTGAAGCAATGAGCGGTTCATGGCTTTTGGCGGTTGAGTGAAAGCTCCCACAATGAGAGAGAGGGGGAAGAGAGAGAGTATGCGATATGTGCAATTTTTCCTCACCAAGAAGGGATCATTGGCAACCCCTTATTGAGTGAAAATTGAAGTCACAAGTCCTAGGCCCCGATAAGGTGCTGTTGGTGACCTCTTCTTGGCAAGAGTAAATTTCACATATCACATGCTCTCTCTCTATCTCACCCTATCTCTCATCACTCTTTCTCTCTCTCATCATTGCAAACGACCCCTTCTTGGAGAGAGAGAGATAGAGAGAGCATGTGCTATGTACTATTTTTAATTGCTAAGGAGGGGTCACGGATAGCCCCTTATCGAGCAAAAAATAAAGCCACAAGTCCACTTGTGGCTTTATTTTTTGCTCGAGAAGAGGCCATCGATAGCTCCTTCTCGAGTGAATAAAAATTCACAAGTCCACTTGTGGCTTATTTTTCTCTCGAAAAGGGGTCATTGGTAGCCTTGGTCAAGTGAAAAAAGAAGTCAAGTCTGAGAATAGAGGAAATGGGGGGAAGGGGGAGAGAGAGTAAAAGAGTGATGAGAGAGAGAGAGAGAGAGAGAGAGAGAGAGAGAGAGAGAGCATGTGATACACACTATTTTTTCTTGCGAACAAGGGGTCACCGAAACAACCCCTTGTTGGGTAAACAATAAAGCCACAAGCCTAAGAAGGGGTTGTCGATAGCCCCTTCTCAGGTGAAAAATAAAGGCACAAGTGGGGTTGCCAATAGCCCCGTCTTAGGTGAAAAATAAAGCCACAAGCCCAAGCCGATATCCCCTTCTTGAGCGGAAAAAAAAAAGCCATGCCAATCTTTCATCTCTTCAAGGAGAGAGAGGTAGAGAGCAAAACCCGAGCAAGGGTTGCTGGCAACCCCTTTTGAGCAAAGAGAAATTCCACAAGTCCCATACTTCACTCTTAAAGGACCCATGTAAATTTTTTCTACCGAGAAGGGGCTACAACGCTCCTTGTTGTTCAACAAAAAATAATTCCATGTAACGTTCTTTCTCTGTGAGAGGGAACTTGTGCAATCATTCTTTGCACTGTCGAAGAAGGTGCTGTTGTGGGACAATCTCTTCCCAACAGAAAAAATACACATATTGTTCTCTCTATGTGCATATGCATATATATATATATATATAAAATTTAGTTAATCTTAATTATAATAATATAAATTACTATTTATTATTAGATATAATTATTTGTATTAATATTAATATAACAAGTATAAGTATTTATTAGTTTGTATGGAGGTTCAAAATTTTTAATTTGACCCATCTTCACTCACTCACTCACTCACACACACACACACACACACACACACACACTCTCTCTCTCTCTCTCTCTCTCTCTCTCTCTCTCTCTCTCTCTCTCTCTCTCTCTCCCCCTGTGTCCATTGATTGTGTCATGCCCACCACCACCGCCATTGTCGTCCGTTGCCATGAGTTCCGCTGTTGTCGCCGGTTCCATTGCCTCTCTCTCTCTCTCTCTCTCTCGCTCTCTCTCTCTCTCTCTCTCTCTCTCTCTCTCCTCCCCTTTCTCTCTCCCCATTTAAGCAGTAATATTTTGTGTTTTCTTCATTTTTGTTTTACTTTCCTAAAGTTTATTAAGTATCTCAATTTTTAAATTAATATTTTAATAATAGATAGTCTATTGATTAATATTATATATATTAATTATTTAGTTTATAGATACTAATTAGGTTATTAATTTATTATTTAATTGATATTCATTAGTTTGTTAACTTATTTTTAATTGATTAACTAGTTTATTAATACCAATTAACTTAATAATAATAAAATTCAATTAATTAGTCAATATTAGTGTGTATTAATTACAAAGTTTTTAACTATCACGTCATATTTGAATTTGCTATTATAAATAAATTAATGGATATTACTTAGTATTAAATAATGAGTTTATTGATATCAATTAGTTTGTTAAATTTTTAATTGATTAATTAGTTATTTCATTGAATAAGTTTATTAATATCACTTAGCTTGATAGTATTATTCCAATTAGTTAATATTAATGAATAAAAACCAATTCATTATCTAATATTATTTTATATTAATTACAAATTTACTTAATATCAATTAATATTTTAATTTGGTACTATAAATCAATTAATGGATATTATTGAGTATTATTTAATGAGTATTTAAATGTTGAGTATACTAATATTAACTAGTCTAAATCAATTATTCATTAATTAGTTAATTTATATTAATTATCATATTAAATAGTAAATGGATATTTATTAATTTATTATTAAGATTATTATTTTAACTAGTTAAAAATAGTATTAACTAGTATAAATTAATTCATAATTTAAATTAATATTAATTAATTTATCGATTAATATTAATTAGTTTATTAACTAATTATTTAACCAATAGTTAATTAGATTATCAATTAAATAATATCAATTATATTATTAATTGATTTATCAAAAATTTGGCTTAATTAATTAATTAATACACATCAACTAGTTTATTATAATTAATTAATTTCTTAATATCACTTACTTTATATTGATAGTATATTATTTAGTTGATCAATTATTTATATTAATTAGTGTTAATTAATAGATATATTATTAATAATTACTATGTATTAGTATATTAATTAACATGTGAGCATAGTAATCAATTAGTATAAAGTAATATCTTAGTATATTAATAATAATTACTTTATTTATTGATTAATATATTAGTACTAATCAATTCATGAAAATCAATATGTTAGTCTAGTAATATTAATTAATCAATATAATAAATAGTATGTTAGTTATATGGGATTTTCTTAAGGGGATGAAGAGAGAGTGTGAGTACATGTGGGTTAGGATCATTTTTCTCTTCAACAAGTTGTTCATCCTAAGTTATTGAGTGTTTTACGATTTTCCATTCTTCATTTCCACAGTAATGGAGGAAAGAGCAGAGAGGAGGATATGGTGTCCCATCTCAAGGCAAGGTTGATAGTGGATTATGATCCCGTTATCGTAAGTGATTGCACAACTTTTTGCCAATCTCAAGGACAGACTTAGGAGGTTATTTTGCTCCATATTAGTACTCATGTGTATACATATGAAAGTTGTGCCAACTGGGATGTTAAACTTAAACTGTTGATTTGGTTCAAAATTTCATAAACAACAACGAAAAGTATCATGGAGAAAATAACATACATTGAAGTAAGGGAGTGTGTGATATTATATTGCCCATTGATTGATGTTGCAAGCCTGATTGAGCAACCATGTGCAATTATGCTTTATAAAGCAGACTCAAGTCTACAGGCTTTAACAAGGTAGGCCTTTGTAGGGATGTGATTGTGAAGATAAAGTTTGGTTGTGTGCCTTGCAAAGGTGACATGAGGATGTAATGAATTTCTTGCATTATCTTGAAACATCCAAGCTCTACTTATGGTCCCTTGTTGTAACTTATGCTAAACACACACACACACACTCTCGTTCTCTTGCTCAAGGTGAGGATACAATCACTTTTATGAGAATATGTAATGTAGTGATGAAATGAATAAGGAAACATTATAGCCATTGATGGAATATCTTTTGTATACTTAATCCTTTTGCTAAATCATACTATAATGGTATACAATCTTAATTTGTTAGATTAATTGTTTGTTACATTTAGAACTTGGTTCACATATTCCAAACGATACATTTTATGGTCTTATGGCATTTTTGGTTCTCTTTATACAAATGAGGAAGTTGATCAGAATAATATGTTTTAACATTGGTAACATCAAAAGTTTGATCGCTTATACATAAATAATGATGCATTGGATCACATGCTCCATCTCTCCACCTATAAGGAAGAAGATAGGTGCATGCAATTAAATATGACTCAAGGTTTAAATACACTTATACTTAATTTTGCAATATGTGGCATCTCAAAATGAGGCGATGTAGCCCCATTCCGCCATGTGCACCCAAATCAACCACACTCCCTCTACCTTTGACATGGGGGATATGTGAAGCAAAGAGGACTCTATTTCCAACACTTTTTTTGAGAGGAAAAAGAAAAATAACATTTTGTATAGTCTAGCACGTATGATCACCATGATAGAGATTGAAGAGCATGAGAAGAACTACAATGTTGATGAAGAATACCTATGAGAGGTAGGTTAATAAATAAACTTACATATAATAAGAAATTGCACCCGCCATCTCTACCTTGGCTCCACTAAGATCCAAATGTGTGTGTGTTGAAGATGCCTTGGCTCTCTCTCTCTCTCTCTCTCTCAGAGTGTCTCTCTGTCTCTCTGTCTCTCTGTCTCTCTCTCTCTAATGAGCACACCAAGTCTCCTTGTTAGTCAACATGCATGCATGCACACATGTGCACGCACATACATGCATGGCACCCCCCCCCCCCCCCCCCCCCCCCAAAAAAAAAGAAAAAATCCTAACCCCTCTCCACTCCACATTGTAAAAAAATTGGATTGTAGTAGGGGTAGGAGAAATAAGTATAAAAAGTTTATTATTACTTGCAGTCGCCCTTTGTTTTGTGCTACTTGCATTCACCTTTGTGGATGATCATGGCATAACCAAATGTAGAAGCATTTTTATCCACCAAGTTGTTTTTTCTTGATTCATATTATTTTTCTTCTTTTGTATAGGTGGCAACTTTGTTTGGAAGAGGGACATGAGACTTTGAGAGAGAGAGAGAGAGAGAGAGAGAGAGAGAGAGAGAGAGAGAGAGAGAGAGAGAGAGAGAGAGAGAGAGAGAGAGAGAGAGAGAGAGAGAGAGAGAGAGAGAGAGAGAGAGAGAGAAGGAGGTTGAAGATGCTTGCAAAATGTGGAATTGGAATCTCTCCTTCCCCCATCTCTCTCATGCAATGCATTGAAGGGCGATTTCCACCTTTGTTGTGATGATGGAGAATATTCATGATGGTCCATATGACAAACATGTGGTGAGGGCTGTGGCAGTCTTATGTTTTTTGCTCCTTCTTAACTTTGGGAGCATTATCTTGCCACCTATACAAAAGAAGAAAAATATATGAGTCAAACAAGGGAAAACAACTTGGTGGATAAAGATGCTTCTACATTTGGTCATGCCATGATAATCCATAAAGGTGAATGCAAGTAGCACAAAACAAAGGGTGAGGGCAAGTAATGACAAACTTGTTATACCTATTCCTCCTACCCCTGCTACAATCCAATTTGTTTACAATGTTGTGAGAGAGAGAGAGAGAGAGAGAGAGAGAGAGAGAGAGAGAGAGAGAGAGAGAGAGAGAGAGAGAGAGAGAGAGAGCATTGGGCTGGAGAGAGAGAGAGAGAGAGAGAGAGAGAGAGAGAGAGAGAGAGAGAGAGCATTGGGCCGAGTTTAGAGTTAGAAAACCATTGTTAGCATTAAATGCACTCCACCATGCACGATTTCATGAATTTTAAAATAAAAAATGGCTTTGTAATCCTTTCTAATTCTTAGGTGGTGCCATGTAGGATAGCTATGTTTGGTAGATTTCCCAATTATAAGTTTGTGCAGATCTAATAAAGAGGGATTCCCTAAGCCCTCCCCTCATCTATCTACAAAATTCACAGCACATTTTTGGGAAGGCCAAGGGAGAATTAAGTTGAGTGCAAACCATGTGTTCATACTTGCACTCTAAGCAATACCTGATTAGATATTCACTCCTAGTTTCTTTACAACATGTGGCAAGCCTTGATTCATAAAAGAATGCTAAGTTAATAAATATTACAATCACCTTAAATACCATTTCATCATCATAGTCAACATTCTACCATCTTAGCTATACCTAACATCAATAGTGTGGCAACATTAGGTCTTTTACTTGATGAAATGTTTCCCTCTCTCTCTCTCTCTCTCTCTCTCTCTCTCTCTCTCTCTCTCTCTCTCTCTCTCTTTCAACATTGATAAAGTATTTATGAATATAATTTGAGAATATACTATACACCTTTTTTTATCAAATCATCAACACTTGTAAATCCACATACCCACTATGACCTCCATTTATGAATATAATTTGAGAATATATTGTAAACATTTTTAATCAAATCATCAACACTTCTAAATCCGCATACTACTATGACCTCTTGTAGACAACAATTTTTTAGATGCTCCTTTTTGTAATGAAGTGAACCTAACAAGACCTAAGAGAGAGGAGTGCAAAAGAGAGAGAAAGAAATGATGAGGAGAGAGAAAAACTAGAAGAAGAGAGAGAAAAACAAAAAGAGAGAGAAAGAAGATGAAGGAAGCCATGGAAGCTGTGAAGGTGAAGAGGGAGTTTCTTGATTAATGCCTCATAACTGACTTAACCCTCTTACATTTTAAATATCATTAGTGTGACTGATATTTTCCATGTAATTCCCATATATCTCTCTCATTACAAGCCATCTCGACTCAGAAGGTTTTTGTCCCCAAAAACAAAAGGAGAGTGGGGCCAGGGGGGGGGGGGAGAGGAAGCATCATGCTACTCTATGTAGGAATACAAGGGAAATGAGCAAAGGAGGGGACTGAATACCATGTGAAATGGGTCCTACAAAGGTATAGGGAGTATGGGGCATCATACAAGTGGGCCCACTGCTACCATTTCATGAAAATCAAGGACCTAGATAAAGTGGACAACATGCTATCCAGAATAGGAATGCTATAGAAAAATGGTCATAACTTTGGTTGGGGAGCTCCAAATAGGATGGTTGAGGTGCCACTGCAGAGCTCGTGGAGTCTACTTTTAGCGATGTAGGTGTGGTTGGGTTGAAAAATTTTTAGGGTCAAAATTGGTGCAAAATAGTTTGTTGTCTCCAAAAGCAGTTTGTAGTCCAAACAAGGCCAATTGTGGTTAGACAACATCCATGAGGTGGGAAAATTTCTCCAAAATGGATGGTGGCCTCCAAGAGCCTTCCTCTAGAGGTAGGCCTTGCCATTTGATCAAGTACTCTCTGATCAATTGAGTGCAAAGCTACTTTTCTCTCTACCCAACACCTACTTTAGGAATGTATGGAATAATAAGGCCCTCTTCATTCATGGGGGCCCACTCCTCCACATAGTCTTTTGGCGTCCCAATTAATGGTTTTAGTTGGCTCACATGAAAGACATCATGGATCTTAGTGGAGGGAGGGAGTTGGAGGTGATAGGCCAAGTCACCCACTTTCTTGACTATCTTATATGGCCCATAATACCAATGTGCCAACTTATTGCATGAGCCATCCTTGAGTGTGGCATATCGGGACTTGGGACCTTGAGAAGTGCTAACTCATCTTCTTGAAACTCAAGAGAGCGCCTCCTTTTATCAGCATAGAGCTTCATGTGGTCTTGAGCCTTTTTAATGTTCACTTTGCATTGCTGATGCAAGGCCTGCATGAGGTCTAATTCCTCATTTTTGGAACGAGTAGGTCATAGTTTAGCTATCCTCCAAGTCTCAAGTGTCCTCCTTGGGTAAAACACCTCTAAAATTGAGTTATAGAGTAAAAATGAGTTGCCATCTTTGTCAGCTTTCCTCCAAATTTAGTCAAAGCTCCAAGAAAGCTATCATGGTCAGAAGCTACTAGCTTGCATTGGGTACTCCCTATGTACCTGTGTACTTGAGTAACTAGGGTTTCCTAAGACTAAAAAAAAACTAAATCTAAAGGAGAGAGAACAAGGATCAAAGACTAGTGCTCTGATACCAACTGTAATGAAGAGAACCTAACATGACCTAAGAGAGAGGAGTGCAAAAGAGGAGCAAGAGAGTGACGAGGAGAGAGAAGGACTAGAAGAAGATATAGAAAGAGGGACAAAAAGAGAGAAAGAAAAGGAAGCCATGGAAGTTGTGAAGGTGAAGAGTGAGTTTCTTGATTAATGCGCCATAATTGACCTAACCCTCTTACACCTTAAATACCATCTATGTGACTGCTATTTTCCCCACAATTTCTATATATCCTGCTCATTACACTTTTCTATTCCTTATTGTGCTAACAAGACAAAAAACTAAGAAAATAAGGGGATAGATGGGGATGATGAATTGAAAAGTTGCACACCTCAAAGAGTACATTGAAGTAAAGACACATTAGAGCCACTTTGATGCCTTCTAGAGAGTATTATTTAGACAATTTGTGTAATCCTCTTTGTTTCCGCTTCTACCGCCATTATGTTGCACATCTTATCACAGCAACTATGCCTACTAGCAATGGTCGAACATGGAACTTAAAAGTATCCCCAAACCTCCAAAAAGACATTGCATACCTTTGAGAGACATCTCCAAGAAACTTTGGGCCTATGAGCATTCAACAATGCAAAGCTTAATAATACAACAATCTTTCATGTCTCTCCTATCATACCCTTCTTTTCTTACTTCAAGCTACAAGAATGAGGGAAAACAAAAGCTAGGGCATATAGAGCCTCCTTATAGTCATTAATAAACCTAACAAAGATACAACGATGATGCCAAAAACACATCAAGAATTTATGTGAGTGTGCATGTGCATGTGTGTGTGTGTGCATATGTTGGAGTTAATGAGAGCTCAATGATAGGGCATCATACAACATTCTTATTCTTTCAAGAGCTCAACTCTATCATAGCTCAACTATCTATCGCCTAGTTGGCTTATATTCTAGTTGAAAACTAAGTAAGGTTCTCTCTCTCTATTCCATGAAACCAAGAATGAATGGAGCATTCAAGTTGTAGTGGAATTACCCATCACCTTCCATGTTGTAATATGACAAATAGAAGCCATAGGTAGTCTCATGAGGAGTGCACTCCTCAAGTTAGCAAGCCCACTCCTTCCATTTTCTTCAGGAAGCTCCACCAAAATAGAGGATGGTAGAAAAGAAGATGATGAAGAAGAGAAAGGAGAAGAGATTTTCCTCTCTCTCTTTCTCTCTCTCTCTCTCTCTCTCTCATGGCCGCAAGGGTTTGAACAAGAAAAGAAAAGTGGAAGTCCAAAGTGTGTGCACATTAGAATGAACTCTCTATTCATTTTTTCAACTTTTATATAGATTATGGTTAGGGTTAGAGTTTCCCACTTAAAATTGGGCATCCTACTCTTTTTTGCGACTCTTGGTTTTGGTCCTATTCTTAATTTTTTCATAGAACAAAAGCTTAATTAGAAAGGAGTAGCAGATGCCTGCCAACACTCATGTATCTCCAAACCATGTCTCCAAAAATGGTTAGAACTTTCATGGGAGTTAGCTTAGCTCTCATTAACATTTATGAAATTTAAGAAGGATTGAAACTTGCACGGGAGAGAGAGAGAGAGAGAGAGAGAGAGAGAGAGAGAGAGAGAGAGAGAGAGAGAGAGAGAGAGAGAGAGAGAGAGAGAGAGAGAGAGAGAGAGAGAGAGAGAGAGAGAGAGAGAGAGAGAGAGAGAGAGACTCATAATGTGGGACCTCCAACAGTCACAATGTGTGACTGGCCTTCCCTTTATTCATATGTCACTAAAATAATAAATAATAAAGTGATAGTGAACGTGCGCCTGTCGCCTGCAGTGTGTAGACATGGGTACTGTCAGTGTAGTAATACATGGGCAGCTAGATGAAGGTGCCTTCACCTCCAACAACATCCCACTTAAAGGAAAATCTGCCCCAGTGAGGAGTGAAAAAGAAAAAGAAAAGGCAGTACAACATGTACACATGTACAACATGATGGGAAATACGTCATCTCATCCCATGCCCATCAATCCCCTGAGGAGGGCAAATCGCTCCATAGAGAGGCTTTTGGCGAGTATATTTGTGGGATTCTCGTTAGTCAAGATCTAACAAGGTCAACAGACTTGTCCTCAATGACCCCACGTATGAAGTGATACCTCACCTCAATGTGTTTTGTCTTCGCATGGAAGACTGGATTCTTGGCTAACTTAATAGCACTCATAGAATCCAAATGCAGTGTAGGGATAGCATCAATACCAAGGTCATGAACCAAACGACCCAACCAAATGGCCTCCTTGCAAGCCTCAGTGGTTGTAACATACTCAGCCTTTGTAGCAGAAACTGTCATGCATTTCTGTATCCTCTACATCCATGAAACAACACCTCCATCATAAGTGAACACATAGCCAGAAGTGGAATTTCTACTATCTGCATGTCCTACATAATTAGAGTCAGTGTACCCCACAACTCCTGTATCCTAGCTGCCATAGCATATGCACATATCTGCAGTGCCCTCAGGTACCTCATGATACCCTTCGAGGCATCCCAATGCTTCTTGCCAGGTGTAGCCATATAGCATGCCACAACACCAATTGCAAAGGCAATATCTGGACGAGTGGCTGTCATGGCATACATAAGACTGCCCATTGTGGATGCATAGGGAATCTTGGACATCTCAGCCCTCTAGTCATCTATTTGTGGACAATTGGCTTGCGATACCTTCACATAAGAAGGCAATGGACAACCAATAGGCTTCATGTTCTACATGCGGAAGCGCTCAAGGACTTTATGAATGTGCTCCCTTTGTGACAAGTAGAGAAGTCCCTAATGCATGTCACATCTAATGCGTATACTGAGTATGTGAGAGGCCTATTCTAGATCCTTCATCTCAAAGCTCTTCTTGAGTTGAGCCTTAAAAGCATCTATCTCATCATGAGCTTTCCCTGCTAATAGCATGTCATCCACATAGAATACCAAAATAAGCAAAGATCCATCATGAGCTTTCTTTGTGTATAAGCATCGATCCATAGCACTATGGCTGTAGCCCTGTGACTGTATAAAAGCATTGAACTTATGGTACCATTACCTAGGTGCATGCTTCAAGCCATAAAGACTTTTCTTCAACTTGCAACACTAGGTGCTCCCTTCCAGGCTCTGGAAAGCCCTTAGCTGCTCCATGTAAATCTCATCATGCAAGTCCCCATCTAAGAAAGCTGTCTTGACATCCATTTGGTACAAGTCCAAGTCAAGCTGTGCAACCAAAGCCAAGACTAAGAGCAGGGTGGTCATCTTAACCACAAGAGAGAAGACCTCATCAAAGTCAATACCATGCTCCTACTTAAAACCCTTTGCTACCAATCTAGCCTTGTATGCCGGCTTGGGGTGTCCAGGGGTACTTTTCAACTTGTACACCCACTTGCATGGCAGAGCCTTCTTGCCAATAGGCAAGGAAACCAAATCCCAAGTCATATTCTTATGTAAGGAGTCCCAGACTGCATATCCCTCTCCTAGGAGTGACTGTCACCCCTGCCCATAGCCTCATCATAGGTGAGAGGCTCTCCTACATCTGTAACCAAGACAATGCATGGAGGGCTACAATCTGTTGGATGGGTGTCTATGTCTAGTAGAACACCACATTGAAGGCTTTGCTACCTGCCCAACATTCTGTCCAATACCCTGGCCATGAGCATCTGCTCTGCTACAGGTTATCTAGTTGGCTATATAGGAGCTCATGGATCCTCCTGAAATATAACCCTACGTATCTCCATGACTCTCTCAGGCTGCTTATGCATCTTATCTTCATGGAGGACTACATCATGACTACGAACGACTTTCCGTGCGCCTACGGATCCCATAGATGGTAACCCATCTCTCATGCATCTCCATAACCAAGGAATATGCATTTAACACTCTTAGAATCTAGCTTGTTATGCTTGTCCTTGGGTACATGGCAAAATGCCTCACATCCAAAGACACGTAAATGCATATAAGAGGCAGGCTTTCCTATCCATACCTCCTTTGCAACCTAGAAATCAATGGTACTATAGGGCAATCTATTAATGATATGCATGGCAGTCGTAACTGCCTCAGCCCAAAAGTGTTGGGGTAGGCCTGCATGGCTAAGCATATTGCGAACCCTCTCCTAGATCGTGGTCCTATTCATCCGCTCATCCCTATGAGCGGTGGATTTTTCCCAGAAAACATGCTCAAAATTTGCCAAAAAATCCAAATTTCAAGGGAAAAATAGACTTCATCGAAGGCAGCATAGACACTTGAGTCGATTTTAAGCAGCAAGCTGCTGATGGGTTCCAAAAGTGCTTAAAAAACCCACCGAGCAACGGTTGGGAAATTTTCATAATTTCTCAAGATGTCGAATGAGAATCTGGGAAGTGCCACGTAGTGTGGACCCCGAGACGGTTAGTCAAAAATTTTCAGCTCATCAAACGGACACAAGACACAAGAATGACGGCTCCAAAAGAGGGCCAAGTTTAAAAGAGACTTAAGGTGCAAAAGGGTGTGACCCTTGGGCCTCCCCAAAAAAACCGATTTCATTTGGGTGGGGGGGGGGGGGGGGGGGGCGTTGTCATTTTTTGACGTGAAGGAAAAAAAAACTCCATGGCGACCTGCAGGTGACGAATTTTGAGGGGGGGGGGGGCAATGGCACCTCCATACACCCATACTATCTGATCTCATCAGCCCGATGCTTGACATTTTTGCTCTCTATTGCCATTCTCCACTCCCCAAATGGCTGCCTAGACATGGAGATCCGAAATCAATCTTTCTCTCTCGTCCCTCTCTCTTCCCTTTATGGGCTGATCATGCGCATTAGAATCGAGAAGGAGATTAAAGCAAATGATGATGGAGATTAATGAAGATGCTAAAGATTGATGTGCAACATGGAATTGAGAGCAATGGAGGCTCCGTCCGCTGGTCACACAGTCATTTAATGCGTCTTGGGTTTCGTAGAAACACGGTACTACTATTTTTAATGAAGGAAATGAAGCTTTTTTGAAATTTTATGATGGAAATGATGTTCTCATGTGATTAAAATTGTTTGAGTGCTGGTTGCATTATGTTTAATTGTTGTCTATCAGAAAATTTTGATTTCATAATGATTTACATATGCTATTTAAATCTCGCAACAACCGAAATGCGGTTTTCAAGGGTAAAATGATGGTTTTGTCGTTTCTGGTGTGGGTGAAATGTGCTTCTATGGGGGAAAATAGAAAATAAAATTGAATTTTAGTATGCTGAAATGATTAGTATAAGGAAAATAAAAAAATAATAGTGATTATTGTCATATAAATGCTAAAAAATAAGAAAAATAAGGGAAAAATAGAAATACACTTCATAAAAGTAAGAAAAAATACAATGAGTGTTTGTGCATGTATGATAGTGGCGGAGCATGAGATTTAGCCTCAATTTTTCCTATCTCTTTGTCAAAGTTCATGATTTATCACTTTTCATACATCAAAACATGACAAAATAAACCCCTACACCTATGCAACGTAAGCACTACCTAAAAGTAGGGGGTGGGGTGTTTGAATGATGCGATTTGGGTGCTGATGGTTGCTGATTTTACTGATGCATATCATGATGTAATCTTGGTTGTGCATGACACGTTTCTGATTGCAAATTATATTTGAGCACTTTAGGATCATCCACTTTTGCATGTGCATATCAACCATGGTATCAGAATATGAAGAATTGGATGCATAGCACATGTTTTTTGTGACGATGACCTATGCTTGAGTGTGTGAGACAACCTAATCTGTAGGTTAGTCAATCGGTTTTTTTGGGAATTGTTTGGTAAGGACACATGGTATCTCCTAGAATGCATTCAAAACAAAAGAGAGGAGCTTGTATTATGTGTACTTTATGTTGGAGCGACGCATCTTAGGGCTAATTCCTGAGGTGTAGGAGAGTCGCAATGGAGTCGTGACAGTCAGTCGAGTGGTACTTCCCTATGTTTGTGCTATGAGGTATTATGCATATATGTTATGGGGTCTCTCTCTGAGGAGAAGGGATGGTAAAAGTTAGACTATGACCTGATGCAAACGTAGAATCAACATTAGCATTTAGTGTAGAATGAGTCTTACATGCTCGTGGTTGCAAGGCTGTGTGATGGGGTTGTCTGTTGTGTGCATGAGGCTTGGCTAGTGCCATAGCTAGTGCCGGCCCATTTTAGGTCCCATTAGTGGTGCGTTTGTTGGGAGCCGCCAATAAGTGGCGGTTCCGAATCTAGGGTTTCTAGGGACCAAATAGTCGGTTTATGTCCTCTAACAAGAACCTTCAAGCCAAAATACAAAAAGAGAAACGTGCTAAGAGGGCTAAACGGTGGTTGGAGATTCTAAGGTGTTATTCTCCTCAAAGGAGAAGCTTGCTACGCATAAGTGGTAGTGGTTCTAATAATCTAAGTGTCACAAGTGGCCCTTTGAGTGCAAGAGGAAGTCATAGTACTTCCCTTCTTCCAGTCAATCAATCCACTTCAAATGGGGGTGTAGTTTTACCTACACAAACTCCTGTTGTCAATCCTGTTGTAGGCATGGCACAACCTATCGCAATTCCAGCACAACCTATCGCAATTCTAGCAGGGACATCGGATTTACCAACATTAGGAGCACCTTTTCCCATCTTCCATGGGTTAGCAGAAG
Organism: Lygodium microphyllum; assembly: GCF_053477565.2. Classification (NCBI taxonomy): domain Eukaryota; kingdom Viridiplantae; phylum Streptophyta; class Polypodiopsida; order Schizaeales; family Lygodiaceae; genus Lygodium; species Lygodium microphyllum. The sequence goes on from NC_141160.1 coordinate 9,731,075, forward strand.
AAGATGGGGAACTCCATATTAAGGAGTTTCAAACACTCATGTTCAACTATCGAATCCAAGATGAAGGACACTTAATGATGTTCTTCAATATGACATTAAAAGGAAGGGTAACAGTATGATATCACGGTCTAGAGGCTGGAACCATAACTAGCATTTAACAATTCTTTACGGCCTTCCATAGAGAGTTTTCTCCTGAGAGGGGTGGACAGTATTGGTTGCATGTCTTGAATGTAATACACTAAGAGCCAAATGAGAATGTCCAAGCCTATGCCAAGAAACTAAAGCAAGTTCTTTGCAAACTTAATACTTATGTCCCCATTCCACCAGCTGCACAGTTGTAATATTTCCTAGATGGATTAGATTTCAACATCCAGGTGCAGCCGAGTAGTGTCGCTTTGGCCAACATTGACACTGCTATTACCCAAGCAGAAGGAGTAGAGTCGCGCTTGCAAGCGGCTTATGCAGCAATGATAAATTGGAATGGCAATAATTTGGCACTAACTAATGGGAGTCAAGGGGACCCCATGCCAAATGCTTATGGAAGAGGGAGTATCAATGCCAAATTTGCCTATGTTACCAGCTCCTCCCACTACGACTATGCCTATGCCTAGTCAGATGGGCCCACTAAATGGTGGAGGCCAAACAACAAACCCAAATATTGTCCTAGTAGGTGAATGGCCAATTCCTAATCAAGTGGTTAGGCCGATGGGATGATAGACAGAGGATCGTGGCTCTGAGTCGAGTGCCTCTAATGTCCTCGCCTTCCTGAGCCTCCCGGTAAAGCTTTTCCACTTGGGCCACCCTTTGATGGAGATTGCTGTATTGCTGCATCAAAAGTTTTATGTTCCTTTGTTCCGCCACGAAGCTCTACTCCTCATCCTCCAGCCGTTGCCTAAGGCGACTTTCATTGGTTTGGGCTTGCTTCGTTTTCTCTTCTAGCTGGTCTTGCAGGGCCTTTATCTCTCTCCGTCTGTCAGCTTCCTGCCTTGAGACCTCTAGCTCGAGGGCCGCTGACATCTCCTTTTCTTTTTCTAGTTCCAGCAGGGCCACCTTCTTTTCTTCTTTTGCCTTGTCTAGTTGAGTCAGTAACTTGGCCACATATGCGTCATAGTCTGCGGCAGGTATGGGAGTATTGGGCGCGGTGGTCGATGCCTCCAGCCTCAGTCGTTTGGGGTCTTGCCGAGACTCTGCATTTGCGGTGGCGGGCCTTTTCAATTGAGTTTCAGGGACAATGTCGGCCACCTTGCTCACGAGCATCTGCATCATGGTCATGAGCTGTGCCGCATCGAGAGGAGGCATGGGGTGTGCAGCGGCGGTGGTCGTGATTTCAGCCGCGTTGTTGGTACAAAGGAGGGAGGGAGTGGGTGTAGGAGGGACTTGCCCTTGCCTACGACTACCGGTGCTGCTTCCACATTTGCGCTGGCTTTGGCTTTATGGCCAGGGCTTGCGGGTTTGAGTCCTCCACCCCCATGGGTCTCTTCCACCGACCTTCGGGTGGCTTCCACTAGCTCGGCCAGTTCCTTGAGTCGCTGCTCCTCGGTTTCTTCCTCTGCCTTCCTTTTCCTCTCGTCTTCCGCCTTCTTCGACTCCTCTCTTATTCTGGTGAGCTCCTCCTCCTCTTTCCTCCTCCTTTCTTCCTCGGCCCTTCGAGACTCTTCCTTAGCTTTTTTGATGTCAGCCCGTTCTTCCTTACTTAATTTCTCTTTTTTCTCATTCTGTCTCCTCTCACTTTTGCTTGGCTCTGCGGGCTTGGTCGCTCGTGGAGGCGGCACTTCCTGCTGTCCCTTGTCGCTTACTGTTCCTTCGCTCGATTCCCCTCCGCCGTGGTGACCTGAGCTTTGATGCACCTCTTCCTCCTCCACGATGCCCTCATTCTTTATTGCTTCGTCTATGATAGCTGTCCGATGCTCGCATATCTGATTGTAGCCGCTTTCGACGCAGGTTTCTTCCTTGTGGAGCGCGCTGTTAAGGCAGGGGACTCTCCTTCTGCTGGTGCTTTTGTCGGGGTGAGGATGGCAGCTGAACTTTGAATGGTGTTCTGTACGAATCCATTCCAATCTATTTCTTTAGGGATTCCTGCTGCTATGCTTTCTAACAGTGGGACCCCGATCCTGTTCATCAGCGCATTGTAATGCTGGCCCGAGAAGAGGGTATGGATCATTTTTGCTTGTAGTTTCACCACTGGGTCCGGGATGTCGGCCAAGCTAATTCCATCCATAGTACGCACCGCTTCTTTCGTGACCCCCAGCATGGTGTAAACGTCTCGCCTCGGCCTTCTCTCTTTCTTTGGCACAAGCCCCAGGGCCTTTTCTATTATCGTTGCATTGAGGGGCACTTCGATTCTTCTTTCTTGCTCCCCTGTCCTTACTGTGACGGTGCCACAGTTCATGCTTTTGTCGAAATTCCTCAGGAAATCCGCGCACATACTGTAATCCACCACCTGCCCCACCTTTTCCACGTACTTGTGGAGATGACATCTGTCCACTAAGTCTTTGATTGCGGGTTCCTCCATGATGGCTTCGTCCAGATTCAGTGTGTGCTTGAAGGTGAAGTGACTGAATCCACGCGTCTCGACGGCGATGCCGAATTTGGTCATTTCCTCTTCTGAGAATGGTAGTTTGCCTCCTTTGTCCTGTCCTGCCATGGCGGTGACCTGTCAACACACCATGCCAACAATTAATGCCCAACACTCGGCGCATTTCTAATTAGAACTAAGTTTGAGAGAAAAATAGATGGGCTTAAAGTGGGCACACTTGCTTAGAGGCTTGACCATTGCTATTGTTTTATTCTGCAATATTTTTCCATACAAACTTTCTTAAATATAACAATCTGCTAGCTAGATAACATAACTTTTCATCTTTGCTTTGCTCTTGGTCACCTTGCTCCCCCCTCTGTCAGGAATCTTTCAAAGAATCCTTCCTAGGATTAGCACAGGAAGGGCGAGGTAAGCACTTGTTCACGTGGATTGACTTACCTAGCCAATAGCCAATTATAGAAGTTTGGATTGTATTCGAGTTGGGCATGACAATCCAGAGTGGATGGTTGGATGGAGACTTGGGAAATGTAGGTCAAAACATCATGGAAGAGATCTCCGGTACTGAGGCGACTGGCAACATGTAATTCCTCTTGGGTGAGTAATTGGTCAATGTAGGGGTGGGCGAGCACATGGTCGTCCAGATGCTGATCACGGGTGACGGCCAAGACCCTAAACGAGATAGGTGCCACATACGTGGGGTCACATGTGATAGTTTTGATTGCCCAGCGTTGCTCAGCATTGGTAATTATGCGATAACCTTTTTTCTCCCATTGGATCCTTAGCGTAAACCACCGTTGCAAGAATATGGAAGGTGAGCTTGCCATCTGTGTGAGCTCTTGCAGCTCCTGTGCAAGAGCAGAATGTGAAGGCTTACGATAAGAAGTGATAAGTCTTCTGAGTGCAGCCTGATCCTTCGAGATTTCACCGTTTGCTATCAGTTCGGCAGAAATTTTGGGAACCTTAGTGGTCATAAGTTCATATTCCTTCCAAGTGCATGGTAATGCACGGACATCCGAAGCAAGCGTTTCGTCAAGAAGACCTAGGTCTAGCCTCTTGTAGCTTCTAGCAAATGTAGTGAAAGTTTCATCTAACATTTTAATGCAGGTTATTAAATCATCCCCAGAAGTTGCGGCAAGGTCCTTAGCCAAAGAGATCCTCTGGTGGTGCTGGTGCAATTGGATTAGATAGTTGTGACTTCCTCATTGGTGTTACGGTTCGGTCCTCGCAATGGGAAACACTTTGAGACGATGTAGGAAGATCTAGAGGCATGGGGGTTGTATTTGGTTCTGAGCGGGCAGTCATCGTGGTTTGTAAGTTCTTAGGATTAGGTAGGTTGAAGGCTGGGGGCATTTGCTTTGGTCGATAGACGAGCTGAGGTTTGCTAGCTATCGCTGGCCCTGGCCCGTTAACTGTGTTCTGGATGCCACGTGTGCAAACCTCTCTCGTTAGGGTGAGGGTGTTCGTAGATGAGGTCCTTAGCTGGCCCTTTTTAGGCACCCAAATCTAGGGATTGCCCTCGTGGTATCCTTGTGCCCGCAAGAGGTCTTTGGGAATCCAGCGTGGCGTGGTTGTGCGTCTACAGCGATAGCGCCTAGACTGCCTCTTGGGTCGGGATGGTTGATAATTTGGACGTTTAGGATTACACTTGGGTGGTTTACTCGGATGTGGTTTTTGCCGTTTCGGCACCCATAGAAACTTGGACTCTTTGGCCTTGAGAGGGCTCTTGGTGGGCGTGAGTCTGGGGTTGGAAATTCGGCACATGGCCGTAGTTTCCGTCTATTTAGACTCGAGCTGAAACATGGTCGGAGGGGTTTCCATCGGCGGCTTTGTAAAAGTAGGGGAGTTAGGGAAGCCCTTGCTGAAAGTCGTCACTACGCGCACGTTGCCGATGGCAAGATGTATGTGATTTAGGTTGTAATCCACATTACAGTTGGTTTGTTTCTTGAAAGTGCGACCTAATAATGACACCTTACCAGTGTCCTTAGTGTCAGGCAACACATGGAAGAAGGCCGACAAACTTTCAAACTCGATGGAAATGACCACCTTGCATTTCCCTAGGAGTGGGTAAGCGGTACCCCCAAACGGGGTGAGTTGAGCGTTAGTGGGCTGTAGTTGCGGTTGACCAATGCGTGTCCAATGGTCATGTGTTAGGATGTTGCAGTCAGCACCTTCATCAATCAAGGCATCGAAAGAATACACCGCTCCTGCTGCAACTGTGATCCGCAGGTATGCCGGTGGCACTACTTCTTCGTCTTGATCTGTCAGGTCAGTTACAGTAGCCATGCGGACGTTCAGTGGGGGTTCTAGCATGGGTGACTCGTGGAGGATAGTACTTCTTAATGCGGCTGCCATTAAAAAAGCCTATTCCCTCACCATCAAGTGTCTCCAACTCGACATTTTCGGTCCTACCGATTACGCGTACCCTGAAAGGCCCTAGCCCCCGAAACTTCATCTTCTGTTTATGCCCTTTTACTGAGTACATTAGAACAAGGTCCCCTTGCTCGAAGTCTCACTGCGTGACATGCTTGTCAAACCACATCTTTCGTCGAGCCTTTTCACAAATTAGAGAGTGAGTGGCGAGGAGTCGGGTCTCTGTTAAGCGCTCAAGTTCTACCAAGAGGTTAGTCCAAGCCTCTCTTCCCTCCCAATGTTCCTGGACTGCTTGCCTCAAACTAGGGATGAAGAATTCTACGGGCAGAATGGCTTCAGTTCCGTAAGTCAGCCTAAAGGGCGTCTGTCCTATAGCCGTTTTATAAGCTGTGCGATAGGCCCACAAGGCCGCCATTAGCTTGTTATCCCAGTCACTCCTTGAAGTAGACACAACTTTGGTAAGCACATTGACCAGGATTTTGTTCATGGATTCGGCTTGGCCATTAGCCTGAGGGTAATAGGGAGAGGACTTCCGATGGATTATTAGGAAAGTAGAGAGCAAGTGGGCAATCACTTCATTAATGAAGTGAGTGCCTTGGTCGCTTACTAGTTCGATCGAACAACCAAATTGTGAAATGACCTGCTCCCACAAGAACTTTGCCGTGGTCCTAGCATCGTTCTTTCTCGCGGCTCGTGCCTCTACCCATTTTATTAAATAGTCGGTTGCCACTATGATGTATCGAGCTTGGGAGTATTGTGCTGCAGGACTGACAGGCCCAATAAAATCGATGCCCCATTTTTCAAAGGGTTGTCGGGCTATGACAGGGGTCATCTCCATCTTTTCCTTTCACACAGGCACTTTGGTCCTTTGGCACTCATCGCAGTGCTTTACAAATTTAGCTGCATCGCGAAATAGGGTGGGCCACCATAGCTGGGATTGTAGCACCTTTCAGGCTATTGTATCCCCACTAAAATGCCCACCAGCGATGCCGCCATGTGCTTCGTTTAATGCGTCGTGTATTTCGTGTTCACACACACATCTGTGCAATAAACCGTCTTGTCCCATCCTGTAGAGTTGACCAGCTATCAGTTGATGTCAAGATTGTGGGAGAGAAGGAAGGAGTCTCACTTGAAGCTTTCTTGCTTGCACAATGGGGGAATACACAGAGAGATGGAGGCTGAAAACAGTTTTCCTCTTCTTAGTTGTGTAAGCCAAAAAGAACTCACGTACATAGAAATAGAAGAACCCTATATATGGGTCTCAAACCAAACTCAACTAACTAAGGTGGCATACTAACTGAGCCACGAACTAGAGTAGATAAGGATAGCTGTCATCTAGCTATTATTCATGGGTGGTGTACCAACCGCATCTCAACTGACAAGTCGGTGATATAAATACACAACGGTCACCCTAGCGTATCACGAGTGGAGCTCAATATCTCAACACTCCCCCTCGAGCTCAATCCCAGTTCCTGCACACAAGCAGGTCTCTGAACTTGTGCAGCTTCTCTGCGCCCAATGCCTTCATGAATATGTCAGCTACCTGATCCTCTGTGCTGACATAAACTAGATCAATAAGACCTAGTAAAACCCTCTCCCGCACATAGTGATAATGCACCTCAATGTGCTTTGTTCTAACATGATAGACTGGGTTATTTGCCAAGTGTATACTACTCATGTTGTCACAATAAATGACAACTGGCCCATCTGTAGGCTAATGCATATCATAAAGTAGCTTATGCAACCAAGCTACCTCACATGTAGCCATTGCTGTACCCCTGTACTCAGCCTCTGTGCTGGACAAGGCAACTGTAGGCTGTTTCTTGCTGCTCCAAGTGACTGCAGCACTCCCAAAAGAGAACACATATCCACTGGTAGATCGTCTATCAGAAATGCTACCAGCCCAATCAGCATCAGTGTATCCATGCAACTGTATCTGAACCCCAGTCTCATAAAATAGTCCATACTACAATGTGGACTTCACATACCTGAGTATGCGTCTAGCCGCATCCAAATGCGGTTTCCTTGGAGCCTGCATAAACTGACTTACCAATCCAACAACATAGCTCAAATCTGGCTTGGTAATAGTCATATAAATCAAGCTTCCTACTATGCGTCTGTACATAGTAGGGTCTTCCAGAAGCTCACCTGCATCTGTGCTCAGCTTTACATTTTGCTCCAAAGGAACTGAAATAGGCTTACAGCCTATCATCCCATATTTGGACAGCATGTCCAATCCATACTGCCTCTACAAGAGCTGTATCCCACTTGGTGATCTAATCACCTCAATGCCCAAGAAATAACGCAGCTCTCCCAAATCCTTCATCTCAAACTTCTGCTTCAATAGCATTTTCACATGAAGGATATCTTCATCACTGTCACCTGTCATAATCAAATCATCAACATAAATGACAAGTAGCATAATACATTTCTCTTTTTTTTTCACATAAAGTGAGAAATCTGCCTTGGAAATCTGAAAGCCAATAGTGACAAGATACTGTCCTATCTTGTCAGACCATGCTCTAGGTGCTTGCTTCAAGCCATACAAGGCTTTCTTCAACCTGCAAACAAACTCAGGATGAACAGCATGCACATAACCTGGTGGCCGCTCCATATAGACCTCTTCTTGCAAATCACCATGCAAGAAGGCATTCTTTACATCCATCTGATGTAAAGACCATCCCTTTGATGCAGCCATAGCAATGACTGCTCTTACGGTTGCCATCCTTGCAACCGGACTGAATGTTTCTTCATAGTCAATGCCATATGTTTGTGCATACCCCTTGACTACTAATCTTGCCTTGTATCTGTTCACACAACCATCTGCATTGTGCTTCACCTTATAAACCCACTTACAACCAATTGCATTCTTACCTTTAGGCAAAGGTACCAATTCCCATGTAGAAATTTGCTTCCAAGGCATCCATTTCTTCATCCATGGCTTTCTCCCATTTTTCTTTTCCCATGGCTTGCTCAAAGGAAGTGGGTTCTGGTTCCTATATCACTTTGACATATATGCATAGTGAATGGATGTAAATCCATCATATTTCAGCCTATCCACAGGATACCTAGCTCTCGTAGACCTGCGCAAAATAGGTTCACTCCCAGGTGCTCTCAAAACATCCATGGTCTTCCTTACTCCAGGTGTAACAATAGAAGGAATACCCAACTCATCGTCAATGCTCTATTCTGAGCCATTGGATTCACCATCCACATAAGAGTGACCTGCATTCACATCAAACAGGGTTGATCAACCTTCTCTTTTCCTTTTCGTGATACCTGCATACCACTATCTGCATTGCTTTGAGAAGATTCTCCTGATCTCAATCTACCTGTCCATGGCGAAGAATGTGAACCACTGCTAGAGAACGCTCCAGGTCCACTAATATTTTGTGACTGCTGCTGTGAATTCTGTGCAGCATTACCATTTTGTGCATCTACATCATCAATCACATTTACTGGTTTATACCAGCTACTCATCTCATCAAAAACAACATCTCTGCTCACTGTAAACTTACGAGTAGAAGGGTTATAGCACCTATACCCTTTTTGCTGCAGAGAGTAACCAATAAAGATGCACTTCTCAGCTTTTGGATCCAACTTGGATCTCAACTCATCTGGCACATGTACATAGGCAATGCAACCAAAAATTTTCAAATGAGAAATATCTGGTTTCCTACCAGTATACCTCTCCTCTGGAGTCATCCCATGTATTGCTGCAGTGGGAGTCCTGTTCATTATGTAGACTACTATAGCAACTGCTTCAGCCCACTGGCAGGTCTTTTTCATTGAGCATGGCACGAGATACCTCTCCAATATGCCTGTTTTTCCTTTCTGCAATTCCATTTTGTTGTGGGGTATGACTGCATGAATATTGTTGCTTTATGCCATGCTCTTGCAGGAACCTTGCAAACTCATTTGAGAGGTACTCTCCCCCTCCATCTGACCTTAGGCATTTTATTTACAGACATGTTTCTTTTTCAGCCATAGCTTTAAGAGTTTTGAAATGCCCAAAAACTTCACTTTTCTTTTTCATAAAATACACCCAAACTTTTCTGCTATAGTCATCAATAAAAGTGACAAAATAATGAGAGCCTCCAAGAGATGCAGCTTTAGTAGTCCACACATCAGAGTGGATTAATTCCAATGGCTTCTTACTCTCTTGAACATGTCTAGGAAATGGTTTCCTTGCCTGTTTTCCAAATTGACAAGCTTCACATACCTTATGCATTTCTGCAACCTTGAATTTAGGCAATCCTGCAACAATATTTTGGGCATGCATTGATTTAAGTCGTTGTACATTAACATGACCAATGCGTTTATGCCAGATATCAATATCTGCAACTACACCGGTCCCATGTGCAAACATTGCTGCACTCAATTCAGGCATGTCTGCATCCAACATAAACATTCTGCCCTTCTTCTTTCCTTTTGCTATCAAGCGACCTTTATTTTTCATATCCTCAACAAAGCATCCATGAGGATTAAATCTGACCTGCAAGCCCTGCTCAACCATTTGACCAACAGAAACCAGATTCTTGGTGATATTCGGGACATGAAATACATCGGACAGGTATTTCTTTTTCCCATCCTGCATAGACAAATGAAATTTTCCAATCTGCACAAAAGGATGTGCAGTATCATCACCAGTCTCCACAAATCCTGGTTTTTCCATTTTCCTTGCATCCTCCATCCATTCTGCATGACCTGTCATGTGGTTTGATGCACCTGAGTCAACATACCATACATCGTTGCTTTCTTTTGCACTTGTCACAAAATTGTTCATGTACTGCACCATAAACAAATGCTCATTTCTGTCATCACCCTGTCTACTAGAAGATGCATAATTCCCTTATTACAATTTTCCATTCATGATGTCATTCTGCTTTTTATAGCAGTCTTTAGCCATATGACCCATTTTACCACAGTAGTAGCATTCAACATTGCTGTTTGCATTTTGGCCTCTTTGCCATCCACCACGACCTCTTTGGCTCCCCTTGCCTCTAGAGTTACCACGTCCTCCTCCATAGGACTGGTTTTCTTGAGTTTGCTGTATATTCTGATTTCTACCACGGCCTCCAAATCGGCCTCCTCTACCTCTGCCTCTACCTCTTCCAGCATTTGAGTAGAAGATAGCTTCTTTTGAAGTTCCTCCTGAAGAAGATACACCACCATTTCTCTGCTCCTCAGAAATTAGAAGAGCAATCAACTCTTCAAAATCAGGAAATCTTTCATGGACGGAAATGGATGTTCGGAACTGTGCATAATCCTTTCCTAGACCATTCAAGGTCACAGAAACTAAATCATCATCTTCCACTGGCGACCCAATGGAAGCAAGTGCATCTGCAATCTTCTTCACCTTCATGTGGTAGTCGTTGATGCTCATATTTTCTCTTTGCACATTGTGCAACTCTTGCTTGAGCTGCATTTTCCTGGCTTGTGTATTTGTGCTATACATTTTTGACAAAATATCCCATGCCTCCTTTGGCGTACTTGCATCTTGAATATGCACAATCATAAAGTCTGAAATGCTGATAGACAGCCAGTACATAACTTTCCTGGCTCTCTCATGCCATGCTTTAAATGCCTGCATTTGCTGTTGATTGGGAACATTAGGAAGAACTGGTTCTTCTTCATTTCCTGCAACGAATTCCCAATATCCTTTTCCCATAAGGAAATTCGTCATTCTAAACTTCCATGCTTGGAAGTTGTTCTTGTCAAGCTTTTCAGTGACAATCTGTGAAAGAGAATCAGACGCCATTACAGAACACTGCAAAAAATTCTGTCACTGCAAAGAACACAGCTTCAGCCTCACAAGGGCAAATCTGCAAAACTGGCGAAAGTGGTATTTGACCACATAGTCACTTCCTAGTGACGATTTTGCATATACAGGAACCAAGGATGATTCTGTAACTCCCAATGTCTCTGCACATGAGCATACGATGCAATATATGTGGTAACTTTTCACCGACCTGTAGAACAGTGGTCGCACAGCATAAAACAGGGCTTTTTCCTGAGTGCATGCAGAAAACTTCCGCCTCCAAAACAGGCCCCGAAATGGCCTCAAATAAAAAAAACAGGGTCGCCACGGGCTAAAGCCCTCTCCTACAGCATATACTGCCCTCTTGCTTCACCGTGAAGGGCGTCTCAACCTGAGACAATGCACTCTTGCAATTTCTGTCTAACCTTGCCTTTTTGCACCTAGCAGGACCACCACTCTGTCACCCTTTTTAAATTTTGTAAACCGTTTGGGTAGATCCTGTGGTTTCCTCTGCCTTTTTGCTTCCGAGCCCCCTGTTTGCTTCCTGGCCTCCTCTTTTAGCCTCCTGCGCCTCAGGTGGATTGTCAAGTCTCCCTTGGTGCGTTTGACCTCAGAGGGTTGCGGTATCTCGGGATCACTCTCAGTACTAACTTTCGACTCTAAGTTGAACTTGCATCCTTCACTTGAGGAAGGTGTTTCCCCAGGGGGTCTTAGTTCCATAGGTGAATCCGTCTTGAGCACTAGGATTACCCACCGTTGTGCCACTCCAGCTTGCTCATAATCTATGGCTTCTATTCGTTCCAGCCAGGATCTATCACACTCCATCAGTATGACTCCTTTTTCGTTTCGAGTGAGCTCTTCCTTCCTAGGCCTTAAGTCTGCCTTGATTTGCTCTATCGCTTTTCCCTCCGTGTCGTACTCTATGGTGTCTACCTCTTCTTCACTCTCTTCTCGCGCAGAGCAACGGTCCTCACACTCCTCGTCATCCGGGTCCTATTCTTCTGACTGCCCATCATTCCCTAAGCTTCCCTGTTCACTCTCCTTGTCGTCAGTAACTAAAGCCCAGTTATATAACAATTTCACGTCATGGACTTTGTTCCATTTCCATTCTGGTTTAGCTAAAAGGTCACGTAGAGGCTTTAAGTTAGCGGCCAAATTGCCATTCAATTTATTGATCAGATACTCTACGATCTCCTGAAGCTCTAGTTTGTTGTTGGGCATGCGAGATGAGGCTGGTTTGCCTGGGCTGCGCGGGCTTCCTACCATCATGCAAAGCAGCACAACTGGCTCCTCAGTTGGCACGGTGGCGGTTTTAGTAGCCTATTGATGTGGTCCTTCCTCATTCGAGAATGGTAGGTCAATGGTTGCCAGCACGTGCATCCAATCCCTCTCATCCTCAGAGCAAGGAATATATCTAGCAAGTGATCCATAGGGCTTGGTCGGTTGAGTATTGCCTTTTAGCATGGCTGAGATGGCTGCCAGGTCAGCAGATGTCGTTGTCCAAGAGTCCATCTCTACCCTTATTGCACTAGTTCTGTTCCCTAGGAAAATCAATCCATTGTCCCAATCCTCTATGACTCGTGCATTCCTCATCCAAGGTCGGCCCAACAGTATGTCGTAATCCACTCCCTTCATGACAATGAAGTTTACCGAGAATTGCACACCGGCGATTTTTACCGGCCAATTCTTTAAGACCCCAAATGGTCTTACTTTCATTACGTTTGATAGTGTGACATTGAATCTAGCGGTCTCTACGGGAGGGTTTCCCCATGCCTCTAGGACCGCATGGTTTAGCACACTAACACCGGCGCCAGTGTCTACAATTCCCTTCCGAGTCATGTCTCCTAAGGCTAGGACGAGCAAAATTGCGTGCATTTTAGTGCCCTCCCAAAAAGCATTGATGTGCAAAGACTCAGGATCTACGTGTAGAGTTAGACTTGGGATCCGTGTAACTGCATCGTGATCTGGAAGATCAGTGCCCACAAGTTCCGCGTGTCCCTCGATCGAGTCTTTTAACTCCTGCCACAAGGAGTGATTTTGCCTAAGCAGATCCTCCAAGCTTAGAGTTACTAGCATGGACAGCAAAGTTGTGAGGAGGCTATTGGACCCTTGCCTTCCTCTGAGGCTGGCAGTTCTAGGCCCTGCATCTTGTCTGCCCTGGTAAGCTTCCCCCCGGCCTTGCTGAGCCACTTTTAGTGGTACAGGCATGTTCCCAACCTGTGGTTTTGAGGGTGAGACTGGTGTGCTAACACTGGAGAAATCATCTATGGGGTCTTCCAATATGGGTTCAGCATCCTCAAGGTGCTTTTGGGTGTCCTTGACCCACTCCTTGACCTTGGCTATAGCTTTGAGTTGCCCTTTGGGATGGGGATATTCCCCTACCTTGGCACTCCCTAGCTCTGCTGTCTTAGGAGCCAAGGTCTGTGCCTCTGCGTCCGTGACCCTCTTTCCCGTTACCAGCGTAGTCGTTTCCTCGGTTTTAAGTGTTATCTTCGCATCAGTTCTCTTTTTCCATCTCCTCCGGCTTGTCTTCCCTATTGAGGTTGCATCAAGGTTACTTGGCCCTAGTAAGGAGATGCCTGCTTGTTTCATTTGAGCTCGCGTCATGGCATGTAGTGGGATGGGCATATCCTCACTATCGAAAGCCTCAACTCCAAAGAGCTCCAAAGGCACCGATGGCATGTTGGTAGCGCTCGTTGATGGCTTCCGCCTAGGGCAATCAAGAAACAGATGTGTGATTCCACACTCTGTGCATCAGAGATCCGCTTTGTCCTTATTAGCTTGTTCTCGCTCTAGGTAGCGTGATGAAATGTGGCCTGGTTGGCCGCAAGTCCAGCAGGTGACCGGATCCTCGCTTGGCCCTCCAAAGCCTCTGCCTCGTCCTCTCCCTAAGGCCATCACCGGCACTTGGCTGATAGTCCATCAGGATTGGGTTGCCCTCCTCGTTGTAGGATACATAAGGATTGACATATGCCTCTTCCTCATTGGGCTCCTCCACAAAGTGAACAGGAGCATCGCTAGGTGGGTGAGTCACAGAAGGCCCTGGTGGCCTAGGTATGCCCGTTGGGTTCATCTCTAGCCTAGGCATGACAGGTCTTGGGTCAGTTGGTGCTGGAAGAGCTAACTGGGTTCCCCTGCCAAAGAAATTTGGTGGCCTATTGCCCAAGTATGGAGGGTTGTACTGCTGCATATACGGGAGTCTCCTCGGCATTCTACAGTGCGCTGCATCATGTCCGAATCTACCGCAATTTGAGCACAGTCGAGATCTAGGATCTTGGCACTCCGCTGGGAGGTGATTACCACCGCAGTACACACATTGTACATGTGATCTCACATGCTTTCTAATGAGCTCTTGCAATCGCGCAATCTCCAGTCTCATTTCTGCCATCCCTTGGTCATGGTCTACACTCTTTCCCTTGTCCTGCGCGCTACCAGTTACTTTTTCCCCTAAGATGGCTGATCTCTCAGGGTCCCTCTGGCTCACACCATCTCAGTTGGTAATCCTCATGTTGCGTTCCCTGAGTTGATCATCTACGCATATTGCCTCCTCGAAGACTCGAGCCAGCACATCTCCTTGTAAGGCGGAGTTACTGGCCAAAGCCTTGTAGAGCTCCTCGCTTCGAATCCCATTCATGAACACTGTAGACACTGCCCTCTCGGTGGGTCACTCATTGGCAGGGATTCTCTTATAGAGATTGCGCACCTGGGTAACATAATCCCTAATGTCCTCCTTCTCCTTTTGACTAATATTCATCAACGTAATGATGAGGTTGTCCGAGTACCCTACCTCCGAAAACCTCTTGATGAAGAGGCCCTTAAGACGAGCGAAGTTTGTACATTCCGTGTCATCCAGACTAGAGTACCATGTCCTCCCCTTGTCACCTAAGCACAGGCCGAAAGCTTGAGCTCGCTGCGCATGGTCAGTAAGGCCGTTCGCCTCACACACTTGCTCGAACTGCTCCATGAAGCTGTACGGGTCACTATTAGGTTCGTATTGAGCCAGTTGTTTTGCTACTATGGGGATCCTAGCCTGCCCTTTAGCTCCTTGCGTGACTCCCAATCCTGATAGTAGTGCGGTGGCTAGGGCAGTAGCACTCTGCTCCACGGATGTATTGTCCATGAGTCTCTTTGCCACTAGTTCACTCAACGTCATGCCAGCCTCTGCTGCCCGTTCCCTTTCTATGTTCGGTCCGGACTTGGCTGCCCCAGCTAGGTCTAGTACTCGTCTAGCCTCGTACATATCCACATCCTGCTGCAGCCTTCTAGCCTTCTGCTCATGGTTGTAGGCAATTATGCATTCCAACGCTCTCTTGATAGCTCTTCTCTCTTCTTCCAGGTTAGCCACTACTTCCTCTACAGGTCTACCTTGGATCTCAGTCCTTGTGAGTAGATCGTAGTCGTGTACCAGTTCCTGGACCGAAGTTGGAAATTCTCCTAAATCTAATTGGTCTTCCCCTTGATCGCCTCTTGATCCCGACATTGTTCCTGTTTCTAGCTCCACAAGGTTGTCGATGAATCCAATCAGCTCCTGTAGCTTCCACACCTCTATCTTGTTGCTTCCCGTGTCTTTGTGTTTTCTCTAGGTACTACTAGTAGGGCGTTCAGGCACCTGTCTAAGTCTTGGGGTCTCCTCCTACTAGTGGGTTCCTTAATGTTATTAGGTATCCAGATGTGTTCCTTGTTATTTGAAAGCAGTGTTGATCCTTACTCATACGTTGTGCTTAGTACTTTCGTGGTGCTCGGTGCAAAAACAGGCTTTTCTCTTTTCTTACTGTGCAGGTTTAGTGGAGCACAAAAGTGAGATGCCAATGCACAAAGAGTTTAATGCAAACTCCACCTTGTTTCCACCCACGTTCTGAGCCTAATTTGAGTTTTCAACTCGGTTCCCGGCTATTCTATGGTCCTTCTGCACCCTGAGTTCGATAGATCACTGGGGTTCTAATGGCCCAATTGGGTTCTGGGGGTGTGCAGGGTTGCGTCCTGGGGTCAGGTATGTGGTCAGGTCAGCAAAAGATCCTTATCTTTGTGTTTTGGCAAGATGGTCCGATTCTGGGAATCGGACCGGGATGGTCCGACTCTGAGAGTCGGACGGTCCGGTGTGGTCCGACTCTAACAGTCGGGTCCGATGGTCCGAGTCGGACAGGGGCGATTCTTCGTTCGGACGAGGCGCCCGATTGAACCGGATGGTCTGATTGGGCAATTGAGTGTTCGATTATGAGGGCAGTCCGAGTGCCACATGGCACGTCCGATCGGACTGGTCCGATTCTGGTAGTCGGACCAGGATGGTCCGACTCACTCTCAGTCGGACAGGGGTGGGTCCGATTCTTGGAATCGGACCACTGTAGGTTGGTTCGACTGCGTCGACGGCGGGCATGATTCCGGCACGTTTGAATCCTCCTTATTGTCTGTTGCACTCAATCATCACAAAACATCCCATAACCGATCAGAGCGCTACTGGAACTCACTGGACTCACCCGAAATAGCACGAAATGAATACGCCTAGAATCGGGGTTGCGTTTCCTCATCCCGTGAACCAGAAACTCTCTCTCTCACACAAACAAAGCCAACTAAGGAAATGAGATCTGTCCTGGCCTCCCAGGCCTCTTAAGGCTCTTTCCCAGTACTGCAACACCTTACAGCCAGTTCCCTGTCCCTGTTTCACACAGCAGCTTGAGTCTAGTCTCCTGTTTTCCTGTTTCCAGCAGAGCCAGAACCTCTGTTTTCTCTGGTTTTACCCTAATCTAACCTCAATCTAGTGCAGCCAATATGAAAAACAAAAATGCAGAACAGTAGTCCTAATCTAATGCTTCCAACAAACCCAAATACTTACATGTTCCTCAGATTAAAACCTCCTAAGTCTCCTAGTTATCTCGAGCACTGGTTCAGACTGCAAACCCTACTTCCATGCTCGATCTGATGTGCACGGCGCTCAAAGCTTGATTCCGCTGGTCCTGGCAAACAGAACCAAAATGTGGGAGCTCTTCAAGCTCTACCCCCAGACCTATGGACCACTTATTACTCAAGTGTTTCGAGTTGAGCAGCCATGGCTACCTCTCACATAGCCGTCGCACAATGCCTACCTTGTGGGTGTAGTGAGCTTACCTTGGTGCTCAATCGAGTACCTTCCTCTCTCTTGCACCCCTGCAGCTCCACGATCCTTGAGGCGAGCTCAAGCAACCTCAATCCCTCTCACATGAGCTTCATCCTCCATAGCCACGTTCAAGAGAAGAGGAGAGAAGAGAGGAGGAGAAGATGAAGAGACAAGATGGAGAGCTTCTTCTCCAAGATCCCTTGCCCTCCCACGATCGCTCCCTCACACGCTCTCAGTCCCTCTCTCAAGCACAAGCAAGGAGGCAAGAAGGTAAGAAACAAGAGGAGAAGAAGAAGACGGTGTCTGCCACACACGAGGATGCTCTTCTCATTAATTTTTTAACTTTATATACATGCCCTAATTTCCATGGGCGGTCATCCCCCTTTTTTACATGGCCGGCCCTTGGCCTAGGCCCCTTTTCTCAGTGCCCGTCTATCCTCCTAGCTTCCTTTCCACCGCCTGTCTACATTTACAAATTGCACAGGTGAGAGCCGGCGCTCTTTTACAATATTTCAGGGTGCGCCTTTTCCATTTTAAAATGCGCCCTTCCCCTTCGGCATTTGCCTTGGACTTTTGTCTTTTCCACTTTCTTTTGCTTTCTTTGTGTTGGGCTTTCTTTGTGTTGGGGTTAACACTTGTATCTATATCTATTGATCATCTTTTTTGGTCTTGACCAATCTTCCCCATGTATATTTTTGGCCATCGTCATCTTGGGTCTTGGGCATACATCCCTTAAAGAAAGTCTTGACTTATTTGTAGTGTTTATCCCCTCTTGACTACTCATGTTTTGATTCATGTGATCATTGTTTATATGGCAAGAAGACTCATAATTGGCTTAAAAAGTTTGGTTCTATTTGCATGTGTGTGAGCCATTAGCTCTTGTGCATTCAGATGTTTGTGCTACCATGCCTTCTCAATCATTAGGTGATGCAGAGTATTTTTTCATGTTTATTGATGATTATTCACATAAAGTTTAGTCTTATCCTAATTCAAAGATGTTATCCACTTTTCAACATTTTCTTGCTATGATTGAGAACCAATCTTAGCACGGGTTGAAATGCCTACAATTTGACAATGGGATTGAATATGTTTCTAAGGCATTTGAGTAGTTTTATGATGAGAAGAGGAATAATCATTACCTTATATCCCACCCAAAAAATGGTGTTGTAAAGCAATTAATGGGACTATTTAGGAAAGAGTCCACAATATGCTTAGTCAGGCAAGTTTATCACATCATTTTTGGGTTGAGGTAGTTATTATTGCAACTCACTTAATTAATAGATCCCCTTGTATTGCTCTTGATAGTAGACCTATAGAGGAGGTATGGTCTAGTAAACCTCTCTCCTATGCACACTTGCGAGTCTTTGGACATGAGCCTTTCTACTATGTTCCTAAAGGCAAATGCAATGAGTTGGATTTGAAGTCCATCAAATACATCTTTATTAGATATGGTGATGTAGGTGACATGGGCTTTTTTTTTTGGGATCCCCAATCTTGGAAGGTTATCTATAGTCATGATGGATGCCAATTACCTTCTTATGTGAAGGTAAATTAAGCATAGTATCCCTATTCTGACAATGAGAAGGTCGAGATGGCCAAGATGCCATATGCATCTATAGTGGGCAGCTTGACATATGCCATGATAGCCACAAGACCTAATATAATATTTAAAGTGGGAGTTGTGGCTCATTTCAAGTCCACATGAATACATCAAAGTTGACAAACACTAGTCCAGGAACGCTCGAGGAGCCTATTTGTACCCAACAAAAAATCAAACCCCCATATTTACAATTCTTAGATAATGCTAATACCCTAGAACTAGTTTTGTGTATCTTCAATTGACTACTATAAGAAAAAAACTATTAATGTCTAAGATAATGGTTGGTTGGTCTCAAAAAAAGGGCTCTCTAGATCCACCTAGGATCAACAAACCTTGCTATCATGTAGTCTCTAAGACTTACAACCATATGTCCCTCCAACATCAGTAGTCATACCAACTGCAAACATCCACCCAATGGTAGTAACAACAAAACCCTTAAGCCTTGAGTAGTGTGAGCCACAACAATCCCTGCCATATTGTCCACTACATTAATCATGTTCCTCACAAGTAAAGTAGTTTGCAATTCATTTTCCAAGTCCACTTCAAACACTTCATTGGTATGACTTATCTCTACTTCAAACTCTTCATTTTCCCCATCCATTGTTATTGGCATTCCTTAACATTACTATCTACGACCCCAAAACATAACTTATTGTGTAGACAATACAAGGCAAATAAATAAATAAAATACTCTCATGAATGAGCTACCATGAATCACAATATATGCATTACAAACAAAAAAGTGCACTTGTAAAGGAGCTCAAAGTATTGATTGTTTTACTTGTTAAATAAAGATAAGCTAGTACAAATCCAAAATGGCTCAAGTCTTAAAAAGAATACTATTGTAGTCATGGTAATAACATGAAATAATTTTTCTTGTTGTAGATGATTGTAGACTCCAATGGTTGTAGCATCTTTTTTCCTAGCTTCTTTTGATGTATTTGGCTTTATAGTCACCTATATGGCCATATCTTCATTATGCTTTGATGTTGCAAGCACACTTTGAATATCTGAATCCATAGTTTTCTCATCCAAGTTTTTTGTGCCATGCCCTAAATGCAAAGAGCTATAATGACTAGATAATATGCCTTAATGTCATATAAATTCAATTACCATACTATTGCACAACATGTGCTACTCACCTATTATGTTTTTGAGGGGAATATGAGAAAAGGTGTCCCTTGTAATGAGAGAGCAAATGAGGCTTCGAGTCAGATAGTACAAGAAGAGGAAGTGTACTCTCTCCCTCTTTACAAATTTTCCTTAAAAAATGGAATAGCATAATTTAGATGACATTCAAACAATAGCATGCTTGTGCAATGTTTATAAATGCACATGTGATACATTTTATACATTGCTACAAACATACCATAAGTGCTGGGCATTAGCGACCCTTGTTGCGATGGATTCGGATATGCTTTATGTGACAAAAAATCGTGCAAGTATTTTGTTGACTTCAACTATATAATGTATCATAAAGGACTACTTAAGAGCCTAAGAAATGAATAGGGTACCAAACTTTTAGCAAAAACCCTAAAATTCAAGTTCGTGTATTAAAAGCTAAAAAATGAAAAGAATATATTATTTTTCTATGTGCCAACCTTGAGAGCTCACCTCTCTTGCTTTTATCTTATCCATTTGAGCATCTTTTAAAAGATGCAGGATCTAGAGCATGGTAGATGTGGAAGCTATGGAGGTTGGAAGAGAAAGAGTGAGTTCATGAAGACACTCACATGACTGACTATTACACAAATGAATTAGGTTCCAAGATGGAAGCTTGGACTATAAACACAATCTTGTGTATAGACTGAAAATGACATAGAGACTTTATTGAAGGACAAAAGTACTATGACATTGCATTAGAAAAGAAAACAAGTACAATGCTTTATAGGAAACTGGATGGTAGCACTTCTCCTACTGTGCATATGGGATTCTAGTCGTGAGCCTTCACTGCTCCTTACACAAAGAGACTGAAGTAGGTGTGATTGCAAACATCTCAACACCCCTCCTCAATCACAACCAGAAGTACAAAGCATATAGAGGCTTTAGTGAAAGCAACACCTACAAAGTGTGGGCACACCATAAACATGACAAAACACCAGAGGTTGCTGTAGGAAAGGCTAAATGTGGGTACCATAAACATGATGGACATCTAGAGGCTATAACAGGAGCCTCACAAAAAAGTGTATAGAGGGCTATAGTACAAGGATACATGAGGAGTTTACAAGTTTATGTCGAAGCATTAGGGCTAGGAAATACAAAGCTAAAAGAGTCTATCCGAATAGAAGGATTGATGAGGTTTTTCCTTCTCCTGGTGGTCTTCTTCTTCCTTTTCTCCATGATCTTCTTCTTCTTTAACTACAACTAGATAGTCCTTTTGGGACCTCTTTCTGGCGTGGTAGAACTTCTCGGTGTGTCTGATCCTTTTGCAAATGTCACAGAAAAGCTGATCCTTCTTGCCTTTGCACATGTTGCCAACATATAATGCTTGTTCATCTCTAGAGGTGCTTGGTTCTTTCTTAGTTTTTAGCTTCTCCTCTAACAGTGATGACTGGATATCAACAAGTTTAGGATTTGGCATATTGATTAGAGTTGTTGATACATTATTATATTCAGGAGGAAAACTTTTAAGTAAAACACCAATGCAAACATCTTCTTCCATTTTAATGTTGATTCTTGCAAGAAGCTGGGTTAGAAGTCCTTCCATGTAATAGATGTGTGGCAAGTGATGTGCTAGACTTCATTTCAAGCCTGAAAAATTCAATCAAGAGACCATACTTTGATGACTTAGACTGTGCACCAAACAAGGTGTCAAGTCTCTTCCATGTATCTTGTGAAGTATCACAGTTATCCACATGGTGGATATAGCTATCGTCTAGCTCTAGTTTGATAATGGCATGAGCCTTATCATCATTCTTTTGCTAAGTGACTGCAAGGTCTACATCAGGAGGCTTCTTTTCTTTTCTAGTGGTAATGGCCTAGAGGCCCTTCTTCATCAAGAGGAGTTTGATGTAGGTTTGCCAGGTGTGAAACCCGACTCCTTTGAAGCGAGATGATGGAGAGTCTTTTCCCATATTTGATTTGTATGGAAAATAGCAAATCAACTTCAAAATTCCTAGATTTTATCAGTGGAATAGCAAATTATAGTGTGTCAAGAGACACAAGTAATGATAGTGTGAAAACACACTATGTAAAGGCTATGTTTGGGTTGATGTTGAACTTGAATCTTCTTAATTTGAGTTTGTCGATCCTTCTTTAATCTTTCCAAGTCCTTCCCCTCCTTGATTTGATACTGGGATAGTAGATCAGAGTAGTAGTGGGTTGCTCCAGGCAGTAGGAGAAAGTAAATGACAAGATTTTTTAGCTTTAGTGAAGTTTTGGCTATGGCTTCCTGGATTAGGGTTTTGACCCAGGCCTAGTTTTTTGTAGATATCAAGAGCTATACTTGATAATTTTGAAAAAAATTTATATGAAAATTAAGCTTGAATGATGGCTATCAATTCCCTATGGTGGTCATTGACATCGCGAGCCATACTAACGGTGGCAGCAGTACGAATGGTAGCATGTGCATTATGGGTAGCAACCGCAAATTTTGGCAATGCTGGGTTTTGGAGTGGCCAATGTCAAGGTGTCATGTGATAGGAATATTTTTCTTGAGCAAAGGCACAACTCTCTAGAAGGAAGCTTCCAACTATATGATCTCTATGATGAGATATGAAAGCTCCAAGTGCAGCAGGTCCTGCCTGGCTATGGTTGCCACAAGGTGATTGTGAGATTCAAGTGAGAAATGGGGGTCATGCACTCAACCTGAGTTGGACTGAGATGAAGAGGAGCTGAGAGGAGTGAAAGGAGAGCTGGGCCATGCTAAGCTAAGCTCTAATACCATGTCAAAGATGTGGGATCTAGAGCATGGCAGATGCAAAAGCTATGGAGGTTGGAAGAGAAAGAGTGAGTTCATGAAGACACTGACATGATTGACTGTTACACAAGTGAATTAGGTTCAAAGATGGAAGCTTGGGCTCATAAACAAAATCTTGTGTATAGATTGACAATGATAGAGAGACTTTATTGAAGAACAAAAGTACTATGATATTGCATTAGAAAAGAGAGCAAGTACAATGCTTTATAGGAAACTGGATGGTAGCACTTCTCCTATTGTGCATATGGAATTCTAGTGGAAGTAGGTGTGATTGCAAACATCTCAACACACCTTGTGACAATATGAGTGAGATAGGGAGAGGGAGAGGGAGAAAGAATGTGGATGTGTGCATATGTGGATATGAGGAGGTAGAAACCATTTGGAGAAGCTCTTCTCCAACTCTTGTGTATCATCTTCTTCTTGTTTTCATTTACAACCACATGGATCATTTGTGGGTAGAGTTTGAAAGGAATGGAGGAGTAGATCAAATTGAGAGGTATTACTTGGATTGTGGAGCGACTTGTAAGTTCATCAAGCAATGTGGACTACAATGCAATAGATAATTAGGTGAGTGCTTTTCATCTCAAATCTACTCATGCATTTATTCTCTTGGTAGATCGATGAATGCTTGGTTGGATTGAGAAGGAATGTGGGAAGCTAGATGAGAGTAGCATAGCCAACATGGGCAAAGGTCACTTTAAGCAACAAGAGCTCATTGATGTTGAGAAAAAAGCCCAATAGAGATGGATATGGTGGAGCCAATAAGTGCTTTACCCTTGTCCCTCACACTTTTACACTCTCTTTCTCTCTCCCTCAAGCAAGAAAGAATGCAAAAATGAGAAAGAGAGTTCTTAATATTAGCACATACACAAGAATGATATTCTATTCCTTTTTTCCAACTTTTATACATGGACTTCTTTTTCAAGGCACCCTTGTCTTTTGGGCACACATCCTCTAGTTGAGTCTTTAAGCTGACCCTTTTTCTTAAAGCACTAGCCTTGATGGACCATATATTGTCTTGCCTAATGGGAGACCTTTAAAATTTGCATGGGAATGATCCCTGAGAGTGAGTCTAGCTCTCACAAAATGAATTACATAGTTGATTACCTTATGACAAATACTTATTTATCATTGAATCAATATGAAATTCCAACAAATTTATCACCAAACAATCTAGGGCATTGGGTTTTTTTGCATTATTAATGCCATCTTCTAAGTTTTTCATTGGAGAAATTTTCCTCAAGCTCTATGATAGGCTAAGAAAGCCCTATGATCACAAAGTATTTCGCTTTGCGTGTTGGATAATCTGACTGTACGACCTTTGACAGGTGTAGATCCACAATCAATGACGAGTTTCAGCAATGCATGTTGCTGCGATGGACAATGTTGGGCTTTATCATGCCCGATAGGTGCGCCCTAACCAAAGGAATGTTTTCCTAGAAGAAATCACAGACAAATATGGTGTGTGGAGAGAGATCCAGGAGCTCCAAGGTAGGTAGGTGAAGCTTGGCTATGGCAAACAATAGGAAGAAGTGTAACCTAAGAGACGAGATTAAATGCTTAAGCTAGATTGACTAGATATTGTGAGGAGCTCAAGGAGAAATGAGGAGAGCTATGTTGAATCCAGTAGTTCCACTCCTACACCTTATCCTTCTGTTATGAATCACTCCACCTTGAACACCGATCAATGGAGATTTGCCGCAAAGGTAGCCAATATATCAAACACTACTCTTATCCTTGGAAACTCCCCTCTAACCATCATGGTCCTAAGACTAAGTTTAATATTACATATGCCAATTTGTTTGCACCCTCCGGCAAAGGGATGCTTTCCACATGCATATGTTCATGCCCTCTAATGTCCCTAAGACTTGAGCTCCTTCCCATCTTCTATCTCATTGATGAACTCTCATTTAAATATCACACTAGGCATGGTCATGAGCTCATTTTATAGGATCTCCACAACCAACCTTCCACCACCATGGGCCCTGAACCCTAGCAACATGTCCTTTACTTGCAAGATTTGGAAACTAATGATTCTATGACACTCTCTCCACTACACCTATGCTGAACCAATTTTTGCCCATCCCCCTATGTTATAGTCAACAAAACCAACTGCCAAGCGGATCCCAACTTGGCTCTGATACCATGTAAGAAAACATGGATCTTGAGCATGGCTGTAGCTATGGAGGTTTGTATGTATTGACTAGAACCATGACAACATAGGCAATTGACACTAACTATTACTCGATTGAATTAGGTTCCAAGATAGAGAAATTGGACTCATAAACACAATCTCGAGTAGGACATGACAAAGACTCATAGTGAAGTACAAAGTACTGTTGAGATATCGAGCTCCACTCGTGACATGCCAGGGTGACCGTTGTGCATTTATGTCACCGACGTGTCAGTTTGCAGATGCGGTTGGTACACCGCCCATGAATAATAGCTACATGACAGCTATCCTTATCTACTCTAGTTCGTGGCTCAGTTAATATGCCACCTTAGTTAGTTGAGTTTGGTTTGAGATCCATATATAGGGTTCTTCTATTTCTTTGTACTTGAGTTCTTTTGGCTTACACAACTAAGAAGAGGAAAACTGTTTTCAGCCTCCATCTTTGTGTGTATTCCCCCATTGTGCAAGCAAGAAAGCTACAAGTGAGACTCCTTCCTTCTCTCCCACAATCTTGACAAGTACAATTTCATTCCAATGAAAAATGAACCAAGTATATGTCTTTATAGCTTTCCAGCTTCTCCACTAGCGTCACTATGCATATGGGATTCAGGACATCTCTTCCTGGAGCATACATCATTTGTTATTTCTCAAAAATTGTGGCAACAATTTGTATGATTCTATTACTTAACTTTACTTTTTTGAGAATTTTTAAAAAAGCTAAAATTCAATCTCCATGTTCCCCCATTAGGAATTCCTACCAAAATATTTTTAAAAAGCACTAAAAGCAAGGTCTTTAACACTTCCAAGCCTTATTACTCTTGAAGGTTACTAATATGCAATAAAACACACAATATCCTTGATTGATTTTACCAAGATGGGTACATTACATCCCCTCCCTCTTGAAAAAATTGAGATGTCCTCATCTTGGCAAAAACTAAGTACATTCTCAAAAGTGATTCACTATTCTTCTAACTTTATCACTAGAGTAACTATAAATATAATATTCCAATATATATTAGTTGGATACTACATTTGATCCATTATTGAGGATATAGCTAGGGTTAAAAAATTGTGAAATTTTATTCTTCAAAGGTCTAGTTAGTAGTCCCTAGCTTTCCAATGATGGTATAAGATTGTGATTTGGTTGCACGTCTCGTATCACATTTATCAATTGACTTTTCCCTTCTAAGAATATCATGGAACCTTTTAGATTGGTAGTTCCTTCATAGTTGGGACATTTGGGACATTCAAACTTAAAGTGACTGAGCTCATTGCAATTGTATTACCTCCTTCTTAGGCATTCTACCTTGAATCACTACATCACAAATGTAGCATCTCCAATTCCCTTGAGTTTCTATTACCATATAAACATGCCCAACTTGTGAGGTAGATCTTGTAGTAGAATAATCTACATTCCCTCTTAGAACGTAAGTGCTTCTGTGATCTTTACTAATATCTTTGACCAAGGGCTTAGCTCCAATTAGGGCATATTGGAAAGTGACTAGCCTCATTGATTCGAGATGGTGATTAAGAGGAAAATTCAAGCCTTGGAAAAACCTTATAGTTTGTTGCGTAATGGATATTTGTGGAGCATACTTTTAAATAATAACAAACTTTGAATAATACTATTTTAAGGCTAGGTCATGCAATTGGAGGCCAAAGAATTTATTGACCCTTTGGACATCCAATTATCAAGGCATCTCTATTTCCACCACAATTTGGCTTCATCAATAAGGTGTAAACATGCTATCATATATATATTTACTTCACTAGTTTCATAAGAAGAGAAATAATAATCCATACTATCAATCTGGATTTTTGCATCCACATCAACTTTGGTATCTCTTCTTAAGAATTAATTTCTTCTCTTGGATTTCAAGTATGGTTATGTCTGGATGTTTTTTAGGTCATAAGTATTTCTTCTCTTGGATTTCAACTATAGTTATGTTTGGATGTTTTTGAGGTCATAAACATTTTATCTTAGATTTTCAAGGCACCATGGCATCAAGCTCAATAACTAATTTAGTTAACCATAAACACTCTCAATCCTAACACTCGGATTAACTCTACCAACTCATTTCCAATTAGTCTATCCTTTCCCTTCCTTAATTTAGGAAATCGCTTACTCAGAGGAAGTCACATTAATATCACTTCTCAATAATCAAACCCTCTTGAATATGAAATGGACTAAGTTTCCTCGAGCAATTTGAGTGGATATTCAACTAATTTCATAAGTTAAGAACAAGATGATTACCTCTTATGTCCTCAAAATTTTGTTTTCATAAATCCTTACATACTAATAAACTTTTACTTTGATACCACATGTTACATACCCACCCTAGCTAAGTTAGAGGAGACAACATGTAGTCGTTTGAACACCTCTTCGTGAGTAACACCATTTGGACCAAATTTGGATACATGGATTTAGCTAGTTAGGTAGTCTCCTAGTCTACTTCGCCAAAAAAGGTCAAGGTCTCAACCCAAAGGATTGACACAAGGGTCCTTAAACTACAAAGGGCTCAATAACAATAATCTAACATCCACTTAAAAAGAGCCACTTTATAACCAATCAAAGGTGATAGTGGGCTAACACCATACTTGGTTAAAGAGAGTGGAGGTATCTTTTGGAATTCCATGGCTATTAGTACATGTAATCAACTACACTCTAGTCCCCTAAATAATGTTAAACTACCTAATTATCCTATCAAATTAGGGCATCACATTCTAGTAGCTCTATTTAGGGGTTAGAAAAACTACTTAATTGATCAGGTCCACCCAACCATGAACTCTCAATCTTTAGGACTGAGACCTCCCACTTTCCTCAAAGGACTTTTTTAAAGTTACCTAACGAGCAAAGGATGCTACCATATTGTGAGATTATATGAAAGTAGCTTTCTTTTATTATCCCATTACATAAGGTTGATTACACATGCACAAGACATGAACAATCAATAATAAAAGAATATCCTTTTAATTAGGGCTCAATTCCTTCATTACAATCCCTGCAAGGATTCTAAGTTCCATGAGGTCCTCTTAGTCTCCATAAGGACTCTTGGCCCCTCTAGGTCATTCCATCTCTTGACTAGTATTTGAAGTCATCCATCCCTAACAAATATCTCAAAAAAGTCAAGAAAAGTAAGGTCTTTAACTCTCCCAAATGTTATTACTTTCGACGTTACTGATGTGTAACAAAACATGCAATATCCTTGATTACTTTTATCACTTAATATTACATAACATCTAAGGTACTAAGGTGGGTAAATTACACTAGGTGGGTTACTACTAGATATCTTACATTCAAGATAATCTTGATGGATATGAGGGAAGCTATAGTCCACACATCAAGGGCGAGCCATCATGAGAATTGTGGGCCTCTTCTAGTTTACTAGGCTTGGCCTTGGCTCTTGTTATACTAGCTTTGTCATCTTATTAGTTAGTTGTATCACAATACTCTCAAATATTTGGTTAGTGATGTGAATTCAATACTCGTGGAGTCAAGGGATAGGTCTTCTATATAACCAAGTCAAGAAGATATCTGACTTTTGACAAATGAATAGAAATCCTTAATTCTTCTTGTAATCAATTTTATTTTGTATCTATTGTGAGTTTCCTATGTATTCACCTCTTATAGGGAGTCGTGTTGTCATTTCTCTAGTTGCAAAAGTGCTTCCTTGGTCTCTCTCAACTTGTTCCTCTTTAAAATATGCTATCTCTTAAGTCTTGTCTTTAAACCTCCACTTTTGTCCTTACACATTGTTTGCAAATATTCTTGACTTGTGCCCTTATGCTTGATGATCTACTTGCTTTGAATCTTACTCTCAATAGTTGTTAGCTCCTCTTCTTGTTTTAGGTGACCTTGCGTTTTTGTGCTTTTAACCATTGCAACACTAAGATTTTTACTTGATTAGGATGGATCAATTGAGTGTTTTCTCAATGTTTTTTTGAAGTCAAGTAGGAGTGTCCCATGATCAATCACTCAACAAGTCTCAGTACATGAAGTGAGAAAAATTTAGCCAAAAAGTATGGATGGTTATCATGATATTGTCCTATTAAGTCAATTTCTTGCTCCAATTTGCAAGCAATTCATAGGCCATAGTAAAGCTCTCTTGGAATCCATTGAATCATCTATCTAATTTGACCTTAATACATTCGTAGAAATATCCTCAATGTGATTGAACTTTCTCACAATACCTTGGCAATCCCATTTGGGTGTAAATGGCTAGTGCTTAGATACCTTCGATGCACTATGGGATTAGGGTATGAATATGTGGTCAAAACGATGAATAGTGACTAGGTTATGCCTAAATTCTCTTAAAGGGCCATGTAGATATGGAATGCACCTAAGATAAGGTTGCATTATGGAGTGCCTAGTTGTAATGGTGTGCCTAGAGTGAGATGTGCTCCTTAAGGGATGGTGTAGTTATGTGGAGCTAATTAAGAATAAGGGATACATGTGTGAATATAGGGTTATGAATATCGTAAAGTTCTAACCCCCTTAAGGTGAGGAAGTTGTCTAAGCCTAGGCATTGATGAAAATATCCTAAGGATAGGTGCTTAGGGCATGCGTTTAGTGGATTTAGGAAGTGTCTATGGGATATGGTGCTGATGTGTGCTATAAGGGATGATGCACGTGCCCAAATGCACAAATGAGTGTGGGTGTGTGATTCTTACATTTCCATTTAACCCTAAAAATCTTGATAGGTCCTTTTTCTCCTTCGTACACTGTCAAGTTCCTTTTAGGACCCTATTTCCTTGAGCTACTTGTAAATAGTTTTCGCTTCCTAAATGCAAGAGATGGGGTTGGGGTCCTTACTTCTCTAACTCAAAGGTCAAAGTCAAGTGTTTGGTCAAGTAGATATGCCTGGTCTAAAAAATTTTAAGCGTGTGAATATGAAGTTGGATTTCTTTTGTAGCTTATGGGGTTAGTCCATTCTAACATTCAAAATACTTCCAACTAGGTTTCTCCAAGATGGACTTTTTGGCAATTTGTTGCAACTTGAGGTAATCTCTTCTAACTTGAAGTTATGAATGATGGTAGAGGAAGCTTGCATTTAGCATGAGGTTGACGAAGATAATCCCTTTCTTTTTTATAGTTATCATCATTCATAGCTCTTCATGTTGCAACTTGACAATATCAATGTCTATTTTATAACTAGCATCTATTAATGCAAGAAAATTCCATATTGAAGCTAACAATAAAGGACTAAGAGCATCCCTCACACATGCCAAGTGAAATGGGAGTGTAACTACCACAATCTTGCTAAGGAGGTTCTCAAGGAGAAAGACTAATACCTCGAGCTTTTGGCCTTGAGCTTGTGGAGCTATCAACCATTAGACCTTGATGGTTATGAGAAGTGGGGAATGATACTTATCAAGCAAGGCGAGCGATACTTCTTGCCTATGAGTTTTTATTGATGTTTCAAAGTCTTAAAAATTGGCTTTCAGATACAAAATAAGATTCAATCATCAAGACCTCTAGCTAGTAGAGGCTTTAAGAAATAGTTTGCTTGTCCAGTCAATTTCTTAATTCTTACCAAGACTAATTAAGCTTATGGATGTTTTCCACATGGGTCAAACCTTAAAGAGGTTGAAGTTGGTAAGGGTCCAAATGTGAACACTCAAGGGCTATCAATATCTTGAGTGTGTGGAAACGGAATGATGGATTGGATTCTCCATGCTATTGTCAAATCACAAACCTCTCAGTAGGCTAGATGAACTACACATGTTTCAAAGTTCCAATACCTCTTTGTTTCAAACTTCCAATACGTCTTGGTTTGGAAATTGGAAGGACAACTAGGTTTCAAGCCATCTCATGGGTCTTGAAGGCAATGAATGGCCCATTCTTATGTATGTACTTGAAATTGAGACTTCATGATCAAGTTTAAGGCAAGGTTGGAATGTGTATTCATAAGTCAATATTATCTACTCCCCATCTCAAGGTATCATAATGATAGAGTAGTTAATAGCATACTTCCCCTATGCCTTGACACAAGGATTGTGTAGTAACTACGACTTGTTAGTGTATTTGCAACTTGTGACTAGGTGCATATGTGTGCTTCTATCCCTGCTACCAAGTGTGCATGTTGTGTTGTGTGTGTATAGTGCATGTGTTGTGTCTTATGTGAATACTCTAGTGACTAATTGTCTTATGCCTCATGTACTGAAGCTAAGCTAATTAATCATGACTTAGTGTGTTGTGCCTAACTGTGCATACAATGGGTGTGTGATGTGTACAATACCTAGTGACTATTTGTGTGGCATTTGTTTGTGCAACTAAGCTTGTGGCTTTGTGTGTGTGTGGCATGTTGTGTACAATACCTAATGTGGTATGTGTTATAGATGTAGGTGTAGCATCTGTGTGTGGTGTGTAGCTTAGTGCATTGTGTAGTGTAATGTGACTAACTATGTTGAGTTTATGGTAGTGTGTTGTGTGTAGTGCATTTGTAGCCTAGTGTGTTGCTTAATGTGACTAAGTGTGTTTTTTTGTAATGAAATGTGGTGCCCTATGTGCCCAGTGAGTATGCCTAGGAGTTCAAGTGCATGTATAGGGAATCATTACGAGCATGAGTGTGCCTATCATATGTGTATGTAGTGTATAATGTTGTGAGCTAGTGTGCACGTTGTATTTAAGGTGCACGTCTTGTGTTGTGAAGTGCTTAATGTGTGTGCACGTGCATGCATGTGTGTGTGTGAAGTGCTTAATGTGTGTGCACGTGTGTGTGTGTGTGTGTGTGTTTGCGTGCATGTGCATATGCATGCACGAATGGTAGAGTGTAGATCATTTGAGTGTGTTGTGTGTGGTGAATGGGTTGTAGTGCTTAATGTGTGTGTTGTGTGTTATGAAGTATGAGTGTTGTGTGTGACATGGAGTGTGGTGCATGTGAAGTGGTGTGCCATGTGACTAACTAATCATGAGTGATATGACTTGTGTGTATGTGATGTGAGTTGCTAACAAGTGCATGACTAACACAAGTGTGTGTTTCTAGGCACTCTTTTAGCGATATATCGAGATATCGAGAAACGAATCTAAGCGTCGTTGCCCGGCACTCCTAGGGAATGTTCCGAGTTTTGTTGCCTAGGGTTTCCCGAAACTGCCTCGCAACGGAACGTTCACGACCGAACCCACTAGGATCGACCTAAAATTTGGATTCCCAATTGACAAGGTCTCCTGTTAGAATTCTAGCGTCAGGTTTTGGACATCCTACTTTATGCAGAGATACCCAATCCGAAGCATACCCATGCCGCACTTGGTTCAAAGAGAATGGGAAACGAGAGGGATGTGCTGCTCAACCTCTCTGCCCATAGGGCATAGTCCCATTCCGGTCCCCTAAAACGGCATGAATCAGTTTCTAACCTAACAATACCTAAAGGTCGAATTACGGTAAAAACTTGTGAGAAGCCTCCCAATTCTCTGGGACCACCCTACCGTAGGACAAACCCGTCGAGGGTTCCGCCCACCCGCTTCCCTTAATAGCTTTAGTTTTCTAATTAGGTCCTACCACATTTATGTGTGACATTTAAAGTTAGCTTCATTAATTAAGCCTTTTAGGAAACATGGTTCGTTTGCATAACTTATAGCATAGACACGAAAACAAAGCAAAGCAATCTATTGATAAACAAGTTCAAACAAACTCCTTAACTTATCTTCAAGTTAATCTTTGTCTCCCGCCCATACAAGAGAAATTATGTATCGCTTCTGTCCAACAAAAGTATCCCTTCTGCCCTGTAGACGTAACATGTCCAATTCACATGGCACCACAAACTCAATCCTTTATCTAGAGTAGGATCTCCCAACATACCCATATGTTGGGGGCCACGGAGGTCTTCAACTCCATTCTAGACCTAGCAAGGGGTGTCCCTGACCCGCAAGCTATCTAGGAGCGAAACATCATTTCCGTGGTTGGCCTTTTCACCACTCGACCTTCGGCCCATGAATCGAGCAGTGCCCTCTCGGGTTAATTTGCGGTGCGATCATGGAGGTGATCCACCCGTGCAATATATCCTTCCTTAATTAAATCCTTTAAGAATCAAGCACAAACAAGGCATTCAGCCCTAATATCATTCTCCAAGAAAACATCCCTTTATTCCCATGGCAACTTGTCATCACAGACCCTTGCCATGCATTTATCATAAATCACAAGCAGTTGGAATAATCATCCAAACAACAACTAACAACTAGTTGAATGTAAAAGCATTTAGGATCTTGTTCGATCAATCAACAAAACCAATTTTATTCTTTCCAACCAATGCAAGAATAGTCGATATAACATTTCCATCGTATATTTGCTCTGGGGATCTAAGAGCAATGTTATGCAAAAATATTTCTTAACACTTCCTTCCTTCGGCTAGGGCATATGTTAAGGGTTCAAACACTTTTCATGATGTAAGTTCTATAGGTCACTTACCTTGATTAATACCCCAACCCTAAATTTGGATTGGCAAAAGTCATCATTATCCGACGGAACTCAAGACATCTTAGTTTTAACCCTTATGATTAATTTATTGTACTAGCTCTTAGTCAAGTCATGAGGAAACTAGAAAATTATCCTCATATTTCAAACATGTTATAGGCATAACATGTGAATACTTAATAAGTTAAGTGCGAGATGATCTCAAGTAATTAGACTCTAACAGGCCTTGCATTGAGCTAGAATCTAGTTTTTCTTAATATTTGGGCTCTTAGGCTAAGTACTTTTGAAGTATCTAAACTTTAAACTAGTACTTTCTATTCATGATTCTCAATGTCAAATTCTTTTAGTAATTATGCTATTTGTAACCCTTGACTATACTTTAATCTAGCACTTGTATGCACAATCTTTTAATGTCGTTCTTTTGACGACTATGCCATTCATAACCCTTGACTAATTCTTCCTTGTAATTGCTCTACCAACAAATAAGTCATATGTAACTAGGTGCAATTATCTTCCCTTGATATATGCACTTCACAAACTCCATCTTTCGAGTAGGTGAGATGAAATTTATCATTTCCCATGACCTATACTCGTGCATCGTAGTATTGGGTCTAACATATCTCATACGAGAATCAAAGCAAGCATCTATCAATTTGAAAATACATTACTTACGACCAGAATCGCAATTGGATTGACACTGATGCCTTTGTCCGAAGCCTTGTTGTTGCTGGTTGCAGGATTGTCATCCGCACACGACATTCTTCGCTATCGTTCGCAAGTAGACTCAAGAGATTAAGAAGGTGGAATAGATTCAAGATGGGAGAGCGTAAGAGAAGATGGTTAAGTCGAGGATCGAGATAGAGGGAATTGAGCTAATTCTCTTCCTTGCAGCCTCTCAGGGTGACTCTTCTCTCTCTCTCTCTCTCTCTCTCTCTCTCTCTCTCTCTCTCTCTCTCTCTCTCTCTCTCTCTCTCTCTCTCTCTCTCTCTCTCTCAAGCTCTCTTTCAAGCTCTTCCTCACAATCTCTTGGAGGGGTATCCTTCTCTCTACCTCTCTCTCGCAGCCTCTCAGGGTCTCCTTATGCTTTCTTATGCCTCTCCCATGCCTCATATTTATAGCGAATTAGAGAAGAGGGCTTGTGGTTGAGAAGTGGAGCTCTTTGTGGAGGGGGATCTTGGAAAGATCAGTGATCTGATGCTTAGATCATAAATCTGATGGTTCCATTGGCTCCGAAAGGGGGGTAAAACCCAAAGACACTTGTTTAGAAAGCTCTTAGTTCACTCCTTCTTATTTTCTCTGTTCAAAGTGCTGTCCACTGCCTGTGTACTACAATCGCGGCGCACGTGATTTTGCAAATCCTCTCTTTATTTTTTTTCTTTTTATAAAATCTCCAAACTAACTAAAATATCAATTGTCTTTTCTTTTAGATGACATCCAGTTCAAAAAATCTCCATATCTTCTTTTAGGATAATATCTAAAATATACTAGTTTTGCCCAAAATCTAATATTTTTGGACCATCCAAACTATACACATTAACCTAGTGATTAATATAACTCATAAGTCTCGTTCACGTTGTAATTTACGTGAAGGGTGGCTACGGTCCTTTTCAATTCGAGAAAAATATCAGATTTATGACTCTTGATTTTTCTAAATAAAATATTTTAAATTAAATAAAAATTATTAATAATTAATGTTAGTTAGTTTTTACCTTAGTTAGTCTTTAGTTAGTAATCTTACTAACTTATTAATTGACTAACTAACTTTCAAACTAACCAACTAACTTTTATTGTGTGGAAATATTACAATTTACAACCTATTATTGATGGCTATGTCAATGTCAACAAAGGTGGTCTACCATCGCAAAAAGAAAATGGACATGAACATTATAATTTGCTCAACTAAAGACTCTTTGATTGCTAGCACTCATGTGCTTGATTGGCATGCATGTGATAATGTTCATGTGGCCAAGTGGCTAGAAAAATTCAAACAATCATTATATCAACATGTGTTGGGTTTCTAGGGGAAACCCATACAAGCATGCACAATTAAAGCTATTAAGTGTTAATAGGGTTTAGTGATCTAGTCCATGATGTTGAGATATTTGCAATCACGCCCACTATGGCCTCTTTGTATGAGGCAATTCTGGGCTTAGGACATGCAGGCAGACTAAATCCCATATGCACAGAAAGGGAAAATACTACCCATCCAACAACTATAAAGCATTGTACTTGACTACCACTTTTTCATATATGATGAATGCAATATCATAATGCTTTCCCATTTCAATTAGTGTCTTGGTCATTTTCAATCTTATACACAAGATTGTGTTTATGAGTCCAAGTCTCAATCTTGGAACCTAATTCACTTGTGTAACAAGTCAAGTCGTGTCTATGTCATCATGAGCTTAATCTTGCTCTTCGATCCACTATAGCCACTACCATGCTCTAGATCCTGCATCTATTGAGATATTTGCAATCACACCCACTATGGCCTCTTTGTATGAGGCAGTTCTAGGCTTAGGACATGCAAGCAAACTAAATCCCATATGCACAGAAAGGGAAACTGCTACCCATCCAACAACTATAAAGCATTGTTCTTGACTACCACTTTTTCATATATGATGAATGCAATATCATGATGCTTTCCCATTTCAGTTTTAGTGTCTTGGTCATTTTCAATCTTATACACAAGATTGTGTTTATGAGTCCAAGTCTCAATCTTGGAACCTAATTCACTTGTGTAACACGTCAAGTCGTGTCTATGTCATCATGAGCTTAATCTTCCTCTTCGATCCACCATAGCCACTACCATGCTCCAAATCTGTGTTTTCCAACATGATATCAAAGCCTAGTTGGTTATGGATCAGCTTGGCTGAGCTCTTCTTTGCTCTCTCTCAGTCCCTTTTCAACTTTGGTCAACTCTGTTCCAGCCCATGACTTCATCTCTCAACTCTACCTTCACTTAAGCTTCAATGGCAGCCATAGCTAGCTACACTCTATCAGCATGAAGTTCTTATATCTCACTCCACAGGTCAAATCTTCTAGAGCTTCCTTCTAGAAAAGTGTTCCCCTACTTTCAGAGCTTCTTCTTGTCACCTCAATCATTGACATCAGGCAACCATAGGCTCAGCATTGTAAAAACTCTCAGTCGCTACCATAGCTTGCAATTATGACTTGCAAGACATACCCTGCTTGGAGTCCTTGGATCTCTCAATAAAAAACATATCTCCTCTTTCTCTCTTCTAAAGGATCATTTCTCAACTCAAGGCGTAGCTTGCCATCACACAAATCATTGACATTATTGCTCTTTGGCCATGGCATTATGAATTTTTCAGATCACTAACAAAAATGCACTTGTATTTTGCCCTTCTGCGCGTGACGACAATCTTCAAGTTCCTCATAGGTATTTGATAGAGCATCAAGTCAGCTTCATTTTTATCAAAAAAATTTCAAAAATCATCAATTATAGCTCCTACAATGTCAAAAAAACCAAGCCACTGTCAAAAACCCTAATTGTGACTCCATAGCCATTTTCACCTAAGCTAAAAAATCTCATCATTTTCTCTCTCCTGCCACCTAGAGCAAGCCATTGCCACTCTGATCTACTATCCCAGCATCAAATCAAGGAGGGGAAGGACCTGGAAAGATTGAAGAAGGATCAATGACCCCGAACTGAGAAGATTCAAGTTCGACGTCAACTCAAACATAGTCTTTACATAGTGTGTTTTCACACTGTTGTTACTTGTGTCTCTTGACACATTGTAATTTTCTCTTCCGCTGATAAAATTTGAGAATTATGGAGTTGATTTTCTGATGATCCTTGGTCATGACAATGATGAACAAGAAGATCTTAATGTGGATGCAAAGCAACATTACTCTTGTTGCTCACTTACAGTACATAGAAGTCTTGTTTACATCACTTGCAACAAGTAATGTTAGAGCTACCTACACCAAAGAGCAATCAAGGATCTTATTTGAAGACCTTGAAGATTATCCAGACACTCTACTCAACATGCCAAAGAATGAGATGTCTTTGCTTGAGGGGGACATTGACATGAAGACTCAAGCTGCAAGCAAAGTGAAGAACAAATACAAGATCAAAAAAAGCAAGCTAGACTACACCGACAATAAGACCTGCAATGAATTAAAGATCTATGTAAAAAGAAATGCTAAGAACTGCAAGGACCTCATGGTCTTTGACCCAAATTTTTATTGACTTTTTAAGCCTTATATTGGCTATCCCAAAATGCTTCTGTCATGAGCTTGTAAACTCCTCATGTAGCCTTATTCTACATCTTCTATACACTTTGTGAGGCCCATGTCACAGCCTTTGGATGTTCACCATGTTTGTGGTACCCACACTTAGCCTTTTCTGTGACAGCCTTTGGTGTTTTGCCATGTTTATGGTGTGCCCACACTTTGCAGATATTGATCTCACTAAAGCCTCTACACACTTTGTACTTTCTAGTTGTGATTAAGGAGGGGTGTTGAGATATTTACAATCACACCTACTATGACATCTTTGTATGAGGTAGTTCTGGGCTTAGGACATGCAGGCAGACTGAATCCCATATGCACAAAAAGGGAAACTACTACCCATCCAACAACTATAAATCATTGTACTTGACTACCACTTTTTTATATATGATGAATGTAATATCATGATGCTTTCCCATTTTAGTTAGTGTCTTGGTCATTGTCAGTCTTATACACAAGATTGTGTTTATGAGTCCAAGTCTCAATCTTGGAACCTAATTCACTTGTGTAACAGGTCAAGTCGTGTCTATGTCATCATGAGATTAATCTTCCTCTTCGATCCACCATAGCCATTGACATGCTCTAGATCCGTGTTTTCCAACACATGGCGATCATTTTATGATGCCACAACTACAAAATCAAAAGTGCCTTCCTTATACGACCACCCAACTTCCTAAATAAAGGAAAATAACCTTAGAACAAGAGAACTAAATATGCCCTCTCTCTTCAAAGTAGTACATCTCGATAGCACATGAACACTCCATATCTTGCTATTTCCAAAAGAAGATATTTGAGTATTTTCCCAAAGATTTCAACCTTAAGAAGCATCAAGAAATTCCTTACATTCTACTCCTTGTAAATATATCATTCCTTCATGTGATGAAGTCCTCCCTTTCGACTCATGAATCTTGCTCCAAGTCTTACTATTGTCTTCTTTTTCTTTGAAACACCCTAAAAATAATCGATTTGGGCAACTATTATCTATACTACTAGCCAAGGTACTCAAGCATCCATTCTCTCATAACATCTCCAATTCTTCCTTCAAAGCATAAGATTTGAGGGCCTGGAAAATCTCTTTTTCCTCTTCTCTTCAAAATAACTAGTGTCCGAAATGTAGAAAAAAATTTGAGCATTATTTTATCATTCCTTCCAAAAGAAAAGTGTAATATGTCCCTTCTAGAATCTTATCCCATTTAAGCATCAAAAGAAACTAATCAAATGCTCCATACACATTTTTCTAATGGAGCAAGAAGGATTGCTATATTATTTGATTTTTTTCAACACATGTATATAAAAGTTTAAATCTTCTTTGTAAAGTGTAGTCTAAACCAAACACATGAATATAAATATTTTGCCAAGGGTGATGGAAGCTTCAAGATCAAACTCTATTCTACAAGAAAGTGAAGATGATGTTATATTAAACTGATGATAGTTGCCATGTTTCTACAAGAGCTATTTAATTGATGCTTAGTCTTCAAGGTCATTGTTGCCTGGTTATAGGTGGGATGTCTACTTTTTTCTATATGCAATTTTCCTTCAGTGTAGACCACCTTTACAATGACTTCCGCCTCCCTTCTTGGAACAACCACTCAGAAAAAACCTCCTTCATATCTTTATGGAGGATGCAACTCTATTGCTTCTTTCTAACACCATAACCAAGACTGCGAAGTCCCAAATTTGGATGGCTACTCTCATTGCATCCTTTATCTTCTTCTCAAACCACTAGAAATGGTTGAAATTTACAAAATCAAATGTGAAAAGTTCTTCATCATCCAAGAGAAACAAGTGATTGTTAACCTTGCATTGTAACTACTAATTAAATCAATAGAGCTACTTCATTAAATCTTCTAGGTGATGTAATACTAACTACATTACATTATGTAGTTGTGCCCTCTACATGTACAACCTACTTTGGCCACAATAAGGAGCCCTTTAAAAACCTCTCCTAGACATACAAAAAACCTCCCATCTTCTCTCGTGAAATTCTTCTAAAATAGTAGTGGAGTTGGGTCCAAAAACTATTGCCACAGAGTGGAGTATAATCATACTCAGAGCTGACACAAGTGGACACCAACATCCTACTCTACAATTAGCATTTGGTGTGTAGACTATCTCAAACATAGATAGAAGTGATGGTAACACAATACTTGGGGACAATCAGTGAGGGATCATAGAACCTTCATGAACTCAAGAAAAACCAATGAATACAAAGAAAATGGTAGTACTACTGCAAGATGTTGTGATTAAGAACAATACAAGTGATAGCTCTAGTACTAGATAGCACTTAGGATGCTAGTCAGAAGACTAGTCGGAGGGACACATGAACGATCTAACAATTGAGCATGGGAACCTCTAAACCTTCAAATCCTAATTTCCCTTGGATACTTGATCCCTTTCTCTTCTTCTTCAAACCCTCGATCTCCTCACTCCCTTCCTTATATAGCATGTTGCCTACTACTATATTCTCTCTGTCCATGTGCCATGCGAAATGGTCTTCACTGCTCTTCCATCCGTTGACTCATTAATGTGCCACTAGCAGTCTTAGCTTTAAAGGCTACTAACTACTATTGCATTTAACACTTGTAGCATAAGAATCAAGGTGGGATGGAAAGTACTCAACCTCTTAAAGCATAAGAATCCATCTAGCGAGTCGCCCAGTGACATTTTGCTACTTGACCAAATAGACTAAAGCTAAATGATCCACATGAAAAAAAAAAACTTGTCTGAGCAAATAATGTTAGAACTTCCTATTGGAATAGATCATGGCAAGACATTCTCTTTCCATGACTGAATAGTTTCTTTGTGCATTGGATTATTGTTGAGATGACAAGCTCAACACATGCAGACATTAATGATGGACCGCCTAGTTAGATGGGTCCACACATCTACACTTAGCATGTCGGTGGTCATTATGACTCTCACATGGCCACTGACTCATTACTTATTATATTCAAGTTGTTACACCTATTTAGAGCTGGCATAGTTATAGCGCTAGTCGACTAGTGTAGTTGATTATGCATTGTTTGACTTAGTAGGCCACTTTCCTTTATGTTGTATCTTATCTATACTTTGTGTACATTGTAAAGTGTGTGGAAGAAGAAGAAACCAACAAGAAAACGTTTTGGCCTCCATTTCTCTTCTTGTCTCTTGAGTGAGCTTCTCCTTGTGCATTCTGTGTGTGTTCGGCGTAGCATCTTGAGCAAGTCCCCCCACCACTCGATTCTTGACATGGTATCAGATCCGCGCCACTGAGAGAGGCTGAAGTGAAGGAGAAGAAGCAAAGTTTGAGCAAGCAAGCAACGGGTAAGAAGCTCTCCCATTCTTCCACTGTCTCTCTTGGATAGTGCCTGTGGAGGCACTGGAAGCAGGGCAGAGGAGAAATCTCAGATTGCAGTGAGATTTGGTGTGTGCGAAGAGCACTATGTATTCTACAAATAAACCCTTTAAGGCTTGACTGCTACTATTTTGGCCATCCGAGGTCATTTCAAGTCCCGTTTTAGATTCGCAAGGTTGCGGACAACAGTTTGAGGTATCCTACAATTTCAGCTATATTTGTCCTATACAGGTGTACAGGTTACAAATTTCAGATCTGTAAGTTCAAAGGTTTTTACCAGCAAATAAACACAAGGTTTATCTGCAAACTAGTTGCAGATTGCATGTATTGTTGAGCAGACAGTGAAAAAGGCTGTCTAGTGTATTGCTGTGCACTACAGGTCGAGGGTTGGAGAAGATTTGCTTGCTGTTTGGTATTAGTTTTGTGATAATGGCAGAGAACAGTGGAAATCCCATTATTGAGAAGCTTGACAATAACAACTACCCTTCATGGAAGTTCCGTGTGATGAACTTCCTTATTGGAAAGGGCCTTTATGAATTTGTTTCAGGTGAAGAAAAGGAGCCAGAGCTGGTATCCCTCCGACTGCAGATGAGTTAAAAGCATGGAAAGATTGGAATGCGAAAGACAAAAAGGTAATGTACTGGCTATCTGCAGTAATTGATAATACTATGCTGGGACATATCAGGAATGCAGAAACTTCACATGCATCTTGGACAATTTTTGAGAGCATGTTTTCAGTAAATACAAAGGCACGAAAGATTCAACTCAAGCAAGAGTTGAATGCCTTGAAGAAAGGGAAAATGTCTGTCAATGAGTATGTTTTGAAGGTGAGGAGCATTGCAGATGCCTTAGCACCAATTGATGCAATGCCAGATGATGATGATTTGGTTTCATCCACTCTGAGTGGCCTTAACAATGAGAAGGCATGGAAATCATTTGTTACTTCAATATATGTACGGAAGCCATTTCCAGATTTTGATGAGCTGATCTCTCTCATGATTACTGAAGAAATCAATATGCAGGGTGATTCGTCTGAAAGAAATGGTGAACAGGTCCAAGCATTTTACTCGAGTTCAGGAAGGGAACGTGGAAGATCCTCTTAGAGAGGCCGTGGTATGGGACGTGATGGCGATAATCAACAAAACACCAATCAATAGTTTGGTGAAATGCAGGTTTCTGGAGGAAAAGGAAACTTTAGAGGCAAGGGGAGCTCTAGATGAAGAAATGGATGGCAGAACAAAGGTTCTAACAACTTTGGTATTGTGTGTCACTACTGTGGCAAAACAGGTCATATTGCAACCCAATGTTATGCTAAGAAAGATTATATTCGCAGTGGTAAGTTGCAGCAAGGAAACTATGCATCGTCTTCACGCGACAGAATGAAGACAAAAATGAACATCTATTTGTTATGCAGCATATGCTGAATGCTGTTACAGGAAAGGGAACATATGATGATGTTTGGTATGTTGATTCAGATGCATCCAATCATATGACCAGCCATATAGAATGGCTTGGAGAGATGCAGGATTTGCAAAATGCAGGTTATGTGCAAATGGGTGATGATTCATGCCACCCAATTTCACACATTGGAAATGTTCCCTTGTCCTTGCATGATGGTAAGACAAAGAGTCTTTCAGATGTATTACATGTGCCATCTATTACAAAGAACTTGGTGTCAGTCGATCAAATGGTAGAGCAAGGGTTGCAAGTTAAATTTAATGCA
Source organism: Lygodium microphyllum (assembly GCF_053477565.2). NCBI lineage: Eukaryota > Viridiplantae > Streptophyta > Polypodiopsida > Schizaeales > Lygodiaceae > Lygodium > Lygodium microphyllum. The sequence continues at coordinate 9,773,250 of NC_141160.1, forward strand.
AAGGGCTGCTTTGTAGAAGACTTCAATGACAAGGGCAGGTTGGTTGCAAAGGGAAGTAGAGTTGGACGTATGTTTACTCTGGATGCTGGAATTTCTAATATAAATGAATGCTGCTATGTATGCTAAAGGAAAAGGTGTTGTTGCAGATATTGAAATTTTGTGCAAATGCATTGGACATGCAAATGTACAAAGGCTGAAATTGATGCGGTCCAAAGGGTTGGTTATAGGTTTGCCTACATTTAGAATTGCATAATTTCATAAGGTATGCGAAGCATGTCAGTTTGGTAAGCATGCAAGACAACCCTTTTCACATGACAGAGATGTAAGCAGAAATATCCTTGATGTTGTGCATACAGATATTTGGGTACCTACACAAAATTATCTCTTGGAGGCAGTTCATACTTTGTCACATTCATTGATGATTGTTCTAGAAAGCTGTGGGTATATTTTATGAAGGAAAAGAGTGAAGCGTTTGAGCACTTTAGAACTTTCAAAGCTGCAGTTGAAAGACAAACAGGCTTGAAAGTAAAGTGCTTAAGGTTACATGGAGGGGGAGAGTACCTCTCGAATGAGTTCAGTGATTTTTTGAGGTCTCATGGGATAAAGAGACAGTTCACATGCAGGTATACCCCACATCAAAATGGGGTTGCAGAAAGGAAAAACAAGCATATTGCAGAAGTTGCACACGCCTTGATGGCTAAAAAGAATATGCCTAAGCATTTTTGGTCTGAGGCTGTTCATACTGCTGTTTATATTATGAACAGAACTCCCACAGCTGCAGTTCATGGTATGACCCCCGAAGAATGTTTACAGGTAAGAAGCCTGATGTCTCATACTTGAAAGTGTTTGGCTGTATTGCATATGTTCATGTGCTAGATGAGTTGCGGAAGAAATTGGATCCAAAGGCTGAAAAGTGTGTCTTTGTTGGAAACTCCTTAGAGCAAAAAGGGTATCGTTATTATAACCCTGTCACATGTAAGTTCAGAGTGAGCAGGGATGTCATCTTTGATGAAATGAGCAGTTGGTATGCATCTAGTGGTGATGCATTGGATGATGATGATGATCATGACACTCATGTGCAGACTGAAAAGCAAGAATCACGGACTCTTAATGGACCAGAGATATCATCTGGTAGTCGTTGGTCTGGGAGACTAAGGAGTAGCTCTACATCTTCAAGTGCATCTAGGAGCACTACATGTAAAGACAAAGGAAAGAATAAAGTGTCAGATGGCATTGATGCAGTTCTTGATGGAGACTCCAGTGGCTCAGAGAGCTTGGATCATTAGCTTGGCATTCCTTCAGTGAGGACTCTAGGTGTGCAAAGAGCACGCGTCAATGCAAAGACTCCATTGAGTGATCCAGTGGTACGCAGGTCTAGCCAAGGTGAAATATCCTATTAATAGATTTAGTTTTGAAGGTTATGCAACTCACCATTATGCTTATATGGTGAAAGTGATTGAGGATGTTGAGCCCACATGTTTTGAGGAGGATGTTGGTCATGCTCATTGGGATGCAGCAATGGATGAGAAGATGGCTGCATTAGAGGCCAATAAGACTTGGGATCTAGTATCATTGCTGAAGGGCAAGAAAGCTATTGGATGTAAGTGGGTTTATAAGATTAAGCACAATGCAGATGGTTCTATTAGTAGGTACAAAGCTAGGCTAGTTGCAAAAGGCTATGCCCAGACATATGGGATAGATTATGAAGAAACCTTCCCTTTGCTAGGATGGCAACTGTCAGATGTGTGATTGCTTTGGCAGCAGCAAAAGGTTGGAGGTTGTAGCAAATGGATGTGAAGAATGTCTTCTTGCATGGTGATTTGCAAGAAGAAGTGTATATCGATTAGCCAGCAGGTTATGAAGATTTAGAGCATCCCACATATGTGTGCAAGTTGAAGAAGGTACTCTATGGGCTCAAGCAAGCACCTAGAGCATGGCCTGACAAGATCATAGAGTATCTTGTCAATATTGGCTTTTATGTTTCTGATGATGATCACTCACTTTATGTGAGAAAGGGAGATGCAGGTTTGGTCATCATAGTCATCTATGTGGATGACTTGATTATTACAGGTGATAGTGATAGTGGGATCGCTGAACTCAATGACTTTTTGAAGAAGAAGTTTGAGATGAAGGATTTAGGTGAGCTAAGGTACTTTCTTGGCATTGAGGTGATCAGCAGTGTGATGATGGTATATGGCTGTCCCAAAGACAGTATGGCTTGGATATGTTGTCCAAGTTTGGTATGACAGCATGCAAACCACTTTCAATCCTATTGGAGCATAATGTAAAGTTAAGTGCTGATGTTGGGGATGAGATAGAAGACCCTACTATGTTCAAGAGGATAGTGGGGAGTTTGATCTACATGACCATTACAAGGCCAAACTTGAGCTACACTGTTGGTCTTGTGAGTTAGTTTATGCAAGTACCTAGAAAGCCACATTTGGATGCAGTCAGACGCATATTGAGATATATGAAGTCCACATTACATTATGGACTTTTCTATGCAGCAGGTACATATGTATAGGTGTTTGGATACACAGATGCAGATTGGGCTGGTAGTATGTCTGATAGAAGATCTACCAGCAGATACGTGTTCTCTCTTGGTAGTGCAGCAGTTACTTAGAGCAGCAAAAAGCAATCTAATGTTGCTTTGTCAAGTACAGAGGCTGAGTATAGAGGTGCTGCTGTTGCAGCATGTGAGGTAGTATGGCTGCAAAAGTTATTGGCTGATTTAGATGTGCAGGTGGAAGGTCCAGTTGTCATTTATTGTGACAACATGAGCAGTATACAGTTGGCTAGGAACCCTGTGTTCCATGCCAAGACAAAACATATTGAGGTACACTACCACTTTGTGAGAGAGAAGGTACTAGCAGGTGAGGTTGACTTGGTGTATGTTAGCACACAGGATTAGATAGCTGACATCTTCACGAAGGCATTGGGTACAGAGAAGCTTCAAAAGTTTCAAAGCTTAGTTGGAGTTGCAAAGATGCAATTGAGCTTGAGGGGGAGTGTTGAGATGACAAGCTCAACACATGCGGACATTAATGATGGACTGCTTGGTTAGATGGGTCCACATGTCTACACTTAGCACGTTGGTGGTCATTATGACTCTCACATGGCCACTAACTCATTACTTATTATATTCAGGTTGTTACACGTATTTACAGCTGGCATAGTTATAGCGCCAGCCGACTAGTGTAGTCGGTTATGCATTGTTTGACTTAGTAGGCCACTTTCCTTTATGTTGTATCTTATCTATAGTTTGTGTACATTGTAAAGTGTGTGGAAGAAGAAGAAGAAACCAGCAAAAAAACATTTTGTCCTCCATTTCTCTTCTTGTCTCTTGAGTGAGCTTCTCCTTGTGCATTCTGTGTGTGTTCGGCGCAGCATCTTGAGCAAGTCCCCCCACCACGCGATTCTTGACAATTAATTATCTTCTTCTTGCATAGAACACTAGATAGAACCATCCTTTGGCATCTTCCTACATCAGCATACTACTTGTAGCCATGTCAAAGGTGTCAACAAATACATGAAAGGTTTTTTCCCAATTTAGTGGAATCATAATTGAGGATCTGGAAAGTAATAGCTTGAGGTGACGAAATGCTAAGTTGGCCTCTTCATTCCACCGATAGGCAAGTTTGGCCACATGCACCAATTTATTCAAGGGAATAAACAAGTGTGCCCAAGAATCTAGTTAGCACATATGGTTCATCCATTATTATGGCTTGCATGATTGATGCCACCTTGGTGGGGTCAACAACAATGCCATCTTGAGAAATAATGTGGTTCAATAAAATGCCTCCTCTAACAGCAAGCACATATTTTAGAGGATTTAAACTTAAACTTACCTCCCGGTAGCATGTGAGGTAGAGTCAAAGGTGCATCAAATGGAGCGTTGCTTTTCCAAAGATACTAAAATCATCCAAAAGACTTTGTAGTGGGAGCTCACGCTCAACAACCAAGACCCATGGACCGCTTATTATTTTAAGCATTTCAAGTGAGCACAAATGGCTATCTCTCACCTAGCTAACACTCCTTTGATCCTACTAGGGTGTAGTGAGCTTACCTTGATGCCTGAATGAGTAGCCTCCTCCCTCAAGCAAGCCGATAGCTCCATGATTCGTAATGCGAGCTCAAGCATCCACTCCAAGCTCCATCTTCCATAGATGCATGTGAGACAAGAGAAGAGAAAAGAAAAGAAGAGAAGAAGAAGAGAGGGGATGATGGAGAGCTTCTTCTCCAAGATCCCTCACTCTCACACACTCACTCCCTCATCGTCTCACACTTCCTCTCTCAAGCATACACAAACAAGCAAGAAGGAGAGAAGAAGGGAAGAAGAAGAGTCCACTTTAACCACACACCAAAGAATAAGTTTATCATTTACTTTTTGAGTTTATATACAAAACCCTAATCCCTTTTGGGCAGTCATCCCCTTTTTTATATGGCCGGCTATGGCCTAGGCCTTCTTTCCTATTGTCCTCCTATCTTCCCAGCTTCCTTTCTATCGCCTATCTACCCTTACAATTTTCATAGGAGGGATTCTGGTGCTCTTTTACAAGGATTTTGGTTGCACCTTTACATTCAAAGATTCACCTTCTCTTTTTTAGCACTTTTTGGGCTCCGATGGTGGTGCCTTGGACTTCTTGTCGCCATGCCTACGCTTTTGGGCTCTTCCTAATCCAATTTCCTTCTGGGTTGCCTCTTTCAGCTCCCAAGTTACGCTTTTCCACTTTTTCCACTTTGAGGTTAACATTATCCCTCTTCTAGTCGAGTGCTAGTCCCATGGCACTGATGGGTAGTAACTGGAAAGTGGGGTGGCTGTAGCTAGATGGATTTTTGAGTTCGTATACAAGCCCTTGCTACTGAGGATGGTGTTGGATGGATTTTCCCTTTGAGATTGAAGATGGTGTTGGGGTGGGTCCCTCCTTGACGCTGACGGTGGGTGGATCTATCTGTTGAAATTGAAGATGGTGTTGGATGGATCCTTCTTAGAGAATGGCGGATGGACGGATTTGCCTTTGGAATTGAAGATGGTGTTGGACAGATCCTTCTTGGAGAATAGCGCATGGACGGCAGATCCCTCCTTGTGCCCTCCGAGATCGATACGACGTGATCTTAACCTACAAGACAAAGTTGTGCACTTCCTAAGGGGTGTATCTACCTCTCTGTGTAGTGCATGGTCCAGGTGCTAGTGGAACTGGGAGTTGGGTCGAGAACCTTAGGCAAACTTGCAGTGTTGTCCCACACTTGAGGACCCAAGTCGTGCATCATTGTAGGTGCAATGTGCGGCTTAGGGAGATGGGTCTAGAAGTCTTGCCCTTGAGGTGCCCTAAGCATGAGAAGTGGGGAATGGGGCTAGGTAAAAAATCCTAGGTGCAATGATTGTGGCACTCGAATGATTTCAAAAACTTAGTATTTTCATTTTCTTTCTTTTTCTTTCTTTTCTTCTTTTCTTTTCCTTTTCTTTTATTTCCTTTTTCTCTCTCATTTTTTGTTTTTTTGGATATATACATATGACAAGAAGCTAGTCTTTGTCATCCAAGTCGTGAGAGGGTGGTTCTAGGGGCTTAATAGATTTTTCAAGGAATTTCTAGCTCTGCATGTACCCCTTGAGGTTGAGACATACTTGGAGAGTGGCGGTGGAAAGAAATGGATGATTGTAGTGGATGAAGTGGCTATCATTCATATCTTCTAGGAGCGTTAAGCAAAAAGAGGGGAGGAGAGCAGCTCGCATCATTAATCTAACCATAGTGCAACCGTTGATGCCATTGGGATCAAAAAAGAGTGTTGGGAGGCGGTGCTCTTGTGGTGTTGAGTCCTTCCTTAGTAGTATCCTAAGAAATCTAAGATAGTTACACATGATGATGAAGGTGGGATCGAGGCAAGAAGAGAATTCATCAATGAAATGTACTATTGAGGCATAATATAGGTCCTTTGACATGAAGACTAAGGCTTCTTCAGGTTTAGTAGCATTCACATTATAGATCAATGGAAAGTTATATCTTGCATGGATTCTTGGGTTAAAATCCACTCCTACCCTTCTTGGATATGACATGAAAGTCAGCTTATTCCTTTCGAAGGGTAGGGTGTTACAAAATGCCATCCAGTTGTCCATGTTTACATCCAAAATGCGCCTTCTCCATGTCGGTTGGCATTCATAGCCCTTCATTGCTCTAGGCACTTCAAAAACTTTGTTCAGCCAAAAATCTACATCCCCTATCCCCTGTAAGGTAGGGTTCTATCCCCTCTTAGATATCCATTTGTCTCCTAGCCTCCTTCCAGCATTAATTACGTCTTCCACCACCTTGACTGGCAGTACTCTACACAAGTTGGTGGGAAATCAAAAATTAAAGTCGAAGGGCTTACGAGTAGTCTCTTGTTGTTTCCAGATTATGAGTTTAGCATTAAAGCTTGTTGGGAAGTCATCTTGGCTTGGTGGGATAGGTGTTGTTGGTAGTACTGTTGGTTGAGCATTCAACCTCCTACATGCTTGCTCTACCATCTGTTCTCTATTCCTTTTAAGTGCAACTTTCCTTTCTGCCCAGGTGTCCACTTGATGCTACTCTTCTAGTCAAGGGGAAGGGGGCAATGGGATGAGTTCTTCCTCTTGAGGTCCCATCTCAAAACTTGTTCCTGCTTCTTCCTCTTGTCTGTTCTCTTGTTGTACTTCCTTAGCGAACCCTCTCTCCCACATCCAATCCCCGTCACTAACCCACAAGGTAAACCTTTAGCCACCCGAGCCCTTATCAACAAGTGCCATGGGACTAGCACTCGACTAGGAGAGGGGGGTAATGTTATAGCCCATAATAGCCCACAAAGGAAGACCAAGGAAGCCCAAGTTGGAAATTGAAGATGGCCCTAGGCAAGAAAAGTGAAAAAGAAGGTGATCTCAAAAAAAATGTAGGAAGTGCTCAACAATGACTGCACCGAATATTCTAGAAAGGTACACTAAGACGCACCGAATATTCTAGCAAAGAAAGCACAGGGCGTAATGTAATTCATTTTGTAAAACAACACTAGGCTCCCTCTTGTGCAAATTGTAAATGTAGAAGGGCATGGGAAAAAGAACCGTGAAAAGAGGAAAGACATGAGGAAAGAAGACCTTGGCTAAAATGGTCAGTCATGTAAAAAAGGGAATGGGTGCCCAAAGGGATGAGGGCATGTATAAAAGTCAAAAAGTGAATAGAGAAACTCATTGTTAGTGTGTGGCTAAAGTGGCTCTCTTCTTCTCTTCTCCTTACTCTTGTGCTTATGCTTGTGTTTGAGAGAGGGAATGTGAGAGTATGAGGGAGTGAGTGTGTGAGGGTAGGGGACAGTGGTGGGGAAGCTCTCCATCTTCTCTTCTCTTCTTCTCTTCTCTTCTCTTGTCCTAGTGTGTAGCTATGGAGGATGGAGCTTGAGGGTAGAGGCTTGAGCTTGCATCTCAAATCATGGAGCTACCTGAGTGCTTGAGGGAGGAGGATACTCATTCGGGCATCAAGGTAAGCTCACTACACTCGTAGGATTGAGAGTGCACCATAGCTAGGTGAAAGATAGTCATTAGTTGCTTACTTGAAACGCTTGAAGCAATAAGCGGTCCATGGGTCTTGGTGGTCGAGTATGAGCTCCCACCTTTACTCTCTAAGATAATGTTCAAAACTATAAATACAAAAATGTTGAATTAAAGACAATAGTATATGTCAATCCAATTATGGAAAAATAGCCAAGAAAGCAAGCTTCCACTACTAGGGATATCCAAGTAGCAACCAGGAGACAAAGAATGTAATTTGCAGTGACTAAGCATAAATCATTAGTACCAAAGACTTTCACAAACTCGAATTTTCAATTAGACATATATCCCATAAGCATATACTTCATTGACAAATGGTTAGCAGAGGTAAGTGTCGGTATCCAAAACATATTGAATCAAAGAAGATCACAAACGAAGGTAACTACATCCAATAGCATACAAGAGAGCATGTACATGAACCAACAATCCCACTATCTCAAAGAACCAAGCTCTACCAAGTAAGTACAAGTGTCTCCCACTGGAAGCAAATTCAAAGTGAGCAAGCAAAGCTCAGGACATATACATCAAAGCATCTAGGAAGCCTAAGCACATCACAAATACATCTTGGAGCATAAGTGTTAAATAAAGCTTTAAAATTTGTAAGTAAGTATAAAAGCTCAAAGCAATTAAGCATGTCATAACCATGTAGGGGCTTATATAGCAATGTTGGACATCACTGTAGACATGTACTATACCTAAAATACCATGTAGGTGCGCACAATAGGCATTCAAAGCATGAAGCTCATTGCTATATGCTTGCTATCCAAACTGTTATGATAGTAATAAACATGTGTAAAATTGAGCTAATCAAGCTCTCAAAAATTCAAGTAGCATCCCAAAAGCATAACCATATAATTCGGACACCAACATAGCATCCTCAAAGCACTAACCATGGATTATGGAATTTATTGTTTATGTCTAAATTATAAAATAATTGTGTCAAAAAGAGAACAAAAAATTACACAAAATCAACGTTTTGAGTCCTAGATCTATAGCTCTTGTCGGACTCTTTATTTCTAGCTATCGAACACTTAAATCCAATAATGTATGCAAAAGTTATAGCCAAAATATGACAGTGTTGTCAAATTGCAATAGTTGTCCATGACTTCAACATCATGCTTTGTATCCACTCAAAATGGATATAACAATTGCTTCTTATTTCAATAAGTACTCAACAAGGGTCATCTAATCCTTGGGAAGGTTCTCAACAAGCTAGTAGGAGAAAGATGGAACAAGCCGGAAGAAGGAAAGACTCAATGCATACCTCGATAGGAAGAAACAATGGCTACCATGAAACCTTGAGCTTTTGAATCCGAGTTGCTGAAGCAAAGGATGAAGAGGCTCCTTGAATGGTTTGCTTTGTTAGTGGAAAGGTAGATCCCTAGTGGAAGCACACACGTGAAAGGAAGAGCAAAGCAATAGATGTGGCTGATGGAGCAAGAGAGCAAGAGAGAGAGATATCGTATGTGGGAACTTCAACAATCGCAATGTGTGACAAACCTTCCCTTATTCAATAGTCACTGAAAGAATAAAGAATAAAGTGATAGGGATGGGTGTCCACCACCAGCAGTATATAGGTGTGTGATCATAATGTGTGAAGTAAATATAGGGCGATGTAGGCACATGTGCCTTTACTCCCAACAATTAAGGGTTGCAAATAAATGCTTAAGGACTATCCCAAGGGGTAGCAAGTTAAAAATAGAAAATCATGGAGATCCAAAGGGAAGGAAGCCCAAAAAGTCCATTGGTTTAGTGCCAAATGTTGTTAGTGATCAAACTAATGATGATGCCATTGAATTATACATAGCATGGAGAAAAGTTAGAAATCAATATGCATTAATTTTCTTTGATAATCGGGCATGTTTGGTTGATTCTTACATTGAGAGGGATAGTAGAGAGGAAAGAATGATTGCATTTTGAGAACCTACTATCACTCATATATTCTAAAAGGCTCATGCAAAAAGCTGGCAAGAGAGCCGCCCTTAACATTAGGCAGGTCATTGCATAGTTGTCTATCCCTACATTGATATCAAAATAGAGAGGTGGTCGGTGCTCTTCTTGGGCTACTAGTTTTGTTTTAGTAGAATTTACAAGAGGCGGAGGTAATTACAAGTAGTAAGAAAAACGGGATCGAGGCATGCCATGAACTTGTCCAAAAAGTGGGTAATGGAAGTCGGATATCTTATGCTCCAAAGGTCAGGCATTCTTCAAGAGTGATGTCATTAACATTATAAACCAAAGGGAAGGCATACCTGCTATGCTTCCCCTAGTTAAAATCCACACCGTGGCACCTCGGGTAAGCCATATATGTGGGGTCATCCCTTTCATATGGTAGCATGTTACAAAAATCCATCCATACCTCAAAATTAGTATCTTAGATTTCATTGGCGCCATTTAGGTTGGGTTTCAGGGCCTTTGACCTTTCTAGGCTCTTTCATGACCTTATCCTCCCAATACTTTGCAAGCTCTCTTCTCCATAATGTGGGTTTTCTTGCCCTCTCATCTAGCCACCGCTTTCTTAGCCTCTTTGAAACTTGGATGGCTCCTTCAACCATTGGAGGGGGTAGCACTCAATTTAGGGAAAAAGGGTAGAAGAATTTAAATTCAAATGATAAACACCCATTCTCCCATTGTCCCAATGGTTTAATTCTAATGCCCAATTGATAGGCAATTGTTTCTTGGTTTGTGGCATTTGGACCTCAAGAATGTCTTGTGTTTTGGCATTAACTTTTCTCCCACTACTGTACTCAGTCAAAGGACATAAACAAAAAATGAAGTTTAGGGGGTTAGGAACTTTTAGAGTTCAGGTAGCTGAATTGGCAATGTAGAACTCAAAACCCTGGAAGGTGAGGGCATAGGCTTCTTCAATGGCAACTGCATAAAGAAGTACTACCCTCCCACACACCCACTGCATGAGCCTCCAATGCTAGAGTCCCATGTCAATGTACGAGTAGCCACTATCATCGAGATGGACGATGAGGATGAGGAAGCTGTAGAACTAGCTTACCTAAGCATAATAGTCACTGCCAAGCATACATGCACATTTAATGCATTCATCGATGAGGGAGCTAACTTTAATGTCTTAACTCATGATCATTGGACCCAAATTGGCAAACCATAGTTACAACCCACTAACGCTAAACTCACAACCTGTATGGGGGCCGATCATACCCACTCTTGGGAAAGTGCATGGCTATAGTTTCTATTGATTTTGAAAGCATGCCAATGATCTTCTATGTGTTGCTCAACACTAAATATGCAAGCACGGAGTCGCTATTTAGGACAAACCTTTAAGATGAAAGCTCGTTGTAATGTCAACTACAAGTTGCAATGTATCCACCTTGCCATGGGCAACGTTTGCATAGTTACAACTTTCAGCAAGGGCTGCGTGGCTCCTTCCAAGTACGCAAAGCCAGTGGTAGAGAAACCTACCCTCAAGGATAAGTAGGGGAGTAGTGCTTCATCACAACCCACCAAGCCTCAAGACCAGCAAATTGCAGAAGTCAAAGCTAAGGCCCACCCACAACTTCGTAAGGCTAAGAACCCCACCTCCCGCCCTAGGAGGCCAAGAAGCAACTATAGACATTGATGTACAGTCAAGCCGAAATGGGTCCCCAAGACCCTATTGCAAGTGCAAGGCTATTACAAGGGTAATGCTTGGATATCAATTCCTAAGGCCAAAACAACTAAAGACACTAATCAAACGCCACCCTCAAGCTTGACCACACAAGGCCAAGGCCGCAAAAGCCTCTGGATTCAAAGCCTTTAAAATCACAAATACACAAACCAATGAATACTAAGTGATTTCATCGACCCAAACCATAGCCTACTACTCACACACATGCCATGACTAGTCCTACAGCTCATGGAATGCCACTCGAATGCCACAATGCACTATCTCGAGCAGCCATAGCCCAACCTACTAGACAAAAGGCCCAATCGCAAGCTCAGGAATAACCAAAGTGGCCACCATCAGCTAGCCCTGGACTTAGCATAGAACACATGGGATGACTTGGTTGCATGTCTTAGATGCTTAGATGCCACCTTCATGTCGCTTACTAAAAGCTATGACCACTTTCACTTGGGACTCTTGGACGGTCGGGCCTATAGTGACGGAAGTACGGACACTCCCTTGTTCTTGGAAAGAATTGAAATGTGTGTTTGTCAAGGCTTTCGAGGTAGTTGTGGAGTTGATTGCCACTAACATTTCCCGTAAAAAAGCACATAAACAATGTCTCATCACCTCATATGACAAGCGCACAGCTTATGCCAACGACCAAGAGATAGAAGACTTGAAACAACTTGCTGATAGTGAATCCCCTTTCTTGAGAAAATGGTACGCTCTTCGCCTTCAATGGACGCTCGAAGGATATCATATCATGACAAATTCAGAGCAACAATGCACAATCAAAACAGCAGAGTATGACCCAACTTATGTCGCTCCAACCTCTTATAGGGTATTGACGACCATTTGTGAATGACCCATGGAAGAACACATTCAAGGACACCCCTACTTGGATCGCATCCTCACTAAGGAGGAACTGCATATTGCTAGTCGCATAGACTCCGATGACTTCTTCACCTAGGTAGGTATCCGACCTTTCAACATGGACCAATATGCTCATATGGAATATAATCCAAACTTCTATGCTTGGCTCGTGCGAAAGTAAAACACTATGCCCATACGTTGAACACTCTCTACCCACTAACCTTCAATCCTAGGAAGGATTCTTCTCAATTCCGAGGAAGGGGGGTAAGGGGGTAAGGTGAATCAAAATCAAATCAAACACATAAGGAAACAAGAAAAGTAAAAACATAACTTAAAATCCTCAAACCACACCTAAGAACAGAAAAGGAAGGAAAACATTAACTCTCGATTCAGGAAAATGTCACAATTTTTGAAATAAAACTTGAAGGGAAAGTTTATTTATGTACTAAAAACGTTTCAATTCAGTAACTGCTTTGGAAAGAACTAATAGTGAACCATGGTTCATGACAAGAGTTGAAGATGTCACAGCAAGACCGAGCCCATTGCCTTCCTTTCACAAAAGAGGAAAGAGCGAAGTATGGCCTTTCCCTTGAAAATCGGGCCTACAACTAGCTCACATTCAGGAGCATTCACAACATCGAAAAGGTGGTGGCCAATGAGGAGGTTGCCAAGAGGGTTGTAGAATAGTGAAACCTCACCAAGTACATCAAAATGTTTGCCCACACTAAGTGCGTGGAATTATTAAGGACATATGACCCTAACAAGGAGTGTGGGATAGTAACTGTGGGGAGTAGAGAAGGAGCCAAGTAGGTGCATATTCCCCTCAGTAAGGCCTTGGTAAAAAAGGCACTAGGATTGGAACCAAAGGTGAAAAAGAGGTAGAAGAGAGATATCTATGCCATGCTGAAGATGAAAAAGGAGAACGTCTTGACAAAAGATGGCATAAGCATTCAAGACATCCCCAACTCAGAAGTCAAATTGCAGGCTAAGGTGATCCACTCCCTCTTCTCTAACCAAAGGTACAACTCGCTTATGCATAGGATTAGTGTGCCGGTGCTAGAGAGCATGGTGGCTCACTCATTGGATGAGGTGGCAAAAAGCCATTGATAAATCCACTAAAGCACTAGCCCTTGGAAGCATACCGATGGGTGGAGAGTCCCTAGCATCAAAAGGAGTTGAGAGAAAGGAGCATTCAACCAAATCCTCGTTCACTGGGTATGTAGGAATCTTGACTGATCTTATCCAAGAAGTGACAAAGGAGGCACATGATGGAGAGGAAGAAGCGGATGTAACACTTGACACGTCACCTCCCCATCACAACAGAGAATAATTGAGTGAGAGGATAGTTAGTGAAGAGGAGGGAGAGAAAGAAGCTCAGTCTAACAGAAGGGAATCAAAGGAGTCTAAGAAGAAGACAACACCGAAAAAGCAAGAGAGGAAGAAAGGAAGAAAAAGAACAAAGCGGATTTGTAGAAAGCCAAGAAAGAGTCGAAGAAAGTGGTGAAGGAATTTAGGAAGAACTTTAATATGTGGGTTCTCTTTTTAGTAAACTTATTACACAACATTATTCAACCAAGCTGAAAAGGTATCCACCTTGAGTGGCCATGCCATGGCATAATTGATACTAGCTTCATGCAAAATAGCCAAGAGAGGTACATAATTATTTGAGCATGTTGACCTTGAACTAATCTTTAAGTTGTATAGCTATTGTGTAATTTGAAAGGATTCCTCCCCGTCATTTGGTTCCTCCATGTAGTGGACTAGAGCATCGCTTAGTGTATGGGTTACATAAGGTCCAAGAAACCTAGTATGCCTATGGGATTGATCTCCATCCTAGGGATGATTGGCTTTGCATCATTAGGTGCTAGAAGGGAAAGGCCAATGGGGCTCCTCTCCCAAATAAATTCGGAGGCCTAGGGTTGGTTGTAAGGCTTATAGAGTTCCTCAATGCATATTCCATTGATGAGCATGGCGAACACCACTCTCTGTGGGTCATTCATTAGTGGGGATTCTCTTATAGAGACTCCGCAGCACATGAGTAACGTAGTCCCTATTTTCCTCTTTGTCCCCCTACAATTGACATTCATCAGTCGCACTATAAGATTATTTGAGTATCCGGGCTCCAAGAATCTCTTAATAAAAAGACTCTTGAGGTCATTGAAATTATTGCGCTCGGCAATGTCTAAGCTTGTGTACCAGGTCCTACCCTTATCGCCCAAGCATAGGCCAAAAACTTGTAAGTGTTGAGCGAGATCAGTGAGGCCTTTCGAACTGCTCTACAAAACCATGAGTCATTGCTCACCAGCTGGTACTTGTCTAGCTATCTCGCAAAACTGCGGGGATTCTCAATTGGCTCTTGGAGCCCTAGGTAACCCTATTCCTACAAAGAAATAATGTTTCTAGTACTGTAGCGCTTTGTTTTGCTGACGTGTTGTCTATTAGTCACTTTGTGGCAAGCTTGCTCACCATTAGCTAGATTTTGACTAGGAAATCCCCCAGGTTGAGCTCTTCATTTTTGCAATTTGTATTGGGTTCTGCCATATCTGCGATCTCCTGCTCCACTAAGTTGTTGATGAGGTTGATCAAGACGGGCAGCATCGCGCTCCCAATGGTGTCAATCCTTCTATGTAACTGGCTTTATGTATTACGTCTCTCATTGGGTCCTATAAATTGGGGCTCTTGATCACCCATCTGGGTTTGAGGGTCGTCTCTTGTTGGTGGGTTCATTTTGTTCATTAAGTTTGAGTGTGTTCCTTTTAGGTTAAAAACAATCCTCAATTTATGTTTACTCTGTGTGTGTGGTGCTCTTTTCCATACACTGTGCAAAATCAAACTTTCAGTTTTTTTCAAGTGCACTTCAAGTGTTGAAAATAATGTGGATGCAAACACGAGATAATGAATGCAGCTCTTCCACACTCCGGTCTAAATTATCGATCAAATAGGGCTTTAGGCTCAATCTCTCACTGGTCTCTAGGGTATGTGCTATGTTATTCAACTTGGTTAAGGTCAATAGGAGTTTGCAAGACAGTTTACAGCTCTAAGATGGGCTAAAAGCTACATGATTGTCAATGGTCATGTGTAACAATCAAGGTCAGTTGGACTTGTAAGGCTTTTGGAGCCTTCCCCCAATTGCGAAGGTGTTCTACTTCATCCAGCATGTGCTAAATTTGTCAATTTCTCCTATCATATTTTTTGTCTAATTATGTAATATCTGATTTTGTAGTGTTTGATCCCCAGAATTTTACGTCTAGTTTTCAACTATCCGATTTCCATGCGTCCACTTTAGACTTGTCCGATTCTTGTATCCGATTATACTATGTCCAATTTAGATTGGTTCGATTATTGTTTGTCTAAGTGGCCAATGGATGAGTGTCTAAGTTTGATTTTTGAGGTTTTCGATTGTGACACATCCGATCGTCCAAATCAAACAGGGTGAATATCCAATCGGACAGACAAGGGGCAGTCGGATTTTCAGGACTGGAAAAGTAGTGTCTATCAAAATAAAAGGACTAATGAGATTTTTCATTCTCTTGGTGGTCTTCTTCTTCTTTTGTTCCATGGTCTTCTTCTTCTTTAACAGCAACTAGATAGGTCTTTTGGGACCTCTTTCTAGCATGACATAATTTCTCCGTGTGCCCAATCCTTTTGCAAATGTCACATACCAGTTGATCTTTCTTGCCCTTGTACCTGGTACCTACATATAACATTGGTTCATCTTTAGAGGTGCTTGGTTCTTCTTTGGATTTTACCTTCTTTTCTTACTCTAGTAGAGCGAGGCCTTAATGTCAACCAATTTAGGACTAGGAACATTGATCAACGTAGTTGACACATTATTATAGTCAAGAGGTAGGCTTTTTAACAACACACCAATACAAATATCTTCATCCATCTTGAGATCAATTCTTGCAAGCTAAGTTAAGAGACTTTCCATGTAGTTTAGGTGAGTTTCAAGAGATGTGTTTGATTTCATATCTAGCCTGAAAAATTCAATCAATAATCCATACTTAGATGACTTTTATTTTGCACCAAACAAAGTATCCAATCTCTTCCATGTATCATTAGAGGTTTCACAGGTATCCACATGGTGGATGTAGCTATCATCCAATTCCAGCTTAATGATGGCTTGTGCTTTGTCATCATTGCCAAGTAACTGATGCCAGGAGGCATATTCCATGGTGGATTTCGTGAGGTTTTGCAGTATTAAGGTTAGGACAGAGTTCCAACCTATTTATTTATTTTGTAGCCGGAGACTACTAGGTATTCACCTTTGTCAATTTAATTTTATTATTTTCTAACAATTGTGAATACTTCAATTGATGTGTAGAGCAGGCGGCAGTGGCACTGCAAAGCACTAGGCGATAGCATGTATTCAAGTTATTTAAAGGAAATTATCATTTTTGATGGGCCCATGTCTTAGGCATGGTCCCAATATTTATTTTGACGCGCTTATTTATTGAAGCGCTTGACATATATTTTTTATTTTGTATGCGCATGGGCACACGATTTAAATATTCATTATTAGACATTGTATTTGGACATTGCCTGACTCTTGGGCCGCCCAACCACTTTATTATTTATTTGGACAAAAGCAAACACAAAAGCTAAAGCATGCTAATTGTAAAATTGGGCTATTTTTGAGCTTGGAGATGAATAAAATATTAAATACATGCTTTGTGGAGTGCTCACACAAGGCATGGGGGGAGATTGTACCCAATTGGTCTTTTTGCCTCATGTCGTGCAAGTCTATTCTCTTGAATTTTGAGCTTAAAGTAGAGTTCTTTGTTCTTGGGGACCTTTCGGCACTCGCTATGTACACATATGGCATCCGATTTGCGCACCAGTAATTGCAATGTCCATATCCCAAGGCTTCTTCTCCTTGCCATTGGTAATGGCCCAAACACCTTTCTTCATTAGAATGAGCTTGATGCGGGTTTGTCAAGTGTGAAACTTGACCCCTTTGAACCAAGCAGTTAGAGAGCCTTTGCCCATGCTGGAACAGCAAATTAGCACCAAAACACTCAGATTTGAGCAGCAGAAGATCAAATTGTGTCGAGAGACACAAGGAATGTGGTGTAAAATAACACTTGATAAGTATCAATAGATACTATGCTTTCAGGCACTTGAGTTTGATGCTTGGATTTCTCCCCTCCTTTTTGCTGATTTAATGGGAAATACTTGCTGGAAACAACTTCAAAACAGCTTCACTTGATTGAGGTTGATCAATAACCAAGTTGACTTGCAGAGTGTGTTGAAAAACACAAGCAATGGTAGCATAAAATTTCACTATGATTGATGCTTATACTTCAATGAAAGTTTCAAACCTTCAAAAGCTTTCCAAGGCTTGCTTGTTGGATAATCATATCTTGTTGGAAACTTCAATTCTTAGTGGATCAGAGTGGTAAAGGTTTGGTTTAAGTGGCAAGAGAGAGAAAATGAAGGAAAAAATGAGCTTGAAGGTAAGTGGCTATGGCTGCCAGTTATGGTTTTAGGATTGCAGCCTGATATTTTGGTTGTAGCAACTCACCCGGTGGACCATTTGAGTTGAAATTTTGTCAAGAGGTAGCTCATATGATAAACTTCAAAATCCCTATGGTAGCCCTTAACATTGTGAGGCCTCATGATGGTTCCATCAGTTGAATAGCAGTAAGCTAGCTATGGCTTCCTACATCACCACCTCTGAGTAATCTTCTAATATCTCTCTATTTCTGGAGTAGAATTTTCTCAAGCCCTCTTAGCTGAAGTAAGTATATGACCAACAAATGCCCTATGATAACTGATGGAATATTTCTCACAATAGCAAGAGAGAACATGTCCAATTTACAATAGCAAAATTTGTGCCAGATTTGTGTTTTTCAACAATGTCGGGTTGTATATTGCACAATATCAAATACCTTTGGGCTAGAAATATGCGCCTTGACCTAAGGAACAAATATTGAGAGGAAATCTTGAAGAGATACGGCCTGGTTGAAGAGATATGGCTGCTTCAACAGAGGTAGGTAGGTGTTGTCTATGGCAATCAAGAGAGATAGAGTGAAGATGGAGGTGAAAGATGAAGGGTTTATGTCAAGATGAGCTAACCAAAGATTGAGAGGAGTTGAAGGAGTGATTTATAGAGCTACACCATGCCTGACTGGGCTGCTCTGATACTATATAGAAAATGTCAGATCTAGAGCATGGCTATGGAGGTTGAAAGAGGAAGAGTGAGCTCATGAGATAACAAACATCAAGACCAAATGTCACACAAGTGAATTAGGTTCCAAGATGGACGGTTGGACTCATAAACACAATCTTGTGTAGTGGACTAATAATGACATAGACACTTTGCTAGAAGTACAAAGTACTATGACATTGCATTCAAAAAGAGAGCAAGTACAATGCTTTATAGGAATAGACTAGAGGCTGTAGTTTCCACCACTGTGCATATGGGATTTTGCATCTTGAGCCCACATTGCTCTATATAAAGTGGCTAAGCTGAATGTGATTGCCAATAACTCAACACGAGGGAGGCCCTCCCACTTGCAAAGGGCCCCTATATCACTTGGTGATGACCCTCATGTGTGCAATGAAGCCTACATGGGTCACCACCAAGTAAGAGAGGCCCCTCCCACTTGCAAAGAATCCTCATATCGCTTGGTGGTGACCCTCATTTATGGTGTGCGTTAGAATTTATTTAGTTAGTCTGTTCAACTTGGTGAATTGTTTGACCCTTTCTTCTTATTTTCTCTTTTATGAACAAGAAACAAGATGAAGTATGAGGTGGAGTTTGAGGATGATGTGGAAGAAAATCTAGATGAAAATTTTTATGTTCCTCTACAATGCACACTCTCGTGCTTTTGAGTTGTCGTGTATATTTACTTTGTTGCTTCCTATTGTTGAGAATGTTTTGCATTCTTGTACAAACATGTTGGGTGCCCACATGGAGAAATACCAAAGAATAACTTCAAGTGGCAGACTGACCATATAAACACTAGAATATGTACACACTCATGACTTTGCGAGCAACAAAGTAGTGAAGAGAAATCTAGCTAGGGCACGATATAAATTACCTAGCAATGCACACAAGGACATACAGAACTACCCAATACACTCAAAAAGGCTACAATCCTCCTTTGCATTCCTTTGCTATTTGCATCTTCTAAGGGATGAGAATGACTCAAAAGGAACTTCATAAGGATCACATGCTTCTAAGGATAGAAGACAACTTACAATTGCTATTAAAGAGGTTGAAGAGGTAAATGAGATGATACTCTTTGACACAGAGAAGGAGAGAGCAGAGGCTACTCTCTAGAGTTTTGATTGAGACTAGTTGCCCTTGACGACCTAGAGGGTGTGCAATCGATTGATGCATGTGAGGAAGAAAGTGTATATGTCTCATGCCTACCTATATCTACGATGTTGGATAACCAAGACTATATGTTGTTGGCCGATATGATGAATTCACTAGACATTTGTGAGGATTATACTCTTACTACCTTAGTGCAGTTTAGAGAGGTTGGCTTAGAGTGGTGGACAATGGATGAGATAGATCAACATGTCTTGGCTAATTTTATGGTCAAAGATGCAAAGTTTTGTTATGGGCAACCAAATCCTCGAAAGCATTGAAGTGGAGGCCAAGGCTTATGAGCATGGCGATTGCCTAATATTGAAGAAGAAAGAGATGCAATAATTAAAAGGCCCAGCCCTAACAAACATGGAAAACTATGAGGCATCAACTTTGCACAAAGATGGTACTACCACAATCCCTTTGTGGATGCCATGTTTGCATGAAAGCAATGAAAATCAATCGGTATCTAACTTATGATCTCCATGTTCAATGAAAATCAATCAGTATTTAGTTTATGCTCTCCTTAGTCAATGATAGTTCTTAGTTTTCTTCTTTAGGAATGCATATTTGCAACCAAATCCTAGTGTACAACAATGGCTTCCTTACTCGAGTAAGGAGCTTAAGGACATTGGCTACCAGCAACTCCAAGTCAACAGGGCACAAAAAGATGTGTCTCCTTCATAACACATTGGCGAATTGGATCATACAAAGGTATATACATATGTGAAAATAATATATCCTATGTAGCATTGTAGAGAAAGATTGTATAGATTTAAATAAATGATGAACATTATGTTCATTGTTATAGATTATAACTTTTCACAATGAGTATTCCCAAGAAAATGCAAGGCTCCCTCTTGTTGTATTGAATGTCTTGAGACCAAGTTTTGTGGAGGCTATGCCCTTCCAGTGAATGGAAAGAAAATAATTTTGGTCAAAAAGTGATTTGCATTGCGGGTGTTGGACATTAGATATGGACACTAATCTTTAAGGGTCCCTTAATACATATCATATGCTGCTCGTGTCATTGTAGTGGGGGTTGAGGACATGTGTAATTTGCATCCTTACTCAAAAAGAGAATTTTTGTGAGACAAATGAAAGGCAAGGTTCTTTTGGAGTCACTGCCTCTCCAATAGTGCCAACACCACTTACACAGCTACCAACCTTAGAGAATGGCAATGTTGAAGACGATGAAATGCTAGTAAAGAAGATGAAACCATTCTCTTCGACCCAACATATCTAGGAATAAAAGCTATGATTTTCTACTCTTTGAGTCCCATCTCTCATGTTGCCTCTCCCTATATGCCAGCCATTGTAAAAAAATTTCATTCACACATGAGTTATTATATGCTTCTTATCTCCTTTGTTTCAATATTTGTAATGCAAGAAATGTGTCCAAGTTTTGATATGTCCTCTTTGCTTCTTGTGTCCTCATTTTGTGCCAAATTACTATGTAAAATCATTGAAAGTTTTTAGCAGATTGTTTGCCTTTTGTGCACCGCCATCATGTGTTGTATGTTTAAAGTACTCATCTCTTGCTTGGTAATGAGAATTCTCCATTCCTTAGGTGGAGGAAATCAACAAACTCTCATAATATCACACAAACTAGGGACCGTGACTATAAATGATGTGCTATGCATAAGGAAAAAAGGATGGGTTTAGTTAAGAGCTAGATAGTAAATTAAGGCATAGAAACCAAATATGAAGTTCCTACCTATATATGCATGAGATTATCTGCTCCCCATGCATCCTTCATGGAGATTTTGAATTTGTTGAGAGCCTTCTTAAAGTCTAGGAGATCCTCCTTGGACCAATGTGTTTTATCACAATACATAAACATTGTACAGTGCCTCCCAGACTTTAGCCTTCTTGCTCCTTGCTCTTCTATCATCCCTATGGTCTTTGACTACATTGTGTAGCACTTTCCATTGGTTGCAAATGAATGTAAGAAGAAACTTTTGTGGAGTTTCTTTTTTTGGGCTTGCCATGAAAGCCCAAAAGCCTTCTGGACTTAACTCCACCTATTGAGGGTTTCCTAGGAATGCTATTCCCATTTTTGGATCTCTAAGGAACTATCTCAATCACAACATTGCCCCCAGACCAATGTCTAATAGAACCTTCTCAATACCCCCAATAGCATCATCCCTGGCCTTTTGGGCTTGCGATTTCCATGTAAATCCAATGTAGAGATGCACAAATTTCTCTACTATTCTACACAAGGCATGCAATGTGCACATGGACATATGTTAAAGGGATATTTAGAATTTCTTGAAAGTTTCAACTTTGATGTCTATCATGCACCTCATTCCAACTAGCAACATTGCACTCCTTGGCTATGACCATGTAGTAAATGCAAGGACTCTTAGCAATAGCACTTCTTAGCACATTATACATATACTTTAGTGTGTCTAAATATATGGACATGTGCCACTTCACTTTATATTATTCAAACCCTTCAACACTTAGTTTCTCCCTTGCTTGTTGAGCACTTATCACCTCATGTATAGAAGCTCATTGAAATACCCAATGCAACATGTCAAAACCTTCCTTGTTAACCTAAAATGCTCCCAACTACCAAATGTCTTTCTTTGATTGCATATTAAAGTGCACTAAGCCCTCTCTATGCCTTCATCGCACTCACTACTTGGCTGAAGAGCTCTATTCATCAAGGTGATAGAAACTCTCCTCATTTTCTTAGCCTTCATAATCTCAATTTCATCCAACTTAATAACAAAAATGGCAATCCCATTCGTTATTGCATGCTCTAACTTATAAAACCTGATCATAACTCTCTCCAAAGTCCTTAAGTCAAAGAATATATTGTTATAGGTGTTGTACTTTAGCACTCTCTTCTTTTCTAGGATAGCTATTTATGATGTGCAAGGGCTTACCAAACAAGAACTTTCACCAAGACTCTCTGATTGATGCTGCATCTTGTTTGTTGAATTGAGAATGGCTTTGGAAGTAAATATCCCTTGACCCTTTTCTTCAATGTCTCCTACATAACTTTGAAGAGCTAAGTGTAGCTTTGTCTACTAATACCCATTTTTTCTAGGGTGCTTTGGATATCCTCTTTGTCTAGGCAATACCTTTGCACAAACTTTTCCAGGGTGCTTTGGATGTCCTCTTTGTCTAGGCAACATCTTTGCACAAAATTTTAAATACATTATTCCTTGGCCTTCTTCCGAGACCTAAAATGGGCCCGATACTGGCTCTCTAGCACTAGTCAGACCTCTAAGACACACAAGACACCCCGCATGGCCTCACGGCCAGGAACATCTAAGGCTCACACTACACTAAACTCTAATATCGATCTTGCATTTGTAATAGGACACAATCCAACGTTTACCTTCCCTTCTCCTCGGCGGGAGTTCCCATAACATATAGGTATAATACATCATATCACAAACATAGGGAAGCACCTCTTGGCTGATTGCCGTGGCTCCATTGCAGCTCTCCTACATCTCAAGGATTGGACCCAAGATGCACTACCTAACATATAAAACATAACGCACAAACTCCACTCTTTTCTTATTTTTTACGATCCAGGAGTATATAGATCCTCACTAAATAGTCCCAAGGAAACCGTACAACTAACCTACAGCTTAGGCTTCTTTTCACTCCATGTATAAGTCATGTCCTAGGAAGACAATTGCTATGCAATCCAGGACTGATACCATGTCATCCGTCATGCATAGTGCATATGATCCTAGTGCACAAACAATATTTATCAAATCAGCATTCTGTGATGTGCAAAAATAGCCTTTTCATGATCTTCACTAAACGTATGCTTCGATGTATGGAGACTAGCACCGATTTCTTGTGCTACTAGCCTCTCAAATTGAAATATCACAATTCTAAATGAAATGCACAGTCAAATATTTCAAAAATCCAAACACTGTCAGCCCTCTTAATCTCTTAACATCACCATTTCCCTCTAACGTTTAGGTTGTGCTGCGTTGCATAGGTGTAATGTCTTATTTCGTATGTATTTTTCTCATAAAACGAAAAAACCCATGAACTATGGCACATAAACAAAGCAAAATTGAAGCCAAACTTCATGCCTTAGCTTTGTTATACAGCCACAACCATGAATCATAATTTTCTAGATTTTTCTAACGTGAAAATCCTATTTTTCTCCATTTTTGCTATTTTTACTGTTTATTTATACATAAAAATAGGTTATTTTATTATCTATGATTAGTGTCTGATTATGACATCTGAAAAATGGTTTTTATCAGAGTTTTAACCCATGCGCATCTCTTCCCCCCTGAAACCAACAAAATCTTCATTTTTACTCTAAAAAGGCGCTTTTCGGGTTGTAATTTAATTATTGCGACTATTTATCATTACGATTCTGCATTTTTTTAATGCACAACCCTCAATCATAATGCAAAAAAGATCCAAACAAATTTTTGTTCCATATGAGTTTCATTTAGACCATCAAACATCAAAAAGAAGTAAATTTCCTTTGTAAAAATGAGGCATAATACTTATGCGCGTGTTGCGGGTTTTTAAAAATCTTATTCAGGACAACAAAATAGTCCAACATTGATGCTCAGCCCTTCTCCACTCATCCATCTTCAGCCCCACTCGATTTGAAAGCAATTCGGTACACCACCGGATGAGCATTCACCAATCGGGCTTCTTCCACATGAATTGCCTCTTAGGGGAGAGAGAGGAAGGAGAGAGAAATACTAAATCTGGTTCTTCTGATTCGAGCAACCATTGGAGGAGCATAGGGTGGTGATGGAGAGCGAAGAGAAGCAGTAGATCATTGATGGAGGCTCCATAGCCCCTCCCCTCTCAAAAACTCGTTGCCTGGTTCCATGGCACCTCCATTTTCTCCATGAGGCTAAAAAATGTCGTCCCCCCCCCCCCCCCAATCGTTAAATTTTGGGGGCCCAAGGGTCACACCCCTTTAATTCTCTCTATTGGTCTCTTTTTCAGCATATCTCCCGCGTCCGGCACTCGTTTTGCACACTCGTCTTGAAGTCCCCCACTACCGAGCATCTCCCGGGATCCAATCTGGTAGTCAAAAAAATTATGAAAAATTTGCAACTATCAGTTGTTGTAACTTAAAGCACTTTCAAAACCTGTATTTGACTTGCCAATTAAAATCGAACTGATTGCCTATGCGGCCTTCGACGGAGTTTATTTTTCCCTTGAAATCTAGATTTTTTGACATTTTTGAGTACTTTTCGAAGCCCAAATTCCACCGCTCACCTTCGTAAGCCTCTTCTCGACCAATATGTTTCCTACAGCTTTGGGAGGAATGATGTTGTTGTAGGCTTGCAATGCTCTCTCAACATACCTCGTTGCTTTGTCTGAATGGAGAATGGCCCTATCAATTACAACAATAGCGATAACACATATATGAGCATGGATTCATAATGCATTCACAAAATGAGCACTTGATTTGGACTTGATGCTCTCAAAACACAATAGAAAAATACAAGGGATCAGATATCTATTCTTAATAGTGATTTTTTTTAGGGTGTGATAGTCAATGCACATCATATAGGTATTATTTTTATTATTCTTCTAACTTCTCTGCCTTTCACACAACTGAGTGTCATTTCCTTCCATTTGGTTACATGTAGTTGGGTTCCAAGACTTCTTATTTTTCCTTGGCTCTCCTCTAAATGTTTCCTCATTATATCCATTTCTTGGTGTAACCATTGGTTCTAGCTTTAAAATGTTTGAATGGCCTACTAGATTCTAAGTATAAGCTTAACAACTATCGCCAAAAAACCTCAGCAATGAGGAACACAAAGAGAATGGAGGGATGTTTCTTGTTGTAGGATCCATACGAAACAAACCACCATTAGTCCATAAATCGATATTCTTTCTATTCTCTAATCTCATTGGTTCCAATGCACTCGGTATGTTACTAAATACCTTGTTTCTTTTGTGAATAAGTACATATTCACTATCCATATCAATATGGAGATGGTATGGACGTTTACAGTTATCCATGCATTGAAGGCCACAAGTGCATGCAACGCCTTCAAAGTTCGTCATGTCAAATGATAGAAAACAAAAGTACCCAAGTACAAAATGGCAAATACTCCCTGAGATTGAGGTTTTTTTCCAATAATATTTTTTATAAATTACATCTCACTTTCTCTCTCCTCAATTTCCTATAGGGCCAAAAAGTAACCTCAAATCTCCCCTAATGTGTGACTAGACATACCTCCTTAACATGTATCTAGACCTTCATCTTGATCAAAAATTCACTTAATACAAGTTCTAACCACATGTGGTACTACCTGATTTGATACAATTTTCACAGGAGGGAGCCTAGCCCTCAATCCAATTGAACTTTACTCCAATTCATTTTCCAAAAACTATGGTCCTTTTTAAAACTCTTGCAGTTAACAACTATTTAATCAATCAATTTTGAACTATTCGTCTATTTCTTCCACCCATCATCTAGATCACTTCGCCTTAGCCACTCAATTGGCAACCATCCATGAAGGTGAATAGAGAAATATCCATCTAACCACTCACACAAAACATGAAGAGGAAGAGTTGGAACTCCATACTCCTCATGCAGCTGCCCCAAAATAATAGTGTCCCATCTCAGGCTTATATCCCCCCCAAAAAAACACCAAAATGCCATCACAAAAGGCTGTATAAGTAGCCTTTGAACAAGTTTGAAGGTTGATCCTTTATTCACATTCTTATTTTGTATGTGTGTTTGTGTGTGCATATACATGTATATGTGTGTGTAGAGAGAGAGAGAGAGAGAGAGAGAGAGAGAGAGAGAGAGAGAGAGAGACGCACACACCCACACACATTGTGTGTGTGCGTGTGTGTGTGTGTGAAGGGGAGGAATAGAGGAGATCTAGAAGGAAGCAAAGAGACATCGGATGCAAATTTGAAGACCTACATTAGCATTCCCAATCAATTCTATTCCTTGTCCTCATCATTCTCATAAACTTCCCCTCCCTTTCCATCTATTAGTGCCCTATTGTCCTCATGGACTGTGCAGATTGCCAAAATCAATACTGACCCCATTCCTTATCTACCCTCCACTCCTATCCCAATGTCAAAAAAGTTCAAACAATCCCATCTTGGAGTACTTAAAAGATTCCATATCTATTACATAGGTCATCTCAATCATAATTTCCTATCCTAGCTTACATTGAAATCTCCTCAAGTTCTACGATCTCTAAACATTAAGTATTATTCCAAATATACTCTATTTATCGATCTCACCTCTATCCTCCATAACATGATAGATACAACTTTGCCTAAGCCAAGAAGCCCCTTCATTCTTAACATAAGATTTATCTCAAGGATCGTGATCAAGTTTTGAATTAAGAAGAATTACAAGGATCAAGGATCTCTAGATATAACAAGAAGCATGTGACGGATATTTCGTGTGTTCTTACAACATCTCCCAATAGAAGAAGCGTTAAAACTAGGGACAAGAAATCGCACAATCAAATGAGGTTCCGCCCACACTAACTCAAGTTCAAGTGCCCTCATAATATCTAGATTATGTGTTATTCGTTATAAATTAGTTGTAGTGAATATTGATAGAAGGGTCAAAATAGAGATTGGCTACTTGATTGGGAACTCTTGTGAGTACATCCAATCTGAGTAGATGGACAATAGATAGGTTGCTTTTAGAAGGGAATTTTCCACAATGAGCATTCCCCTCCTATAATGGATGCTAGTTCATACTTAGAATATGAATTGATCTATTTATTTTAAACCTACAAACAAAGGAACAATTATAGATTTCCTAGAAGGATGCTCGTTGTCTTAGAATTGTAAATTGAAAATTTATTAGGATTTGATACTCAATTTTTTGTAAGATTAGCTAGCATAATTAAGATACATTATAAAATCATGCATAAGCTATCCCATACTTAGGATCAATCAAGAAGACTTATCCCTAACAAGGTTAAGACAATCTTAAGAATCATGTTTGAAAATTCTCTTCGCTTAAAATTGAACTAGTTACGTTACTATCTTTTTTTGAGGATTCTAAGAAAGGATTATCTAAGGAAATATCAAGTCTATGAAATAGAAAAACTTGTCTTTTAAAAGTTCCATCATAAAGAAGAACTTCTAAAATTTAGGACAAACTCTTGGGATGGATCCATAGGTAGAGTGGCTTGGGAATTATGAGTTAATTTGGGAATGGACTCTAGGCTTGGAACGTGAGAACTTAAGGACCAATAACTTCCAAGAAGGAGAATTTAGAACAAGTATGGTACCTACAATAAGTGCAAGGTTTGCTTCCAAGTGTAAGGCTCTACTTCCAAGTGAGATAGACTCGGGCCAACTTCAAGTTCATGGCAATTTGAATAGTTAAATGGAACCCTACTAGATAGGCACAATGACCTCCCCTAAGGTTAGGAAATTGAGATTGATTGTTTGCTCAGAATGCTAGGACCGGTACTGAATATGAAATGTCTCTTCATAGGGACTTGTAATTAGCTAGGAGATTCCAAAAGAGCCAAAGGGATCTGGCTATAGTTCCTTGGTGTTCTAGGACTAGTTTAACCTCCCCTACAAGCCTAGGATAGATCTCCAAGAAGGCCCGATATTAGCTAAGGGCTAATTGGTGGTTTGCATACAAGTAGAGTCTAATTTTCAAACTAGGAAATTAATGGTTGCACAATTTTTTCTTCTTGGAATAAAATCCATGCCTTCTTAAAGACTATTTTGCTTATATTTGTATTTGTGCTAATATTATGTGAAGAAACATGTTCTAACGTATAAAGTAAGGAAGATGTTTGTATGTGTCAAACATAATTGTGATAGGGTTAATTAGAAAATTAAATTTACAATGTTAGGGAAGAATCCCCAACGGGTTCAACCTATGGCAATGTGGTCTCAATTAGCTAAGAGATTTTTTAAAGGAGTGTTAGACTAGGAAATTTTAGTTCTCTCACAACATCATTGTAAAACCTAATTTAGTATCATTTTAGGGGAGCGGCGTGAGACCTTACCCTAAAAATAGAGGGGTTGATCTGCTAGCTTCCCCTCTTTTCTCACTCTTTTTGAACCAAATGTGACACTAGTCCACTTCAGTCAAGATGTCTTGCATAAGAGCCTACCCAAAATTGATACTAGAACTTCTGCTCTCTACCAGGAGACCTTACATGTCAATTAGGATTCCATTTTCAAGTCAAACCTTGTGGAAATAAGGTGGAGCTCCCCACATGAGAGTAAAACTCAAGTGATTCTAGGTCACAAAGTTCATATATTCCTTAGGAGCCCTGATTGGAGTCACCTAGATACATCCCCTGTTATGGAGTACCAAAATCATGCTATGAAGGGTTCATTAGATAGGCATGCTAAAAATTTGTATTAATATGAAGTAAGACACACATCAATTATGTTAAAAAGAGAAGTTATATGCTTCAAGTGGTGGCAAATGGTCCATAAAGGTAGAAAAATGTAAGAGAATAGAGCTAGCAGTCTACCATAATGCTAGACCAAAACAATAATAGAAATGGCATTTCATGAATTGATCAAGCACAAACTATAAGTATCAAACTCATCTCCATAACAAAGGTGGCCAAAACCTTTTTTCTAGTTTTTTACCATACAATGTACAAACAACATCGCTTCAAGTGGTGATAGATTATCCATAAAGATAGAAAAATGTAAGAGAATTGAGCTATCATTGGCCTATGTAATGATAGATTGGAAAAAATAGTAAGCGGCATTTCATGGATCGATAAGGCATAAACCTACAAGTATCAAACTCATCTACATAGCAGTGATGGCCAAAAAGGCTTCTAGTTTCTAATCACACAATACAAGAACGTCATACCATCTCCAATTGGGAATGTGACATCCCTTAACAAACCTCTAATTATGCCCATGATACATACTCCTCCAATATTGACATTACTATGTATTTTCACAAAATTGCTTAGGAAAAATGCTTTACGCTAGTATTGTACACATGATTTGTTTGCATAAAACTCATGCTCAATTTATGGCATTCCATTGAAACTACAAAATTTTTAATATCAAGCATAGAATACACATTGCATGTGGAAGAGATCTACGATGTGAACAAACACAATTTGAGTGATAGCCGATGGAATTTGGGTTCCACGATATGGAGTGGATTTCCTTGATTTAAAATTGGGACTTTTTCAAGGATTCATCAACGTGTATCTAGCTTAAAAAGACAGCTTGAAATTCATATGAGAATATCAAACTAAAACTCTGAAAGAACTTAGAAGTGTTTTTTTTTTTGTTCATATGGGATCTATCTCCTTAAGCATATTACAAACCTATGAAAAAAATCATATTGTAAAGATGTATACTTTGATGTGCTAAAACCAATCTAAAGTCAATTGTTCAACCAAAATCCAAGGTGCCTAAGGATGTAGCAGGAATATGCAACGTAATATGTACTTCGTCACTGTAGATGGTAGAAATATTGAAAGATTGATACACTACTTGCAACATAATATGTAATTGGTTATCATAAATAGTATGAGTACTAACAGTTTAATATACTATTTGAAAATGAATAGTTTTTTAAATATGTTTTGCTTAGCCATGAATTTTGTAAATGCTAGGTGATGTTGGTATAGATCTTGGCAAAAGAGAGGGAATGTAATTTCACCCGTCAATTCTATACAGAGACGAGAAACTTGAAATATTGGCCGCACTTAATCCATTATATTTACTTGATTTGGTAATTGGGTAACATAGCATACCACATATATCAATTGTGGCTGAAGGTCTAATGTAAATTTTCACATTTAACAAGGACGTACATAAACCCACATTAAAGCGACCATAGCATCATGAAAGTGTTCATATGTAGCTATGGGAGAGCTTTGCATGCTTATACATGTACATGATTGTTTTTCATGTGTGCACATATAAGCAAATGGGAGCATTTGCATGTGATTGTAGGAATGCCGAAGACACTCATGTGATTTGACTATAGTTGCAGGAGTGCATAATTTATGCATATGCATATGCATGTGCATTTGTGTGACCATGCGTATGGAGAGGAAAATTGTGTTGAACGATATTTTAGAAAAGTTGTACGAGTTAGAACATATTGAACAATACTTTGGAAAAGTTCTAGAGAAGTTGAAATCAACTCCTTATCAATGTATAAGATGAAAGTGATTAGTATTCAATAGAACATGTGGAAGAACATCAAAATGCTATCTCACGTATGAATCAATTTTGAAATCCATCTACTTGAAGTTGATAAGAATCTAAAACTAGTCAAAATGTGTGCATGTACACACTTGCATGCACACTTAAAAATGAAATGTCAAATGCTCAACACACCATTGCACCTACATACCTTGATTGTGATGACCCACCATGACCTAGGACAAAGACTAAGGAAGACCTTATGAAAAGGGCTAGATGTGTGTATCTTATAATCCACATATGCCCCCCTTTACACCCATTAATTCTTTGGGATAAAGTTTGAAAACCTTAGGTGATTTAACATCTGTTTTTATCTCTATTACAATGACCAAAATGTCACTTCTAACTCTCTCTATCTCTCTCTCTCTCTCTCTCTCTCTCTCTCTCTCTCTCTCTCTCTCTCTCTCTCTCTCTCTCTCTCTCTCTCTCTCTCTCTCTCTCTCTCTCTCTCTCTCTCTCTCTCTCTCTCTCTCTCTCTCTCTCTCTCTCTCTCGTGAAGATAATTGAATTAAGTAGTAAATATTTGCATCAGACCATCAAGTAATCCGAGAAACTGAGGAAAGACTAACAGGACTTTTACATAAAGAAAAAATCACACAGAAAGGATAGTTGGAGCAGAGCGAACAATAGCAAGCCAAGGAGCAGCAATGTCAAGAAGAACACGTCAACTGATATCATAGAAGAAATTTCACATGGCACTAAACTTGGAACACTGGCCACATAACCATGGATGCCCAAAACTGAATCAAAAATAAAGGCGTTCCAAGTGCGCCAAATATGCCAAAGGGCAGTCCATCTAAGGAAATGGAATAGGCAGGAATAATCAGAATGCAAGGCAGAGAGGGAAGCTTTCCCATAATCCACGAATGGGCCGTTATCCGGTGCTGAGTTATCGAGAATCACTCTCGCGAAATAAAACTCCAGATCTGCCGAGTAACCGGACAAGAGACAATAAGATGAAGCAATGTTTCATCACGTGTAGTGCAGAATACACGACCAGCAGAGATCTTTCAAGCACGCAACACCTCTCCAATTGGAAGACCACCAATCAGCAGTCTTCATAAGAAGACTTTATCCTGATAGGGAACCTTAGACTTCCAAAGCTGAATGAATCTTTCCCACTTCTTTTTGCCATCCCTTATATGCCATAATTTATTCACCTTTGAAGTGACCCATCTCTTCGCCTCCACCATCTAATGATATATCTGGTTAGTAGACCTCTTCTCAAAATCATCTGGAAGCACCAACATCCAGTCACACCATGGATACAATGGTTGTAGCACAAGCAAAGGAGAGAACCTCTGAAGTCTGACATGTATGGATGACCAGATGTCACAATATCCACGGGGTACCCAAAAGTACTAACAAATACGCCAAAAAGAATAAAGACGGGACTACCCAAGAATAACACCATCAAAAATTGTCTGCAATCCCAAACAAGCCATCTGATTAAACTTGACTTTCTTCAAATATTTGTCTGACCAATCCAACAACCTGAAGAATGCCAGTACTTCTCCTTGCAAAAAATTTACCTCCTTACGAATATCAGGGAGACACCAACAAACTGAAAAACGTAAGATCTCCTGCCAAGATGCAATCAAATAAGAAAGGAGAAAAGACTAGGAGACCTTAATAGACCTCGAGGAATTAAGCACATTCCACCAGGGAGCATGAATAACCGTGTTCCCATGAGAGATACCAATCTTTTCAATAAAAAAATTTGCAATCTCTGACCAAGGATGACTTTGTACACATAGAGCCTGCAAGAGGGCCAACCTCAAGACTATCATGTGCACATTAACATCCAACAAAGTTGCACCCCCCATCCGTTTAGGCATAGTCACGTGCTACCATGAAATCCACACGTCCCAAACGATTGCCTTTTTTTTTCAACAACATGAATCTTATAGGCTGAACCAATTGCAAAAGGAACTTCTTATTCCATGGAAGCAGTGGCAGAAAGAATGATTTCATACTGATCATAATACATTGAGCAACTTTAAGTCTGACATATAAAGGCCAACCTTCAGATTTCCAATACATGAACCTATCATGAATCCAGGAAGCCATCCAATCTAGTAAGGCACGGAGAGCTACCTTTGCACTAATAGGATATCCCAAGTGTCTAGTGATATTTCCCTTTGAGATCAAAATTCCATGCCAAACCAAGTCCTACAAATTATGCTCCGTACAAGAGAGGAGTGTAGATTTTTGAGTATTAATATAAAGTTTGAATGCCAAAGCAAAAAGATTCCAAGCCACCATTGCTCGATTAACATTAGTGCGATCATCCTTAAGGAACTAACCTGAAGCTCTAACATAGTCAATTCCCATTTGAGCATTCAAAATGTTATGCATTATATTCTGACCTTTAATGAAACCATATTGATGTGGATGGACCACGTGCGGAAAAACTTTCTGCAATCTGTTGGCAATGATTTTGTAGAAGATTTTATATAATGAACCTATGATGGAAATGGGTCTCCATTGTTTCAAAGAGGTTGGAGAGGGAACCTTGGGCAACAATTGAATGACAACAATCTTCCAGTCTAGTGGCATCATACCAAAATTCCACACTTGCTGACATACGCGAGTCAATGGGTCTTTAAACTGCTCCACATGAGCTGAAAACAACTCACTAGGAAGCCCATCCCAACCAAGACTTTTCCTTCGGGGCAAGTGGGACAACAGTTCTTCCACTTCATCTTCTGAGATATCAACCTCCATTAAATCCACCCATTCTGGTTTAACCTGATTACTAACTAGGTCGCAAATATATCCGCGAGTAGAGTGAACAGCATTAGAAAAATTCTCTTGCAGACCTAGCAAGGACTTATAAAAGTCAACACTCATCCAAATGATGGAGGTAGGATCAGTCACCATAATACCCTACTCATCCATCAAACGCACAATATTTTCCCATGCATATTTCTGGTACAGACGAGCAAAGAATTGATGGGATTGATAGTTATTATCATATAAAGCTTTGGCTCTGGCCAGCAATTTGTATTTTGCATATTCCTCTTCTTGAAGAGAATGAACCATGCCATTCAACCATTCAATGCCAATGAGCAAGACTCCATCAGAATCCCCTGATTGACTTGGAGACAAGGAGCGGGCCAACAAAGATTAGGCATGCTACAATTCAGCACGTAAAGAGGAAGCATGCTAGATACTATACTGACGGGATAACTCTCGCGCATTATCCCTAAAAACTGCCCATGCATCCCTTCCTCCAGATAGGACCTTCAAGCTAAAAGAAGCGATCAGTTGTGCTGAACACATTCCAAAAACTAATTCTGCTGCAAAAAAGATTTATTAAAACGAAGAGAAAACCGAGCAAGGAGAGCCTTAAATACATTAACATGTCTATGGGGCATTTCCAAGACCAAAGGGTAGTGATCTGATAAGACATGTCGTCATTCCACCCACATGTCGATGACCGTAAGAAAAACACAAATCCTGGAACCTCAAATCGAATTTTAGTTGGGCAAGGTTTCCCTGTATCCCAAAGCATGCATGCCCTAATCCTATTGCGGGAAGCCAGCCGAGGCTCCACCAACACATTGCCAAGGGTTCTCAAAACCAAGGGTAGGAGTCTCCAAAGATGCGCAGGAAAATCAACCACCTCCACCCAAATTGGGCATGCCTACCTCAACGCTTCTAGAAACTCAGCCATAGGCCTCCAAGGGACCATGCAAACAAGCTGCCCATCCAAGAACAAAGGAATGCGTTGCATAATGAAAGCCCTCACTTCTAAGGAACAAAAAAGGAACTCAAAAAATCCCCTCGGACCATCATAAATCTCCTCAACAAGAGAGGCCTGCACATGCCCTGAAGCATCATCTTGGCACCGTTCTAGCATGGCCTGCAGCCACGCACAAATCTTGGTGATCAAGGGAGTCCTTCCTGTAAAGTAAAAGATAGCTGCCCTCTCATGGAAAGCAACAATCTGCTGTAGAACCAGTTCTGTTCCCATGACTGCTACATGGTTCCCATCCGGTAAAGAGTTAGCTTTGCCCTCATTGATATGGACATAATCGGACATAAGATGATTGGCAGTGGCCTACATAAACTGAAGAGACCCATCAGGTTGTGAACCAGAAGCATGAATCTCTGAGTGGGGGCAAATTTTGGGGGCATAATACCAGTTCTTCCACCGACATCTTCTGACATTTACCTATGTCTTCCCCATCGGCCAACAGCCCGGAATCCTCAGCCGACGAATCATTATCCGAGTCCAGTCATTCCCATTCCCTATTTGCTGATCGAAGAAAGCCATATCAATACCATTTGTCACCTGCAGATTATCCATCACAGATCTAGATGGTGAGTAGGAACTTATTTCTGCCCCCTGTTACAGGTTTGTCAGGACACACTCTGTCAAGAAGAGCTAACGGACTCAACCTCTGTGCTGAAGCTCTGTCCGAAAGCAGAACAGGACGCCACGAACAGACCCTGCACAGGTCGGATGGGGAGCCACGATCCGCATGTAGGATAA
Source organism: Lygodium microphyllum (assembly GCF_053477565.2). Lineage (NCBI taxonomy): Eukaryota > Viridiplantae > Streptophyta > Polypodiopsida > Schizaeales > Lygodiaceae > Lygodium > Lygodium microphyllum. The sequence goes on from NC_141160.1 coordinate 9,808,276, forward strand.
CCCTCAGGCCTGCCAACAGTCGCCAGGACACAGGCGAGCTCCCTGTGCAAAAGGCGCAGGTAACCAGCATCAGGTGGCGCAGGACAGTGGTAGGGTGTGCAGTCGAAAGGGTGGGCAGTCAAAAGGGTGTGGCTAATCCTTGTTCGCCCTCTTTCTCAGACACACAGGTCGCAGAGCAGGGTTAATAGCTAGGCAGGTCGACTGGTCACAGCAGGCGTTCTGGGGCAGGGGACGAGCAGGAACGGGCCATTCACAAACACACACACACACACACTCTCTCTCTCTCTCTCTCTCTCTCTCCTTGACTTAAACGTCTGGACATATGATTTTAGCATCTAGCCCACAAATGTTCGAGCAATATACACCTGAGGGAGTTATTACACCTTGAATTCAATCAAATAATACAGCTTGAAATCTTATTGCAAAAGCCGGATCTTAGGTCACTGCACAAATTTAACAGTTGATGTTACAAGGTTCTATTAAAAACAAGTAGCATCGCCTCCATATCGTTTCAGTGGGTTTCACAACAATCAACAATACGAAGACCAATGGTTATTATGTCAACCTTTTCTTCTCTCCACCATGGTTACTTTAACTGGTACCATGTGAAAAAGGATTTCCTTAAGACATTGATGCAAGTTGTAGGTATATGCTATAGAACCAAATCTTTTTTAAGTCTTCTGAAGGAGGTCTTCTGTACAGAGGCCAGCCTTGTCAGTCTCAGTGTAATTACATTGGGTATTTCCTATTTCTGCACATATCTAACATGTCATGCAGGTGGCAGAATACCTGATTCTAACCACGCTGAAATTCCTGCAAGGGAAATGGAAATTTTGTGTCGTGTAGGACAACTTCATTAAAGCCCCCTAACACTTTCTAACAAAAGGCGCCTGTGTGATGAGGCCTTGGTTGAATGGGGTAGCCTTCACCAAGCCATGACGTGCTGGATAAATGATCAGCATGGTATTCTTTTTTTTGAAAATATATTCAACCGATTTCCATACCATGCTTGCAGTACCAGGTATAATATGAATACAATGTAAGCTGTTGCTGTAAAAGCCAATATTGTGGTTACAGTGGTGGTTGCAATAATATATGTTGTGCAGAACTCCACCAGAAGGTAACCATTGATAGCAAGAACCAGTGCAGCTATCAGCCAGGACACCACCTGAAACAATTGTAATGCATTAGGAAATTTTTGCACAAAGAGACCAAATCAAACTGCTAAAGCCTTACCAAAAGAAAATGTGCTGCTTCTGCCAAACAAGACTAAACAAACAGAAATTTCTTTCAAGAACAAAAAGGATCTAGTTGGCCACATTATTTAGTCTGGTGCAACTAGTGGCAGCTTCAAGATGCAGGCACATGCTCGATCTTTTCCTGGGTGAATGCCACCTAATTAGCAAATAAACATTTAAGTAGAAATAGTTTTCAAGAAACCCTCTTACCTAACAATTTTTGTAAGTTGTTCTCTAAGGTACAAGCAAATCCTCCCACTCCAAACCTACAGGGGAGATGACTTGACAGCAGTGCAAGTAGCACATTGAAAATCCAAATTGTCAAACATGCACCTAGAGAAGCAGGTACTGGACCATCTATAAGGATGGCCAAGTCATTATTGGACAGAAGTATTTGCACTCGTTCAAAGAAAAGGGGAGGCACAAAAAATTAAGGCGGCAATGTGGAACTCTGATGGTACTCATGTGGGGCAAGTAAAATTAAAGGCCTCAGTAAAGAGAGAAATAATTATGTATTTTGCCCTGCTTTTCAGAAACACAGCTCCAAAAAGTATTATTTATGAGAAAGGCATTTTATTTGTGATAGTATGATTATAAAAGGTCATGTTGTGGACACCCGTCTCCCATCCCTCATTCCCACACTTTGTGCCGACTCTCCATCATCATCATCATAATCATTGTCTTCACCATCCTTCTCCTCCAGCTGCTGTCCACCCAGCTGGCCTTGCTCCCAATGATCCGGTGGCTCAACCCATCCCTAGAAGCTGCTAGTGCTGCTGGCCTGTTGTGGAAGCGCTGCCATCCTTGCTGCTCTTGCTGCCACCAATCCTCTAATGGTTCTGCACAGCTGCTGATCGCTCCCAAACAGCTGTGTTCTCTCAAAACTGCAGCCTCCTATGTTGAGAAACCCTTCATCTGCAGTTTGCGTTTTGCGTTTTTCGTTTAGGGTTTTCACAGTGGACAGCCCCAAAAAGCAGCTGGGCACCCACAATGGGGCACCACCTAGACAGCTGATACCCTCCCTCCGGGCACCACCCTAGACAGTCTCTTGCCTATTTATAGGCTGCCTCTGTTACTCATTCTTTACGAGACTGATTCATTCAATCTGTTACCTCTTCTCTCCAATCTCTCTACTGCCCTCACACCCCTTTAGGAGGACATTGTGGTTCATGGTTCATGGCTGTCTTCATCATCTTCCTTGTGCTACAGCATCCTTGTTCCCTTGTATCACATTCACTCCATGATTCAGATCTTCATCATTCCATTCATCAGAGTTTCTTCTCTCTTCTCTTCTCTTCTTAGTGTTTGCTGAGTCCACTCTGTGTTCCTCCCCGCAAACCCTGTTGTCTTGCTGGTACGCCGTCTTTTGACATGGTATTAGAGTTGGATCTACTCAAACGGCAAAGATCCTCCACTCCAATGAAGGCAAAGACCGGTGGCAAGTCCAGCATCCACTTTTCTTCTTCTACTACATCAACACCTTACTTGGCAGCTGCTTTCCCCTTGCACTTGTTGTTTTCTGCTTGCATTTCAGCCAGTTGATAGCTAGCAGCTAGCATCCTCCTCCCACTGGCAGTTCACTTCCAACCCTTCCACTACCCTTCCACCTCTTGAGGCGGACATTGCGGTTCATGGTTCATGGTTGACCTCTTCCTTCTTCAGTAAGGCACACTGGTACCCATGGCTTCTTTACCAACAGATGACCAAACTACTGGGTGCTCCTCTTGTGGCATCACAGGACACACCACCGATGCTTGCCGACTTCGACCTTTGCTTCCCACCCCCGAAGTATATGCGTCTCCCACCCGGCACTACCTATGCCACCTCTCCTTTCTTGGCCACAAAGATCGTTCTGCATCGGCCATCAGAGTACTATGCTCAAGGTAATAAGACACATCCAATGCACACTACGCCCTTTCAAGCCACAGGAGGATCGACTAGTACCACGCCTCCTCACAATTACCGGAATGCGCTATGGAGGTTGCTTCTACTTCTAAGGTTTCAAGAATGCCACCTCAACCCCCCGCAATTCTACAATCTACTCCATTAAGAGACAGTGATTGTTTGATATTGTCTCCTCATCAGTCCGCTCCTTTGAGAGACAGCGGGTTGCTCGACTCCTTCCTATTCTAAGGCTTCCCAGTCCGCTCCATTCAAAAACAATGATTGTTGCCCATTCATTGCTCAGTCTGAGCCCCACCCTTCTCCACCCTAGCCTACTCAGGTTCGAGAGGTCACCTCTGGGAGTTCTTCACCACCCCAGATACCTTCTTTGGCACGACTGAAGGCACTTCCTTTGTTGTCAGGCATTTTAGAGTCCATGAGCCATGAGTTTTTGGATTCCCTATCTACCTCAAAGGGGGATGACCTTTCTTTGTCCTCCAAGGAGGCATCTACATCTATTGCAACTTCTAAGAGGGCTCCTATTCCTCTAGTTTCAAAGGGACCGTTCAGTCCTTCATACACCCTGGCAGAGATCTTCTACCTTCTTTTGCCCTTGGATGGAGTGGCTTCCTTCCAACGGTCATCTCACCTATTGATACCCAGGATCTCGAGAATCTACCTAGATCGGGCCTTGGAGATTCAACCGCGACTTGGTGAGTGACGAGGCCTTCGTATTTCTTCCCGCATGGATACACGGAGCTAGTGGCTTCTCTCCTAAGGTTGAGTTTCGGGTTCTTCAATTCACTCTTATCTATTATTATTTACTACAAGCTACTCAAGGAGTGGAGGCTGTCCGACAACCATTATCTCTTGTGGAGCAGGCTGAGGGAAAGTGTCGAACAATGTAGTCTTTCGTGAATGGATCTTGAGTGCAACAAACACCATTATTGGAGAAGAAATTTGATGCAAAAATTACTAATGTGAAACGGCATGAAATGACACTGGAAGAGGTAAAACATTGAAATGGGTTCAAAATCTCTTGAAACACATTTCTTGAACTGAAATGTTTCATAATTTCAAAATGACGCCACATGGCATTTCAGGCCAACCTCAAAATGTTTGGAGACATAAAAAGTCTACATGGAATAGGATGCAATGCTTATGGTTAAAATGTGAAAGTTTGGCCCTTTTAAGAAGACATAATCTAATTTACGTCGCAAATGTGCTGTTTTTAGTGTTGATCAAGCGAAATTGGACCAGCCATTTCAATTACAACCTTTTGCAAGAAAAAAGGGACCCATCCTTTCAATCGTGACCTTTCATAAATGCAAAAGTGTGATTCTTTCATGCAGACATTAAAAATGAACAACTAAAATAAGGATCTTGGGCACGATTTGGGTTCCAACTATTGTCCAGCATTGAAGACCAACACTTATGACCATCAACTATGACCAACAAAGAAACTGATCTCTCTCTCTCTCTCTCTCTCTCTCTCTCTCTCTCTCTCTCTCTCTCTTTTTCGTAAAAGGTAATTGTATTAATTACGAAAAAAATACAAGATTACTTGATTACAAGATACATGACGACAATGCAAGTCATCATGCGAAGAGGTGCTAAGTACTACAAGTTACAATTTCATGGCAAGGATGCGGAGGAAATTGCCATATGCCAAGGACGGAAGTCCTCCGTAGAGAGCAAATCAGAACGATGGAGAAGAGCTAACTGCCAATACAAGAGGCCCTTAAGCCTCACAATATGTCGCTGAACATTATGGGCGGAGTCAAACAGAAAAGCATTCCGAATGGTCCAGTTATGCCAACAGCCCCAGTATCGAAGAAAGTGATACATGAGCTTCATATGTGGCTGTGCGGGAGAAGGGTATTTGGGCTGGCCGAAAACCCAATCAAAGGGGCGCAGTGTGATACCAACCACCCCTCGCCAAAAGGCCGACAAAAATAACCAGACCTTCTTAGCGAGGGGGCAGGAAATAAATCGGTGGCGGGCGGATTCCATAGTAGTGGTGCAAAAGAAACAGGTGCCATTGGAGATTCGTCGCTTGGAAAGAGCCGAAGCAAGCAGAAGACCCCCAATTATCACTCTCCAAAGAAAGACTTTGTATTTAAAGGGTGTCTTGTTGACCCAGCCCTCCATCACAGTGACCCTCCACCATGAGCGGGATTTACGCAATCCCCATAAAGCATTCGCTTTAGTAACTAGCCATTGATTATCTTTAATCAAGAGATGATACACTTGATTAGCAGAAGCTTTGCTCAAAGGCAGCCGGCCTTGTAGGTCCCAATCCTGCCAGGGATGATCCAAAGCAAGAGCAGGAAAGGGTTGTCTGCTCTGGAGCACCGTCACGAGCTGTTCCCATAAAGGCCTATATCCACGAGGGATCCGGAAAATCCTCCTAGCAGTACGAAACGAGATAAGGACATTGTGACTGGCAAGGGTGGCATCCGCAACTGAAGACAAGCCCAACCGTGCCATCCGGTTGAATTGGGGTCTAAGCTCATGTTTACCTTCCCACGAAAGTAGACGAGAGACTGCCAGTAATTCCAATTGAAAAGAGTTAGTAGCCAGGCGATCCTCCGTTGGGTGCCACTGAGCCTTTCTCTCTCTCTCTCTCTCTCTCTCTCTCTCTCTCTCTCTCTCTCTCTCTCTCTCTCTCTCTCTCTCTCTCTCTCTCTCTCTCTCTCTCTCTCTCTCTCAATCTATAACTTTTCCCATTTTATAGCTTCATTAACATATTCCAACCTATAGTTGTAAGTTCTTGCATATGATATATTAAAAATTTTGAAGTATGAGTCACCTACCATGTAACCCTTGTCTTCCCTTGACGATAGTGTTCCCGTTCCCATTTCCCACACTTTGAAAATTCCTGTTCCCATTCCCATTCTAGTTTCCATTCCCCTTCCAATGTTTCCCTCAACTACTCAACTATGATGCAAAGGGATAAAGAGAGTAGGGCAATAAGCTTGATTTTGAAACACAACAGTCTTCAGGGCTGGATTGATGAAAACACACCAATGTACTGCCTAGTGGCAGTCTATAACGAAGGAGGGAAGCTAGTCCCAAATGAAGCAAGTTGGAGATGTTTGATAGTTGAAAACAGCACCATCAGCCCAAAATGGAGATAGGAAGAGGTCCATCTAGTAAGCAACAGTACACGATGTCAAAAGACAACGTACTAGCGAGACAGTAAGGTTTACGGGGAGGAACACAAAGTGAACTCGGCAAACATTGAGAAGAGAAGAGAAGAGAAGAGAAGAGAGAAGAAACTCTGATGAATGGAATGATGAAGATTTGAAGCATGGAGTGAATGTGATACAAGGGAATAAGGGTGCCGCAGTACAAGGAAGATGATGAAGACAACCACAAACCGCAATGTCCTCCTAAAGGGGTGTGAGGGCAGTATAGAGGTTGGAGAGAAGAGGTGACGGACGGAAAGAATCGGTCATAAAGAATGAGTGACAAAGGCAGCCTATAAATAGGCAAGAGACTATCTAGGGTGGTGGGAGGGAGAGCATCAATTGTCGAGGGTGGTGCCCCATTGTGGGCACCCAGACGCTTTTTGGGGATGTCCACTGTGAAATGCTAAACGCAAAACGCAAAATGCAAATTGCAGGTGAAGGGTTTCTCAACACCCCCTCTCAGGCCCAAAAAGGGGAACAAGAGAAGAGTGAGGTGGAGATGCAATGCCACAGGCTAAAGAATGCTCATGTAGTAGGTGCCACTTGGACAATGTCCCTTGTGGGAAAATTGTTCACTTGCCCAAGCACCCTAGTATAAAGATGACGAAATCATGCAATGCATAGGAGGAATGTTGGACTCTGTGTGGTGCTGAGAACCATAGGGATATGTCCGTACTCGATCTCGGGAGTTGGCTCCGTGTGACCGAGGGACCAAGGCAAGAAGAAGAGAAGGAAGAAGATGTAGAGGATCCATAAGATCCAAGATTTCCACCTGAACCCTCAATTGTTAGAACTAGACATGAAAGGATGGGGATACCCAAAGTATTAATTGTTAGAATTGGCTAATTATGGGCAATGCCCAATGTTTTAGTGTGTGGTGTGGACACAACTCAGTTAATAAGTTGTGCCACTACTAAAGTTAATTTAACTCCAGTGGAGTTAGGGATAGGTCTAACTTACTTAAGGCCTATTGTACTTTCATTCTATCATTCTAGTACTTACATCTTTCAAGTGTAGGACTCCTACCCACTCTTGCTCACTATCTTGTGTTCACTCTCTCTCTCTATTCCTCCATTTCCAACAATTGGTATCAAAGCTAGACACATGGGTTCCATCTCGCCAAAACTCAGCCAATGCCACCCGCGTGAGGTCCACTCAACCAACAAGGGAAGAGGAGCTACAATTTTGGAAGGAGGAGCTGCTATTTTGGAGAAGCAATTGCTGTTATTTTTAGCTTGCACATAGTCCCGTACAATCTTACACACAGCCTTGCACATGCAACCTTTGTCATCCCTGCTCGTGATTTCCTCAACCTTGTCCACCATTTTCTGCAAGTTTGGGAAAAAAAAAAGCGCAAACCCCTTATTGTTGAATTTGGGGCTTTTTTCAAATTTGTCCAATTTCTAGTCCATCTTGCCCATCCCTACCAATGTCAGCTGTGCAAAAATACTCAAAAACCCTAAAAGTGCAAAAACCCTAATTTTAGAATTTGGAGCTTTTTGAAAGTTTATGCAATTTCTCATCCATCTTGCTCGTCGTCCTAAATTTCAAAGAAATTTTCAATTTTTGACAACCGGTGCCAAGAAATTTGGGGGTTTTCAACCAGCTTGCCCAATTTCTGAAATTTCTTGAAATGTCCATAAAAAATTGGGGCTTTTTCTGAAATCAACTCCCATGGGCAGTGAAATCTCGAGATACACCACCGACATTGATCATTGGCTGCAAGTAATTCCGAATTTCTGCAATTTCTCAAATTTATGTAGAAAGATTTGGGTTTTCTTGCTCTGGTGTCTTTAACGGCATACTATGGGTAGTGATATACTACATTAAATTACTGTTTTGATCAGTTTGGGCACAGAAATCGAGGCATTAAAAGCCATTATTCGGCTACACAACAGTGATTCAACTCTTGACAGTTTTAGTACAGCAAGTACTCTTGTTTGCATTAGGATCCCAAAGAGGATTTTGGTCATTTATGCCTCTTCTACGTTGGAAGTTTTGGTTACAGCTTCCATTCAGTTTTTATTCAGCTATGGCAAGAACAGCCTACTGCTGGCCCATTGTTGTTACACCTAACCAAAAGAGATGGGATTCTAGAGATGCGCAAGCTGTCTTTGATAGTCTATCAGTGAAAAGAGCCCTCATACCTCACATGCGGTCTTGCAAAACCTCACATGCAAATTGGGTTGTTTGGAGTAAATGTTTGCAGATAGGAATGAGGACCACATCTCTTTCTTGCATAGAGAGTTGGCCAACATTTACATGAATGAAAATGATGTCAAAAGTGGATGTAACAATGGAAGCATATAATAATGCTGAAATAAATTGCTCGACACAAGATAGAAGAGAGAGAAAAGACAACACAAGAATATTGCAAAGAACTCAAAGATATGCTTAGGAAATGGAATCCATGTACCAAACACAAGACAATCGTGTACAACAATGAGTCACTAGCTGTTTGTGCACTGGTACCAGGTCTTTCTCACCAACAGGACCCCGCACTAGAATCTGCAAGTAGTGAATGAATAGACTATGGAGGAGGGGGCCAAATAAATAGGCAAGAAATATGCCAATAATGTGATCAGGTCAGCTAGCATTTCATGCTGGTTGGCCAACAATAAATGCCCAAATCACCATCACAATGACAAATAAAAATACCCAAATAACACTAAAATGCCCAGCCCACTAGCACACATGCCCACACTCACTCATGAGCTATACTACTAACACCCTCTCTCAAACCATGGGTGATCTAATACAATACAACGATACAATGATAATGACTCAACATAGTCCATACAACAAAGACCACCAGAATAGGACCATGGATACCCAAGCAGTAGGTGATCAAGCCACTAACAAGGTGCCTCTGAGAGAACCAGATGTTGATGTCAATCATACCAGAACTTGAAAATAGAGAACCATCATAACAACTCTCTATGTCTATCAACAATGCCTCACATTAGTATATATGACCATCCTGTCAAAAATGCCTCTAAGCATATGTGAATATGGATTCTCCACCTTTGGCGAAGACCGCCGAAAAGTCCCCTCATGTGCTCGGACTAGAAGCCAATCCCGCTCTTTGCGAAGTAACAGCCCATCATGAACCTTGAAGTCAATCCCAACTCCACGATTTCAAAATCTTCCAGATACATTAGGGAAGCTCCTCTCTAGAACCTGTACACCTGTATGCCTGCATAGATGAGACTCACTGGCCCCACCTCAACACCCTCTAATACTCCCTCTCTGGCACTGACGGGTCGTAAGGTATGACCACATCACTTAGACTAGAAAGCATGAGAAGGTGGGTTTGCCAAGCCCTTCCCTCCATCTAAAGAAGATGACCTCTTTCGAGCCTTGGCCTTCGCCTTGGTTGGAGGATTCAAGTCAAAGTCGAATAAGGAGAATGACTCAGCGAAAAAGTCCATATCCTACTTCTTCTTCTTCTTTTTCTTCCTCAAGCCAGTAACTCTTTGTAATCCTCACGCAAATATCCCTTCTTACCACATTGATAATACTGAACCTTTGACTTCATCGTCCTATCACCCCCTCTAGGCTACAAATGCCTCATTGGAGGCACCATACTAAGATGGAAGCCTCTCCTATAATCTTCATGGTGCCTCATCCTCAAGCAGCATGGAGGACATGTGGGTAAAGCTCATTAGGGTCGAGGATGTCTGGGTCCATAAAGCATTGGCTACTCCAACACAATTCAAAGATTTGTGCAAATTTGTGTCCAAAATTTGGGGCTTTTCCCAAATTTGATGCAACTAATGCATAACAGTGACATTTGACCCAAAAATTGCAAACATTGTGCACATTGGCTCTTGAAAATTTGGGACTTTTCATGTATCAATGAGATTTTTCTCAACTGAGCCAAATTTACTGACATTGGTGCACATTTGACCTGATGAATTTGGGGCTTTGCAAAATTTTGATTGCTCGTTTTATGCTCTCGGGAACATGTATTAATGCAATATGTGTGAAATGCACTTTGGGGGCATTGCTGAAGCAATCTTGGTGTTGTAAGCAATGTATTTGGAGTCTTCTATCTTCTGCTTGTGAGATTTTTGAGAAATTGCAGAGAATTTTTGGTATTTTTTGTGTATCAGAAGTTGACTCGGACACATATGTAAGTAGTATGCATGTTAGGCAGCTCCTATTGAGTTGGCATATTGCTGAATATTCACGGTGCAACAGTCTTAGAAATCATTTACAGATCTAGAATTGTTGCAGATGTAATTTTTGGTGATATTGCTGAAGTGGGAGTCACCTGGGTGGCAGAGATACATGAATGTAATGTATGCTGAAAAATATGTTACATTGCTGAAAGTCATCCCTTCTACTGCTGTACTTGTATTTGGACACTATCAATAATACAGTGATACTAAATCTTACTCTTATTTCCCGAAATTTCAGGCAGAAATTAGCTGAATATTCAGCTTGTTGTTTGCTGTTATAAATTACAGCATTGATTTTTGGTGCGTTGCTGACAAATGGCCACTAATGCTTCTGCTACTCCTTGAAATCAAGAGGTTTGATGGCACTAGCTTTGATCTATGGAAGAACAGGATGCAAGGCATTTTGTTTGTTAAAGACTGTGATGATGTGCTCTTGGAAACTAAGCCTACAGCTATGGCAAACGAGGATTGGGCTAGACTCAACAAGAAGGCCATTGCATACATTAAAATGGTTGTATCTGATGATGTACTCACAAATATTAATAATCTTGATACAGCTTATGTTATATGGAGAAAGTTAATGGATACTTATGAGAACACAACTCTAGTGAATCAAGTGCATCTCTTGCGCAAGCTTGTGTACATGGAGTTGGATAGTCTAAGCCAACATATGAGCATTCAAGTGCTTTCACAAGGATTTTGAGTCAATTGCAAGACTCCGGTTTGCAGCCCTTCAATGATAACCTAAAGGCTATTTTCTTGTTGATGACTTTGCCTGATAGTTGGGAGGCTTTGGTTGTTTCACTTAGAAACAATACTGCTTTAACCTTTGATGGTGTTAGGGGCTCTATCCTCAATGAGGAGATCAAAAGAAAATTCACTGGAGAAAGCAGTGGTACGACTATCATCTTAGAGGTAGGTCATAGAAGAGAAGTAATGCAACAAAGTAGGAGTAAAAGCAAGGGCAAATAGCAAGATGTTACTTGCTATCAATGTGGGCGTAAAGGCCATAAAAAGCCTGATTGCCGGTATTACAAGAAAGAGCAAGAAAGAAAGAAACAACACAAAAAGAAAAAGAAGGATGACAAGAAAGATTATGGCAGCAACAGCAAGTGATATGCTGTCACAGGGACGTGAAATTTTGAGATGCTTTAATCTTGCTAGTAACATTTGATTAAGTTACTAATCAAATGTGCAAGGTTGTTTAGCACATGTGATGCACATGGCAGTTATTTCATGGGAACGGGCCAAGGACCCCAAGAATGCAGTGGGTGTTAAAGGCAAAAGTTGTGTTAAGTTATGCCAACTGGGTTTTGGTGGTCAGTTGGTGCCAGGTTGGACCCTAGGACAATTGTTTGGCCATCAAGTGTCAGTGGTGACACTAGGGACTAGCATTAATTTAATTAATTAATGCTAGTCTAAGGGTCAACAGAGGTTGGAAACCACTCCAAGTTGCAAATGGCCTAGCCAATTTCATTCCAGATGGGCATGTTTAATTTTGGGCAGGGTCAAAAGGGCTGAAATTAATTTTCAGAATTAATTAATTCTGAAAATTTAATTTAATGGCTGAAAATGCATTAGGAAGGCTGCCACTTGGCAAAACTTTCCCATGCAACTAGGGAGAAGACTATTGGAGGGTGGTAGAAGCTGGATAGCAACCATTTGGAGCTTGGTGGAGGGAGAGGAGGTGATCAGATTTGGCTCTGAGAGGCAACGACGACTGATCGTCGCCGCCACATGACAGGGGGGAATAAGTTTTCTCTTCCGCCTCAAGAGAGGCAGTGGTAGGAGAGGAGGGCTCGCCAACCGAGCTGATGTGTCACCCCCCTTTGAAGTTGTTGGTGCCATCAGATTTGTCATCAGAGCTACGAATCAAAAGATACATTTCAGCTGATTTTCTCTCTTTCTACAGCATTCTCTCATCTCCTCCAGTCTATGCTCAAGTATTCTCAGCAATTCTCAGCCATGGGTAGCAGAGTACTACCAAATTTGGTGGACAGCAGAGAGTTTACTGCTGTAAACCCTAAATTACAGCAGTAATTAGGGTTTAGCAGCCACCTTGGGACCCGTGCGATCAGTCAAAGGCATTGTACATAGAAATCAGCACCGGAAATTCGCGGAATTGTGAGGATTTCAGATGCCAGCCCATCTATTGTGAATTTGGGGCAGCATTTGACCAGTTGGGGTTCCATTAGAGCAAGTCCTGGGTGAAAATCAAGGGGCAATTTGCCCGAATGCTTTGCTGATTATTGGAACAGCAAGGGGCTTTTGAATCAGCCAAGGAGATTGTGAAATCTCAGCTTGTAATTTATCCAGCAGCAATTGAAATTAAAGAAATACCGAAAGGGGCGCCAGTTTTGGGGCCACTAGGGTGTCCACTGTCCAAGTTTATGAAGGTAAAGTGAGCATTTCAGTTTATGTTCATTTGCTAATTGTTATAATTAAGTGCTTAATTAGGTTAAACCACCCTATCCAAGAAGGAAGGCTAGTTTCATATGCACATCACCAAAAAGGAGGTAATCGATGCCTTACTTTCAGCTCATGATGCGCTATCCCAATCATGAAATGATGCAAGAGGGTATTTTACTAACTTTTGTGGTATGCACTATGCCTATTAATTCATATAGAAGTGCACGGTACTGTCACTTTTATTGATGATTTTAGTAGAAAGTAGTGGGTGTATGTGTTAAAGAGCAAAAAGGAAGCTTTAGATGCTGTTAAAAGATTTCATCCCTTTGTCACCACACAAAAAGGGATTAAGTTAAGAATGGATAATGGGGGCGAGTATGTTTCTAATGAGTTTAAAGAGTTTTGTGTCATGCATGACATTAAAAGGGAGTTGATCAACCCTTATAATCCTGCATCAAATGGCATGGCTGAAAGATATAATCGCACACTTTGTAAGAGAGTTAGATGCATGCTGTCCACAGCTAATCTTCCACAGCAGTTCTAGGAAGAGGCTCTTAAAACTGCAATTCATGTATGCAATGGCCCTCCAAATCGTGCATTGGAAAATAGCATCCCTGAAGAGCTTTGGTCTGTCAAACCTGCTTCATATGGCCATTTGTGTGTCTGGTTGTGATGCCTTTGTGCATGTACCTATAGATCAGAGGACCAAACTAGACATGAAATCCATCAAGGGCAACTTCATGGGATATGGAGATGAGGGAGAGATAGGTTATAAATTTTGGCTTCCTCATGGCAGGAAGATAGTACGCAACTGAGAAGTAGTATTTAATGAGGCAAAGTTACTGAAACATGCTACACAAGGTGACCTTGACAAAAAGAAGGTCAAATTTTAGCATGAACAACTAGCCATTCAATAGCCTTTAGCTGAAGATTTTGTTCCTTTTGATGCTGAAAATGAGCAGCAACCCATTGTGCTACAGCCAAAAGATAATGGACAGCAAACAGATGCACAAGATGGAATAGCACAGCAAGAAGAACGTGCTGAAAACAGGTTACAGCAGCAAGAAAATGCTGAAAATCAGCAACCTGGTGATGATGTGCACGTACCTAAGGATGTAGGCCCATTGCCTGACAACATAGATCATTGGGTAAGAAAGTCTACACGTGTCAGAAGGCAGCCGCAGAGGTTCAGCCATCTTTGGATAGGGGAGCTTGCTATGTAGGAAGAGATGAAGTCTCTGTATGCAAATAACGCATGGGAGCTTGTACCTTTGCCCGAGGATAGGAAAGCTATCCCTAATAAATGGGTTTACAATGTGAAACATATTTATGGGAAGCCCAAGTACAAGGCACAGTTGGTTGCTACAGGCTATACACAAAAGGAAGGCATAGACTTCCAACAGCTCTTTTCACCAATGGTGAAGATGACTACACTCTATGTTTTATTTACTCTTACTGCATCCTTGGATTTAGAGTTAGATCAAATGGATGTGAAGACTGCTTTTCTTCATGGTGATCTGGATGAAAAGTCCCCGAAACACCCAGAAGGTTTTGCTATTCCAAGAAAATAGCATTTTGTTTGTAAATTGAAATGCAGCTTATATGGGCTAAAACAAGCCCCTAGACAATGGTACAAAAAGTTTGATACCTTCATGCTTAGCCATGGATTTAAACGCAATTATGCAAATCATTGCCTATACACTAAAAAGGCTAATGATGGAAGTCTTATTGTGTTGGTCTTCTATGTGGATGACATGCTGATTGCAAGAACGCATATGAGTGCTTTGAATGCTCTTAAAAGGCAACCAAGTTCAGCCTTCTCAATGAAAGATTTAGGGGCAATTGAACACATTTTGAGTATGCGCATTAAAAGAGATAGAGGGCAACCATAGTTACCAGGAACGGGGAACGGGAACGGGACCCCCTGGAACGGGGGGAACGTCCAAAGTGAGGGAACGGGAACGGAGGGAATGGTATATATATATATATATAGAGAGAGAGAGAGAGAGAGAGAGAGAGTCAACACTTGTCTTAGAATCTAGAGAGAGAGATCATATCAACCATAATTCATGAAATTAAACTCTAGAGACATAATAATCAAGTTTCAACAATAATAAAGATTCAAAACATTGTAACTAGCAATGGATTGTCGCATTCATAATTCAACATTCTAATCAACAATGTTGCATAAGTCCAACTGGCAACAAGTGTGCATTGCAAAAACACAAAATATGCACTAAAGTTTAAAGCCTAAATAGTAAAGATCCAAGTTACAAGAGCTCCAATTTCCAAGTCAATACTCTAAAGTTCCAAAAGGCTAGCTACTAAGTGCTCTGATTCATGGAAGATGGCTCCACTGTGCCTGAATGCTCATCCTGTTGAACAACATCCTGCCCATCATCATCATCATCGTCATCTTTTTCCTAGCATATAAAAGAATCAGCCTTTGCAACTGATGTACGAGCTAACAAGCGAAGATTGGAGCTTACATAAACTAGGTCATTCGTCTTCATTGTACCAAGACGATTTCTCTTCTTTGAGTGAATGTGATTGAATGAGCTCCATAGTTGCTCTAAACAAGAAGAGCTAATTGTTTGGCTAAGAATACGAATAGCCAAACTCTGCAACTCTGGAGCTTCTGCCCCGTAGTCCTCCCACCATAAAGCAGCCCCAATATTTATCCTGTCCTCTAGTGCATCCTCTGTACCAAACATCCCTAATGTTTGCCGATATACAGAGAGCTGATTTTTAATTTTGCGTTGCATTTCACGGCTGGGATAAAGCCTTGCAAGCAATGTGTTCCAAGCCTTGACCACCTCAAGGTCTCTTTCTTGCATCTTTCCTTGAAACTCAGGATCAAGCACATATGCTGCAGCATGCATAGGAGAGTCATACTCATTCCATCTACTGATGCATAACTCCTTGATCTGCTCATACCTATCTCCATTTGGTTCCAAACTCTCCAACCTCTCAATCATGCGATCCATACCTTCATAGATCTTCCCAATGCATGAATCCATGCCATCTGCAAGCCTCAACATGTGCATAATAGGATCAACCATTTGGTTGGTGCGATTAACCTCATCCCAAAAATCTCTATCAGAAACATATGCATTACATAACACAGCAGTAGCAGTGGCAACCCCATTCCAATTTTCATACTCATCACTAGCAAATAGCTCCCGAATTGCACCTTTGCAATAGTGCAATCGACCAAGCATAAGAAAGTTATATGCAAATCGTGTATCCGAGTATTTAAGAAGTTCTTTGTCACTTCTCTTGCGAAACTCAGCATGCAAGTACTGATGATTACATATAAAAGTGATAATCTTGTTGCCTTTCGCAACAAGAGATGCAATCCATGGCAAGTCTCCAATATCCTTCATCAAGTTATTCAAGCAATGCGCCATGCATGGACTAAAGGTGATATGTGGATACATTGCCATTAAAATGTTTCCTGCTGCCCTATTTGTAG
This sequence comes from Lygodium microphyllum, assembly GCF_053477565.2. NCBI lineage: Eukaryota > Viridiplantae > Streptophyta > Polypodiopsida > Schizaeales > Lygodiaceae > Lygodium > Lygodium microphyllum. Next base: position 9,824,660 of record NC_141160.1, read on the forward strand.
GTTCACCATCTGCCACAAACTGCACTACATTTTCTGCCCCAACAGCCTGCACTGCCTCGCACCACTTGGATGCCAATACATCTGCACTCTTTCCAGTCTCTGAAGCATCATGACTACCAATGAAGTATACATCTCCACGAGAATATGCAACAACACCATGTATGGACCTATGGCGTGTGTCACTCCATCCATCTGCTATCAATGTCACTCCATTTCTTGCCCATTGATTGCGAATATTTGCTGTTGCAATCTCTATGGCCACTTTCTCCTTTTGAAGCAATGTAGTCCTGATAGTTTCTGATGAAGGGGGCTTATATGTGGGTCCACACTCTGCAATCTTTGTCACCATATTTAAAAAATAAGGTGACCTGGCTGATTTGAATGCAATATGGTCATGGTAAAAAAAACGTGCCACTGCTGCATCTGTTTCCTCTTTTTTCTTTGGTTCCCATGAAGTGTGCAATGAAACTCTGTTTAACACCACGACCCGTTGCCATTGATGGCCCACGAGAAGGCTGCGTAGCCACTAATCCTGGTTGTCTTCTGCATGAAGCACCATGCCCTGCTGGCCTTGGAGTCCACGTTGTTGGATCCACTGCTATATTTGGCGTCCTCCTGGAATGTGAATTCCCCATAGAAGTGGCTATGCGGTCAAGTAACTCCTGCCTTTTCTCAATTGATACATTGGTGCAAAAACGCACCTCTTTCCCCTCCTCATGTAGAAGATGGGCTCTCACTTTATCAGCCCCACTAGTGAGAGCATAAGGACAAAGTTTGCATTTCCAAGGGCGAGCCCCTCCACCTCTCAATGGCACCCCTGCATCTACCTCATCCCACCATGACCAAGTAGTGCTTCGACTTCCTCCAGTTGTTGACCAAGTACCTGCTGAGGATGATGAAGATCCCATAGATGTCAATGCTGCCATCTATATAGAAGTGACAAATAATCAGTAAACTGTAAACTTTAATAAAATTAGTAATTACAGAAATTTGCAACCAAGGTCCAAAGTGTACCGTGTGCCGCACGCAACGTAGGCGGGAGACTCAGAGGCAAGTGGGAGAGTCAAAGCCGAGCAGCCTGCAGGCGGAGGAGCAGGAGCAGGCGGGGCAGGTGCACGGAGTAGGCGGAGGAGCAGGAGCAGGAGTAGGCGGGGCAGGTGCACAGAGCAGGCGGAGGAGCACGAGCAGGCGGAGGAGCACGAGCAGGCGGGGCAGGCGCAGGGGACAAGCGCAGGCGCAGGGGACAGGCGTAGGGAACAGGGGACAGGGCCCAGGCGCACGCGACAGGCGCACAGGACAGAGTCCAGACGCAGGCGCAGGCGACAGAAGCAGGGGACAGACGCAGGCGACAGGCGCACGCGACAGGTGGAGGGGACAGACACAGGCGACAGGCGACAGCGGGAGGCGGGAGCGAAACGTCAACAGGACTTTTTTTTTTAAAATTAAAAATTTACATGGTTGGACTGGAACAGCCGTTCCAAACAGGAAACGGCCAGGGAACGGGATGGAACGGGCCAGGGAACGGGCTGGAACGTTTCGCCAGCGTTTCCTGGGCTCGTACCTCCCGGAACGCGTTAATCCGTTCCTATGCGCCGGAACGGGCGTTCCCTGTTTCTATGAGGGCAGCACTTGTTGTTTCTCTCACAAGACAAATACATTAGCAAAATACTTGACAAGTTTAATATGGCTGATGCTAAGCCTCTTGGTGTGCCTTTACTGCCACATACAAAGCTTAGCACAGCTGATTGCCCAAAGAATGATACAGTTGTTAGTGCTATGAAGGGCATACCGTATGCATTAGCTTGTGGATCTTTGATGTATGCTATGGTTGCAACTCGCCCTGACATTGCTCATGCAGTGGGAGTTGTTAGTAGATTCATGTCTAATCCTGGCAAGCCACATAGGAAAGCAGTGAAATGTATTTTCAAATACTAAAAAGGTACACAAGAGAAGTGTATATGCTATGGAAAGGATACACTAGAGTTACACGGATTTTGTGATTCGGACATGGTAGGAGATCTTGACAGTAGGAAATCTACTAGTGGGTACGTCTTTACTTTGGTTGGTGGGGCTATCTCTTGGTGTTCAAGGTTGCAAAAAATTATGGCACTAAGTACTACAGAGGCTGAATATATTTCAGCCACAGAAGCTTCTAAGGAAGCTATTTGGCTTGGCCGTCTAGTCAAGGATTTTGGTCTTTCTTCACGTACTCTAATGCTTGGATGTGATAGCCAAAGTGTAGTATGTTTAGCTAAGGATGTGATATTCCATGCATGTACCAAGCATAGAGATATTCAATACCACTTCATTCAACATGTCTTGAATGATGATCTTGTCATATTGACTAAGATCAAAACCCAAGATAACCCTGCAGATGTTCTTACTAAGAGTCTTGCAAGGGCTCAACATGAGCATTGCATCCAATTAGTGGGAGTTGGTTAGCTTAAAGGTATCATTTGGGCCTTTAAGTGGGGTGTAAAGTCCCTTCATCTCCATGCAAAGTTGTACGAGTGTGAACACACCCTTATTTGTACCCTAACATATAAATACATTCTTAATTCTTTGTGTACCATCACAATCCGGTACACTCATCTCTGAATTATCTCTCTCTCACTCTCAACACTATTGCTCCACTTTTAACTCACACTCCCATTGCCAATCTTCCCCTTTAATTTGTTATTGAGGGGGGCAGCTGAGCCCCTCACATTCGTTGAGTTTATCAATCTCTTGCTTCAGAGGAGCAAACCAGGAAGAATATGGCCCTACGTGCAAGTGATTTAGTTATGCTTTCTAGGTACAAAGGGAAAGGGAAAGGGAAGCAAAATGCAAATCAGCCCAAGACTAATGTTGGGCAACCTTCAAATAAGGGTAGCAATGATGCACATAAGACTAAGAAGATGGACAAGGCCACTACTGTAAAAAGGCGGGTCATTATATTGAAAAATGCAAAAAAAGGCTTGCAAAAGAGAAGAAAAAGACTCCGGTATGGCTGTCCAAGGAACATTGACCACTCCCACAACCGATGGTGATGTTTCAACCAATCTCATGGAGGAGGACTATGCGTTTCTTACATGCAGTTATGATTCTTCTATGGATGGGCCAAATTTCAATGTAAGAGAAACTCAACATACTTGGTATTTTGATAGTGGTGCATCACGACATATCACTTCTAGGAAGTGTTTGTTCTCTTTTATGCATTCAGCCCTTCTGGCAAGAAGATACCTTGTGTCAACGACACTTCTCAGGCAATTTGTGGTATCGGTGAGGTGCTGATTAGACCAGCATCAAATGGCACAGATTTCAAACATTTGGATGTGTTGTATGCCTAGAATTACCAAGAACTTGCTTTCAATATTTGCTTTTAACAAAAGTGGATTTCAGGTTATCTTTGAGGATAGCAAATGCATTGTTCATGATAGAGAGCATTATTATGCATTGAGGTTTTCTGACACTTTGTATGAATGTCTCTTTCTTTGGATGATTATGTAAAGAGATCCGATAGTGGATACACTCACTCCTGCAATGAAAAATGCAGAGTTATGGCATGCTAGATATAGATGTCAGAATTGGTGCAACAATGCAAGCGTGGACATAAGCTATAATAAACCGCTGAAACACAAGACAAAAGAGAAAGGGAAAGAAAGAACACAATACACATGAGAACTCAGATGTATGCTCAAAAAATGGAATCCATATATCAGACATGAGACTATCACATACAACAATGAGTCACTGGCTGTGCGGGCACCCGCACCAGCTCCTCTCTCCACGGAACCTCTAGGTGGTGAGCTGAACTAACTCAAGAGGAGGAGCCCAGAATATATATAGGCATAAATAATGCCATAAAATATGTCAGGTCAGCCAGCATTTAATGTTGGCCGACTAGCAGCAATAAATGCCCCAATTGCATAAAATGCTACACACTAAAAATTTCTAAAATAACTACATAAAGTGCCCAGCCATAATACATGCTCAAACTTACACATGAGTTGACATACTCTGCTAACACCCTCTCTCAGATCATGGGTGACCTGATACAATACAATGGTACAATGAGAATGAATCAGAAACCATACAACATAGAACCACCAAGTAGAACCATGGATACCCAAGCACTGGGTGATCAAGCCACCACCAAGGTGCCTCAAACAAAACCTAATGATCGTACCAACTCCTGAAAATAGAAAAGATCATAGTATAGCTCTATGTCTGTCCCAATGTCTCTCAATAGCATACATGACCATCCTGTCAAAAATACCTCTGGAGCATACATGACCATGGATTCCTTGCCTTTGGCCAAACTGCCAAAGTGTTCCCTCATGTGAGCTCCAGACGAAAGCCACCCACTCTCTATCAAAGAACCAGCCCATTATGAACCTAGATGGCAATCCTAGCTCCAGAATTTGTACCTGCCCGAACAATGCGTCAAGGATGTCCCTCTCTAGATCCTGTGTATATATATAGAAATATAGATGAAGCACGGCTGCCCCATCTCACTACCCTCTCACACTCCCTCTCTAGCACTCCCTCTCTAGCACTAGAGAGTCGTGAGAGATTACCTCATCAACACCACTAGAAAGCAATTGAGGAAGGGGCCACCAAGCTCTTCCTACAATCCGAATAAGAAAAACCCTTCCACGCCTTGGACTTCACCTTGGCCAGAGGATCTGAGTCGGAATCTAAGGCAAATGATGACTCGTCGGAGGAGTCCATATCCCACTTTGTCTTCTGCTCCTTTTTCTTCCTAGAAGCTGCTAACTCTTTGCAATCCTTCCGTAAATGGCCCTTCTTGCCACAATGGTAACACTAAGCCTTCCACTTCTTCGTCTTCGAACCCCTCTCTGAAGCTGTAAGAGCCTCACCTGAACCTCCATAATGTGACGGAAGCCGACCCTGTAGTTGCAAAGTCGCCTCATGATCAAGCAGCATATCAAGGACATATGAAGAAAACTAACAGGCGACGTAGATGTCTATGCCTGTAAAGCATTCGCCACTCCATCAAACTCCTGAGGAAGCTTATAAAGTACCATACCAACAAGATGTGCCTCTAATAAGGCAGACTACATAGTGCAAAACTGGTCCTGGATTTGGGTAATTTGAAGTAGGAATGATTGGATCATATCTTTGGTTTCAAACTTCAGTTGCTGGAGTTGGCCATAGAGAGTAACGACCCTCATGGTGAAAGGAGCCTCGTACATAAACTGCAACTTCGACCATATGTCAGAGGTACATAAACTGCAACTTCAACCATATGTCAGAAGCTGTCTTGTAAGAGGTAACCACTGGTAGGACTTCTTTGGAAATACACTGAAGTAAGGCTGAATAAGCACGAGAATCATCCGAATCCCATGTAAGCACTACTTCCTCATGGTTGTCTTCATCAAAATCAGCTGGAACAAGAGAAGGCTGTTGAGGATATACAATAGCTCCACCAACCATGTACCATAACCGCTTCTGGATAAACCAGACCTTCATCACCGCACTTCACGTGTAATAATCAGATCCATGGAGCTTGTCATCAGTGGATGTGCATGGAGGAGCCATCTGTAGAGGATTTAGAAGAGTAGAGAAAAGAAGGTATTTGAAGAGGAAACACAGCGAAAACACGAGCACAGACTGCAAAAAACAAGAGTTCATATACAATATAACCCAAAATCTGACCAAAAGAAGACAAAAGCGGCTGCAAAAAATCAACAAATCAGCAAAAACTGCCAAAAACAACAAAAACGGCCTGAAGGTATAGTCTCCCAGTCGGGAAGGAGTCAGGAACACCAAAACACAGGCTGAGTACTGCCACAAATAAGCTTGAAAAATGTTGAGAATAAAGGGCCATTGTGCCTTTTATATAGGCACGAGTGTAAGTGCACTTCTCAAGACGAAACAAACGACAGGTGTTGCAAGAGTCCTAGGTGGGCTCGACGAGTAGCAGACGGCAGCTATTGCAGAAGGCGGACTACAAAAGGCGAGTAGGAAGTGATTGTGAGATCGTGGGTGACAGTTGCTACAGGCGCAACAGGCAGCTAACACGTGGCAACAGACGGGCTGCGATTGGATCAAACAATACGCTCCAAGGCGACAACCTGCCGACGGGCACGTGGCAACTGCACGGCAAGTCAATGGACCCTGCCCCCCCCCCCCCCCCAAAACATTTTTTTTCATTTTCTTATTTCTCAAAAAACAATCAGTTTCTACCCCTCTTTCTTGACGGGGGTTCGCGCACATGATCACAGAGTGCAGATTTGTGCAATCTTGGAACGGAAAATTGGGGCTTTTCCCGGATTTGGGGATTGTGATGGAGAGCAAGACCATTTGTCTCGGAAATTGCAGAAATTTGTGATATTTTGCCTCCGACATTTGGGGCTTTTCATGTACATGCAAAAATTGGGCTGAAATTTATCCAATTTCTCGACATTGATGCACATTGGACCCCGTGCAATTTGAGGCTTAAGCTGTTTGGGAAAAATTTGTGCGCCATTTGGTCATTTTATGTACATGCAAGTTTAATTCCATGCAATTTGGACATCTAGCACTTGAAAAATTTGGAAATTTTGCTGAAATTGGTCTATTCTATGCATGTCAGAGACAATGCGGATGTCTGTTTGATACTTTGAGCACAAAAAATTTGGGGCTTTTGACCATGCATGTCAAATTTTATGCCCATGGGTGCATGTACAACAGAAATTGCAGCCAAATTTTGAGACTTCTCATGCAATGTGATGTATTTGCCCCTGAAACAGCTGTAATCAGTTGTGGAGTGCTGGAAAACCCAAGTACAAGGCAAGGCTAGTTGCCAAAGGATATGCACAAAAGGAAGGGATTGACTTCCAAGAGGTCTTTTCGCCTATTGTGAAGATGACCACTCTACCTGTGCTTTTTGCTCTCACTGTTGTTTTAGATTTAGAGTTGTATCAAAGGGATGTAAAAATAGCTTTCTTGCATGGTGACATTGATGAGGAAAACTACATGAAACAGCCCGAGGGCTTTGTAGTTCCTGGAAAAGAGCAGATGGTGTGAAAGCTAAAACACGGCCTATATGGACTAAAGCAAGCACCACGGTAGTGATACAAAAAGTTTGACACTTTTATGCTATCTCACGAGTTTACATACAGCCATGCACATCATTGCTTGTACATGGAAAAGGATACAGATGGCAGCCCCATCATACTCATTTTGTATGTGGATAATATGTTGCTAGATGGGAAAAGAAAGACTAGCTTGGATGCTCTCAAAAATCAGCTGAAATCAGCCTTCTCTATGAAAGATTTGGGGAATGTAGAGCATATTTTGGGCATGAGAATTCATAGATGCAGAAATTGTTGTTTTTATCTCAAGAAAAGTACATTGAAAAAGTACTAGACAGATTTAACATGGCTGAAGCTAAGCCTTTTGGGGTACCCTTACCTTAAACTTAGCAAAGTCAACAACCCAAAAGATGACGTGGAAGCAAATGCTATGAAAGGAGTCCCTTAAGCGAAGCTTGTGGCTCTCTTATGTATGCTATGGTTGCTACTCGTCCAGACATTGCTCATGCAATGGGAGTTGTTAGCAAGTTTATGTCAAATCCTGGCAAAACACATTGGGAGGATGTCAAGTGTATTCTTCGATACCTAAAGGGTACACAAAGAAAGTGTATTTGCTATGGGCAGGGTGCACTTAGTTTGCAAGGTTATTGTGATGCAGACATGGCAGGTGACTTGGACACTCCTAGGTCCACCAGCGGGTATGTCTTCACAGTTGCTGGTGGGGCTGTTTCTTGGTATTCCAGGTTGCAAAACATTGTTGCACTGAGTACCACTGAAGTTGAATACATATCAACTACTCAAGCTTCTAAGAAAGTTATATGGTTGAGCAAACTTACAGAGGATCTCGGCATGTCTATGGGTACTGCAGTCTTGGGATGTGATAGCCGGAGTGCTATGTATCTGCCAAAGAATGCCATGTATCATTCACGCACAAAGCATATAGATGTGTGATATCACTTCATCAGACAGATTCTAAAAGATGGTCAACTCACATTGACCAAGATCAAAACACAAGATAACCCTGCAGATGTTCTCACTAAAAGTCTAAGCAAAGCTCGGCATGAGCACTACTTACGACTAGTGGGAATTGGTTAGAGGTTCACATGGGACCTTTAAGTGGGAGGTTATTGGGATAAAGGCCCGGTTTAACCCCCGTGTATAGTACATGCACATTGTACACGTGAATGCACCCTTGCGTGCCCTAAGTATAAATACATTTTATTCTTTGTGTACCAACACATTGTTGGTACACTCTTATCGAATCGTACTTGACTCTCCTCTCTCTCTCCAACCGACACACTCTCACACTCACTCCTCGAACTTCCATCTCTCTCAACTGAGCTCCCCAAGACATCACATAGACGATTGGACGCACGCAAGGCACTCAAGAGTGGGTAAAAGAGTCAACACCACGTTGAGAGGAAAACCAACCCCTCCCAATTTTCAAAAATTTATTGAAACAAAACCACGGACACCAAGTGTCTGAGCTATATACAAAAGGGCTAATTTGCTGCAATTTTGAAAAATTAGGGTTTTTGAAATCCTAATTTCTGCAAACTCTGGGCAACAAGTTGATTTCCTTCTTTAATGCTTGGATTAAATCAAGCTAAGTAAAAAGTATTTCTTGAATGAGAGATAGATAGGAGAATATGAAGCATGTGGCTTTAATCTCAATATGAGAGCTTGTTTCAAATGAAGATAGAGGCCTCCAATATATAGGTGTGGGGCTTGGGTGCTCGAAAGTGAAAAGTAGAGGCTACAAATAACAAGTGTTTGTTGAAAATGACAAGTGTCGAAACAAGTGTGTAGGACACTTGCCTCTTCAAAATGACACATGTCCTCTTTTAGATATCACATGTCACTTTTCTAGAAAAAGAAGCTTCCAAATCTTCTACTCTAAAAATCTCTCAAACGCTTAAAATTTTGAGATAGCTACTAAAGACAAAAATTTTCCTTGCAAAATTCCAAAGCCTTGGACACGAACAAAATTTCCATTTGAGCAACTTCCAAAAATAGTAATCTCCTAAATTTTAGGAGTCGTCAAATTTAGCTTCTAGAGAGCTTCATTATATAGATTCACTGGTTCATGGTTTGTATCTTCGATCATGAGCATCTGGTTTCACTTTTTGCAACCACTCATTATATAGGCTTCTAGTCAATGTGACTATTTGAGTATAAAAGTCTTAGTCATCTGAGCTTTCTAGTCGATTTGACCACCCGACCAAACTTTTAATTTCTCTTGGGCATCTCATCAATGACGACCAAGTATAATTATAGGGCGTTTTGGCTATTGGCCACCCTTAAAAAGATGAACATTTAATCATATTTTGAAACACTTGAATAATACAAATGCCCTTTCAAAGTACATGAGCATCATATTAATTTGGAATCATTGAGCCGATATGTCTTGGTAACAATTAATATACAAAATGTTTGTTACAACGGTTTTTCTGGAGAAACCCCTTACCGAGATTGAGATAATAGAAGTATTGAGACAAGAGAGAGAATTTGAAGCTCAAATATAGAAGGTCACAAGAGTGCAAGAGGATGAATTAGCTATTATATTTCTAGGTCTAGAGAAGGCCAAATCAATGAAAATCAGTGCTCAACTGAAGCCAACATTTTGGGAGTAACTCATTAGTTTATTGAATGAGTTTAAAGATGTATTCACCTAGGATTACCAAAAAAATAAAGTCCGAGATTCTCCTAGCACCAAATTTCCGCACAATATTTTTCCGGGCATATTTCTGGTGCAGACGAGCAAAGAATTGATGGGATTGACAGTTATTATCGTATTTAAGGTTCGAGAAGTTTAAGCCAATCTTGAAGGCGAGTTTATATCAAAGGAGTTTGATAGGCTTTGTAAGCAACATGGAATCAAGATGGAGTTCTCTCATATGGACACACTAATGGAGAATGGTGTTTTAGAGCAACAAAATGGAACTATGTTGGAGATGGCCCTTTCAATACTTGAGCATTGAGAGATTCCTCACACCCTCTAAGCTAAAGCAAATTATTCTGTGGTTCATATCTACAACAAGTCACCAACTATAGTTTTGCCTGACATGACTCCCTGTTAGATCTTCTTTGGTAGGAAGTCTTATGTTTCCCACATTCGCACCTTTGGATGCAATGCCTATGTATATGTAGATAAGAAACACACAAGCAACTCGACACCAAGTCCAAGCGTTGTTGCAAGATGCCCTATTAGCAATCATCATGAACGTGAAACACTACCTGAGAAGGCCAAAGCAATAGATTGGTTGTAGCAAGAACCCTCAACGAATAAAAGAAATCCTAATCATCCCAAGAAGGGTGTGGATAGAACCAGTAGAGACATTGATCCTATCTAATGAATATCAAGGGGAACCCTCCAAGATTGCATCAACAAAGGGTCTATCTCTATGAACAATATGTCTAAATGCATTGTAAATCTCACCCAAGTAGGGGATGAAATACTCATCAAGGCAAGGGAATAATATGGTGATGCCAATGCCATCTTCGAGAAAAGAGTAATCCTTGCCTTCAATTCACTTATCAAAACAAGATACCAAGGACCTCACATCAAGCATTGGTAACAAAGTGTTGCCTTCACTTGCCCAAAGAAACCAAACTATATCATAGAGCACCCCTTCCCAAGAGATACCACTTGAGCAATCCTAGTTGAGGAGCCAATAAAGATTTACCTAGATGAAGTCTTTTACATTGTGCAAAGGAGGATGATCTCTATCTAATGGCAAGCCAAAAACAATGCATCAAGGGCCATCATTCTATCCCTAAGGACAAGCTCTATGTCTAAAGCAAAGGGGATAGGCAAGAAAACATCGCCTAAGGATATGTGGGGGGCTACATTGGAACCTCCTAGTGTTGGCAGGTGACCATCTGCTATATCGTAAGCCTCATTCACTCTTTCAATTTGATGTGCTATAGCATCTTTAGACCGCATGCACACGTAAACCCTAAAGTCTAAATCCAATGTCTATGGGGAAGGGAAGATTGAAGAAAAGGAGGAAGCTTGGGTGAGAAAGTAGCAAAGAGCAATCACTACAAAAGAGGAGATGCAAAGGATGTCTTTGCCGTTTGGACAAAAGGGAGCTATCAAAATGAGACAATACAAAAAAAAATGATAGGCGGCGACAAGGAGGAGGAGGTAAGCAAGGAGTGCAAGGCTAGCACACTAAAAGGGTGATGAAGTTGTTGAACCGTGCTATCACAAAGTTGTTGAAGAGCGAATGGGTGACAAGGGCAGCCACTACAAAAGAGAAGATGCAAAGGATGTCTTTGCAGTTTGGACAAAAGGGAGCTATCAAAATGAGACAATACAAAAAAAATGGTAGCCGGCGACAAGGAGGAGGAGATAAGCAAGGAGTGCAAGGCCAGCACACTAAAAGGGTGATGAAGCTGTTGGACAGCGCTATCACAAAGTTGTTGAAGAGCGAATAGGTGACAAGGGAAGGTATTAAGGGCAAGTAGATGGCAAGCCTCTAGCAACACTTAGCTAGATGGCAAGGGAAATAGAGTGTTGAGCTAACACATGCTTTACGGCTGATTAGCATCTTTAAACAGCCCCAAACATGCTAAATTAATGAAAAACACAAATTTGGTGCACAATTCAAGAGAGTTGCAGTGGTCCCCCAAAACCCTAATTTTTTGGGGCACCCTTCAATATCTATAAATAGACAAGTTGCCCACCATTCAGCCTCGTCCTTTTGTGCAGGTTTCTCACTCTACTGTGTAAATTTCAGCCATCAACCACCCACCATCTGTTGTCCAACCATCACCGACTACATCCCATAACTATCTAGGCGACCTGTTTTTAGCCATTGCCCTACTATTTGGAGGTCTCCATCTGCTACATCATCATAGCACCTGATCAACCTGTGTTTTCAACATCTAGTGTCAGGTGACAAGCTGTTGCCATCTCTCCCATTGGGTGACTACTACAATACCTACATTTTTGTTGTCCAACAAGCCATCTACATCAACAAACACCTCTCATCATAGAAACAAGAAACGGCCGGAACAGTCCCCCCCACACACCGAAACACCGTCCCCCCGACACGAAACCGTCACGTTCTGCATTCCGAAACTACAAAACGTTCCCTGTCCGAAACGAGACAGGAAACGCCACGTGGCATTCCACTTACCCTCCTATGTGCACCTTGTTTCGCCCAATCTGCTCCCGCCCGAGCCCGCCTCCGATTTGCTACCCCGTTGCTCCAACCTCCTGGTCTGCTCCGGCCTCCCATCCGCCTGCAGCAGCCTCACCTCATCTCTCTTCCTTCTTCTCCAAGTTGCAACCTCCCTCTTCCTTCTTCTTCTACTTCCCTCTTCTCTCTCTTCTAAGTTCTCCATTCTTCTCCTCTTCTCTTCTTCCTTCTCCCTTCTCTCATTTTCCCTTCTCTCTTCTAAGTGCTAAGTTCTCAACTTCTCCCTAGACCCTCGCTCTTGACTCTTGAACCTTCTCCCTTCTCTCGAGTTCTCCCTTCTCTTGAGCCATTTTTATTTCAATTTTTAGCCTGAAATGGCTTCATCTTCCCACCCCGCTCGTCATGCCGGTGGTCAAGGAAGAAGGTCCGATGATTAGTCATGGTGGAAAGAAGTAAATGTTGACTACCCATTGAGTGGTGGAGGATCTTGACCATGGGCTTGCAAGCTTTGCCCATACAAGCGAACTAGTGAAGCAAACAAGATAATCCGTTGAACCAAGCATTTCTATTTTGAATTTTTATTTATTTTAATTTTTCAAAGTTATTTAAATATTAGAATATGGAAAACCAATTGCCACTTGTTCTATTTTATGCATAATTAGATCCAAGCTCAATTCTTATATGAGCCAAATTCAGAGGTACAATTTTCTCCTAATGTGACCTTGGAGAAGCAAAGGGAGCTTCGTGACCATGTAGCAGGTCAACAAGCTTATCTTACATCTAGACCACGACATGTTGCAATTAACCCTGCAACTTTTGTGACACCATCCCCATCAGATGTGTCTAGAGCAGGATCGGTATCAAGAAGTGCTATCTCCACACCTACTGCAGACATTGCATCGGCCATGGCATTAACAACGCCACATGTTGCACGTAGATAAAGCACACTTGATGCTAGTTGCGATCCCAAGAAGAAGGAAGAGGTGAATATATCAATGGCATGTTTTTTTTATCATGACCACATTCAATTTCGTACAACCAAATCAGAGTATTTTAAATTGATGTGCAAGAAGATCGATGAGTATGGCCCTTTGTATGTACCTTCATCATCAGAGACCTTACGCACCACTTTGCTCGACAAGGAAAAGCGCCTTGTTGAGCAAGCAATGACTAGAAAGAGCCTGTGGGCTAAAAATGGAGTGTTAATGGTTGGAGTGATACATGCAAGCGATCCATTCATGGTATGGTTGCTTATTCTCGTAGGGAAATGTATTTCATATTTTCACATGATGCATTGGGGACAAGAAAGTCGGCAAATGTACTTGCAACAGAGTGGGTTACAAGTATTGAGCTTATTGGCCCAGAACATGTGGGATTTGTTGTAGATGAAGAGCCCATAAATAGGGCAACAGGTACTATTATCCAAGGATATTATCCGCATATCACAGTTTCATATTGTATAGCTCATTGCTTGAATAACCTACTAAAGAATATTGGTAACCTGTCATGGATTGCACTTGTCATAGAGCAAGGAGCTCAAATGGTTAGCTTTGTTTTGAATCACCAATTTCTTTGCCATCAATTCTCTTTGCAATCAAAGAAAACACTTTTAAAATACTCTGATACCAGATTTGCCTTTAACTTCTTGATGCTCGGCAGATTAAGAGAATGCAGTGGTACCTTGAGGCAGTTATTTCTTAGTGATGAGTTTACCTCATCAACATTGACAGATACTCCTATAGGTATCTTATGCTTGGAGAAAGCAAATAACTCCACTTTTTGGGATGATGTAAAGCGGATAGATGCTATGATATCACCTATTGTGCATTTATTGAGGGTTATGGATGCTATACAACCTTGCATTGACAAGGTATATGAGGCTATGGATAGGCTAAATGAAAAGCTGCATGAGTTGGCACCAAATGATGAGGAATATGAGTAGATACAACATTCAGTTGCCATTTAGTTCCAAGGCAAGGGTCAAGAGAATGGCATTGAGGTTATGGATACATGGAGACTTATATTGTCTCGTCTAGCGCCTAATCATGACACTAGACAAAAGATCAAAGACCAGCTTTTATATTATAAGACCTTGCAAGGTTCTTTTGGTTGTGGAGATGCACACGAAGATCGCCTTAAGATTGGGGCAGCTTTGTGGTGGGAGGACTATGGTTCGAACGATCCTGAGTTGCAGCAACTAGCCGTCCGTATTTTGAGTCAGTCAGTAAGCTCCTCTTGTTTGGAGCAATTGTGGATGGAGTACATGCGCTCAAATTGCTCAAAGAAGAACAATTGTCTTGGTGTGGAGAGAGCAAACGATCTAGTATTCGTTAGAGCTAATTTGAGGATGTTATCGAGCTGTATGACAACAAAGTCCAATCCATTCACAGAGTGGGAGATGTAGCAAGAAGAGGAGACACATGCTGATGTTGAGGGAGATGCATAGTTCATGGTACACATGATGATGAGACTGGCACTTCAGGAGTAGCTAGAGCAGCCTCAGATCATGATGATGATCTTTGATTTAGTTTGCTTATCATAAGTCTCATGATACATGACACATGTACATTGTATATGATATTATGATCATTGATGACACTGTGACACTTGGGCCGTTGTGCCATGCCGACATTATATTTGTACTTACAATTTTGCACTTGCCCTTTGGGCTATTTTGGCATGCCACATTTTGCTTCAATCTAAAGATTAGACTTCATATTTGTAGTCTTTTTTGGAGCAATGAACATATTCTTTCAAAGATTAGACTTCATATTTGTAGTCGTTTAGTTCATTGTTCATTATTTTATGGCATATGTATTATGCATTTTATAATTGAATAGCTTAACTCTTGAGCCTTGTAAGTTGTAATTCAAGTTCTAATGAGTAGTTTTAGAATGATGCATGATATCTTTAAAGTTAAAACTTAAAATGATTTGTCCTTGTGGGTTATATACCTTGGTTTTAACACTCCACATGGATTATGAGTGAAATATTAAATTTTTTGCATGAATTTTAATTTTCTAAATGTTGTTTCCATTCCCACGTCCCCGTTTCCTAGGTTTGGCATCCCCATCCCCGTTCCCCATTTCATGTTTCTATGCCTCTCATGTTGTTGCCTGACAATTCTCGACCTCGACTAATTAGTGTTCAGCCTTCCTCTCATGGTATACTACTGCGTTTACTAGATTTCAGCCTCTGACTCCTATGTTTTGGTGACCAACCTGCTGCCATTATTCAGCACTCTCTCATCTCCAACAAGTGATTACTGCACTTGGGATCCGTCTCCAATGGACATCACTCTCCGACACTACATTGCTCTGCCCTTCGGCATTCTATATACTCAATACATTCATTTACAACATTCATTCACTTCAAAGTTTCTTCTCTCTATTTTTGAAATTTGAGTTTTACGTTAGCGTTTTGCATTTTGTGTTTAGAGTTTGAGTTTTGCTTGTCTCTATCTAAGTCTTTGTGTTTCAATCTTGGTCATACATGCTATATTTTCTTAGTTCAAACCCTAGCATATCCTCACATGGTATCAGAGCCGGTGCTCTAATCTACTCGCATCTTCATTCCAAAACCTTGAATTACGTTCCACTTCCACTCAAAGCACACTAGGGGTTAAATCTTCCATCTCCGCTCCTACCACTCTCTTTATCCATCCCACCATCTACCTACCCTCCATTTACTCCATCTCTTGGTGCATCGTTAAGGGGAATGCCACCCTTTAACACTATATCTTCCACACACCCCCACTTTACCACATCCTTACGCCATGGGACGGCTCTGATGGGCATCCCCCTCACTACCCTCAAACACTCACAAATCCCCCCCACACAACCTTTCAAACACAAGGATATCCATTCTTTGCTTATGGATTGTCATCTCACATCCCTTGAGTCACTTCTATGCAAGGATTTCCATCCTTTGCTCCCCCTATCCCTATCCCTCCACCTTGGGCTCCACAAGCTGTTACCATGCCCATACCCAGTCCGCCCTTGCCCACATTTGGATCCACTATGCACATTTCTCATATGCATAGTGGGCACTTTGGGATTCCTTCCCAAGTGTACTCTACTCTCCCACCCTTTTCCCCCTATTCACCCTACCCCCATTGCATGCCTTCTCCATCTACTAATACTACCACTATAAAAATGTCGGATCTAGAGCATGGCTATGGAGGTTGAAAGAGAGAGAGAGTGAGCTCATGAGGTAACAAACATCAAGATCGGATGTCACACAAGTGAATTAGTTTCCAAGATGGAAGCTTGCTTGCCACCATTGGATCGTCAGTGTCTAAGGATGATATGATTGCAGTGACTTTAAATGAACTTGGCAAAGAATATAAAGCATTTGATACGTCTATTTCTGTGAGAGATGAATCCCTTGATTGAGATGAGCTAATTGCTTTGCTACTGCATGAGAAAGTTAAGCTTGGGTTGAATACAAGTTCTAGTACGTCTCAAAGGAGAGACATTGTTCTTTACTCTAGCCAACGTGGTAGAGGCGACAGAGGCCATGGCTCTTTTCGAGGTCAAGAAGACACTCGAAATGCTTATGAACAACATCAGCAGAATGCCTAGCATGGCACAAATACATAGGGCCAGCGTAGATCTGGCAGCTTTAGAGACAGGGGAAGATCACCCCATGGTAGAGGTGGTGGATCTGGTTCATAGCAATCAAATGATCAGTCAAACAGAGATAAAAATTGTCATTACTGCGACAGATATGGACACATTGCAAAGGATTGTTACAAAAAGCAGGAGATATGAAGGCAAAGAACAAATAGCATGGGCACTATGCATCTTCTAACAGTGCTCATGATGAGCAGATTGACAAATTGTTTTCCATGCAGTATGTGTCCAAGAATGCATCTAAGCAGAACAGAGATGAGAGATAGTATATTGATTCAAGGGCTTCAAATCATATGACACCCCATGGAGAATGGTTTGATGAGATGGTTACAAGTTCACATGGTTATGTGTGTACTAGGGATAACACCCAACATGACATTCAGCACACAGGAATTGTTCCGTTGTTGATGCCTAATGGCAAGAAAAAGAGTCTGCATGATGTATACCTACAATAACCAAGAATCTTTTGTGAATTGGACAGATGGCAGAACAGAATCTACAAGTGAGATTTAATAGAGATGGATGCTTTGTTGAAGAATATGATAATGGCTGCAAATTGATTGCTAGAGGCCAAAGAGATGGCAGAATGTTTACTCTTGATGCGTCAATTCCAGAATTGAATGCAGCCATATTTGCACATGATAACGGTGCTATACGGAATGTTAAGATATGGCAAAAGCGGATTGGCCATGTGAATGTACAAAAGCTGAAATCTATATAGCAGAAGGAGATTGTGCTTGGACTGCCTAAGTTCAAGTATCATAACTTTGGACATATATGTGATGCATGTCGGTTTGGAAAGCAGACACGGTTTCCATTTATGAGACATGTACGTAATAGCTCATGACCCTTGCAGTTGGTACATTCAAATGTATGGGGTCCATCTAGGTGATGGGTCACCTACAGTAAGTCCTTGGTTAGGACACTTACAGAGTCGTACTCCTACGTCCACTGACACAGATATGTCAGTAAGGGAGAGATTGGATAAGGGAAAAGAAAAGATGCTTGAGGATGTGACAGGTCCACTTACAGCAAGTTATGAGTCATCTAACAACGATTGTTTAGATAGTGAGTTTGGCATTCCGCCTATTATGACGCCTGGATCAAGGCAGTCATTATATACCGCCTCATGAGAGGCAAGCTCATAAGTGAGCCACAGTTACGAAGATCTCAGAGAGTCAAAAAACCAGTTGATAAGTTTACATACACTGGTTATTCAGCCCGCCATTATGCATATATGGCTAGTGTGACAGGTTACAAAGAACCTACAAAGTTTGATGATGCAGTTACAGATGATAACTAGTGTGCTGCCATGGATGAGGAGTATGCAGCCCTGGCTGAAAATGAGATATGGGAATTGGTTGAGTTGCCTAAAGGCAAAGTCCCCATTGGCTGCAAATGGATATACAAGGTTAAGTGCAAGTCAGATGGTTCGTTAGAACGCTATAAGACTAGGCTGGTTGCAAAAGGATATGCACAGCAATATGGCCTTAACTATGAGAAGACTTTCAATCCAGTGGCCAAAATAGCAACACTCAGAACTGTCATTGCTTTGGTAGCATGCAAAGGCTGAAAATTATAGCAAATGGATGTCAAGAATGCTTTTTTGAACAGTGATTTGGTTGAGGAAATATATATGGAGCAGCCCGAAGGCTATGTTCAACCGGACTTTCCTACACATATATGTAAGCTGAAAAAGACTTTATATGGACTGAAACAGGCACCTAGAGCATCGAATGCTTGGATCAGCAGTTATTTACAGCAACATGGATTTAGATTGGGTAATGCAGATCGCAGTCTATTTACAAAGAAGACAGATAATGGATATGTGTTTCTAGTGGTTTATGTAGATGATCTTATTATCACTGGAGATGATGAAGAGGGCATTGCTGAAATTAAATCATATTTACAGGCTGAATTCAAAGTCAAAGACCTTGGTGAACTAAAGTATTTTCTTGGAATTAAGATAGTCTCTACGCCTCCAGGTATATGGCTGCTACAGAAGCAGTATGCTCATGATATGTTACAGAAGTATGGTATGGCTGAATGCAAACCTATGGAGACACCTCTTGATCAGAATGTCAAGCTGCAGATTGATGTTGGAAATGACATAGAGAATGTGACCATGTATCGACAGATGGTGGGCAGCTTGATATACTTGACTATTACCCGTCTTGACTTATGTTATGCAGTAGGGCTGATTAGTCAATTCATACAGAAGCCTCGCAAACCACATTTAGATGTGGTCAAGAGAATTGTGAGATATGTAAAAGGTACTACAGATTATGGGTTGTTTTATGCATATGGAAAATCCCTTGGCTTGACAGGGTTTACTGATGCTGATTGGGCTGGTTGTGCCTATGATAGGAGGTCAACCAGTGGTTATGCATTTGGATTGGGCAGCAGTATGATCAATTGGCAGAGTAAGAAACAACCTACCGTTGCATTGTCTAGTACAGAAGCCGAGTACAGAGGAGCTGCCTTAGTAGCTTGCGAAGCAGTTTGGTTGATGAAACTGCTAAAAGACTTTGGAATACAGCTCGAAAGCAGAGTGAGATTGCATTGTGATAACCTCAGTAGTGTTATGTTGGCTAGCAATCCTGTCTACCATGCTAGGTCCAAACATATTGAGGTTCACTAGCCTTTCATCAGAGAAATGATTCTTATAGGATAGATTGACTTGATTCATGTGAAGACTGAAGACCAGGTAGCATACATATTTACCAAGTCTCTTGGTAAAGAAAAGTTCATATACTTCAGACAACTACTTAGAGTTTATCGGATGGTTTGAGCTTGAGAGGGAGTGTTAGAATATCAAGCTCCCGTTACTCTTCAGTCAGTCTATATTTATGTGTGTGACCGACATTAGCTAGATATAGCTATACACGTGTGTGACATTCAATAAGTCGGTGTAGTCAGTGACTTAATCACAGTTAGACTTGGTTAGTCATATCTATGTGTGTAGCTCTCTTTCAGTTAGTATGATGGAAGAACAATGGAAGAACAACAACAATGAGCTGAGACTGATCTTCCGCTCCACTCTGTCTCTCTTCCTCTTCCAACAAGGACAAGGCCAAGCTCCAATCTAGTGAGGACCCTTCCAAGGAGCCAGCCAACTAGTTAGCTTCCTAGAAGAGTATTTCAAGTGTGACAAGTAGTCATAAAGTTACCAATGTCCTCAATTGAGCTAGAAGGACAAGGGCTCAAATGGGGAAAAGTTACACCAATTCATTGTGTCACTTGAGCAATGATAACAAAGGTACAAAATCCTCAAGATCTATACGTTACAGTTTGAGTCTAGTCCTAAGAATAGCCACAAATCTGAGGGCAGCAACTAAGAGCTTCTGTCCTTTTATGTATCTCCCTTGCATAACTACCCACAAGGAGCAGAAAATGGTAGTGTAACATTGACATCAAAGTGAAGGTGTTGCTAGGTGTTTCTCATATTATCAAACAAATATTGCCATTATGCACGAATTCCTTGCCAGTAGTAGTCAGCAAGAACTTAGTTAATAGCAAGTATGTATGTTTGTTGGGTTATACATGTGGAATTTGAATGTCTTGCAATCATATAAGTTGATTTGCACATTGAAAAGTATCAAGTGAGAAGATACTAAGTTGAGAGTAGGACAACTGCTTTTTTTGAACTGCTGATGTGGAGGGATAAGCTGAGATAGAAAATCATGTTCATTCATTCAAGTCCTTGTTAAATGATAACACTGACTTGTCATAAAAATGGACACATGTGGTGACAAGAGAACCCAAAAGGCCAACATCAACCTAGGCAGAAAGCGCGTGTGGGTGGTCTTTCACTAATAAGCCACCTGCTACTAAAGTTCCATATAAACCATCATACACCAACTGCATGCCAATCAGGCATAGAAAAGACTGAACATAGCATCTCACAGTTAGATCAACATCAATACATAATCCAAAATAGTATCCATGCTTTTACTAGACTTTAGAAAAGTAACAAGACCTCATACCCAACCAAACTTTGGATTGATAACAAGCTTCAGCTTGAAAACTAGTGCAATTTTCTTGACTTACCTGAAGCATAGTTCCAATTTTGAAGACACCCATTACTTTCTCTTTTGCTACAAGGCAAAGGAGGGGAATCACAGCAAAAGGAAGCTGGACTGATTGAAGCACGTTTAGCCACTCATTTAACGTGTCTAGCTGTTCATCAGATCCATCAAATATAAGGGCCACAATCACGGTGGGTATTATCGCTACTGATCGTGTAACAACTGCTCTCACCCACTTCTTCACTCTCAAGTTAAGGAAACCAGCCATCACAAACTGCCCTGCATATGTACCTGTCATTGTACTACTTTGGCCAGCAGCCAATAATCCAATTGCCCAAATATAAAGAATGGGGAAGTAACCAGCACCATACTCCTGTTGAAGGTACTCTCCTGCATTGGCAAGCCCAATTGACTCTGCAATGTCGGTTCCATAAAAGCCCTTTGCAAACACCGAAACAACAAACACGTTGATGATGAATGAAACAAATAGGGCTACACCAGATTCGATGGAGAAATAGTGAAGAGCTTCCTTCACACGCCCTCTACTCGATGTGTCAATGGCACGTGACTGTACCAAAGCCGAGTGAAGAAAGATGTTGTGTGGCATTATCAATGCTCCCACAACGCCTACAGCTTGACTTACAGAACCAGATGGCACTGTTGGAATAAGAAGGCCTGCAGCAAATAATCCAATCACTAAGCAACCATTTACAAATTTCTAGTAAAGAAGTTGCTTGAACGATTTGGCACACCTGTGAACAATTCTCCTGCATCAGGCTTCGCCCTGCCAAACATCCAAGCAAAAGAAACTCCCATAATGGTAATTAACAATCCAAAAAGGGCCTCCAATTTTCTGACTCCAAAGTTCTCCAAGAACAGAAATATGAAACTGCAAAGGAGATAATGACTTGAGACATTCCAAAATATCTAGAAGGCTTGACCTTGTCTCTCAGATTTCATATCAAAGTTAACTATCTTAACTTTCACACTATGAACAGGGTGAATAATACTTGTCAAGAATGCACACAAGATAAAAATATTGATTGTAATCCCTTACCCATCAATACCAGTGATGAGAACACCAGCCCACAATGGCAAGTAACCAGAAGTCAATATTCTCAGAGCAATAGCACTACCAATCACCTCTTGGATGTCTGCTCCCACAATTGCAATTTCTGCCATCAGCCACAGCACAATTCTAGTCCATAGAGGATACTCCTCCCTACAAAGTTCAGCCAAGTCACATCCAGTCGCTACCCCCAACCGTGCAGCTAGCAGCTGCATAAGATAGCCCATCACTGTGGCCCATAAGGTGAGCCATAATAATGAATATCCTGCTATAGCTCCCGACTGAAGATCGCTCTCCAGATTGCCAGGATCCAGGTAGGCTATGCTCATAAGAAATCCTGGACCGGTGAACAACCATAGCTTCTTCCATGAGAAAGGCGGGGTTCCATCACCATTGTCATATGTCCAATCCCCTGCTATGGCACTAACGTCAATCTGTTCATCCTTCTCGTATGTATGCTCCTCGTCGGGTGACCGAAAGTGCCATACGAGGGCCTGTCTACCTTCGTCAGGTAGCAAGGGTTCTGCTGCTTCGGTATTGTTGGGAGCCATCGCACGTCTACTGGTTACAAGAGATGAGATGAATAACAGGAAAGGGGCTTTAGAAGCATAGCCCGATGCGAGGCTCGGTCATAATAGAGGAGGTGAAAATAGCTTGATGCAAGGCTCGATCACAACAGTGAGGTGGAAATTAGTATAAGATCGATATACTGTACCCACCGGGAAAAGCATAAAGGAGAGGCCACGTGAGCGTTGGATGTGAGCGTGTGGTAAGCAGGCCCCCGCTCTGTTGCCGTAACCGCAATCGGGACGGGAAATCGGGGAATTTTAGTGTACGTCTGTGTCTCGTGATCTGAATGATTGCAAAGGGAGACAGCAAAGACAGAGGGAGCTGAACTTCTCTGTCTTCAATCGCCAAGCGCAGGTGCTCTTCTCCACCCTTTCCCTACTCCCTGAGAGAGAGTAAGAGAGATGGAGAGAGAGAGACAGAGACAGAGAGAGAAGAAAAGCTACCTCCGACCTTTTCTGTCGCTCAAAGCAATGAAGCATGCGTTGCGCACGAATGATCCACACGCTCGGCACGCTCAATCAGTCGAGCACAGTATGCTACCACGAAATATGCAGGCCAAGAAGCCAACTTGTCACTTCCCCAGCTCCTTTCATGTATCTAACCCCATATACAAATACATCTCACTGATTCTGTCATTCTCCTACTTTGCCTCTCTCTCTCTCCTTCTCATTTGTTCATTCAATTATTGTCGCAAAGGATGGGACCTGGGCGAGAACCCTTTATATGCAACCTATATCCTGAACGCTTATTGATGGTCCCGGGGAAGCAAGGCAGAGGATTTGAACTCACGTACCCCCATGTTACTCGACCCGGAACTACCGCGCCACAACCCCATTGGCAATAGAAAACTATCTTATATAGATAAGGTAGCCCAGTCAATTGGGTATATGGTGTGCATATGTGAAGGTAAGGTTTGAGGTTTGATATTCGGTTGGGCAGCACGAGAGGATCATATTGATAACATATGAAGCTATAATTTCCCAATGATGAAAGGCAAGCTTGACCCATCAAAAAATCTCTACCGTCAGGCAGTTCCAACACAATTTGCAATATATCTGGTATAGGAATCAAGGAATTAAGGAATGTAATTGTTATGCTAGGGGGAATTCACAACTAGTTGCCTTCCTCTAGAGAACCTTAGAAGTGTGACAATGACTAGATATTTAGAGCTCTCAATGCTTGTAGGATGAATGCTAAGTATTGATTAATAAATTAAGGAATCAATGAATGTTATTGTGATGCTAGGGAAAATTCAAAATTAATTGTTATCCTTTAGAGAGCCTAAGAAGTGTGACAACGACTAGATATTTAGAGCTCTCAAAGCTGGCTTAATGAACATTAGGTGACGAAATAGAAAGATTCTACCTCCTCTCATTTTTTAATATTTGAATTTACCTCCACATGCCATTAATTTTAGTTATAGCTTTGCATCAAGATACCCTAAAAGTAATAAAATGTTGAATTGAAGGAGGATAAGGAAGCCCTCAAAAATGAGGTATGCTTGCGTGCTTTGTATAGTAGCTGATGTTTCAAGATAACATTGTGGAGAAAGTCGGTACTCCTTTTTGTACAATGTATTCTTAATTGTTGTACAATATGTGTAAGGACCACATAGTCCATTATTTGAGAACAAAGTGAATATAAGGTGCAACCTTTCTCTTTGATAAAATCCTTTTCCATGATGAGATTCAACAATCGCTTCATTCATTGCAAAAGGTGTTTATTGTTATGGGCATATGGTTTCTATTCTAGAACTTATACAATGTATATTTGAGTACCCTTGGAAAATTAGGTTCATTTATCTATTTGAGAGAAGCCCTTAATAAACTGCTAAATAGATCTAAACTCTCATTGGAGGATAAAGTACACATGATTATAACTCCCTAAACCACGCCCAAAGGTGTCATTTTTATACTTCAAAAAATGTATGAAATAATGTTAACTACAAGGAGAAACCTACCCGTGTTTTTTTAGAAAGAAATGTTTTTTGTAAAATTCATTAGACATTTTATCAAGAGCCGAGCTCCCTCTTGTGCAAATTAGCGAATGATAATACCTAATGGAATATGTAATTCTATTAGGATGAAAATTTCTAATAGGGGCTAACCAGACCTATGAGGTTGGTATTGAAAGACAATGCAAGTGATGATGTGTTTAGTCCTTGTGTCTTCAAAGATGTCATGGTGGCCAAATGAAGTAACATGGAAAAAGTGATGATTAAATGGCACCATGCGGTTACAACTTGTAATAGCCAATTTTTAGATCAAGACTAAGGTCTAGGTGCATAGAGTATGTGGCATATCTAGTCAAAATGCCACAAAAAGGGGTTGGATGCCTAAGGGGATGGGAAAACCCTAATTCTATAAAAAGAATAAAAACTAATGGAACAAGCTATTCATATATATGAAAACTAACCCATGTGCCTTGAGAGTGAGAGTGAAGGAGAGGAAGTGTGAGAGTGTGTGTGGAGTGAGGGACATGGTTATGGAAAGCTTCTTGTATCCTTTCTTCCTCTTCTCCATCCCATCTCTTTGGTGAGTGCAACAAGAGTGAGAGTATGTGAGCTAAGAGTATAAGAGGGTGAGGGACATGGATTGAGAAGCCTTCTTTTTCTCTTCCTCTCCTTGAGCTTATTATTGGTAACTCCTCTCCATTGTGACAACAAACAGAAGCAAGATCAAAGGCAAAGAAGTGTGCATATGGATCAAGGACATGGCTCATTGATACATCAACTACAATGTGGTAAGTATAGATAAGTGTATTGTCTCATCATCTAGTCATAGATCTGGCATGTGAGTAGGCTAGGTGAGAGACAGCCATGAGTGTGCAGGTCAAAACCCTTGAAATGATAAAGGTGTGTCCAATGGTCCCAACGTCAAGCTCATAGAGCATGATATTTTGGTTCCATTGCTGGGACCAAGGACATGTTGGCCATGTAACCACTCACATGTTTTGCATTGTGGAATAACATGGTGTGCATATACCAACTTCGAAATGCGTGCAATAGTTAGATCCTATTTATAGATTGAGTTGAATGCACAAAATTATTTTTCATTAGATGTAATGAGTTCTATGCAGAACGGGCCGAGGATAAATATCAGTATGGGCCCCGCCACGGGCCCATACTTTTCCATTGGTATGACCGGAAGCGCCGGTTTTAGGCGCATTTGTCTCTTTTTTCACCATTAAAGGATTTAATTAAATTAAAAACCTTATCAACAAACGTACGCGCACCCAGAGTGATAGAGCTCCAGAGTGCTTGCACAAGGGTACGAGTTCAAATCCTGCCGTGTGCAGCGGGCGATCAGACCAAACCCCCTTTTAGGGGCCTTTTATATTTTAATTAATTTCCACCAAGTGACCGGGTGAACCCTTTTGCGGTGGTGGGGGCCATGTCGAAATCTATCCTCAGCCGCATTGACTCATAATAAAATAATGAAGTTGTTGTTAGGAGTAACAAGCTAATGTTGGCTAGATTTGAAGGCGCCTATTACTACTTTTTAGCATCACTATCATCGACATCAACAACTTCATCTTCTTCTCCAGTAGTTGTGTGGCCATCCACGATTATGTAAAAGTGCATGCTACTACCTATTATCATCGTCTCTAGTATCTTCATTTAGCGCAATTTAATAAAATAATTAAGTTGTCGCTATGTATAAGTAATAATTAAGATGAAGAAATAATTAATAATTCATCATCTCTATTACTTGTGCTAATGTTGGCTAGATTTGAAGGTGCTTATTGCTGCTTTTTAACATCATTATCATTGGCATTAATAGCTTCATCTTCTTCTCCAATAGTTGTGTGCCCATACACGATGATGTAAAAGTGAATGTGGCTACCTATTATAATCTACTTCTTTTTCTTCTTCTCTAGTATCCTCATCTCTCTTATCACAAGGATGCGAAAATTTTATGCTTTGCTCAACATTTGATCAAAGAGTTAATCAAATGTGTAAAAGTGACTTGCACATGTGAGGTGCATGTTAGTTATTTCACAATGTGGGACCTAGGACCCCACAACTTGTAATAAGTTATATTGGATAGGTACTAGGTGGTACACCTAGTGTCAAAATTTGGCCTAGATCGTTTAATTAGCCCTAATTGTCAGTGGTGACACTAGAGTATTGGCATTAATTAATTAATGTTGGTTTCAAGCTAACTAGTGCTTAGAATCACTTAGATGATAGTCAAGCCAATTTGATTGTTGACAAGTCAAATTATTTTTATGAGCCATAAATGATTATTAAATTAATATTTTTAAAATCAATTTAGTAAAGCTAGATAATATTGAAAATTATTTTAGAAGGTTGCCACTTGTTGGCAAAACTTGCCCATGCAAGTGGGAAAAACGTTTTTGGAGGGTTGAGAAAGGTCATTCCAAACCTTGTGCGAGTGTGTGTGTGTGTGTGTGTGTGTGTGTGTGTGTGTGTGTGTGTGTGTGTGTGTGTGTGAGGGGGGGAATCGCCACTACTATTGCAACAATTGATATGGCATTTCCAATCAACATGAGACCCTCCAAGATCTAGTGACATGTCCAGAAGAGACTATCGTAATAGATAATATTAGTTTGAGGGTTGTTTCAGACAAGCAACATCATATTCAGCGTGTTCCATTAGTGGAGACAACTTTCATGGCTATCTAGACAATGCAACAATTAATCTCTTCCATTTTCTCATGATGGAAGTCTAAATTTTCTCTCTCCTCAAATTAATTCTCTCTCATCCTCCAAGACATTCTCATCCTTTCTTAGTAATTTCTAGAAATTCAGCCATTAGAGATGGAGACTTCGGTGAATCTTTGCTGTAAATCCTAATTTACAATAGAAATTAGGGCTTGATAGCACCTCGAGACACATGCTCAAAATTTAAAGCCCTAAAGACTTGAATTTCAATCATTGAAATTGGGGCAATTTCAAGAGATTCAAGTGGCCATTCAGTCATCAAATATTTGGGGTTGAATTTGTTGCCTAAGAAGTACAATTGAATGCCAATCCCCAAGCAAACCCAAGGGCAATTTGGTTTGAAGGCTTGTTGGCCATTTATGATAGTGAGAGGCACTTAGAGAGTGGAGGAGAATCTTAGTGTATTCCACCCATTCGCAATAAAAGATAAAAAAATACTACAAGGGCCACCAAATTTTGGGGCTCATAGGCTATCCATTGTCCAAGATTTAGTGGTAACTTTTGCATTTAAAATTGATGTGCATTTTATGATTGTTGTAAGTGTTGATTAATCAAGACATGACCACTCTCTCCAAGAAGAAAGGCTAGTTTCGCAATTCCATTTTCCAAGACACCATCATTTCCCTTGACCTGGTGGGTCCAATACAGTTGATTAAAGGTCAAAAGCTGCAAGGGCAAGAAGAAGATGCCAATGCCATAGGCATTTGAGTAACAAGAAGCTCCTGAAAGGATAGTGACCATAACCTAAAGATGCACTAAAGATTGGTGATGAGCAAGAGAGAACGGTACCAGTGGCATTGGACACACAAATGCAAGGTCATCTTGGTAGTGCCAATTCAATGGGTTTTGAAGAGCTGGGTATGCATGCAAGTATGGGATGACTAGTACACTTTGGTGAATGTACTATTTTTTATGCTATGATGGGTCAAGGACCACATACGTGAATGTATGGCACAACTCATTATGGTATGCAACAACCAATGCATGGGATGCAAAGGCCCAATGTATCCAGGTATGGCTACTGGTAATATGCATAACCCCATGTATGGCAACATTGGTATGATACTTGGGGCACAAAGTGGCATATATGGTAATGCATTTGCACCCCCTAATGCTTATGGGGCTCAAGGAATGAGTGTTGGTCATGCAAATGCTTAAAATAATATTGGTCATAATATTAATATAGCAAAAGCGCTCTTTTTGTAGTAGCATGTGTATGATAACTTAACTCCCAAAGGGGCAACAAAGGACAATGATGAGAGTGGAAAAGCAATGAATTTTGAGGCCTTTTGTAGGGCACAAGATAGGTTGAAATATTTGGCTTTTATTCAACTATCTGATGCAGCCTATTCGGGAGGAAACTTCACCAAATCCTCAAAGATTTGAAATGCATAAACTTTCTTAAAGGGGAATGCATTGCAATGGTGGTCCATGCTCTTAATGCAAGATAGAGCACCATCAACATCATGGATGCAATTTAAGAAGATGTTTGCTTCAAATTAATTGACTGGTACATTTGAGGTGGACATTATGATAGCTTAGAATAAGCTTGATGCAAGAATTTGGAACAATATAAAAAGAAGTTTTGGGATGACTTGCTACTAATGGCTTCCTATCATCTAGTTCCTCTTTATGAGAAAGTGAAAAAGTATGTATGTGAGTTGTCTAAAGAAATTAGGGATTTTTACATTAAATCCATCATATCTAGCATGTGTTAGCTCATAGAAATAGCTATACATTTGTTACTCTGCTACGTGGGAAAGATTCGTGCTTCCAAGGCATGGATGAGAAGTTAAATAATAAGTTTTCAAGGGTTGTGAAAAGGGAAATCTAAAAGTCAAGCAAAAAAATATGTCAAAACTACAAGGAAAGTGTTGGAAATCAATTGTACAATGAAGGAAAGCTAACGAAAGATAGAGCCCAAGGGAAAGCATACATGTGGAAGTAAGAATAAAGCAACAGTTATGATGGATGGATTAAGAGAGCAAGAGCAAGAGACATTGTATGTGAGAACTCCAACAATCACAATGTGTGACCAGCCTTCCCTTATTCAATAGCCATGAAAAGAATAAAAAATAAAGTGATAGTGATAGGTGCCCACCATTTGCAGCGTACATGCGTGTAGTCACGATGCGTGATGTAAATACAAGGGAGCATAAGCTATGGTGCCTTTGTCGTCCTACACAGTCAAAGTCAATGTAATCCACGATTGTAGTATCTTGACCACCACAACAATTGCTCATATATAGAGTGCCTTTTAGGTACATCATGATACCCTTTATGGCATCCCAATGTTGTCAACCAGGTGTAGCCATATAGCATGCCACAACTCCCACTGCAAATGCTATGTCTAGGTCAATACCATGCTCCTACTTAAAACCCTTTGTAACCAATCTGGTCTTATATGCTAGGTTGGGACGTCTAAGGGTACTCTTCAACTTATACACCCACTTGCATAGCAAAGCATGATTTCCACTAGGAAAAGGAACCAAATCCCACGTATTATTTTTCTATTATGAGTCATACTCTAACTCCATAGCTCTCTCCCAAGAGTGACTATCACCTTTGCACATAGCCTCATCATATGCAAAAGGCTCACCAATATCTATCACCATAACATATCCCATGGAGGGTGCAAATTGATCAGGCTGACATCTATCTCTAGTAGACCATCACAAAATAGGCTATGGCGCCTACATATCTTACCCAATATTATGATAATGGGCCACTAGAATATTAACTATAGTTTGTTTAGCTAGCTGTAGAGTAATAAGATACTCCTCCTAAAATATCACTATGCACACCTTAACTACCTACTCAGGCTACTTATGCATATATCTCCTTATGGAAAATTGTTGGGGGTAAAAGTGCCTCTGCCTAGCCACCCGTGTATTATTACACTGACAGTCACCGCCATTGCATACTGCAGGTGGCGGGCGCCCGTCACCGTCACTTTATTCTTTATTATTTTAGTGACAGTTTGAATAAAGGAAGGCCCGGTCACACATTGTGACTGTTGGAGTTCCCATTTCTAGTCTCTCTCTTTCTTGCTCTTGCTCTCCCACCATAGCTCTCGAGTCCAACCTTCGATTCGTCGCTTCCTCTCAACTGGTATCAAAGCTTTGCTTTCCGACTCCTGAGCTTGGTTCGTGGCATTCTTAGCATCCCATCGACTCCCTGCTTGCATTGGGTCTCCTTCCCGGCAGCCATATCCGACTCCTTTGAGCTCTCGTCACTCCCCGGCTTCCCGAGAACCTTCCCGGCATTGTTGGGCACCTTCAAGGCATTACATCATAGGTATTTGATCATTTTGTTCAGAGTTTACTTCAATTCTCAGGTCTCATAGGCTATAAACAAGTTGTGGGCAGCCATAGCTCACACCTCTTGGAGCTTCCTTCACCTGGATCTTGCTTCCAGCCTATCAAGGCTTGCTGAGGCTTGGTGTAGGCCTTCTTTGGCCCTCATTTGTGCTCCCTTTGGGCCCCATTATTGACACTTGGAACAGCAGACCCCCCAGCCAGCTCACGTTTTTTTTTGCGCCTGTTTCAAAATTTGGCCTAAAAATCACTCTTTTTGTCATATCTCGGGCATTCAGAACCCGATTCATGCAAGGTAAGAGTCTAAGTTGGGATTTTAGCACACTCCGGATGCGATGGTGATGCCGGATTTGCCAAATTCTAATGATAGAATCTTGTGCAATAGATTTCAGGTCTGAGACAGTATGTATTTGTATGCCTATGCTTGTTTGGGCATGACTACATAACCGGTTTGATGCCTATTGCATCCCAATTGATTGGGGGATTGAAGCTACATGTAATGCTATGATTTTGGCCTGATTTTGGGGCTAGAAATACATAGTTTATAATAGTAAATGCATGCTGAATACTCTTGGACTGAAGCTATCTTTCATGCTTTGACATATGCCTATTGGTTCCGGATGTATGTCTTGGGTTATGCTATGATGTATTGATCATCGAGGGATGACTCTGAGCTTGTCATTGAATTCGGATGCTTTTGGAAGCTTGAGCTTATTTCAGCCTACACTTATTGACATTGGTATATGCTTTGATAGTGATGCTTCTTGGGTTTATGCATACCCGTTGCCTACGGCTTGATGCTCATGTCACGGTTGATTACCCTATGCATACGTTGAGCTTGAATGCTCATTGAAGCTCCACCTTGGATGCATTTTGGATTATCTGGAGTAGTCTTGGATGTTACTTGGCTTGTCAGAGTTTGGATTGGGATGTATTTGATGTCTTATATGCTTACGGATGCTACATACGGATGCTCTACCGCCTACATGTTCGGGATGTACTATTGATGTATTTTCTTGGACTTATGTCATTGGCACTGTGTATTGCCTTGGCTTGAGCTCTTGAGCTCGTACATATGACTTTTTTGCTAGTGGGAGCATTCTTGAATGCTTATCAGACATTGAGCAGGTGATACTTTTATGCATTGAGCCGTTACATGCCATTGAGCAATTAAAGACACTTGAGACTTTGGGACTTCTTACCTTTTGGGATGATACATCATATGTCTTGGTTCACTATATGCTTATGAGCTAACTCTCAGTTTTGGATCCGTATTTTTGTGAACTGACACCTACTTGTGTCACGTTTTGGTAGTGGCAGGAACACTTTGCCCTGTTGACTGGGGGGGTGCCTACTCACTGGCAGATGTTTGTATGACATACTTGGGTGTTGGATTCATGCTTATAGATCGTCATATGCTTATGCTATGCCCGCATGATGCCGACTTCGGTCTTGGCAGTATCTGATTGCCTTGGGATCCAATTTTGGCACTATTAGCTCTCTTTTACTGAAATATGAAATTTATTACAACAAGCATATATGTATGGACTAACATGGATTTTTCATGCTGAAACACTCCGAAATGATGTACTTTCAATAGTACTTGCTAAGCAGCAGCTTTGGTTCCACTTTCCTCGCCATTTTTCCTCGATTTTGGTGATTTTTTTGTCATATTCTGTAGTAAACAACAAGCAGTTTTGAACTGTCTACGGTCTTCCAGCCTACATTATGGCGAGTTCGTCCACCACTGATCATGCTATTTTCAACATCACTAAGCTTGATGGTACGAATTACTCTTATTGGAAGAGCCAAATTTGGCAGGTGTTGGTGTAGAAATCATAGATCAAACCTTTGAGGTTAAGCGGGCATCCGCCTGCAACTATGCCAGATGAGGAATGGCTTGAGCTTGATGAGTTATGCTAGTCCACTATTGTATTGTCTCTCACAGAACAGGTTCACTACAATGTATTTGAGGAAGAACAAAGTGCATGGCAGTTGTGGGATAAAATCAAGAATCTCTATGACAAGAAAAGTCAAGTGAGCCAAATGTATTGGCTGAAGCAGCTTATGGATCTGCGCATGAAGGAGAATGTGACTATGTCTGCTCACTTGAGCCAGTTCCATGCTATACTCAAGAACTTGACTTCGCAGGACATCACTTTTGCAGAGGATGTCACTCCTCTTTTCTTGCTTGGTACTCTTAACGAGTCATGGGATGTATTCCATACTGCATTATGTGCCTCTACTGCTACCTTGAAATTATTTGATGTTGAGAGTGCTCTTTTGCAAGAAGAGGTTAACCATAAGAATTTGGATGCCTCTCGTGTGTCTCATGCTATGACAGTTAGAGACAGGAATGATGGATATGGAAAGCATGGCAGTGGTAGTGGCCGTGGCGGGATTCTCAGAAATCTCGGTCCAAGTCTCATGGAAAGTCACGTAGTAAATCCCGTGGCAGGAATGCAGATGTTACTTGTCACCATTGTGGGAAAAAGGGTCATATTAGGCCACAATGCCATGACTTGCGCAATGAAATATGCAAAGATAAGGGGAAAGACAAAGTGCAGGATAAGTCTTTTGATCGCAGCATAGTACCTGCAAAGTCCAGTGTTAAAATTGAAGAGACCAATGTTATGCAACCTGAGGCTATTGATGATGATGATTATATCCTTGCAGCTTCTTCTAGTGCTTCGCAGATGATCGAGATACACTCTATGTATTCACAGTGTTGGCTCTTGGACTCAGGTGCATCCTTTCATGTGACACCTTGTCGAGAGTGATTTCATTCATACCGTACTATTTCGAGTACTATGCGCTTGGGTGATGATAGCTCTCTTGATATTGTGGGCATTGGTGATGCTAGGCTGCAGTTTCCTTCTGGCAGCAGTTTTGTTATGCAGGATGTACGTCATGTACCTGCTTTGACACGCAATCTCATGTTAGCTAGACAACTTGATGACGCAGGATATCATATATGTTTTGGAGACTCTGCATGGAAGATCACTCATGGCAGACTTGTGATTGCGAGAGGTGCTAAGGCTGGCAGTCTCTACCCCTTGATTGTATCAGTTTCTTCCCTTGATCATGTTTTGTCTGTGGGTTCTATCCCACATGTATCTCTTTGGCATGCCCATTTGGGCCATATGTCTTTGAAGGGAATGAAAATGCTTTCTAGTTTGCAGTACTTACCGTCCCTTGATTATACATGTTTTGATTCATGTGAGCATTGCCTTTATGGCAGGCAGACTAGGTCTACGCATAAGAAGTCTGGTAGGCCACGCATGAGTGAGCCCTTAGCATTGGTACATTCGGATGTCTGTGGGCCTATGCCTTGTCAGTTTATGGGTGGTGCAAAGTATTTTGTTACGTTCATAGATGATTTTTCACGAAAAGTTTGGGCTTATTCCATTAAGCTGAAATCCGATGTCTTGGCTGTGTTTCAGAGATGGCTTGCATTGGTTGAGAATCAGTCTGGGTATAGGCTAAAATGCCTAAGGACAGATAATGGGCGTGAGTATGTCTCACGTGCTTTTGAGCAGTTATGTGATGAGAGGGGTATTAAGCGTCAGTTGTGACAACCCCCTACACCCCCCCTAGAATGGTTTGGCTGAGTGGATGAATAGAACCATCCAGGAGCGTGTACGCAGTATGCTTAGCCATGTAGGCCTACCACAGAGCTTTTGGACTGAGGCAGTTAGTACAGCTGTGCATGTCATAAATAGATCACCCTCTAGTGGTTTCGATTTCAAGGTTGCAGAGAAGGTATGGACTGGAAAACCTCCCTCTTATGCGCATCTCCGTGTCTTTGGATGTGAGGCATTTTGCCATGTGCCCAGGGATAAGAGAAGTAAGCTGGATCCCAAGAGTATTAAATGCATTTTCCTTGTTTATGGGATGCAGGCGAGATGGGTTATCATCTCTAGGATCCACATACGTGGAAAGTCATCCACAGTCATGATGTACTCTTCCATGAAGACAAAATGCATAGGCAACCTGAGAGAGTTGTTGAGATCTGCAGGGTCATATTTCAGACAGCCTACAGCTGCAGAGCAGATGCTCATGATCAGGGTGTTGGACAGGCAGCTGGGTAGGTAGCAGAGCCTGCCGTGAGACGGTCTATTAAAGACAGACGTCCACCTGATAGATTTCAGCCCTCGATGCATTATGTCTTGGTTACAGATGTAGGAGAGCCTTTCACCTATGATGAGGCTATGCGCAGGGGTGACAGTCACTCCTGGGAGAGGGCTATACAGTCTGAGATAGATTCCCTGCATAAGAATGACACTTGGGATTTGATTTCCTTGCCTGTGGGCAAGAAGGCTTTGCCATGCAAGTGGGTGTACAAGCTAAAAAGTATCCCTAGACGCCCCAAGCCGGTATACAAGGCTAGATTGGTAGCAAAGGGTTTTAAGCAGGAGCATGGTGTGGACTTTGACGAGGTCTTTTCTCATGTGGTTAAGATGGCCACCCTGCGCTTAGTCTTAGCTTTGGTTGCTCAGCTTGACTTGGATTTATACCAGATGGATATCAAGACGGCTTTCTTACATAGGGACTTGCATGATGAGATTTATATGGAGCAGGCTAAGGGCTTTGCAGAACCTAGCAGGGAGCACCTAGTGTGCAAATTGAAGAAAAGTCTTTATGGCTTGAAACAGGCACCTAGGGAGTGGTATCATAAGTTTGATGCCTTTATGCATTCACAAGGCTACAATAGGAGTGCTATGGATCCGTATCTTTACACGAAAAAAGCTCGTGATGGTTCTTTATTGATTTTGGTACTCTATGTGGATGATATGCTGATAGCAGGGAAAGCTCATGATGAGCTAGATACTCTTAATGCTCAGCTCAAGAAGAGCTTTGAGATGAAAGATTTGGGATAGGCCGCTCACATACTTGGTATGCGCATTAGAGGCGACAGGCATCAGGGACTTCTCTACTTGTCACAGAGGGAGTACATTCATAAAGTCCTTGAGCGCTTTCGCATGTAGGACGTAAAGCCTATTGGCTGTCCATTGCCTTCTTATGTCAAGGTATCACAGGCTGGTTGTCCGCAGACAGAAGAGTAGAAGGCCGAGATGGCCAAGATTTCCTATGCATTCGTAGTGGGCAGTCTTATGTATATCATGATAGCCACTCGTCCAGATATTGTCTTTGCAGTTGGTGTTGTGGCACACTATATGGCTACACCTGGCAAGAAGCATTGGGATGCCGTGAAGGGTATCATGAGGTACCTGAAGGGCAGTGCAGATATGTGCATATGCTATGGCAGCTAGGATACAGGATTCGTGGGGTACATGATTCTGTTTATGTAGGACATGCAGATAGTCGAAAGTCCACTTCTGGCTATTTATTCACCTATTCTGGAGGTGCTGTTTCTTGGATGTCCAGGGTGCAGAAATGCACAGCCCTTTCTACTATAGAGGTCGAGTATGTTGCAGCCACTAAGGCTTGCAAGGAGGCCATTTGGTTGGGTCGTTTAGTTTTTGACCTTGGTATTGATGCTATCCCTACACTGCATTCGGATTGTATGAGTGCTATTCAGTTAGCCAAGAATCCGGTCTTCCATGTGAAGATGAAACACATTGAGGTGAGGTATCACTTCATACGTGGGGTCGTTGAGGACAAGTCTGTTGATCTTGTCAAGATCTCGACTAACGAGAATCCTGTAGATCTGCTCACGAAAAGCCTTTCTATAGAGTGCTTTGCCTTCCTCAGGAGGTTGATGGGCGTGGGATGAGATGACGTCTTTCCTCATCCTGTTGTACATGTGTACATGTTGTACTATCTTTTTCTTTTTCTTTTTACTCCTCACTGGGGCAGATTCGCCTTTAAGTGGGAGGTTGTTGGGGGTAAATGCACCTCTGCCTAGCCGCCCATGTATTACTACACTGACAGTCATTGCCACTGCACACTGCAGGTGGCGGGCACCCGTCACCGTCACTTTATTCTTTATTCTTTTAGTGACAGTTTGAATAAAGGAAGGTGTGGTCACACATTGTGACTGTTGGAGTTCCCATTTCTAGTCTCTCCCTTTCTTGCTCTTGCTCTCCCGCCGTAGCTCTCGAGTCCAACCTTCGATCCATCGCTCCCTTTCAAAAACAACACCATAGCTACAGATGACCTTCCTAGCTTGCAAATCCCATAAGTGATAGCCTATCTCACCTACATCCTTATAACCAAGAAAGATGTATTTTACAAATTTAGGATTTAGCATATTGCATTTTTCCTTGGGAACATGGCAAAAACTTCACATCCAAAGACACGCAAAATGAGCATATATTGGAGGTTTTCCAAACAATACATCCTCTACACTTAGACAACCAATAACAGTGAATGGGGATTTTTTATGTACAATAGTAGTATTTGCCTCATTCTAAAAACGTTGTGGCCAAGCATACTATGGACTCTCTCTTGAATTGTCCTATTCATGCACTTTACAATACCATTTTGAAGTAGGGTATAAGGATCCATCAATCAATGCTTAATACCCCACTCATTGCAAGATTACTAAAATGCTTTAGGGACATATTCACCCCGATTATTTGACCCTAGGTATCTCATCCTATACCTAGACTGGTTCTCAACAAGAGCAAGCCAACATTGAAAGGTAGCTAATAGATCTTATTTCTACTTTATGGGATGTGTACAAACCTTATGTGAATAATCATCAATGAAATTCACAAAGTACTTTGGGCCTCCTAGTGATTGATAGGGCATGGGACTACATATGTTAGAATGAACAAGAGCCAGATTCTCACCCATGAGCATAATACAAGACTCCTTATGAGAACTAGGTGTTTGCCTGCCATAAAGACAATGATTGCATGAATCAAAATATTTGTAGTCAAGGGGCAAAAGATATTGCAAATGAAAAAGCTTTTTTTTTTCATTCGAAGGATATGTACCAAAGGTGAGGATGCCATAAAGATATATGTGGTATGTCAACCACAACCAAAACATGGCCAATAAACCTAGATGTATGCAAGGGACAGAGGCTACCAACCTTGGTACCTTGAGTAAAGACAAGATTCCCATAGGTAATCTTCCATGCCAAATCACCAAAATTTACATAACACCCCACATTTTACAACTATCCAGCAAAGAGCAAGCTTTTGGTCAAAGTAAGAACATGGTGTACATCATACAAAATAAAAGAGTTGCTTGAAGCAAATTGCAGTCTAACATCACAAATGCCAAGTCATTTTCTAGTCCCGCAGCACCTATCATGCTGCAATAGGAGTGAAACCAATCCTTATGTGGAGGTAACATGAAAAGAAGTGCTTGAATCAAGTAGCTAGCAGTGAGAAAAAGTGGACAAGGTACCAAGCAATTGATTGGCATCAAGAGAAGAAGCTACCAAGATGTAATCATCATTTGACTCAGGTTGCACTATATTTATCTCTTCAATCTTTACACTGGACTTAGTAGGAACAATGTTTGATCATTAGACTTATCTTATACTTTTCCCTTGCCTTTTTCTTTATGCTTATCATCATGCATATTATGGCATTTTGGCCTAATATGACATGTAAAAGAGGCCTTACAACCATGGGACTTACTGCAAGATTGCCTGCAAGACTGAGACATTTGTGAGTCTCTACCATGGTAGTCATTACCACTCTTACCATCATGTTTGCCCCTAATAGTCAATGCATGAGAAGTACGGAGACTGCATCCATATTCTTTCTTTTTATCTCCTCTACAAGTAAGGCACCCTCACCATCATGGAATTTCAAACCATCCTTAGGCATATTAGCACACATGGTAGTACAAAAAGTGTTCCATGGCTTAGGAAGTGTCACAAAAAGTAAAAACAAGGGAGGAAGATTGTCTTTAAGCTCCATGCCTTGCGAGGTCTGGTTGAAAATCTAGTGAAACTAATTCAAATGCACAAGCATACTAGTCCCTTCCTTCATGTGAAGGTCCATGAGTTGTTTCAACCAATATGTATGTGAAGCAGGACTTTTCTTATCATAAAGATTACATATCTTCTCCCATCATTGCCAAGCATTATCACAACATTGAAATAAACTTGTTTTGACAATGATAATATAACAGTAGATTTACATAGCTCATCATCCAACTCATCCCAAGTATCATGATCAATGCCTTTGGGCTTTACACTCGGTCTTTAAAGGGCTAGCTTGCTTATTTTGAACCAATACATGCTACATCTACATCTTCCGATAGGTAAAGTTTGTGCTATCATGCTCTTTAATATTAAAAATAGCATTATCATTCAAAGAACCGGTCATCATAAATGACAATATATAAATGTAAAATCAAAGAGAATGGGCTACTATAAATGATCACAAATCAGCCCCCAAAACTCAACCAAAACAAAGGCAAAGGAGAAGGAAAGACCAAAGTATAGAGCTATCTACCAACTACAAGCAATACATTGCCACAATACAATGTTTACTATTACAGCCCATACAATGGAAGACCAAGGAAGCCCAAGTTGGAAACGGCCCCAGGAGGTGAGAAAAGCGGAAAAGAAGGCAAGCTTAGAAAAAATGTAGGAAGTGCACAATAATGAGTGAATTGAATATTCTAGCAAAGAAAGCACATGGCACAATGTAATTCATTTTGTAAAAGAGCACGAGGCTTTTTCCTGTGCAAATTGTAAACGTAGAAGGGCACGTGCAAAAGAACTGTGAAAAGAGGAAAGACATGAGGAAAGAAGACATTGGCTAAAACGTCCGGTCATGTAAAAAAGGGGATGGGTGCCCAAAGGGATGAGGGCATGTATAAAAGTCAAAAAGTGAATAGAGAAGTTCATTGTTGGTGTGTGGCTAAAGTGGCTCTTTTCTTCTCTTCTCCTTGCTCTTGTGCTTGTCCTTGTGTTTGAGAGAGGGAGTATGAGAATGTGAGGGAGTGAGTGTGTGAGGGTGGGGGATATTGGTGGAGAAGCTCTCCATCTTCTCCTCTCTTCTTCTCTTCTCTTCTCTCCTCTTGTCCCACGCTTGCGGCTATGGAGGATGGAGCTTGAAGGTAGAGGCTTGAGCTCGCATCTTGGATCGTGGAGCTACCGGAGTGCTTGAGGGAGGAGGGTACTCATTCAGGCATCAAGGTGAGCTCACTACACTCGTAGGATCGAGAGAGCGCGCCACAGCTAGGTAAGAGATAGCCATTAGTTGCTCGCTTGAAACGCTTAAAGCAATAAGTGGTCCATCGGTCTTGGTGGTCAAGAGCATGAGCTCCCACATTTTGGTTTTGTTGCCACTAGATCGGGGGTTCAAGACCCAAGGGAAGGTGGGTGAAGGCTCATTTGCATTTTCAATATGAGAGAGAGAGAGAGAGAGAGAGAGAGAGAGAGAGAGAGAGAGAGAGAGAGAGAGAGAGAGAGAGAGAGAGAGAGAGAGAGAGAGAGAGAGCTAGGTTTCCTTGAAGGTGTGGGAGGCCAACAAATTCTTGCAATCGTTGCAAGCGAGCATCATCCTTGCTCCACGTGAGTTACACTCGTTTCTAGGGTGTAGGAGCTCAGTCCCAAGCAATGTTAGTAGGACCAGGAAGCATTTATGACGTTATTACATATGCCTCTAAAAGCGCCTAGGTAGGAAAATTGTCAGTTTTTTGTCATTACGATGAAAAACGCCACCGCATTCAGCTTTTTTGAGTTTGCGATTCTCCGACGGCTACAGTCGGTCGAACGCATTTGGCCATTCGGCCATTTGGACACTTGACCACTCAGATGACTACTATTTGGCCACTTTGACTCGACCATTTGGCCAAGCACCCCATTCGAGTTGGACACTCGGACACTTGGATTCGGCCCACTCGATCGTCACGTGTCATTCGGTCCATTTGTACTCGGTCATTCGACTTTGGGTGATTTGAGTTTCGAACTCGGACCTCTACAATTCGGACCGCTTGGAACGAATGTGAATTTAGGAAAATTTGACAATCCCAAATCCTAACAAACCTAGACCAAAGCTCGACGAAACTTTGAAAGCCTTACAAACAAGTTAAATAGCTTCTAGATGCGAGAAGCGCAAGAAACAATGACTTGAAGACCCAAAAGCAACTGCTAGCTAACACATTAGCTGTCCACACCCACTTAGTGCCCAAAATTGACATGTAGACCCTGATTACACCCTGACTAAGCTAGGAAATATAGTAGAGACCCTTGAGAGTAGCCAGCAACAATCATGCTTAGAGCCATGTTTGGAAGAAATTGGAATGAGGGGAGAGCGAGAGCTACATTGTTCATCTAATATTCGCACCTCACACTATTTTTGACACTTAAAGTGCACTTGAAAGCTGGAAGCCTAATTTTGCATTGTGCATGAAAAAAAGCACCACGCGCACATTGAGTACACATAAGTTGAGGGTTGCTTGCAATAAGAAGGAACCCACCAAGACATAATAAGCTAATTGAACCCACTAATAGGAGATGATTCTCAAACTTAGATGGGTGACTAATAACCTCGATTTGTAGGACCAAGAGAGGGTCAAGACATTGAAGGCTCATGAGCATAGATGGACCGACACCATTGGAGACGCATCGCTATTGGACTTAATCAGCTTGATCGATAGCTTGGTGGAGCAAGAAGCCGCCGACATGTCAAGATCTAGCTCCAGCCGTCGCGAGAACAACAAGCTCAATTTGGGAGATTTTCCACTTTATATCCCATAGATGGTTAATAAATATGACTAACAAACCAGGATGAAGCACCATCGTAGACTGGCTAAGGACCTCATAGTAGACCTTGAGGAGGAAAGGAGATCAGCACAACAAGCACTACAATACATAGCAGGACACAACCATGAGCAAGGGGCTAGGAAGTTGCAACGACATAGAGATGTGAGAATTCCTACGTGTTTTAGCTCTAGCCAATAGGAATAACAACTCTCACACTCCCTCTCTCAAGCACACATAAGCAAGCAAGAAGGAGAGAAGAAGCTGAGTCCACTTTGCCACACACTAAAGAATGAGAATCTCCATTCACTTTTTGGCTTTTATACATGCCCTAGATCCCTTACGCACCCATCCCCTTTTTTACATGATCGGCCATTGTAGCAAGGTCCTCTTTTCCCTCTCCTTTCTATTTGCCCTCTCTCTTTACCTATGCCTATCTACCTTTTACAATCTGCATATGAGGGAGTTAGGCGCTCTTTTACAAAAGTTTTAGGGGCATTGCCTTGCATTTAAAAATATGCCTTTGCCTTTGATTTGAGGCCACCCTTGTGCTTTTGGCTGTTCTCCATCCTGCTTCTTCCGTTGGATTTTCATTCTTGACTTCTTTTTTCTGCATCTCGAATTGGGGTTAACATTACCCCCTCCTAGATGAGTGTCGGTCCCATGGCACTTTGAGGGTCTTTGTAAGACCGGAGCGCAGCAGCCCTAGCAAACTCGTTGCTTGCAGGGTTAGGAATCAATCAAGGCTCCAAGAGCGAGTCGACAAGGGTAGGACATGGTACACTAGCTTAGACACGCGGAATAGAATAACTTCAATGACCTCAAGGATCTATTCATTAAGAGGTTCTTCGAGGTTGGATATTCTGACAACCTCATAGTACGACTGATGAAGCAAAATAATAAGGAAGACATTAGGGATTGTAGAGGCAATCAACCACCAAGACCCATGAACCGCTTATTCGTTCAAGCATTTCAAGCGAGCACCTATGGCTATCTCTCACCTATTTGATGCGTGTTCGATCCTATCGAGGTGTAGTGAGCTTACCTCGATGCCCGAATGAGTTGCCTCCTCCCTCAAGCACATTGATAACTCCACGATTCTTGATGCAAGCTCAAGCATCCTCAAGCCTCTACCTCTAAGCTTCATCCTCCATAGTCGTGTGTGAGACAAGAGAAAAGAAGAGAATAGAAGAAGAAAAGAGGAGATGGTGGAGAGCTTCACCTCCTTGATCCCTCACCCTCACACACTTACTCCCTTACACTCTCACACTCCCCCTCTAAGCACACACAAGCAAGCAAAGAGAAGAGAAGAAGAGTTTCTTGTTGCCACACACCAAAGAATGAGCTCTCATTCACTTTTTGGAGTTTATATATATGCCCTAAAATCCCTTGGACGGTCATCCCCTTTTTTTCATGACCGGCCATTATGGCAAGGTCCTCTTTCCATTCCCTTCTACTTGGCCTATTTCTTTAGCCTATGCCCATCTACCCTTTTACAATTTGCATAGGAGGGAGCTTGGCGCTCCTTTACAAAGTTTGGGGGTGCCTTTCACTTAAAAATGCACTTTTACCTTTAGCTTGATTTTAGAGGCCGCCCTTGCACCTTTGCTTGTTCTCTGTCCTACTTCTTCCATTTCATCCGCATTCCACTTCTTTTGCTTCCGTCTTGAGCTAGGGTTAACATTACCCCCCTCCTAGACGAGTGCCAGTCCCATGGCACTTGCGGGGCTTTGTTGTTTAGGGTCTGGTGATTCGAAGGGTGGTTGCTTAAGTGGATGATGGAGCCTTGTGTTGATTGGTAGTGGTTGAGGAACTTGGCAATGATTGCATTGTTGGAGACTGAGGGTATGTTGAGTGGATGGCAGGGGCTTTGATGTTGGTGGTTGTATCATTCGGGAGCACCTGAAAAGGGAAGACATGCTCTACCTAGGGGGAGTGTCTACCTCACGGTGTAGTGCATCGTGCTTGTGTTGGTGGAACAAGGAGAGAGATTTGGCCGCTGGTAAAGCTTGGGTGATGTCCCACACTTGAGGACCCCGTACATGCGGAAGTGAGGTGCGGTGGTTGCGGCTCAGGGAAATAGGTCTACTAACAGTAGGTAAGTGTTATCTCCCTAGATATGTCCTGCCCTTGAGATGCCCTAAGCATGTGTAGCAGGGGATCAAAAAGGGTTAGGGGTTTAGATCCGGAGTTATTGACCAAGGTCACCGGATGCGCCTAACTTGAGAACCCCTAGGTGCAATCAGTGTGGTCTATATGCAGCTCATTGTGTCTTCATGTGATTCTCTCTTTCCATTTCCATTCTCTTTGTTTTTCTTTTTGTTGTGTACTTTTTCCTTTTCTTTCTTTCTTTTAAAAAAAAGTTACATAGTCATGAGAGAAGCTAGTCTTCATCATCGAAGTGAGGCCGAGAAGGAGGCTTAATGGATTTGTTAAGGAATTAGCGGCTTTGGAGATACCCCTTGAGGTTGGTGGAGAGGAATGGATAATTGCAGTGGGTGAAGCGGCTATCATTCATATCCTTGAGAAGAGCTAAGCAAAATGAAGGTATAGTGCAACTCCCATCATTAATCGAGCTATTGGGCAACTATCTATAGCATTAGGATCAAAATAGAGGGCTGGGAAGCCGTGCTCCTGCAGAGTGGGGCCTTGCCTAAGGAGTATTCTAAGCAATCTAAGGTAATTATAGGTGGTAATAAAGGTGCAAAATTCAACATCTTCAGTGCCCCATAGAGTGGGGTTCTATTCTCTCTCCTTCAACCATTTCTCCCTGAGCCTGCCTTCGATATTAATCACCTCCTCCACCACCTTGATGGGCAAAACTCTACACAAGGTGATGGGAAATTGGAAATTAAAATTGAAGGGGTTCCTAGTCATTTCTTGCCGTTCCCAGATCATAGGGTCAGCATGGAAGCTTGCTAGGGATTTGTTATTGCATGGTGGGATAGGTATGGGTGGTGCTATTACTCCTCTAGCATTCTATCTTCTTCTTGTTTCCTCCACCATTTGTTTTCTTCTTTCTCTCAGTGTTGCCTTTCTTTCTACGGAGGTATCTGCTTGTTTGCTGCTCATCTGGTCATGGGGAAGGAAGCGGTGGGAACAGCTCTTTCTCCTGCGGTCCCATTTCAAAGTTCATTTCAGTCGGCTCCTCCTGCCTTGGGTCTTGCTATGCCCCTTCTGTGAATCCAAGTGTGCCAACTTCTTGTGGGGTTAGGCTTTCCAATAGGAGATAGTGGTGCTGCTCTTCAAGGCTAAGGCAAACTCCCACGGGTTGTGGTGGCATCTGTAGGCATGCTCTC
This sequence comes from Lygodium microphyllum, assembly GCF_053477565.2. Classification (NCBI taxonomy): domain Eukaryota; kingdom Viridiplantae; phylum Streptophyta; class Polypodiopsida; order Schizaeales; family Lygodiaceae; genus Lygodium; species Lygodium microphyllum. The sequence goes on from NC_141160.1 coordinate 9,869,077, forward strand.
AGGGCCATGCATGCTATCCCTAGCTTCTTCTTTACGATTTCTATGGATTTGCCTTCCTCCCCTTGTGTGACATCCAGTAAGGTGTTCAAGAAGGTGCATTGTTGAGTTTGAAAGCCCACTTGGGCGGCCTTTGCTCTACTTATATCGATGGTTGAGGACTTTGTCTTTCTCCCCTTGAGCCATACAGCATGCCAAGGTTTTCACCCTCCTTTCATTGCGGGTTGCCCACTCTTCTACTCTCTTCGTCGTCTCCCTGAAGCTATCCCCCCACCTCTGTGTTAAGGCAATTGTTTCCGATTCTTGTTCTTTCCATTTTTGAGTTATCACATCCTTCTCCTTTTCGAGGTGCTTGATCTCTCTCTCTCCAACCTCTCCTGCTCATCTATCTCTAGCATCACCCTTACTACCAGTTCTTCGACCTCTTGGTGATGCTCTTCCTCTTCCTGCTTTCTTTCTTCTTCTCTTGCAGCAAGCTCATCCATGCCCCATTGGACTCTCTTCAATTGAGCTTCCAAGTCCTCATGCTACATTATTAAGAGTTTATATTCACGTTGTAGTCCAGCTCCTAGTTCTCATCTTTGAGCTATTTTCTCCAAGTTTCCTCCTTTTATTCCTTGGTACTGAGCTTTGCTTTTAGCTTGCTAATCTCCTTTTGGTACATGGCCACATGCCAAGTTTTTTCTAGCTAGAAGGCAGCCTGACTCTTTCTCGGCTTCCAACTTAGCCACTGCTATTCTCTTTTCCTCCTTGGCTTTCTCCAGCTGAGAGAGTAGCTTTGCGACATACTCATCATAGTTAGTAGGTGGCGTCACAGTTGTGGGGATGGGAGTTGTGGAAGTTCCCACCTTTTGCTACTTAGGGTCCTATCTTGACTAGGCATCTACCTTGCTGTCGGTCTCTTTTGCCCTACGATTGGGGTTTCCACGGTCTTTGCTTGAGCCAGTTCCTTGTTAACAAAGTACTGCACCCATGCCATAAGTTTATTGGTATCTACCATGGCCGAGGTGCCATGGGTAGGTGTTGCTATTGTGGGGGTAGATACCATGAGGAGTGGAAAGGGGTGGATGGGGGCTTTGCCTTTGCTCTCCTACACTACGATTGGCATGCCTTTAGGCACCTGTGTGCTTGAACCTGGGCCCTCATCTCTCCTGAGACTAAAGGTGTCCATCTCATCTCTATTGAGATGGCAAGCTCAACACGTGCATACATTGATAATGGACTGCCTGGCTAGATGGGTCCGCATGTCTACACTTAGCACGTTGGTGGTCATTATGATATTCATATGGCCACTGACTTATCACTTATTATATTTAGTTTGTTACACCTACCTACAGCTGGCAAAGATATAGCACCAAATGATTAGTGTAGTCAGTTATGCACTGTTTGACTTAGAAGGCCACTTTCCTTTATGTTATATCTTATCTATACTTTGTGTAAATTGTATAATGTGTGGAAGGAGAACAAAAAAATCAGCAAGAAAACGTGTTGGCCTTCATCTCTCTTCTTGTGTTCTTGAGTAAGCTTCCTCTTGTGTGTGTGTGTTTGGTGCAGCAGCTCAAGCAAATCCCCCCATCACGCGATTCTTGGCATGGTATCAGAGCCGCGCCACTGAGAGAGGCTGATTTTGAAGGCTGAAGCGAAGAGAAGAAGCAAGGTTTGAGCAAGCAAGCAACGGGTAAGAAGCTCTCCCATTCTTCCACTCTCTCCCTTGGATAGTGCATGTGGAGGCACCAAAAGCAGGGTAGAGCAAAAATCTCAGATTGTTGTGAGATTTGGTGTGTGAGTAGAGCACTGTATACTTTGCAGATAGGCCCTTTAGGGCTTTCTCGTAGTTATTTTGTGCGTCTGAGGCCATTTCAGGCCCTATTTTAGAGCCATAGGATTCCGGACAACAATTTTATGGTACACTATGATTTTGGCTGTATTAACCGAAAGTGAGTGCACAGGTTATAGATTTTGAATCTATAATTTTTGAGGTGTTTGCAGGAAGCAAACATAAGGTTTATCTGCAAACAGGTTACAGATTACATGTACTATTGAGCAATTAGTGAAAAACATTGCTTGGTGTATTGTTGTGTACGTGTTGTGAAAGATTGCAGAAGACTAGCTTGCTGTGTTGTATCCTTATTTGTGATAATGGCAGAGAACAGTGGAAATCTAATTATTGAGAAGCTCGACAAGAACAAATACCCTTCATGGAAGTTCCATGTGATGAACTTCCTCATTGGAAAGGGCCTTTATGAGTTTGTTTCAAGTGAAGAAAAGGAGCCAGAGCTGGGTATCCCTCCGAGACTGCAGATGAATTAAAAGCATGGAAAGAATGGAATGCGAAAGACAAAAAGGTGATGTACTAGCTATTTGCAATCATTGATAATATGATGTTGGGACATATCAGAAATGCAGAAACTTCACATGCAGCTTGGACAAATTTTGAGAACATGTTTTTAGTAAATACAAAGGCACGAAAGATTCAACTTAAGCAAGAGTTGAATGCCTTGAAGAAAGGGAAAATGTATGTCAATGAGTATGTGTTGAAGGTGAGGAGCATTGTAGATGCTTTAGCAACAATTGATGCAATGCCTGATGATGATGATTTGGTTTCATCCACTTTGAGTGGCCTTAAAAATGAGAAGGCATGGAAATCATTTGTTACTTCAGTATATGTACAGAAGTTATTTCCAGATTTTGATGAGTTGATCTCTCTCATGATTACCGAAAAGATCAATATGTAGGGTGATTCATTTGAAAGAAATGGTGAACAGGTCCAAGCATTTTACTCAGGTTTAGGAAGGGGACGTGGTAGATCCTCTTCGAGAGGCCGTGGTATGGGATGTGCTGGCGATAACCAGCAAAACATGTTCAATTAGCAATTTGGTGAAATGCAGGTTTCAAGAAGCTGAGGAAACTTTAGAGGTAGGGGGAGCTCTAAAGGAAGAGGTGGATGGTAGAATAGAGGTTCTGGAAATTCTACTATTGTTTGCAATTATTGTAGCAAAACAGGTCATATTGCAGCCAATTGTTATGCTAAGAAGGATGATATTAGTAGTGGTAAATTGCATCAAGGAAACTATGCATCATCTTCACGACAGAATGAAGACAAAAATGAGCATCTATTTGTTATGCAACATATGATGAATACAGTTACAAGAAAGGGGATACATGATGATGCATGGTATGTCAATTCAGGTGTATCTAATCATATGACCAGTCATGTTGAATGGTTTGGAGAGATGCAGGACTTAGAAAATCCAGGTTATGTGCAGACGGGTGATGATTCATGTCACCCAATTTCACACATTGGAAATGTTCTCTTGTCCTTGTATGATGGCCACACAAAGAGTCTAACAGATGTATTACATGTGCCATCAATCACAAAGAATCTAGTGTCTATTGGCCAAATGGTAGAGCAGGGGTTGTAGGTCTAATTCAATGCAAAAGGTTGTTTTGTAGAAGACTTTAATGATAAGTACATGTTGATTGCAAAAGGAAGTAGAGTTGGCCGCATGTTCACTTTAGATACTGGAATTCCAGCAATGGATGCTGTTATGTATGCTAAAGGAAAAGGAGTAGTTGCAGACATTGAAATATGGCATAAACGTATTGGAGATGCAAATGTGCAAAGGTTGGAATTAATGCAGTCTAGAGGATTGGTTACATGGTTGCCTTCATTTAGAGTTGTAGAATTGCATAAAGTATGTGAGAAGAAGAAGAAGAAGAGAGAGAGAGAGAGAAGGAGAAGAAAAAGGAGAAGAAGAGAGAGAGAGAGAGAAGAAGAAAAGGGGGAGAGAGAGAGGAGAAGAAGAGAGAGAGAGAGAGAGAGAGAGAGAGAGAGAGAGAGAGAGAGAGAGAGAGAGAGAGAGAGAGAGAGAGAGAGAGAGGCAAGCCGATGCTAGAAGGAGAAGAGGAAAGCACTCTTGGAGCAATGGGCTTCTTGTGTCAAGGGTAGATTTGGAGTTGGGGATTACGAAAGTATCAACAAGTCGAAGAAAGACCAAGGTTTCAACTGGGAGATGGTGCTTGAAGAACTTTGGTGTTTTCGAACCCTTTTTCTATCTATGCTTATTGTTTTATTAGCAAGAATGAAAGAACTTCTATGGTTCTACACGCTCATAGGTCATATTCTTCATTTTAATATCCATTGAAGGGAAAGGATACTCATAAAAGCTATATGTTGGTTATGTATTCTTTCATTCCTAGATGTTCATAGATATAGACGATTGTATGAAATTCCATATGTGATATTGCCAAGTTATGATGAAACTTAATGACTAGCAATGAAGGCTTGGAGTCTAGCCGTATAAACCCTAAGGGGAAGAGCCACCTAAGCAGATTAGGTGATTGTTATCTTAGAAGGACTTCTACCTTAGAAAAGGTTGTAAATTCCTTGAGCAAGTGTTTTGATACATCCTAGTTAAGTTCTGGTTGTGCATGCAATGGGATTGCGATGCCTTGAAGCAAGTGGTTGTGCATTCCACTATTTGTTAATGTGGTTTTGGATGCTAATCTAAGTTGTTTGTGATTGATGATTTCATGGCCGGGTCTGTGATGATTGATTGCCATGGGAACAAAAAGGATGTTTTCCTAATGAAAGGATGTTAGGCTGGTTGTTCCAGCTTGATTGTTTCCGAAAGGATACTTAAGGATTGATTGTGGTTTTGGATGAATATCCAAGTGATTATATTTCCATGGCGGGAACTGTAAGGATAAATTGCCATGGGGAAAAAAGGGATGTTTTCCCTAGTAAATGTTATTAGGTTGGTTGCTTCAGCTGTGGATGATTTCCTAAAGGGATAATTAAGGAAGAATGGTGCTAGCTACCCCCCGCGAATCGCCAAACCCTAACCAAGGGGGTTATGAATCCGCGCCGAGAATGTGGACTGAACCCGCCATGAGAGGTCTCTCCGTGTAAATTACTTGGCGTAGGAGGACGCTTGGGTACCAGGGGGGGCTCTGGCCGTAAATCCCAATGCCTCCGGACCCTACATAAGTGTTCTACGTGACTCGAGATGGGATCTCGAGGCCTTGATACTAGTTACAAGGCGAAATCTTGGTACGATAAACCTTCGGGTTTTATTACCGGGAGACAGAAGGATTTTTCTGTGGAGGTAGAAAGGAACACTTAATTCTCTTGTATGGGAATCAGAAGATAAGTTAAGGAAGTGTTTGATCTTATTTTATCTTGTTTTCGTATCAATGCCCTAAATTACGTAAAGGAACCTGTGATTAATAGGTTAATTAAGGAAGCTACTTTTATGTGTCAAACATAATGTGGTAGGTAATTAGATAACTAAAATAACCCCTGAGGGAAGTGTGGTGGATGTGACCATCGGGTCCATCCTACGGTAGGGTGGTCTCGGTTAACTGAGAGCTTTGCTCAAAGGAAATGTTAACGAGGAATATTAGGAAAAGTCGAATGATGACCTTAGATAATGTTGGTTAGAACCCTGACTCATACCGTTTTAGGGGACCAGAATGGGACTATGCCCTACGAGCAGAGAGGTCAAGCAATGCATCCCTCTCGTTTCCCATTCTCTTTGAACCAAGTGTAGTATGAGTCTGCTTTGGCCCAGTTGTGTCTGCGTAAAGTGGAGTAGTTGTAGACTGATGCTAGAAGGCTGTTAGGAAGACCCGATTACAGGGAACCCAAACTTCAGGTAAATCCTAGTGGGAACGGCCGGATAAGTTTCGTTGTGGGACAGACTAGAGAGACCTTAGTTGGCAAACCCCGTGTCATTCCTTGGGAGTGCCGGGCGGCATCTTCTAGATATACCTCTCGATCGACTACTAAGACGTGTCCCGCGATTTGAGGAGCGGGCACATTACAGCCACCTTGGCTATGGCTTCCTGCCATTTTATGTCTATTTCTTGTATTCTCAGTTTAAAAGCTTGCTGTGGAATTTAGCTTTATTACATTGGTATCAGAGCATGAACTTTGATCCATGGGAAATGTCATTTTCTTGGAAAATTTAGTCATTGGGACAGGAACTAGTTAACTAGAGCACGAAGATTTGGTCATAGGGTTTGGTACAGTTCAAACCGTGACTAGTCAGAGTCTTGTGCAACAAGTCGTGACTAATTTTGAAGGCTTTTGAAGAAGATCTTGAGGAAGATGGAGGTTCTTGGCTGAATTAGCAGGACGTGGTCAAATGGAGGTCCATTTTGAAGGCTTTTGGACCTAACTGAAGTCTAAGTGGGGTTACAGTGGTTAAATTGAGATTACATTTTGGAGGACAGTTTCTCTCTCCTCTCCTCTTAATATTTTCTTCAAGCTTTCATGGTGTATCTTGACTTTGCTCTTCTTCTTGGCCTTCATTGGTTCAAGTAACCTCCAAGATCTTATTCTCCATGCTTCAAGCTTCACATAGAGTAGCAATATACCTTGATCAAGGCAACTAGCATCAGCATGACAGAAGGCTGTGCTGGCGCATTTTGCACAGAATTCCTACACCTCTTTTCTCCACGAAATCTCATCAGATGAAGCTTGGCTATGGTTGAGGCAAGCCTTGGCAAGGCTCCTTCAGATTTTTAGCAAGCATCTATGGTCTCCTTACACTTCATTGATCATTCTTGATCATTCTTTAGCTTCCAAAACCCTGGCTATGGCAGATTCAGAACAACATTGAATTTTTACTGAAATTTCTTTAAATTTTAGAGGGCTTTTATTCTATCAAGCATCCTGGAGTTTCTCAACACTCAACGGACTGACATTGATGCGTTCTTGGACGTGAAGCTTCAAAATATGATGGCTATGGAGTCAAAACAAGGCAGCAAGCTTCAAGAATCCAATTCTTGGATTATCTTATTCAATTTCATGGGGCTTTTGTGTTCTACCACTCCAAAAAGGTTTGATTGAAGCCACTCCATCAAGAATTGGTCTACATTGGGGCATTCCATCAAGATTGAGAGCATTTTCACTCTCTTGAATGCTTGAGTGTATGGTATTTTCAATAATTTTTTATTCTATTAAGAATTTGGATTCTTCAAGGCTCATTATGGATATTTCTTTAAGCATTGGATTCTTTTGAATCATTGGAGCTCTCTATTGGAAGTGATGCTTATGGTATATGGAAGCAACCATTATGGGACAATTTTTTCGTTTGAAGCTGGGTCTATACCTTTCAATTTGGATCAATTTGATAGTGGATTTTATGAAGTATTGATCATCTGTGGTTCATCTACCATTCTTCAACAACAATCAAGAGGCAATTCTTGTTTCCTACTCTTAATTTCCCTATGAATCCACTTGTTCAAGCTTTCCAATTGTTGAAAGGGAAGAAATTAAGAGTAAATCATTGATGTCATGATCATATAGTACCTTACCTAGGGCTGATTGATGTTGTTTACTAATTTCCAGCTCTATCAATTCATAAATTGATGCCCAAATGATTGCATTGATTGATTCATTACTCCTTGCTTTGTTGCTTGATCAACCCATATTACAAACTCATGTAATTTCCTTTCATTGATGCTTAAGAATTGCTTAACCTCTAACTTTGGGGTTTTTTTGTGATTTAATCCATTGAGAATATCTAAAAGGTGAGCATAGTAAATCAGTGAGTCACTAATTACTATTAGTAAGCCTTTCTCATCCTCAGTTTTCATACATTTTATCCTTCAATTCTTGCATACCATGAAATGACAAAATCGTGATTTAGCCATGCATTGCATTCCTTGATTGTTAGAACACTAGCTTTGCCATGTATATTCTGACCGAGGAAAAAGGTCGAAGTCGGACGAGATAGAAAGCCAAATGAGAGGTGACCCTCTCTTGCTATTTAAGACTCTGTAGGGGTGCACAACCTGGCTCGAAAGGAACTTTGCACACCTTCCAAGGTTTCAGAGCCCATGTAGGTGCCTGTACTACCATTTTATTCCTCACCACAGGTGGTGGACCATGGAAGACCACTTGGGAAAGAGTGGATGAAGATTTTAAGACTTGGGGTATTGAATAGGGCAGCTTGTGACATCCTTGGGCAAATTTATAGGTCTTTTCACACAGGTACCTATCAATGCAGGGGTTTACTAGATACTTACAGGTGCCTTATAGCCTATCACAAGTCTACTAATTGCTTTGAAGGTCTACAAGTACTACAGGATTCATTTCAGGGTCAAATAGGGTTCTCACAAGGTGTTAACAAGTTTGCAAGAATTCTCTAGATAGGTATACAGTTCTTATTACGAAAAATTTTGTCCTAATCCAAACTAAGGACTTGATAGCTCCGTTTGAAGAGGGGATCCTAAGCTCCAATTTGAACAAAAAAATTTGTTGATCCGACATCGGGAGCAAAAGTTATGGCCAATTTACTGACAAGGGGTCTAGTGGACTGCACCTAAACAGGCCGTCTGGAATATACCCTATTGCAAGTTGAGATATTATTAAATCTGATATATCCTCATATAATAAGCTTTCCATAGAGCTATTAAGCATTGGGATTGGTGCCATATTTAGAGAGAAACAAGAGGTTTAGTGACAAACTGTCTACTATTACAACACTGTTTCCTAATGGCCATGAATAAGAAGAAAGACCCTATTATTGAGGCATTGAATGATGGTGTCAGAGACTTCCAAGGATATCAAAATTACACAATTGAAGCCCATAATGTTGATCAAGTAGATGAAGAATTAAGTATTGGGATTGCTCATAACACACATCAAGGACAGTAGGACACACATAAAGAGCATGCAGGGAATGATTATCTCCTACTGTCAAAAGAGCTGGGACATGTCAATGAAGGCCTTTCTAAGGATTTGAAGGTTTTGAATGAAGGTTTAACCCATATGAATCAAGGTTTGTTGCAAGGGATGTCACAGGTACACCAAGGAATCTTTGAATTGCAGCAAAGCAATAAATTCTTATTTCAAGAGCTCATCTTAGCCATAAAGGAAATCGGAAGCAAACCACAAAGTGAACCTCAAAATATTGAAGACTCCCCTGCAATTCCCTTTGTTGGTAATCCTTCCCATCCAAACAAAGAAAAGTCTCAGCTAGTAATGCACACCTTTGAAAAGGGAGAGCCATCCAGAGTTAGGGGCAACCATCATCCTTCACAAATCCATGGTATTCATACCCAAGGGCCTCAGTTTCGTAGTCAAAAGGATAATCATAGACATGAAGGGGAACATGACAACACTTGATGGGACAGCGATTATCATGAATGTGACCCCTTCTACAAGAATTTTTATCATCAGCCCTCAAATGCACAAAAAATAAATGCAGTCAACAATCAAGTTCATGAAGGTGAAAGGCACGATGAGCGAAGATCAGCCCATGACATTCCAAACCAAGAGCGTGTTTCAAATGGAAAACCCTCATCTCATGGTTTTGGACCACCTACTTTTAGACAAAATTCATGGAATAAAGATTCATGGAGATAACAATCTCATGGGTAGCCATCTTGCAATGAAAAAAAATATAAAGAGAAGATCACTATCACTAATTTCAAAGGAGATAATTTATGAACCTCAGAATGGGAGGAGTGAATCAATAAGCTTGAATTGTACTTCACCCTTTACCCTAGAAGTGAAGAGGCTAAAATTGATTTCGCGGCTCTTCATCTTGAAGGTTATGCCCATACTTGGTGGTGTTACATGCAAAAGATTAGGCAAAGTTTTGACTCTTGGGAGGAGTTCAAGCAAGTGATGATTGATGTCTTTGTGTCTCCTTTGGAAAAATAAAGGCTTCAAAGAAGATGGTATGTGTGCGCTCAAAGGGGAATGCCCATTAGAGACTATTCCAATGCCTACTTGAATCTTTCCATGTATGTTGAAGGTATTTCAGATTTTGCTAAGCTGAATAAATACATTTTTGGTCTTGACCCTGCCCTATCATCGGAGGTAGGAGCTCAATAAACAAAAACATTACATGAGGCCATACAATTGGCTGGAAGATATTCTTTGAAGTACAAAAGGGATGCAGGAAATTTTCAACAAAGAAGTATGGGCAATAATGTTTCCAATCAATCTACAAAGTATGGGCAAGTTTTCAGCCAATCAAGAGACTCTTTTAGACAAGAAAACAGAGGTTATAATAGTCTAAACAATTATAACATCAAAGTGCCAACATTTCCCACTGTTTATGCTTCTAAGTAGAGTGGAAATTTTGTACCAAAGTAGGGGCAAACTTTTAAAAGTATGGCTGAGCCAAGAAATACTTTTTCAAGTGCTGAAAATGCTCCTAAACTACCCCAAAACAGTTCTAACAGCAACTTTCTTTCTCATGAAAAACTTCGGGAAATGCATGCAAAAGGATTATGCTTCAAGTGTGGGGAGAAGTGGTCACAATATCATAAGTTGAAGTGTAAAGCTAAGAACTCAATAATCAACATGGTGATCACTCAGGAAGTGGAAGTTGGAGAAGAAGAAGATCAAGAGGGAAATTTACTGCATGTTGATGCATACCCAATGGTTGAAGAGATTCATGAAGAGGAGCATGCCACCAACGAAGAATTCTATGATCCCATGGATGGATTTCCTTTTGATCCAGGTGGTAATCATGATTCTCATGTTTCCTTGTATACCATCTCACATGATGCATGGACTGGTTGCAAAGGGGAAAACACACTTAGACTCAAAGGTTTCATTAATGGCAAGGTTGCACATATTCTAGTGGATATGGGCAGCACTCATAGCTCCATCAATACCAAATCTTTGAATGGGCTGAAGTTGCTACCCATTGATATGGATTATCAAATCCGAATGAAGGAAGGAGATGAGTTCAAAATAGCCTTTAGAACTGAAAGAGGGTTATATCACTTCTTGGTTATGCCATTTGGACTTTCCAATGCACCTGCTACTTTTCAAGCCCTTATGAATAAAATATTGTAGCCCTTCTTGTTCAAAATAGTTCTTGTTTTCTTTGACAATATCCTAATCTATAGTAAATCCAAGGATGAGCATTTGAAGCATATGAGAGAGGTATTTGACACTTTACGAAGACACACACTCTTTGCCAAGATGATGAAGTGTTCTTTCATGGAAGATGAAGTTGAATACTTAGGTCATGTTGTGGGAGAACAAGGGCTTAGAGTGGACCCCAATAAGGTAAAATGTGTCAAAGAATGGCCTACTCCTACGAATGCAACCTCTTTGAGAGGATTCCTTGGGTTGTCTATAGGCTGCATTGGTAAAGGAGCACGATCATGCATTGGAACACTGCTAGGAAGAGGTGCAAAAGTGAGGATTCTCTGTAATAAGGCACCATAGGAGACATTACTATTTTGACCATTCTGTACTCGCTGAAAATGTTGATTCATCTTGGATAATAGGAAACATTCCCAATTGAACTTAGCACCCTCTAGAATCTTCACAGAAGCTGTGAACAATTCTTTGGACAGATACTTGGATACAGACTTGCTCGATGGTCTTGGAGGAACTGACATAGCTGCTTCCATATGGGAGAAGAGATATGGGCAATAGATACCCCTGAACTATTAATGAGCTGGTTAAGGAGCAAGGGGGTAGAAGTTTCCTTCTTCATCAGTGTAACAATTTCTTCAGCAGTGAGTAAATCGTTACCACTGGGCACAAATGAAGCAGAAATGGGCAAGCTCAGTGCTTCACTTATATTAGCTATAGATAAACATAAGGTGCTATTATAAACCAGACTAGTCTGGTTTTTGTAAGAAGCCAAGAAGGAGTAACAAAGTTTCTCATCCATAGACGACAATGTGAGGGCAAAAAATGGACGGAGGCTTGCACGTTAGATGCAATCCGCCTCTAAAAGGAGGGAATAATCATGGACTGTGAGGGGAACATGCTGTACCACAATCAGAGGGGTAGAAGTAGGTACCATTCAGACTATAGCAAAAAACCCACACACATAAAATCAGAAAGACAAAGAGAAAACTTGCAAGACCCACAAACAAAACCTCCATTGAGACCATCAATAGGAAATAGACAGAGAACTAGACTGATTGAACCAAACCACCCCAAACAAACCACATCCTACGGATAATTCAACATTACCTACGCACATATGTGAGCGAAAGCTTCATGCTATGCAACAAACATGAACCATGTATCCCCGTATCAAGCACACAAAATAAAACAAAAATGGCATACATACCGTAGCCCAGATACAGACTCAAAAAAATCATGATTGAAGTAAATATTTTGAGTAAAAATAGAATAAACACCATATGGACCAAGGTCAGATTAATAATCCTAAATCCCACGTAACGTTCAGTGTCCTACAGTGCAATGAAGTGGGTAGGTGAAACTAACAACTCATTTTTTATTAGATAATCCATTAAACACAATTCATTGTTAAATTAATCCATTAATGCATGGTGAGTCAGAAACGTAGCCCAGCCCCTCTCAGACTTGACAAGACTTGACTTGACTTGGTCTCTAATGATGGAGTTCATTGTTACAATTACATGATGTGTGGCACTTGAGTGCATGCATGCATGACTTCGGGGGATTTATTTTAATTACAATTTAATGTGTCTGTAACACGTGTGCATGTGCACTTGTGAATGGAGTTTAATTTACAAATTATGTGAGTTAGGTTACAAAGGTGCACGTGCAACAGCGGGGTTCCTTTTATAATTAATGTTCAGTTCGTTTTAATTATAACTTTATGATATGCATTCTATTAATTGGGTATGTGCAATGGTCAATGGATTTTATTAATTGGGTGCGTGCAACGGTCAATGGATTTTATTTACAATTAATGGTGTGTTATGGTGCAAGTGAGAGAGGGAAAAAAAAAGGAACTTGGCAATGTGTGGGTGGACACGCATAAGGTCTGAAACCATGTTCTCCGAAATGGAATGCGCAATCCACGAAAATCCACAAAAATGGACAAAAGGTCGATTGACAATAGTCATCCTGTTGGATAGAAAAAAAATGAAAACTAACTAACACATTGACTAAACAAAAATAAGGATACACATGACCAAAATAAAGGAGAAGATGTGGATTGGAATTTTAGTGGGATAGTTTGATTTGTGTGGTTTTCGTGTTTTTATTTTGTGTTGTTTTTTAAATTTGTATTTTTTATATTTTGTTTTGTTGTTGTTGTTGTTTTTTAAAAAAAAATAGTAAATGAAAAGGAGGGTTTGTTTTTGTTTGTTTCATAGGTTTGGTTTGTGTTTTTTTGTATATTTTTTTTTATTTTTGTTTTTGTAAAAAAAAAAGAATAACCAAGAAACCAATTTGTTCCACTATGAGGGTTGGAAACCATTCTGTTTCAATGTGATGAAAATGTTTTGATCATGTTTGGGAGTTTCAAAGGATGTGTGTATGATAATTACATTGTCATAAGATTTTCTCAAAAAAGAAGTATTTCCAAAAAATATTTTAATACTTTTTAATTCCAAAAAATATCCAAAATGGAAAAGAAAGTGAATGTGATTTTTTGGATTTTTGTTTTTGTTTTTAGGTAATGTTTTGAAATTTTTATCAATCATCATCATTTTGTGAATAATTGTAGGCAATTTGGATTTTTCAGTAATTAATTAATGGCATTTTTCATGAAGAAACATTTTTAAAATATGGAAAAAAGGTTCACCAATTATTTGTATTTTTTTTTTTGGAAATTTTAATGTTTTTAAATATTTTTATGTTTTTTTTTGGAAATTAAAAAATTATTATTATTTTAAATGGATGTTATGAGTTAAAAATTATTTTCAAGATTTCAAAAATGAATACCTGGACGTGCGTGTGAACAATCGTGTGTGATTAGCAACAACTACGTACGCCCACCACAAACGAGTCCTACCCGCGTCCTTGCACGTGAACGTCCGCAAAGACCACAAACTCAACGACCATACATAGCTGCGTGTGAACAGTCGCTACGAAGACGTAGAAATTTCTGCAGCATGGAAACAGCCGCTAAATAGGCCCCTGCAATAGCACCACGGCATGGGAACAGCCGCTACGAAGACCCGCAACCACAAAAAGGCTCTGCTGCACGCAAAGGGGGGTTGAAGAGGGGGTTTAACGGGGGTGGGGGAAGGGGGGCTTGGGTAGGGGTGGTGGGGGAGGAGGAGGTGGTGGTGGAAGAGGAGATGCTGGAGGAAGAGAAGGAGGTGGAGAAGAGGAGGTGGTGGAGGAAGAGGAGGTGGTGGAGAAGAGGAGGTGTTGGAGGAATAGGAGGAGGTGGAGGTGGAGGAGGTGGTGGAGGAAGAGGAGGTGGTGGAGAAGAGGAGGTGGAGGCAGAGGGCGGGCAGCCACATCGGATGTCGAGCGGGGCAGCATCGACCAAGCGTGGTGGCGGCGTACTAGGGGCACAGTGGCGTGGCATCGACTGTGGATGACGGGCGTGGCGGTGTCCATAGACGGGGGTGACAGTGAGGAGAAAGGGGAGGAGGAGGAGCGGGGAGGTAGAGGAGGAGATGGGGGGAGGAGAGGAGAAGGAGAAGAGGGAGGAAGAAGAAGGAGAAGGAAAAAAAGGAGGAGAAGGAGGGTGAGGAAAAAGGAGAGGAAGAGGAGGAAGAAGAAGGAGAGGAAGAAGAAGAAGAACAGGAAGAAGAAGATTGGGGAGAGAGAAAGAAGAAGAACGAGAGAGAGAGAGGGGGAGGGAAAAACCGTTGGGAGGGAGGGGGGTTTGATTTTTTTAATTTTTATTTTTTGGTTGTGTTTTTCCTTTGATGTTTGGGTTTTGTTGTTGTTTTTGGTTGGTTCTATGCTTTTTTTGTTATTTTTTTAGTTTAAAAGCGAATGGTGGGGTTTTTTTTGGGTGTTTGGTTTGGTTTTGTTTTTCTTTTTTTTTGGAGGTGGTGGAGAAAGAGGAGGTGGTGGAGAAGAGGAGGTGGAGGCAAAGGGCGGGCAGCCACATCGGATGTCGAGCGGGGCAGCGTCGACCAAGCGTGGTGGCGGCGTACTAGGGGCACAGTGGCGTGGCGTCGACTGTGGATGACGGGCGTGGCGGTGTCCATAGACGGGGGTGACAGTGAGGAGAAAGGGGAGGAGGAGGAGCGGGGAGGTAGAGGAGGAGATGGGGGGAGGAGAGGAGAAGGAGAAGAGGGAGGAAGAAGAAGGAGAAGGAAAAAAAGGAGGAGAAGGAGGGTGAGGAAAAAGGAGAGGAAGAGGAGGAAGAAGAAGGAGAGGAAGAAGAAGATTGGGGAGAGAGAAAGAAGAAGAACGAGAGAGAGAGAGGGGGAGGGAAAAACCGTTGGGAGGGAGGGGGGTTTGATTTTTTAAATTTTTATTTTTTGGTTGTGTTTTTCCTTTGATGTTTGGGTTTTGTTGTTGTTTTTGGTTGGTTCTATGCTTTTTTTGTTATTTTTTAAGTTTAAAAGCGAATGGTGGGGTTTTTTTTGGGTGTTTGGTTTGGTTTTGTTTTTCTTTTTTTTTGTTTTCTTTTTTTTGGTTTTGTTGTTGTTTTTTTAAAAAAAATTTGTTGGTTTTTTTTTCGTTTTGTTTTGTTTTGTTTTGTTTTGTTTGTTTGTTTGTCTTTTTTTTTTGGTTTTGTTGATTGGTTTGGTTTGGTTTTTGTTTTTTGTTTTTTTTGTTTAAAGACCTTTTAATAAAGAAAAAGAAAAAGAAAGAAAGAAAGAATGGAGGCCGCCCCCGCCCCGTGCACGCTAAAAAAAATTTGCAGCAGTGACAGGAAGCAACGAGGACCGGGGCGGCGATGTGGAAGGCACGAATGCCACGGAGGCATCGCGAGGCGCGTAAAAACAAAAACACGCGCATTCACACGCAAGACGATGCGCGTAGGAACACGACAAAACAAAGAAAAATTAATAACTCGCAAACCTTTGTCGGAACACAATTCCGTAAAAAGGAAAAATGTGCCAGGCGACGAAGAGAAAAGGATGAAAAAGTACGATATGATGTCCGGGACAAAAGCAAGGGGGGCTCATGGGAAAAATGCGAAAAACGACTCTGAAAACACATTCAGGGATTAATTTCGAAAAATCCACTTGTTAGAATCAAGTGCAGGAAGAAGGAAAAATGTGTAGAATAATGTGTAAAACAACCCTATCAAGTCAAAATGCGGTTTTGACAGAGATAGGATGCGTTCACATGGAAAAAAACCAAAAATCAGACCCGAAAATGGACTCGAAAATTAGTATGGAAAGAACCATTTGGTGGAATGAAGGGCAGCAAAAAGGAAAAATGTCCGGAAGAAAGGGATTCACAGGGCTGAGATGGCAAGCTCAACACGTGCGGACATTGATGATGGACCGCCTGGCTAGATGGGTTCATACATCTACACTTAGCACATTGGTGGTCATTATGATACTCACATGGCCACTGCCTTATCACTTATTATATTTAGTTTGTTACACCTACCTATAGATGGCAAAGACATAGCGCCAGTCAATTAGTGTAGTTGGTTATGCACTGTTTAACTTAGTAGGCCACTTTCCTTTATATTGTATCTTATCTATACTTTGTGTACATTGTATAGTGTGGTAGAAGAAGAAGAAACTAGCAAGAAAATGTTTTGGCCTCCATCTCTCTTCTTGTGTTCTTGAGTGAGTTTCCTCTTGTGTATACAGTGTGTGTTTGGCACAACACCTCAAGCAAGTCCCCCCCACCATGTGATTCTTGACATAATATCAGAGCCACGCCACTAAGAGAGGTTGATTTTGAAGGCTGAAGTGAAGGAGAAGAAGCAAGGTTCGAGCAAGCAAGCAATGGGTAAGAAGCTCTCCCATTCTTCCACTCTCTCTCTTGGATAGTGCCTGTGGAGGCAACGGAAGCAGGGTTAAGCGAAAATCTCAGATTGCTGTGAGATTTGGTGTGCGAGCAGATCACTGTATATTCTGCAGATAAGCACTTTAGGGCTTGCCCGTAGTTATTTTGGGCGTTTGAGGCCTTTTCAAGCCCCGTTTTAGAGCTGCAATGTTGCGGACAACAGTTTTAGGATACCCTGTGATTTTGGCTGTATTGACCGAAAGTGACCGAAAGTGGGTGCGCAGGTTATAGATTGCGAATCTGTAAATTTTGAGGTGTTTACAGGAAGCAAACATAAGGTTTATCTGCAAATAGGTTGCAGATTACATGTATTGTTGAGCAATCAGTGAAAAAGGTTGCTTGGTGTATTGCTGTGCACGTGTTGTGAAAGATTGCAGAAGACTAGCTTGCTATATTATATCCTTGTTTGTGATAATGGCAAATAATAGTGGAAATCCCATTATTGAGAAGCTCGACAAGAACAACTACCCTTCATAGAAGTTCCATGTGACGAACTTCGTCATTGGAAAGGGCCTTTATGAATTTGTTTCAGGTGAAGAAAAGGAGCCAGAGCTGGGTATCCCTCCGACTGTAGATGAGTTAAAAGCATGGAAAGAGTGGAATGCGAAAGACAAAAAGGTGATGTACTAGCTATCTGCAGTCATTGATAATATGATGCTGGGACATATCAGGAATGCAGAAACTTCACATGCAGCTTGGACAATTTTTGAGAGCATGTTTTTAGTAAATACAAAGGCACGAAAGATTCAACTTAAGCAAGAGTTGAATGCCTTGAAGAAAGGGAAAATGTCTGTCAATGAGTATGTATTGAAGGTGAGGAGCATTGCAGATGCTTTAGCAGCGATTGATGCAATGCCAGATGATGATAATTTGGTTTCATCCACTCTGAGTGGCCTTAACAATGAGAAGGTATGGAAATCATTTGTTACTTTAGTATATGTACGGAAGCCATTTCCAGATTTTGATGAGCTGATCTCTCTCATGATTATTGAAGAGATCAATATGCAGGGTGATTCATTTGAAAGAAATGGTGAACAGGTCCAAGCATTTTACTCGAGTTCAGGAAGGGGACGTGGTAGATCCTCTTCGAAAGACCATGGTATGGGACGTGCTAGTAATAACCAGCAAAACAAGTTCAATCAACAATGCAGGTTTTGGAGGCAGAGGAAACTTTAGAGGCAGGGGGAGCTCTAGAGGAAGAGGTGGATGGCAGAACAGAGGCTCTAGAAATTCTGCTCTTGTTTACAATTATTGTGGCAAAACAGGCCATATTGCAGCCCATTGCTATGCAAAGAAGGATGATATTCACAGTGGTAAATTGCAGCAAGGAAATTATGCATCGTCTTCACGATAGAATCAAGATAAAAATGAGCGCCTGTTTGTTATGCAGTATATGATGAATGCAATTACAGGAAAGGGGACACATGATGATGTATGGTATGTTGATTCAGGCACATCTAATCATATGACTAGCCATGTTGAATGGTTTGGAGAGATGCAGGACTTACAAAACCCAGGTTATGTGCAGACATGTGATGATTCATGCCACCCAATTTCACACATTGGAAAGGTTCCCTTGTCCTTGTATGATGGATAGACAAAGAGTCTGATAGATGTATTACATGTGCCATCAATTATAAAGAATCTAGTGTCTGTTGGCCAAATGGTAGAGTAGGGGTTGCAGGTCCGATTCAATGCAAAAGGTTGTTTTGTAGAAGACTTTAATGATAAGTGCAAGTTGGTCGCAAAAGGAAGTAGAGTTGGCCGAATGTTCACTTTAGATGCTGGAATTCCTGCAATGGATGCTGCTATGTATGCTAATGGAAAAGGAGTAGTTGTAGATATTGAAATATGGCATAAACATATTGGACATGCAAATGTGCAAAGGTTGAAATTGATGTAGTCCAGAGGGTTGGTTACAGGGTTTCCTTCTTTTAGAGTTGTAGAATTGCATAAAGTCTGTGAAGCATGCCAGTTTGGTAAGCAGGCAAGACAACCCTTCTCGCATGATAGAGAAGTGAGAATAAATATACTTGATGTAGTGCATATAGATGTTTGGGGACCTACACAGAATGTATCTCTTGGTGGCAACAAATACTTTGTCACATTTATTGATGACTGTTCAAGGAAGTTATGGGTATACTTCATGAAGGAAAAAAGTGACGTGTTTGAGCACTTTAAATCTTTTAAGGCAGCTATACAAATAGAAACATGCTTAAAAGTAAGTGCTTGAGATCAGATGGAGGGGGAGAGTACCTCTCTAATGAGTTCAATGGCTTCTTGAGGACTCATGGGATAAAGAGGCAATTTACTTGTAGGTATACCCCACAGCAAAATGATGTTGTAGAAAGAAAAAACAGGCATATTGCAGAAGTTGCACGGGCATCAATGGCTAATAAGAATATGCCCAAACATTTTTGGTATGAGGCTATCCATATTGCTGTTTACATTATGAACATAACTCCCATAGCTACAGTTCATGGGATGACTCCTGAAGAATGCTTTACTGGCAAGAAGCTTGATGTATCGCACTTGAAGGTGTTTGGCTGTGTTGCATACGTTCATGTGCCAGATGAGCTACAGAAGAAGCTTGATCCAAAGGTAGAAAAATGTGTTTTTATTGGATACTCTTTAGAATAGAAAGGGTATCGCTGTTATAACCATGTCACTGGTTTGTTCAGAGTGAGCAGGGATGTTATCTTTGATGAGATGGGAAGTTGGTATACACTTGCTGGTGATTTTTTGGATGATGATAATGATCAGGATAGCTATGTGCAAAAAGATAAACAAGAATCACGGAGTCTTAGTGGACCAGAAACATCATCTAGTACTACACCTACAGTGAGCCCTTGGTCTGGGAGACTAAGGAGTGGCCCCACATCTTCAGGTGGATTTATAAGTGTTGCAGGGAAGGACAAAGGAAAGAAGAAAGTGCTAGATGGTAATGATGCATCTACTAGTCATTTGGGATTTGATGGAGATTCTAGTAGTTCGGAGAGTTTGGATGATGAGCTTGGCATTCCTTCAGTCAGGACGCCAGGTGTACATAGAGCTCATAGTAATGTAAAGGATCCATTGAGTGATTCGGTGGTATGCAAATCTAGCAGGGTCAGATGCCCTGTTAAAAGATTTTGTTTTGAAGGTTATGTAGCTCACCATTATGCTTATATGGTGAAACTAGTTGAGGATGTTGAGCCCACTTGTTTTGAGGATGCTTTTGGTTATGCTCATTAGGATGCAACAATGGATGAGGAGATGGTTGCATTAGAAGCTAATAAAACTTGGGATTTGGTACCCTTACCTAAGGGTAATAAAGCTATTGTCTATAAATGGGTTTACAAAGTCAAGCATAATGCAGACGGTTCAATTAGCAGGTATAAGGCTAGGTTGGTTGCAAAAGGCTATGCTCAAACATATGGCATAGATTATGAAGAGACATTCAGTCGAGTTGCTAGGATGGTAACTGTTAGGTGTGTGATTGCCTTGGCAGCAGTTGAAGGTTGGAGTTTGCAGCAAATGGATGTTAAGAATGCCTTCTTGCATGGTGAATTGCAAGAAGAAGTGTATATGGAGCAGCCAGCAGGTTATGAGGATTTAGAGCATCCCACATATGTGTGCATGTTAAAGAAGGCACTCTATGGACTGAAGCAAGCACCTAGAGCATGGTCTGACAAGATTGGAGAGTATCTTGTCAATATTGGATTTTGTATTTCTGATGTTGATCACTCATTTTATGTGAGAAAGGGAGATGCATGTTTGGTCATCATAGCCATCTATGTGGATGACTTGATTATTACAGGTGATAGTGACAATGGGATTGCTAAAGTTAAGGACTTCTTGAAGAAGAAGTTTGAGATGAAGATTTGAGTGAGCTGAGATACTTTCTTGGTATTGAGGTGATCAAATGTGATGATGGTATATGACTATCCCAAAGGCAGTATGGCTTGGATATGTTATCCAAGTATGGTATGATAGCATGTAAGCCTCTTTCAGTACCATTGGAGCAAAATGTGAAGTTGAGTGCTGATGTTGGAGATGAGATCGAAGACCCTACTATGTTCAGGAAGATAGCAGGGAGTTTGATATACATGATTATCATGAGGCCAGACTTGAGCTATGCTATTGGCCTTATCAGTCAGTTTATGAAGATGCCTAGAAAGCCTCATTTGGATGCAGTTAGATGTATATTGAGGTATGTGAAGTCCATGTTAGATATGATCAATGCCCCACCCTCATTAGGTGCTACCAATGATCCATGGTGCTCAAAGTTGTAAGGCCCCCATTATGAGGAGAAGCCAAATGTGAGCCCGGACATTTGTTGAGTCCTGACTTGTATATCAAATGAGGTCTATGTGACCGGATGGCAAAAAGGTGATTGTTGTGGGTCTAATCTTTGGGTTAGACGGAGTGGTTAAGCTGGTAGCAACTCGAGGCGCATTGCATCGCGTTGCGGTGTAAGGGAGTTAAAAGGGGCCCCTATTGTGGGGTTCGGGGGCCGCAGAAGCGGCCCCTGGCTGGGGGTTCCCAGGGGGCCAGCGGCCCCCCTGGCGGGGGTCCAAGGGTAGCACCCCCGGCCCAATGGTAAAGGGAATATTTCTTGGAATATTCCCTAGCTGACTAGTGGAGGCTCATATGGTAGGTCGGTCAGCAGGCCAACCTAACGACCTTCGCAGGCTATAAAAGCTAAACCCCTTCGCAGCCATCTCTCACTCATCTTTCACCCAATCAGAGTTGTTGTTCCAGCTAGCCTTAAGCTCTTCATCTATCTTCTGTCTAGATCACCATCTAAGCTTCACACAGTGGAAGTGCACGGGTGGATAGAGCCATCTTTGTATCAGTTGTTTGAAGTTAAAGAATTTACTGATTCTCCTCTTATCTGTTGTGTACACTCTATCTCTTTCTCAGATTCTGTTCGCTGCGCGTGTAATATTTTACATGGTATCAGAGCCCAGGGGGCTCTAGAGATCGGAGAGCGTGCAAGAGGCAAAGGCTTCAACAGCAAAGAGAAACTATGTCGACTTACGGAAGCGGTGCTGGAGGTGGTGTTGCTGTACCGACTATTCAAACACTGAGGATTCGTCCACCAACCTTCAGCGAAGGCAAGTTAGATGGTACAAACTACACTTTGTGGAAGTTCAAAATTACAACTATCCTTGATTCTTATGAGCTTCTGGAGACTGTGCTGGGGACTGACGCAGAACCATAGCCTATTCCCGACCCATCAAATCCTAGTGTGATGATTCCTCCGAATGCAGATCTTCTACGAGCTTGGAAACGAAGGAATGCAGATGCATTGTGTGCCTTAGTTACAAGCTGTTCTGACAGTGTTTTGACTTTGATTTAGCATATAACCAAAGCATCAGAGGCTTGGAATGTACTAAGGAGTCAGTATGAAACACGAAACCAAATAAGGATTCAAAAGTTGGAGAATCAACTAGCAGCGGAGAAGTTTGCTGAAGGAGAGACGGTTGAAGCATTCATCACTCGGATTAAGAATCTGCGCGACCAAATGGCTGGCGCTGGGATACAAAAGACTAGCGAAGAGCTAGCTCGGAGGTGTCTTCAGATATGTCCACAAAAGTTTGATGGACTAGTAACCGCCCTTAATACTTAGGTGAGACCTCAAGCTTTGACTTTTGAGGAGTTTTGTGCATTATTAATGGAGGAGGAGTTGAGGCTAAAAGCCCGAGAAGGAAGCAACAATGGAGATGCTGCATTCTCTGCCAATGCAAAAGGCAAAGGTGGTTCCTCCACAAAAAATGATGGTGACAAAAAGAAGAAGGGCGGAAAGAACAAGTTTCAAGGAGAGTGCTTCTACTGCAAGAAGAAAGGACATGCAATTGCAGATTGTCGTGTTAAGAAGGCAGATGAAAAGAATGGTACCCTTAAAAGTAAAGGGAAAGAGACAACCAATACGGCTGAAGCAGAGTTGGAATTATTCATGGTGACCATTGAGGAAGTGTGCTCCTCAGTGCAAGAAGAATCTACCACTGACTCATGGGTGTTGGATAGTGGGGCCTCCCGTCACATGACCAACAAGAAAGGTCTATACAGTTCTATGCAGCCTCTACAAGAATCCATCATTGTGACGGTTGGAAATGATGCTAAATGCCCTGCTGTGGGCATAGGTACTATTTCTTTTGTTGCTGCAAATGGTGAAGTCAAAAAGCTTTCAAATGTGTTGTATGTTCCCGAAATCAGGAGAAATCTCTTATCAGTTTTGCTGCCATAATTGATCTTGGTCATGAAGTGAGGTTCAAAAAGACAGGTGCAGAAATTATTGATAGTGTTGGCACAATTGTTGGCAAAGGAGAAAGAAGGAACAACCTGTATGAGCTAAGTGCTCTTACAGCCACCGCTGGAGTGGGCACAAGTAAGCTTTGGCATGAAAGGTTTGGACACATCGGATTTGCAGTATTGAAGGAGATACAAAAGCAAGGTATGGTTGCTCACCTACCTACAATAATTGAATTGAAGGAACCATGTGAAGCTTGTATGATGGGCAAGCAACAGAGAAAGGCATTTCCACAAGAAAGCAAGAATAGATCACAGGCTCCTCTAGAGTTGGTGCATGCTGACTTGTGTGGTAAGATGCCTACATAGGCCTTGGGGGGATCTTCTTATTTTATGTTGATTGTCGACGACTACAGTAGGAAGATGTGGGTGTACTTCCTTCGTGATAAGGCTCAAGCTTTTGGTAAGTTTAAAGAATGGCTAATACTTGTTGAGAATGAAACAGGGAAAAGTGTGAAGAAATTTAGAACAGATGGTGGTTGTGAGTTCAACTCAAAGGAGTTTGAAGGCTTTTGCAAGAGCAAAGGGATTAAGCATCAATTGACGACACCTCACACACCTCAGCAGAACGGTGTTGTGGAACGCAGGAATCGCACCATTGTGGAGATGGCAAGATGCATGCTAAAGGGCAAGGGATTGCCTAACCATTTTTGGGCTGAAGCTGTTAATACTGCAGTCTACATTCTAAATCGGAGCTATACAAAGGCTCTCAAGGGAAAAACACCTCATGAGGCTTACACTGGTAAGAAACCATCTGTCTCACATTTCAAAATTTTTGGATGTGAATGTTATGCACATGTTCCAGATGAGAAGAGAAACAAGTTACAACCAAAAAGTAGAAAATATATCTTCTTGGGTTATAGTGATGAGCAGAAGGCTTACAAATTATATGACCAAGAGGCAAAGAAGATCATCGCGAGCCGTGATGTGGTGTTCAAGGAGGAGCCGCATACAGTGGAGGAGGAGAAGGCAAGTTCTTCCACTTTATCATCAAGCGAAGAAGTAGTCCACTATGAACCTGTCCCGAGATCTATCCCTATCCTTAAGGAGGATGAAGCATCATCTTCAGATGATGAGAAAAAAGTTCACCAACCTGACATTACCCCACCGGAAAAGCCATTTCCGCACTGGGTGAAGCAGCTCTATGACCACAATAATCCTATGCCTGCATTTGTTGAGGAGAAGGCAGATGGACCAAGGAGGTCTCAGAGAATAGAGGAGCAAAGGAGGGCTTCTGCTCACATAGTCAATATGGCCTTGATGGTTGAGATTATGACAGAAGTAAATGAGCCAACTAACTTAGAAGAAGCACTTGCAGATCCATCATGGAAGGCTGCTATGCAGGTGGAGTATGACAGCATAATGAAGAATGCCCGTGATTGTCCTATATGTGGACGACCTTCTTATTACAGGTGACTTTGAAGATATGATCAACCAAACTCGAAAGACTTTGAGTTCTGGGTTTGAAATGACAGACTTGGGCTTGCTGCACTATTGTTTGGGGATTGAAGTTTGGCAAGAGCCAGGAAAGATCTTTATCTCTCAGAAGAAGTATGCATGGGAGATCTTGAAGGCATTTGGCATGACCGAGTGCAAGGAGATAGCTACACCTATGGAGGTGAATGCAAAGTTATCCGTCGAGGATACATCAGCACTAGCAGACATTGGGAGGTATAGGAGGTTGGTCGGTAGTCTGATCTACTTGTTTAACACCAGACCAGATATCAGTTTTGCTGTTGGTGTTTTGAGCAGGTTCTCAAACAAACCTCATGAGAGTCATTGGAAGGCTGGGATGCGGGTGCTCAGATACTTGAAGAAAACTCTTGACTATGGTATCACATATAGTTTCGGAACTTCTCTTGTGGGGAACTGTGGCTCAGATTGGGCAGGAGACATTGATTCCAAGAAGTTAGTTTCTGGTTATTGTTTCTCTTTGGGTTCACGAATTTTCTCTTGGATTAGTAAGAAGCAACCAATAGTGGCATTGTCTTCTACCGAAGCAGAGTACAAGGCAGCTTGTTTTGCTGCATGTGAGACCGTATGGTTGAGAAGGATTCTATGGCATATGGGAGTGCAGGATGAAGAACCAACTGTGCTGAGATGTGACAATCAGAGTTGCGTCGCCATTGCCAAAAATCTAGTGTTTCATGCACGCACCAAACATATAGAGATCCAGTATCACTATGTGCGTGATTTGATGGAGGATGGGATAGTGGAATTGGTCTACTGTCCAACAGAGGAGAATGGAGCAGATATCTTCACCAAAGGACTTACGAAGGATCTGCTTCAAGTTCATCTTCAGAGACTCGGCATTGGGCCGAGGAGATAGTTCACCTATGGGTGGACATTGAGGGGGGGTGTTAGATATGATTAATGCCCCACCCTCATTAGGTGCTACCAATGATCCATGGTGCTCAAAGTTGTAAGGCCCCCATTATGAGGAGAAGCCAAATGTGAGCCCGGACATTGGTTGAGTCCTGACTTGTATATCGGATGAGGTCTATGTGACCGGATGGCAAAAAGGTGACTGTTGTGGATCTAATCTTTGGGTTAGACGGAGTGGTTAAGCTGGTAGCAACTCGAGGCGCATTGCATCGAGTTGTGGTGTAAGGGAGTTAAAAGGGGCCCCTATTGTGGGGTCTAGGGGCCGCGGAAGCGGCCCCTAGCTGGGGGGGTCCGGGGGGGCCAGCAGCCCCCTTGGCGAGGGTCTGAGGGCAGCGCCCCCGGCCCGATGGTAAATGGAATATTCCCTGGAATATTCCCTGGTCGACTAGTGGAGGCTCATATGGTAGGTCGGTCAGCAAGCCAACCTAATGACCTTCGTGGGCTATAAAAGCTAAACCCCTTCGCAGCCATCTCTCACTCATCTTTCACCCAGTCAGAGTTGTTGTTCCAGCTAGCCTTAAGCTCTTCACCTATCTTCTATCTAGATCACCATCTAAGCTTCACACAGTGGAAGCGCACGGGTGGACAGAGCCATCTTTGTATCAGTTGTTTGAAGTTAAAGAATTTACTAATTCTCCTCTTATATGTTGTGTACTCTCTATCTCTTTCTCAGATTCTGTTCGCTGCGCCGTGTAATATTTTACAGTCCACTTTACATTATGGACTTTTTTATGAGGCAGGTAAGGACATATAGGTCTTTGGATACACAAATGCAAATTGGGCTGGTAGCATGTCAGATAGAAGATGTACAAGTGGATTCATGTTTTCCCTTGGTAGTGCAGCAATTATATGGAGCAGCAAAAAGCAATCTACAGTTGCTTTATCGAGTAGAGAGGCTGAGTATAGAGGTGCTGCTATGGCAGTATGTGAGGTGGTATGGCTGCAAAAGTTATTAGGTGATTTGGACGTGCAGGGAAATGGTCCAATTTTCATTCATTGTGGCAACATGAGTAGCATACAACTAGCTAGGAATCCAGTGTTCCATGCTAGGAAAAAACGCATTGAGGCGCACTACCACTTTGTGAGAGAGAAGGTACTTGCAGGAGAGATTGACTTGATATATGTCAGCACACAGGATCAGACAGCTGACATTTTCACAAAGGAATTGGGTGCAGAGAAGCTTCAAAAGTTCCGAAGCTTACTTGGAGTTGCAGAGATAGAGTTGAGCTTGAGGGGGAGTGTTGAGATGGCAAGCTCAACACGTGCGGGCATTGATGATGGACCACCTGGCTAGATGGGTCCGCACGTCTACACTTAGCACATTGGTGGTCATTATGATACTCACATGGCCATTGCCTTATCACTTATTATATTTAGTTTGTTACACCTACCTATAGCTGGCAAAGACATAGGGCCAGTGGATTAGTGTAGTCAGTTATGCATTGTTTGACTCAGTAGGCCACTTTCCTTTATGTTGTATCTTATCTATACTTTGTGTACATTGTATAGTGTGTGGTAGAAGAAGAAGAAACTAGCAAGAAAACATTTTGGCCTCCATCTCTCTTCTTGTGTTCTTGAGTGAGTTTCCTCTTGCGTATACAGTGTGTGTTTGGTGCAGTACCTCAAGCAAGTCTCCCCACCACGAGATTCTTGACCGCTGTCACATCAACACACAATTCCGAGGGAATTAGGAGGGGTTCATATGTAAAAAACACAAAAAAGACACCAAAAAACACATGGAAAAATTAATAACTAAAAATCTAGCAGTCGGAATAGGGGGGGAGAAAAAATAAAAAAGGAGGGGAAAGGTTGGTTGGACACTGCTGTCAAATTAAACTGGAAGTCCGATGCAAACAGGGCATGTGCACATGGAAAAAATATGAAAATTACGCACGAAAATGTCTCGAAAACCCGCAAAAATTAATATCGGATCAATTGCGCATCAGAATGACACGGAGTAAAGACAAAAAATGTCAAGAGGAAGGTGGTTGTCACGGATGCCATGCTATATCACAGTTCTAAAGCAATAAAGGTGCGTTCACATGAAAAACCGTCTAATTTATACAAAATGCATCCAAAATTAATATCTCAAGAAACGTGTGTCAAAATAGGGGTGGGCAGTTCAAAGGGACAAATATGGCTGCAAGGTTGGATTTGGATTCTGGTGAATGTAGGATGCATTCACATGCAAAACGTCAAAACAAGGGATAAAGGAAAATAGTGAAGGAACAGCCCAAAGGGTGGGGTAAAGTTAGACGGGTGGGTGGGAAAGGGTCCTATGAGAGTAAAAATAGGTCATGGCATACATGCATGATCAAGTTGAGGCATATGCAGGGGGCATACATCATAGACGCGCAGGGACGCGTCCCCACACTTAAAACCTTAACAGATAGAGTAAAATGCATCAAGATAACCTAAGACTCATTAATTAACTGGACTTTAACATCCCCACACTTAAAAAATTACACACACTTGCAATCATAAAGATAGAGTTAGAAAAACTTGGTCTGTTTCGCCGAGCATTGC
Organism: Lygodium microphyllum; assembly: GCF_053477565.2. NCBI lineage: Eukaryota > Viridiplantae > Streptophyta > Polypodiopsida > Schizaeales > Lygodiaceae > Lygodium > Lygodium microphyllum. Next base: position 9,896,936 of record NC_141160.1, read on the forward strand.
AGTTGATGGTTGATGTCACGGGGCCTGTGTCGCAGTTGGCTTTGCAAGAGGTACCAAGGTGTCTTCACAGCATATATCCAATGTGGCAGGGACCACGCAACAACACCCAGGGATAGCTGATTAATAAAGCCCGTTTGGTAGGTGTCGTGGACGAAGGATAGTCTGTCAGCTTGCAGCACTCAGATGGGAATGAACGAACAATCACTTGCCCCATTACTGAAATTACTCAAGATAGTATTGATGGTAATCCAGATCTCACACCCGGTTTAGAAATTGACAAGGGGAATGGTGTAGAGGGAGTATGCCAGGGTGCACAGTTGATGGTGCATTAGTGCATCCAACCCTGTTTGGCATAAGTGCAAGTAGGAAGGCCAGGGAGCCTTGTAGTAGTGCAGTGTACAGAATAGGGTGATGTGTCCTGTGATGGCGGCAGAGACCCATCCCGTGTGTGCATAGGGAAACAGAAACGTACCTGACTCCAATTGTCGTAACATCTCTCAATCTCACCTCTCAGAATTTATTGAGGAGAAACAACAGTCACACTCATCCCACCCTCTGTCTCACACTATTGAAAGATACAGAGGGTAGCCCATTCCTGAAACCCATTGATGTAATCCTTACATTCACTTGTGCAAAGGTTGTATGCCTTATGCAAAATTGATGGTGCAATTGTGCATCCCACCCTTGCTGGCATACAGTGTGAGAAGGAAGGCTAGGGAGCCTCATGGTGCAGTGCATAGGAACAGATCGTGTATTGTGCATTGAGAAGCCCATCCCATGCATGCAACACTCCATTCACACATCTCACCTCTCATTTGATTTGGAGGGAAAGACTAGTCACTCACCCAACCTCTGTCTCACACTCTTTTGATAGATACAGAGGGTAGCCCATACTCACATCCCCATCCTATTAGGATGAAAGCTCGCATCACTCAAGGGGTTGGTGATGAAGATCGCATCGGCTGTTGTTGTCACCAGAGTGTTGAAGATGATGCATACCCAGGAAAGTAGGTGACATGTCTGGTACTTTGATGATTTATATGAAAGATCATTTGTTAAGGAGGGCAGACGGATTGATATTGCAGAGACAATGCACTGAGGGAGCTAGCTTCAAATTGCTTCTGGGAAGGTTTTGCTAATGAATCAGTTGTCCTGAACTGCGAGGTGTTACCACCTTTTCCACAGTTAGCTTCCTGCCCAAGGTTGTTTCCATATTTTCTTGGAAAGAGGCCTGCTATGACAGGGAATTTCTTCCTTTTTTCCCATAACAATTTTTTTTTCCCTTAACCTATTCATGAAGGTGTCTCCATCTTTTCTCAAAGAAATAGGCCGGCATGGTAGGGACCACAGTTCTTTTCTTCCATAACTGTTATATATATATTTTCTGTTTTTTCTCTCTTTTGTTTGTTTGTTTGTTTTTTTTTTTTGCTTTCAAAAAGGAAATGGTAGAAACACCATTTGTCAGAACCATCCTCTCCACCATGGTTGATTGAAAATAGAGGATAAGAGATCAGGGAGAGGAGCTGGGCTGGAGGGGACAGAGGGTTGCATGCACCTCTTTAGGAGTGGCAGAGGAACATCTATTAGAAGTAGTATCAGAAGAATTATAGTGCCACGCCAATGGGGGAAAGGATGGGGTGATTGTGATTGTCAAGATCCCCAAGGAGAGAAGTACTTCTTCAGGCAATAGCCATTAATCAGGAATGAACTCGACTTCAAGAAGCTTCAATAATTCAGCCTTTACCAGAGCTAAATAATTAGGATTCATATGCCTTTGTCTCTACCTCACAGGTTTGGCATCAGGCTCTAGATCGATGTGGTGTTGACAAACTGTAGGGTCAATCCCCTTTAGATCTTTATATGACCATGCAAACACGTCTAAGTTCTCCTTTAATAGGTCTTGTAGGACCACTAGTTCTTCTTATGGAAGATTTAGACCCACTTTTAGGTGACGTTTAGTACCGTTAGCATCCAGGAACATTAATTTCCTTTCAACTTTCACTTCGTGGATAAAAGTTCCACGGATTGCTTATGGATAGAGGTCTGACTCCATCAAGGGAGTAGTGTCATTGTCTGATATTCCACTAGAACCAGTGTCCTCCTTCTGTTGGGATTGCTGGAAGAGTATCAAAGATTTATTTGTTTCTATGTGAGTGGTGATTTCTTCTGGACTTAGGGATTCATTTGCAGAGGATGCGTCCATGAATGTCACATAGCATGGACCTTCTATAAGTCGTGGCTCTAATGGCTCTGGCTTCTATTGACAAGAGGCATCATCATCCTCTTTTCTCCGAAATGAATAGTCAAGGCAACAGGAGCCACTAGTGAACTTAATTTTTATACCTTTGATCCATTGCTTATGTAGATTCTGCATACTTTGTGGTCCATTGGTCAACCCAAATGGAACCATGGTTATTCCATCCAACACCACGAGATCTTCGGCCTCTGAGGTCTCTATACATCAACAAGATCGTCTACTACTATCAGAGAAACTTCTTCATCTGCACTTCCATAACCTGCTTCTTTTTCTTCCTCATCATTTTCATCCTCTTCCTCTTGAGGCTTTATCTCTACTTCTATAGAGGCTTTGTAGGAGAAGAATAGGTCCTCCATCTCTGTGTTTTCTTCTGCTTCTACCTTTGTCTCTAGCTCTGTCTTTATTTTGACTCGATCTCTAACTTTGCAATTGCCATGTAACAGGGAGAACAATACATTCATGCTTCCATTTCGCTGTCAAAGAAGATTTCAGAAGTCAATTCGAGTTGAGGCAGGAGGTATTTTCCCATGGACAAAGACTTTGCTTCCTTCGGTAGTTGGCTTACAGTGCCCATTGTTAAGGACTGTGCCTCTGTTTGCTTGGGAAAGATCTATTTAATAGCCTCTTTGTCTCATGATGTACCATCTGCTACTTCATTGGAGGAGTTTGTTATGACTTTGATGGATGTGGATCCATTGCCTTTTTGCGATCTGTACAATTTCAATACCACTTTATTGGGTCCTCTACCTAGGGTTAGGGTGCCTTTGAACCAGTCTATCCTGGCTCTTGCTTCAAAAAGCCAAGGTCTTCCGAAGAGTAGAGGGTATACTCATTCTGCCTAGGTGAGAAAAGTGGAGGAGAAGGCAAGCTCATAAAAAATGTGGGAGAGCACCGAAGATTCTAGCAAGGTGGTCAAAAGGAACAAAGGAGAGCATTGAATATTCTAGCAAGGTACTTTGGAAGAACAAAGGAGAGCACTAAAATTTCTAGCAAGGTGCTCAGAAAGAATGTGGGAAAGCACCAAATATTCTAGCAAGGTGCTCCAAAGGCTCTAGCAAGGAAAGCATAGGGTGTAACACAATTCATTTTATAAGAGCTCCATGCTCCCTCCTGTGAAAGTTGTAAAGTCTAAATGGATGTAGGTGAAGGGAAAAGGCAACTAGAAGGGAATAGGGAAAGAGGACCTTGGCAAGATGCCCGGTCTTGCAAAAAAGGGGATGGGTGTCCAAGGGATTTAGGGCTTGAATATAAACTCAAAAAGTGAATGAGAAGCTCATTCTTTGGTGTGTGGCTATAGCAGTCTCTCGTTCTTCTCTTCTTCTCTCCTTCTTGCTCACTTGTGTGTGCTTGAGAGAGGGAGTGTGAGAGTGGGAGGGAGTGAGTGTGTGAGGGCGAGGGATCTTGGAGAAGAAGCTCTCCATCATCTCCTCTCTTCTTCTTCTTCTCTTCTATTCTGTTCTCTTGTTTTATGCACAGCTATGGAGGATGGAGCTTGGAGGTAAAGGCTTCATGTTGCTTGAGCTCACATCTTGAATCGTGGAGCTATTGGGTTTCTTGAGGGAGGAGGCTACTCGTTTGGGTATCAAGGTAAGCTTACTACACCCCCGTAGTATCGAAGGCGTGTTGACTAGGTGAGAGATAGCCATTTGTGCTCACTTGAAATGCTTGAAGCAATAAGCGGTCTGTGGGTCTTGGTCGATGAGCATGAGCTCCCACTACATTTTAGTTCCTTTGTGCCGAGACCAATGGATTCAAGCTTGAGCATTAACATGTCTCAAATTGAGCATCGAAGTAGGGTGGTGCTTGATATAGATAGTAGATTTGGGGTTTTTAATCTTCAAAACAAGTAAGTATTTTGGGTTTTTGATGAGTACACAAGTAGGATAAATCATTTCAGTAATTGGGTTTTGATTTTTGTTGCATCTAGAGTAGGATAGGATCAATAAATCGAAGTGAATCACTTTAGTGGTGCTATTGTAAAATAGACCCAAACAGGGGACAAATAAAGGAAAAATGGGCAAGAAGAGCGCTTAAATGTGTTAATATCATAAGGGGAGCAATTAGAGAGGTCTAGGTTGAGTGGAACAAGGGTTGAAGGCCCCAGAGGACAAGGGGAAAGCTCATTTTCACCTTCAGTATAGGTGAGAGAGAGAGAGAGAGAAAGAAAGAAAGAAAGAAAGAAAGTTATATTAACGTCTTCTAAAGACCAAAACTGGCCTATGAGACAAACTGTGATACAACTGATGAGGTCCAGCTATCCAAAATAAAAGTGCTGAATGAAAAGCTAAAAACTGGAAACTGAAAATATGGTGTTGTGAGTGTGATAAGTGTCGTGTATGTGTATGTGCGTATGTAGCTCTGGTACTCCAGATAATGGCTACAAAAGGGGAACAAATGTCGGCAGTGATAGGGAAACAACTGTCGGCTGTGATAAAGTGGTGCGATGTGTATATGTAATAGATGCAGGGAGATATACTATCCTGGGATGTAGTAGCAGTCGTCGAAGTCGCTAATAGCAGGTGATCCCTCCTGGATGCAGGATGTGGTACATCGGCGGTGGAGAAAGAGCAAACTGGAGATCTGAGATCCAATGTGTCGAGTGTCGTTGGATCTCAGTCTACTGTCGATGTAGATCAAGAATCCTCCAGATCTCCTATCGGTGTGGCTGTGGGGTCCGAAACCCACGGATCCTCGTGCGGCGTCGGGTACGCTGGTCCTCAGCCTGCTGTAGTGTGAGCCCGGAGGTCTGGCTGGAGGCTGGTACAGTAGCTCTCACTCTGTCTGTCTGAAAGAACTGTGTAATAGTCGTTTGGGTGGGCCCCTCTCTGACTGGGACCCGCTGTGTGCTTTGCTCTCTGATGTGCCATGCCTCTCCCAGAAAATGGCCAAATGATCTCTGATCCATATCAGTCATACATCCCTGAAGTGAGCTGCTCAATGTGTATTTAGATCTCAACTCTGAGTATGCCGGGCATCTGAGAACAAAATGCTCCTCACTCTCCACCTCTGATCTGCAAAGGGGGCATATCCTCTCCTCCCGCGGGATGCCACTGGCTCTGCCACTCTCAATCATAAGCTGATGTGATGATACCCTGAGCTGTCCAATAAGAACTCTCAATCGATGTGGCATAGAGAGAGAGAGAGAGAGAGAGAGAGAGAGAGAGAGAGAGAGAGAGAGAGAGAGAGAGAGAGAGAGAGAGAGAGAGAGAGAGAGAGACCTTGAGCTTCAGGTAGCGATAAGCTTCCACAAGAGTTTTTTTGCACATATCAAGTATATAGAAACGTTTATGTGTGTCCATTCTTCATTCTAGAGCTCGTTGCATGCTCGCGTGGCACGTTTCTTCTGGTTGATTTTTCATCATCACTGTTTGCATGCCACCGGAATCGGACATGGCTCGCAGGGTCCGATTCCTAGAATTAGACAATCAAACATTTGACTTTGTCCAATTGGACGTTCAGACTTCCTCGACTTGTCCGATAGAACACTACTTGTCCAATCCCAAAAATAGGACTGCCCCTTGTCTGTTCGATCGGACATTCACCCTATTTGATTTGAATGATCAGATGCGTCACAATCAGAAACCTCCAAAATCAAACTCAGACACTCATCCATCAGCCACTCAGACAAACAATAATCAAACCAATCTAAATTGGACACAGTATAATCAAACACCAAAATCGGACAAGTCTAAATTGGACTCATGGAAATCGGATAGTTGAAAACTAGATATCCAATTCCGGGGATCAAACACTACAAAATCGGATACTACAGAATCAAACCAAAAATCTGACAAGAGAAATTGACAAATTTAGCGCATGCTGCATGAAGTAGAACACCTCTCATAATTGGGGGAAGGCTCGAAAAGCCTTGCAGGTGCAACTAACCTTAGAAATCATAGCCAGGCAGTTAGACCCGTGACTGTCATGTAGCTTTTAGTCCATCTTAGAGCCGTAAGCTGACTTGTAGACTCCTATTGACCTCAACCGAGCTGAATAGCATAGCACAGACCCTAGAGACTAGTGAGAGATTGAGTCTAAAGCCCTATTTGATCGAGAATTTAGATCGGAGTGTGGAAGAGCTGCATTCATTATCTCATGTTCATATCCACATATCACAATATTAGTGAGTTTGGGAATCTCCCAATTCCCATTTTTTGAGCACTAAAAAGGTGGCACCCAGATAACATGCCCATAAGTTTCTCAAAACCATATGATGTGACCTATAGTTGGAAAGCACGTGAAAAATGGAATCTATTGAGCTATAGAGCGCTCGATTTGGAGTTATAGTGTTCAAATTATGACAAATCCAAAGATTTGACCATGTGTCCCAAACTTATGGGAAATTCCCATATTCTCAAATATGGTGTTACATTATTTTCAACACTTGAAGTGCACTTGAAGCAAACTGAAAGTTTGATTTTGCACAATGCATGGAAAAGAGCACCACACACATAGAGTGAACGTAAATTGAGAATTGTTTTTAAATAAAAAGGAACACACTCAAACTTAATGAACAAAATGAACCCACCAATAGGAGACGACCCTCAAACCTAGACGGGTGATCAAGAGCCCTAATTGGTAGGACCTAGCGAGAGATGCAATACATAAAGCCAGACACATAGAAGGATTGACACCATTGGGAGCGCGATGCTGGCCATTGTCTTGATCAACCTCATTGACAACATAGTGGAGTAGGAGACTGCAGATATGGCAAAACCCAATACAAATCGTGAAAATGAAGAGCTTGACATGGGGGATTTCCTAGTCAAAATCCAGCTAATGGTGAGCAAGCTTCTCACAAAGTGACTAATAGAAAACACGTCAGAAAAACAAAGTGCTATAGGACTAGCAACATCATTGTTTGCAGGATTAGGGTTACCCAGGGCTCCAAGAGCCAATTGAGAATCCCCGTAGTTGAGAGATAGCTAGACAAGTACCAACTGATGAGCAATGACACATATGGTTTCGTAGAGCAGTTCAAAAGGCCTCACCGATCTCGTTCAACACTTACAAGCTTTTGGTCTATGCTTGGGTGATAAGGGTGGGACGTGTCAAGAATCGTGTGGGGACTTGCTCAAGATGCTGCGCCGAACACACACAGAATGCACAAGGAGAAGCTCACTCAAGAGACAAGAAGAGAGATGGAGGCCAAAACGTTTTCTTGCTGGTTTCTTCTTCTTCTTCCACACACTTTACAATGTACTAAGTCAAACAATGCATAATCGACCACACTAGTCGACTGGCGCTATAACTATGCCAGTGTAAATAGGTGTAACAACCTGAACATAATAAGTAATGAGTCACTAGCCATGTGAGAGTCATAATGACCACCGACGTGCTAAGTGTAGATGTGTGGACCCATCTAACTAGGCGGTCCATCATTAATGTCCGTATGTGTTGAGCTTGTCATCTCAACACTCCCCCTCAAGCTCAAATGCATCTCTACAACTCCAAGTAAGCTTCGAAACTTTTGAGGCTTCTTTGTACCCAATGCCTTCATGAAGATGTCAGCTATCTGATCCTGTGTGCTGACATACACCAAGTCAATCTCACCTGCTAGTACCTTCTCTCTCACAAAGTGGTAGTGTACCTCAATATGTTTTGTCCTGGCATGGAACACAGGGTTCCTAGCCAACTGTATACTGCTCATGTTGTCACAATAAATGACAACTGGACCTTCCACCTGCACATCTAAATCAGCCAATAACTTTTTCAGCCATACTACCTCACATACTACAATAGCAGCACCTCTATACTCAGCCTCTGTACTCGACAAAGCAACTGTAGATTGCTTTTTTGCTACTCCAAGTAACTGCTGCACTACCAAGAGAGAACATGTATCCGTTGGTAGATCTTCTATCAGACATACTACCAGCCCAATTTGCATTTGTGTATCCAAACACATGTACATTTTTACCTACCTCATAGAAAAGTCCATAATGTAATGTGGGCTTCACATATCTCAATATGCGTGTGACTGCATCCAAATGTGGCTTTCTAGGTACTTGCATAAACTGACTCACAAGACCAACAGCGTAGCTCAAGTCTGGCCTTGTAATGGTCATGTAGATCAAACTCGCCACTATCCTCCTGAACATAGTAGGGTCTTCTATCTCATTTCCAACATCAGCACTCAACTTTACATTATGCTCCAACAGGATTGAAAGGGGTTTGCATGCTATCATACCATACTTGGACAACATATCCAAGCCATACTGTCTTTGGGACAGCCATATACCATCATCACATCTAGCTCAATGCCAAGGAAGTATCTTAGCTCACCTAAGTCCTTCAAAACCAAATCTTTTAACAGGGTATCTGACCCTGGTAGATCTGCGTACCACTGGATCACTTAATGGAGTCTTTGCATTGACACGTGCTCTCTACACGCCTGGAGTCCTCACTGAAGGAATGCCAAGCTCATCATCCAAGCTCTCTGAGCCACTGGAGTCTCCATCAAGAACTGCATCAATGCCATCTGACACTTTATTCTTTTCTTTGTCTTTACCTATAGTGCTACTAGATGCACTTGAAGATGTAGAGCTACTCCTTAGTCTCCCAGACCAAGGACTACCAGATGATATCTCTGGTCCACTAAGAGTTCGTGATTCTTGCTTTTCAGCCTACACATGAGTGCCATGATCATCATCATCATCCAATGCATCACCACTAGATGCATACCAAACTGCTCATTTCATCAAAAGCCACTTATGGACAAGCCTCTTTTGGGCGCACATCTGGTCATAGATCATTTACTTTTCTCAACACCCCCCTCCTCGAATGATAAGTCTCTACCCTTGTTGGCTTTTCCCCCCCTACATGATGACATGGCTTGGGAGACTAGCTCATAGGAAGCCTAGTCAAGTTAAAGCTTGAAACTCTACATCTTTGGTAAGGGCTTTTACATCCACCATGGGAAACAAAGATTCACTATGGGAAAACATGATCCACTTATGGGAAGTTTTTTGTTGTCAGCAAGTGGAATGTATCTTCTTCATTTTTCTTTTGCTTCTTTGGCATCCTTTGGTGATGTCCTTGATCTTCATATTGTTGTCTTTGGTCTTCTTGGTCTTTTCTTCATGCTTTTCATCGTTGACTTGTTCTTCATTATCTTGTGCTCTAGTCTTCTTTGTAAGGTTCTTTTTCTCATTGAGTTTAAGATGGATACAAATAGGTAGATTGTTGTGACTTGATATGACTTTTTGAACCATGTTATAAATCTTGGGATACATAGATTTTGGGATTTCATATGGCTTTGACTCATGGCTTGACATTATGTTGGATTTTCTCATGAGATCATATAACATCTTGTCCTTGATTTTGCTTGCCTTGTCACTCTTTACTTTGCTTGCACCTTCTTTGACTTTGACTTTGCTCTTCTTGTCCCCCTCAAGCAAAGGTACCACCAGCTTTGAGTTTTGTATGATGACCAAGGCAGCTGGAATGTCTTAAAAAATTTCAAATGAAATCATTGATTGAACTTTAGAGTAGGCATCTACATTTCTTCCTGTAGATAGAATAAAGGCATCTTCTACAATTTGGCAGCAAGGAGAGTTGTATCACTCTTCACAACAAGTATCTTCATAAAAAACTTGAATTTGGTCATTCTCACAACTAAGAATGAGCTTCAAATTTCGAGTTTTCTCAACAAAAGAATTATACTTCAATGTGTCACTAGACACAAGAAGATTAGTGTTTATCAACATTGAATGAGTATCAAAAAGATACTATCTTGTTCTTGAATCTCCAAGTTGAATCTTGATGTTGGAGCACTTGCTTTCTAATTGTTGTGATTGCCTTGCTGGATACTGAGTGTTATAGTAGGTTAGAGTGGCATTGACAAGCTTGAGTTTAAGGAAGTAAGAGATGAAAGGAACCCTCCCACGAATAGAAACAACCATAAAACACCGAACCTAAAATATGGGTTCCTAGTGGTCAAGATCTCTTGATATAGCATTCTAACATCGGAGCCTAGACTTTCTACTTTACACAGAGATATCCAAGCCAAAGTAGACCCATGCCGCACTTGGTTCAAAGAGAATGGAAAACGAGAGAAATGCACTACTCAACCTCTCTGCCCGTAGGGCATAGTCCCATTCCGGTTCCCTAAAATGGCATGAATCGGGTTCTAACCTAATAATACCTAAAGATTGTATGATTGTAGAACTTTGTGAGAAGGCTCCCAATCCTCTGGGACCACCTTCCGTAGGACGAACCCATCAGGTTTCACCCACCCGCTTCCCTCAATAGGCATTCTTTACTTATGTAATTAGATCCTATTTCATTTATGTGTGACATTTAAAATCGGCTTCCTTAATTAAGACTTTTAGGGAGGAACATGGTTCGTTTGCATAATTTATGGCACAGACATGAGTACAGAGCAAGTAGTCCTTTTGAAAAACAAGTTCCTTAACTTATCTTCAAGTTAATCTTTGTCTCCTGCCCACATAGGAAAAATTATATATTCCCTTCTATCCAACAGAAGTACCTGGTCCAAATCACATGGCACCATAATTTCCATCCATTATCTAGAATAGGATCTTCCAATGCCATACCGTTGGGTTCATAGCAGTCTTCACCTCCATTCTGGACTAGGCAAGGGGTGTCCAGAGCTCCACTGACCCTAAGCGACCTGGGAGTGAGACACAACTTCTGTGGTTGGCCTTTTCACCACTCGACCTTTGGCCCATGAATCGAGCAATGCCCTCTCAGGTTGAAACACGGCGTGACCTTGGAGATAATCCACCCATGCAAAATATCCTTCCTTAATTAAGCCAATTAAGAATCATGTACATAAGGAAATCAGCCTAATATCATCTTCCAAGAAAACATTCCTTTATTTTCCCATGGCAACTTGTCATCACTGACCCTTGCCATGTATTTAGCATCAAGCACAAGAACTTGGAATAATCATCCAAATCACATCCCAACAATCAGCTGAATGTAAAAACATTTAGGGTGTTGTTCAATGATCGATCAACAACCGATTGTATCTTTTCCCAAACAATGCAATAAAGGTCACGATATCATTTCTGTCACCTATTCGTTCTCCCCCTTGGGATCAAAGAGCGATACTATGTAGAATTTTAATTGACTTTATCCTCCTTTCCCCTAAAGAATGCAAGACAAATTTGTAACGATGCAAGACTATCTTCTAATGCAAAGTAATCCCTGAATTATTGTGCAAGTTGTACTCAACTCATGGTTTGGCAACAAAAGATAACTCTTTAACCATTACTCAATGCGAGACCTTCATAGGATGGATGCAAGACTTTAATGCAATATCAACTTGTGTACCATCGATGCTTATTTCATATAACCTTTTCCATGCATGTACCATTTATGTGCACAACCCTCAAGGTATTCTTATATGCCCATCTCATGCTACATTTGATTTTGTCATGTAGCATTGGGATGCAATGATCATATTTGGGTACAAGGTTTTGTGCGAACCTCGACACGCCATATACATAAATCTATGCAAGGTCATCTTTGGTTGCGGAAAGGGTTATCCCATAATTCCCTATGAGTTCATTAACTATTGAAAAATAAATTTAGGTTACTTGTTGAAATGAACTCACGCACATGCCAAAGTGATATACCCTATGTCTCAATGAGTTGCAGAGATGACAATTAGTACCTGGACATTCAGATATGAATTATCCATACCCGACATTGTATTCATATTAGCAATAATGCCCTTGCCAGTGCCTCCATTGCTGGATGCGGGATTACCATTGGTGCGTGTCTCCCTCCATTTGGGGGCCATACTTTCAGCTTATAAATCTCTCTCTCTCTCTCTCTCTCTCTCTCTCTCTCTCTCTCTCTCTCTCTCTCTCTCTCTCTCTCTCTCTCTCTCTCTCTCTCTCTCTCTCTGTGGTGACTCTCCTCTATCACGAAGGGGGTTTAACCCGCAAAAAAAGGGAATAAGTTGCGGGGATCTCTCTCTCTCTCTCTCTCTCTTTCTCTCTCTCTGGTTGGAGAGGTAGTGTGCCGAGGTGACTCTCGTCTATCACGAAGGGGGTTTAACCCATGGAAAAAGGGAATAAGTTGTAGGGAAGAGATGGAGTGTGTGGTCACCCTCTAAGGAGGGGAAAGGAGGAACCTCCCAGAACCTTCTCTCTCTCTCTCTCTCTCTGTGTGTCTCTCTCTCTCTCTCTCTCTCTCTCTCTCTCTCGGCGGCTTCCTCTAGTCTCTAGGTTTTGTGTTATGTCGTTCAGCTTGCTCAAGGTCTAATGGGGTCTATTGGTTAGCCTACGGCTCTAAGTGTGTTAAATATGCTAATATAAGTTTCAACATTATGTTTGGCCATTTTCCTGCAACTTCAAGGGTCAAATTTGCATGTAAGGCTTTCGGTGAATATTCCTATTGTGTGTGGTACTCTCTGTCACCCCGGACGCACTATATTTGTCAATTTTAATGTATCAAGATCTGGTCCGATTCTGCAGTGTCTGATTTTAGGAATCAAACGTCCGTTTTGACATGTGTCTGATTTACTCTGTCCGATTCTAGGATATCAAATTTTAGAAATTAGATAAGGTATGTCTAATCGAACAAGTCAGTTTGGTCTAATTTGAGTGTGTCCGATTTTCAAAATTGGACAGGATGGTCCAAGAGTCCAATTTTCAAAATCGGAGAAGGTCAAGTCCAAGTGTCTAATCCTCACGATCAGACGCATGGTAGTGGTCCGATTATTGGGGTGTCTAAGTGTCTAAGTCCAATTTGTTGTGTTCGATCGGATTGGCCAAGTTGGTCTGGGTGTTGGACATATGATTCTCAAAATCAGATGGATGTAGGGCATCCAAATGTCTGATTTTGGGAATCGGACACCTGTAGATCGTGTCCGAATCCACCTGCACGTAAATAGCAGAGACGAAAATCTCTTCATGCTAATGATTTTTTGCCACGCATGCTAGCAAGGTTCAGTAGAGTCAAATGTTAGATGCACATAAAGGTTTCTACACACCTGGTCCAAGCAAAAAACTTTTATAGCCTTTGATCGATTCATCGAAAGAACCAAGTCCTGCATAAGCTCTCAAGTCTGTCTGTCTGTCTCTCTCTCTCTCTCTCTCTCTCTCTCTCTCTCTCTCTCTCTCTCTCTCTCTCTCTCTCTCTCTCTCTCTATTGTAAAACCTGAAAATGAGGCCTCCTCTTGCCTCCTAGGATCTTAAACCCTTGTTGGGCTTAGCCTTAATTTGCTTGATCACTCCCAGTGCGATTCTAACACCTCCAAGCACTTTTTTTTCCATTTTTCTCCATGTTTGTGCCCTATTTGGGCCTCTTTAACAGTAGAAACCCTAAATCTTTTCTCTTTCTATTTATTGTTCCTAACCTACTCTAAATGCAACAAAAATCAAAAGAAAAATACTGAAATGTTTCCTTCTACTTGCCTAAATAAAAAAACCAAAATACTTGATTGTTTCAGAGATTAAAACCCAAAACCTCCTATCTATCTCAAGCTTCGGTGGTTCGGGGATGAAACCCTTACTTTGTTGCTTGATTTGAGTCACGCAATGCTCAAGCTTGAATTTGTTTGTCCAAACAATGGAACCAAAATGTAGAGGCACAAGCTCACGCTCAACCACCAAGACCCACAGACTTCTTGTTCTTTCAAGCATCTCAAGTGAACACCTATGGCTATTTCTCACCTAGCCAATGCACCTTCGATCCTACTGGGGTGTAGTGAGCTTACCTTGATGCCCAAACAAGTTGTCTCCTCCCTCAAGCACACCAGTAGCTCTACGATTCCTAGTGCAAACTCAAGCAAACTCAAGCCTCCACTTTCAAGCTCCATCCTCCATAGCCGCGTGTGAGACAAGAGAATATAAGAGAAGAGAAGAAGAGAGGAGATGATGGAGAGATTCTTCCTGATCCCTCACCCTCACACACTCTCACACTCCCTCTCTCAAGCACACACAAGCAAGCAAGAAGGAGAGAAGAAAAGAAGAAGATGAGTCCACTTTGCTACACACCAAAGAATAAGCTCCTCATTCACTTTTTAACTTTATATACTCCTATCTTTCTAGCTTCCTTCTTACAGCCCATCTACTTTTATAATTTTCACAAGACAAGGCATGGCGCTCTTTTACAAGAATTTTTGGGAGTGCCTTGCATTTAAAAGTGTACTTTTTCCTTTGCCTTAGCTTTTGAGACCACCCTTGCACTTTCGGCCATTTCCCTTTCTGCTTCTTCCATTGTGTTTGATTTCCTTTTGGGTCATCTCTTTTTATTCTCGGCTTGCACTTTTTTACTTTTTCCACTTTTTCTTGTGCTGCAGTTAATAGTTTTGAACTCTATCCCTTACAAATCCACTAAAAGGATTATAGATCCATTCTTTTCTATATTGATAATCTTATAAGAATGATCCAAATTGTGGTTCCAACTTGCCTGGAAAGAGCTCATGACAGTAAGCATCATAATACAGGATCAATTGACCCTTTGCAAATTTATACTTCTTAGCCCAAAGGTCATGAAGCTCTTTCACTCACTTCTTCCCTACTTTCTCATGTAACAAGGCTTGCAATTGAATGTTGTCAAGATGTGCAAGGGAAGTGAGCCTTTCTTGCAATGCCTCCTCTTCACCCCCAAAGAATGGTTTAGAGCAAACCTTATTGTAGGGAGCTCAATATCCAATGGTAAAATGCACACTTTTCCATATACTAATTTAAAATAGGTGTGGTAGGTAGCTCTTTTGAAAGTCATATTATAAGCCCAAATAGCCACATACAACTTCTTATCCCAATCACGGTTACCTTTGGATACAATCTTGGATAAAATCCCCACAAGCTACTTGTTAGTACTCTCTACTTGACCATTAGCTTAGGGGTTGTAAGGCATGGTATTATCATGTTTAATCTTTAGAACTTGTCATTTTATTCAAAAAATGTATCCCACGGTTAGACACAAGCTCCTTAGGTAGACCAAAATGGCAAACAATCTACTTCAAAATAAAACTAGCCATCTTCTTTGACATTATCCTTCATTGTAGTGTGGGCTTCACACCACTTTGTAAAATAGTCTGTTGCCACAATGATATGATGCTTTTTTGTAATTGATGAAGGATGTATAGATCCAATGAAATCAATGCTCCACTTCTCAAATGGTAGTATAGCCATGGTAGGAGTAAGTGGGTGCTTCTTATTCTCCCTACTATCATGTATTTGACATGTATAAAATCTCTTAACATACGCAAATGCATCGTGGAAAATGGACGATCACCAATGTTTGGCTCTTAAATATTTCTGTGCAGTCAATCATCCAACAAAGTGCCCTTCACAAGCAGAGTCATGACACTCTTCTAAGGTAAATGGAACCTCATCAAGTATGACAATCAATGATAAACATCATCAATCCCTTATTGATATAGTGTTCTTGCAAATCAAGGTAAATTTCAATGATTACTACCTAATTTTTCTCTATTTAGTCTATGACAAAGTGGCTCTATCCTCTCTTATGGATAGATAATGCATTATGGTAGCATATTAGGATGGAATAGAGGCCATATCAGTTTTGAATAGATCCTCAAGGCCACTACCTTCAGCCAAGACTTCCTTCGGTTCCCTGAAATCCACAAGACATTCAATGATGCCTTACAACTTTAATGGCTTACTCCTTATTTCATAATCAAAATCCTGCAAAGTGATCAGACAGCCACTTCACTAGGTAGTCAAGTGATTGCAACTTATTTATCAATATCTTCA
Source organism: Lygodium microphyllum (assembly GCF_053477565.2). NCBI lineage: Eukaryota > Viridiplantae > Streptophyta > Polypodiopsida > Schizaeales > Lygodiaceae > Lygodium > Lygodium microphyllum. The sequence goes on from NC_141160.1 coordinate 9,912,893, forward strand.
ACCCCTCTGTCTTCTTATAAAATACTACATTTTCATACAAGATGTAATGCCTGAATTTCTTCGTTGCAAAGGCCATTCCAAGACACAATTTATCAATATAGATGTAATTAATTTTAGACACCCCCGATTTGCAATTTGTAAATGCGATAGGATGGTACCGCTTCTCCTCCCAAAACTTGGCTAAGAAACAATTGATATTATATATTGTAGCCATTGAATATATATAAAATATCTTTTTAGGTGCTTTCAAGACTGGTGCTTTTGCCAATTTGTGCTTCACATCCTCAAAGGATACTTGCCAATGCATTAATAAATCATGGATAATATCCAAATCATAAAAGCTATGTACTTATTTAGGAGTACATGGCGGACTCATAGTGATGATAATCTTTATCTTTGCAAGATTGTTTGCAATACCAATCGAGCTAACCACATGGCCCAACAGCAATCCATAAGGCACTCCAAAGACGCATTTCCTTAGATTAAGAGCACTGTATACCTGCTTGCACTACTTGAAACATTTTTTCAAAATAATTAGTTGTCTCTTCCTTGTGGTAGCTACCCCCAAGTCATCGATAAAGACTTTCAACTCCACTATGAAAATTTCATCAAACGTTTTATCAATCGTACATTGCCAAGAACCTGGCACATTGTATAATCCAAAAGCCATAACATGATATGAAAAGGTACCAAATATAGTGATAAATATCATTTATATCTTATTTTTCTTTGGATATCCATTTGGTTATAACCAGGGAAGCAGTCCCTAAACAAATAGATATCCCTAGATAGCTGCTAATTGATCTAGAATCCGATCAATGAATAGCAGTAGATAATAATCTTTGATCATTTGTTTATTGAGCTCCCTCAAATCTACAAAAAGTCAAACTTGATTATTTTTCCTTTTCTTGATAACTATTGGTGAACACCGCTCCATGTTTTGTACAAGAAATATCATACCAACATTACAAAATTTTTGTAGCTCCTCAAATAGTCTATCCCTTAGCTCAAAAGGCATATACCTCAATTTTTGTCCAATAGGATGGCTACCCTCCTTCAAGGGATAGTATGCATAGGTAGATTAAAAGGAACATCCCTTAGCTCATCATAGCTCTAAGCAAAAATATCACGAAATTCTTGGATCAAGGACATGTAATCCTTCCTCTCTGCCAAACTAAGCATAGATCCTAATTTAAGCGGTTGTGGCTCATTCAATGTACTAAGATCTAGCTCAATTACATTTGCATATTTGATTCTATCTTGAGCTTCTATCGACTCATTCATAGTCACTTGCTGGTAGACATCTTCTGTAGTGGATCCCTCTCTTGATCCATGGCTTGACAAAGTTTCATTGCCAGGAAGGACCCTCGAATGCATGTAATTATGTTGAAGATAAGGATACTCTCTGGATTTGAGGAGGTTTAGGATATGCATCCACTATTATGCATTTGACACCTCTGCCAAAAATCAAATGACTAGTGGGTATATCAACTTGACAGTCAGATTGCAAGATCCATGGCCTTCCTAATAATACTTGATAGCTTGGCTACCTTGTAAACCTAACAACCCCAAAGTCAAAAATGCATTCCACATTGGCAACAATCACATTGAATTTAATAATGCAACCTTCCAATTGCCTAAAACTATCATCAACCATCCAAAGAATTGTGGAGGCATCCTTTTGGATTCCTATTCCTAGCCTTTCCATCGATTCTAAACTCATAATGTTGATGGAGGATCCCATATCCACAATAGCATGACCCACTAATATGTCATCAACATATGCTGCCACCATTGGCCAATGCTTTTCAGCATGCTATAACTAGTCATCTCCCATGTGGGCTATTCCCAAGGGTTTGATGATATACCAAGTGCGAAGGATATTCTTAAACTCTTTATGCACTCCTAGAGATAACTTGATCATGAGATTCACATCAAGCGCTTTACCTTGCGAAGAGAATTAGCTAAGTCAATTTCATGATAATTAGCAATGGTTCTCTTCTCTCACCAAAAATTTCTTTCTCTTGGTTACTAAAAAGGCTTAGGCACCTCTTACTTGGCTTTTAGTTTCTTCTTTGAAAACTCCTTATTAGAATTAGCTTTGCTATCAGGAGCTTTTAGAGGACCAGCTTCCACATAAGGGTTAAGGACTTGCACCCCCTTATACTTTTTTTAAGGGTTTGCCTCAACCAATTTTACATTATCCATATTTCCTTCTTTAACCTTATGTCTTCTTGTAATGGATCAGAAATTGAAAGCCTCAGTGGCATTGACATGCACAGCTTCAATAAGGCTAACACCACTACCACTAGACATCTCTTCTACAATAGCTTTCCTCTCTATAATATTTGCTTTGGTCCCTCATCTTGTTGAAGGTCATTCCCTTGTGCTTGATGATTAGTCAAACCTAGCTACATACTCCCTTCCTTAAGAGAGCTGAACTTACTCCAACAAGTACTAGCTAGATGGCTAGACTTTCCACATATGTCACATTTGACATTAGGGAAATTTCTCAGAAAGTACTAAACCACGCCACTTATAGCTAAATCTTGATGGATCGCCCTCTTTAAGACGTCAACTTCCTATCAAGATTTATTGCTTCTTTAGGAAATTAGCATCTGTGGTTATTTATCTATACTGTTCCATTATCATATCAGTAATACTTTATCATGTCCTTGACTTCACCAAGAACATTTGATGAAATAGACTCATAGCTATGATGATCATTCACTTGCCATTCAGCTGGCCTAACCACCTAATTAGGGATCAATTTCTAATTAGTTGGCATGACATTAGATTTCATCATTTGGCTTCCATTATTTAGTGGAACCATTTGGCTAGCCATTGGCATAGCAACATTAGGAGAAGCTAGCAGCATGGATACATTTTGCATAATGCTTCCTCTTCCACTTGAATTAGTCATAGGTGTACTAGTCACACCTTAACTTCCATTGATCAATACCAAATTATTTCTAGGACCTAGACTCAAATTTAGGTTAGTCCTAGATGTGTAGCGTGCTTCTAAGCACGACTCTACCTCCTGTACTTGTGTAATAGTAGTATATATATCAACAAGAGCAACACTACTCAACTTCACTAAGATATTGAAGTCTAATCCATGTAAAAAGTACTGCACTTGGACAGTATTAGAATAGGAATAGAGGTTTGAAATTTGCAAAACACCTCTTTTAGTTTCTTGGCATATACTTAAGCATTCTCATGGGGCTCTTGATGTGTCACATTCAAAACATGCAGCCAATACTGACCACCTCTCTCAAGGGCAAACTCTATTCGAAAGGCCATAAAGAATAAGTCGATCATAGCTATGATCTCAGCTTTCAAGCCATTATACCAATTTCAAATATTCCTTTTAGAGTCACATTGAAAAACATCATGAGATGTCCTTTATCTTGTGAATTTGGCAATTGAACATTACTTTTTGGAACTCACTAATATATGGAGCTCCGCATCTTCCTCTGGTAATCCATTAAAGATGGATAGAGGGAGACCTAAGGCTAGCAAATCCGGTGTTCCTATAGGGATTGCAATAGTTACCCCATAAGGACAACCAGATTTTCTATAGGGATCTATGTTGGTGGAACTACACTCCCACTCGAAATAGGTTGACTTATCGAGGTAAGAGATATGCTAGAGCTTCTACCTTCTCCTAATGGACTGGCTAGAATAGTAGGGTCAATAAGACCTCTCTTTCTCAAGGATATCGAATTACTACGCTTAAGGAATATCTCCTAAGGATCTCAACTCCTCATCTAGCCCTTTTATCTCTTTCTTAATGCTTGATCTCGGCTTTTTGTTTCCTCACTTAATTAGTCCCCAAAGAAAATTGCACTATCCTATAACTAAGGAATCCTCACACACTCTCATTGTTGGTCAACAATTTTAGCAACCAATTGCAATGCATCTAGGAGACTTATTCTTTACCATGTATAGGAATGCAAATATAAGGTGTAATGTCATATAGTGCTCAAACAAATTAATCACAAATCAGCTAACATGTCATGTGAAAAACATTCTTTCAATGATTTTCTTCCTAACATATTACTTCATTGCTTAGAAGCAACACTGGACTAATCCATGTTATTGTTTCTTTAAATGAAGCATGTCTTCTATGTCATGATATGCATGAAAATCATAATTTAATTGATACTTAACTTTCTACAATTCATTTTCCCCTACCGTTTAGGTTTTGCAATCGTGCATTGGTTTGAGAGGGTGTTTTGTGTCAAAATTTTTCATGTAGAAAAGTGATAAATATATACTTTCACATAAAGATGGAGATAGGCTGAGGTAAATCCCTATGCCATACCTTCACCATAGATCCACACACATATACTTAATTTATAGTAATTTTTAAGCATTATTTATTTTTTCAAGAAACACATTTTTGTGATTTTTAATCATTTGTTTCAATATTAATTACTAGTTCTTTTGATTTTGATTTTTATGAAGCTTATGTGGATTTTGATTCAACATTACATTCAATATGAATCCATAAGAATACCATTTGAACATAAAAATCCATGATGTTATCTTTTTTCTACTAAATTCTACATTGTGGGTCTTATTATTTTGATTTCTACTACGTGAATTGCTAAAAATGATTGATTATTCAATAATTTCATACATATTCAAGCATATTCAAATATTTTCAATCATTTTTCATAATAAGAATAAGAAATTCATTATAAAATTCAATAAAATGAGTCTTACGCTATAATCCACATACGCGCTCCATCATATTTCAAAAATGAGAAGCCGCTGACACTCTTTTACAGCCACTGACACCTCCTTTGCACTTCTTTGTTCCATTCCTCGCATCTTATCTAACAAACTGGTGTCCATTTTCCCTCATTCTCTTAGCCCATATAAACAATGATTATAGCAAGAGAGAAAGAGGATAGAGAAATATTGAAATCTAAACTTTTCATAGAGTACGTCAAATCTCTTATTGTTTCTTGGGATATGGAGTGAAGAATTCATGCATCTCAGCCCTAGGAGGAGGAGGCATGATTCCATTGGTCACACAAATCTCCAAAAAAAAAACATTAAAATGGAGTGCAAAAAATTGGCATATTCTCTCTCCTCACAACATGTTTCTTGAGTTTAGGCTCTCTTTTGATTCTAATTAACACTTAACCTTTAAAATAATCGGTTCATATTCTTGTATTTACACTCTCCTGCAACAAGTAGTTTTGGGCCAAATGGAGAGGCAAACAATCTCAAATTTGTGATCTGACTGTATGAGGAGCTTCCTAGTATCAAAAACTATTATCTTGGCCTTTGTCACTTGCTTTTTGGCTTTCAGATCAAGTAGCAGCTTCATAATGCCAAATCTTATGGCCATTGGATAGGGGGTCAAATGGACTTTGGTCAATGAATGGACACATGCATTGGATTCCCGGCATTGAAATGCATCTTAGAAAACTCTAGCTTCTTGATCCATGATCTGCTCATTTTCTGTCAAAACTGCCACTTTTATGACTCTCATGCCACTTTTGCACTTTAAATTTGACTCTAAAATTCAGCTCTCAGTTCTCACTAGTGGATAAGCTTGCTCTCAGTTCTCACTAGTGGATAAGCTTGGTAAATACAACTCAAGGTTTGTAAAATCAAGCAAAAGAAGCAAGGATATTGCTTCCTATTAGCTATTATGCTTAACGATAATATAAGGATGGTCATTAAAAAATATTCCATTCTCTACGAGCTCCATTTTTCTCCTACCTTTGTACATTTCTTCTCCAATCAAACCATGCATAAAATCAAGAATATCAATAATAGGTTTGATGGGCTATCATTTCTCAATATCAGAAGGATAGACATCTACAAATAAAACAAAACTTGTCATAATAAAACCCAATTCAAAGTTTAATAAAAGAAAAGCATTGAGAATAAAATACTTACAATTTGGTCTATGCAATGGAAGACTTGAAGCTCCAAGTTCTAAATGTAACTCTCTTTACATAAATACATGTTGTACTAAAACCTCTTTTATGCTTTTTTTGTTTGCTCCAAGTCTAACATCTTTGATCTTATATTTCCAAGCAAAGATGAAGAAGCTCTCACATCTCTATCTTTTCCTTCCTTTAGCTTGTTTCATAGTAATCCAACTACCTTTGCTAATAAAGGTAGGAATCCATCTTCTATCTATTTGGAATGAATTAAACACAGATATGGATGTGATTTTAGAGCTTGGGTGCCTTGTTGAAGGTTGAATTTCTATATCCATGGCAAAGAGAGGGGGGAGAGAGAAACAAGTAACTACCAAGGAAGGAAAGAGATGAGAACAACAAAAAAAGAGAGGGAAAAAAGATGAATACTAAGCTTTTTGGTATTTTGAATTTAGTTTCAATGTCATTATCATACAATCCTAGATATGTCAAAAATGCAATGTGGCCAAGACCCTATATCATTAATGTAAAGGATGACATAATCACAATTACAAGATGATAAACATAGATATTCATAATAAAAATTTATAGCAATATTATATCATATCTATTTATAAAATTATTTTTTGTATTTTTTAAAATAGAACTTCCATTGCATAGGCTTTTCTCTCTTTGGTCTAGAGCACTCTCTCTCTATATATCCTAAAAGGCATTTTCGAGACCTCAACACTCTCCTAATGCAAGAAGGAAATGAGCCCAAATCAAGGGGAGAAATCCCCAAATTTTGATGATCCAAGCAAGGATCAAGGAGATGGTGATCCTAACCTTGATGATTCACTCTCTCAAGTGTTAGATATACTCAATGCTCCACCCTCATAAGGTGCCACCAATGATCCATGGTGCTCTAAGTTGTAAAGCCCCCATTATAAGGAGATGTTATGTGTGAGTACGGGGCTTTGACTTGTATGTCTAATGAGGTCTATGTGACCAGATGGAAAAAATGTGACCTTTATGGATCTAGCCTTTGGGTTAGATAGAGCAATTATGATGGTAGCAACTTGAGGTACAATGCATTGAGTTGTGAGGTGTGGGAGTTATCAAGGACCCCTATTTTGGGGTGCGGGGACTGCAAAAGCAATCCCTAGTTGAGGGGGTATTAGGGGGCTAACGGACCCCTCATGGGGGTCTACGAGGAGTGTCCTTGGCCGAACGATAAAGAAAATATTCCCTATAATATTCATTGGCCGACTACGGAAGATTTAAAATATGATCGAACATGCCAATCAAACTATCTTCCTAGGCTATAAAAGGAAGACCCCTCCAAAGCCATTGTTAGTCTATATTTCACCCAATTACATTTTTTCCAGCTACCCTTAAGCTCTTCACCTATCATCTATCGGGATCACCATCTAAGCTTCATAGTGGAAGTATATGGGTGGACAAAGCTATCTTTGTATCAGTTTGTTTCAAATTAAAGTAGTTTTTGTTCTTCTTATATTTGTTATATTTTCTCTGCTCCTTGCTTTATGCACTATCCTATATAGTTTCTACACAAAGACCCCTCTCTAACATCCTAAAGTTAGCCAATATCACCAACCAAACCCACCTATGAATCCCTCTCCCTCAAGAGACGGGATTGGATCCATGCCCTCCTAAGTTCCGACTCCAAGTATACATTGGAACTTGAAGGAGTTCAAGCATGCATTGTTCGAATTACCTTTGAATGAGACCAACTACCGCAATAAATCTAGCTCATAGCTATCTACTTGGAGAAGCTAGTGGCAAAGGTCATCTACTACAACGTCCTATATTCTTCCCTCTAGACTCGCATGGATCTTTGGTTGCAATAGCACCATCTCCAATATGCCCCCTTTCCACCACTTTGACACCCACCTCCTAACTTGACAATATCTCACTATTGCCCACTACCAAACCCCAATCCACCTCTCCCCTTACTACCTCCCATTTGACTCCTAGACTTTATTGTCTCACTTCCACCCCCAAACCAAATCTAGGATCATGATGCACCCCCAGCATAGAGGATGATGGTGATATCAACAAGTAAGTTTTGTGGGTTCGAGTCTATCGTGTGTGCTAGTGTTAAAGGTGGTAGTAGTTAGGAAATTTCAAAGATAGGAGCTGCAAATGGCACATTAATGAGATGATGTATGAAAAAGCAATGAAGACTATGTAGCACAATACATGGGCAAAGAGAATGTCATAGCATTCTATGGGCTATATAAGGAAGGCAACGAAAGTGATCAAGGGTTGTGAGTGCATGCATAGTCTAAGAGTTCAAGGTCATAGGGCTTTCATGCTTCATTGTTAGGACCTTCGTGAGTCCCTTCAAATAGTCTATCTTGACTAGTATCCTAAGTGCTCTCTATCAGTAGAGCTACTCTTATATTGTTCACAATCCCCACATCTAGTAGTAGTGCTACCATTGTCTTGTATCTTGAAATTGTCTTGTATTTATGATGATTCTATAACCTAGCACTAATCAATTCCCAAAGTCCTATGTTGCTACCACTATCTCTAATAGATGTATCATTCTTATCTCAACAATATAGTTTGGGTTGATCTTTTTAGTACACTTGGTATTTGATCTCACTGTTGTAACTATGCCTAGCTTTGCACCCTAAACACTAATTGTCAAGTGTGATGCTAGTGTCCATCTATGTCAGTTCTGAGTATGTCTACAATTCTCTATTCTATGATGGTAGTACTCAGACAACCCGATTACAAAAAAGGCACATCACACATTGTAACGGTTGGAATTCCCACATACTATGTTGCTCTTGAGCCTCCACAACTCCTGCTTCTTTCTCTTGCTCCACCTTTCACAAGCTTTTTTAGCTAATATAAATGTGAGGTATGACTTTTCTTATCATAAATGTCACATATCTTTTTTCATAAATCATTAGCACCACCTTCAATTGCAATGACATTGAAGTAAATTTGCTCATATAAAGACGAGATAATGGTGTTGTATAGCTCATCAAGCTCATCCCAATCCTCACTATATCAATCTTCAAGATTTAGTCCCTTGGTTTTCAATGGAATAACTTGCTTCTTTTGCATTAATACCTACCAAATTTAGGTCTTCCAATACTAGAAATTATTGCCATCCAACTTCTCTATGTTAAAGATAGCATTTCCATTGGAAGCATTGGGAACACCTATCATTATGTATGCCAAATAAAGAGAGTTGATCCAAAAAGCATACAATAGGAGGAAATCTAATTCAATATATTGATGTCCACAAGTATGAAGTATTAGAGTGCTCAATAGAAGTGAATGCTCTCAAAGAATATGCTTAAAACTAAATTTTGGTATAGCTGTCCATAAAACTATAGCAAATGACTATATAAGTATAAGGAAAAATATCAAGATACTGTTGAGAGTGGAAAAAAATTGAATTTTTGACAGATTTTTGTTGTTTTTGAGGTTTGAATGATTGATTTTTGATGGATTTAGAGTGATGTATGATTGTTAATGAAAGTGTTTGAGAGTATTTTGGATGGTGTTGATTATGTTTTGGAAGCTCATGATGATTTCTCTGTTATGTTCTGATAGGTTCTGTTGAGGTTCTGATTGGTTCTGATACCTTTTATATAGCTTCTGTTTTGTTCTGATTTTCTTCTGTATGAAGCATGGATTGATGATTGATGAAGGTTGAAATATTTTGAGAGCTTATTTGAATAGTTTTTTATAGTTTGGAATGGTTTTAGTATGAATTATGAGGATTTGATGTTCTCTGATGACCTTCTGTAATCCTCTGTAAACCTTCTGTAGAGCCTCTGTATCTGTTCTGTATCTGCTATGTTCCTGTTCTGTACTGTTCTATAGATCTTCTATAAGTGTTCTGTAGAGTGTATGTGTGACTTTGGAAAATTTTTCTAACTTTTGAAAAGGATGAATCTAAGTTCAAAAGAGCTAAAACAAATGGAAGAAGCATCCACTGAAGACTGAAGAGAAGACTAGAGTGACAGTGACAGTAGTGAGCTATGAAGAGACACTGTAGTGGCTCTACTGCCTCTTCACATTAGAAATACCTCTTGGGAGGTGTATCCACGACCTAAGAAGGATTATTGAGAGTCACTATTAGAGTATTGTAGTGAGAAGATGATGTACAATTGAGAGAGAGAGAGCCAGAGATAGTCAATTCTATCAAAATAGTGTAACTGTATATGAGAGATTGAGAGAGAAAACTATGAAGACATTAAAGGTGAATACCATGTGATTGATTTCCATTCAAAAATGGTGTATTATTTTATGTTCATTGTTCTATTGAAGGATTCTATGAAGATGTTGAAGATTATGGTTGATTCTATCAAATCCGTGGGAGATATCTACTATGATGCTGTGTGAAGAATTGTTATGTTTTCTTTATTTTGATCATCAAAAGAATGAAATAAAAAGCTTGTTGATGTTACAAGATAGATTTTCTTGCAGTAGAATCCCATTTTCCTTGGTGTTTCTCTTGGGGCCCCAGATACAAAGCTTCCATTGCTAGAGATAGTCCAGCTAGCAAGTGGGATATACAATGCAACTAGCAATGTATATCACCAAGGCTCCAAAACTTGTTACAGACCCAAATATGTCAAGTACATAGATGCAATTTCAAGCAAAAGAGTAGCATGTACATAAGCCAATTGTGTATAAGAGATCTCCAAAAGCAACAGAGATCCACCAATCTGCAAAACTGAACAATGAAGCTCAAGTACATAACCAAGAATGCATCCAAAGCTAACAAACATCATGTCTAATAAGAGGAATTACTAGGTGTACAAACCAAAGCTAAATCAGCCCATACTCATCAATGTCTATAAGGATAATGTATGGCAAAGTCAACTAAGCACATATACATAGACAAGAGACTCCTATTATCTCAAATAAACCAAGCTCTACAATGAAAAATATCAAAATTCTCCCATGGAAGTAAATCCAAAATTTTCAAGAGCAAAGCAAAGCTCAATACATGTGTCTCATAACATCTAGGTGCCCAAAGACATGAATCAATACATCTGAGAGCATATATCTACAATAGGCCTTAAGTGAGAAACCACTGAAGCAAATAGCCATTGCGAATATGTAGCCAACAAAGCCCAAATTGAAAGCTTAGATCTCAAAATAAGCATATATAGACATAATAATCAATGTCGATCATCAAGACATCCATGTAGCATCTCCAAAGCACCTATAGACATTTGATAAATAAGCCTTCCACCTATAAGCTTGTTATCCAAACTTTATCATAGTAGTAAAGCTTTGAATGGCTAAGAAAATGAGCTAAAGTTAGTCCAAAGAGCATCTCCAATGATCCATATATTATCCTAGTTTAATATATGAGTATAAGCATTAGTAGACTACAAACAATGGAGAATATAATGCCCCAAAGCATATGACATCAAGTCTATCCATTGTGGCAAGAAAGAATTGATCTCAACCACACAAAACAATTCTCAAATGGAAGCCTTCAATATCAAAGAGTATGCCAAATAAGTGTCCAATGATTTTATCATGTATACTTGAGCTAGATGACAATTGTCAATCAAGGATAGGTGCTATTGCAACAGCTCGTGTATACACAACTTGGAGAGAAGAAGTCATTATTGTTTCTAGTGTTTTCTGAACATTAGAGACTATCTATGAAAGCACAGGCCAATACACTACTGTTTCAAAAAATGGAAAAGTTTCAAGATCAAGTTTCCCATGCCAATATGCTACAAATAGATTGGGATAAGAAAGTAATGTAGGAAGGAAACTAGTAGAAATAATAGGCACAAGATCTTGTACAAGAGAAGGATCAAGAACAAGAACAAAATGGGAAGGAATCTGTAGGCAAGAGCGTTTCCTAGGAATAATCCTAGCAGGAGGTTCATCTTCCTCATCAAAATTTTCTTGCATTGGAGGAGGGGAAGGAACTCTAGGTGGAGGTTGCACATGAGTATCATTAGAACCAAGAACAATAATGCCACCAAGGAAAGGCTTAAAAGTAGTCATATTTTGGAGAAAGGCTCTATAAGAAACATTACTAAGCTGTCCTTTTTGAACTCATTGAAAATATCACAAATCATGTGGTGGGGTGACTTGCTTAAGTTGATGCGCCAAACACACAAATACACACAATAGAAATCTCACTCAAGAATACAAGAAGCGAGATAGAGGACAAAACATTTTCTTGCTAGTTTCTTCTTCTTCTTTTACACACAATACAATGTACACAACAAGATATAGATAAGATATAATATAAAGGAAAGTGGCCTAGTAAGTCAAGCAGTGCATAATTGACTATACTAGTCAACTAGAGCTATAATTATGCCAAATGTAAATAGGTATAATAACTAAATATAATAAGTCATAAGTTAGTAGCCATGTGAGGATCATAATGACCACCAAAAAGTGATAAGTGTAGATGTGCGGAACCATCTAGCCAGGTGGTCCGTCATCAATATCCACACGTATTGAGCTTGCCATCTCAACACTCCCCCTCAAGCTCAATTATATCTCTGTAGCCCCAAGTAAGCTTTGAATTTTTTGAAGCTTCTCTGCACCTAATGTCTTATGAAAATGTCATTATCTAATCTTGTGTGCTAACATATACCAAGTCAATCTCACTTGTAAGTACCTTCTCTCTCATAAAGTGGTAATGCACCTCAATGTGTTTTGTCTTAGTATGGAAGATTTGGTTCCTATCTAACTGTATGCTGCTCATGTTGTCACTGTGAATGATAATTGGACCATTTCCCTGCACATCCAAATCACCCAACAACATTGCAGCCATACCACCTCACATGCTACCATAGTAGCACCTCTATACTCAGCCTTTGTACTCAATAAAGTAAATACATGCCGCTTTTTGCTACTCCACAAGAAAACATAAATCTATTGCTGGTAGATCTTTTGTTAGACATTCTACTAGCCTAATATGCATCTATGTATCCAACCACCTATGTATCCTTACCTGCCTCATAAAAAGGTCTATAATGGAAGGTGAACTTCACATACCTCAATATGTATCTAACTACATCCAATTGAGGCTTTCTAAATATTTCCATAAACGGATTGACAAGACCAATAGCATAACTCAAGTCTAGCCTTGTGATGACAGTCATGTAAATCAGACTCCCTACTATCCACTTGAACATAGTAGGATCTTTTGTCTCATCTCCAATATTAGCACTCAACTTCACATTTTTCTCCAATGGCACTAAAAGAGGCTTATATTCTATCATACCATACTTGGACAATATATCAAGCCATACTGCCATTGGGATAGCCATATACCATCATCACATTTATTCATCTCAATACTAAGAAAGTACCTCAACTCACCCAAATCCTTCATCTCAAACTTCTTCATCAAAAATTCCTTAACTTTAGCAATCCCATTATCACTGTCACATACAATAATCAAGTTACTCCACATAGATGACTATGGTGACTAAACTTGCATCTTGCTTTCTCACATTAAGTGAGTGATTGAAATTGGAAACATAAAATCCAATGTTAACAAAATACTCTCTGATCTTGTCAAACCATGTTCTAGGTACTTGCTTCAGTCCATAGAGCACATTCTTTAACTTGCACACATATGTGGGATACTCTAAATTCTCATAACCGTTGGTTGCTACATATACAGCTCTTCTTGCAATTCACCATGTAAGAAAATAGTATTAGATCCCAAGTCTTATGGGCTTCTAAAGTAGCCATCTCCTCATCCATTGTTACATCCCAATGAACATGACCAACAATATCCTCAAAGTAAGTGGGCTCGACATACTCAACCACCTTTACCATATAAGCATAATGGTAAGCCGCATTACCTTCAAAACCAAATCTTTAATAGGGTATTTGACCTTGCTAGACCTATATACCACTAGATCACTTAGTGGAGCCTTTACATTACCTTCAAAACCAAATCTTTTAACAAAGTATCTAACCTTGCTAGACCTATATACCACTAGATCACTTAGTGGAGCCTTTACATTACCATGTGCTCTTTGTACACCTAGTGTTCTAATTGAAGAAATACCACGCTCATCGTCCAAACACTCTAAACCATTAGAATCTCCATCAAACCATAAATGACTACTAGATGCATCATTATCATCTGAAGCTTTATTCTTCCATTTATCTTTACTTACGACACTTATAGACACACCTGAAGATGTGGAGCTACTTCTTAGTCTTTCAAACCAAGGTCTAACTATAGATGTAGTATCGAATGATGTTTCTAGTCCACTAAGGCTCTATGATTCTTGCTTTTCTTTTTGTACATAACTATCATCATCATCATCATCATCCAATGCATTACCACTAGATGCATATCAACAGCTCTTTTAATTAAAAATAACATTCTTTCTCACCCTAAACTCACCTGTGAGACAGTGCTACAGCAAGGATACTCTTTCTGCTCTAAATAATATCAAATAAAAATACATTTTTCAGCCTTTGAATCAAGCTTCTTCATATCTCATCTAACACAAGAACATATGCAATTTAAATAAACACTTTCAAGTGTGACATATCGAGCTTTTTAGTTATAAAGCATTCTTTAATGATCATTCCATAAACTACATCTATGGAAGTTTTGTTCATAATATAGATACTTGTCTAAACAACTTTAGACCAAAAGTATTTTGACATATTCTTTTCGGCCATCAATGCCCATGTAACTTTTGTAATATGCATATTTTTTCTTTTTACAACCCCATTTTGTGGTGGGATATACTTACAAGTAAATTGTCTCTTTATCCCATGAGACCTCAAAAAGCCACTAAACTCATTAGAGAGATACTCTCCTCCTCCATATGACCTCAAGCACTTAACTTTCAAGTATATTTTGTTTCAATAGTAGCCTTGAAAGTTTTGAAGTGTTCAAATGCATCACTCTTTTTCTTCATGAAATATATTCATGGCTTTTTTTAATAATAATCAATAAATGTGACTACTACCAAGAGATATGTTTTATGTAGATCCTCAAATATCTATATGCACAACATCAAGTATATTGCTACTCACATCTCTATTATGCGAAAAAGATTATCTTGCATGATTACCAAACCGATATGCTTCACACACTTTATGAAATTATGTAACTCTAAAAATAGGCAATTAACACTTTGGATTGTATTAATTTTAATATTTATACATTTTTATGTCTGATACGTTTATGCCATATTTCAATGTCTGCAACCACTCCTTTTTCTTTAGTATGTATAGCAACATTTCTAGCAAGAGATCCAACATCTAAAGTGAACATGTGACTAAATCTACTTTCTTTTACAACCAAGATGCACTTATCATTAAAATCTTCTATAAAGCAATCTTTTGTATTAAATCAAATATGCAACCCTTGCTCTACCATTTGGCCAATAGTCACTAAATTCTATGTGATGGATGGCACATATAATACATCTGACAGATTCTTTGTCTAACCATCATACAAGGACGAGGATACATATAGCACCATGTATTGTATAATATTCTACAATGAATTACATGTTGGGTATGGTCATCAAGATGAGCATAAAATTTACTTACTTATACATAGAATAAGTATAAGACCGTTGATGAAAACTCATGGCATTACATGGAATCATGGAGAGAGAGGAGATCTAAAACTAACATGAAATTCTATACATAATTATCGCAGATACAAAGGATGATAAGTGCATGTAAGGAATAGTACATGGAAGATGTATGCACAAATCACAAGACAAAAAAAAAAGAGTGTGTGCTCCATGAATCCAAGCACGAGCTACAGATCCTTGCCATTAGAAAGCCTGTCCCAATGTAAAGGAGCATCGAACGGACTCTGCAAAATGAATAACTATACATTAGTCCATCATACATAATGCATTTTTAAAAAATAGTAACTACGGCCAAGAAAGATGATTGACTTACTGGGCCGCCACGTGCATACAGTATATCCATGAGTTCAGTGAGATCATGTCTCTCTGCATATCGAGTCTCCAAGCCGGTGGGATCGCGGTTTGTAATGGAGTGATGCAAAGAAAATATAATACAACTATTAGAAACACGATTGTTAGTACAAGTGATATTGCAAATAAGAAAGCGAGAAGAACAAAAGAAAAACTTACAAAGTCCTCCAAATAAATCATGTGGCCACCACTCCCCAGATAATGCACGACCCCTACCTCCAATCATGCCCTCACTACCTCCTGTTGTTGTCGCCAACGTCCTTGAGAATCTGTAGTCTTCTCCCTGAGTCTCCACCAATCATCTACATCTAGCCACTTTGGCTTTGAGGCACTATTCTTGAGTGCCTTGTAGATGTCCAATCGTTTATGTGACATGTATGCACACATACACTCCATCATCCACCCGGTTGAAAACCTCTCTACTGCGGTAGGTAATGGAAACTCCGCGTGCAAGGATGCCACTATATATTCCTTGCTCCCCTTGATTATATTCTTCCAATGGTCCAAGACGTGCCAAAAAACTTGTTGACACAACTCTCTCATACAAGACATCACCCTCCCCTCACCATTCATGATCACAACACATGTCATGTCATCTATGAGGTATTCATACCCCTCTGGGGTACATCTAATTGTCAGAAGTGGAGCAGCGGTGGAAGCATAAACATGTGCTGAAATAAACTGTTGAAACACAAGACAAAAAGAGAAAAGAAAAGAACACGATACAGATGAGAACTCAGATATATGCACGGGAAATGGAATCCATATATCTAAACACGAGACAGTCGCATACAATAGTGAGTCACTGGCTGCGTGGGCACTGGCACTAGCTCCTCTCTCCACAGAGTCTGTAGATGGTGAAGATGATAATAATGACTGAGGAGGAGCACTAAGTATAAATAGGATGAAAAAGTGGGGAGCAATAATGCTGGTTGGACAGCATTAATGCTGGCCGACTGGTGCATAAAATGCCCCAATGGCATAAAATGCCACACCAGAAAAATACCTAAAATACCTAATAAAAATGCCCAACCCAGATCAAGCTCAGACTCACACATGAGCTGACAAATACTCTGCTAACACCCTCTCTCAGATCATGGGTGATCTGATACAATACAATAGTACAAGGAAAAGGGATCAGAAACTATAGAACCACCAAGTAGAACCATGGATACCCAAGCAGTGGGTGATCAAGCCACCACCAAGGTGCCTCGGAGAAAACCTGACGTCGATGTCGAAAACACCTGAAAATAGAGACAATCATAGCATGTCTCTATGTCCTTCAGCAATGGCTCGTAGTAGCATACAAGACCATCCTGTCAAAAATGCCCCTAAACATAAGTGACCATGGATTCCCTGCCTTTGGCCAGACCGCCAAAGTATCCCCTCATGTGAGCTCTAGACGAAAGCCTCCCGCTCTCTGTCAGATAACCAGCTCATCATGAACTCGGATGTCAATCCCAACTCCAGGATTTGATTCCGCCAGACTGAAGTCGACGATGCGTCAGGGACGTCCCTCTCTGGAACCTATGCACCTGTATAAAAGTATAGATGAGGCGCGGCTGCCCCATCTAAACACCCGCTCACACTCCCTCTCTGGCACAAGAGAGTCGTGAGGAATGACCTCATCACCACCACTAGAAAGTAGCTGAGGAAGGGGCCACCAAGCCCTTCCCGCGATCCGAAGAAGAGAATCCCTTCCGCGCCTTGGACTTCACCTTGGGTGGAGGATTTGAGTCGGAGTCTGATGAAGGAGAGGACTCATCGGTAGAGTCAACATCCTGCTTCGTCTTCTACTCCTTCCTGGAAGCCGCTAATGTCTTGCAGTCCTTCCGCAAATGTCCCTTCTTACCATAATGGTAACACTGGGCCTTCGACTTCTTCTTCCCGTTACCCCTCTCTGAAGCTACATAAGCCTCGCCTCCATAATGTGCCGGAAGCCGCCCCTGTAATCTCAAGGATGTCTCATGATCAAGAAGCATCGAGGTCATATGTGTAAAATTGACAGGAGTCGATGATGTCTGCGCCCACAAAGCATTGGCCACTCCATCAAACTCTGGGGGGAGCTTGTAGAGGACCGTCCTGACGAGATGCGCCTCGGGAAGAGCAAATTGCATGTGCCGAAGCTGGTCCTGTACCTGCATAAGCCAAAGAAGAAAAGACTGAATAGTATCTTTTGGCTCAAACTTCATCTGCTGGAGCTGGCCATAAAGTGTGACTGCCCGCATGGTGGAAGGTGCCTCGTACATCTGGTGCAACTTCTGCCATACTTCAGGAGATGTTCTACAGGAGGTAACTGCCGATAAGACCGCTTTAGAAATACACCGAAGCAACGCCGAATAAGCACGGGCATCGTCCGAGTCCCATGTGAGCACCCCTTCCTCATGGTTGTCCTCATCAAAGTCTTCAGGAAGAGGAAAAGGATGGAGAGGTCGAGCAATAGCTCCACAGACGATGTACCATAACCGCTTCTGCATAAATCGAGCTTTCATGACAGCACTCCACGTGAGATAATCAGGTCCATGTAACTTATCATCAGTGGAAGTGCACGGAGGAGCCATATGGAGAGGATAAGAAGAGAAGTAGAGAAGAGATGGAATGTAGAGAGGAAACACATCCAAAACACGAGCACAGACTTCAAGAAAATGAGAGTTCACATGCAATAGAAACCAAAATCCGAGCAATAGAAGACAAAATCTGCTGCAGAAAGTCAAAAAATCAGTCAGAAACTGCCAGAAACAGCAAAAACGGCTTGAATTAACAGTCACCCAGCCACGAGAGATGCTGAATCAGCAAAACGCAGACTGTAAACTGGAGAAAAACAAGTAGAAAACTATCGCCAGCAGCTGTAGATGAAAAACGCAGGCAGTAGAGGGTGTGTAGCAGTAGGCCATGGCAAAACTGCAAAAAACGCAGGCTGAAAATAGCCCCAAAACAGGTCGCTTGGCTACGACAGCAGTCGTCTGATCAGCAGGGGTACAAAACAGTCCTGAAATCAGCAATAAAACACAGCAGAAACACACATCTTGAAAACTGATACCATGTCAGAAGTGGAGTAGCGGTGGAAGCATAAACATGTGCTGAAATAAACTGTTGAAACACAAGACAAAAAGAGAAAAGAAAAGAACACGATATAGATGAGAACTCAGATGTATGCACGGGAAATGGAATCCATATATCTGAACACGAGACAGTCACATACAATAGTGAGTCATTGGCTATGTGGGCACTGGCACTGGCTCCTCTCTCCACAGAGTCTGCAGATGGTGAAGATGATAATAATGACTGAGGAGGAGCACTGAGTATAAATAGGCTGAAAAAGTGGGGAGCAATAATGTTGGTCGGACAGCATTAATGCTGGCCGACTGGTGCATAAAATGCCCCAATGGCATAAAATGCAACACCAAAAAAATACCTAAAATACCTAATAAAAATGCCCAGCCCAGATCAAGCTCAGACTCACACATGAGCTGACAAATACTCTGCTAACACTAATGTGTTTCCTTTTCCACCTATAACCGCACTCCTATGCATAACCAGGAGACCCCCATACATCTAGTATACCCACGAGGGTAATACCTCTCAGAGTAGCACCCATAGGGATGCCACCTACGGATGGTTGAGCAAAAGCTAGAGTCGTTGAGTAGTAGATGTTCCCACGGGTATGAAAAATCTTGTAGGTAACACGTATCCACCAGAATGATGAGACGGAGACACTATATCAGTGCCTCCATAACACCCACCTGAGCCATCTCCTTTGGAACCCGTACGATAACAAGGAGTAGCACCCCTATCTAGAGCCAACCGCGGGCTCATAATATTTACATCTCCACAGCATCCCCTTGAACCACTCCCTCCATCTAGGCCCAATCTAGAGCGTCGACCTCGTCTACTAGAAACCGAAGCATTAGAGTGTGCCAAAGTAGATCTCACGGATCGAGGCCCGATGGTACCCGAGACATCTCCTGGTCTGCCATATCTCTAAATTGGGCCATTTGATTTAGAGACATGTATGCAAATATCTCCTGTAACTCCTTGTCACTCATCCCTCAACTCATCCTGCTCTCCAAATATCGTCAAAGGTAACTTACACTAATAAAAAATAATGTTAACCTAATCAATATAAAGATTTAAGTAAAGCACGATAATATAACTCTGAAAAAAATGATACTACTTAAAATGTATATTCTAAAGTATCCTTAGAAGAGATTCATCAATGAATTGAGTAGACGGATACAACAAGTATGACCTAGCCTATGGTCCCATGTTAATCTCCTGGCACAACTTCGAGTATATTGAAAGGTCTATAGATAGGTCACCACAGAAGGAAGAGTCCACTTCATTCTCAAAGAAAACCTGGCCTCCTATCTTTCCATCATTGTTACTCGAATTTGCCTCCTCTACATGATCCAAGCCCTCTTTGACCTCCACCCTCCGCAATATCAACCCCTCTAACTACATACTTATTATCTACAATGGGAACATTGCTTTCATCATACACTCTCACGCTCTGAGAAGCTGACGGCACAACATACCACCATCGAGGTTATCGAGGATTTAGATAGAAATGTACATTTTTAAAATCGCATATAAGAGTGATTCAACGTTTGTAACTGTTTTTGTATCGTGAAAAAAGTTTTAAAAATAGTTCATGCACATGTTCACAATGGACCGACAAGAAAAACGTGTCACACAGATCCGTCCATCTTTTCTCAGAATCTATTTTCAAAAATCTAAATGGACCTCGCCGAACGGTTGTCCTAGCTCCTTCCAATACCACTTGGAGCCACTGTACATTGGATATGATCATGGAGAAGCTATGATAATCCATTGAGATAACACTTTTCAAGTTTCCAAAATACTCCATCTTATCTATAACGGTGTTTGGATCTATGGCTCGGTGTCGGCTCTCTTGCTTGAACTTTGCCATGACATCACAATCCATTGTGGAGCACATTTTATCGATTCACTCAATGCAAAAATGTCACCTATGCAACCACACCACACTATAGATTTTGTATTGTACATTGAAACGGTTAGATTAGTTGTCGCATATAAAATCTAGATACAATAGCTTATAAAACATGTGGTCACCTTTGGACTATATCCCCTCGAGAATTTCCACTCCTCAGTTGAGACCTCCACCCCTTCGCAAAAAGCTGCGATCAAAGCTCCATGTAACCATCGTATAGACATAAACCACGGCATCTCCTCCATGCCCTCAGGATATCGAATCGATCGATGGCATGTACTGCATCAAAATTCCAATCATGCTTCTTTTCGATCTTTCCTGGCCTGTTCATACCTAGCGAGCCACGTCTCCATGGATACATGATGCAACATACAAAAATGATTCACTTTCTCCTCCATTGCAGCATCCATCCTTTTTTCTACCCCATTTCCAACCACCACATCCTTGGTCAATCTATCATCATCCTTCAAAGACCATAGCATACTATTGTCTCAATCTATCATTGGTAGCCATTGTGAAATATGCACTAACACCTCCGACACTAGCCAACCTTCATCCATGCTACCTTCTAACCGAGCTCGTTGTCACAAAATTAAGGATTTTCATGAAGCACTCTAAAAAGAACATCCATCTCGTATGGAAGGGTCTTGCAAACTCCACTTCATCTACAAGATGCACTAGGAGGTGTGTTTGTGTCGTGAGCATGCAAGTTGGCATGTACTTTATCTACAAGATGCACCAAGAGGTAGATTTGTATCATGAGCATGCTGGTGGGCATGTACTTCTCAAAGAGACAGACCGTCCCCACCGCTCCTCGCCTTGCAAATTCCATAGAGGATGTCTTGATCTCCTTCTGTGAGATCCATTGCACTAAATTTGATGACATGTAAATTGCCCCGCGTTTTTCTGGAGTGAGGCATCCCATGATCGTGATCTGTAGTACAAACTACCACAAATGAAGAAGCACTAGGAACACCGTCTAGACACTAAATAGCAAAATACACGTGCCACTTACAATTAAGACCAGTACAAACCTGACATATCTTATGCTAATCATGGGATTTTAGCCCTACTAGTTAGTTGTCTTTAGAAAAAGCAGATCTGAGGGAGCACATCATACCCGTTGAATAGACCTAATAATTTACTTTGCAATGCTCTCTTCTTTAGTGGACAAAACCTAAGGAGCGCGAGGTAGTTGCAAAATGCCATCAGTAATCGACTGTGGCCAAAGCACCTCCATCTTGCCTACCTCCTTCAAATTCATTCGGATCCTTGCAGGGTCTCTCTTTCCTATGATGTGGTCCCATAATAAGCTACCCACATTCTTGAAAATATGCATGGGATCCAACAAGCAGTTGATCTATAAGTGGGTCCAGTACAGCAACTCGTAGAAAACCGAGAACCACTGCATTCCATTTGAATGTGACTTCGTGTGGACCATTTTCAACTCGTACTAGCTTTGGGCGCTCATTCATGTTAGAGGTCGTCCAAGAAAACCTTTCCTCAATTCATAATCCCTGACAAGAAAGTGATGTGTCATTGATATACCATCTTCTTCATGGTTCGTGACCTTCGGAAGTCTAAATGTGACCCACACAATGGATATGCATGATAACCTGAGGTAACCAGACCTATCCCAACACCCCTATTTAATCAACACAAACTTGAACGAGCTATATTAGATATCACCAACGAGAACGAAAGCCTACTTACCTGAGCACTTCCCAAATCCTAGAAAGTCATGCATGGTCCACATGAGAATGGCTCGTATATTGGCAGACCATCAACCATTGCACTTGCTCATATGTTCCATAGCGACCCCCTCCTCCCACAAAATCTTAAGCTCATCAACTAATGGACAGAGATAGACATCCATATTTTTGACTTTGTAGCATCCAAGAACGATCAAGCTAAGGATCAACAAGTGTCATTTCTTCATAGAAAGCCATGGCAGGATGTTGTAGTTAACCAGGACTGTATGCTACACACTGTAAGAAGTTGAGTAGAGACCAAATGGATTCACGCTAGCCATAGCAAGACCGAGCTAAAGATTCCTTGGCTCTCGTGCAAAGCCTAAAAAGGTACAGTCAATGTGGCTCCATGTGTGTAAATGTGCTAATATTCGTTGGACTCCATTTATGGATCTATTCTGTGCATGCCACATTGTCGAGCTCGCCATGCCCGATGTACAAAACATGTGACATATACACGGTATAAGTGAAAAGTTTTTAAGAACTTTCTGAGGGATGGTTTACCCTTACAAGTCGTGTCGATACCTATAAGCACCATACTTTGGACATGTCTACATAGTCTCGTAGTCTCCCCGAAACAGCACGCAATCGTTGACACATGCATAGATGTTATACTTCATGCCAAGCTTTTGTAAAATGTGTCATGCATCATTACAAGACTCAGGTATCGTATTTTCAAGTGGTAATATATGATACTTTAGCAACCTGAAAAAAAAATCATAAAACACCTTTAAAAAGTACAAGTGTTTTTTTATAATAGAGTCAAAAATATCAATGCAACGTATGTAAAATGTGCCTAAACAACTCGGTCACACTCACGTCACTCCACCCGCATTTTGCCTGCACACTTAGGAGCGCAAGCAGCGTCTTCAAACGAGATACTCGACACCTATTATATAATGGTATGGATGCTTCCTCTCAGAAAATTAAATGACTCACCATCCATGGGTATCAATGCATTGATTATTACCTCCATCTTAGGCTCCAAGATTGAAGGAAGGTTCAAAAGGCTGACTGTCTTCTCTGGTATCAAGGGTGTAGATTGGGTCGTGCCTTCCAACTAGTGGATTGGCTCAAGCACTCCATCCATTACATGCCCACAAGCTCTTCTAACTGGCCGCAATAAGTGCATTCCTCCTTGGGATGAGGCGTCACCTCCCTATATAAATTTTACGAGCATGTCTAATGTTTTTGTGTATGATATTCAATTAGTTTGCGAATGTAAGGCATGATTGATACACACTTTTCTTACCGTTCACTCAAAGTCTGAGATCACTTGATCAATGATCTCTGATTGGAACTCTCCAAAACGTCGTACTTGTTCTATAGACAAGTGATGTTTTCATCTAATTGCCAAACTTTACCAAACCCTTGGAAATCTCCACAGATGCATTAGATTATGACATTGGGAGAGAGTCAGTGCAAGATGGACACCCCATGGCTTATGAATCCAAGAAGTTCACATATGCAGAAAATAGATAGAGCACACACAAGATGAAGATGCTAACAGTGATTCATTGCCTTAGAAAATGAAAGCATTATGTCCAAGCCAAACACACAGTGGTCTTCTTTGACAACATATCACTCAAACCCTCCCAACCAAAGTTGTCTGTCAAACAAGCCCGATGGCTCAACTTCCTAGTCGAGTTTGACTTGGAGATCAAACACAAGCCAAGCTCCACCAACAAAATGGCAGATGCTCTAAGTCACAAGGCCAATTTGAAAGCCGCCAGTGTGGTCAATAGAAACTTCATTGAGTTAGTGAAAAAGGCTTTGGAACATGACTAAGAAATGCACAAGATTATATAATAAGTGAGAGCCAACTAGATGCCTCATGGCATATATACCCTAGAGGAGGGAGTTTTGTTTGTAAGGCAAGAGATTGTACATTCCCAACATTGTGGAGATGAAGAAGGTCATATTACATGAAGTGCATGATGAAAAATTAGGTGGACATAAGAAACAAAGCAAGATACTTGAAGCACTCCAACAATAGTTTTTTGGGCCGAACATGAAGGAAAAAGTCATAGACTATATCAAGACTTATCCTACTTGCCAACTAATGAAGGCACCATACTCCAAGCCCGTAGGATTACTTCAAACAATGCCAATACCTAGTCGGCCATGGGATGTCATTAACATGGATTTTATTGTGGATCTCCCAAAATCCCATGGTTACACCATCTTTGTAGTGGTGGACTATTTCTCCAAACAAGCCCACTTCATACCTACTAAGTCATCATTGAATGCCAAGGAGATAGCCTACCTTTTCTTCACATATGTGTTCAAGCTACATGGCTTACCCTTAGCCATTGTCTAGAGATGGTAGATTCATGAGTGACATGTAGAAGGAACTCTTTAAGACTCTGGAAACATAGTTGAGATTCTCATCCTCCTTTCACCCTGAGATAGATAGGCAAACAAAGAGAGTGAACCAAGGCACTGAAAACTATCTCAGGAGCTATGCCTGGGTGGACCAAAAAGATTGGACCTTGTACCTTGATGTATTCGAGTTTCACTATAATAGCTCAATCCACTCAATAACAACCGGTTACACACCCTTTGAGTTAGCCTCCACAAGGAAAAAAGTCATCACACCCCTAGCCTTAGCCTCAAAAGCTGAAGATAAGGATGCAAATTAATTCTTAAAGAAATGAAGAGGTTGAAATGAAGCGGCTAAGTAGAGTTTGGAAAAGAGCAAAATCACCATGACCAAGACATTAGAGTTTGAAAAAGAGAAAAATCACCATGACTAAACAAGCCAACAAGAAGCATAAGATGTCCTCTTCACCAAAGGAAACATGGTCCTCATCAACTCCAAGCATGTCTCTCCCACTAAATATGAGCCCCAAATTCAATCAACCGTTACTATGGACCCTATTGCATCACTCAAGTCCTGAATGAAGTGTCATACAAGCTTGACATGCCAAAAAACATTTGTGTCCAATCCCAACAGTTCTTCTGATGCACCTTGAGCCATCACTTGACTTATCATAGGCCTGGTAATGCCTCCACTCCTCAAATGCAATTGTGTCAAATTGTTGTGCATACTTATTTACAAGTTGATGTTTAAGGTATTTTGAATGGTACTTTTTAAAGTTCAAAGATAAGACCTACATTCAACATATACTCCTTTTCATCATAACTTTGAGCCACTTAAAAAATCAAATCAATTTTGGTCTATGAGCTTTGTAATGCTCAAAATGAATTGTTTGATTGACTTTTTGTGAGTAAAAGGAAGCAACTGTGCTATAATAAGTAAGACATAACCTAATGAGCCTTGCAAATGACACCAATCATAAAGTGCAATTAATGGGCATAACCAACATCAACCAAGCAAGCTAGCGAAAAGAATTCACCTCTTCTACCAAGTGAAAAACATGATGAAATGGCCAATGGACAAACGCATCCTCATGAACAATTCATCTCCATGGTGGCTCTAGCGATGACATGTGATGTCATGTAAAGGCATCGGTCGAGAGGCGAAGAAGCTACTTTTCTCACGGTCCTAGTATTAGTGCTAGAGCCATCTGATGCCATAAGAAATGAAGGCATTGGGCAAAGAAGCTACTCGTCTCACGACGAATGAAAGATTGTCTTTGAAAGGGGAAGGTGCCGAATGGTCTAGCATACCCTTTCCTTCTGCTTCGTTTCTGTGAGTGCTAAGAGGATTAAACGGATGGTGCACACTGACTCTACTGGGTCGTCACCAGCAGGCGTTAGGGATGTTGCTGCTAAGGTTATGAATAAACTAGTTATTACTATCTGCAAAATTCGGTGTGACTCGGAGCAAATGCAGCAAGGGTTTTGCAATGTTAAACAAAACGTAAGGTTATGCTGGAAATCTTTGATTACAATTGTTGGAAACAACAGGCTTGAAACCCTAGCAACAGATAAGGACAGTACAGAAGCCCCTTCAACGCTTTCAAGAAGCTCATCGACCATAATACAATCAATGTCTTCCCCGAATCTCCATATACGCTTCATTAGCAACACCAATTGCAGCAATACAAGCAGCACTTGAGCTAAGGAAACATATCACATCACCCAAACCGAATGCTATGGCTTCTTCATGGGCAAGCCCAAAACACCCTAACACATGCCAGAGAGTATATCCATCTTGAAGAAAAGAACTAGTTCAATTCTCTCAGCAAACCAGTAAAACTTAAAACAGTGTTTGATAAACCAATCCTACTATCAACATTACTGATGCATTAACTGCAAAAACCAGACATTGTTTACACTTCTTTACAAGGATGGTGGCGCTGTACTTCACTCAGTATACAGTAAGAGATATATATGCTATGTACACGAGTGCGCGTATGGAGGCACAGGCCTCAGTTGCTGTTGCAGAAATAGGAAGTGAAGAAGAGGTCTAACTCAGGGGAGGAGAAGAAGCCCTGAGGGGGCGGACCAGAGGGTCTGGCTACCGGTTTACTCTTGTGGGGAGGGGGAGGGCATGACCGGCAGGTGGCGGTTTGGGCGGGGGTCCTCCAGCCAGAGCCAAGGTCCTCTTCTTCTTCTTCTGTGCTATCTTCTTGTCGCCCTCCTGCTGCGTCTTCTTCTTCTTTTGGTGCTGCTTCTGCTTCTTGTTTTTCATGAAGGCTATACTGACGACGACGATGATGATGATGATGCTGGTAAGGGCCATAGCCTAGTGCATCTTCCTCCTCGACCTCCTGATCCTCGTCGCTTTCGCTGAGAGGCCATTCTCGATGGCACGTCGGGGAAGCCGCATCGAGCCTTTCCTTGACGAGAGCTCCTTCTCTTCTTCTCCGGGCCATGGCGAAGATTGAATAGCACTCTGCAATAACACACTAGCAGGCAGATGTGCCTCTCTACCTAGCTGTTCGATAGCCTGCTGCTTCTGAGGCGAGCAAGCGCGTCGAGGTTTACGATTTTCTTTCTCTTTTCTTATCTCATAGTACTAATTAATGGTGGTAAAGTTTCCTGTGTTCTTATAGAAAGGAGGAAGGGGGGAGGGGGGAGAGAGAGACTTGGAGAGGAAGTTTCTAGTTTTTTTTATATTGGACAGGTGGGGCGCGGAAGGGATGTAGAGAGGCAAGCAGTGATGGATGATGCTGTTCTTTTGACAAGTGGGATTCTGGCATCCAGCGACGCATCTCTTTTTTGCCGTCAGGCGCGCCTTGACTTGAGCACTTCCACCTCATCAAATCCGTTTTTGTGGCTGCGTTTAAATTCTCGACCTCCTTTTTGGCGCCAAATGCCAGAACCTTCTTTCTCTCGAGTTTGAGAGAGTGTGTGTGCGCGTGTGCACAACTCGAGAGCGTGTGCGTATGCATGTGCGTGTGCACGACTCGAGAGCATGTGCATGTACGTGCATGTGCACATACACATGAGAGACTCTTCTAATTTGCTTGGGAAAAACGGATCATGTTGCACTCAATGCATAGAGAGGCAGTGGGCTTATATCTGAAAAAAATTGCCCTCCAAGTCGCATATTGTGCTTGTAGGGCAAAGAAAAACAGTTAGCATGTCAAACAAGAGGTCTCAATTGCCTTCAAGAAAAAGATTCATGTGATCCAGATCATGCCAACCAATGAGCAGCAGCAACACTATTAAAACCATATTACAACTATATTTTCACATAGTGCTTGTAACGCTTAAGGTGTATTCCACTAACCCTACATACGCTTAACTATTGCAATGCAATGAGGTCTTAGTGGGGGGGAGTGGGGTCTCCTTCCCTGCATTGGAGCTAGGCGTTTCTCATCTCAAATCTTTCAAATAGCCAATAATGTTCGAAGGCCACAAATGCCTAATGCTCTCAAAAAACAATCTAATTGCAACGCGATGAGGTCTTAGTGGGGGGAGTGGGGTCTCCTTCCCCCCATTGTAGCTAGGTGCAACATGGCTCCAAGACAGGTTTCTCACCTCAAATCTTTCAAATAGCCAATAATGTCTGTAGATGAACTAATTGCACTGGGTGGGACTACCAAAGAGGAAGAGATATTGCAAGTCATTCTCCAGGGTGTGAAGAAAGACTATAAGCACATCAATGACTAGCAAGTCTTCAAATTGGTTTGCACCTTCATTTGCTTCAACAATTGGCCTTCATGGACTCCTTGGGAAATGAAATTTGCTCCAAATTTGAATGTTGGCTGGCCCCTCAATTGAATCTTGGGAATTAATTCTCAGCCCTAAAAATTCAAGTCTTAAGGCTTCAATCTCCTAGTATGCTTCCCTAGGCTGCTATCAAACCCTTATTTATAGTAAGGGTTTATAACACAGGAAAATGCAATTTCTCAGCCCCTAGGATTAGAATGTTGAGATCTTTAGAGCAAGGCTAGGAAATGGCTCGCGAATGTGACAGAATACTAAATAGAGAGAAAATTCAGACTCCCATTATGAGAAGATGGTGGAAGAAATCTGTTGATGCCCTATCTAGACACCCATGAAAGTTAACTCCATTGATGGAACACACCAAATATGATGTTTTTCTGGCTAAAACAACCCTTAAACTACTGTCACTTGCTATTGTTATAGTCTCTTTAGGGCATGCTACTAGCTCCGAAGAGTCTCTTACTAGCTGAAAATGGTTCATCAACTATTGTAGCAGCTATGGTAGCATTCTCTGAGCCTCTCTCAGCTTGCAAGGCTAGAATGGCCCTCCCCCCCCGCCCCCCCCCTCTCTCTCTCTCTCTCTCTCTCTCTCTCTCTCTCTCTCTCTCTCTCTAGTCTCAAACACATATTTTCCACTTGCATGGGTAAGTTTTGCCAAGCGACTGCATTCTAATCCCTTTTCCCATTATTATTTGCATTATTAAATTATTTTTTAAAATTAAAATTTTAAAATTATTTTAATAATTATTTCAGTGCCCAAAAAATTAGTCTAACCAACCAACAATTAAATTGGCTAGGTCAATTCATCTCCCAAGTGTTCCTGATTCTTCTTTAGCCCATGAATTGGCATCAAGTAACATTAAATACCAAATCCCTATTGTCACCAATTATGACTAATAAAATGTCTTAGGCCAATTTCTGGCACTAGTTACCACCTCTAGTATCTATGCAATGTTACTTAAGATAACTTTTACCTTTGACATCCACTGATTTTCTCAACTCCTTGGCCTTCTCAATTGCACTTCACATATGCCACACATACTTAAACATTTGATTAAAAATTAATCCAAATGTTAAGTAAAGAAATCAAAATTTCACGTCCTCATGATATACACATCTTAGGTTAATTGGACCAATTCTATCAAAAGTGAATCAAAACTTAGTGCCTGCAACTTCATCTAGTTATGTGTCTTCTTATCTAACTCCAAGAGGTCTTACAATTTGCATGGCTCTTACATAATATTACTAAATCATAATGCAATCATAAGAAATAATCAAAACATATTGTAGTTACACATTGTGGATATCCATGCCTAAATTAAATTAATGTAGCTAAAAGCATTAATCCTTCTGAAATGTTTTGAGCACATTTTTTGCTAGGCTTAATCCTTCTTCTCCATGTGCATTTGACATTCTTGCATCAACACACAGCTAATCGCAATATTTGACACAATGTGGAACTTCATGTTCCAATTGGAATAGATCATTATTGGGGTGACATCAATTGGAGCCACCGAAAAACAAGGTCGCACTTTGCACATGGGCCACCTGGTTAAGTGGGATTGGAACACAAACTAGCAATTGAAGGTAGTTAAATGCTAGTTGTTATAAAACATATGTATGAATTGGATGGTGGTAGCCTTTGGGCATGCCAACTTTTGAAAAAAAAAATTTGAGAACGAGGTGTTCAACACTTCAACTCACTTAGTTCAAAGTAGTCCATCCTTGGTTATGCAACCTTTATTGTGCCACCTCTTATTTCCTTAGTGGTTTCACACATAGTGACAGCGTATACATATGTTATACTTTCGTATTAGTCTTTTATCATGTAGTAAACTTAGTTCTTTTGTGTGGAAAAAGAAAGAAGAAGAAGAATAAGATTTCAGCCCTATCTCTCTATGTTCTCAAGTCTCCATTGCTTTTGATGTATGTGTGCTCTTGAGTGCTTTACCTCTCTTTGTGTTCTCAAGTCTCCATCGCTTTTGATGTATGTGTACTCTTGAGTGCTTCGCCTCTCTTCCCTCTTATTTGTTTTCATGGTATCAAAGTCGTCGCACAACTACATGGAGCTCAATTGAAGGCTAAGGTGAAGGCATTGGAGCACGAAAACAAGCAAGCAAGCAATAGGTAAGAAGCTCTTCCACCTTGCTCAATTTGCCTTAGGTTGTAACCGCAGGTGGCTCCTGAGGCTAGTTGGCTTGTAATATTTGATTGTAGTAAAACTTGATGAGCAAGAAGAGCATTTTATGTACTACAAAACAACCCTTTAGGACTTTCTTGCTATGATATTTGGCATTGAAGGTCATTTCGGCCTCTGTTCGGGACCTTCAAGTGGTCCCAACATCAGTTTGGGTATACTGCGATTTCGACTGTGTTTGCCGTTTACAAGTACACAGGTTATGGATTTCAAATTTGTAAGGTTTTAGGTGTTTGATGGGTTGCAGACACAAAAGACGTTTGCATGTTGATTGTAGATTGCAGCTATTATTGTGTAGTCAATGAAAAAGGATGTGTTTAGTTGTGGTGCACCTAGTATCACCTTACTTGCAGATTGCAAGTTTTTACAAGGTCTTCTATTTTGTCAAAATATCTGACAACTTTAATGAGATTGTCAGCGAGAAGCTTGATAAGAACAATTATCTTGCATGGAAGTTCAGGATGACAAATTGCTTGAAAAATAAAGGTATTTGGAATTATATTGAATGAGACATGGAAATAGCACCTGAAGTTTCTACATAAAATGCTACTATATAATAGTTAAAGGCTAAGAAAGATTGGGAGTAGACACAGAGTAAAGTCACGTATTGGCTATCTATCAATGTCATAGATAGCATGATGGGCAAACCCTCGCTATTGCATGGAAGAATTTGGCAAGGTTGTTCAAAGTAAATATGAAGGCCAAAAAGGTGCAACTCAAGTCAGAGATGAACCAAGTGAAAAGAGAGAACCTGTCCATTAATTATTATGCCTTGAAGATCAAGAGTATTATGGAAGCTATTGGATCTATCAACGTAGTAGTTGATGTGATGATGATGTTGTGCATGCTTGCTTAGATGGACTTGGAGATGAATACAAGAGTTTCAGATCATCTATGAATATGAGGTATGATATCCCTAGTTTTGCAAACTTGAATTCTATGTTGATCCTTGAGGAGAGTAACCTTGGCTTGGATTCCTCTTCTTCTCAAAGCAAAAGTAAGTCTGAACAAGTTTTTTACTCTACTTGTAGAGGGATAGGTTGTGGCAAAGGCCAAGATGGTAATCGTGGTCAAGGTTACAATGCACAACAAAATAGAGGGGGACAATCCCAAGGAAGGGGAAGCCAAAGAGGACAAGTTGTAGATTCTAATAGGCTACAAAATTCTAGTGATAACAGAGAATGCTGGTACTACAGTCATAATCTAAAAATTGCTTCAAAAAGAAGGTTAAAATTAGAAATGGAAAAAGACAGCAACTTAACTATGCATCCAGTAGTTACAAAATCAATGATGACAAAAGTGAATAGTTGTTTGTTATGCAACACGTTATGAATACAATGATTGTTGATGGTTCATCAAAGAATGATATATGGTATGTAGATTCAGGTGCCTCTAACCACATGACTTCTCATGGAGAGTGATTTAGAGAGATGTGTAGTCCAGAGTCTCTAGGCTATGTGAAGACAGGGAATGATATAGCTCATCCCATTACTCATGTTGGAAATGTTTCTTTGAGTATTTAGGATGACAAAACTAAGTATTATAAACAGGACATCCATTGTTGTTGTACATGGTATGACACACAAAGAGAAGTTTACAGGTAGAAAGAAAAATTTGTCCCATCTGAAAGTATTTGGATGTACTACTTATGTACATATTCCTAATAAGTGGCATAGTAAATTGAATCCCAAAGCAGAAAAATATGTATTTGTTGGATATTCTCTTGAGCAAAAGGGATATAGATGTTATAACCCTATTACACGTGAGTTGGGAGTCAATAAGGATGTTTTTTTTAATGAAATGAGTAGCTAGTACATTAATGTGGAAAATGCAATTGGGGTTGATGAGCATGAGACTATGGTTGTGGAGAAAACAAGTCAGCAGTTCACAGACATTGAGTGGACCACAAGAGTCTCCTAATCGTGGTTCTATTAATAGATCTTGGAGTGACAAATTGAGGTCATAGGATACTCCACCAGGTACATCACAAATGTTAAGAAAAGGTAAGGAGAACGTTGGGGACTCACCAATTGTGACAGATGTATCATCAGGTTTCTCTCATATTAATGTTGATTTAGATGGCTCTGAGCACAGCTTGGATGAGGAGTTTGGGATTCTATCTACTAAAACACTTGGTGCACGAAAGGCACAAGAGGATGCTAAAGGAGCTAGTAGTGATCCAAGTCTACATAGGTCAGGTAGAGTGAGAAAGCCAACACATCGATTAATATATGATAGCTATGTAGCTCATCACTATGTATGCATGGCTAAGGTTGTGTAGGATGTGGAACCCACTTATTTTGAAGATGCAATGGGTAATGAGTATTAGATCATGCTATGGATGAAGAAATGGCTACACTTATGGATAATGACACATGGGAGTTAGTAACTTTACCTAAAGGCAAGAGAGCTATTAGTTGCAAATGGATTTACAAGGTCAAGATGGATTTATTGAGTGGCATTGTAAGGCATAATTGGTTGCCAAAGGGTATGCATAGACTCATGGTATTGATTATGAGGATACTTTTACTCCAGTGGCTAAAATGGCCATTATAAGGACTGTCATAGCAGTGGCTATATAAAAAGGTTGGATCATGTATCAAATGGATGTTAAAAATGCATTCTTGTAGAGGGAGCTGCAAGACAAGGTTTATGTGGAGCAATCACCTGATTATGTGAATGAGAATCATCCAAATTATGTATGCAGGCTTTATAAGGCCTTGTATGGGCCAAAGCAACCACCTAGGGCATGACATGATAGGACTACAAAATACATTGTCAGCATTGGATTTCACAGAGCACAGGGAGGGTGATCACTCACTCTATGTATGTGAGAGTGATGAAGGTATTGTGGTCATTACTATATATGTGGATAATTTGATCATTGTGTGTGATACTGAGACAAATATTGATAATGTGAAGGGTCTTCTCAAGGCTGAATTTGAGATGAAGGATTTGGGAGAGCTACACTATTTTCTTGGCATAGAGATAATCAAGACTCCAGAGGTTATATGATTGTCATAGAGACGATATGCATTGGATATGTTGAAGAAGTATAGTGTGGCCAATTGCAAGCCTATATATATACACCTTTGGATGTTAATGTTAAGCTTAGTGCACATGAGAGTGACTCGATTGAGGATGTCGGTATGTATCAAAAGATTGTGGGTAGCCTTATCTATTTAATGATCACTAGGCCAGACCTAAATTACATAGTTGGTTTGGAGAGTCGATTTATGTAGCTTCCACGGAAGCCACATTTGGATGTAGTGCAACACACATTGCGCTATATCAAGTCCACATTGGACTATGCCTTATTCTATGGTGTAGGTGTACCATTGAATTTGTATGGTTACAAAGATGTAGATTGGGTTGGTAGTATTTTAGATAGAAGATCTACTAGTGGTTTTATATTTTCCTTTGGGAGTGCTATTGTTACTTGGAGCATCAAGAAATAGCCAACACTTGCCTTGTCTAGTATAGAGGCAGAGTACAGAGGTGCTACAAATGCAGCATATGAGGTCGCTTGGTTACGCAAGCTACTTGGTGATTTGGGGATGCAGTTGGATAAGAAGATTATCATCTACTATGATAACCTTAGCAGCATTCAATTGGTTAGAAACCCAATGTATCATGTGTGGACCAAACACATAGAGATCCATTACTATTTCATTCGAGAGCAGATTCTAACAGGCGATCTTGACTTGGTTTATGTCAAAGCACAGAGGATCAAGCTGTTAATATATTTGCCAAGGCCTTGGGAGTTGAGAAGCTTCAACACTTCAGGACTATACTTGGAGTCCATGAGCTTATGCTAAGCTCGACGGGGAGTGTTGAGATGTCAAGCTCTACATGAGTTGGCATGCACACTATTATTCATTAGCATGTTAGGTGACTAACACAAGGATACACCAATGATTCTATAGCTAGACTACACCCACGTAGTCCATCCTTGTTTATGGCACATTCATTGTGCCACCTCTTCTTTCCTTAGTAGGTTCACACCTAGTGACCATGTATATATATGTTGTACTTTCATACTAGTCTTTTATCATGCTATGTAGACTTAGTTCTTTTGTGTGGAAGAAGAATATTTCAACCCTATCTCTCTATGTTCTCGAGTTTCCATTACTTTTGATGTGTGTGTGCTTTTGTGTGCTTCACCTCTCTTCCTTCTTGTCTATTTTCGTATAGTCCCTCCTATAATGCATTGAGACTAGCTTAATATATATATTAGCGAATTTGGTAGACTATTATTCTACTTGAAAAATTGCATATTAGTAAATATTGATTCATTCATAGATGGAGTAAGATCTCGGCGATCCCAATTGTCCAGATGGGGATCTTGAGTAGGGAAACAATTTCATAAAAGGCACAAAATTGATCAAATGGTTGGACTTTTTCAGATCTACCCTCCAAGTTAGGTATGTCATGGAGTCCTTGGAATACAAGGTAAGTATGTATAGCTGAGATTGGAGAGCCTATAATTCAGTATAAAATGAGAATCTTCTTAATCCCAACAGTGAGAGTGTGGAGAGTGAACTTATAACATTTTCTCTTTTTACATAAGCAAAAGGTAATAGATAGATCTAAAGTTATTGGCCCTAGAATTTTGCACTATTCTAAGAAGCTTAGTAGTTGAAAAAAAATAAGGGATGAATGTGGAAAGATGCGGGATCTAGAGCATGGAAGTGGCTATGGTGGATCGAAGATGAAGATTAAGCTCATGATGACATAGACAAAGACTTGACCTGTTACATAAGTGAATTAGGTTCAAGATTGAGACTTGGACTCATAAACACAATCTTGTGTATAAGACTGACAATGACCAAGACACTAATTGAAATGTGAAAGCATCCTATTATTTCATTCATCATGTCTAAAAGTGACATCCAAGTACAATGTTATATAGAGATGGGTAGGTGGCAACAGTGTTCCTCTCTATGCATATGGGATTCCTATAGCCTACATGTCTCAAGCCTAAACTGCCTCATACAAAGAGGCTACATTAGATGTGATTGCAAATATCTCAACACCCCTCCTCAATCACAACCAGAAGTACAAAGTGTGTAGAGGCTTTAGTGAAAGCAACACATGCAAAGCATGGGCACACCATAAACATGGAAAAACACCAAAGGCTATTACAAAAAAGGCTAAGTGTGGATACCACAAACATGGTGGTCATCCAGAGGCTGTAACAGGGGTCTCACAAAGTGTACAGAGGCTATAGTACAAGGCTACATGAGGAGTTTACAAGCTTATGTCAGAAGCATTAGGGATAGGCATTACAAGGCTAAAAAAGTCTAGTAAAAATTGGGTCAAGGACTGGCAGACCCTTGCAGTTTTCAGCATTTCTTTTGATATAGTTCTTCAATTCATTGGACGTCTTCTTGTCGACATAGTCCTGTTATTTTTGATCTTGTACTTGTTCTTCACTTTGCTTGCAGCTTTAGTGTCCACTGCTTTGATCTTTTGGTCCTCTTCTTCTAGGTTCTCCTAGTTCTCTTCTTTATTGACTTTGCTGTTGACTTTGCTTGCAACAGTTGCATCAGTCTTTCTGTCCATGTCCCCCTCGAGAAAAGGTATCATCTTTGAGGCAGCAGAAGTGACTTCAAAATCTTGTACTTTCTTCAAGGTGGGAGGCATTTCTTCAAATAGTGATAGCACTTGAATGCTCACAACTCCATCGTTCCCTGTAAGGTAAGACAAGCACATCTTCTATGTGCTTGAAATGAGCAACAAGAGTAATGATACTCTTTGAACATGATATCCATTTAAAATTCTTCATGCTTGGTACTCTCATTAGTGAGGATCAGCTTAAAAAGGCTAAGAGCAACCAATCATGAGAGTTGATCTTGAGTGTGTCAAAGGACACAAGACAGTAGTGTGAAGGCACACTTTGTATGTAGTATCAAGAGATACTATGATGATTGTTGCTTGCACTCTTGTTGAACTTGAGTGCTTTTATCCTTCCAACTCCAAATATTCTTTTGAAGTTGAGCTTGCTAAACCTTTAGATTTGAATGGTTAGAGGCTTGAGTGTTGCAGCATATATTTGAATGGCAAAGATTGAGCTAAGTGAATGTAGTGAAAAATGAGGTTAAGACTATAGCAATGAAGAACTTGTGTTGATGTCATCTCTAAATCTTCCAAAGTCTTCACAAATTTCCCTCCTTGATGAGCAATCCTTGTTGGAATCTTCAAATTAGAGTGGCAGTAACTTCAGTGTACCAAGAGGAGTGAGAAAATGAAGAAAATTGAAGCTTGAGTTCCACTGGCTATGGAGTCTACAGTTAGGGTTTCTGGGCAGCCCTAGTTTTTTATTATGTGTGATCTGGATACTTGATCATTTTTAAAACTTTTTATATGGGAATGAAGCTTGTCTCATGGGCTTCCAAAGCCCTATGGTCACGGACCATATCGCGCTACGCACAGGGAGCTAGGATGTATGAACTATAGGCGGCACAAAACAGAATCGCCAACTAGAATTCACGCAATGCCAGGCTCTGCGATGAGTAATGTCGACATGGGGAAGATATATCTAGAAGAAAGCTTCAAGAGTTATGGCCTAGATGAGGAGATCAAGAAGCTCCAATAGAGGTATGTGTTGTTTGGCTATGGCAGACTCAAGATCAAAGTGAGGATGAAGTTGGAAATGGAGTTATACACCGATCATCCTGAGTTGTCCAGAGATGAAGAGGAGCTAAAAGAGTAGAGAGGAGACCTGAGACATGCTAAGCCATGCTTAGCTGTGCTTTGATACCATGTGGAAAGATGTGGGATCTAGAGCATGGCAATGGCTATGGTGGATCGAAGATGAAGATTAAGCTCATGATGACATAGACAAAGACTTGACCTATTACACAAGTGAATTAGGTTCCAAGATTGAGACTTGGACTCATAAATACGTTTTCTGTATAAGACTGACAATGACCAAGACACTAACTAAAATGTGAAAGCATCATGTTATTGCATTCATCATGTCTAAAAGTGACATCCAAGTACAATGTTATATAGAGATGGGTAGGTGCCAATCTTCGTCTCTATGCATATGGGATTCTTGCAGCTTGCATGACTTCAGCCTAAAGAGGCTACATTAGGTGTGATTGCAAATATCTCAACAATGAAAAGTAGTAGTAGTTGTGACCAATCATATCCACGTGTAAAGTAGGATATATAAAGTTGAATATCTTTATTGAGATGCCTCCTATCATGCCATTATTGTCTCATGTCAATTATGCTTCCATTTAAAGCCATTGTGTGCTAGTTAATAGTGTTGTTTATAGTAACCTATATACTAATAAGCATTGTATTCTTATAAGCAGTTGTATGCCAGTTAACATAGTTTTTTGTATGCTAACTTGTATGAAAATTAGTAGATGTATGCTAATTAATATTTGTAATTAATTAGCAATTTCAAGTGCTAATTAGCAACTATCTGAATGCTAGTTAGCAGTTTTCTATATGCTAATTATCAGACGTCTATGTGCTAATTAGCATCTAAAATTTATCACCTCCCTCAAATATAGAAGTGTACTTACATACTCCAAGCTTGTTCCTAAAAATGTTGAACTTATCTTGTCCAAGTGGCTTTGTGAAGGTATCTATAATTTGATCATGTGTAGAGCAATGGATCAAATCGATCTCTTGATTCAAGACTTTCTCTCTCAAGTGATGTGGTAATGTATCTCAATATCTCAATTGAAGTGGTAAGGTAGATACTTGAGAGATTATCACAAAAGAATTAAGATGGTCCTTCCACTAGTACACCAATATCTACAAGCATTCTTCTCAACCATACAATCTCCCAAGTGACATTAGTTACTCCTCTATATTCAACTTCAGTAGATGATAATGCAATTGTGTGCTGCTTCTTACTAGACCAACTAATTATACCACTTTCTAATGAGAAACAATATCCTAAAATAGACCTTCTATTCTCAATATTCCCAGCCCAATCAACATTTGTGTATCCAAATAACTTAAAGGCTAAGTAGACTCATAAAGTAACCTAAAGTCTAAAGTACCTTTGACATATCTAAGAATCCTCTTGGTTGCAATCCAATGACTTTGGAGGGGTTCATGCATAATGTTGGGGGTAAAGGCGCCTTTGCCTAGCCGCCCGTGTATTACTACACTAATAGTACCCGCCATTACACACAGCAGGTGGCGGGTGCCCATCACAGCACTTATTCTTTATTCTTTTAGTGACAGTTTGAATAAAGGAAGGCCCGACCACACATTGTGGTTGTTGGAGTTCCCACTTTGAGTTTCACTCTCTCTCTCTTGCTCTTGCTCTCCATCAGCCATAACTCTCACCACCAAGATTCTTCCTCTTGGGTTCCACTTCCCTTTCAACTGGTATCAGAGTTGAGGCATTGGAGCTTGCCCGGCATTCTCTTTAGCCCGGATTTGAAGAGCTTAACCCGATCTTCAATGGCAGCCATGGCACCTTCATTTGCAAGTATGTTTTGATCTCCTGCCTCCTCCCTGAGCTTCCGGACCTTCATTGGCATCTTCCATGACTGCATCGGAGCCCCCTCGACATTGCCAAGTGCTCCCGAGCACTGTTGAAGACCCCCCAACCCCCAGGAACATCCAGCGCAAAATGCAGTGCATTTTTAAGGGGTTGGGCTGACTTGCTCCTGGCATTTCTTGACTCTTTTCCAACTTCCCGGCACTCTTGGCAACCTTCCCGATCATGGTTGGACTCCCCGGCATTAGTGCTTGGCTCTCGATGATCAATTTGAGTGCTTCCCCCTTCAACCATTGATGTATACACAGTCCCAAGTTTGTCAAAACAAGGCAGCACTTGACATTTATTGTTTGATGCTTCCCGTTTGATGCTTATTGATGCCCAGTGATGCTCGAATGTTATGGGATGCTATGTCTATGCTTTGGGACTGATTCGGAGTAGATTTGGGTACCATTTGAGCTTCATTTAATAGTAAATATGCTGCTATAATACAATGGGCTGAAGCTCATTTACTTGGTGTATGCAATGGTTCTTGGATATGGGGTGCTTACTGGAGGTTTGCATGACCATACTGATGTATTTGGAGATTTTCAAATGCTTCTTTTTTATTTTGAAATGCTTTTGAGCTTGGATTAGGCTCCAACTTGGTCGTCATTCACTGGCATTTGACTTCAGTTTTGGCATGCTTTGGACCGGTTTGTGCCTATTGTCACTGCTTGACATTTAGGCTTCTCGCATTTACGCTTTGGTCAAACATGGATGCCACTTGGTTTGCCCATGCTTGACAGTTACTTGGAGCTTCATCTTCAGATGTATTTGAGCATTTTGGATCCACTGGGCATTACATTTGGCTATCAATTACATGCTCTTTGAATGCTTTCAGGCTTATGCTTTATCGGTCTGAGATAGCTTGGGATTTATACTCCAGATGTACCCTACTGGGATTTGGCATGTCTGATACGATGTATTTGATGTATTAGAACATTGCTTGCTCTCTTTGCATCTAAGTTTACTTCCAGTGGGAGCCTCTTGGTATATTCGGATGTACACACAGTCTTATTTACACTTGAGCTTGAGCTTGTGGGACATTTACATGCATTTGCTCTCTTGAGAGCTTTATGTCTGCAGTTAGTCTGTAGTGGGCTGATTTGATATGCCTATTGGGACATGCACCTATCTTTGTCACAGGTTGTCAGTTTTGTATGCATCTTGGATGGTTATGCATTGAGATTCTTGCTCTATCAGTGGAAAACCCTTCAGAGAGGAAGGTTCTATTAGGACCTACCT
Source organism: Lygodium microphyllum (assembly GCF_053477565.2). Taxonomy (NCBI): domain Eukaryota; kingdom Viridiplantae; phylum Streptophyta; class Polypodiopsida; order Schizaeales; family Lygodiaceae; genus Lygodium; species Lygodium microphyllum. Next base: position 9,953,519 of record NC_141160.1, read on the forward strand.
TTGATTCTAGGGAAATGGTAGCAAATAAGGATGTGCTTGTGCTTCTTCTCTTACCTCGAGACCCATTACAACGAGGATATGGATGATGATGTTTGGATGGAATTTGATGAGCTATGCAAGTCTACCATTATCTTGTCGTTCTCAGAAGAGGTCCATCATAATGTTATTGAAGATGAAAATTAGAGTGCATGGGATTTATGGGAGAAGATTCAGGAGATTTATGCGCAGTAGAGTCCTATGTCACACATGTATTGGCTGAAGCAATTAATGGACCTTTGCATGAAGGAGGGGACATCCCTATCATCTCATTTCAGTCAGTTTCATGATATCATGAAGAGTCTGTTATCACAAGGTATTGAGTTCAAAGACAACTTACACCCATTGTTTTTGCTTGGCACCTTGCCTGAATCATGGGATGTCTTTCGTACTGCCATATGCACGAACAAGCTTGATGGGCTGAAAATCAAAGATGTTGAGAGTGCTTTATTGACTAAGGAAATCAACATGAGAAACAATGATGATTCCCGCTCTTCACATGCATTGACTGTTAGAGGTGGCAGACATGGCATGCATGATAATGAACATAAGGGTAGGGACTCTCAGAAGTCCAAGTCCAAGTCACCTGGTTGCAGTAAGTCCCGTGGACGGAAGTCTGATCTTACCTGTCATTATTGTGGAAAAGTAGGACATATTAGGCTGCAGTGCCATAAACTGCAATGCATGTCATTAACAGGTCGCCTAGTAGTAGCATTGACTTTCAGTTGCAGAGGAGGTATGGGCAGGCAAGCCCCCCTCTTATGATCATTTGCGTGTCTTTGGATGTGAGGCATTCTGCCATGTGCCCAAGGACAATGCCCAAGGACAAACACAATAAGTTGGATCCTAAAAGTGTCAAATGCATTTTCATTGGCTATGGAGATGCAGGCGAGATGGGTTACCATCTATGGGATCTGCAGGTGCGGAAAGTGATTCGTAGCCATGATGTCATCTTTCATGAGGACAAAATGCATATGCAGCCTGAGAAAGTGGTTGAGGTACACAGAGTTATCTTTTAGGAGGAGCCACCTACTCCCGTTCAGCCCAGCTAGATAGTGTGCAGCATCACTTGATGCTCATGGCCAAGATGTCAGACATACTGATATTGGACAGGATGTCGATCAGGCAACAGAGCCTAGATTGAGGCGTTCTACTAGAGATAGACTACCTCTTGACCATTTTATGCCCTCTATGGATTATGTACTGGTTACAGATGCAGGAGAGCCTCTCACTTATGATTAGGGGCTATGTAGTCTGAGCTTGACTTATTGCATAAGAATCAGACTTGGGATTTGGTTTCCTTGCCTCAGGGTAAGAAGGCTTTGCCATGCAAGTGGGTGTACAAGTTGAAAAGTACCCATGGACACCCCAAGCCAGCATACAAGGCTCGATTGGTTGCTAAGGGTTTTAAGTAGGAGCATGGTGTTGACTTGGGTAGTGCCATGGTAGCCACCCGTCCAGATATTGCTTTTGCAGTTGGGGTTGTGGTACGTTATATGGCTACACTTGGCAAGAAACATTGGGATGCCGTGAAGGGTATCATGAGGTACCTAAAGGGCACAACAGATATGTGCCTTTGCTATGGCAGCCAGGATATAGGAGTCATGGGGTACACTGACTCTGATTATGCAGGACATGCACATAGTAGGAAGTCCACTTCTGGCTATGTGTTCACTTATGCAGGAGGGGCTATCTCTTGGATGTCCAAGGCGTAGAAGTGTACGTCTCTTTCTACTACAGAGGCCGAGTATATTGTAGCCCACAGAGGCTTGCAAGGAGGCTATCTGGTTAGGCCATTTGATTACAGACCTTGGTATGACAGATGCTATGCCTACACTGCATTCAGATTCTATGAGTGCCATTCAGTTGGCCGGTCTTCCATGCAAAGATGAAACATATTGAGGTGAGGTATCACTTCATTCGCGAGGTCTTTGAGGACAGGTTTGTTGACCTTGTCAAGATTTTGACTGAGCAGAATCCTGCAGAATTGCTCACAAAGAGCCTCACTACCGAGGGCTTTGCCTTCCTCACGAGATTGATGGGCATTGGATGAGATGACATCTTTTTCCTCATCCTATTGTACATGTGTACATGTTGTACTGTCTTTTCTTTTTTCTCTCTCACTAGGGCAGATTCGCCTTTAAGTGGGAGGTTGTTGGGGGTAAAGGCGCCTCTGCCTAGCCGCCCATGTATTACTACATTGACAGTTGCCGCCACTGCACACTGTAGGTGGTAGGTGCCCGTCACAGCCACTTATTCTTTATTCTTTTAGTGACAGTTTGAATAAAGGAAGGCCCAGCCAACACATTATGGTTGTTGGAGTTCCCACTTTGAGTTTCACTCTCTCTCTTGCTCTTGCTCTCCATCCGCCATAGCTCTCACCACCAAGCTTCTTCTTCCTGGGTTCCACTTGCCTTTCACATAAACTAACTGAAAACACTTACATCACAAGCAAGATCGAGTCTTTTATGGTTAGATAGATGAGGCAATCAACTTATTGCCAATACATATTGGCATTGGCAAGTTTATATCCATCATCTTTAATAAGTTTGAGATCGAATTCCATTGAAGTAGAAGCTAGTTTGCATGACTGTATATTAAATCTATTTAAGGTATCATTGGCATACTTATACTTTTAAAAAATTTGACTCACATTCCTTATTAATACTTCAAGCCCAAGTAAGTGTTTCAACTCACCAAGATCTTTCATATCATATTCATTTTCCAATTAATGTTTGATAGCATTTGTGCTTGCAAGGCTACTATCAGTGAGTATGAGATCATCAACGTAGAGAATGATCAATGTAGTATCCATACCTTCCTTCTTTATGTAGAGATTAGGATCAACATTGCTATTCCAAAATCTGTGAGATTGCAAGAAAGAGTTGATCTTGGTGTACCACGATCTAGGGGCTTGCTTCAGCCCATATAGAGACTTCCTTAGTTTGCATACCATGTATCCATGGTTGACATCTACATATCCTAGTTGTTGTTGCATGTGAACTTCTTCTTGCAAGTCTCCATTGAACAAAGCTTTTCTTATGTCCATTTGGTGTATGGGCCATCCATAATGAGTAGCAAGAGCAATCACAAGTCTAAGACTTGTTATTTTTGCAATTAGAGAAAATGTTTCATCATAATATTCTCCATATGTTTGAGCAAATCCTTTAGCACATAATTTTGCTTTGTATCTATTGATTGTACCATCAACATTCAAGTTGACTTTGTACTCTCATTGACATCCAATGGCCTTCTTGCCCCCTCTGGTAGGTCAGTAAGTTTCCATGTGTTGTTGTCCATAAGAGCTTTGTACTCTTTATCCATGGATGGATTCCTTTCTTTCTTTATGCATACTTCATTGTATGAATGAGGCTCAATGATGGAAGAGACTTTTGACATGAATGCTACATGTGTAGGAGAAAGATTGGCATTGTAGGTAAGCCACTTCGGGGGATGAATAACTCTCGTAGACCTTCTAAGAGTTGGTTGTGCTGAATTTGCAACTGCATTCTTTGATTCTTCTTCTAAAAACACATTGACATTAGTATGAGGTAAAGTAGAGGTTGCATTTTTTGAAATATGGCTGCCATATAACTCATCTTTATGATATGAAGTTGTTGGGGCTGAATACCAGTTGTTATCTTCATCAAAAGCAACATCTCTTGAGATAAAAAGGTTCTTAGAATTAGGATCATACAGTCTATTCCCTTTAGAGTGAATAGAATAACCAGTAAAACATACATCTTTGAGACTTAGAATCAAGTTTTCTTCTCAATTCATCAACAATATGCATATATACAACACAATCAAATACTTTAAGATGAGATACATGGGGTTTACTACCTATGTATGCCTCTTCTGGAGTGAGATTGGTAATTGCTTATGTGGGAATCCTATTCATGAGATATACTTAAGTATTCATAGCTTCACCCCGATAAGCATTTCAAAGATTAACATCATTTAACATTGACCTAGCATGCTCAACAATAACTCTATTCTTTCACTTTGCAACCCCATTTTGGTTAGTTATATAGTTGCAAATATATTAACTTCTTATGCCATTTTTTCGACAAAATTATTTGCATTCATTTGAGATGAACTTCCCCCCTCCATTTGATCTTAAAACCTTGGTATATGCATTGCATTCCTTCTCCAGCATTGCTTTAAACTATTAAAACTTAGAAAATGCTTTAGATTTTTTCTTGATGGGATGAATCCATACCTTGTGAGAAGTCATCAACAAAACTAATGAAATACTTACAGCCTCCTAAAGATGTTGTTTGAGCTGGCCCCCATATGTGCATATGGATGATGTAATGTTCTGCCTGCTTCCGCATACGACCCCCCCCTTTAACTTTAATAAAATTAATCAAATTTTTTTAATGGCCCCATGTCAACATCACTAGCTGGCGGAGGGAGGGGGAGCTGTGCAGAAGCTAGCAGGCAACATGGCAACAAATGCGAGGAGGAAGTGAAGGTGATGATGTCGACAGAGGTGGGCTACATGGTGGCAGTTCCACCCTGGCCGCCCACATGGAGGGAAGGGCCCCCATCATGCCCCCATATTACCCCTTGGCCCCCCCCCACGGGTTGGAACAGAAGGGCCTAGGCATTGGGCAGCACGTTGAGGGAGAGAGAGGAAGAAGAGAGAGGAGAAGAAGAGAAGAAGAAGAAGAGAAGAAGAGAGAAAGAGAGAGAGGAGAAGGAGAAGAGAAGAAGAAAAAGAAGAGAGGGAGAGGGAGGGTAAGAAGAAGAAGAAGAAGAAGAAGAAGAAGAAGAAGAAGAAGAAGAAGAAGAAGAAGAAGAGGGAAGAAGAGAGAGGAGAAGAAGAGTAAGAGAGAGGGAGAGAGAGAAGAGAGAAGAAGAGGAGGAGGAGAAGAAGGGAAGAAGAAGAAGAGGAAAAAGAGAGAGAGAGAGAGGAAGAAGAAGAAGAGGGAAAAAGAAGAAGGGAAGAAGAAGAAGAGGAAAAAGAGAGAGAGAGAGAAAAAGAAGAAGAAGGGAAGAAGAAGAAGAGGAAAAAGAGAGAGAGAGAGGAAGAGAGATTCTTTCCCTTCCCCTTTCGAAGAGGGTGGCCACACGCATCTCCTTCCCTCATTGGCTGAGGACCTATACCTGTATCGCAAGATTATCCATCACTTGCAGATGGATCCACTACTTGAGCACAAGGTGCAGAGGTCTTGCATGACTCATAAAGATTGAGGATGGCCCCCAAGCAAAAAATGACGCTTGTGGATGGAAACCCCACAACAAGCAACGAAGCCTCGGGCAAGGATATCACTACCCATCCAACTACGGTACCGGACGTAAGTAATGTATTTCCAAGTTAATGAATGCTCACTTTGATTCACGTGTGAGATGCGTTAGACCTGCGCTAAGCTGCACAGGAAAGGATTATTGAAAACGGTAAGTTTATCGCAACAATCGAAAGATGGAGTTTTTGAAGCGCATGTATTTGGGGAAGTAAGATGCACCTAGATGTTATGCGTCGAGTCCATATGTAGTATGAAGACAGCATACAAGGTTCCAAGGTATAGTTGACACTCCCCTCCTGGAAATTAATAGATAAAACATCCTACCGTACTGGAAGTATATAGAGATTGCATGCTTGATAGATCACATGGTAAGTAATCAAGTAATCTATCCTAGAGGAAAATCAATCTCCAAACTCTAGTGCATAGTTAATACAAACAACGTCCATAAGGATTAGGACTTAGGTGCCTTGAAATCTATCCAATAGTGACTATGTTTGTTAATCCTATTCGGGGTTGGGTTAGATGCAACAACAACTCTAGGGAAAGCAAAGGCTTAAGGGTTAGGAAACCCTAAGTCAAAAGAGAGACTGATGCTTTTGTACTCGTTAAGAAGAGGGTTCGGTTATCAACCAAAGTAAGGGATTATTAGAACTTGTGTCTTGAGCAATGTCCTAGCTAAATGGAGGAACTGTTAAGTAATTTTTGCATAGAATCACTTAGATCCCAAGGGGGAGAGCAAACACGCAATGGAAGGCTATCACGACTATTCCTGCAATTTTTGGAAAAGGATACCATTGTTTTGTGGATTAATTAGATAACATCCTAAATGCTTTTGCATTAAATTGATTGTGTGAGATGTGAATTGGAGGATTATTCCAAGTGCTTGTGTTTGATGGTAAATGCATGGCAAGGGTCTATAGTGACAAGTTGCCATGGGAAAAAAAGAATGTTCTTCTTGGAAGATGATATTAGGCTGACTGCCTTGATTATGCTTGGCTCTTAATTGGATTAATTAAGGAAGGATATTTTTCGCGAGTGGATTATCTCCAAGGTCACGTCGCGTTTCAACTCGAGAGGGCATTGCTTGATTCATGGGCCAAAGGTCGAGTGGTGAAAAGGCCAACCACAGAAAGTGTGTCTCACTCCTAGGTTGCTTGGGGTCAGTGGAGCTCTGGACACCCCTTGTCGCATTCGAAACGGAGCTATAGACTGCCATGAGCCCAATGTTTGGGGCGTTGGAAGATCCTATTCTAGATAAAGGATAGAAATTATGGTGCCATGTGATTTGGACCGGGACTTCTGTTGGATAGTGTGAAATACACGGCATTTAGAGCATGGCAGATGCGGAAGCTATGGAGGTTGAAAGAGGATAAAGAAACTCATGAAGACATTGACCCTGACTAGGACAAATTGTTACACAAGTGAATTAGGTTCCAAGATTGAGACTTGGACTCATAAACACAATCTTGTGTATTGATAGCGACATGACACTTTACTGGAAAGAAAAGAGTACTATCATTACATTAGAAAAAGAATGCAAGTACAATGCTTTATAGGATTTGAGTGTGTCAAGAATCGTGTGGTGGGGGGACTTGCTCAAGATGCTGCGCCGAACACACACAGAATGCACAAGGAGAAGCTCACTCAAGAGACAAGAAGAGAGATGGAGGCCAAAACGTTTTCTTGCTGGTTTCTTCTTCTTCTTCCACACTCTTTTCAATGTACACAAAGTATAGATAAGATACAACATAAAGGAAAGTGGCCTACTAAGTCAAACAATGCATAACCGACTACACTAGTCGACTGGCGCTATAACTATGCCAGCTCTGTAAATAGGTGTAACAACCTGAATATAATAAGTAATGAGACAGTGGCCATGTGAGAGTCATAATGACCACCTACGTGCTAAGTGTAGATGTGTGGACCCATCTAACCAGGCGGTCCATCATCAATGTCCGCATGTGTTGAGCTTGTCATCTCAATAGAGTGGCGGTACATTCTCCTACTATGCATATGGGATTTTGGTCTTGAGCCCTCACTGCTCCTCACAAAGGGACTGAAGTAGGTATGATTGCAAATATCTCAACACCCCTCCTCAATCACAACCAAAAGTACAAACTGTGTAGAGGCTTTAGTGAAAGAAACACCTGCAAAGTGTGGGCACACCATAAACATGGCAAAACACTAGAGGTTGTCACAGAAAAGGCTAAGTGTGGGTACCACAAACATGATGGACATCCAGAGGCTATAGCAGGGGCCTCACAAAGTGTATAGAGGCTGTAGTACAAGGATAACTGAGGAGTTTACAAGTTTATGTCTGAGGCATTAGGGCTAGGAAATACACAGCTAAAAAAGTCTGTCTAAATAGAAGGACTGATGAGGTTTGTCCTTCTCTTGGTGGTGTTCTTCTTCTTCTTCCAATTCTCCATTTTCTTCTTCTTCTTTGACTGCAACTAGATAGGCCTTTTGGGACCTCTTTCTGGTGTGGCAAAACTTCTCCGTGTTTCTACAGAAATCACAGAAGAGTTGATCCTCCTTGCCTTTGTACCTGTTGCCAACATACAATGCTCATCTCTAGAGGTACTTGGTTCTTCCTTAGTTTTTATCTTCTTTTCCTCCTCTAACAATGATGCTTGGATATCAACAAGTTCAGGGTTTGGCATATTAATTAGAGTTGTTGATACATTGTTATATTCAGGAGGCAAACTCTTAAGTAGAACACCGATGCAAACATCTTCTTCCATTTTAATGTTGATTCTTGCAAGTTGGGTTAGAAGTCCTTCCATGTGTGTGGCAAGTGATGTGCTGCACTCCATTTCAAGCCTGAAAAACTCAATCAAGAGACCATACTTTGATGATTTAGACTGTGCACCGAACAAAGTGTCAAGTCTCTTCCATGTATCGTGTGAAGTCTCACAGTTATCCACATGGTGGATATAGATATTGTCTAGCTCTTTTTGAAAATGGCCTGAGCCTTATCATCGTTCTTTTGCCAAGTGATAGCAAGATCCGCATCACGAGGCTTCTTTTCTTTTCCAGTGGTAATGGCCCAGAGGCCCTTCTTCATCAGGATCAGTTTGATGCGGGTCTGCCAGGTATGAAACCCGACTCCTTTGAAATGGGTAGTTGGAGAATCTTTGCCCATATTTGACTTGAGAGACCAGCAAATCAGCTTTAGATTTATCAAATTTAAGCAACAGAAGAGTTGGTTGAGATGTGTCAAGAGACATAAGTGTTTAGATCACTAAAAATGACTAAAAATGAGTGTCAATATACACTATGTTTCTTCCCTGAGTCTTTCAAACCTGCAAAAATCCTTCAAGTTCTTTCATATCCAGATCTTCCCCTTCTTGATTTGATGTTGGGACCTTCAAGTCTGAGTGGTAGTGGGTTGTTCCAGTGGGTGGTAGAAGAGAGAAAATGATGAGATTTTTAAGCTTGATGAAGTTTGGCTATGGCTATCCTGTCAAAATAGGGATCAATGACTAGTAAATGAGCTCCCATGAGCTCGACAGGTCGAATCTGCTCAAAACCTTTGAGATAGAGGACCCTCAATAATGGATCTAACTCCCCCTAAGAGGGTTTGTACTCATTTTTCCCGAGTTGAGAGATCTAAGCCTTCAAAGTGGTCACTGTCAAAACTGCACCTAGATTTGGAAAAATGCAAATTCCGGGCATGGTATGCATCAATCTCCTTGATTTTTGTACCAACAAGTTGTGCCTTGACCTAAAGAACAACTCTTGAGAAGAAAGCTTGAAGAGATATGGCCTGATTGATGAGATATGGCTGCTCCAATAGAGGTAGGTAGGTGCTGCCCACAGACACAGTTATGGTAGCAACTTTGAAAAGAGGCAATGCTGAAGCTATAGTTGCCCAATCTCAATGATTGAGGTGCCAACGAGGAGCTCTTGAAGTAGAGAAAAACTTCTCCAGAAGGAAGTTCAAAGAGATTTGGCCTGTGGAGAGAGATATGAAAGCTTCAAGCTAATAAGGTGCTACTGGCTATGGCTGCCATGGAAGCTTCATTGAAGGTAGGAATGCAAATGAAGTTGGAGATAGGGTCTAGTACTCAAACTGAGCTGAGCAGAGATGGAAAGGAGATAAGAGGAGTGAAAGGAAGAGTTGGGCCATGCTCAACTGAGCTCTGATACCATGTGAAATATGCGGGATCTAGAGCATGGCAGATGCGGAAGCTATGGAGGTTGAAAGAGGAAAAAGAAACTCATGAAGACATTGACCCTGACTAGGACAAATTGTTACACAAGTGAATTAGGTTCCAAGATTGAGACTTGGACTCATAAACACAATCTTATGTATTGACAGTAACATGACACTTTACTGGAAAAAAAAGAGTACTATCATTGCATTAGAACAAGAGTGCAAGTACAATGCTTTATAGGACTTGAGTGGTGGTACGTTCTCCTACTGTGCATATGGGATTTTGGTCCTGAGCCCTCACTGCTCCTCACAAAGGGATTGAAGTAGGTGTGATTGCAAATATCTCAACAGATAGAAGGGAATATATAATTTCTTATGTATGGGCATGAGACAAATATTAACGTGAAGATAAGTTAAGGAATTTGTTTGACCTTGTTTGTTAAAGGATTGCTTGCTTTGTTTTCATGTCTGTGCCATAAATTACGCAAACGAACCCTGTTCCCTAAAGGTTTAATTAAGAAAGATGATTTTTAATGTCACACATAAATGTGATAAGACCTAATTAGAAAAATAAAGCTATCAAGGGAAGTGGGTGGGTGGAACCCCTGACAAGTCAGTCCTACCACAGCAGGGTGGTCCCAGAGAACTTGGAGGCTTCTCACAAGGTTTTTTTTCGTTGTTTGACCCTCAGGTAAGGTTAGGTTAGAACTCGATTCATGCCATTTTAGGGGGCCGGGATGGGACTATGCCTTACGGGTAGAGATGTTGAGCGACACATCCCTCTCATTTCCCATTCTCTTTGAACCGAGTGTGGTATGGATCCACTTCAGGTTGGGTATCTCTATGTAAAGTAGGATGTCCAAAATCCGATGCTAGGATGGTGTCAGGAGACCTTGTCTACTAGGAACCCAAATCTCAGGTCGATCTCAGTGGGTTTGACCGTGGATGTTCTGTTACGAGGAGGACTCGGGAAACCCTAGGCGACAAACCCCGTGACATTCCATGGGAGTGTCGGGCGGCGTCGCTTAGACTCGTCTCTCGATGGACCGCTAAAAACATGCCTAGACAGCCAATAGGCAGGCACATTACATATGATTTCAAGTCTTTGCTTTGCTCTATAGATACTATTCTTGAACCTTGTTATTTGTTGCTTCCCAAAGTAAACATGTGGAATACGCACGGTTGTCTCCATTGAACTAGAGTACAAGCAATCCTTCCACTAGCTTCTCTGTCTTCAAATTCATGATACTTTTTTTGTTCACGTGTCTACATTTTCCATGCCATATTGTCATTGAGATAGAGAGAGTCTTGTTGAAGTAGTTTGCTTGATGAGGAGTAAATGTCTTCATTTTGACATTTGGAGAGGAATAGTGCCTTATTGTTCAATAGTATGGTGTGAATCATCTCCTTTTCTAAGTGTTTGTGTGCTAATTGAGGGGCTGGATAGAATTGAAACATTTAGAGTAATGAGTCATGTGATTAGAGACTCTAAAAAGTTGATGCCACGTAGTTGGTATTTGTATTCTTCTATTGGCTTGTCTATTTTGAAGTAGGGTCTTCTTTGTTGATTAGCCATCTTCTTTTCTACAATGTCTTTTCCAGTGGCCTTTATAGCCACAATAGTTGCAAAGGCCTTGTCTTCTTGGTGAGTATCCTCTTCCTATTGCTTGCATATAGTTGCTTCTTCCTCTTTGTGGTGGGTAGTTGGTAGTTTCAGTGTGCTGACTTGTTGTATATTCTTGATTCTACATTCTTAAGTTGTTGTTGAAGTGAGTTCCTCTTCCTCTTCCATATCTTTCTCTTGTGGTTGCTCTTCCTCCTTTGAGCATTGCAAGGGCTAATTCTTGTTTATTGTAGCTCGGTCTCTCTTATTTGAATCTTTATTATTCTTGTTTGTGTAAGCTTGATTGTCAAAATGCATATTGGTTTGCATGATTGTGCATAGATGAGTATGTAAATGCATAATTGCTTATATGTGTGGTGGTACATAAAATTTTAAGTATGTTATTGTGCTAACTTTTGTGGAAGAATGTTTAGGCCTGTGAACCAATATTAACCTTTATTCTAAGGGCCCAAAGGGGAAAGAAGCTAGGAAGCACATGGAAAAGAAAAGAAGCTAGTGGAAAATCAAAGGTGGTGGAAAGCTCTCAAGAAAAGGGTAGGTACTATAGTCTAGAAGAAAGGGGGGCTTCATAATTGAAGGAGGTCACACATGCTTGGGACTATCCACCATTAGTAATACTCATGTAGGCTTGGAGAGAGAGAGAGAGAGAGAGAGAGAGAGAGAGAGAGAGAGAGAGAGAGAGAGAGAGAGAGAGAGAGAGAGAGAGAGAGAGAGAGAGAGAGAGAGAGAGAGAGAGAGAGAGAGAGAGAGAGAGAGAGAGAGAGAGAGAGAGAGAGAGAGAGAGAGAGTTATGAAGGGAGGCCTAATATGGAGTATGAAACAAAAAATAGTATGGGATCTAAAATTGCAAGAGTAAGTTAAGGAGTATAGAGAGCCAATGTTAAATTGATGAGATTGTAGGGAAGAAGATTAAAAAACCTACTACACATGGGAGAACCAACAAGCACGGAGTAGGGAGGCCATATCAATAAAGGAAGAAATGGCAAAGTTGAAGAAGGCAACCATAGATCAAGAGGCTAATTTGGAGCATTGAAAAAGCCTTGTATTAGAGTTGAAGTCGAGTAGGTCACAGGTGCAATTTGAAATTGAACATCAATTATATGGAGTTGTTTGTAGGAGGCCAAGGGTTGCTTGTTAAAGGCATTGATAGTTAGCTACCTTTAAAGCTAGGACCTCCATATCAACTCATTAATAAGTGGATGGGAACAAGCGCAATGAAGCCCATCTAGCACGGCAAATGGGCAGAGAGAATGTAGCAACAAGCAATAGGCTATATAAAAAAGGAAGTGAGGAGATCAAGGGTTTGAAGAAGAAGAGAAAGGGATCAAGTATTTGAGGAAAATTAAGATTTGAAGATTCAAGGGCTCCCATGCTCAACTATTAGATCTTTCATGTGTCCATCTAACGAGTCCCTGGTGCCTTGAGTGCTATCTAGTAGTAGAGCTATCACTTGCATTGTCCTTAGTGACAACATCTAGTAGTAGTATTGCCATCATCTTTGTATTCATCGGTTTTTCTTGAGTTCATGAAGGTTTTGTGATCCCTCATTGATTGTCCCCAAGTATTATGTTACCATCATTTCCATCTCTACTAAGAAATTTGTATTGATTTCATATAGCAATATACATTCAAGATTGTTTCCATTGTTGAGTTCATTTGACATTTGTTTTTCATTGTTGTGACCATGTCAAGCTCTGTACATTGGACGCTGACTGTAGAGTAGGATGCCAAGATTGTTTCTATTGTTGAGTTCATTTGACATTTGTTTTTCATTGTTGTGACTATGTCGAGCTCTGTACATTGGACACTAACTGTAGAGTAGGATGTCAGTATCCACCTATGCTGGCTCTAAGTATGATCACACTCTACTTTGTAGTGGTAGTGATCAGACCCAATTACACATGACAACCATGGTCATTGTTCCTCTGTGTGTTAAAGTGAATGCATATGCATTCGCAAGGTCCGCCTGCTAATACAATTTCGATTCTAGGCCAAGCATGGCGATCTAGGTTGTATGGGAAGTGTCAACAGATACCATCTCCTCACGCTTCTTCTATCCTCAACGATGATGCATCCGAGAGCAACAATCTTCTCTACAATTGAGAAGGTATCATTGGCATTCCACTCCCTAATTGGTAGTGAATCTGTCCTTCCACCAATTTCTTCCACTACTCTAGTAAATCTAATGAGTTGTTTCTTGGCTTTAGTTAAACTGGTTATTGTCCCCTCAATACCCTCAACTCCACCCTCATTTACAATTCCAATGGCCCACCCACCCAGTATTTCATTTCCAAAGTTATCTGATCTTCCAATGAGGATTTGAATGACTTTATCCATTAGTTTGATGTGGCATACATGGTCAGCTTCCCTAGTTAAGTTAATGAGCTTCACAAGGTTGCCATATTTGAATCTTCAATGCAAAAAAAGGATGTGACCCAAAGAACATGGCTACAAATATGGAATTATGTACCCATCACATTCCATATTTGATTCCAACTTGACACAATAGATGCATAGAAGCTTGAAAGGCCCCGAAACCTTAAGGAAGGGTATGTATCAGTCTAGGCATATATTGCCAAGTTCAATAATCTCAATAGTAGAATTGACCCAAATGCTCAACCAAAAGATGAGATGTTGAATACATTGTATATTCAAGGTTTCAGTAAACCTATCTAGAAAGAATTTTCTTTCGATAACTTGTTGGGTAATAGCATAGACCCATTCTACAAGAAAGCCCTTAGATAAGAGCAAATTCTATCTAAAGAAAAGTCAAGAAAAGGAAGAAAATCCAACAAGTCAACTCAAAAGCACCATAATGATGATAGCATTGATTTCGATTTTGATTATGACTTGGAGGTAGAATCTAGCAATGACAAATCTAACTCCAAAGAGGAGGCAAAGAAAAAGCCCACCAAGATTAAGAAGAAAGACAAGGGTAAGAAAAATTTGAAAAACACTAAGAAAAATGAGGTCAAAAATCTCGAGTGCACACAGTGTAATAATCCCAAAGACATGTCCAGGTTGAATGCAGCCTAAACCAGAGATGGTGTAGTATTTGCAACATGGTCACTCATAATATTGAGCATTGCTGGTATAATGGAGCTAGCAAATGGCATGTCCAGGAGGATGGCAGGGCACTAGAGTATCCCCCTCTAACCAGTGGAGCAATCAAGGTCCTACACATGATGTTTCTTACACAAATCAAGCACAAATCAGGAGTACCAACAACTCGATGATGGCCATGGTATGAGTGGTAGAGGAGGAAGAGACCAAGAAAAATTTCGGTCATTCTGTTAACACTATTTCTTCTACATGTAAGAATGATGTTGGAGATCAAAGTGTCTAAAAGCTCAAGCATATGATGCTCAAAAAAGGTAAGGACAAGGCCCCGATGAAGCTAATATAGTAGGAATTAAGGAACTGACAAAACTAGATATTTATGTGATAAGCTAGTCAATAAGAGAGCCGATAGTGATGAAATATCTAGCCTCAATCTCTAATCTAGTGGTTAAACCCAAAAATTGGTCTAGTCGCTCATGTGTGGGGAAAAATCTGCAATCTAATGCCCATATTCTACCAACTCATAGAATGCAATGAGGTGTGAAGGCAAAACCACACCCAGGATGAAGTCCCTTAAATCCCAAATTGGCCGTAGTCCCAAAATCTCCAAAGTCAAAACTATAGCAAGAGCCTACATGGAGAGCAGTGACCCCAAAATAGGAGAAAAACAAGTAAGTTGTGAGAGAGGATCCGCAACCTAGAGTTAAAAACCTAGGTGGTCACCTTGGGATTCACAAAGGGAAGCAACCAAAAGTTTATCCTGGCAAGTAGAAGAGTTAATTATTGAATGATAACCCTAGTAAAGAGCACAAGAAGAATCAAAATGATTAGGGTAAAAACCTAGATGCTAATCCTAGAGGAAGTAGAAGCCAGCACGCTGATGCTATGCCCGCGGTAGTCGAAGGGAACATGCCAAGCATTTTGGATGTTTTGGAGTCATTCAAAGTATCAAGTGAATGGGGACTAGTCAATATTATTGTCCCACTAGGTGACTTCTTGAATCTTGTACCAGCTTTCAAGGATCCCCTATTAAAGATGATTTAGCTAGAGCACCCAATATTACCAAAACCAAAAGTAGTCGCTATGACTGCTAATGTTCTGAAGGTAACAGTTTGTAAAATCCAACAAGACCTAGTGCTAGTAGGCCCCCCCATCTGATTCGAACATTTTGATTATTCCTGTTCAGTGCAAGGACTAGATCATCTAGAATGTCCTGCTTGCCGGTGTCAATATCATCACATTGGCAACTTGTAAAGAATTGGGGTTACTGGATTGGGAGTGAGCCCCATTCATGGTAAGAATGGCCAATTAATAGTGGGTAATACCTCTTGGTATCATACACTATGTACTTCTAGAAAGTGCTACAATTCAATTCCTGGGTTCTTTGGTTGTGTTGAATATGAAGCATGCGGATGAAGATTACCGTCTATTGTTGGGAAGACATTGGCTACACCAAGGAAAGCCATAATTGGGATAAATAAAAAACTTATAATCCGTAGAAATCAACATAAAGTGACTTTGTTCTTAACCAACGTTACCCCACTTGCCCCCCACACTACAAACCAGTTGTTGTCACTAAAATAGTCAATATGGTAGAAGGCTCAAGCGATGATAAGTAAGAGAAATTCTACAAGGCTAATGACAATTTACAGCCTTTGTGTCTCATTAATGTGTTGCAAATTAGTCAACAATACATGCAGCCACAAAGTATGCAACCCAAACCCTAGAGAAGAAGGAGGAGGACATCCCTGTAGATAGTTTTGGAACCCAAAACCTGGACTATGAGATAGAAAATATTGATGCTGATTAGATTTCTATCACTCAAATAAAGAAAATCCTCAAACAAGAGCACAAATTTGAGGCACAAATGTAAAAGGTCTCAAGGGTGAAGGAAGATAAACTAGACACAGTGTTTCTTGGTCCACAAAAAGGACCAAATCATTAAGGATCAGTGCCCATGAAGCTAGACTTTCAACAACACTCATCAATTTGTTGATTGAGTTTAAAGATGTTTTTGCTTGGGAATACTCAGATATGATAGGACTAGATCCTAGATTCTATCAGCGTTGGATTCCTCTAAAACTAGATGTTGTTCCAGCCTGAGTGCTATAGGACTCACATGGCCAAATAGGTCAAGAGAAGATAGATTGACTACTATGAGAATATGTGTGGACTATAGAAAGCTTAATGCAGTCACAGTCTCAGATTCATTTCCCATTCCCTATTTGGATACTATCTTGGATGAAATCGCTAGCCATGAGATATACTCTTTTCTCAATAATTTTAGTGGATACAGCTAAGTTTGACTTGCCTCAAAAGATCAATCTAAAGCAATTTTCATCACAACATGGGGAGTGTATGTCTTTAAGGGGATGTGGTTTGGCCTCAAGGAAAATTTGGCCTCTTTTTAGAGAGCGACATGTAGGAGATCTTTTTGACCTTATCTAATTGATTTTATGAGAGTCTTTTGGGCGATTTTAGTATATTTGGAAAAGAAATGCTCCATTTGATGCACCTCTGACTCTACCTCACATGCTGTCGCACTATCGCACGGAATAATACGCACAGGTTTTCGTGAAGGTCGCTCGCTGCAAGGATGCTTTGCAAGATGGGAATAATGGATGTTGAAGAGTACTCAAATGATAGTTTAGAATGAGCTCAATGTTTCTATTCTCAGGAGATCTTCGGAGTTTGGACACAAGAGAGAGTAATTTGTCATGGATATGCATGAAAGAAAGGTAAATTGAAGTGTAACTGGCAATAAAGACAATGGGGGTTATGAGGATATGTTAGAAACATAATTGAAAGATATTCCACAAGCTAGCTCAAGGTAAGATATTGTATACTTGTTGTATACGTAGATGAAGAAGATATTTTTATTGTTGTAGATGACAATTGGAGAGCAAAGTGAATGTAGAGAGATTATATAACACCTTCCCTTCTTACGAGCTGCTTTTATACTGAAGACTTCTCACATGGCATTTGACTTTGACAGCGGATAATTGAAGGCCAACTCTTGAAGTATTTTCACTTTAGAGGCATCTTTTTCTCCATGTTTTATTCAAGAATGAAATATAAGATGGTGACATGTTCTCACATATCAAAGAAACATAATGTAGTTGAAAGCACAAGCCTCTTCATATGATAAGAATACTTATACATGGCAAGATAATGATCAACAAAGAAGGACACTTTAAAGGATGCCAGAGGCCATCTTTGTCTCCATCAGTCTGACAGATCGAGAGAACATCGTCACCACCTCGTGCCGTCCTTCACCTTCATCTTTGTCACCTTCTTCGTCTGTGGCTTCGTCTTCTTCAGAGCTTGGTCTTCTTCTGTAGCATCGTTTTGTTCTCTTCAGCCTCTCATCCTTCAGCTTCGTTGCGGCGTCGATCTCTCCTTCAGCGCGTTGTTATGTCTCGTCATTGTCCCTTCATCACTTGCTGTCCTTTCGGCTTTGACTGCAGGCCACCTTCAACTTCAGTTGCTTACTCGTCTTGTTGTCATCTTCTACGCCTTCAGAGATTTCCCTTCGTCACCTTCAGCGTGGTCTCTCCATCATCACTCTTGGCTTCTTCTTCTTCGGTTTTGCTACGGACTTATTCTTCTTCTGCCATTCGAAGATGCCCTCCCTCTTCGTCACCCTACGTCCGTCTTTGAATTCGGCTTCTCCATTGCCGTCCTCTGTTGTTTTTATGGTCAGTGCCACCACCCCGAAAGCTTAAGGCTTCAGAAAGCTTCAAAAAGCATCGTCAACGATGACGCCTATTTGCTGCCAACTTGTCATCTCATCATAATCGGAGGCCAATCAGGCCGCCATCTTTTGTAATGCATGCATGCCACCCAGTCTCTTTTGCTATGAATTACTAATTGCTTGATATCATCTTCATATTGACACCTAAGTTCAAAACTTGTTGAATGATCTCAGCACTGTCATCGTGGAGGATCCAAAAGGGGCAATAGACCACAAACCGCCATGGCCATCAAAATTCTATTCCTTCCTTCAGGCACTTCATGTAAGGAAACGGCAAGTGATATCAAGCCTTGCTTGGCGAACTAAAATATAGCTTGACTTTTCAAAACTGCACTAATGATGACGCTCAAGCCTAGCTTTGTCAGCACAATTGCAGAAGCACTCCTTGCGGCATTAGTTGCATCAATTACATCAATACCAATATCAGTCTTTTTAAAGCAAGAGCATCATTTACTCCATCACTAGTCATTCCACATATATGCTTCTTATCTTGTAGCCATTTGACGATTTCAAATTTGTGCTCTAGAAATATACAAGTAAAACCATCTACCTTCTCAATAAGTTCATCCAACTTGAAAAGCTGCATCAATAGACTCATCCTTGTTTTGTCCTAATAAAGAAAATAATGGATACATGTTGATACCCATACCCAACCCGTGATCAACGGCAGCCAACTAGTAAGCATAGAAAGATCTTGTAGGTAAACCTAGAGCTTTGATGGTACAAGCCATTAAACTTCCAAAGTGTTGCCATTGTTCACAACGTAAACAAATATAAGGTGAATCTTTATCAATGACACCAGTAGTTGAGCTCCAGCAATTGACCAACTCAAACCTAACAGTAGCTCCATAATCAAGCTCCTCAGATAGTTCTTACCACCCTTCCAAGCCTTGATTAAATCTTTTGTGGATTCGATCAAACTAAAATTTCCTTCATGTTTCTTCCATGCAATGTGCCCTAACAAAAATATGCTCTAGAATAGAACTTTGTGGATTCGATCAAACTAAAATTTCCTTCATGTTTTTTCCATGCAATATGCCCTAACAAAAATATGCTCTAGAATAGAACTTTGTGCCCAATCATTCATGATTTGAGAATTATGCAATGACGGATCCATGCTATGCAACCAATCAAACGATCACAAAAATTATGAATGCACTGAAGAAAATGTGCCTAGCCTAACTACAGGTGCTTGTGCATCATGCAAATGCAAACACAAAAGATACACACAATGGAAAATAAACTTCTAATGACGTTGACTAATGTGATCAATTTCTTGGTTGTAATATTTCCACACAATAGAAGTTAGTTAGTTAGTTTGAAAGTAGTTAGTCAATTAATAAGTTAGTAAGGTTACTAACTAAAGACTAACTAAGGTAAAAACTAACTAATATTAATAATTAAGGATTTTTATTTAATTAAAAATATATGTTAAAAAATCGAGATTCGTAAATCTGATATTTTTCTTGGATTGACGAGGACCGTAGCCACCCTTCACGTAAGTTACAACGTGAATAAGACTTATGAGCTATATTAATCATTAGTATTAATGTGTATAGTTTGGATGGTCCAAAAATATTAGATTTTGGGCAAAACTAGTATATTTTAGATATTTTAGATATTATCCTTTAAAAAAAAGATACGGAGATTTCTAGAACTGGATGTCATTTAAAAGAAAAGGCAAGTGATGTTTTAGTTAGTTTTGGAGATTTTATAAAAAGAAAAATAAAGAAAAGTGACGGGCAAAATCGCGCCGCCGCGATCACAGTCTACAGACAGAAAACAACACTTCGAACAGAGAAAAGAAGGAGTGAGCCAAGAGCTTTCTAACCAAGTGTTAAGTGTCTTGTGGATTTACCCCCCTTTCGGAGTCAATGGAACCATCCGATTTATGATCTGAGTATCAAATCACTGATCTTTCCAAGATCCCCCTCCACAAAGAGCTCCACTTCTCAGCCACAAGCCCTCTTCTCTAATTCACTATAAATATGAGGCATGGGGAGGCACAAGAAAGCATAAGGAGACCCCGAGAGGCTGCAAGAGAAAGGTAGAGAGAAGGATACCCCTCCAAGAGATTGTGAGAGAGAGCTTTAGAGAGAGAGAGAGAGAGAGAGAAAGAGAAGAGTTACCCCGAGAGGCTGCACAATTCCCTCTATCTCGATCATCAATTTAGCCATCTTCTCCTACACCCTCCCATCTCGAATCTATTCTGCCTTCTTAATCCCTTGAGTCTACTTGCGGATGATGGCTCCCAAGCGAAGAATGACACGTGCGGATGGCAATCCCATAACTAACAACAAAGCTTCAGATGAAGGCATCACCGTCAATCTAATTGTGGTACCGGTCGTAAGTATGTATTTCCAAATTGATAGATTCTTGTTTTGATTCTTGTATGAGATACGTTATATTATGATGCACGAGTATAGGTCATTAGAAGGGATAAATTTTATCTTACATATTCAAAAGACCGAGCTTGCAAAGTGCATGTAGTAAGGAAAGTTAATTGCACCTAGTTGCATATGGCTTGTTCGTCGATAGAGCAATTACAAGGAGGAATCGGTCAAGGGTTATGAATGGCATAATCATGACATTAAAAATTATGCATACAAGTGTTAAGTAAATTTTACATAGAATCGCTCTTTGATCCCAAGGGAAAGAGCATATATGCGATGGAAATATTATTGTGACTATTCTTGCATTGTTTGGCAAGAATACAATTGGTTTTTTTTTGTTGGTTGATCGAACAACATCCTAAATGCTTTTACATTCAATTGATTGTTACTTGTTGTTTGGATGATTATTCCAAGTGCTTGTGATTTATGGTAAATGCATGGCAAGGATCTGTGATGACAAGTCGCTATGGGAATAAAGGAATGTTTTCTTGGAAAATGATATTAGGGCTGAATGCCTTGTTTGTGCTTGATTCTTAAAGGATTTAATTAAGGAAGGATATTTTGCACGGGTGGATCACCTCCATGATCACATCACGGATTAACCCAAAGAGGGCACTACTCGATTCATGGGCTGAAGGTCAAGTGGTGAAGAGGCCAACCTTGGGAATGATGTTTCTCTCCTAGACAGCTTGCGGGTCAGTTGGAGCTCTGGACACCCCTTGCTAGGTCTAGAATGGAGTTGAAGATCTCCATGGCCCCCAACGTTTGGGCATGTTGGGAGATCCTATTCTAGATAAAGGATTGAATTTGTGGTGCCATGTGATTTGGACTAGTTACTTCTGCAGGGCAGAAGGGATACTTCTGTTGTGGATAGACGCAATACATAATTTCTCCTATATGGGCGGGAGACAAAGATTAACTTGAAGATAGGTTAAGGAACTTGTTTGTCAATAGATTGCTTTACTCTATTTTCGTGTATGTGCTATAAGTTATGCGAACGAACCCTGTTCCCTAAAAGAATTAATTAATGAAGCCGACTTTAAGTGTCACACATAAATGTGGTAGGACCTAATTAGAAAACTAAAGATATTAAGGGAAGCGGGTGGGCAACCCCGACAGGTCCGTCCTATGGCAGGGTGGTCCCAGAGAATTGGGAGGCTTCTCACAAGATTTTACATTTGTTCAACCTTTAGGTATTGTTAGGTTAGAACCCGATTCATGCCATTTTAGGGGATCGGAATGGGACTATGCCCTACGGGCAGAGAGGTTGAGCGGCGCACCCCTCTCATTTTCCATTCTCTTTGAACCAAGTGCGA
Source organism: Lygodium microphyllum (assembly GCF_053477565.2). Lineage (NCBI taxonomy): Eukaryota > Viridiplantae > Streptophyta > Polypodiopsida > Schizaeales > Lygodiaceae > Lygodium > Lygodium microphyllum. The sequence continues at coordinate 9,975,113 of NC_141160.1, forward strand.
CATGGGTCTGCTTTGGCTTGGATATCTCTGCGTAAAGTAGGATGTCTAGGATCCAACGTTAGAATGCTGATAGGAGACCCTGGCCACTAGGAGCCCAAATTTCAAGTCAATCCTAGTGGGTTTGTCCGTGAACGTTCCGTTGCGAGGCAGATTCGGGAAACCCTAAGAGACAAAACTCGGAACATTCCATGGGAGTGCCGGGTAGTGACACTTCGATTCGTTTCTCGATAGACCGCTAAAGGCGTGCCTAGACAGTCGATGGGGTGGGCACCTTACATTGGTGGAAAACCTCGCCCTCAAATTTGCAATGGTGGATGTGCAATGTCATGGCATCACGAGGTAAGTTTAAGTTTGAATCCTCTAAAACATGTGCTTGTTGTTAGAGGAGGCATTTTATTGAACCACATTATTTCTCAAGATGGCATTGCTATTGACCCACCAAGGTGGCATGAATCATGCAAGCCATAGTATCGGATTAACCATCTGTGCTACTTAGATTCTTGGGCACACTTGGTTATTCCCTTGAATAAATTGGCACATGTGGCAAAACCTACCTATTGGTGGAATCAAGTGGTCAACTTAGCATTTCATCATCTCAAGCTATTACTTTCCAGATCCCCAATTGTGATTCCTCCGAATTGGGAAAAAACCTTTCATGTATTTGGTGATGCCTTTGACATAGCTACAGGTAGTGTGATGATGTAGGAAGATGCCAAAGGATGGTTCTGTCTAGTGTTCTATGCAAGCAAAAGATGATCCAATGCACAAAGAAACTATTTAGTCATGGAAAGAGAATGTCTTGCCATGATCTATTCCATTAGGAAGTTCCAGCAATATTTTCTTAGGCACGCTTTTGTTTTTCATGTGGATCATTTAGCTTTAGTCTATTTGGTCAAGTAGCAAAATGTCATTGGGTGACTTGCTAGATGGATTCTTATGCTTCAAGAGTCTGAGTACTTTCTACCCCACCTTGATTCTTATGCTACAAGTGTTAAATGCGGCAACAATTAGCAGCCTTTAAAGCTAAGGCCACCTGTGGCACATTAATGAGTCAACAAATGCAAGGGCAGTGAAGACCATTTAGCACGGCATAGGGGCAGAGAAAATATAGCAATAGGCACAACATGCTATATAAGGAAGGGAGTGAGGAGATCAAGGGTTTGAAGAATAAGACAAAGGGATCAAGTATCCAAGGGAGATTAGGACTCGAAGGTTCAGGGGCTCCCATGCTCAATTGTTAGATCTTTCATGTGTCCCTATGACTAGTCCTCTGAACCGGTAACTTGAGTGCTATCTAGTACTAGAGCTATCACTTGTATTGTCTGCAGTCACAACATCTAGCAATAATACTGCCATCATCTTTGTATTCATTGGTTTTTCCTAAGTTCATGAAGGTTCTATGATCCCTCACTAACTGTCCCCAAGTATTGTGTTACCATCACCCGAAACAGTATGGTATGAATGAAACCACTCTCGGCAAGGTGTCACATGAAAGGATGTACCTGAGTCCAAGAGCCAATACTGTGCATACATAGAGTGTATCTCTGTCATCTGCGAAGCACTAGAAGAAGCTGCAAGGATATAATAATCATCATCAACATCCTCAAGCTGCATAACATTGATCTCTTCAATTTTAACACTGGACTTTGCAGGCACTATGCTGCGATCAGAAGACTTATCCTGCACTTTTTCTTTCCCCTTATCTTTGTGCCTTTCATTGCGCAGTGCATGGCATTGCGGCCTAATATGGCCCTTTTTCCCACAATGGTGACAAGTAACATCTGCATTCCTGCCACGTGATTTGCTATGTGACTTCCCACGACACTTGGATCGAGATTTCTGAGAATCTCGTCCACGGCCACTGCCACTGCCATGCTTTCCAAATCCATCATTCCTGCCTCTAACTATCATAGCATGCGACACACGAGAGGCATCCAAATTCTTACTGTTAACCTCTTCTTGCAGAAGAGCACTCTCAACATCAGATAATTTCAAGGTAGCAACAAAGGCACATAATGCAGTGCCAAATACATCCCATGGCTCATTAAGAGTACCAAGCAAGAAAAGAGGAATGATATCCTCTACAAAAGTGATGTCCTGTGAAGTCAAGTTCTTGAGTATAGCATGGAACTGGCTCAAGTGAGCAGACATGGTCACATTCTCCTTCATGCGCAGATCCATAAGCTGCTTCAACCCCAATACATCTGATTCGCTGGACTTTTCTTGTCATAGAGATTCTTGATTTTATCCCACAACTGCCATGCACTCTGTTCTTCCTCAAATACATTGTAATGAACCTGTTCTGTGAGAGATAATACAAAAGTGGACTTGCATAACTCATCAAGCTCAAACCATTCCTCATCTGGCATAGTTGCAAGCGGCTGCCCGCTGAACCTCAATGGTTTGATCTACGATTTTTGCACCAATACCTGTAAAATCTGGCTCTTCCAATAAGAGTAATTCGTACCATCAAGCTTAGTGATGTTGAAAATAGCATGATCGATGGATGAACTCGCCATAATGTAGGCTGGAAGACTGTAGACATTTCAAAATGCTTGCTATTTACTGTAAAAAATGACAAAAAAATCACAAAAATGGAGAGAAAATGGCAAGAAAAGTGTAACCAAAGCTACTTCCCACCAAGTATTAGTGAAAGTACATCATTTCAAAATATTTCAGCATGAAAAATCCATGTCAATCCGGAGTTATATGATTGTTGTAATAAATGACAGCAGGGTACTATGAGAGTCAATTTCTGACCAAATCACTGCACCAAGTCAATAAATGACAACCAAGACATGACCAGCCATAAACGTGCATAAATCAACACCAAACAGTCATCAAGACCCTGAGTAAACACCCAAACATGTCACCAAAGCATCCATCAGTGAGTAGGCATACCCTTTGGACAATAGGGAAAAGTATATATAACACTAGCAAGACCTGATACAAGGAGGTGTATTCTCACAAGAGTACAAAGCCCAAGCTCAAGTCAAAAGCAACTCCAAGATATCAGTGCATGAACCATGCAACATGTAAGTGTAAGAGATCCCAAAGTCCGAAGTATATGCAAAATGCTCAAATAGCATAAACCTCCTGTTCAATGTTGATCAAGCATACAAGATGCTCCCACTGGCACAAAAGGTGGATAAACGAGCTCAATAGCTCAATCAAACCAAGTCAGAGTACCAAAGACAAGTAACCAAGACAATGCCTCAATAGCATCCAAGGTCGTAATGGAAAAAGCCAAGTCGTAACGGAAAAATCCAAGTCAATGTCCAAGTGCTCAAGGGAATACTCAAATGAATGTCGAGACGAGCTCAAACAACTGCCATCCACAACCAAAGCATAAAGCATTCACCAAGACATCATAACCCGTACTGGGTAGCCTAGGCATAAAGCATGTCATAGATGAAATACCAGTTGCAAAGAAGTGACAGTCAAAGCCAAATCAAGCTCTAATCTCAGCTCAAAAGCATTTCGGAGCATAAACAAGACATGTGGCATAGTTCAAATACATCATGACATCATACCAAGTAGCCGGGAGCACCCCGTGACCAATAGGAATAACCCAACTATAGCATAAATAGCTTCAGCCCTGAAGTTTCCAGCAGCATATAACCTCTGTAAACTGAGCAAATCAGTGCTCAATCCAAGCTCAAATCCATAGACAAACCATAGGGATACATTCCCATATGTATAGGCACCAACCGGGCATCAAATGCCAAAACCTGTAAGCATAAAATTGAAGTAACAAGTGGCTGTCCTGTTTTGGATAGATCTGGGATTGTTCAAAATAGTCAATGGCTGAGCTAAATCAGCTCCAAATTCATCTCACATAAGAGGCATAACATCCACAAGTGATCCGGTATCAATAGACATCAGTAGAAGCATCACATAAGCCATAAGCATACAAATACATGTTGTCTCAGACCTGAAATCTGTTGCAAAATATTCTATCATCAGAATTTGGCAAATCCAACATGACCATCACATCCGGAGCATGCCAAAACCCCAACTTAGACTCTTACCTTGCCTGAATCGGGTTCCAAATGCCCGAGATATGACAAAAAGAGTGATTTTTGGGCCAGATTTTGAAACAGGCGCAAAAAAAACGTGAGCTGGTTGGGGGGGGTCTGCTGTCCCACGTGTCAACAATGGGGCCCAAAGGGAGCACAAATGGGGGCCAAAGAAGTCCTACACCAAGCCTCAGCAAGCCTTGATAGGCTGGAAGCAAGATCCAGGTGAAGGAAGCTCCAAGAGGTGTGAGCTATGACTGCCCACAACCTGTGAAAATCCTATTTACCTAGACCTATGGACTGAAGTAAAACTCTGAAATAATGAAACAATACCTCAATGTCAATGCCCTAATGGTGCCTCAATAGTCCGGGAAGAAGCTCGTTAAGCCGAGGAGTGACGGGAGCTCAAGAGAATGAGCTATGGCCACCAGGAGGAGACCCAATGCAAGTGGGGAGTCAATGGGAAGCTAAGAATGCCACGAGCCAAGCTCAAGAGTCGGGAAGCCATGCTCTGATACCAGTTGAAAGGTGAGAAGGATCGAAGCTTGCCCTCGAGAGCTATGGCGGGAGAGCAAGAGCAAGAAAGAGAGAGACAAGAAATGGGAACTCCAACAGTCACAATGTGTGATCGGGCCTTTCTTTATTCAAACTGTCACTAAAAGAATAAAGAATAAAGTGACGGTGACAGGCGCCCGCCGCCACTTGCAGTGTGCAGTGGCAGTGACTGTCAGTGTAGCAATATACGGGCGGCTAGGTGGAGGCGCCTTTACCCCCAACAAATGTAAGATATCTAGTAGTAACCCACCTAGCGTAATTTACCCACCTTACTACCTTAGATGTTATCTAATATTAAGTGATAAAAGTAATCAAGGATATTGCATGCTTTGTTACACATCAGTAACTTCGAAAGTAATAACATTTGGGAGAGTTAAAGAACTTACTTCTATTGACTTTTTTGAGATATTTGTTAGGGATGGATGACTTTGAATACTAGTCAAGAGATGGAATGACCTAGAGGGGCCGAGAGTCCATGGAGACTAAGAAGACCTCATGGAACTTAGAATCCTTGCAAGGATTGTCGTGAAGGAATTGAGCTCTAATTAAAAGGATCTTCTTTTATTATTGATTGTTTATGTCTTGTGCATGTGCAATGGACCTTACGTAATGGGATAATAAAAGAAAGCTACTTTCATATAATCTCACAATATGGTAGCATCCTTTGCTAGTTAGATAGCTTAAAAAGTCCTTTGAGGAAAGGGGGAGGTCTCGGTCCTGAAGATTGAGAGTTCATGGTTGGGTAGACCCGATCAATTGAGTAACTTTTCTAACCCCTAAATAGAGCTACTAGAATGTGATGCCCCAATTTGATAGGATAATTAGGTAGTTTAACATTATTTAGGGGCCTAGAGTGTAGTTGATTACATGTACTAATAGCCATGGAAGTCCAAAAGATATCTCTACTCTCTTTAAACCAAGTATGGTGCTAGCTCACTATCACCTTTGATTGATTATAAAGTGGCCCTTTTAAGTGGATGTTAGACTGTTTTTGAGCCCTTTGTAGTTTAAGGACCCTTGTGTCAATACTTTGGGTTGAGACCTTGACCTTTTTTTGTGAAGTAGACTAGGAGACTACCTGACTAGCTAAATCCATGTATCCAAATTTGGTCCAAATGGTGTTACTCATGGAGAGGTGTTCACAACCGACTTCATGTTTTCTCCTCTAACTTAGCTAGGGTGGGTATGTAATAGGTGGTATCAAAGTACAAGTTTATTAGGGTGTAAGGATTTATGAAAATAAAAATGTGAGAACATGAGAGGTAATTATCTTGTTCTTAACTTATGAAATTAGTTGAATATCCACTCAAATTGTTCGAGGAAACTTAGTCCATTTCATTTTCAAGAGGGTTTGATTGAGAAGTGATATTAATGTGACTTCCTCTAAGGAAGGGATTTCCTAAATTAAGGAAGGGAAAGGATGTACAAATTGGAAATGAGTTGGTAGATTTAATCCAAGTGTTAGGATTGAGAGTGTTTATGGTTAACTAAATTAGTTATTGAGCTTGATGTCATGGTGTCTTGGGAATCTAATACAAAATATTTATGACCTCAAAAACATCTAGACATAACCATACTTGAAATCCAAGAGAAGAAATTTGTTCTTAAGTAGATAAAAGCTCTAGACTTCAATGCCAAAGTTGATGTGGATGCAAAAGTCCAGATTGATAGTATGGATGATTGTTTCTCTTCAATGAAGCCAAATTGTGGTGGAAACAGTGGTGCCTTGATAATGGGATGTCCAAAGGGTCAATGCATTGAGATGAGATAAAAGTTTGTGTAAGAGGAGAATACCTTCCCCCCTCTTTTGAAACCTTAAAGATGAATAAATTCTTTGGCTTCCAACTACATGACCTAGCCTTAAAATAGTGTTACTCAAAGTTTGTTATTGTTCAAAAGTATGCTCCACAAATATCCATAACGCAACAAACTAAAAGGTTTTCCAAGGCTTGAATTTTCCTCTTAATCACCATCTCGAATCAATGAGGCTAGTCGCTTTCCAATATGCCATAATTGGAGCTAAGTCCTTGGTCTATATTAGCAAAGATCACGGAAGCACTTACATTCTAAGAGGGAATGCAAATTATTCTACTACAAGATCTACCTCACAAGTTGGTCGTGCTTTTATGGTAACAGAAATTCAAGGGAATCGGAGATGCTACATTTGTGATGAAGTGATTCAAGGTAGAATGCCTAAGAAGAAGGTGTTACAATTGTAATGAGCTCAATCACTTCAATTTTGAATGTCCCAAATGTCCCAACTATGAAGGAACTACCAATCTAAAAGGTTCCATGATATTCTTAGAAGGGAAAAGTCAATCGATAAATGTGATATGAGAAATGTAACCAAATCGCAGTCTTACACCATCATTGGAAATCTAGGGGATACTAACTAGACCTTTGATGAAGAATAAAATTTCACAATTTTTGAACCCTTGCTATATCCTCAATAATGGATCAATTGTAGTATCCAACTGATATATATTGGAATATTGTCTTTATAGTTACCCTAGTGATAAAGTTACAAGAATAGCGAATCACTTTTGAGAATGTATTCCTAGTTCTTGCCAAGATGAGGACATATCAATTTTTATCAAGATGAGGACATCTCAACTTTTTCAAGAGGGAGGGGATGAATGTACCCATCTTGGTAAAATCAATCAAGGATATTGTGTATTTTATTGCATATTAGTAATCTTCAACAGTAACAAGGCTTGGGAGTGTTAAAGACCTTGCTTTTATTGCTTTTTTAAAAAGATTTTGGTAGGACTTTCAAATGGGGGAACATGGAGATTGAATTTTAGCTTTTTAAAAACTTCTCAAAAAAGTAAAGTTAAGTAATAGAATAATACAAATTGTTGCAACAACTACAATGGTTCAAATGGATCCAAGTTTTTGAGTTCTTAATCAAAAGTTATGGTTGTTTTAAGTTCAATCCAGTATGTAGAAAGTTTTATACGCAAGTTGTACATGAGTGAAAGGGTTGGGTTTTTTATTTTTATGGACTCCTAAATTCATAAATACATGGATAATCTCAAAATTGAGTGAAATGTTTCAAAAGAAACTAGGAGAGCAGGATATCACATAGACAGACAATTTTGTTGGAGACTCTAGTCTACATGCACAAGTAATGCTAGAGAGAATCTCACTCACTCTCTCTTAGCTTTTCCCCTCCCTTTTACAATTGTACAAGAGCTCTATGAGCTTCTCCTCATGTGCATGGAAGCTCTGTTGAAATCCACCAAGCTTTTTCTCTTCTCTCCTCAACCATGTGGAAGCTCTACCAAAATCTCCCAAGATTTTTCTCTTTTTTTCTCAATCGTATAGAAACTCTGCCAAAATCCATCCAACTTCTCTCCTCTTCTTCATATGTGTGCAAAAGCTTTGTTGAAATCAACCAAGCTCTTCTCCTCTTCTCCAACCTATATGGAAGCTCTATTAAAATCTCCTGTGATATCCCAACTTTGATTTAAAATCTTCCTGACTTCTCGCAAAATGGGCTTGAAGAACTCTAAAATCATTAAATAGAGAAGATCTTGAGAAAAAAAAAAACGAGGATTGTAACTCGATATTTTTTCTAGATTAACAAGGACTGTAGACACCTGTCACACAAAAGTTACCACGTGAACGAGAGTTATAAGCCATATTAGTCATTAGTATCAGTGTGTATAGTATGGATGGTCCAAAAATACAAGATTTTTGGATAAAACTAGCATATTTTTTATATTTTAGATATTATTTATTGTAAATTTTCTAAAAATCCATGGAAACTTCTAAAACAGGGTGTCATATAAAAAAAGTAAGTGGCTTTTTCAACCAGTTTTAGAGATTTAATGCAAAAATAAGGATTGGCGAAATTGCACACATACGATACCAGTTTATAGGCAGCAAACAACACTCCGAACAGGGAGAAGAAGGAGTGATTTGGAAGATTTTTGAGTAGGTGTCCTGAGGTTGTACCCCTCTTTCTTCGGAGCCAACGGAACCATCGGATTTGCTATTTGAGCATCAGATTGCATCTTTCAAGCTTTAGATTGCTGATTTTTCCAAGATCCCCTCCATAAAGAGCTCTTCTTCTTAGCCACAACCCTTATTCTCTAATTTAGCTATAAATAAGAGGCATGGGGAGTAGTTTAGAGAGGCACAAGGTCCCTGAGAGGCTGTGTGAGGGAGGTAGAAGGATATCCCTCCAAGAGGCTACGAGACGGAGCTAGAGAGAGAGAGAGAGAGAGAGAGAGAGAGAGAGAGAGAGAGAGAGAGAGAGAGAGAGAAGAAAGAGAGAAAGAAAGTTATATTAACGTCTTCTAAAGACCAAAACTGGCCTATGAGACAAACTGTGATACAACTGATGAGGTCCAGCTATCCAAAATAAAAGTGCTGAATGAAAAGCTAAAAACTGGAAACTGAAAATACGGTGCTGTGAGTGTGATAAGTGTCGTGTATGTGTATGTGCGTATGTAGCTCTAGTACTCCAGATAATGGCTACAAAAGGGGAACAAATGTCGGCTGTGATAGGGGAACAACTGTCAGCTGTGATAAAGTGGTGCGATATGTATATGTAACAGATGCAGGGAGATATACTATCCTGGGATGTAGTAGCAGTTGTCGAAGTCGCTAATAGCAGGTGATCCCTCCTGGATGCAGGATGTGGTACATTGGCGGTGGAGAAAGAGCAAACTGGAGATCTGAGATCCAATGTGTCGAGTGTCGTCGAATCTCAGTCTGCTGTCAATGTAGATCAAGAATCCTCCGGATCTCCTGTCGGTGTGGCTGTGGGGTCCGAAAACCACGGATCCTCGTGCGGCGTCAGGTACGCTGGTCCTCAGCCTGCTGTAGTGTGAGCTCGGAGGTCTGGCTGGAGGCTGGTACAGTAGCTCTCACTCTGTCTGTCTGAAAGAACTGTGTAATAGTCGTCTGGGTGGGCCCCTCTTTGACTGGGACCCGCTATGTGCTCTGCTCTTTGATGTGCCATGCCTCTCCTAGAAAACGGCCAAATGATCTCTGATCCATATCAGTCATACATCCCTGAAGTGAGCTGCTCAATGTGTATCTAGATCTCAACTCTGAGTATGCCGGGCATCTGAGAACAAAATGCTCCTCACTCTCCACCTCTGATCTGCAAAGGGGGCATATCCTCTCCTCCCGCGGGATGCCACTGGCTCTGCCACTCTCAATCATAAGCTGATGTGATGATACCCTGAGCTGTCCAATAAGAACTCTCAATCGATGTGGCATATAGATCTGTATATATCTCGGAATCTCTATGAATCCCTGCTCTGATATCCTCAACAACTGTGTATAATAATGTGCCATCTTCGATGGCAGTGGCTGTGCAGGGCTGACCCATGTCCTCTGTATATAAATATGCCATATCTCCTGTTTGATGACTCTGTTCCTCTCAGAGAGAGAGAGGGTGTAAGTGGGAGCCTGAGTATCATATAGAAGAGGTGGGAGTCTATCAATGTCCAGTCCATGTCTGTCAAACCAAGCTCTAGTCTGTGCATACCATGATGTGGTATCCCCCGCTCGAGCCATCTCCTGAGATGCCATATATGCTCTATATGCAATGCGATCTCTGTCCACATCCTGAAATCTGTGTAGGAAGCAGACTGTCTGAAATAATGCCTTGACTAGCATGGGCGGTGTGGCAAGCTCTGCTCGCACAATGTCATGTGGGACTGAGGCCTTGTTGCGAATCAATCTAGATATCATGATCACCTGAGGTCTCTCCATCAATGTCCATACATAATAGGCAAGGCCTGGCCCCCATATAGCTGCTCCATACATCAGTGCTGGAGTGACTAGAGTATCAAAGAGCCACCCCTTGGTGCGGGGCTCCTGGAAATGCTGATGACACTGTCGCTCCATAAGAGCCAATGCTGAGTATCCTCTAGTGAGGCGGTCACGAGCTGCTTGTGTTATCGAGAAAGTCCCTGAAGCTGCTGTAAAGGTGACTCCCAAATATACATATGATCCAGTGACCTCAATACTCCCTCCTGCTACCATGAAAATACTCTGTCTGCGTATCTGAGCTGATGTATGGAATATTAGAACCTTGGTTTTACCAAGGTTCACTGTCATGCCTCTCTGTATGCAAAAATCATCCAATGCTAATAAATGCTGCTGTAATCCCTGAGCTGAGTCTGAGACCAACACAATGTCATCTGCATATAGTAAGATATGAACTGTGGCTCCACTGAGATCTATACCTCCACGGGCTTGCTGTTGAATAAACTCTGCTATCTCATCAATGTATAGCCCAAATAGAGTCGGTGAAAGTGGGCATCCTTGCTTCACACCAATGGTGCTCACAAGGGGATCTGATATACCTCCCGGACATCTGACTCTGCCAGTAACCCGCTCATATAGTGCATAAATATCCCACATCATGTCATCATCCACCCCCAGATCAAGTAGGCGTCTGAAAAGCCTCTCTCTCGGAACCGTGTCAAAGGCTTTGCGGAAATCCACAAAGCAACAATACAATCTCTGTTTCTTCACTCGTGTCTGGTCGATCAGACAACGGAGAGTGAAGATGTGGTCTATGGTAGAAAATGCCCGTCTGAACCCTGCCTCTCCGGGTGTGCGCATGCACTCTCTCTCTGCCAGCGTGCTGAGCTCCTCCTCCATCACCGTGCCATAAAGTTTGGACAAAACTGGCCCAATCATTATGGTCCTATATATGTTAGGATCCATAGGATCCCCTGACTTGTGGATAGGTACAATGGTGTGCTTTGTCCACGAGTCAGGGAACCCCTCAGACAATGCATGGTTGAAGAGGTGAGCAATGAGTGGAGCCAATGTGTCTCTGCCATATATAATATGCTCTGCCTGAAGATCAAACTGGTCTCGAGTGCGGCCATGCTGTAACCGTGAGATAGCATGTTTCACCATACTAGTGGTGAAAAAGGATGAAATACCTGGTCTCGGTGCACATGGTGTGGGTATCAGCGGCTATGCGGGTACATGATATAAACTCTGTGCATATCCATGCCATACTGCAGGGTCATGTATCGGTGTGGGTGAGCGTGGGTCTCTGATCTGCCTCCATGCCTCTGCACAATCTCTGCTCATAAGAAGGTGGTATATATCCCAATATCTCTCCTCCTCCCATTCCCGCTTTTTACGGTGGGTCAAGCAGTGCATGCGTCTCTGCGCGCCTGTCTGTGTGTGATCTCTCCTGTGGCCTCCAAATCGTGTAGCTGTCGACGTAGATCTCTGCACTCATTATCATACCACCTGTTCTGTGGTATGGTACCGGTCCGAGGGGGGTGCGTGTATGTGTGATGTGGAAAACTGAGTGTAGCAGAATCATGCAGAATGTGTGTGATATCAGTGATCAGTGTATCAAGGGGTGCGTATGGATCAAGTGACGTGATGTGCTCCTCCAGATGCTGTGAGTAAACATGTGAGAGCTCATGAGTGAAGTGTATGGTAGTATGCATGTGGGGTATGATATCTGCAGGTGGTGATGGTAATGAGGTGAGGAGTGAGAAACTGAGAAAGGTGTGATCGGCACAGAGTGGAAGTCTCCCAAGGCCGAAGGACTCGATAGTATGCATCCCATCGATCGGTCCGAGCAGATAATCTATAGTACTCTCGCCCCCCCCATGTGGGAATCATGTAAGACCTCCTGAATATGGCCATTATGCCATCCCGTTATAAATAACGAGATGATGTCTACTACCAAGCTCAAAAAATGCCCTCCATACCCTGTGGCGTCTGGCCCTAACTCCCTACTGATCCCCAACTCCTCAGGGTCTAATCCTCTCATGATCTCTGGCTTCTCCATATCAAAACTCTCACACTGTCGGCTCTGTGTGCGCCCGTTGAAGTCCCCCATAAGGAAGACCTCACCCAAACTAGAATACAGAATAATGTCCTCTGAGAGCTGTGAATAAGGGGAGGGGGAATCTCTGGAGAGAGAGTGAGTGCAAGGGAGAGAGTTAGCTCAACCCCCTATCTCGGTCTTCGATTAAGACATCTTCTCTTACACTCTCCCATCCCAAATTCATTCCTCCTTCTTTATCTCTCAAATCCACTTGCAAATGATGGCTCCAAAGCGACAATGTGGAAAGATCATGAGAACCATCACAACCGGTCAAAGAACGGGTATTTCCAGAGATACAGGAGTGCCTGAGGTTGCCAGAGTTGCCACTACCAATGGAACATCGGGTGTGACGAATGCAAGTGCAAGGAAAGACGAAATTTCCAATGTTGTCGTGACAAACTAGGTTATTCACATTTCAAAAATAGGCTATTATTTTCATATTGCCACATAAAATAATAAGGCTTTTATCAAAATTTTACATAAAATGTTAGCTTTTGCATTAAATGGTACAAGATCTACTTATTAGATTTCATGGTTAGCATCCATATAAGAATTAAGTACAAAGAAATATTAGCTTTTATATTTTTCACTTACATGAATTGACAAATTTATTTAGAGAGTGTATTAATACACACATAAATGGTTATCTGCTACCTATGATTTGTAGTTAGATTAATCAAGATTATAATTCATAAGATCATGATGGAAATAGTTGCAGGAGGATATTGTATGAAATGAGTAAAAGACTATATACACACTCAAGATTAATAAAATAACTCGATATATTGTCAACGCGACAAGGTTAAGGTTGATTAACACTTGTTATGAAAAGTGAATGTCTATTTAAGGGTCTTGTAAATGATCTTGTTAAATTATTATCGCAATATTTTTTCTAAAGAAAATTCGCTTATGTTGGGTAAGTTAGCCCCGAACGGGAAATTCATGTCTTGCTTAACATGTTGTAATAAGAGATGTACTCAACACTTCTTTATGGGGAGGAGAATCCTCATTAGAATGTAAGGTTACCTTAGGATAAGGTCTACTTTGGCTATGGAAGCTGTGAATTGCATGATGGTGTGATTGTCATTGTTTGAAAGGATTGTTTGTGTTTGCTAGAATCTAGATCTCTGATTAAAAACATTGACAAATAGGATAAAAGGAAAGATCGTGCTAGGCTACCCCCAAGCTAGCTGCGAGACCCTACTCCAAGGGGGGCATGGTTATCTCTTCAAGAGGCTTAGACAGGCTCTATAGAAAAAGGTCCTCTCCGTAGGGATAGCCTTGGGTAGTAGGAAATGCGGGTACCAGGGGGGGCTCTGGCTGTAAATTCCACATTACTCCTAGAATCTGATGAGCCTGGAAACAAGGTTGGAAAAACTTGGCTTTCCCCATACCAAACTTACTAATGGATTTAGTTAGTTATGTAGAGCATGAGTCCTCTGCAGAAGATAATTTATGTGATGAAAAGAGTAGCCAATTAGTGGTTACCCCATCCTCTAATACGATGGCCTGGACCGAGGTTTGCCTTGGTGTGGTCTCAACCTAAGAGAAATCATGTTTAACCATCCATCAACCTAGAGGGCATGAAACAAGCATGTTGGAAACTATGGTAGTTGTGGCATCAACAAGTCATCATGCTAAAGCCATAATGCCATGGGAAAGTGTTGATATACGATGGAATATGCTTGTGGTTGAAACATCCCGTGTAATGGGCCACCATGACAACATAGTGGGCATCACAAGGATGTTAGAAGCCCTAGCTGTCAAGGGAAAACCGTTGCTTAAAAGGCACAGTTCCCAAGTTTTAAGAAGTGGTAATGATAAATCTGCTTTAGATAAGGACCAAAAGCTCTTATATAAACCCGTTTTGGACTTTCCTTTTAAAGGGAAAGGTATGGAAGTTCCTCTAAGAGGGGATCAAAATGACATGTTGAAACTTATAGGACTCCCTAGACCACTCAGTGAGTTAGCAGAAAGGGATGTCAATGAAGATATTAACCCCCCTACACCGAAAAGGGTGGGGATGGAAGAGGTTAAAGATCCTAAGAGGTTGGACCCAGATCATGATGAATATGAAGATTTTAATGACCTGGTGTTGATCCCAAAGGGGAGGACTAAATGTCCTCCTCTTTATAGGGATCTCCCAGTGTTTTATGGGTTGCCAAATGAGGATCCGATGATTCATTTAAGAGAATATGGCCTAACTTGCATTGCAAGTGGGTTCGATGATATACATCGGATGCTCGTATTTCCAAGTACCCTAAAGGGAGAGGCAAGGAAATGGTACTAGAGCCTCCCAAGAGGGTCGATCAAATCATTTGAGGAGTCTTGTGATAGATTTCTAGATGAGTATGAAAAGCAGCTCCCTATGATTCAGGTCTTAGGGCAGCTTATGCAGTTTAGATAGGAGTCTTATCCTTCTGTTAAAGAGTATGCTAGAGCCTTTGATAGTACTCTTAGGCTTTGGCCAAGAAGAGCCAATGCACTACCAGATGATGTGCTATGTGAGCTCTTTCTGAATGGCTTAGAGATTAATACGCAAATCCAAGTGGGACTGCGGAATCCTAAGTCGTTAAGGGAAGCAAAAATGCATGCCATTGATTATGAGGGTCATATTCAGAGATGTTGGAAAAACTTTTGGAGTTTTCCCCGCTCAGTGCAAGTGCATCCTAGCTTCCAGCCATTTCTGCAAGAAGAAAGCTCACTTGTTGATACCAAGGCAACCTATGAGGGGAACCTTAGTGGCCAAAATCTCAAAGCAGGAAATGGCCATCCTATGAGTAGTAATGACATGCATCTCAGTGAAAAGGTTCCAAGTCATGTAAGTCCCATTAGGGCTTGCAACACTTCCATGAGAGGTAGTTGTGATGGCAACATGGATAGAACCAATGGGCCTATGAGTGTCAATAAGCATTTTGTGTGTGGTTCTAATTTTGTTGCTAGTAAGGCTCTTGAGAGACCTTTGGTGTCGGAATCATGCTTCCAGGTGGATGTTGTTCCCTTCAGTGAAAGCATGGTTCTTATGGGAAAAAATTTGCAATGTGGATGTAAACAAGTAAAGGCATCTTTTGTAAAGAGGATGCAAAATGCTAAAAGTCCACCTGCGCTTCACAAATGTCATAAGGATGTGAGGCCATTTGGCCATAGGGATAAGTTTGCATTGAGTTCGTTAGACCAGTGCAGCAAATTGAGGGAATGCAAGAATGTTAAGGGAAATGTGAGATGGGTTTGGAGACCCAAAATCTCCAAAAGTATGGCAGGAGTGTCGGATGCAAGGCCAAGGATCCCATCTGGCTATATTTTGTCGAACCCCCGAGAGGATAAGACTGGATATACATCTGACAATATACACTGCCTTGGGATACACCCATGTGATGTGCCTAGGCTTGAAGCTCTACCTAGTTTGGGTCGCAGCACTGATTTATGTGAAAACCCAAATAGGGGAGGTTCGAATGAGTACAAAGCTATGATTATTTCTGCCAAAGGAGCCACTCAGCCGCTTGAATGACCAGTTTATTCGGATGACAATAAATGTGCGACATGCGAGCCCACTGAGGCCGTTCATTCAGCTCATAGTGCCCAAGAAGGGATCGGCCTTATTGATGAGTTATTTGTGGAAAGGCTTGGACTTCTAGCTCTACAAAAAAAAATAAAAATCTAAGATAAAAAAATACAAGATCAAGCTTTTAGCTAACTTGCATGAGTAGCATGGGGCTAGTCGATCTATGGTATGCTATCCTTGGCACCCTGGGTAGTCTGATAGGGTGTGATGTATATGCCAAGGACATCAATATTATGTAGATTAAAATGACCTATCTAGTTTTAAGCTAGGAAGGCTAGCTACTTTGGATATTACGTCCAGATTTCGTTAGCCCAAGAGGGTTGATTAGTTCTTGTAGTGAAATGCTAGATTTCGTTAGGCCAAGAGGGCCAGTTGTCTGTTTAGTATAGGTGCGGTTAATGGTTTCTTGTGTTAGTCTTATGCTAGACAGGTTCGAAGAAGAGCTTGGAAGGAGCCTTTGTTGCGTGGAAGCTTCTCGTGGCCCTATCCGGGTGATATCTCTCCTTTATAAGTACCGTGTTTTTATGCTATATTTGTCCGTGTACTTGTGGGGGATTTTTCTTTTCTTGTTGGGGACCGACGTCCAAGGCATGAAGTCCCAGGTTTAGGTTAGGTAATCTGAGGGAGGTCCGAGTAGTAGTTGCCTCCTGGAAAGACATTGCCAGGCATCGAAAGACCTGTTTTAGAAGGCAGTCCTAGTGACCTTGTTCTCTAAGCCTACTAGGCAGCCGTTCTAGGAGTTCTTGTTAGTTGTGAGGCAGTTAGAGAAGCCTGCCAGAAGGAAAATGATACTAGAGGAGAAAGAAACCTTGAATATCTCAAAGAAAATAAATATATACATAGGTGTGTAAAAAGGGGTTCTAACCCCTATAAAAATAGGAAAGAAAAGAAAGGAAAATTTATAAGCAGTTGATCATCGCCTTGCAAAGGCCTGGTAGGTTCCTGGGGACGAGTCAGACCTGGGGCCAATGCCTTGTCTTCCTAGGGGTGGCATCTTGCTGGAAAAGAAGAAAATAAGGAAGGTTGGAGCGAAAATAAAAGTGAGCATCAGAAAAGGATTAAGTGTCGCCTTGCGAGAGCTTGGTAGGTTCTTGGGTACCGAGATAGGATATGAGGCCGATGCCCTGTTCTCCTTGGGTCACTACACTCAGAGCTTGGTAGGTTCTTGGGTACCGAGATAGGATATGAGGCCGATGCCCTGTTCTCCTTGGGTCACTACGCTCAGCTCCCTCCTTTTTACATGCCCGAGTATGGAAAAATAACAACCTGAAAGAAGAAATGTGCTAAAAGACAATACTTCTTGATCAGGCTATAGGAGTCCTCGCCTAGTAGGAGCTCCTGGTTGTGTTGTCCTTAGTTAGGTAGGTAGTTCAAACCACCACTTAGGGCGACCTCTTTGATAGTTCTTTTTAGTTTGGTTGTGTTGGAGCAGTCGGTTAGTGACTAGCTCCGGACCTTCTATCAGATTATGCTAGGCCTACTCCTTGTGGATGTCATGCCTTAGTTTTGTCAGGGGATAGGGTGAGCATTGTGCTGTGTTTTAGTATGTATCTATTTTGTATCAGCTTGATGCTTCCTTTGGTTGTTTTGTGCAGATCTATTGTGGGATTCGATGGGCTGAGTCACCCTATCCAATGGTCGGCAATGAGAGTGGAGTTTTGAGCCCAGGATGTGCCTAAAATTTGCCAAAAAATTCGGAATTTAGAGGAAAAATATTTAACATCAAAGGTGGCGGCTCCAGCTAGGACGATTTTAAGCACCAAGTGAAAGACGACTTTTAAAAGGCGCCCGAGTGACACTTGCAGATTTTTGATAAACTTTTAGACTGCCGTGCGGGTTGTCAGGAGTTGCCAGTCAATGCAAGATGCTAAGCCGGATGCCCAGGATTTTTCAGAGCTTGAATCGGAGTCAGGACGGGGAAATGGCCACGAAATTGGCAAGATATGAAGAGGTGGACATTTGAGAGGCCAAAAGGGGTGCCTTTTGGAGCCTTGGACCCCCCCCCCTAAAACTTTTAATCAAGAATGAAGAAAAAAATGTGGAGAGAGAATGTGGGAGCATGGTGTGATCAACAACGGCCGAAAATTGCGCCATGGATCTTCATGATGGAGATGGCAGGTTACAAACAACCCATCCAATTGATGATACCCCCGATCTTCTCCTTTCTTGCTGGTCTTATCGCCTGTCTTCGCCCGTGAAATGGCTGTGGGAATGAAGAGAACCAAATCTAGTCTTTCTCTCTCCTCCCTCTCTCTCCCCTAAGGGGCTGTTCTTGTGTGCAAGAGAAAAATGAAGAATGGTGAAGGAAAGCTTGTCCGCTTGGGACCGGATTGCTTCCGGATCGTTGTAGACATGAAGATTGCTGATTGTGAAGATGCTGGACATTGAATGTGGGCTGACCGTAGTCCCGTACTAAACTCGAGATCCCGAAACACGGAGCCTAAGCGGTAATTCAATTTTTATGAATGAAAAATGAGTTTTTATGCTATTCGATTGATGAAACATTGTTCCCATGGGCTGATTATGCATTATTATGTTGTTTACTATGAGTTTCAACAGTTTATAATCTGAAAACCAGAAAATCATAAGTGATATGGCTGAAATTAATGCTATAAAACCCGAAAAACATGCATTTAAGGGGTAAAAATGGGATTTTTGGTAAAATAAATGGAAAATATGAGACATAACACCTATAAAACCTGAAATTTTGCTGTCAAGGAACCTAAGAGGCCACAACCCACAATAAATCTTAATTTTTAGTCATTTTTTATTGAAGAAAATAGAGGAAAAATACCAAAAAATGGTGAAAATGGGTTTTAAATGGGAGAAAATTAGAAAATGGTAAAAGGAAAATTCCAAAAAATTACATGTGTGTTTGTGCAGCGTATGATGAAGGTAAAGCACGAGGTTGGCCTCGGTTTACCCTCGTTTCTATGTTTCCGTTCATGTTTATCTCTTTCTTTATAAGGGAATACACATAAAATGACTCTTTCACCTATCAACGAATGCAAAACATTAAACGGTAGGGGGAGAGGGGAGGTTGAGCGTCAAAACATAAACTAAAATCTGATTTATGTGTTGCATCATGCCTATAGGACGTTGTTTTGACATAAAAAGAAAGGCAGCATGAGTGTAAGGCTCGGTATCTTTTCTCTTTGCATTACATAAACATTAGCATGGAAATCATGAAAAGATTGGTTTTGCACATTGCACAATGCTGATTTTCTTTTGTTTGTGCACTAAAACATTCACATTATACACTATGCATAGTTCATGGTATCAACAGAAAAGCTCCTGGACTGCATAGCAATTGTTTTCTTAGGAATTTGACCCGCAATTGAGAGTGTGAGGTTATCCCTTGCCGTAGGATAGAGGGTCGATTTCCTAAGGGACTGTTAAGTGAGAACGCATGGTATATCTCCTGGAAGTACGAGAAATATAAAAGAGAGGAGTTTGTGTTCGATTTTTTTATATGTTGAGCAGCGCATCAAGGGGCCAATCCCTGCGATGTAGGAGAGCTGCAGTGGGACCGCGGTGTTTCTACCGAGAGATTGCCTCCATGTGTGTGATCGTGGCATTGCCAATGTGTAAGGGTTCTCCCTCTGTGGAGTTAAAAGAAAGGGAAACGTTGGACTATAAACTATAAACACATGAATTAGGCTTTAGGGCAGTTTGTCCTTTAGCATTAGATCGACGCTCCTGGTCCACGAGGCCGTGAGGGTGTGTTTGTCTGTTATGAGCATGAGGTCCGGCTAGTGCCATAGCCAGTGCCGGCCCATTTCAGGTCCCATCACCACTGCATAGGTTGAATTCCTTACAAACCTAGATCCTTCATTGTCACATCCATCATTATGTTTACTGATGAGCCTCCATCAATCAATGCATCTAAAATAAAGCATCCTTCTATCCATACACTAATTTTTGGGGTTCCAGGATCTAGGACGGCGTGTTAGCCACATCCACTTCCTTCACATATTCTGAGGCTCTGTTGGACTTTGTTGTTGTTGGGGTCACAATCCTTAGGCCGTGTTTTCTTGTCAAGATGCTCTTGAATCTTTTTTGGCAACTAGGAGACAGCATCATCAACTGTCGGAATGTTAGGTTTGGTTTAAAGGTGTCTAGGTCTTTGACCAAATCATACTCTTTGATAGGATCCACAAGCTTTTTTTATCAACTGGTAAATGGGGCCACACCCACTTTTATCTTCCCTTTTTCTTCTAGGAACGGCAACATCTGCGCTTCTTCTTCATGAGAAAGTACTTCTGCATCCTCTATTTCCTAGACCTTTGGTCATGTCTCTGCAACTGTCTCTGTAGCTCTCTGTGGCTCTGTAGTAGTGCTTCGTACTTCCTTATTCTAGATTGCATTGTTCTACTTTTCTCGAGGGAGGTTGAACTTCATAGTCTTGGCAGAAGGAACGTTCTCTTTTGGAACTACGGGTTCTTATTTCTTTGCTTGCGTTATTGCGGCCACTTCCAATTCCACCAAATTGGAAGTAGGTTCTTGGGTCTTCTGTTAGGTATCAAAAGTAGATTTCACAGGGGCTAGACTTGGACAATCTTTTGCAGTGTGGCCTTCTCCTTTGCATCGACTGCATAGGGGCTCGTAATCCACATGTTTTCTAGGGTTTCGACAATTGGGTGAGATATGACCTTTTTCTCCACATCTGTAACATTCCACCTCTACACCACTAGACTGTCGTCCTCTGTAACTTTGAGAGGGAAACCTCCTTGGACCGAAATTAGGACCAAACTCCCTATGCTTTGGTCCAATGTCCTGCGTTGAAAATTTTGGTTTCTAGCAAGTTGAATCTTGCGTCTTCATCTTTCTTTATTCGTTTATGCATCTCTTAGCAGATATCCTCTGTATGGTTCTTCCTCAAATAGTATGAATAGAAGGCTCTAGGAATGGTTGGTTTTCAGGTACATTCAGTAGCTAAATGTCCTGCTTGATAGAACTTTCCGCACCATGTATTAGAACACATCACATCTCTCCCACCTCCCACAAGAGTGGATATATTAGCAGTATTCACCTTCAGTGTCTGTAGTTGTTCTGTAATCACATCCATAAGCTCTTTCTTGATACTTGTCACTAAATTGGATAGGTAGTCCTTCAGATTTTCACCTCTTGGAGTACTTGTAGTAGGGTTTTGGAAAGCTTTTGGAATTACTGCATACACTGGTTGGGCTGATCTAGGAGGTCCTCTGTTTTGGTTCTGATTCAGAGCTCCTGTTGAGACTTGGGATTGTTGATTCCAGTGGGTAGGATTCCACTGTTGTTGAGTCGCCATTGGAGGAACTGTTTGAGACCACTGCTGTTGTGGTTGAACCATCGTTTGAGGCATTGTCGTTTGTGGCCACTGTGGATTAGGTGCATTGTATTGTGGAATTG
The DNA here is from genome assembly GCF_053477565.2 of Lygodium microphyllum. Lineage (NCBI taxonomy): Eukaryota > Viridiplantae > Streptophyta > Polypodiopsida > Schizaeales > Lygodiaceae > Lygodium > Lygodium microphyllum. The sequence continues at coordinate 9,996,471 of NC_141160.1, forward strand.
TTTGCATCTGGGGTAGGGGTAGGGAACTGTCCCTGTAATTGCATTTAGTGGGTATACCATTCCTGGCATGGGAGGAGGCAAGACTCCTCTTCCTGGAGTCGTTGACAGCCTTGCTTCAACTTTGTCATATAGTCTTGGACCTTCCACTACAGCTTGCAGATTAATTGGTCTTCTCAATTCCATGAACTTGCAAACTTCTGGTTGTAGGCATGTGAGGAACACTCCCTTCTGGATGCCTTCATCCAAATGATGATTGGTCCATCTCTTTAGGATGGATTCCATTCGCAAGACATAAGCTTCTACTCTTTCTCTAGAGGACTAACTTAGGTTCATGAACTCCTCTCACATCCGCTCTTCAAAACCTTCACGCTTGAATTTAGTGAGGAAGGCCAACTTCAGGTCGTCCCATGTGCCAAAAGTTCCTGCTAGCAGTCTCTCATACCATTGAAACTCTGCGCCTTTGAAAGTGGTGGGGAAGATTGCTAACCAATGCTCAGGGGTTCTGGCATTGTTAGCCACACATGCTACCATAAACTCTGCTACATGAAGATCGGGGTCTTCATTGTACTCTCTCTTAAAAATTGGCAATGAGACTAAATTTGATGGCCTATCATCAATATTTTCAAGGAAGGGGACCTTGAGTCACCATGGGGACTTCTATAAAGAGTGCTTTTAAGGCGTCAAAGAAGGCTTCTGCTCTGCAATCTCGTTCTCAGCCTTCATTCTTTCCTTCTCTCTTTTCACGTACCTTTGGACTCGTTCTAGTGCTGGCCTCTTGATTGTGTCATTCATCAAGGGGTTGGCTCTAGTTAGTTGGTCTGTACTCAACAGAATAGAATCAGAGGGGCTTCAAACTCTAGAGGACTCTTTGGCCAACATCTCTTCTACTTCCTTCTTTTCAACGTCTCTGAATTCTACTTTCATGCCACTATAGAGGGAGAGATATTCTCTTCTGAAGGTATCAAAACTCATTCTTCTGAGGATCATTGTTGTGCCATCATCATAATAATACCAGCTTCTGATGGTTTCAATAGTGTATGTTGTGAAGAATACTCTATCCACCAACTTCCAGTGGGTTGCTAGTTGAACAAACAGGAGATTGTCAATGCACCAAGTATCCCATATGTCCTATTGTTGAGCATCCACAAACAAATTCCAAATCTTTTCATTCTTGTTTTCGTGAACCTCCACTGACCACGACTTCTGAACCTTCTTCACGATCTTCCACTTGATGATGTCTGGAAACTTCTCAATGAATGCCAAATCTTCCATGGATGGTCCTTCTCTCTGTTTTTGCACTTCAGTTTATTCCCAAACAATTTGCCACCAAGATGCATGTCTCCATTGCTTCAACAGGAAGAGGAAATAGTCCACCACATAGAGCTTGCATCATGATGGTAATATGTTTCCACCATTGTGGGATGAACTTCCTGTAGAAAGTGGCTTTGGCAATAAGAATCTCCAACTCTTCATTGGAAGAAGGGACTTTCCAAGCATCCATTGAATTCTTCTCTTCTTGGCAATGCCATTTCCTTCATTTTCAACCTCTTCTAATGCTTGGTGATGGAAAGTTTCCCCGGTTGCGCAACAAAAACATGGAGACCCAAGAGGAACACCAAGCTTTTTCTCTCCTATAAGATCATTGGGGAAGCTCTACTAAAATCTAGTTAGCTTTTCTTTCTTTTTCACAATTTCATGGAAGGTCTATCAGATTTAGACTAATTGATGGACCCTAAGAGACATCATGAAGGAAAGTAGGTTGTTAGAGAAGGCACTTCTCAAGAGCTTGAGGAAAATTGCTCCAATGAAAAACTTAGAAGATGTGGAGCCCCAAGAGGAACACCAAGGAAAATGGGTTTCTATTTCAAGAAAATCTATCTTGTAACATCAACAATCTTTTGTTTCATTCTTTTGAGAACCACAACAAGGAAAAGAAGAAATCTTCATGCAGCATCATAGTAGATATCTCTCACGGATTTAATAGAATCAACCATAATCTTCAACATCTTCATAGAATCCATCAATAGAACAAGAAACACAAAAGAATACACCATTTTTGAATGGAAATAATCACATAGTATTCATCTTCATTGTCTTTATAGTTTTCTCTCTCAATCTCTCATACATAGATACATTTTTTCATAGAATTGGCTATCTTTGACTCTCTCTCTCTCTCTCTCTCTCTCTCTCTCTCTCTCTCTCTCTCTCTCAATAGCACATCATCTCCTCACTACAATACTCAATAATCTCTCGCAATAATCCTTCTTAGGTCGTGAATGCTCCTCCCAAGAGGTGTGGGAGGTATGAAAGGTCACCAGAGCCATTACAATGTCTCTTCATAGCTCACTATTGTCACTTTACTTCAGTCTTCTCTTCAGTCTTCAACGACAACTTCTTCCATTTGTTTTATCTCTTTTGAACTTAGATTCATACTTTCCAAAATTTAGAAAACTTTCCCAAAGTACACCCTCATATAACAGAATACATACAGAAGATCTATAGAACAGGAGCATAACATGAACAAAGGCTCGTCAGAGGGTTTACAGAAGGTTAAAAAAAAACATCAGAACCTCATAATTCATACTAAAACCATCCCAAACTATAAAAACCTACTCAATAAGCTTTCAAAATACCTCAACCTTCATCAATCATCAATCCATGCTTCATATCGAAGAAAATCAAAACAAAACAGAAGCTAAACAGAAGGTATCAGAACTAATCAAAACCTCAACATAACCTATCAAAATATCACAGGCCTCATATTTCTACTAAGAATCATCATGAACTTCCAAAAAATAATCAATATAATCCAAAAACACTTGCAAACACTTCCAAAACAACTAAACATCACTCAAAATCCATAAAAAAATAACCATTCAGCCTTCAAAAATAACAAAAATCAACCAAAAAATCTAGTCATTTCAACATTCAACAAGATGACATCAAGAATGCCAAAAAACCCAATGCCCTAGATTGATTGGTGATAAATTAGTTGGAATTTCATAGTGCTTCAATGATAAATAATTATTCGTCATAAGGTAATCAACTATGTAATTCATTTTGTGAGAGCTAGACTCATTCTCAGGGATCATCCCCATGCAAATTTTAAAGGTCTCCCATTAAAATTTTAGGTAAGAAAATATATGGTCCATCAAGGCTAGTGCTTTAACGAAAAGGGTCAACATAAAGACTCAACTAGAGTATGTGTGCCCAAAAGAGAAGGGTGCTCTGAAAAAGAAGTCCATGTATAAAAGTTGGAAAAAAGGAATAGAATATCATTCTAACACAATATTAGTGAGTTTGGGAATCTCCCAATTCCCATTTTTTGAATACTAAAATGGTGGCACTCGGATAACATGCCCATAAGTTTCTCAAAACCATATGATGTGACCTATCATTTGAAAGCGCTTGAAAAATGGAATCTATTGAGCTATAAAGTGCTTGATTTGGAGATATAGTGTTCAAGTTATGAAAAATCCAAAGATTTGACCACGTGTCCTAAACTTATTGGAAAATTCCCATATTCCCCAATATGGTGTTTTCTTGTGTATGTGCTAATTGCCTTAAGAACTCTCTTGCTCATTTTTGCATTCTTGCTCGCTTGAGGGGGAGAGAAAGAGAGTTTAAAAGTGTGAGGGACAAGGGTAAAACACTTATTGGCTCCACCATCTCCATCTCTATTGGGCTTTTTTCTCAACATCAATGAACTCTTATTGCTTCAAGTTACCTTTTCCCATGCTGGCTATGCTACCTCTCATCTAGCTTCCTACATTCCTTCTCAATCCAAACATTCATCTATCTACAAAGAGAATAAATGCATGAGTAGATTTGAGATGCAAAGTACTTGCCTAATTATCTATTGCATTGTATTCCACATTGCTTGATGAGCTTACAAGTCACTCCACAATCCAAGGAATACCTCTAAATTTGATCTACTCCTCCATGCCTTCAAACTCTACCCACAAATGATCCATGTGGTTGTAAATGAAAACAAGAAGCAGATGATGCACAAGAGTTAGAGAAGAGCTTCTCCAAATGGTCTCTACTTCCTCATATCCACATATACACACATACACATTCTCTCTCCCTCTCCCTCTCCCTCTCTCACTCATATTGTCACAAGATGCTCAAATGGATAAGATGAAAGCAAGAGAGGGGAGCTCTCAATGTTGGCACATAGAAAAATAATATATTCTATTTATTTTTTATCTTTTTATACATAGACTTGAATTTTAGGATTTTTGCTAAAAAGTTGGGTACCCTATTCATTTCTTAGGCTCTTAAGCAGTCCTTTATGATACATTATATAATTGAAGTCAATAGATCAATAGAATACATGTGGGATTTTGTGTCACATAAATCATATCCAAATCCATTACAAGCTTGAGGGTTTTGATGTTACTACCATTGGATGACCACATCAACAAGATGGAGGAATTGTAGTATGAGCTTACATCTCTTGGTAGGATGATTTCATCAAAGGAGATGGTAATGATTTAAAACACTTAGCTCCAATCTCTGAAGTATGTTTTGTTCTACACTAGTTTGCTTACGTGTAGGACTCAAGACACTATTCTATGGGAGAAGTTAGTTCTGCTTGTTTTGGAGCATAAATAGTTACACCTGCTGAAATATGTTATAATTTATCACTATATGGTTAAATTAGCCACACCCTAGGGGAAAGCACAATGTGGGTGAACAAAAGGTCGAGTGCAACTCTCCTCAACATCAATGACCATTTATCCTATATTGATAACAACCATTTTCGATGTTCCTCTCTTATCCTCTAAGTCCATGCAATCTCTAAACTATGAACCTATGAAGATCATTACCCAAACTTAAGGAGGATGCCATGGGACTAGCACTCTACTAGTGAGAGAAAAAAAATGTTAATCCTCATGAGAAAAAGTAAAAAGGCTACTATAATGAAACTAGAGCAAGAGTAAAAAAAGACTGGATGGTAACAAAACTAGAATTTCTTTTGCAATTGGAATTCAAGGAGCTTAATTTTTAAACTTGTCATGTTCCCTTTATATGATGCATGTGCACAAATCTAAAGAAACAAGTGAGCATTGTAAATGTTAATGAGAGCTAGGCTAAGTCCCATGAAAGTTGTAATCATTTTTGGAGACATGGTTTGGAGATGCATAAGTGTTGGTGGGCATCCACTATTCCTTTCACTGAGGCTATGTCTAATTAAGCTTCATTCTATGCAAAAATTAAGAATAGGACCGACCAAGAGTCACAAAAAAGAGTAGGATGCCCAATTTTAAGTGGGAAACTCTAACCCTAACCACCCTAACCATAATCTATATAAAAGTCAAAAAAAGGAATAGAGAGCTCATTCTAATGTGCACACACTTTGGGGTTCCACTTTTCTTATCTTGTTCAAACCCTTGTGGCCATTGTTGAGAGAGAGAGAGAGAGAGAGAGAGAGAGAGAGAGAGAGAGAGAGAGAGAGAGAGAGAGAGAGAGAGAGAGAGAGAGAGAGAGAGAGAGAGAGAGAGAGAGAGAGAAGAAAATCTCTTCTCCTTTCTCTTAGTCATCTTCTTCTTTTCTCCCTTCCTCTCTTTTGGTGGAGCTTCCTAAAGAAGATGAAAGGAGTGGGCTTGCTAACTTGAGGAGTGCACTCCTCATGAGACTACCTATGGCTTCCATTTGTTCGGATTACAACATGGAAATGTGATAGGTAATTCCACTACAACTTGAATGCTCCATTCATTATTGGTTTCATGGAATAGAGAGAGGGAACCTTACTTAGTTTTGAGCTAGAATATAAGCCAACTAGGCGATAGATAGTTGAGCTATGATAGAGTTGAGCTCTTGAAAGAATAAGAATGTTGTCTAATGCCCTACCATTGAGCTCTCATTAACTCCACCATGCGCGTGCGCACGCGCGCGCGCACACACACACACACACACACACACACACACACACACACACACACACACACACACACACACACACACACACACACACACACACACACACACACACACACACACACACACACACACACACACACACACACACACACACACACACTCACACACACACACACTCACTCACTCACTCACGTACTCACATAAATTCTTGATGTGTTTTTTGCATCATTGTTGTATCTTTGTTAGGTTTATTAATGACTATAAAGAGGCTCTACACACCCTAGCTTTTGTTTTCCCTCATTCTTGTAGCTTGAAGTAAGAAAAGAAGGGTATGATAGGAGAGATGTGAAAGATTTTTATATTATGAAGCTTTGCATTGTTGAATGCTCACAGGCCTAAAATTTCTTGAAGAAGTCTCTCAAAGCTATGCAATGTCTTTTTGGAGGTTTGGGGATACTTTTAAGTTCCATGTTTGACTATTGCTAGTAGGCATGGTTGTTGTGATATCAAAGTGGCCCTAATGTGTCTCTACTTCAATGCACTCTTTGAGTTGTGCAACCTTTTCAATTCATCATCCCCATCTACCCCCCCTTATTTTCTTAGTTTTTTGTCTTGTTACCACAATAAGGAATAGAAAAGTGTAATGAGTAGGATATACTGGAATTATGGGGAAAATAACAGTCACACAGATGGTATTTAAGGTGTAAGAGGGTTAGGTCAGTTATGAGGCATTAATCAAGAAACCCTCTCTTCACCTTCACTACCTACATGGCTTCCTTTTCTCTCTCTCTCTTTCTGTCTTTCTATCTCTTCTTCTAGTCTTTTGCTCTCCTTGTCACTCTCTTTCTCTTTGCACTCCTTCTCTCTCTTATGTCGTGTTAGGTTCTCTTCATTATAGTTGGTATCAGAGCACCAGTCTTTGATCCTTGTTCTCTCTCTCCTTCCTTTAGATTTAAATTCTTTTTAGTCTTAGGAAATCCTGGTTGCTCAAGTACGCAGGCACATAGGGAGTATCCAAGTCCGGCTAGCAGCTTCTTAAAGTCCATGATCCTTTCTTGGAGTTTACACTGGAGCTTTGAATAAACTTGGAGGCAAGCAGACAAAGATGGCAGCTCGTTTTTACTCTATAACTCAATTTTAGAGGTGTTTTACCCAAGCAGGACACTCGAGACTTGGAGGATAGCTTAACTGTGACGACCTACTCTTTTCCAAAAGTGAGTTTCCCTCTTCTTTCTATAGTTTCTTGAGGTAGCCATGGAACCTCCAGCCTAAGAACTCCCTAGATCTTCCTCCTCTCTCTCCTTGGGCTTGAGTGCCATCTCCAAATGTTTTCTTAACACATTGGCTAGCCTGTAGAACACCCATGAGCTTCACTCACCCAATTGGAGCCTATAGAGATAGCCCCACAATTTTTTATGCCTTTTGCACTAAGTTATATGGTCCTTCTCCTCCTACTCTAGCACTTGGCATTGACCTCTAGCTCCATTCCCCGGTTCTTGGCAATCATTTGAGCAAGATTCAACCCTCTTGACTGAGATATCTGATCTTGGCACTCTCTTAAAACCCTAGAGTGGACAACATCAATGGTAGCCATGGCACCTTCCCTACAGCTCAAGCTCTCTCAAAGAATCTTCAATTTCTTGCCTTGGGAGCCTGGCAATAGCTCAAGACTCTTCCCCTTGAAGATTTCATGAGATTGAAGGCCTTCTTCCATCCAATGGGCTGAATTAGAGGAGAAGCATGGGTTCATGATTCATGCAACCTACCACCACTTCTTCAAGCATGTCTGAGGTGTGCCTTATGATAGTTCTTGACCTCTCTGTTTGTCCATTTGTTGAGATCCATCCTCTTGTTTGAGAGAGATTAGAGAATCAGCCCTCTCTTGGCATTGATTGAATCAAGGGAATGTATTGGCCTACTTCTTCATCTACTCAATCATTTATGAATGCATTCATGTAATGGTGTTTTCAATGTTCACTCTATATATCTATATATAATAAGCAATCAAACTTTTGATGTTACCAATGTTAAAACATATTATTCTGATCAACTTCCTCATTTGTATAAAGAGATCAAAAAATGCAACATGACCATAAAATGTATCGTTTGGAATATGTGAACCAAGTTCTAATGTAACAAACAGTTATCCTTACAAATACAGATTGTATACCATTATAGTATGATTTAGCAAAAGGCTTAAGTATACAAAATATATTCCATCAATGGCTATAATGTTTCCTTATTCATTTCATCATGTCATTACATATTCTCAACAAAGTGATTGTATCCTCACCTTGAGCAAGAGAAAGAGAGTGTGCATGTGTGTTTAGCATAAGTTATAGCAAGGGACCATAAGTAGAGTTTGAATGTTTCAAGATAATGCAAGAAATACATTACATCCTCATGTCACCTTTGCAAGGCACGCAACCAAACTTTATCTCCACAATCACATCCCTACAAAGGCCTACCTTGTTAAAGCTTGTAGACTTGAGGCCGCTTTATAAAGCATCATTGCACATGGCTGCTCAATCAAGCTTGCAACATCAATCAATGGGCAATATAATATCACACACTCCCCTACTTCAATATATGTTATTTTCTCCATGATACTTTTTGTTGTTGTTTATGAAATTTTGAACCAACTTGCCAGTTTAAGTTTAACATCTTAGTTGACACAACTTTCATATGTATACACATGAGTACTAATATGAAGCAAAATAACCTCATAAGTCTGTCCTTGAGATTGGCAAAAAGGTGCAATCACTTATGATAACGAGATCATAATCTACTATCAACTTGACCTTGAGATGGGACACCATATCCTCCTCTCTGCTCTTTCCTCTAGTATTGTGGAAATTAAGAAAGTAATTAATTGTAATAAACTAATTCATATAAATTAATTAATTAATTAAGCTAAAAATTTGATAAATTAATTAATAATATAATTGATATTATTTAATTGATAATCTAATTAACTAATTAATATTAATTAACTAAATATTAATTTATTTATACTTATTTTAACTAATTTTAGTATTACTCAATAATTTAAGTAATATTAATTAACTAATTAGTTAATACACTAATTGATATTAATCAAGAAATTAATTGATATTAATTTAAAAACATTAATTAGTTTTTACTAGTTAATACTATTTTTAACTAGTTAAACTAATAAGCTTATTAATAAATTAATAAATATCCATTGAATATTTAATATGCTAATTAATATAAATTAACTAATTAAGTAATAATTGATTTTATAGTTTTAATAGTAATTAGTTTACACTAGTTAATATTAGTATAGTCAACACTTAAATACTCATTAATTAATACTCAATAACATCCGTTAATTGATTTATAGTATCAAATTAGAATATTGATTGATATTAATAAACTTTGCAATTAATATAAACTAATATTAGATCATTAATTGATTTTCATTTATTCATACTAACTATTTGGAATAATACTATAAAGCTAAGTTATATTAATAAAATAATTAAATGAAATAAATAATTAATCAATTAAAAAGTAACAAATCAATTGATATTAATAAAATCGTTATTTAATACTAAGTAATATCCATTAATTTATTTATAGTACCAAATTGGAATATTACGTGATATTTAAAAAGTTTGTAATTAATACACACTAATATTGACTAATTAATTGACTTTTATTGATTAATATTAACTAGTTAGAATATTACTATTAAGTTAAGTGATATTAATAAACTAATTAACTATAATAAACTAGTCAATCAATTAAAAACAAGCTAATAAATTAATGAATATCAATTAACTAATACATTAATAGCTGAATTAATATCTACAAACTAAATAATTAATAAACTAATTATTATAAATAATTTTAATTAATAGAATATTTATTATTAAAATATTAACTTAAAAATTGAGGTACTCAATAAACTTCAATAAAGTATGAAGAAAATGCATAAAATATTACTGCTTAAATAGGGAGAGAGAAAGGGGAGGAGAGAGAGAGAGGTAATGGAACTAGCGTCAATGGCGGAACTCATGGCGGCGACGATAACGGTGGTGGTGGTGGGTATGACACAATCAATGGACACAAGAGATAGGTGAGAGAGAGAGAGAGAGAGAGAGAGAGAGAGAGAGAGAGAGAGAGAGAGAGAGAGAGAGAGAGAGAGAGAGAGTGTGTGTGTGTGTGTGTGAAGACAGGTCAAATTAAAAAATTTAAACCTCCACACAAACTAATAAATAATTATATCTAATAATAAATACTAATTTATATTATTATAATTAAGATTATATATATATATATATATATATATATATATATATATGTGCATAGAGAGAGAACAATACGTGTATGTTTTCTATTGGGAAGAGGTTGTCCCAAAGCAGCACCTTCTTCGACAAAAAATGATTGCACAAGTTCCCTCTCATAGAGAAAGAACATTACATGGAATCATTTTCATCTGAACAACAAGGAGCTATTTGTAGCCCCTTCTCGGCACACAAAAATTCCATGGGTCCTTTAAGAGTGAAGTATGGGACTTGTGGAATTTCTCTTTGCTCAAAAGGGGTTGTCGGCAACCCTCACTCGGGTTTTGCTCTCTACCTCTCTCTCCTTCAAGAGATGAAGGATTGGCATGGCAGATTTTTTTTTGCTCAAGAAGGGGCTATTGGTGTGGGCTTGTGGCTTTATTTTTCACTTGAGAAGGGGCTATCAGCGACCCCTTCTTAGACTTGTGGCTTTATTTTTCACCCAATAATAAGGCGCTGTCGTGGTGACCCTTGTTGGCAAGAAAAAATAGTATGTATCACATACTCTCTCTCTCTCTCTCTCATCACTCTTTTACTCTCTCTCTCCCCCCTCCCCCCATTTTCTCTATTCTCAGACTTGACTTCTTCTTTTGCTTGACCAGGGCTATCGACGACCCCTTTTCGAGCAAAAAATAAAGCCACACGTGGACTTGTGACTTTTTTAAAACTCGAGAAGGAGTTGTTGCAATGACCTCTTCTCGGGTTGTCGGTGACCTCTTCTTAGTGATAAAAAATAGTACATATCACATGCTCTCTCTATCTCTCTCTCTCCAAGAAGGGGTCATCGACAATGATGAGAGAGAGAAAGAGTGATGAGAGATAGGGTGAGATAGAGAGAAAGCATGTATATGTGCAATTTACTCTCGCCAAGAAGAGGTCACCAGTAGCACCTTATCAGGCCTAGGACTTGTGACTTCAATTTTTGCTTGGGTTGCCGACGATCCCTTCTGGGAAGGAAAAATTGCACATATCACATGCTCTCTCTCTTCCCCCTCTCTCTCACTGTGGGAGCTTTCGCTCAACCACCAAAACCCATAGACCGTTTATTGCTTCAAGTGTTTCAAGCCAAGTGCAATGGCTACCTCTCACATAGCTGTACACACTCTCACACCTACGAGTGTAATGAGTTTATCTCCATGCTCAATTGAGTTGCCTCCTCCCTCAAGCACTTTGGTAGCTCCATGATCCAAGGTGCAAGCTCAAGCAAGCTCGATATTCAAGATCCAAGCTCTATGCTCCATTTGAAAGGTGAGAAGGATCGAAGCTTGCTTGGAAGAGCTATGGCGGGAGAGCAAGAGCAAGAAAGAGAGAGACACAAAATGGGAACTCCAACAGTCACAATGTGTGGTGAGGGGCCTTCCTTTATTCAAACTGTCACTAAAAGAATAAAGAATAAAGTGACGATGACGGGCGCCGCTACAGTGTGCAGTGGCGGGTACTGTCAGTGTTAGTAATACACAGGTGGCTAGGCAGAGGCGCCTTTACCCCCAACAACCTCCCACTTAAAGATGAATATGCCCCAGTGAGGAGTGAAAAGAAAAAGAAAAAGATAGTACAATGTACACATGTACAATATGATGATGAAAAACGTCATCTCATCCAACACCCATCAATCTCCTGAGGAAGACAAAGCGCTCAATAGTGAGGCTTTTTGTGAGCAGATTTGTAGGATTTTTGTCAATGGAGATCTTGACAAGGTCAACAGACTTGTCCTCCACGACCCATGTATGAAGTGATACCTCACCTTAATGTGTTTCATTTTCGCATGGAAGACCGGATTCTTGGCTACCTGAATAGCACTCATAGAATCCAAATGCAGTGTAGGTATAGCATCAATCCCAATGCCATGAACCAAATGGCCCAACCATATGGCCTCCTTGTAAACCTCAGTGGCTGCAACAGACTCGGCCTCAATGGTAGATAGAGTTGTACACTTCTGAACCCTGGACATCCAAGAGACAGCACCTCTAGCATAGGTGAATACATAGCCAGAAATGGACTTCCTACTATCTGCATGTCCTGCATAATCGGAGTATGGTATCCCACAACTCCTGTATCCTGGCTGCCATAGCAAATACACATATCTATTGTGCCCATCAGGTATCTCAGGATACCCTTCACGACATCCCAATGCTTCTTGCCAGGTGTAGCCATATGGCATGCCACAATACCAACTGCAAAGGAAATATCAGGAAGAGTGGCTATCATGGCATACATCAAACTACCCTCAGCAATAGTTGATGCATAAGGAATCTTCGCCATCTGCTCATCTATCTACATGCACTATCTGTGAATAATCGGCCTATGAGGCCTTCACATAAGAAGGTAATGGACAGCCAATATGCTTTATGTCCTGCATGCGAAAATGCTCAAGGACTTTATGAATGTACTCCCTCTATGAGAGGTAGAGTAGTCCCTGATGCCTGTCATGCTTAATGCGCATACCAAGAATGTGAGAGGCATGTCCCAAATCCTTCATCTCAAAGCTCTTCTTCAGCTGAGATTCAAGAGCATCAAGCTCATCATGAGCTTTCCTTGCTATCAGCATATCATCCACATAAAGTACTAAAGTAAGCAATGAGCCATCACGGTCTTTCTTCATGTAAAGACACGGATCCATAGCACTCCTACTGTAGCCCTATGACTACATAAAGGCATCAAACTCATGATACCACTCCGTAGGTGCCTGCTTCAAGCCATAAAGACTTTTCTTTAACTTACACACTAGGTGCTCTCTACTAGGTTCTGCAAAGCCCTTAGGTTGCTCCATATATATCTCATCATGAAAATCCCCATGCAAGAATGCAGTCTTGACATCCATCCAATACATGTCCAAGTCAAGCTGCGCGACTAAGGCCAAAACCAAGCATAGGGTGGTCATTTTGACCATAGGAGAAAAGACTTCATCAAAGTCAAACAACTCCATGCTCCTGTTTAAAACCCTTAGCAACAAGTCTTGCTTGCAACCAAATTCCAAGTCATATTCTTGTGCAGGGAGTCCATCTCACACTACATAGTCCTCTTCTAGGAGTGACTATCACCCTTGCGCATAGCCTCATCATATGTGAGAGGCTCTCTTGCATCTGTAACCAAGACACAATGCATTGAGGGCTCAAATCTATTAGGCGGGATGTCTATCTCTCCAATAGACCATCTCACTGCAGGCTCTACTGCCTATCCACCAACACCCTGGTCGGGTCTACCAACTACTACTGCAAGTTGTCCCACTGGCTGTGCAGGAGCACGTGACTCCTCTTGGAATATAACCATGCATATCTCTACCACGTTCTCAGGTTGCTTATGCATCTTGTCTTCATGGAAGACTACATCATGGCTACGAATGACTTTCCATGCCTGCGGATCCCATAGACGGTAACCCATCTCTCTTGCATCTCCATAGCCAATGAAAATGCATTTGAAACTCTTAGGATCCGGCTTACTATGCTTGTCCTTGGGCACATGGAAGAAGGCCTCATATCCAAAGACACATAGATGCGCATAAGACGAAGGTTTCCTAGTCCATACCTCCTCTGTAACAACCTGGAAATCCAAACCACTAGAAGGTGATCTATTTATGATATGCATAGCTGTACTGACTGCCTCAGCGCAAAAGCTCTGTGGTAGGCTTGCATGGCTAAGCATACTATGTACATGATCTTGGATGGTTCTATTTATCCCCTCAACCAAACCATTCTAGGGTGGGGTATAGGGGGCGGTCATCTGACACTTAGTACCCCTCTCATCACATAGCTGCTCAAAGGCATGTGAAACATATTCTCCCCCATTGTTAGTCCTAAGGCATTCTACCCAGTCTGGTTCTCAACCAATGCAAGCTATCTCTGAAACACAGCCAAGACATCTGATTTAAGCTTAATGGGATAAGCCTGACTTTACACAAAAAATCGTCAATAAACGTCATGAAATACTTTGCACCACCCATAGACTAACAGGGCATGGGCCCATAGACATCCGAATGTACCAATGCCAAGGGCTCACTCATGTGTGTTCTACCATACTTTTTATGCGTATTCCTAGTCTGATGTCTGCTATAAAGACAATGCTCACATGAATCAAAACATGCATAGTCAAGGGGTGGTAAGTAGTGCAAACCAAAAAACATTTTCATTTCCTTCAAGGACATATGGCCCAAACGGGCATGCCAAAGAGATACATGTGGGATGGAGCCCACTGGTAAAACATGATCAATAGAGGATCCATCAATTACAAGAGGATAGAGGCTACCAGCCGTGGCACCTAGAGCAGAATCCCCAAAAGATACATGAAACCTAGCATCATCAAGCTACCCTACAAACATAAGACTACATGTAAGCATAGATACAAGACGTACATCGTGTAATAGAAAAGTATTGCCAGTAGAGAATTGCAGTCGTACTGTCCCAATGCCAACAATAGTAAGTAATCTATCATCACCCAAGTGAGCTAAGGCTAGAGACAGTGCAGTAGGAGTGGAACCACTCACGGCAAGGTGTAACATGACATGAAGCACCAGAATCCAAAAGCTAGCACTGTGCATACATAGAGTGAACCTTGATTAATGGCATAGTATCACAAGAACTAGCTGCAAGTATGTACTTCCCATCAGAGTCATCAGTCTACATGACATTTATCTCCTCTATTTTTACATTGGTAGGTACCATGTTGCAATTAGAGGACTTTTCCTGTACTTTGTCTTTCCCCTTATCTTTGCGCTTCTCATTGCGCAACAACCCTTCTTGATGCAATGATGACATGTCACATTAGCATTTCTCCCACGAGACTTGTGCGCGACTTACCACACACGACTTAGACCTAGGCTTCGACGGTGAGTCTTTGCCACGTCCATACCCATGGTCATTCTTACCATCTCTGCCTCTAATAATCAAAGCATGTGACACACGAGAGGCATCCAAGTTCTTATGGTTGATCTCTTCTTGCAAAAGAGCACTCTCTACATCAAGCAAGTTCAAAATAGTAGCAAGAGCACATAAGGCAGTGCGGAATACATCCCATGACTCACTCAGAGTCCCAAGAAAAAACAATGGAGTAACCTCATCATTGAAGGTAATGCCCCTCGAAGTCATGTTCTTGAGAATAGCATGGAACTGACTCAAATGAGCAGACATCGTCAGATTCTCCTTCATGTGTAGGTCCATAAGTTGCTTCAGCCAACCAATACATCTGACTTGCTGGACTTTTCTTGTCATAGAGATTCTTGATTTTATCCCAAAGCTGTCAAGCACTCTATGCTTCCTCAACCACATTGTAATGCACCTGTTCAGTGAGAGCATAACTCATCAAGCTCATCCCATTCGTCATCAATCATAGTTTCAGGATGCTCGCCATGCATTCTAAGTGGCTTTATCTACGATTTCTGCACCAATACTTGCCAAACTTGGCTCTTCCAATAGGCATAATTCGTACAATCAAGCTTAGTGATGTTGAAGATAGCATTATCAGTGGAATAAGATGCCATACTGCAAACTAAATGATGATTCCCACTAAGTACCATCAAAAGTACATAAAATCAGGATGATTCAGCATGAAAAATACATCACAGTCCAGAGATATATGCTTATTGTAATTTATGACAGCAATGTACAATGAGAGCTGACAGTAGGCAAAACCCAATATTCAAAGTCAACCACTAATTGTCAATGCAAAACTAGTATCAAACGGGTATCACCAAGCATGTAACAGTCAAACTGACATGAGCCAACACCCAAGCATGTCAGACAAAGTCCATCAATAAAGTCAGTACACCCCCAATCAATAGGGAAAAATGTACAAACCACTGCCAAGACCTAACACAAGTCAGTGTCTACTCAGTGAATACAAAGCTAAATCAGCCCAAGTGCATCTTGATGGACCTAAAAACGGGCCGGCACTGGCTCATGCACTAGCCGGACCTCGTCACTACGCACAAGACAACCCCTCGGCCTCGCGGCCAGGAGCGTCTATCAAAATCTCTGCCTTCCTAAACATTGCGTTTGTAATACGTTGTAGTCCAACTGATCCTAACCCAATGTTACTCCTCAGAGGGAGTCCCTTTCACATAGCCAAATAGGCCCGAATCACATACACATGGGGTTCCTCCTACGGCTGAATGCCGTCAACCCTCTGCGACTCTCCTACACCTTGGGGATTGGCCCCTCGATGCGTCGCTCAACAAATAGACACATCGCACAAAAGTCACTCAAGGTACCAAATAAACGTGTCCAGGAATGTACCATTGTCCTTACTTAATTTCCCCTTTAGGATCCCACGGCTAGCCTACAGCATGGGTATCTCACTGCCTCTCAACGTAGGTCAGGTCCTCATAAACCAATTGCAATGCATGTCCAGGAGCTGATCAATGATACTTTTAAAATCTTTTTCATGCTCCATGCATTTGGTGGATGTCTAGTGCTCAAACATTTAGCAAACAATATCGTGCACAAGTGCAAAAACATCCTTTTAATGGTTTCCAACTACCGATCGTGCTTCGTTGCATGGCATTTTACGGCTTTTTCCCTTATTTTTCATATCAAAAGCGGAAAAAACCGAACTAAGACACAGAAGCAAGGCTGATCTGAAGCAAATCTTCATGCCTCAGCCTCACTATACATTCACGGACATTACTCATAATTTTCCCAATTTTCCGAAGCCCAAAATATAAATTTTCCCTATTTTTTAGGGTTTTTCCACCATTTTCTTGCAATTTTTCCCATTTTCTCCCATTTTTTAATTGCTGAAAATTAAGTTCAGTTTATGGGCTGTGGCCCTTAGTTCATTTCAGCAGAAAAAGAATTTTAGTAGGTGTGGATTAATTTATTGCATCATTTTTAGCCCAAAAAACCCTATTTTCCTTCATTTTTATGGTTTTTCGTGTCTCGGTTTTCTATTTTCTGCTATCCCACACATGTTTTTCTGATTTTTAAATGATGAACAGCCAGAAAACGACTCAAAGCACGACATACTCAAAACTCAATCCATATGAACACATTTTTATCAACCGAATTTGCATCAAAAGACCATTTTCTTTGTAAAAACAATTATTACCGTGTCTTGCGGGTTTTTCCATTAAATTTGGCACGTCCCACGATTGATTTCCAGCCATGAATTCTACTTGGAATCAGCAATCTACAATGATTTGGCATTGCCCTTCAGTCTCGTCAAGAATCGGCATCCATCCGGCCATCCATTTCCATTCTACTCTTCTACGCACGAACGGGGGTTAAGAGGAGAGAGAGGGAGGAGAGAGAAAGACTGATTTTCTCTCTCTCTCTACAGTCCACCATTGCGGGAGCGGAGACCGGCGATACGAAGCGTAGACTAGAGGTAGAAGCCCGGCCTGATCATCTTCATGGCTTGTGTATGGATCCTCATCATGATTGGGGGGGGAGGGGGGGCGCGATTTTTTCGGCGGCTGAAAAACAGCCGCCGCCCCCCCCTACATCACGTTTTTTGGGGGGGGGGGGGGGGGGGGGGGTGCCAAAGGCCACCCCCCCTCCCTTACACCTCTTGGGATTTCCCAATTTGGGCCCCCCTTTGGGCACCCCGGCCGGTTTCGGGCCATCTTCCGCGTACGGACTCCGATCGTCTGTCTGAAAATTTCTATGAATTCGTCTAGACATCCCGCACTGACCGGCAGCTCTATTGACTGGCACAGGCACACGGAAAAATTATGAAAATTCTCGGAGTGTCGTACGGGCGCCCGTCAAGCACTTGCCGCTTAAAATCGTCCTAGGTCGAGCTGCCGCCTTCGTGGTTGAGCATTTTCCCCCACATTTCCACATTTTTCTCCTATTTTTAGGCACGTTCCGGGGCCTAAAATCCATCCTTCACATCTACACGGGCCAAGATATATCAAATATACATCATCCACCAGGAGATCCCAGTCTCAAGTATCCAAAAGCTCAATATGCATAACCCGCACTGTTGCTGAATGTCTGATAAGCATAGAAATATGCTCCCACTGGCACAAAAGCTGTAAGTGTCATGTAAATAAGCTCAAAAAAAGCATGTAAGAGCACTAGTGATGGAGTATCCAAGATGATACATCAGTAAGACATCCAGAGCATATGAGCGGTCAAGTATCCAGATCCAATGTCATGAAGACAATCCCAATCAATCTCTATGACGAGCCAAAGCAATAACAAAATAAGCTCAAGAATATCCAAAGTCAAGCCCAGATGAAGTTCCAGTAGCATTCAAGTCCAAACAATGTAACTAGCATGTGTAGGTAACATAAGCATCAAGCATGTACCAATGGGTCATACATAGACCAGAGGTATAACTATGTCACAAAGCATGCCAGTGTAGACCAATGTAAAGTAAAAGCCAACTAATATAGAGCTCAAAAAAGACTCAAAATACATTCGAGAACCATCCAAAGCATTTGCTAACCTTCATTTGCATCCCAATAGTCATATGAAACACCCGTGAAGCACCTTTTGTGACCAGTAGGTAGAGCATATGCTAATCTTCAGCTGGAGCGTACAGTAGTGATTTACTATGTGAAATTAAGTATTTCAGGCCACTAAATCAACTCCAAATGATTGCCAATCAATAGGCATACATTCCCCAAACATTTGGGGACCACTTGAGACCAACCAGGCATA
Organism: Lygodium microphyllum; assembly: GCF_053477565.2. Taxonomy (NCBI): domain Eukaryota; kingdom Viridiplantae; phylum Streptophyta; class Polypodiopsida; order Schizaeales; family Lygodiaceae; genus Lygodium; species Lygodium microphyllum. The sequence goes on from NC_141160.1 coordinate 10,015,267, forward strand.
ATCGAGAATCAAATGACCATGTAGAATAAGTATAAAGTGTAATGACAGGGGGATGCCCTATTTTGGGCTGCTTGTGGACTATGTAAAATATTCAATGGATGAGAAAATTCAGCCCCAAAAGCATCTCACATCATAGGCATACATTTCCCTAGCATTTGGGGAGTATTCGGGACCCAACAAGGCATCAAATGTCAATGCCAAAGTGATCCAGACATATAATGCGAATGTATCACTACTGTGGGCTACCTGTAAATTGTGTATAATAGTCCCAAACGTGAAGTAAATCACATCAATTCTCAATGCCAAGCCTTGGGATCAAATGCCAAGAATAAACCAAGTGTATAGTGCCCAAATGAGACTACCAATGAGTGCCAAGGGAGGGTTGAAGTAAAAAACGAATTTTTTTTCAGTCCCTTCCTAATGTACCCTACAAAAACTGAAATAAACACTCAGAAGAATACTTCAATATCTCTCAAGGAATGCCCTGAGGGTGCCCAAATGGCCGAGTAGGTGCTCGGGAAGCCAGTGGAGAGTGAAAGGAGCTCGAGAGAGTTGGCTATGGCTACCGGGAAGGAGACCCAATGAGTGTAGGTAATCAATAGGAAGTTGAAGGAGTCACAGACCAAGCTCGAATGTTCAAGCAACCACACTTTGATACTAATTGCAAGGTGAGAAGGATTGAAGCTTGCTTGGAAGAGCTATGGTAGGAGAGCAAGAGCAAGAAAGAGAGACACACAAAATGGGAACTCCAACATTCACAATGTGTGACTCGACCTTTATTTATTCAAACTATCACTAAAATAATAAAGAATAAAGTGATGGTGGCATGCGCCCACCACCTACAGTGTGCAGTGACGGGTACTATCAGTGTAGTAATACACAGGCGGCTAGGCAAAGGCGCCTTTACCCCCAACACCATTGCCACATGTGAGACAAGAGAAGAGAAGAGAAGAGAAGAAGAAGAAGAAGAGAGGAGAAGATAGAGAGCTTCTCCACCACGGTCCCTCACCATCACACATTCACTCCCTCACTCTCTCACACTTCCTCTCTCAAGCACAAGCTCATGCACGCAAGAAGAAGAAGAAGAGAAGAGGAGAGCTAGTTTTGGCCACACACAAAAATGAGCTTCTTCATTCACTTTTTGCCTTTTATAAAAAACCATAACCCTTATCCACTTTGGGTACCCATCCCTTTTTACATGACAAGCCATATTAGCTTAGGTTCTCTTTTTCTATTTCCTTCCTATTTTTATTGTGCCTTCACCCATGCCCATTTGCACTTGCCTTGAACTTTTAAGCGTGTCCTTGTGCTTTTGGCCTTTTTTCCTCCCATTTCTTCAACTGGGGCTGCCTTTTTCTGCTTTGCCCTGTATCTTTTAAATTTTCTTTTTGCTTTCTTTGCATTGGGGTTAACATTATCCCCCTCCTAGCTAAGTGCCTGTCCCATTGCACTTGGTGCACTTGTTGATAAGGGCTCGGATGGTTGAAGGGTTGCCATGCGGGTCGATGATGGGGCTTTATGGAGATTGGATAGGGAGAAGAAGCATCAAAATTGGATGATAGATTGCGGAGGCTGAGAATAGACTTAATTGGGTAGTGGGGGCCTTCAATGTTGGTGGTTGATCGCCATTGTTGAGTATACCTGAAAAAGAAAAAGGAAGTGCACTACTTGGGGGTGTTTCTACCTCACTGTGCAATGATGCATGGTGTCCGTGCTAGTGAAACTGGGAGTTGGGTCAAATCTCAAGGAAGCCTGTGGTGTTGTCCCACACTTGAGGACCTAGTTTTTGTACAGGGGAGGTGCTGTGGGTGTGACTTAGGGAGACAAGTCTACTAACCATAGGCCGAGCACAAACTTTCTAGGTGTGTCCTGCCCCTCTTGATGTGTCCTAAGTGTGAAGTGGGGGGACACGAAGGGCTAGGGGGTTAACACGGAGCCGACTGACCAAGGCCACCTGACATGCATAACTTGAGGACCCCTAGGTGGAACTCTAATATACATGGACAAGCTCATTGTTCCTTTCCTTTTGCTTTGTGTGGGTCTTTTCTTTATTTTCTCTTTTTTTTTTCCTTTTTTTTTTTTGGAGATGCATTAGGAGGGAGCACGTTAGACATTTTCTTGATGCTCTATAGTAGTTACATTTCGAGGGGGTCTAAGAGATTTGCTAAGGAATGCATGGCTTGGCATGGAGCCCTTTTGTTAACGGTATTTTGAGAAGGCTGCAGAAAGGGCAAGTGCTGGATACTATTTTTTGGTGGATTACTATTTTGTGGAGCTTCATTGTATTACTTTGGGCACTTGTGTATTACTTTTTACTCATGGACATCATCAGACTATCATGGTTGTATTATTTTGTGAGAGCCGTGCACATTGTATTTATCACCCGTAGTTGTATTTGTCGCACCCGCATGTGTTGCGTGGGTTGCGCACATGTAATTGTGATTAGAATAGTGTAGGCTTGGTCTATTTAGGCTAAGGTTCAAGTATGTTTCAAGGATTGACCCGCCTAAAGCCCACTATGTGGGTAGGATGCCCAAAGAGGGTGCAAACCCTAATTCACAGTTGTGGAAACCCTAAACGCAAAAGGGGCGCAAACCCTAACCCTAATTCTATGTCTATATAAGGGTGGGAGGTCTCAGTTGTATTCACCCCCTTTGGCACATTCATGCTGCGGAAGCTCTGTTAGTGCAACCATTCAATCTTTCTATTCTATCATCTTGCTTCCATTGTGTTGAGAGTGACTGAGAGGGAGAGAGTGAGAGGTGTGTTGAGCGAGGGACTGAGGGAAGGTGAAGCTCTTCGTCATCTTCTTGCTTTTCTCGTCATCTCTACTAGCTCTTCGACTCGTTGGTGTGCTTGGTGGTGGATGCGAAGGAGCGACGGCATCGGATCGTGTTGATCGTGGTCGTGGAACTATCTTCGAGCCTTTGAAAGGTAAGTTAGGTGAGTTCACTACAACTCGAGCTAGTCTTGTGTTCTTGATTCCTTGGGTTGGAGAGGAGAATGCTTGGTTAGTTAGAGTGGAGCGTGAGAGACAAGGTGAGAGATTGTCGCCAACGTGAGTTGCAGCTTCTAAAAGAATAGAAGTCCGTCCAAAGTCCCGACTGTTGGTGCGTTTGCCTCAACATTTTGGTTCCATTGCCGGGACCTAGGATGGTGCAACTGCCAAGGTTCTTACACTCCCACCGTGTGGCGGAATAGGAGGCTTGTGCATGGGCATGGATAGGATCGATGTGGTTCCAATCGTCCGCGTTTGTGGCTAGCTTCCGAAACCCATGCGGCTAGGTTAGGAAGGGCCAAATCGGAAGGAACCGGTTTGTTGGATTGAGATTGGAATAGGGTAGAATAGAAGAAAACACAAACCATAAACTCAAAAACACAAAAACACAAGAAAACACAAAACTCAAAACTCAAAACTCAAAACTCAAAACTCAAAACTCAAAGCGCTCTTCTTGTTGTTGGACATCTTTGTGTGGGAATGTTGGGAGATGAGGGTTCATCCTTCTTGCTTTTGTCATTGGTTACATACATGTTTATGGTTGAGATCTAACCAAATATACTGCTTGCCTTTGTACTCGTCTTCTAAAGTTCTTGGTTTGTGAGGTAGAGGAAGGAGAAAGCAAAGAAGGCCAAGAAGAAGTAGATAGAAGATGGTTGGGAAGAAGAAGAGATAGATGAAAAAAAGGGTGAAATAGAGAAAAAGGAAGGGCAAGAGGTAGTGAGGAAGAGAGCTAGAAGAAGAAGAGTAAGAAGAAGAGAAGAATAATACAAGAAGAAGAAGATGCAAGGATTGAGATAGAAGAACGATAGAAGAAGAAGAAGAGGAGGAGGATAGAAAAACAAGAGAAGAAGAAAGTAAGAAGGAGTGAGGAAGAAGAATAAGAGAAGTGGAAGAAAGAGGGGAAGAAGGTGAATAAGAAGAATAAGAAGAAGGAGATAGAAGAAGATAAGAGGACGAAGAAGAGGAAGCATAGGAGAATATGAGAAGTTGAGGAAGAAGACTAGGAGAGAAGGGAAGTGGAAGCAGTTGAGAAGGAGAAGCGGATTAACGAGAATAAGTAGGGAAGTCGGCCAGAAGGGTCGGTAGGGGAATAAGAAAGAGATATATATATATATATATATTTCTCTTTTTTTTTCTCACCCTTGCTCTAACACATCAACTTGCACCACCTCACTTACTCGCACCACCATCCTTGAACCACCTAGGGTTTGCACAATCTTACAACTCGCACCACCTCATTTGCACTAGGTCATACTCATTCGCACCACCTAAGTCACACTCATTCGCACCACCTCGTTCGCATTTGCACCACCTCATTCGCACCACCTCATTCGCACCACCTAGGTCATACTCATTCACACCACCTCATTCGCACCCTCATTCGCATTCGCACCACCTCATTCGCACCATCTAGGTCATACTCATTCGCACCACCTAGGTCATACTCATTCACACCACCTCATTCGCATTCCCACCACCTCATTCGCACCACCTAGGTCATACTCATTCGCACCACCTCATTCGCACCACCTAGGTCACACTCATTCGCACCACCTCATTCGCACCACCTAGGTCATACTCATTCGCTAGGTCATACTCATTCGCACCATCTAGGTCATACTCATTCGCACCACCTCATTCGCATTCGAACCACCTCATTCGCACCACCTAGGTCATTCGCATTCGCACCACCTCATTCGCACCACCTAGCTCACACTCATTCGCACCACCTCATTCGCATTCGCACCACCTCATTCGCACCACCTAGGTCATACTCATTCGCACCACCTCATTCGCACCACCTAGGTCATACTCATTCGCATCACCTCATTCGCACCCACCTAGCACCTTATTCACTCGCACCACCTCTTATCACTCACTAGTACCACCCCAACCCTAATCCCTCACAAACCCTAATTATCACTTGTACCAATCACCCCTCACTCATACTCCTCTCTCACTAATCCCCCACTTACTTCTCCACACTCATCTCTCACTCATCCCTACTCACTCATCCTCTCTTAACTCTCACTGACATTCCCACCCATAGTCTCTTAACCTATGCCTTAAGCTTCACTCCTACTTGTTTTACTCACATTCTAAATTTGAACCTCTTGCTTTAAGTATTGGTATCAAGTGCCGTCCTTACTTGCCATATTGTCATCATGACCTGGTTGTGATACTTGGCGGAATTGCTTGTCCCCATGCACATTGTATTTGAAAGGAAGAAAGCTTGATTTCATACTTCGTGTGTTTTTCTTTAAAAATGGAAACGATGAAGAGAATGTGTGTATTTGACCAATATTGAGAGAACCCTTCAGGTACTTTTCACTCCCACTCAACAACTCAACAAAACAACCAATTTGGACGTTCTGAAACATTTGAACCATCATTCACTGAGGACCATTGCTAAGACCTAGGTTAACCTCTCATTGATTTAGTTGTATGCGCTTCCGAAACAGCAAGGTGATCCTCTCTCCTCCTAGGGAGCAGAGCCCTAGCCCCGAGACTCTTACTGTCCCAACAACCTTCACAATGGATGAAGCAACATTTTTAGACTCTCTTCCACAAGATGTCCGAGAGTCCTTGGATAGCTACCAAATAGCTGCACGTTTTGATCGTGCTCGACTCTCCCCAGCAGACCTTGAGGAAAAACTCATGATCCTCAAAGACCAAGGAACTAGTACTTTTAGCAAGATCCTCGAACACACCATGGACACAAAGCAAGAACTTTTTAACATGAAAACCGAACTGGATGGGATCAAGCACATGTTGCTGAATGCTGGAACATCAGGATCATCCAGTAATACTTTAACGGACCTCGTCCAATGCAGGCTCTTTGAGCATACCGACTTGCTCACTGTGGGAGCTCACATGGCTCAAACATTGCTTACTGGGATGGGTAATACACCTGCCCAACGAGACCAAGCCAAAGTTCCCCTAGTGGCAAAGCAAATTGATAAGTATCGTGCTGGCGACGACCCATACAGCTTCATAGAGCAATTTGAGCAAGTTTGCAAGGCCAATAACCTTATAGGCGATGCCAAGCAGGCTCAAGCCTTTGGGCTTTGCATGGGCGAGAAGGGTTGTACTTGGTTTACTGGCCTCGATCCAGCTGAGAAGGCTTCCTTCGCAGCTCTTAAGACTCTCTTCATAAAGCGATTTGTCGAGGCAGGCTATGGGGACAATTTAATTATCCGACTCATGAATATTGAACAACATGACGAAGAGAGCATGAGAGACTATGTGTCTCGATTAAAAGGCCTCTACAAGAGAATCCTACTAGCTGAAAAACCAGTTGCTAAAGCAGTCACGAAGGCTTTCATCAAGGGTATCCGTGATGAAAAGATCTATGAGGCACTGGCTAGCAATTCCGTGTTAGATCGAGCAAATCTCAATGGAGTCTTAGATGAAGCAATCCGCATAGAAGACCTACACAAGGAGAGAACTCGCGACAAGAAAGAAAAAAGCCTAGAATCTGAATCCCAATCTAGTAGAGGCAAACTTGAGATAGGAAACACCCAGACTCAGCATCTCATGGCTGATGTGATGAAACAACAGCAAGAGCTCTTAAAAATGATCGACTCATTCAGGCAGCCTCGACCGTACCGACAAAACGTGTAGTGCATACATTGCGGCGGTGATCACTTGCCATCCGAATGCTCTCGACAGAGTAGGACCTGCACAAATTGTGGGCGGTTTGGTCACAAAGCTTCTACTTGTAGAGCACTTAGGTGGCTTCCCTATGCTGCACCCTATGCAAATCGTGGGTTTTCATACCCCAGACCTTAGCAGATGGCTCTTCCTGCTCCTCCTGACCATAGACCTATAGCTCCTCGAGCTGACATTAACCCATCCGGCATCCCATGGCCTCCGGGCCCTATCATAACTCACCCACCTAGTGATCCCCCTGTCCACTATGTTGAAGAGCCCGTTGAGGACGATGATTATACCAACCCATTTGTCTCTTATGACGAAGAAGGAAATGTGGTGCTCATGGACTATAGACCAATCCCGATCATGATGTTGGGACGGGGTCGAGGGCGCGGCTTGATACAACCCTGCGAGACTCTTGCCTGCTAGACTTGTGGCCAACCTGGTCACATCTCCACACGTTGCCCGCAAAAACAAGAACAATCAAAGGAGAACGAATCAGATCAAAGGTGTCCTGAGTGTGGAATCACTCACACGTATTCCGATTGCTCGAAGCGGAAAGCTAGCTCTAGCAAAGCTATTGTTCCCACTGTTCCCTTGACTCTCTTTGCAGTAGAAATGCTGAAAGATGAGGATGTGATTCCCATTCCGATTAATGCCATTACCCGAGCATAAGCTAAGCAGGGTGGCGTCAGTATCCCTGGCCCATCTCTAGCTACTGGCTCTATCATTGGAAAGAAGAATGCAAAGAAGAAAACTAAGCATGCTGCTCTCAAACTCAAGAGTGACGGGGTGACTTTAGTTCCCGCAGTTGCCTCGAGTGCTGAGCAACCCACGTCTGCTCCACACACAGAAATGGTTGCTTCAGCCAAAGTAGGTGAATACCCCAATCCTGAGCATCAACTTACCGGGGTAACACCTACATTTGGATTCCCAAACGATCTAACTTCTCATCTATCCCTTTTTCTTGGGCTTTGTCCACCGTTCCTCCAGGCTGCTCGAAGTGCCGAATGTCTTATCCGCGGGTTTCTCATTCCTTCCTACCTCCAGTCACCCCGTCTCATGACGAGTCAGAGTCTACGCCCCATTCCGCTTCCCTTAACCAACCACCTCCTAATAAGAAGTCATTTCCACTACCTTCCTCTGTCTCCTCATCTCCATCTTTTGCTTCGGAACCCCCTCCTGACCCTCTTCTCACACCTTCTCTTGGGCCCTCAGCTTCCTCTGAGGCATCCTCCTCTTCCAATCTCTCTCGGCCAGTCCACCAGTTGGATCAGGCAGCCCAAGCTAAACTCCAACATGAACGCGGGGACCCGGTTCCACCTCATCTTCAGATTAGTTCCACCGCTCCTGATCCCCCTTCTGGTCTAAAACATCTGCTCATTTGCCGCTCTCTTAGTGGCATGGCTGCGGACTTGGCCACGAAGGACAACTCCTCCGACGCTAGTTGGTTACTCTAATTCGATTCTATGTTTACCACCTTTGCGAATTTGTTTGCTATGATTGACCTCGGCCTTGCCGACAATGAGGCACTTGAACTTGCTACTCGATGGAATCCCACGTGGGAGGAGCATGAACATCTCTTCCACAAAAGTCTCTTGGTGCAGGCTGAGTACGTCAAGACTCTTCCTCAGAAGCGTCTCCAGTCCTCCCGATTAATCTCTTCTTATGCTCCAGTGACCAAATGTGTTGATTCCGCCGAGCTTGCAGCTCTTACCACCAAACAAACCACTTCTAGTCTTTTCTTACGCCTCTGGTATAACCATCGGCTTGAGATTGCTCCAGGCTGGTAGTCGTCTGATGACCACTGCCGAGCAACGGCGCGCCATTAGTAACCTTCGGTCTGATCCTACATATCATTCTCCTGTTTCACTCCATGCCATCATTTTGGCTCGTGACCTAGAAGTGCCTTCCAATTTGCAACACCATCCCCTGTTTAATAAAATTCTAACGGCGGAAGAACTACATGTGGCTAGTCGCTTTGCTGGTCCATGTCTCCTCACAGATATTACCACTTATTTGTGTAGTTTGGCTATGCGCCCATTTGACCTTGATACATTTGCAGAATTGGAGTATAACCCCAACTTTCACGCTTGGTGGATGTCCATCCTTCCTTCATTTTCCCCGTCCACCTAGTTGTCTTTCCATTTTCTTTGTCCATACTTCATCTTCTTTTTCTTTTTCCTTTTTGTGTTGCCCTGTCATCTTTTCCGTCCTTTGTCGCTTACCCCTGCAAGCTAGGAAGCTTGCTATGTTTTTTTGTTGTAGGAGGGCAATTGGCAATCCATTTTGGCATTATTTTTATAAAAAGGCAAAGGTATAGTTTGACTTTTATATTTTGTGTGATGGTTAGCTAGAAATTTCTCAAGATGTGGTCTTATCTTTTGATTAAGCAGATGACAGGTTCACAGTTTGAAATGTCTACAATGTCGACATTGGTGGCTGTCAAGGATCATCATTATGAGAATAGGGGAGTATTCACTATGGAGCAATGCAAGGAGTTTGGTCTAGAGACCAGTATATGGAGTTTTGGGGCCTTGAAGTTTCGTCAACTTACCAACTTGGAGAATATTGTCAACAGGTATCCTAAAATTGAAGTTTTGGATGGATCAGATTTGTGAATCCCTTGCCAAGGCACATGAGACTCTTCCTAAAACTCCTGAAGGGAGACTCACCACTACTGAGGCCAAGATATGCATGATAAATTACGGTGGTGCACTCAGTAAGGTCATCACCACAGCCTTGGGACTCTCCGAGCCCTTTCAGGTGACACCCGCAGTTGTTGCTGAGATGGGTCAACTGAAGGACAAACGACCAAGGGAGGAACAAGAGCCAAGTGTTGAGAGTTCACTAAAGAAGATGGGTCACAAAAAGAGTAAGAAAGGAAAATTTAAGACAAAGCACCACGTAGCGATCGAGGAGTCGCTAGAGAATGCACAACACTTGGGGGAAGCTCTCCACAAGGAAAAGGAGAATCAAGCCACAACCATACAGGAATCATCCATTAAGGACATGAGAGGGAAGGAAGCCTCTGCTCCACAGGAAGTTGAAGAAGACGTTGCTAGGAAACCTGGAGATTCTGACAAAGGAAAGGGAAAGAATCAAGGAAAACAATCGGTGATTGGTCCAGGAGATTTTCAGATGCTCATGACCACTTTACAAACCATGCAAGCCCAGATAAACATGTTGGAACATGATAGACAGAATGAAGAAATTACAGTCACTTCTAGTGTAGAGAAGCTGCGACTGGATGAGACTACCACTAATTCAAAAGTTTGCACAAGAAGGACATCAGCGAATTTGGATGGTCTTACCACATTAGAGCTTTTATGTGAAGAGTTGAAACAGGACAAGGATCAAGCAATTCTGGAAAAATTGGAATTACAAAAGAAGTATGAGGCAGAGAGATCATCTCATCAAGAATTTTTGAAACACTCAGCCCAGCAGTTACACGACTTACAGACTCAGATTGTGGAGAACAATAAGGAGATGGAGGGGCTAAGGGAACAGTTGCAAGAAGTTGAGGTCCTGAGGAAAAGGGAAGAAATTCTCTGTGCTCAGGTTGCAGATCTTGTGGTTCAGTTAAAGGAGGCAAAGGCAAGGACATCAACTCTCACCAGAGAGTTGTCAGAAGCACATCGGACTCAGACGCAGATGAAGATAGCCTTTACAGGGTTGCAAGATACAATTGCAATGAGTCTGACTACTACTGTCAATCAAGTTACGAGGAGATGTTACAACAGCTACTCACCGACTTGGCTCATTCCCTTCACAAGGAACACCAGTTTAAGCTTCATGCAACTGCCTATCAACATGCACTATCATTACAGCAGGGGCTTTATCATCAGGCCATTTGCACTTTATCATCCAAAAGCACCGATGATGTGGAGGAACTCAAAGCTCAGTTGGGAATTGCTACCGGTGCCTTAGCCGCTTTTGACCAGGGTAAGGAGCTCATGTTGTTGACCTCAGACCCAACTAGTAGCCAGATGATTGATCATTTGCATGACATGGGCTATAATGATCAAGAATTGAGGGATGTAGAAATGATGCAGCCAACATCTACTGAGCCATGTGACTTACAATATGAGACACTTGTTGAAGACCCTATTGCAGTAGAGCCTTTTGAAGATATGGTTCCTTCTGAGGATTATATGGATCCTCAAGATTTTGCTGAGCAGAAAGATGGAGCTACTGAGGAAATACAGGTACCTCCAACTGTGTCGGACAAGGAACTTGAGGTCCAAGAGCGCTTTGATAGGATGGTTCAAGTTCTTAGGGCTACCCTTCAAGATGTGCCAGAGTATTCCATTGACATGCAAGGCATCGAGGCACAGAGAGAGGATCTAGATGAGCCCATTAAGACCTATCATGAGAAGCAGATGAGGGAGGAGACCATCATTTTTGATTTCAATGTCTATGGAGATGCCAAATTCAGAACACCCTTACCAGTCAGTACAGTGCAAAAGCTTATTAAAGTGGGAGAGAAGATTGCTAAGAAGTGGTTGAAGAAACAGGATAGGTCGGCTTTGAAAGGAGCTTGTAAGATTCCCAAGGAGAAGAACAAGAGGGAGTATCTCACCGAGAAGCCATGAGAGGTGTGGAAGCTTCAACTAGAATGGCGATATCCTATCCTTGAAGCGGATGAAATGGCCCATTCTGCCTTTTGCTACTCAAATCGGAAGCCAGATGTACTCCATTGCCCCTATCCGAGAAGGTATGGCAAAAACTATGAAGCTGAGAAGCATGGCAGGCATAACTTTCCCAAAATTCCCAATATCAATGCTCCGCATGGGAGTGATATCTATCACTTCCAGTTGCATGATCTGCTACCCTCTTTTGACAGTTTCCTTAAACTCTACTCAAATTGCCCCGATCCTGCCTTCATAGTCACTTGCAATTATCTCCGCCTCATAGTCAAGGTCTTACAGCAGCCACCGACTCCCTATGAGGATGGCCTGCCACCCTTATTCTTCGACATCAACACATGGATTGACCGCATTGCCATGGCAAGACTTCTTCTTCGAGCTGTATTATTTCCCTCTTACTGCGTAGCCTTGCTTGAGGATATGGTGGATAGCAGATTTGCTCGGTGTACCCATCCTTTTTATCCAGAATCACCCATTTATCTCCGAACCTTTCTTAAGCCATATCTTTTGAGCAAAGGGTGTCTTTCACTTACCTTGTAGCCACTTCCTGAGGAGTGACTCCCTTGTGCATCACATGATGGAAAAAAAAAAAGAAAAAAGAAAAAATATATATATATGCACTCACATGCACTGCACTGCACCTAGGGGTCCTCAAGTTGGATGCATCTAGTGGCTTTGGTCGGCTGGCTCCGTCTCTAACCCCCTAGCCCTTTTTCCATTTCCCCACACATTTGCTTAGGGCACATCAAGGTCAAGACATACCTAGGGAGTCTCGGCTCACCTAGGTTATGTCAAGATTGTGGGAGAGAAGGAAGGAGTCTCACTTGTAGCTTTCTTGCTTGCACAATGGGGGAAGACACACAAGGGTGGAGGCTGAAAACAGTTTTCCTCTTCTTAGTTGTGTAAGCCAAAAGAACTCTCTTACAAAGAAATAGAAGAACCCTATATATGGGTCTCAAACCAAACTCAACTAACTAAGGTGGCATACTAACTGAGCCACGAACTAGAGTAGATAAGGATAGCTATCATGTAGCTATTATTCATGGGCGGTGTACCAACCGCGTCTGCAACTGACAAGTCGGTGACATAAATACACAACGGTCACCCTGGCGTATCACGAGTGGAGCTCGATATCTCAACACTCCCCCTCGAGCTCAATCCCAATTCCTGCACACCAAGCAGGTCTCTGAACTTGCGCAGCTTCTCTGCGCCCAATGCCTTCGTAAATATGTCAGCTACCTGATCCTCTGTGCTGACATAAACTAGATCAATAAGACCTAGTAAAACCCTCTCTCGCACATAGTGATAATGCACCTCAATGTGCTTTGTTCTAGCATGATAGACTGGGTTATTTGCCAAGTGTATACTACTCATGTTGTCACAATAAATGACAACTAGCCCATCTGTAGACTGATGCATATCATAAAGTAGCTTATGCAACCAAGCTACCTCACATGCAGCCATTGCTGCACCCCTGTACTCAGCCTCTGTGCTCGACAAGGCAACTGTAGGCTGTTTCTTGCTGCTCCAAGTGACTGCAGCACTCCCAAAAGAGAACACATATCCACTGGTAGATCGTCTATCAGAAATACTACCAGCCCAATCAGCATCAGTGTATCCATGCAACTGTATCTGAACCCCAGTCTCATAAAATAGTCCATACTGCGATGTGGACTTCACATACCTGAGTATGCGTCTAGCCGCATCCAAATGTGGTTTCCTTGGAGCCTGCATAAACTGACTTACCAATCCAACAGCATAGCTCAAATATGGCCTGGTAATAGTCATATAAATCAAACTTCCTACTATGCGTCTGTACATAGTAGGGTCTTCAAGAAGCTCACCTGCATCTGCGCTTAGCTTCACATTCTGCTCCAAAGGAACTGAAATAGGCTTACAGCCTGTCATCCCATATTTGGACAGCATGTCCAATCCATACTGCCTCTGCAAGAGCTGTATCCCACTTGTTGATCTAATCACCTCAATGCCCAAGAAATAACGCAGCTCTCCCAAATCCTTCATCTCAAACTTCTGCTTCAATAGCATTTTCACATGAAGGATATCTTCATCACTGTCACCTGTCATAATCAAATCATCAACATAAATGACAAGTAGCATAATACCTTTCTCTGTTTTTCTCACATAAAGTGAGAAATCTGCCTTGGAAATCTGAAAGCCAATAGTGACAAGATACTGTCCTATCTTGTCAGACCATGCTCTAGGTGCTTGCTTCAAGCCATACAAGGCTTTCTTCAACCTACAAACAAACTCAGGATGAACAGCATGCACATAACCTGGTGGCTGCTCCATATAGACCTCTTCTTGCAAATCACCATGCAAGAAGGCATTCTTTACATCCATCTGATGTAAAGACCATCCCTTTGATGCAGCCATAGCAATGACTGCTCTTACGGTTGCCATCCTTGCAACCGGACTGAATGTTTCTTCATAGTCAATGCCATATGTTTGTGCATACCCCTTGACTACTAATCTTGCCTTGTATCTGTTCACAGAACCATCTGCATTGTGCTTCACCTTATAAACCCACTTACAGCCAATTGCATTCTTACCTTTAGGCAAAGGTACCAATTCCCATGTAGCATTTGCTTCCAAGGCATCCATTTCTTCATCCATGGCTTTCTCCCATTTTTCTTTTCCCATGGCTTGCTCAAAAGAAGTGGGTTCTCATTCCTGTATCACCTTGACCATATATGCATAGTGAATGGCTGTAAATCCATCATATTTCAGCCTATCCACAGGATACCTAACTCTGGTAGACCTGCGCAAAGTGGGTTCACTCTCAGGTGCTCTCAAAACATCCCTGGTCTTCCTTACTCCAGGTGTAACAATAGAGGGGATACCCAACTCATCATCAATGCTCTGTTCTAAGCCACTAGATTCACCATCCACATAAGAGTGACCTGCATTCACATCAAACATGGGCTGATCAACCTTCTCTTTTCCTTTTCGTGATACCTGCATACCACTATCTGCATTACTTTGAGAAGATTCTCCTGATCTCAATCTGCCTGTCCATGGCGAAGAATGTGAACCACTGCTAGAGGACGCTTCAGGTCCACTAATATTTTGTGGCTGCTGCTGTGAATTCTGTGCAGCATTACCATTTTGTGCATCTACATCATCAATCACATTTACTGGTTTATACCAGCTACTCATCTCATCAAAAACAACATCTCTGCTCACTGTAAACTTACGAGTATAAGGGTTATAGCATCTATATCCTTTTTGCTGCAGAGAGTAACCAATAAAGATGCACTTCTCAGCTTTTGGATCCAACTTGGATCTCAACTCATCTGGCACATGTACATAGGCAATGCAACCAAAAATTTTCAAATGAGAAATATCTGGTTTCCTACCAGTATACCTCTCCTCTGGAGTCATTCCATGTATTGCTGCAGTGGGAGTCCTGTTCATTATGTAGACTGTTGTAGCAACTGCTTCAGCCCAATAAAAATCTGGCAGGTCTTTTTCATTGAGCATGGCACGAGACACCTCTCCAATATGTTTGTTTTTTCTTTCTGCAATTCCATTTTTCTGTGGGGTATGACTGCATGAATATTGCTGCTTTATGCCATGCTCTTGCAAGAACCTTGCAAACTCATTTGAGAGGTACTCTCCCCCTCCATCTGACCTTAGGCATTTTATCTGCAGACCTGTTTCTTTTTCAACCATAGCTTTAAGAGTTTTGAAATGCCCAAAAACTTCACTTTTCTTTTTCATAAAATACACCCAAACTTTTCTGCTATAGTCATCAATAAAAGTGACAAAATAATGACAGCCTCCAAGACAGGCCCCGAAATGGCCTCAAATCAAAAAAACAGGGTCGCCAAGGGCTAAAGCCCTCTCCCGCAGCATATACTGCCCTCTTGCTTCACCACGAAGGGTGTCTCAACCTGAGACAATGCACTCTTGCAATTTCCGGCTGTGCTACCTGCAGAGATCTGCTCCCAAAACAGAAAATGAAAGCAACACTGCTCCTCTTACCAGACCACCGCGAGCTTGGCTTGCTTTCTTGAGCTCCTTACCACGAACAAGGCTCTGATACCATGTCAAGATTGTGGGAGAGAAGGAAGGAGTCTCACTTGTAGCTTTCTTGCTTGCACAATGGGGGAAGACACACAAGGGTGGAGGCTGAAAACAATTTTCCTCTTCTTAGTTGTGTAAGCCAAAAGAACTCTCTTACAAAGAAATAGAAGAACCCTATATATGGGTCTCAAACCAAACTCAACTAACTAAGGTGGCATACTAACTGAGCCACGAACTAGAGTAGATAAGGATAGCTATCATGTAGCTATTATTCATGGGCGGTGTACCAACCGCGTCTGCAACTGACAAGTCGGTGACATAAATACACAACGGTCACCCTGGCGTATCACGAGTGGAGCTCGATATCTCAACAGGTTAGACCTGTCTCCCTGAGTCACGTGCACTTTTCATTTCTACTTCATTTATCTCAGTAACACCACATCACCTCAGGTCACCTACCACATGTGGTTGATCCAGTGGAGAACCATGCGCTTCAAGAATTCCTTTATCTATCCCACTTAGGTGTCTCCCTTGCATCTTCAACAACAACCTTTTTTTTTTTCCTCAGTACCTACCATTCTTTCCATCTTCATCAGATCAAGCTCTCTTGCTTCCTCATCATCGAGCATCATCATCAATAGAAGCACCCATGGAGAAGTCTTCTACCTATGTATTAGACTATGTATGCACGTGCACACACTATAGTATTTGCACCATAACCTATTCACGGTTTTGGGTCCTCAAGTGTGGGACAACACTTCAGGCTTGCCTGGAGTTTGACCCATCTCCCAAACCAACATCATCATATGTCCTGTGCACAATCAGAAGACTAGCACTTTTCCCTTAGGGAGTGACTGCACGTGAGGTTTTACTTTGCAGGTATTCGAGTTGTGGAGAATCATGCGCATCACTTCTACATCAACATTGCATCTCCCATCTTCTACGACCTCTATTCCATTTTCCAATGACCATTCAAGCTCTATTCATCAGAAGGATCAACAATCAAGTGTATCTTCAGCATTGCCAACTTTTACAGGATTTGTCACCAGCAACACCATCAGTCTCACCATCTACCACAATTTGAGCAACATCATTTGTACCACCCGCAGCAGGCAACATCCTCATCTTCAACAACCACCGTTCTTCATCAGCCACATCCATTTCTTCTCCATCAGGATTACTACTTGATCACGACTGTTCCCAGCATTCCGCGTCTTCGGTGCAAGCTACAGCATGCTACCTACGATGTGAGTGCCCTGGGACTGGCACTCGTCTAGGGGGGAAATAATGTTAACGGTATTTTGAGAAGGCTGCAGAAAGCGCAAGTGCTGGATACTATTTTTTGGTGGATTACTATTTTGTGGAGCTTCATTGTATTACTTTGGGCACTTGTGTATTACTTTTTACTCATGGACATCATCAGACTATCACGGTTGTATTATTTTGTGAGAGCCGCCCGTGCACATTGTATTTATCACCCGTAATTGTATTTGTCGCACCCTGCGCACATGTAATTGTGATTAGAATAGTGTAGGCTTGGTCTATTTAGGCTAAGGTTCAAGCATGTTTCAAGGATTGACCGGCCTAAAGCCCACTATGTGGGTAGGATGCCTAAAGAGGGTGCAAACCCTAATTCACAGTTGTGGAAACCCTAAATGCAAAAGGGGCATTTCTCCCACGAGACTTGTGCACGACTTCTGAGGCCAGAGATAGTGCGGTAGGAGTGGAACCAACTCACGGCAAGGTGTAACATGAAATGAAGCACCAAAATCCAAAAGCCAGCACTGTGTATACATAGAGTAAACCTTGATTAATGGCATAGTATCACAAGAACTAGCTGCAAGTATGTACTCCCCATCAGAGTCATCACTCTACATGACATTTATCTCCTCTATTTTTACATTGAATTTCGCAAGTACCATGCTGGAATCAGAGGACTTTTCCTGTACTTTTTCTTTCCCCTTATCTTTGCGCTTCTCATTGCGCACCTCATGACACTGTGGGCGTATATAGCCCTTCTTGTTGTAATGATGACTTGTCACATTAGCATTTCTCCCACGAGACTTGTGCGCGAATTACCACACGCGACTTAGACCTAGACTTTTGCGAGTCTCTGCCACGTCCATACCCATGGTCATTCTTACCATCTCTGCCTCTAATAGTCAAAGCATGCGACACATGAGAGGCATCCAAGTTCTTACGGTTGATCTCTTCTTGCAAAAGAGCACTCTCTACATCAGGCAAGTTCAAAATAGTAGCAAGAGCACATAAGGCAGTGCGGAATACATCCCATGACTCACTCAGAGTCCCAAGCAAAAACAATGGAGTAACCTCATCATTAAAGGTAATACCTTGCGAAGTCAAGTTCTTGAGAATAGCATGGAACTGGCTCAAATGAGCAGACATTGTCATATTCTCCTTCATGCGCAAGTCCATAAGCTGCTTCAGCCAATACATTTGACTTGCTAGACTTTTCTTGTCATAGAGGTTTTTAATTTTATCCCAAAGCTGCCAAGCACTCTGTGCTTCCTCAACCACATTGTAATGCACCTGGTCAGTGAGAGACAAGATGAGGGTGGACTTGCATAACTCATCAAGCTCATCCCATTCATCATTAGTCATAGTTTCAGGCTGCTCGCTATGCATCCTTAGTGGTTTTAACTGCAATTTATGCACCAATACCTACCAAAATTGGCTCTTCCAATAGGCATAATTTGTACCATCAAGCTTAATGATGTTGAAGATAGCACTGTCAGTGGAAGAAGAACCCATAATGCAGTCCAAAACATTGCAGACAATCCAAAACTACTTACTGTTTTCTGCTATAAACAGCCAAAATACCACCAAAACCAAGGCAAAATGACCATGAACTGATAGCTAATGATGCTACCCACCAAGTACCATCAAAAGTACATAAAATCAAGATGATTCAGCATGACAATTTCACATCAGTCCATACATAATTGATTGTTGTAATAAATTACAGCCAAGTACAATGAGAGCAAACTATGGGCAAAATCAATGCACCAAGTCAACCACGGACTGTCAAAGCATAACTAGCATCAAGCGGGCATAAATCAGCATATAATAGTTATACGGACATTGAGCAAACACCTAAGCATGCCAAACGAATTCATCAGTAAGTTGGCACACCCCCTGTGTAATAGGGCAAAGTGTACACAACACTGGCAAGACCTGACACAAAGAGGTGTATGCTCAGGTAGTGCAAAGCCCAAATCATAGCCCAAGTACATGTATACGGACCATGGCATATCAACCATGCAACATCCAAGTGAAGAAGATCCCAGTCTTAGAAGAGTCAAAGCTCAATAGCATAAACCACCTGCTCAATGTCTGTCAAACATCCAATGATGCTCCCACTAGCACAAAAGACATATGGGTCAAGCCAAGAAGCTCAAGAAAGGCATATGAGAGCACTAGTGACGAATGATCCAAGACCAGACATCAATAAGACATCATGAGCATATAGGCTCTGTAGCCTCCAAATAGAGTATCCATAGACATCAACTGTATCCCAAATACAACTCTGGCAAGCCAAGAAATATCCCAAGTAAGATTTGGGAAGCCAGATGCAAGCCAAGACAAGGCACTAGTAGCAATCGGCTCCAAACAATGTAACTAGCATGTAGTAGTGGCATAAGCCAAGCATGTCAAGACTGGTCAGACATAGGTAATATACATGCCATATGTACATCCAAGATGGAGCATCAAATGCATTCAAAAGTCGATCTCAAGTGCAAATAAAGATCTAGAACCAAAGACAAGCTCGATGTCGTACCCCAAAAGTCAATACTTCATTGCATATCCCAAAGACATAGCCTGAAACCAATAGGCATAACCAAACATGAGATAATAGGCTTTAGCCCACTGTGATATAGTAGTGATTTATGTTCAAAACTAAGTATTTTCAGCAAGAAAATCAGTCCAAAATTATGGCATACATGTGCCTTGCATCCTCCAAACAATCGGGCATCAATAGGTACCAAACCAATTAAGTAGAAGTGCCCAAACAAGCATAGCATTAGATGCCAATGTTACTTCTGCATAACATGACTATGGGACTGTTGTAAACGAGTCCTGGGAATGTATAGATCGAACCCAAATATGATGCCAATGATCAAGGAGGCTTCAATCGAAGTTAGAGACCATTGCCAAGTGCATTGCCAAGCTCGAAGAAGCATGACATAGCCATCAATGAGGAGTAGGTGAGCTGCTGTAGTGTGCTGTCCAGAACAACCAAAAAAATGGCGCAAATTTTTTGATCCCTTCTTCTACTCCTGTGCATCCACGTGGCCTCAATGGTAGTGGTTAGAGGCTCTAGAGGGGGTGCCGAGGGAGGCCCACAACAAGCCTCAAGTGCCCAAATGCAAGAGGGAGCAAGATCCAAGCTCCAAGGGCTTGAGCTATGGCTACCTTGATTAACTACAACCTAAGAACTGAATAAAATCACTGAAAGAACACTTCAATATATTTGTAGCAACGCCCTGAGGGTGTCTCAATAGGTCGGGAAGGTGCTCAGGAAGCTGGGGAGTGACAGGAGCTCGGGAAGGTCGGCTATGGCTACTGGGAAGGAGACCCAATGTTGTAGGTATTTGAATGAAAGCTAAGAATGCCATGAACCAAGCTCGGGAAGTTGGAAAGCCTCGCTCTGATACCAACTGAAAGGTGAGAAGGATCGAAGATTTCTTAGAAGTGAGCTATGGCGGAGAGCAAGAGCAAGAAGAGAGAGAGACACAAATGGGAACTCCAACAGTCACAATGTGTAACCGGGCCTTCCTTTATTCAAATTGTCACTAAAAGAATAAATAATAAAGTGACGATGACGGGCGCCCACCACCTGCAGTGTGCAGTGACGGGTACTCTCAGTGTAGTAATACATGGGCGGCTAGGTAGAGGTGCCTTTACCCCCAATATTCATGACCCTTGGACAAGAAAGTGGGGTATCCTTGATATACCATCTTCTTCATGGTTCGTGACCTTTGGGAGTCTAATTGTGGCCCACACAATGGACATGCATGATAACCTGAGGTAACTAAACCTGTCCCAATACCCCTATTTAGTCAACACAAACTTGAACGAGCTATGTTAGATATCACCAACAAGAAACAGAAGCCTACTTACATGAGCACTCCTCGAATCCCTAAAAGTCATGCATGGTCCACATGAGAATGGAATGACTCATATATTGGCAGACCGTCGACCATCGCCTTTGCTCATATCTTCCATGGTGATCCCATCCTTCCACAAAATCTTGAGCTCATCAACTAATGGATGGAGATAGATGTCCATATTCTTGACTTTGTAGTGCCCAAGAATGAGCAATCTAAGAATCATGTGTCCTTTCTTCGTAGAAAGCCATGGCGGGATGTTGTAGAGTTAACAAGGACTATAGGAGGCCAGACACTGTAAGAAGTTGAGCGGAGACCAAATGGGTTCACGCCATCCATAGCAAAGCAAGACTGAGCTAAAGATTCCTTGGCTCTCATGTAAAGCCTAGAAAGGTAGAGTCAATGTGGCTCCATGCACATGAATTTGCTCATATTTTTTGGACTCCATCTATGGATCTATGTTGCGCATGCCACGTTGTCAAGCTCACTATGCCCGATGAAAAAAACATGTGATGTATACATGGTATAAGTGAAAAGTGTCTAAGAAATTTTTGAGGGATGGTTTGCCCTTGCAAGTCCTATTGATACTACCTGTGAGCACCACACTTTGGACATGTCTCCATAGTCCCCTAGTCTCCTCAAAACAACATGCAATCGTTGAAACATGCACGGATGCTATTGTAGTCCATGCCAAGATTTTGTAATAGTAGTCGCGCATCATTACGAGACTCAAGTATTGTATTTCTAGGTGATAATATATGATACTTTAGCAACCTGAAAAAAAATCATAAAATACCTTGAAAAAGCACAACAAGTATTTTTTATAATAGAGTCAAAAAGATCAACGGAGTGTACGTAGAATGTACCTGAACAACTTGGTCATATTTGCATCACTCCGCGTGTATTTTGCATGCACACTTAGGAGCGCAAGCAGTGTCTTCAGGTAAGATACTTGGCACCCATCATATAATGGTATGGGTGCTTTCTCTCTTAGCAAATCAGATGACTCAGTATCCATGGGCATCAATGCATCAATCATTGCCTCCATCCACGGGGGATTCACTAGTAGTAATAAGGAGACGTCACCTGCGTGCAAGAAATATATGAAAATACCCCTTATCTACCCCTTATTTATTGGACCTTACCTTATAAAATGTACATTCCTTCCCTTAAATAACCCCCATCCCTTACACTCGCATGGTACCATACGATAAACCCTAGTGGACCCCCCGGGCCTCCATCTTAGGGTCCAAGATTGGAGGAAGGTCCGAAAGACTGACTCTCTCCTCTGGTATCGAGGGTGTAGACTGAGTTGTGCCTTCCAACTAGTGGATTGGCTCAAGCACTCCATCCATCGCACACCCACAAACTCTTCTAACTAGCAGTAATAGGTGTATTCCTCCTTGGGATGAGGCGTCACCTCCCTATATAAATTTTACGAGCACATGTAATGTTTTTGTATATGATATTCAATTAGTTTGTGAATGTAAGGCATGATGGATACACACTTTTCTTACCATTCGCTCAAAGTCTGAAATCGACTGATCAATGATCTTCGATTGGAACTCACCGAAGGATTGTACGTGTTCTATAGACAAACAACGCTATTGTCTGATTGTCAACTTGCATTGAGAGCAAGGACACAGGACACGCTGATTAAGATACGCTTCGCGATCTTGGACATCATGACCATCATCATTTTCCATTTGGTATAGCTACAACAAACAATATGTTTTTGTTTTCCTCATTTATGATCTTCCTTTGTTTTAATCTCTACTCCGCTTTCTCTCTCTTTCCCTTTATTTATTTGCATTCCTCCATATCTCTTTATCTGTTCCTTTTCTCTCCATGTCCCTTTGTCTTTATCTATACCTCTTTTTATTTCTCTCCCCATCTCTCTGTCTCTGTCTCTCTCTTCCCTTTTTCTATTCTCTTTCCACCTTTCACATTCTCTTTCTCTTTTTATTTTTTTATTTGCCTCACTTCATCCTTCTTTGTTTCTCTCTCTTCCTCTCTTCCTCTCTTTCTATAATTTTTTCTTTCTCTCCCTTATCTTCCCTCCCCACTCTCACTTCTTTTCTCTTTTCCTTTCCCTCCCTTCTTTTCACTATGTCTTTTTCTTGTTTCCTCTCCACTCACACTCGATGCATCTCATTAAAATCAAAATCAATGATAGAAAATAAAAAAATCATAAAACAAGACATTGAAAGACTCTCTCTCTCCCCACCCCTCTTCATGCCTCTCTTCCCCCTCTGCCATTCTCTTTCTATCATTTCGTTCTCTCTAATTCTCTAGTTGTTTCTGTTTTTCTCTCTTTCTCTCGCTCTCTATTTGTTGTTTTCTCTATCTCTCTTTTTCTCCCTCTTTTTGTCCCTTTTTGTCCCCTTCTCTTTCTAGCTCTCTTTTTTTTCCACTCTCCTTCCTCTCTTTACTTCACCCTTTTATCCACCTCTCCCTTCACTCTCCGTTTCTTTTTCCCTCCCCCTCTCTTTCTTTGTCTCTTTCTCTTTCTTTGTTGCCTCTCTCTTTATTTCTCTTTGCCCCCTCATTGTTTCTCTCACTCGTTCTCCTCTCTCCCTCCCTTTCTCTCTCTCTCTTTCTCTCTTTTTTTGTTATCTTTCATCCTCTCTCTCTCTCTCTCTCTCTCTCTCTCTCTCTCTCTCTCTCTTCCTTCCTTCTTCTCACTCTCTCTTTCTCTCTCAATTCATCTCATCCTCAAGAAAAACAAACAAAAAAGAAGAAGAAAGCACAAGAACAAAACAAGAAGAGGCAATGTACTTACCGCAAAGGCCCATGAATTGATTCTTTGTCTCCTCTTCGTGATGTCCCTTCTTTCTCCGCACTTCTCGCTCTTCTTCATGTACAACGACGGCGGTGAGAAGCTCTTCTTCTCTTTATTTCCCTCTTCATCTCCCTCTCCCTCTCCCTCCCAAAGCCATGATCTCTCTTGCTCTCTCTTTTGCTCTCTCTCGAAACAATTTGCAACAAAATGTCGCACTTAGGTTTTCAATGCTTTTTTTTCTCAGAACAATGTCGCTATTTTGCGTTGCTAACAGCATCACATTTACGACGTTGTTAGCAATGCAAATAGCGATGCCGTTGTTTTCTCTCAGAAATGACCGTCCCTATTTGCTAATTCCCTTATAGTGTTTTTTTTAAAAAAAAGTACGTTTGGAAGTTTGCTAGCAGTCCCTCAGCACTTCACTAGCATCCAAATGATTCGCTAGCTTCGCCTTGCAAATAATACTAATATTACAAAAGTGTAACTAATTAACTAATTATACTATTACTATTAATATTACTAATCAGTCTAACTAATTAAGTACTACTAATATTACTAATAAGTCTAATTACTAATACTGCAACTACTAATTAACTATTAACTAGTATAGATACTACATAAGTCTATCTAATTATCTATTACTAATACTAGATAAGTCAAACTCTAATACTACAACTATTAATTATCTATTAACTATTACAAATACTACTAATACTACCTAAGTCTATCCAATTAACTATTACTAATACTACATAAGTCAAACTAGTAGTCCGTCAGCACCTCGCTCTGGCACCCAAGAAATTTGCTAGCTTTGACTTACTTTGCGTCAACTTGTATTTTACAGGCCCTACATTGCACCCTAGCTTGCCCAAGTCATCAACCCATTGCTCTAACTTTGCATGTGCAAGTATTGAATCCATCCAACTCCACCTGACGATGGTGCTGAACCTGGTGACGACTTTGATGTAGTGATAATAAGTTGTAGCTATGGCAAGTCTATCATGGCATGTTAGCTATTAATGATAGTGCTAAGAGTTTCCTTTGCTAGGACTAAACATGGCTAGGTTGTTACGATTTGCAATGAAAAATTGTGATTCCTTATGATCAATTAATTGGTTTTGAAAGTTAGCACTTACTTTGACTAAGTCTAACTAATTAAGTAGTACTAATAGTACTAACAAGTCTAACTAATGTCAGTGTAACTACTAATACTACTAGTACTACTAATAATAAGTCTAACTATCTAACATTGATAATAAACTAATAATAATAATACTATTAATACGTCTAGCTAATTAACTAATATTAGTAATAGTACTTAATTTAGTAGTAACTAATATATTTACTAAGTATAATAATATAATCTAATAGTTAGAACTAGTGGTTTTTAACTAAGTTGACAAAATCTAGTGTAAATGTTAAAACTAGTCATTTGAACTATGACAAAACTAATTATTCTAAGGAAGGATGAAAACTAAATAAATAATCATGTTGACTAATTATAATCATGTAAACTAGTCTTGACAAAACTAACTATTCTAAGGATGGACAAAGACTAACTAATGATGTTGACTAATTATAATAAACTAAAAAGACGAAGGACAAAATTGTTTAAACTAATCCTAAAAAGAATGAATGACGAAGATTTGAATCTAACCTTTTGTCTTGCAAACATGATGACCGAGGAACTGACATACGCATCTCCACACACTTGTGTATTACGTTCCTCTCTCGTCAAATAAGAGACTAATTTTGTAGTGAAGAGAATGGCCCATACTACTTAACTCTCCCTCCTCTATATAGGCTTAAGGCTTTCCAACGTTCAAAGCTTTCCTTTAAGCATTCTAAAACTTTTGTAATTTACAAACTTGAAAATGCTAAAAGCTTTCAAATGTTTAAGATTTTCTTAAAAGGATTTATTTAGTTTTGGGTGTACACTTATTTTTTCCTTTTTCAATCCAAAAAAAAAACAAAAAAGATAATTATAAAACGTCACATAGCTACACTTGTAAAAAGACACTCATCAAGAGTATCATCAAACAACCTACTTGCCGTTTCTTGCCCCCTTCCCCCCCCAAAAAAAAACCTCAATTATATTATTTGGCCTTTTCCAACTACTAGTTGTATGTGGGCAAAGTCTCTCCCCTTGCAAACAATATCAAGATCTCATGGTTTTCGGTTAGGAACAAAACAAAACTTCACTCTTCCATGGTCTTTCAAATACTCTGGTTTTATTTTTTCTATGACCCTATTTCCTAACACATCCTTCAACATGCCTATAGAATTTTCAAGAAACAGCTACAATAATCCAAGTGTATTTAGGAGTTTCAATAAGCGACCTAGAAGAGTGCAAACACAAATACACAAAATTTTCAACTCAAGAACACTGAGCTTAGTCTTGTCCATAGGAGGATTAATCTCTAGAAACCTAGTTTGGCAAAAGCCATTCAAATAAAGGGAAAATTTAATCCTAGATCTTTTGAGGAAAAATTAGGCCAACCCCTCACCCCTTGCAAAAGAGAGAGAATTGATCAAGAAAATGAGGAACAACATTTCAATGGATGCAAGACTAATGGCAATTTAGGTTCAAACACCTTTGGTCCCCATATATCATGTTGGAGCTCTCGCTCGATTGCCAGACCCACGGACCGCTTATTGTTTCAAGCGTTCCAAGTGAGCTCTAACGGCTACCTCTCACTTAGCAGACGTGCCTCCAAGCCTATGAATGTAATGAGCTTACCTCGATGCCGAAATGAGTTGCCTCCTCCTTCACACACACCGGTAGCTCCACGATCCTAGATGCTAGCTCAAGCATCCTCAAGCCTCCTCCTTCAAGCTCCATCCACCGTAGTCGTGCACGCGCGAGAAAAGAGAAGAGAAGAGAAGAAGAGAAGGGGGAATGGTGAAGAACTTCACCCTCTTGATCCCTCACTCCTACACGTGCTCACTCCCTCACCTCTCAATCTCCCTCTCTCAATATCACACACACACAAACAAGGAGAAGAGAAGAAGACAAGGAGAGAGGTCTCTTGTTAGCCACACATCAAAGAATGAGCTTCCATTCACTTTTGAACTTTATATACAAGCCCTAAAATTCCATGGGCGTCCATCCCTTTTAACATGACCGGCCTTTGTGGCAAGGTCCTTTTTCTGATTTCCCTTTTCTTGCCTCATGCCTTAAGCTTACACCCGCCTATTCTTTTACAAATGGCACAGCAGGGAGCCTGGTGCTCTTTTACAAGAGTTTTGAGAGTTTTTTGAGGCCCTTCTATTTAAAATTGTGCTTTTGCCTCAGCTTAGCTTTTAGGGGCTGCCTCTGCACCTTTGCTCTTTTTTTGTTCTTTTTTTAATTTTTGCTTCATATTTCTACCATCTTGAACTAAGGTTAACATTACCTCCCTCCGAGATAGGTGCTAGTCCCATGGCACTTTGAGGTCTTTGTTGTGGAAGGGTGGGGTCTAGGCCAGGGCTGGTGGACTCGTTTGATTGGGAAGCTTCGGTAATGATTTGGATGGAGAACCCAAGGTGTGTCGAGTGAATGATGGGGGCCTCCGAAGTTGGTGGTTTGCAGCATCTTATTGTACCTAGAAGGAGAAATTGCTTGACCTAAGGGGAGTGTCTACCTCATCGTGCAGTGCTCGATGCCCGTGTTGGTGGAACATGGAGTTGGGTCTAACCCTAGGTAAGCCTGGGTGATGTCCCACACTTGAGGATCCTGTTTGTGCAAAGGAAGGTGTGGTGTGTGTAGCTTAGGTTGACAGGTCTAACCATAGGCAAGTGTTATCTCCTTAGGTGTGTCTTGCCCTTGGGGTGCCCTAAGCGTGAAGTGGGGAGGCAAAAAGGGCTAGGGGGTCAGGAATGGGGCCAGCCGACTGAGGGCCATTGGACATGCCTAACTTGAGGACCCCTAGGTGCAGTGACTATGAGCTATGTGCCGCGACTTGCATTTGGACATGTTGCGGGCTCCTTGCATTATTAGTTCAAAAAAAAAAAAAGCCTTATTAAGGTACAAGATTTGGGCAGTAGCTAATTGCTAGTTCTTGTCATCAGAAGGCGGTGGTAAATGGGATTTAATGGAGTGACTCAAAAATTTCTAGCTCTGCATGAAACCCTTAAGGTTCAATTAGACTTGGAGAGGGGTGGTGGAGAGGAATGGGTGGTTGTAGCGGGTGAACTGGCTGTCACTCGTACCTTCAAGAATAGCGAGGTGAAAGGAAGGTATAAGGCTAGCTCGCATCATTAGGTGGGTCATCACACAGCTATCAATGGCGTTAGGGTCAAAAAGAGTGAGGGGATACCACGTTCTGTCGGGGTGGGGTCTTGCCTAAGTAGGATTTTTAATAGCCTAAGATAGTTGCATGTGGTAATGAAGGCAGGATCTAGACAAAGGAGAAGTCAACAATAAAGCAGGTTATGGTGGCATCTAGGCTGTCAAAGATGAAGGTGAGGGCTTGTGCTAAGGTGGTAGTATAGGGGTTATATATGACAGGGAAGTCGTAACGGCCATAGGTGTTTGCATCAAAGTCTACTCCTACCCGACGAGGATATGCCATGTAGGTGGGTTTGTTTCTCTCAAAAGGGAGGGTATTACAAAAGGGAGGGTATTACAAAAAGCCATCGATGAGAATACATTGCCATCACAGATGCATCTCCGCCACATTGGTTGGCACTCATATCTGGGCATGGACCGAGGCACTTCAAAAACCTTATTTTACTAGTACTCTGCATCTTTGGTGCCCCAGAGAGTGGGATTCTTCTCTCTTTCTTCTAGCCAATGTTGGCTTAGCCGACTTCCATGCCAATCACCTCGTCCACTATTTTAGGGGGAAGGACCCTGTGCAGGGCATTGGGGATGAGGAAGCTGAAGTTGAAAGACTGTTTCTCTTTTTCTTGTCTCTCCCAAGCTATGAGCTCCGCATGGCGGCAGGTCATTTGGGCATGGTGGAAGGGGTACAAACGGTTGTGCCATAGGGCTAGCCCTCAATATTTGTCTAGCTTCTTACAACATTTTCCATCTCTTCTTCCTCAAGGTGGTTTTTCTTTCTGTAGACACGTCTGTTGGCTGACGCTGCTCTTCAGAATGGGGTGAAGGTGGTTGTGGGATCAATTCTTCTTCAAATTCGCCCATGTCAAATTGCAATTCAGCTTCACTTCCTGGGCACTCTTCTTGTTGTACCTCCTCTACGAATCCTAGAGCATCAATCTCCGAGGGTTAGGCCAGCCAACAATAGGTACCTAATTGTTCATCAAGGCTCAGCCCAACTGCAATGGGTTGGGGGGGCATGTGTAGCCCTGCTCGCTGCAAAGCTCTGTGTGCTATGCTCATCTTCTTCTTTACCACCTCCAAGGACTCCCCTTCCTCTACATGAGTGGCATCCATTAGGGTATTCAAGAAGAATCGTTGTTGAGTATTGAAACCCACTTGGGCTGCCTCTGCTCTGCTTTGTGCTAGGATTTTCTCTTTTTCCATGAGAGCCAGGTGCCAAGCTCTTCACTCTTCATTAATTTTGACATGCCCACTCTTCGGCTCTCTTTTTCATTTCCTCCATACCTTCTCCTTGTCTTTGTACCATGGCCATGAGTCTCTACTCCTGGTCTTCCAATTCCCTACTCATTCTCTCATGCTCTTCTCTTTCAAGACTCATCTTTTCGGTCATGGTTTCCATTTTGCTCTGGTTTTGTTCCTCTTCTCGCTTCCTTTCTTCTTCCCTTGAGGCAAACTCTTTCATGCCCCATTTGATCCAACCTATTTTTGCTGCCAGATCCTCATGTTGCATGATTAGAAGCTTATACTCTCTCTGCATTTTCACTAGCTCTTGATTTTCATCTACGAGCTGTTGCCGCTAGCTTTGCTCCTTTTCATCTTTAGCTTTTAGTTCCTGTTTCAGATCAAGAATTTCCTTTTGTTGCATAGCCATTTGTGCCTTGTCTTTTCGAGCTGGAAGGCAGCCATCGACTCCTTTTCCACTTCCAACTCGACCACCTCTATCTTTCTTTCCTCCCTTGCCTTCTCTAATTGAGAGAGCAATTCATCAACATATTCATCATGGTTTTTTGGTGGTGTCATAGTAGTAGGGATTGGGGTAGTCAAAGCTTCCATCTTTTAGCATTTCGGATCTTGCCTAGACTCGGCATCCGTGGCCGGCCTTTTCTGCCTAGTGGCCATGGTCTCCTTGCTCTCTCCTTATGCTAGTTCCTTATTGATGAAGTACTGCATCCAGGCCACAAAACTATTCACATTAGTGCTGGCCGGGATGCTTGGAGTGACACTGGTTGCTTGGTTGGCGGGCACCAAGAGGGATGGGATGGGATGGGATGGATGAGAGCCTTACCCTTGCCTTCAATGACCACAGGCAGCATGACTTCAGGTACATGAGCGCTTGAACCAGGTTTGTCATCCCTAGGCGGACTTAAAGCCCCTAGGCCATCGAGTAGGCCTTGTTGTTCTATGGATCGGCAAGTTGCTTCGGCCATGTCTTCCTCCTCCTATCTCCTCAACTCTGCCTCCTTTTCCACAGCTCTTCTTTCTCTCTCTTCCTCTGTTTTCCTTGATTATTCTGCCAGCTTTTTAGCTTCTTCCTTCTCCTTCTTTTTCCTCTGCATAGCCTCTCTTAGGGATTCCCTTTCAGCTCTCTCTAGATCTTCTTTTTCCTTCTTCTTGCCCCCATTCTATTTCTTCTTCTAAGCTGTCTTTTTAGTGGGATTCTTTGTTTTTTTTCCTTCTGAATTGAACCTCATGGTCCTCCTTCTCTGTCTCAGTTTTCTGTCCTGTCGCTCGATGGCTCTTTCCCTTGGTGGGTCGGGACCTATCTGGAGTCTCATCCGCTCCTTTGTTTCCTTGTTGGGCTTCTTTTACAGCCTCCTGGATGATGGCCGTCAGCACACTTCCATACCCGATGAAGGAGGCTTTCGAGGCAGGTTTCTTCCTCTCTATATTTTTAGAGGCTGGGGATTCTCCACTTGCCTATTTGCTACCCAAGGCTAGTGCTTTGGCTACTTGGTCTATAGTCTTGCTCATGTAGTCGTTCCAGTCCACCTCATCCAAGGTGTGGGCTGCCACATTTTCTAGCACATGCACACTGATTCAATGCATGAGGGAGTTATATCGCTGGCTGGAGAAAAGTGAGTGCACCAATCTTGCTTGCATGTGGATCTTAGCATCGGGGATATCCTGTATGATGCTGATGCCATCATTTGTCAAAACATCCTCCCTCTTCATCTTTAGCATAGCATACACATCTCTCTTACGTTTCTTCTCCACCTTAGGCTCCAGTCCCAGTGCCTTCTCCACGAAGGCCTAGTTCAATGGCACCTGCACCTATCGAGCATTGTCCCCTCTTCCCACAGTCATCATTCTGCATTCTTGATCGGGGTTGTACGTTCTCAGAAATTCCACACACTTTGTGTGGTCTGGCTCCTGTACAAACTTCTCTATGTACTTCGAGAGGTTACACTGTTTCACTACTCTCCTTGCGGCCTCCTCCTTGGCTACCACCTTCTCAAGGTTGTGAATGTTGTGGAATTTTAGGTAAGTATAAGCACGGTTTTCTAAGCTGATGCCATACTATGTTCTCTCCTCCTCCGTGAAAGGGAGTCGGTGAGCGCAATCATTCTGCAACATCTTTCGTTCCTATCATGAACCATCATTCCCATTAGTGCTTTCGAAAGAGTTATTTGCTAAAAAGAAAGGCTTCGTGTTTGTTGAATGAAAACATTTAAGCTCCAACATAAACTTTCCTTTTAGACTTGTCACCCTTTATTTCAACATTTTTGTAACATTTTCCTCAATCGCAAATTAATGTGTTTCTTTTCTTCCTACATTTAAATGCCGACTAAGGTTTTCGCAGCGGTGTGTTTTTCCTTATGTGTTTATGTGTTTGCTTGATTTTGGTTGTGGTTCTGATTTGACTCACTCACCTTACCTTATCCCCTCCCCTTCCGGATTTGGGAAGAATCCTTCCTAAGATTGAAGGCTAGCAGGCCCAGAGCATTCAGCGTATGGTCGAGTGTCTACTTTTGATGAGCCAAGCATAGAAGTCTGGATTGTACTCCAATTCAGCATCACGGTCTAGATCGAAGGGTCAGCTACCTATGTGTGTGATGTAAGTAAGGACATATGTCAAGATATCACTGGAATCGATGTGGCCTAGCAATATGTAACTCTTCCTCTGTCAGGAGGTGATCAAGGTAAGGGTGTCCTTTGATGTGCTCTTCTAGGGGTCGGTTACGAATAGTTGTTAACACCCTATACAAAGTTGGAGCGACATAAGTTGGATTGTATTCCAATGTCTTGATGGCGCATCATTGCTCAACGTTGGTCATTATTTGGCATCCTTTGAGTTCCCATTGCAATTGAAGAGCATACTAGCTTCGTAATGTTGAGATGACAAGCTCAACACATGCGGACATTGATGATAGACCACCTGGCTAGATGGGTCCACACGTCTACACTTAGTACATCGATGGTCATTATGACTCTCACATGGCCAGTGACTCATTACTTATTATATTCAGGTTGTTACACCTATTTACAGCTGGCATAGTTATAGCGCCAGTCGACTAGTGTAGTCGGTTATGCATTATTTGACTTAGTAGGCCACTTTCCTTTATGTTGTATCTTATCTATACTTTGTGTACATTGTAAAGTGTATGGAAGAAGAAGAAGAAACCAGCAAGAAAACGTTTTGGCCTCCATCTCTCTTCTTGTCTCTTGAGTGAGCTTCTCCTTGTGCATTCTGTGTGCGTTTGGCGTAGCATCTTGAGCAAGTCCCCCCCACCACGCGATTCTTGACATGGTATCAGAGCCACGCCACTGAGAGAGGCTGATTTCGAAGGCTGAAATGAAGGAGAAGAAGCAAGATTTGAGCAAGCAAGCCACAGGTAAGATGCTCTCCCATCCTTCCACTCTCTCTCTTGGATAGTGCCTATGGAGGCACTGAAAGCAGGGCAGAGCAAAAATCTCAGATTGCAGTGAGATTTGGTGTGCGCAAAGAGCGCTGTGTATTCTGCAAATTGAGCCCTTTAGGGCCTTTCCTGTAGTTATTTTGGGCATCTGAGGCCGTTTCAGGCCCCGTTTTAGAGCCGCAAGGTTGTGGATAGCAGTTCGAGATACCCTGCAATTTCAATTGTGTCTTCCGTATATAGGTGCACAGGTTACAGATTTCAGATCTGTACGTTCAAAGGTGTTTACCAGCAAATAAACACAAGGTTTATCTACAAACTGGTTGCAGATTGCATGTATTGTTGAGCAGACAGTGAAAAAGGTTGTCTGGTGTATTGCTATGCACTACAGGTCGAGGGTTGCAGAAGATTTGCTTGCTGTTTGGTATTAGTTTTGTGATAATGGCAGACAATAGTGGAAACCCATCATTGAGAAGCTCGACAAGAACAACTACCCTTCATGTAAGTTATGTGTCACGAACTTCCTTATTGGAAAAGGCCTCTACGAGTTTGTGTCAGTAGGTGAAGAAAAGGAGCCGGAGGTGAGTGATCCTCCAACTGCAGAAGAGACAAAGGCACGAAAGGAATGGAATGTAAAAGACAAAAAGGTCATGTATTGGTTATCTGCAGTAATTGACAATAATATGCTGGGACATATTAGAAATGTAGAGAATTCATATGCAGCTTGGACCATACTTGAAAGTATGTTTTCCGTAAATACAAAGGCACGAAAGATTCAACTCAAGCAAGAGTTGAATACATTGAAGAAAGAGAAGATATCTATCAATGAGTATGCACTGAAGGTAAGGAGCATTGCAGATGCCTTGGCAGCGATTGATGCAATGCCCGATGATGATGATTTGGTGTCATCTACCTTGGGTGGACTTAACAATGAAAAGGCTTGGAAGTCTTTTGTAACTTCTGTATATGTCAGAAAGCCATTTCCAGATTTCGATGAGTTGGTCTCCCTTATGATCATTGAAGAGATCAACATGCAAAGTGAGACATCTGAAAGAAGTGGTGAACAGGTTCAAGCTTTCTACTCCAGTTCAGGAAGGGGATGTGGCAGGTTCTCTTCAAGAGGTCGTGGTACAGGACATGGTAGTGACAACCAGCAAAACAGATTGAATCAGCAATTTGGCGATATGCAGGTTTCAGGAGGTCGTGGTAACTTTAGAGGCAGGGGGAGCTTTAGAGGAAGAGATGGATGGCAGAATAGATGTTCTAACAACTCTGGTATTGTCGCCACTACTATGGAAAAATAGGTCATGTTCCATCGACCTACTGTTCTCGGATGACGAGGAGTACGAACAGGCCATTAAGATGATCGGCAAGCCCAAGGGTACACCCTCAGTACCAATCTGCATGATGGTAGGAAACCTCCGTAGCAGAAGACCCAACCCTGTCACTTTTCAAGTGCCAACCAACAAGAGGGAGCTCAAGGGGATTTTAGAGTATTTGACCGACAAGCTAATGGACAATCTAGCAGCAAACTTCAAGCCACTCCAAGATCTCTTAAATGAACCAAGGTGGCAATGGGCCAGGGTGCATGACCTAAATCTCAAGTACAATTGGGCCCTAGTCCCCAATCAAACACACGAGACATACCAAGACCTAGGAGACGAAGAGTGGTCAGATGAAGATACTTCCAAGGACGAATACAAGGACTGCCGCTGCTTTAGTGTGATGAGAGTAAGGATGAGATAGATACCATAGGAATACGACACTGAATGATGAGTGATAGAACACATATGGGCAGACTCCATGCCATAAAGAAAGAACACCTTTAGGATAGAGAAAAGGGTCATGCATGTAGATTGTGACCGTGCTTGGTTGGAACGTATAAGAGCCATAGATCTGGAGGCCTAACCCAACTAGGTAACATGCTAGTGCTTAAAACAGAGTCACCTTCTGAGCCATGACCACTGGGGGAGACTACCTCATCTAGCAAAGGCGGGGAGTTTGATTCCAAGTCGGAAGTGAGTTCAGAGAGCAACCGAGAAATACCAAGGAATCCCAAGACTAGATGTACCAAGGGGGACCTGCCTGTCCACGTGAGGCACAGATGCTTGAAAGAAGAAATGGCAGAATAGTCTAAGGATGCAAGAGCAGACAAACAACAGAAACCACATGACCTTCCTACTAAGAGATTTATGAAGTTTAAAAAGGTTGATAGGGTAGTAATCTTGCTGGGTGCCAAACATCAAGGGCAAACAAGTGAACCCATCGAGGGACCTGCCAAGGTCAAGGAGGTGAACCTAGCCCCCAGGAAGGGGAGACACCCCAACTTGTCTTTATTGTCAATGACCTAACGATGAAGGAAGAGGAGACATGTCTCATTGTCCACTTACGAGAGTATATAGACGTGTTCGCTTGGTCCTTAGAAGAACTCAAGGGGGTAGATCCAAGTGTAGTGACTCATAACATACCCATGATACCAAACGCAACACTAGCCAAGTAGCAACCGTACCCTATGAATCCAAAGCATGTTCATGTGGTCAAGGAGGAGATCGACAAGCTGATGAGAGTGGGATTCATCTACGAAATCAAGCACACAGACTGGGTGTCATCCATAGTCATTGTAATGAAGAAAAATGGAAAGATTAGGGTATGCACCAATTACAAGAAGGTGAATGCTTCCACTAAGAGGGACAACTACCCATTTTCGTACACCAAGCACGTGCTCGAGAGAGTGGCGGGCAAAGAGGCCTATAGTTTTTTGGACAGCTTCTCTAGACACAATTAGGTGCAGGTGCATCTTGACGATAGGCATAAGACTGCATTCGCCACTAAGTGGGGTATCTTTGCCTACATAGTCATGCCCTTCGAGTTGACTAACGCTCTAGCCAACTTTTAATGCCTTATGTGCACTATATTTAAAGACATGCTCAGGAAAGAGTTAGAGGTCTTCGTAGATGACTTGTGTGTTCACTTGACCTAGAGAGCGAGTGGTCTTTGAATGATGTCATCTATATCGCCTCTCTCTAATCCCCTAAAGTGCTAGTTCTGGGTAAAGCACGGATGTATCCTAGGGCATATGGTGTCGAAAAATGGCCTTGTCACGGATTTTTTGAAAGTCAAGGTCATTGTTGATCTTCACGCCCAACCAACTATAAGGGAGTGCAATGCTTCTTAGGCCATATGGGACATTATGTGCTGAATCATACATTGATTGCTAGACCTTTGTACAAGCTATTGATTATATTCGAATGGACTGAAGAATGCCAACACACATATGAGGAACTAAAAAAAGCTCTGACCACAGCACCAATTCTCCAAGCCCCAGATTGGACCATTACCTTCCACATACATATTGATGCTTCAAAATTTGCTGTGGGGGCAGTGTTGTGCCAACCTAGCAAACACAATCTCGACTACCCACTAAGCTTTTCTAGCGGACAACTCACTAAGGCCGAGATAAACTAATCGACGATAGAAAGAGAAGGTTTGACCATGGTATTTTCCGTGAAGAAATTTCAGCATTATTTGTTAGCCACACCTTTCACCTTCTTTATGGATCATCAAGGCTTGCTATATTTAGTAAAAAAGCTTTGTGCATCTGCTTTTGGAATTTGACTTCTCCGTGGTTGTATGAAAAGGGAAACAACACTACATGGCCAACCACATGTCACGCATCTCCATGGGAGAGGCTACTGTGGACGAGGCATCATTGATGATTTGCCAGACATGCACTTGTTTAGCCTCTCTAGCGAGAGAGATTTATTTCAAGCTGACTTGACGCCATATTGGGCATTCGACATAGTCCAAGTGCTTGAGCATGGACTACCTGAACAACCAATAGAGAAAGCCCCAACTTAGACGGCTCATCCTCAAGATCCAACCCTATCAGTTGATAGCAGGTCAGTTGTATATGCTAGGGCAAGATGAATTGTTGTGCAAATGCATATGCGAGCATGAGATGCACAGGGTGCTCTGAAAATCACACAGTGGAATCGTTGGAGGACACTTTAGTGGAGAAACAACGGCCCGCAAGGTGCTGCAGTCTCAATTGTGGTGGCCCACGCTTTTTCGTGATGTGGCACAATTTGTTAAGCACTGTGACGAGTGCCAATGGACAAAGGTCTTGATTTGCAAGGATCAAATGGAGCTAACCCTGATAATTGCATGATAACCCTTCGAGAAGTGGAAAATTGACTTTGTAAGACTTATTAGTCATGCGGCACAATACTCTCAAGCCAAGTATATCATTGTAGCCCCACTGACTATCTGACGAAATGAGTAGAAGCAACGACTACGAGAAAGAATGATGCAAGAATGACTGCCAAGTTCCTATGGGAGCAGGTGATCTCACGATTCGGCTGTCCCATCGAATTGGTTAGTGACCAAGGCACACACTTCATTAATGAAGTGATTGCACATATTCTATCCACCTTTCTAATTATCCATTGAAAATCCTCATCATACTACCCTCAGGAAAATGGCCAGGCAAAATCCACCAATAAAATTCTAGTAAACATCCTGACCAAGGTAGTCTTTGCTTCGCACAGTGTGATTGGGATAACAAGTTGATGGCATCTTGTGGGCTTACCGCACAGCCTACAAAATGGCTATATGCCAGACGCCTTTTAGGTTGACCAATGGAAATGAAGTAGTTCTACATGTAGAGTTCTTCGTTCCTATCTTGAGGATTGCACTTCACAAACGATGGGAAGGGAAGGAAGCATGGATGAAATGCCTAATTGAACTCAAATGCCTCTCAGAAACTTGCCTTCTAGGTACCCATGCGCTCATATACGATAAAGCACAACACAAAAACTGGTTTGAAAAACATGTCAAGAAATGCAACTTTGAACAAGGTGACTTAGTGCTCCTATACTCTATTAAGGGGCATAAACAAAAAATGAAGTTTAAAGGTCTAGGGCCCTTCAAGGTTCATGCCATCAGTCGACCAGCGGACCGATAATGCCAAACTCAAGACTTTGGAAGGTGAGGGCGTAGGCTTCTTCAATGGCAATCGCATCAAGAAGTATTATCCCCCCACACACCCCTTACACGAATCACCAATGTTAGAACCGCCGCAGGTAGCCACAATCACGAAGATTGACGATGAAGATGAGGAAACCGTAGAACCTGCCTTCCTCCTCATCACAATCACTACCAAGCAAACATGCACTGTCAACGCCTTGATTGATGAGGGAGCAGACTTCAATATCTTAACCCATGATCATTGGACCCATATTAGCAAACCACAACTACAGTCCACTACCACCAAATTGAGCCCATATGGGGGTCAATCATACGCACTCCTAGGGAAATGCAGGGCTGTAGTTTCTATCGAGTAGTCTGAGAGCATATCAATGACATTTTATGTATTGCCGAACACTGAAAATGCAGGCACTGAATCGCTACTGGGTCACCTTTAAAAAGAAAGCTCATTGCCATGCCAATTATGAATCACAGTGTATCCACTTAGCCATTGGCAATGTCCGCATAGTGTCGACTTTCAGCAAGGGCTATGTGACTCCCACTGGACCCACAATGCCACCTGTAGACATTCATTTAGCCAAGTCCAAGGAGGAGGGTTGTGATTTGTTAGACCTTCCCAAGCCTCTAAGCCAGCAACCTGCTAAAACCAAGGTCAATGCCCATGAACCATAGTTAAGGTTGGTGCCTAAACGTCAGAGCCTACCATCGAAAAGCAATCGGCCATGCCTTTGCAAGGCTAACAACACAACCTCAAAACCTAGGAGGCCAAAACAAAGCTACGAACAATGACATGTGGTCAAGCCACAATGGGTTCCTAAGACCCTATTGCAGGCATAAGGTTATTATGAGGGTAATGCCTGGATATGGATCCCTACGTCTAAAATAGCCAAGAGCACTAATCAAGTGCCACCCTCACATGTAACCATACCCAATCATATAGTGTGTCAAGGCCTAATGCTATAGAAGCCTTGAGACACCAAGCACATTGACTCACAACTAATTATGCACATGAAGACTGACCAAGTCTAGTGGCCCAAATCTTAGCCTGCAGTTCTCGAACTAGTCTTGCGCAACTCAATCAAGACCCATGAGGCCGCATCCGCAAGTAGCGATGCCCCATTCACAGTCTAGTTGTCTTAGCCTGTTAGGCAAGTGACCTAGCTGCAATCTCAGGAACAACCAAGCCCGTAACTATTTGCTGCCAACCTCTCGTGTTCTATCAAACCTCAACTACCCACAGGCCTTAGACCCTCCTATGAGCAAAAATCATTCTTGTCACTAGTTGTAGATCTAGCCAAAGACACAAGGGATGATGTCATGGCTTGCCTCAGATGCTTAGATGCAACATTCATGTCCCTGGCTCTAACCACTTGGACTTGGACCTGTTGTTGCAAGAGCCCTTTGCGACAGAAGTTTGTACAATGCCTTGTTCATGGGACACACTTGAATTTGCATTCATCAAAGCACCCCACTCAGCTACAAAGTTGCTCTGCACTAAGATATCTCCAGAGCAAGCCATCAAACAGTGTCTCATCACGGCATACGATAAGCAAGCCTCTTCTGCTATCACTGATCAAAAATTAGAGGAGTTGAAAAAGCTTGCTGAAATCGAATCCCCATTCTTACGTGTCAAGAATCGCATGGTGGGGGGACTTGCTCAAGATGCTGCGCCAAACACACACAGAATGCACAAGGAGAAGCTCACTCAAGAGACAAGAAGAGAGATGGAGGCCAAAACGTTTTCTTGCTGGTTTCTTCTTCTTCTTCCACACACTTTACAATGTACACAAAGTATAGATAAGATACAATATAAAGGAAAGTGGCCTACTAAGTCAAACAATGCATCACCGACTACACTAGTCGTGTGGCACTATAACTATGCCAGCTGTAAATAGGTGTAACAACCTGAATATAATAAGTAATGTGTCAGTGGCCATGTGAGAGCCATAATGACCACCGACGTGCTAAGTGTAGAGGTGTGGACCCATCTAACCAGGCGGTCCATCATCAATGTCTGCATGTGTTGAGCTTGTCATCTCAACACTCCCCCTCAAGCTCAACTGCATCTCTGCAACTCCAAGTAAGCTTCGAAACTTTTGAAGCTTCTCTGTACCCAATGCCTTCATGAAGATGTCAGCTATCTGATCCTGTGTGCTGACATACACCAAGTCAATCTCACTCTGCTAGTACCTTCTCTCTCACAAAGTGGTAGTGTACCTCAATACGTTTTGTCCTGGCATGGAACATAGGGTTCCTAGCCAACTGTATACTGCTCATGTTGTCACAATAAATGACAACTAAACCTTCCACGTGCACATCTAAATCAGCCAATAACTTTTGTATCCAACAAAGCAACTTTAGGTTGCTTTTTGCTGCTCCAAGTAACTAGTGCACTACCAAGAGAGAACATGTATCCGCCGCTGGTAGATCTTCTATCAGACATACTACCAGCCCAATCTACATCTGTGTATCCAAACACCTGTACATCTGTACCTACCTCATAGAAAAGTCCATAATGTAATGTGGACTTCACATATCTCAATATGCATCTGACTGCATCCAAATGTGGCTTTCTAGGTACTTGCATAAACTGACTCACAAGACCAACAACGTAGCTCAAGTCTGGCCTTGTAATGGTCATGTAGATCAAACTCCCCACTATCCTCCTGAACATAGTAGGGTCTTCTATCTCATCCCCAACATCAGCACTCAACTTTACATTCTGCTCCAATGGGACTGAAAGTGGTTTGCATGCTGTCATACCATACTTGGACAACATATCCAAGCCATATTGTCTTTGGGACAGCCATATACCATCATCACATCTGATCACTTCAATGCCAAGAAAGTACCTTAGCTCACCTAAATCCTTCATCTCAAACTTCTTCTTCAAAAATTTCTTGACTTCAGCAATCCCACTATCACTATCACCTGTAATAATCAAGTCATCCACATAGATGACTATGATGACCAAACTTGCATCTCCCTTTCTCACATAAAGTGAGTGATCAGCATCAGAAACATAAAAGCCAATATTGACAAGATACTCTCTGATCTTGTCAGACCATGCTCTAGGTACTTGCTTGAGCCCATAGAGCGCCTTCTTCAACTTGCACACATACGTAGGATGCTCTAAATCTTCATAACTTGCCTGGTGGCTAATCCATATACACTTCTTTCTGCAAATCACCATGCAAGAAGGCATTCTTCACATCCATTTGCTGCAACCTCCAACCTTTGGCTGCTGCCACACATCTGACAGTTGCCATCCTAGCAACTGGACTGAAGGTTTCTTCATAATCTATGCCATATGTCTGGGCATAGTCTTTTGCAACCAACCTAGCTTTGTACCTACTAATAGAACCATCTACATTGTGCTTAATCTTATAAACCCACTTACATCCAATAGCTTTCTTGCCCTTTGGCAATGATACTAGATCCCAAGTCTTATTGGCCTCTAATGTAGCCATCTCCTCATCCATTGCTGCATCCTAGTGAGCATGACCAACAGCCTCCTCAAAACATGTGGGCTCAACATCCTTAACTAGTTTCACCATATAAGCATAATGGTGAGCTGCATAACCTTCAAAACCAAATCTTTTAATAGGGTATCTGACCCTACTAGATCTGCGTACCACCGGATCACTCAATGGAGCCTTTACATTATTATGAGCTCTCTGTACACCTGGTGTCCTGACAGAAGGAATACCAAGCTCATCATCTAAGCTCTCTGAGCTGCTGGAGCCTTTACATTATTATGAGCTCTCTGTACACCTGGTGTCCTAACAGAAGGAATACCAAGCTCATCTCTAAGCTCTCTGAGCCACTGGAGTCTCCATCAAGAACTACATCAATGCCATCTGACACTTTATTCTTTCCTTTGTCTTTACCTATAGTGCTACTAGATGCACCTGAAGATGTAGAGCTACTCCTTAGTCTCCCAGACCATGGACTACAGATGATATCTCTGGTCCACTAAGAGTCCGTGATTCTTGCTTTTCAGCCTGCACATGAGTGTCATGATCATCATCATCATCCAATGCATCACCACTAGATGCATACCAGCTACTCATTTCATCAAAGATGACATCCCTGCTCACTCTGAACTTACATGTGACAGGGTTATAACAGCAATACCCTTTCCGCTCTAAAGAGTATCCAATAAAGACAGTTTTCTGCCTTTGGATCAAGCTTCTTCTGTAGCTCATCTGGCACATGAACATATGCAACACAGCCAGTGCAATACATCAGGATTCTTGCCAGTAAAGCATTCTTCATGAGTCATCCCATGAACTACAGCTGTGGGAGTTCTGTTCATAATATAAACAGTAGTATGAACAGCCTCAGACCAAAAATTCTTAGGCATATTCTTTTCAGCCATCAAGGCGCGTGCAACTTTTGCAATATGCATGTTTTTCCTTTTTGCAACCCCATTTTGCTGTGGGGTATACCTGCATGTGAACTGTCTCTTTATCCCATGAGACCTCAGAAAATCACTGAACTCATTCGAGAGGTACTCTCCCCCTCCATCTGACCTCAAGCACTTTACTTTCAAGCCTGTTTCTCTTTCAATTGTAGCCTTGAAAGTTCTAAAGTGCTCAAACGCTTCACTCTTTTCCTTCATAAAATATACCCACAGCTTTCTAGAACAATCATCAATGAATGTGACAAAGTATGAACTGCCTCCAAGAGATACATTTTGTGTAGGCCCCCAAATGTCTGTATGCACAACATCAAGGATATTTCTGCTTACATCTCTATCATGTGAAAAGGGTTGTCTTGTCTGCTTACCAAACTGACATGCTTCGCATACCTTATGAAATTCTGCAACTCTAAATGTAGGCAAACCTGTAACCAACCCTTTGGACTGCATTAATTTCAGCCTTTGTACATTTGCATGTCCAATGCGTTTGTGCCAAATTTCAATATCTGCAACAACACCTTTTCCTTTAGCATACATAGCAGCATTCATAGTAGGAATTCCAATATCCAGAGTAAACATTCGTCCAACTCTACTTCCCTTTGCTACCAACCTGCACTTGTCATTGAAGTCTTCTACAAAGCAGCCCTTTGCATTAAATTTGACTTGCAACCCTTGCTCTACCATTTGACCGACTGACACCAAATTCTTTGTAATAGATGGCACATGTAATACATCTTAAAGACTCTTTGTCTTACCATCATGCAAGGACAAGGGAACTTTTCCAATGTGTAAAATTGGGTGGCATGAATCATCACCCGTCTGCACATAACCTGCATTTTGCAAATCCTGCATCTCTCCAAACCATTTTGCATGGCTGGTCATATGATTGGATGCACCTGAATCAACATACCAAACATCATCATGTGTTCCCTTTCCTGTAACAGCATTCAGCATATGCTGCATAACATACAGACGTTCATTTTTGTCTTCATTCTGTCGTGAAGACGATGCATAGTTTCCTTGCTGCAACTTACCACTGCGAATATCATCTTTCTTAGCATAACATTGGGCTAGCACCCCAAATGGCTTCACTTTCATTCTGTTAGCTAATGTGACATTGAACCTAGCAGTTTTGACAGGTGGGTTGCCCCAAGTCTGGAGCACTGCATGGATCAGTATACTAACTCCCGCCTGTGTGTCTACAATCCATTTTCTTGTTGTGTCTCCTAGGGCTAAGACCGGTAAGACCACATGCATCTTGATGCCTTCCAAAAAAGCATTAACGTGCAAGGCTTTAGGCATGGAGTATAACATAAAACTCAGTATCTGCGTCTTTGCATTATGTTCTTGTAGGTCTGCAACAGCTTGCTCTTGTGACCCTTCAACCCACTACTTCAGGTCCCACCATAGGGTTGGATGCTGCCTAAGCAGATCTCCCAGGCTTAGTGTCACCGAGGTGGTCACTAGGGTGGTAAGAAGGTCATTGACTACTCGTCTTTCTCCTGTTTCTGATTGCCCTGGCCAGTGGCCATGACTAGGTTACTGGCCCGTAGAGTTATGGCTTCGCCTAAGCGTATTGCTTGTGGCATAGTCGCATCTCTCGATTTAGGTGGAGGGAGTGAGGCTGGCATGCTGATATTGGAGAGATCCTCAATCTCATCCTCTAAGATGGGCTCCGCATCTTTCAGGTGTTCCTGAGCCTCCTTTACCCACTCCTTCACCTTCTTGATGGCCTCTAGTTGGCACTTCAGGTTGGGGTAATCCCCTACCTTAGCACTTCCCTTTTCAGCCGTCTTTGGAGCTAATGTCTCTGCCACCTCAGCATCAATGACTTTCTTTTCGATAAGTAGCATGGTGGCACTCTCAATTTTAAGCGCGACTTTCGCTTCGGGTTTCTTCTTTCTTCGCCTATGGCTCTTCTTCCCTATCAAGGTTGCGTCAAGATTGCTAAGACGCCGGCCTGTTTCGTTTGTGCACGGTCATGACATGCAATGGGATAGGTGTAGCCTCCCCATCAAGATTCTCAATACCAAATAGCCCCAATGGGACAGATGACACGTTAGCTGAGCTCAAGGATGGTTTTCACTTTGGACAGTCAACAAAGAGATGAGTGATTCTACAGTCAGGACACCTTAGGTTAGCCTTGTCTCTATTTTGTTGCTCCCTTTCAAGACAAAGCGTGATGAGATGTGTCCTAGGTGACCACAAGTCCAACACATGATTGGATCTTGAGTCTACCCTTCTAGGTCTCTACCCTGTCCCCTACCTAATGCCATCACCAATACTGGTCGATAGTCCATAAGGAATGCATTGCCCTCATTTTCATGCGAGACGTAAGGGTATACATAAGGCTCTTTCTCATTTGGCTCTCCCATGTAGTGGATTGGAGCATTGCTTGGTGGATGTGTCACATAGGGACACGGTGGTCTAGGTATTCTAGTAGGATTTATATCCATTCTAGGAACAACCGGCTTAGCATCGTTTGGCGTGGGAAGGGCCAATGATGCTCTCCTTTTGAAGAATTGTTGCAGCATGTTCACTAGGTAGGATTGACCGTACGGTTGTGAGTACAAAAGTCTTCTAGGCAATATACAATGCGCACTATCATGACCAAACCTACTGCAATTAGCACAAGGTCGTGACTTGGGGTCTTGACACTCAGCCGGAAAGTGGTACCCGCCATAGTACATGCATTGGACATGAGGTCGCATTGGTCATCTTAGCATTTCTTGCATCTTGGCTGTTTCCATTTTCATGTCAGTCAATTTCTAGTTGGTGTCTGCAGCGTTTCCCTTATCTTGGTGGGTACTTGCACGTGATCACTTGCTAGATGCTGAAGCTCTCTTTGAACTTCTTGAATTGGTCTCTTCTTGGTTCGAGTTCCTAGAGCTCCTCTCCTTCAATTGGTCATCTACTCGAATGGCCTCTTCAAACACCCTTGCTAGCGCGTCTCGCTACAAGCTCGAGTTGCCTACCAAGGCTTTATAAAGCTCCTCATTTTGTATTCCATTGATGAATACCATCGACACTACTCTTTTGGTCTCGGTATTCTCTTGAACAGACTCCTTACATGGGTCACATAGTCGCAGATGTCCTCTTTTTCCTTTTTCTTGATGTTCATAAGTCGTACCATCAGGTTGTCAGAGTATCCGGGC
This sequence comes from Lygodium microphyllum, assembly GCF_053477565.2. Lineage (NCBI taxonomy): Eukaryota > Viridiplantae > Streptophyta > Polypodiopsida > Schizaeales > Lygodiaceae > Lygodium > Lygodium microphyllum. The sequence goes on from NC_141160.1 coordinate 10,059,994, forward strand.
TCAAAAAATCTCTTAATGAAGAGGTTTTTGAGTCCATTGACGGTCACTCGCTTTGCAGCATCTAGACTTGTGTACCAAGTCTGACCCTTGTTGCCTAAGCAAAGCCACAATTCTTGAGAGCCTTGAGTCAAGTCGGTGAGACCGTTGGCCTCACAGGCCTACTCGAACTGCTATACTGGTACTTATCGGGCTGCTTAGCGACAACTGGTATCTTAGGATAGCTCTTGGAGTTTTGGTTCACCCCTAACCTTGCTAGTAGTGACGTGGCTAATGCTTTAGCGCTTTGCTCTATTGTTGTGTTGTCCAGCAATCGCTTCATGAGAGGCTCACTTAGCGTCAAGTCTCCTTCTAGTGCTCTCTCATGGTCAGTCTGCTAGGTTTAGCACTCGTTGTATCTCTCGCATCTTTGCATTCTACCTCAGGCTCCTAGTCTGCTGGTCTTGGTTGTATTCCACTATGCCTTGTAATGATTTGTGGGCTAGTTTCCTTTCCTCCTCTAGGTCAGCTATGATAGCTTGTGCCGCTCTACTACGGTGCTCATACTAAGCATGAGAATCGTAGCTACTCACCAATTGATCGCTTCTAGGAAAACTCCTAAGTCAAATTCCTTGTTCTCCCTGCGGTCTGAGCTTTCTTCCGACATGGTTGTGTTCTCTTGCTCCACCAAGTTGTCGATAAGGTTAAGGAGGTCAGGTAGATCCAGGTCTCTATTGCTATTCGCTTAGTCCTATGCTGGGCTCCAATTGCCCGTCTATGTCTTGGGATCTTCTCTTATTGGTGGGTTCCTTCACGTTCTTTTATTTGAGTGAGTTCCCTAATTATTACATACAATCCTCAAGTTACCTCCACTCAGCAAGTGTGTTCTTTTCCGTGCACGTGCTCAATTAGGCTTTTGGGTATTCTTAGGTGTACTTCAAGTGCTAGAAGTCAAGGTGAGTGTGAAGAGCAAGCATCTAAGTGGCTTGCGAACTCTCGTCTTGTCTTAGGCCTAATAGGCTTGTTCAATTAATTTCTGGCCATCTTGGTAGGTTTCAGGGTTTCTTTTGTACCGTCCTACTCAGTTTAGGTTCATTTGGGGTCTATGTCTCCACTAGCTGCCGTTAAGGCGCTGACTCTCTTGACAACCTATTCAAGCTGCTAAGCAACCACGTCTTGCGAATTTGCCTATTCCTTGCGCCAAAATTGAGTTATGGGCATGGGCATGGCTCACAAAGGTTGGTATCATTGAGATCTAGCTGGGTATGGTGCAAACTTCCACAAAATTTGCAAAAGTCTGACTCATCCCAACTTGTTCGAATTGCAGGGGCCGAGTGTGGTAGACTTGAGCGGCGGGTAGATGGCCGAATAGGAACCCCAGTCAAACTTGCAGCTCGGACGATCGAATAGATGTGGCCGAGGGCCGAGTGGGCCAAATGGTCCAAGGGCCGAGTCACATTAGTGGGTCCAATCGATCATTCAGACGGGCTGAGTCAAAAAGGGCTGAGTGGGACAGGCCCAGTCAAGTTGGTCGAGGGCCAAATTTCGGTTTGGTCCGCATGGTTGACTCAGACACGCCGAGCAATACGTGTCTGAGTCGAGTGGTCCGAGTTATCCAAAGGCCGAATGGGTTGAGTGGTCTAAGGGCCGAATGGGCCGATTTTGGGACTCGGCCCAAAACCAAGCCACTCAGATGGGCTCAGTCATGCGACGATAGCCGCACCGAGGAGGATGATCTCATTGAATCCAATGATCCACACAATCACTAGGCACGTTGACTTCCAGATCACAACAAATACATAGCAGGAAGGTTCTGATATACCTGAATTGTCCAAAGAACTCCACGATGGCAAGATCAAACCGAAATAATGATGAAAAATCTCTCTCTCTCTCTCTCTACTAGGGTAAAAAGTGAGCTCTTCTATGGTCTCCTAGCCCTTAAACCCCTTCTCGAGCAAGGTCTTGCTATCCCCAATCACTCCCTTGCTGGCATTAATCATTCCAACCACTTTTTTCTCCCATTCACCCCGATTTGTGTTAGATATGATCAATGCCCCACCCTCATTAGGTGCCACCAATGATCCATGGTGCTCAAAGTTGTAAGGCCCCCATTATGAGGAGAAGACCAATGCCATGTCATTATTGAAGAATCTAAAAAATCCTATCATGTTGTGATAGAAGTGGAACCACTCTCCATGAGCAGTGACATGAAATGAAGCCCTTGAATCAAGTAGCCAACATTGAATATAGGTAGACAAGGTATCAATCAATTGTCAAACATCAAGAGAAGAAGCTGCAAGTATATAGCTATCATCAAAATCAGTTTGTAGTACGATATTAATCTCTTTAATCTTGATACTAGACTTGCAAGGAATAATGCTATGATTATCATTCTTTTCCTATACTTTATCCTTTTTCTTTTCCTTGTGCTTGTCATTGGTTGAGTCCTGACTTGTATATTAGATGAGGTCCATGTGACCGGATGGCAAAAAGGTGATTGTTGTAGGTCTAATCTTTGGGTTAGACGGAGTGGTTAAGTTAGTAGCAACTCGAGGCACATTGCATCGAGTTGCGGGGTAAGGAAGTTAAAAGGGGTCCCTATTTTGGGGTTTGGGGGCCACGGAAGTTGCCCTTGGCTGGGGGGTCCCTGGAATATTCCCTGGTAAAGGGATTATTCCCTGGAATATTCCGTGGCCGACTAGTGGACGCTTATATGGTAGGTCGGTCAGGCCGACTTAACGGCCTTCGCAGGCTATAAAAGATAAACCCCTTCACAGCCATCAATCATTCATCTTTCACCCAGTCAGAGTTGTTGTTCCAGCTAACCTTAAGCTCTTCACCTATCTTTTGTCTAGATCGCCATCTAAGCTTCACACAGCGGAAGCGCACGGGTGGATAGAGCCATCTTTGTATCAATTGTTTGGAGCTAAAGAATTTACTGATTCTCCTCTTATCTGTTGTATACTCTCTATCTCTTTCTCAGATTCTGTTTGCTGCGCCATGTAATATTTTACATGGTATCAGAGCCCAGGGGGCTCTAGAGATTAGAGAGTGTGCAAGAGGCAAAGGCTTCAATAGCAAATAGAAACTATGTCGACTTCTAGAAGCGGTTTTGGTGCATCAGGAAGCGGTGCAGGAGGTGGTGCTGCTGTATCGGCTATTCAAACACTGAGGACTCGTCCACCAACCTTCAGCAAAGGCAAGTTAGATGATACAAACTATACCTTGTGGAAGTTCAAAATTACAACTATCCTTGATTCTTATGAGCTTCTGGAGACTGTGTTGGGGACTGATGCAGAACCACAGCCTACCCTCGACCCATCAAATCCTAGTGTGATGATTCCTCCGAATGCAGATCTTCTATGAGCTTGGAAACGAAGGAATGCAGATGCATTATGTGCCTTAGTTACAAGCTGTTCTAACAGTGTTCTGACTTTGATTCAGCATCATACAACCAAAGCGCCAGAGGCTTGGAATGTACTAAGGAGTCGGTATGAAACACGAAACCAAACAAGGATTCAAAACTTGGAGAATCAACTAGCAGCGGAGAAGTTTGTTGAAGGAGAGATGGTTGAAGCATTCATCACTCAGATTAAGAATCTGTGCGACCAGATGGTTGGCGCTGGGATACAAAAGACTAGCGAAGAGCTAGCTCGGAGGTGTCTTCAGATTTTTCCAATAAAGTTTGATGGACTAGTAACTGCCCTTAATACTCAGGTGAGACCTCAAGCTTTGACTTTTTAGGAGTTTTGTGCATTATTAATGGAGGAGGAGTTGAGGCTGAAAGCCCGAAAAGGAAGCAACAATGGAGATGCTGCATTCTCTGCCAATACAAAAGGCAAAGGTGGTTTCTCCACAAAAAATGATGGTGACAAAAAGAAGAAGGGCGGCAAGAAGAAGTTTCAAGGAGAGTGCTTGTAGTGCAATAAGAAAGGACATACAATTACAAATTGTCGTGTCAAGAAGGCAGATGAAAAGAATGGTACCCTTAAAAGTAAAGGGAAAGACACAGCCAATATGGCTGAAGCAGAGTTGGAATTATTCATGGCGACCATTGAGGAAGTGTGCTCCTCGGCGCAAGAAGAATCTACCACTGACTCATGGGTGTTGGATAGTGGGGCCTCCCGTGACATGACCAACAAGAAAGGTCTATATAGTTCTATGCAGCCTCTACAAGAATCCATCACTGTGACGGTTGGAAATGATGCTAAATGGCCTGTTGCAGGCACAGGTACTATTCTTTTGTTGCTGCAAATGGTGAAGTCAAAAAGCTTTCAAATGTATTGTATGTTCCCGAAATCAGGAGAAATCTGTTATCAATTGCTACCATAACTAATCTTGGTCATGAAGTGAGGTTCAAGAAGACAGGTTGCAAAAATTCTTGATAGTGCTTGCACAATTGTTGGCAAAGGAGAAAGAAGGAACAACCTGTATGAGCTAAGTGCTCTTACAGCCATCGCTAGAGTGGGCACACGTAAGATTTGGCATGAAAGGTTTGGACACATCGAATTTGCAGTATTGAAGAAGATGCAAAAGCAAGGTATGGTTGCTCAGCTACCTACAATAACTGAATTGAAGGAATAATGTGAAGCTTGTATGATGGGCAAGCAACAGAGAAAGGCATTTCCACAAGAAAGCAAGAATAGAGCACAGGCTCCTCTAGAGTTGGTGCATGCTGACTTGTGTGGTAAGATGCCTACACAGGCCTTGGGGGGATCTTCTTATTTTATGTTGATTGTCGACGACTACAGTAGGAAGATGTGGGTGTACTTCCTTCGTGATAAGGCTCAAGCTTTTGGTAAGTTTAAAGAATGGCTAAAACTTGTTGAGAATGAAACAGGGAAAAGTGTGAAGAAATTTAGAACAGATGGTGGTGGTGAGTTCAACTCAAAGGAGTTTGAAGACTTTTGCAAGAGCAAAGGGATCAAGCATCAATTGATGACGCCTTAGACACCTTAGCAGAACGGTGTTGTGGAACGCAGGAATCGCACCATTGTGGAGATGGCAAGATGCATGCTAAAGGGCAAGGGATTGCCTAACCATTTTTGGGCTGAAGCTGTTTATACTGCAGTCTACATTCTAAATCGGAGCTACACAAAGGCTCTCAAGGGAAAAACACCTCATGAGGCTTACACTGGTAAGAAACCATCTGTCTCACATTTCAGAATTTTTGGATGTGAATGTTATGCACATGTTCCAGATGAGAAGAGAAATAAGTTAAAACCAAAAAGCAGAAAATGTATCTTCTTGGGTTATAGTGATGAGCAGAAGGCTGTCCCTATCCTTAAGGAGAAGGAAGCATCATCTTCAGATGATGAGGAAAAAGTTCACCAACCTGACATCACCCCATCGAAAAAGCCATTGCCGTGCTGGGTGAAGCAACTCTATGACCACAATAATCCTATGCCTGCATCTGTTGAGGAGAAGGCAGACGGACCAAGGAGATCTCAAAGAACAGAGGAGCAAAGGAGGGCTTCTGCTCACATAGTCAATATGGCCTTGATGGTTGAGATTACGAGAGAAGTAAAGGAGCCAACTGACTTAGAAGAAGCACTTGCAGATCCATCATGGAAGGCTGCTATGCAAGCGGAGTATGACAGCATAATGAAGAATGACACTTGGGAGCTAGTGGATTGACCAGCAAAGTGGAAGGTTATTGGCACCAAGTGGATCCGGAGGGTAAAGTACAAGGCTGATGGTACCTTAGAAAAGTATAAAGCTAGACTGGTTGCCCAAGGATTTTCACAAGTTGAAGGGTTTGATTTTCAAGAGTCATTTGCCCCAACTGCCAGAATGACCACTATTCGCACGGTACTTGCAGTGACTGCCCACAAGAAGTGGCCAGTGTACCAAATGGATGTTAAGTCAGCATTCTTAAATGGTGACCTCAAGGAGGAGGTGTACGTGGCTCAGCCACCAGGGTTTGAGGCCCCCCATTCTGAGAACAAAGTGTTGAGATATCGAGCTCCACTCGTGATATGCCAGGGTGACCGTTGTGCATTTACGTCACCGACTTGTCAGTTGCAGATGCGGTTGGTACACCGCCCATGAATAATAGCTACATGATAGCTATCCTTATCTACTCTAGTTTGTGGCTCAGTTAGTATGCCACCTTAGTTAGTTGAGTTTGGTTTGAGACCCATATATAGGGTTCTTCTATTTCTTTGTATAAGAGTTCTTTTGGCTTACACAACTAAGAAGAGGAAAACTGTTTTCAGCCTCCACCTCTGTGTGTATTCCCCCATTGTGCAAGCAAGAAAGCTACAAGTGAGACTCCTTCCTTCTCTCCCACAATCTTGACATGGTATCAGAGCCTTGTTCATGGTAAGGAGCTCAAGAAAGCAAGCCAAGCTCGCGGTGTTCTAGTAAGAGGAGCAGTGTTGCTTTCATTTTCTGTTTTGGGAGCAAATCTCTGCAGGCAGCACAACCGAAAATTGCAGGAGTGCATTGTCTCAGGTTGAGACGCCCTTCGCGGTGAAGCAAGAGGGCGACCCTGTTTTTTTGATTTGAGGCCATTTCGGGGCCTGTTTTGGAGGCGGAAGTTTTCTGCACGCACTCAGGAAAAGGCTCAGTTTTATGCTGTGCAGTCACTGTTCTACAGGTTGGTGAAAAGTTACTGTAGAAATTGCATCGTATGCTTGTGCGCAGAGACATTGGGAGTTTCAGAATCATCCTTGGTTCCTGTTTATGCAAAATCGTCACTAGGAAGTGACTGTGTGGTCAAATACCACTTTCGCCAGTTTTGCAGATTTGCCCTTGTGAGGGTGAAGCTGTGTTTTTTGCAGTGACATAATTTTTTGCAGTATTCTGTAATGGCGTCTGATTCTCTTTCACAGATTGTCCTGAAAAGCTTGACAAGAACAACTTCCAGGCATGGAAGTTTAGAATGACGAATTTCCTTATGGGAAAAGGATATTGGGAATTTGTTGCAGGAAATGAAGAAGAACCAGTTCTTCCTGATGTTCCCAATCAACAGCAAATGCAGGCATTCAAAGCATGGCATGAGAGAGCCAGGAAAGTTATGTACTGGCTATCTATCAGTATTTCAGACTCTATGATTGTGCATATTCAGGATGCAAGTACGCCAAAGGAGGCATGGGATACTTTGTCAAAAATGTATAGCACAAATACGCAAGCCAGGAAAATGCAGCTCAAGCAAGAGTTGCATAATGTGCAGAGAGAAAATATGAGCATCAATGACTACCACATGAAGGTGAAGAAGATTGCAGATGCACTTGCTTCCATTGGGTCGCCAGTGGAAGATGATGATTTAGTTTCTGTGACCTTGAATGGTCTAGGAAAGGATTATGCACAGTTTCGGACATCCATTTCAGTTCGTGAAAGATTTCCTGACTTTGAGGAGTTGATTGCTCTTCTAATTTCTGAGGAGCAGAGAAATGGTGGTGCATCTTCTTCAGGAGGAACTTCAAAAGAAGTTGTCTTCTACTCAAATGCTGGAAGAGGTAGAGGCAGAGGTAGAGGAGGCCGATTTGGAGGCCGAGGTAGAAATCAGAATATGCAGCAAACTCAAGAAAACCAGTCCTATGGAGGAGGACGTGGTAACTCTAGAGGCAGGGGGAGCCAAAGAGGTCGTGGTGGATGGCAAAGAGGCCAAAATGCAAACAGTAATGTTGAATGCTACTACTATGGTAAAATGGGTCATATGGCTAAAGACTGCTATAAAAAGCAGAATGACATCATGAATGGAAAACTGCAACAAGGGAATTATGCGTCTTCTAGTAGACAGGGTGATGACAGAAATGAGCATTTGTTTATGGTGCAGCACATGAATAATTCTATGACAAGTGCAGAAGAAAGCAATGATGTATGGTATGTTGACTCAGGTGCATCAAACCACATGACAGGTCATGCAGAATGGATGGAGGATGCAAGGAAAATGGAAAAACCAGGATTTGTGGAGACTGGTGATGATACTGCACATCCTATTGTGCAGATTGGAAAATTTCCTTTGTCAATGCAGGATGGGAAAAAGAAATACCTGTCCGATGTATTTCATGTCCCGAATATCACCAAGAATCTGGTTTCTGTTGGTCAAATGGTTGAGCAGGGCTTGCAGGTCAGATTTAATCCTCATGGATGCTTTGTTGAGGATATGAAAAATAAAGGTCGCTTGATAGAAAAAGGAAAGAAGAAGGGCAGAATGTTTACATTGGATGTAGACATGTCTAAATTGAGTGCAGCAATGTTTGCACATGGGACCGGTGTAGTTGCAGATATTGATATCTGGCATAAACGCATTGGTCATGTTAATGTACAGCGACTTAAATCAATGCAGGCCCAAAATATTGTTGCAAGATTGCCCAAATTCAAGGTTGCAAAAATGCATAAGGTATGTGAAGCCTGTCAGTTTGGAAAACATGCAAGGAAACCATTTCCTAGACATGTTCAAGAGAGTGAGAAGCCATTGGAATTAATCCACTCTGATGTGTGGACTACTAAAGCTGCATCTCTTGGAGGCTGTCATTATTTTGTCACTTTTATTGATGACTATAGCAGAAAAGTTTGGGTGTATTTTATGAAAAAGAAAAGTGAAGTTTTTGGGCATTTCAAAACTCTTAAAGCTATGGTTGAAAAAGAAACAGGCCTACAAATAAAATGCCTAAGGTCAGATGGAGGGGGAGAGTACCTCTCAAATGAGTTTGCAAGGTTCCTGCAGGAGCATGGCATAAAGCAGCAATATTCATGCAGTCATACCCCACAACAAAATGGAATTGCAGAAAGGAAAAACAGGCATATTGGAGAGGTATCTCGTGCCATACTCAATGAAAAAGACCTGCCAGATTTTTATTGGGCTGAAGTAGTTGCTACAACAGTCTACATAATGAACATGACTCCCACTGCAGCAATACATGGGATGACTCCAGAGGAGAGGTATACTGGTAGGAAACCAGATATTTCTCATTTGAAAATTTTTGATTGCATTGCCTATGTACATGTGCCAGATGAGTTGAGATCCAAGTTGGATCCAAAAGCTGAGAAGTGCATCTTTATTGGTTACTCTCTGCAGCAAAAAGGGTATAGGTGCTATAACCCTTCTACTCGTAAGTTTACAGTGAGCAGAGATGTTGTTTTTGATGAGATGAGTAGCTGGTATAAACTAGTAAATGTGATTGATGATGTAGATGCACAAAATGGTAATGCTGCACAGAATTCACAACAGCAGTCACAAAATATTAGTGGACCTGGAGCGTCCTCTAGCAGTGGTTCACATTCTTCACCATGGATAGGCAGATTGAGATCAGGAGAATCTTCTCAAGGCAGTGCAAATAGTGGTATGCAGGTGTCACGAAAAGAAAAAGAGAAGGTAGATCAGCCCATGTTTGATGTGAATGCAGGTCACTCTTATGTGGATGGTGAATCCAGTGGCTCAGAACAGAGCATTGATGATGAGTTGGGTATTCCTTCTATTGTTACACCTGGAGTAAGGAAGACCAGGGATGTTTTGAGAGCACCTGGGAGTGAACCTACTTTGCGCAGGTCAACCAGAGTTAGGTATCCTATGGATAGGCTGAAATATGATGGATTTACAGCCATTCACTATGCATATATGGTCAAAGTGATACAGGAACCAGAACCCACTTCTTTTGAGCAAGCCATGGGAAAAGAAAAATGGGAGAAAGCCATGGATGAAGAAATGGATGCCTTGGAAGCAAATGCTACATGGGAGTTAGTACTTTTGCCTAAAGGTAAGAATGCAATTGGCTGTAAGTGGGTTTATAAGGTGAAGCACAATGCAGACGGTTCTGAACAGATACAAGGCAAGATTAGTAGTCAAGGGGTATGCACAAACATATGGCATTGACTATGAAGAAACATTCAGTCCGGTTGCAAGGATGGCAACCGTAAGAGCAGTCATTGCTATGGCTGCATCAAAGGGATGGTCTTTACATCAGATGGATGTAAAGAAAGCCTTCTTGCATGGTGATTTGCAAGAAGAGGTCTATATGGAGTAGCCACCCGGTTATGTGCATGCTGTTCATCCTGAGTTTGTTTGCAGGTTGAAGAAAGCCTTGTATGGCTTGAAGCAAGCACCTAGAGCATGGTCTGACAAGATAGGACAGTATCTTGTCACTATTGGCTTTCAGATTTCCAAGGCAGATTTCTCACTTTATGTGAGAAAAACAGAGAAAGGTATTATGCTACTTGTCATTTATGTTGATGATTTGATTATGACAGGTGACAGTGATGAAGATATCCTTCATGTGAAAATGCTATTGAAGTAGAAGTTTGAGATGAAGGATTTGGGAGAGCTGCGTTATTTCTTGGGCATTGAGGTGATTAGATCACCAAGTGGGATACAGCTCTTGCAGAGGCAGTATGGATTGGACATGCTGTCCAAATATGGGATGACAGGCTGTTAGCCTATTTCAGTTCCTTTGGAGCAGAATGTGAAGCTGAGCACAGATGCAGATGAGCTTCTAGAAGACCCTACTATGTACAGACGCATATTAGGAAGTTTGATTTATATGACTATTACCAGGCCAGATTTGAGCTATGCTGTTGGATTGGTAAGTCAGTTTATGCAGGCTCCAAGGAAACCACATTTGGATGCGGCTAGACGCATACTCAGGTATGTGAAGTCCACATTGCAGTATGGACTATTTTATGAGACTGCGGTTCAGATACAGTTGCATGGATACACTGATGCTGATTGGGCTGGTAGTATTTCTGATAGACGATCTACCAGTGGATATGTGTTCTCTTTTGGGAGTGGTGTAGTCACTTGGAGCAGCAAGAAACAGCCTACAGTTGCCTTGTCGAGCACAGAGGCTGAGTACAGGGGTGCAGCAATGGCTGCATGTGAGGTAGCTTGGTTGCATAAGCTACTTTATGATATACATCAGTCTACAGATGGGCCAGTTATCATTTATTGTGACAACATGAGTAGTATACACTTGGCAAATAACCCAGTCTATCATGCTAGAACAAAGCACATTGAGGCGCATTATCACTATGTGCGAAAGAGGGTTTTACTAGGTCTTATTGATCTAGTTTATGTCAGCACAGAGGATCAGGTAGCTGACATATTCACGAAGGCATTGGGCGCAGAGAAGCTGCACAAGTTCAGAGACCTGCTTGGTATGCAGGAATTGGGATTGAGCTCGAGGGGGAGTGTTGAGATATCGATCTCCACTCGTGATATGCCAGGGTGACCGTTGTGCATTTACGTCACCGACTTGCCAGTTGCAGATGCGGTCGGTACACCGCCCATGAATAATAGCTACATGATAGCTATCCTTATCTACTCTAGTTTGTGGCTCAGTTAGTATGCCACCTTAGTTAGTTGAGTTTGGTTTGAGACCCATATATAGGGTTCTTCTATTTCTTTGTATAAGAGTTCTTTTGGCTTATACAACTAAGAAGAGGAAAACTGTTTTCAGCCTCCACCTCTGTGTGTATTCCCCCATTGTGCAAGCAAGAAAGCTACAAGTGAGACTCCTTCCTTCTCTCCCACAATCTTGACACAAAGTGTGTAAGCTAAAGAAGGAATTGTATGGGCTAAAACAAGCCCCCAGAGCATGGTACCAGCGGATAGATAAGTTCTTTTTAAACCTAAACTTCAAAAGATGTGCCTCAAATGCTAACTTGTATGTTTATAGGGATAGTAAAAAGTCTGTAGTGATTGTCCTATATGTGGACCACCTTCTTATTACAGGTGACTAAGAAGATATGATCAACCAAACTTGAAAGGCTTTGAGTTCTGAGTTTGAAATGACAGACTTGGGCTTGCTGCACCATTGTTTGGGGATTGAAGTATGGCAAGAGCCAGGAAAGATCTTCATCTTGTCAAGATTGTGGGAGAGAAGGAAGGAGTCTCACTTGTAGCTTTCTTGCTTGCACAATGGGGGAATACACACAAAGGTGGAGGCTAAAAACAGTTTTTCTCTTCTTAGTTTGTGTAAGCCAAAAAGAACTCTCTTACAAAGAAATAGAAGAACCCTATATATGGGTCTCAAAACCAAACTCAACTAACTAAGGTGGCATACTAACTAAGCCACGAACTAGAGTAGATAAGGATAGCTGTCATCTAGCTATTATTCATGGGCGGTGTACCAACCACATCTACAGCTAACAAGTTGGTGACATAAATGCACAACGGTCACCCTCGCATATCACGAGTGGAGCTCGTTATCTCAACACTCCACCTCGAGCTCAATCCCAATTCCTGCACACCAAGCAGGTCTCTGAACTTGCGCAGCTTCTTTGCGCCCAATGCCTTCGTGAATATGTCAGCTACCTGATCCTCTGTGCTGACATAAACTTGATCAATAAGACCTAGTAAAACCCTCTCCCGCACATAGTGATAATACACCTCAATGTGCTTTGTTCTAGCATGATAGACTGGGTTATTTGCCAAGTGTATACTGCTCATGTTGTCACAATAAATGACAACTGGCCCATCTGTAGGCTGATGTATATCATAAAGTAGCTTATGCAACCAAGCTACCTCACATGCAGCCATTGTTGCACCCCTGTACTCAGCCTCTGTGCTCGACAAGGCAACTGTAGACTGTTTCTTGCTGCTCCAAGTGACTACACCACTCCCAAAAGAGAACACATATCCATTGGTAGATCGTCTATCAGAAATACTACCAGCCCAATCAGCATCAGTGTATCCATGCAACTGTATCTGAAACCCAGTCTCATAAAATAGTCCATACTGCAATGTGGACTCCACATACCTGAGTATGCGTCTAGCCGCATCCAAATGTGGTTTCCTTGGAGCCTGCATAAACTGACTTACTAATCCAACAGCATAGCTCAAATCTGGCCTGGTAATAGTCATATAAATCAAACTTCCTAATATGCGTCTGTACATAGTAGGGTCTTCAAGAATCTCACCTGCGTCTGCGCTCAGCTTCACATTCTGCTCCAAAGGAACTGAAATAGGCTTACAACCTGTCATCCCATATTTGGACAGCATGTCCAATCCATACTGCCTCTGTAAGAGCTGTATCCCACTAGGTGATCTAATCACCTCAATGCCCAAGAAAGAACGCAGCTCTCCCAAATCCTTCATCTCAAACTTCTGCTTCAATAGCATTTTCACATGAAGGATATCTTCATCACTATCACCTGTGATAATCAAATCATCAACATAAATGACAAGCATCATAATATCTTTCTCTGTTTTTCTCACATAAAGTGAGAAATCTGCCTTGGAAATCTGAAAGCCAATAGTGACAAGATATTGTCCTATCTTGTCAGACCATGCTCTAGGTTATTGCTTCAAGCCATACAAGGCTTTCTTCAACCTACAAACAAACTCAGGATGAACAGCATGCACATAACCTGGTGGCTGCTCCATATAGACCTCCTCTTGCAAATCACCATGCAAGAAGACATTCTTTACATCTATCTGATGTAAAGACCATTCCTTTGATGCAGCCATAGCAATGACTGCTCTTACAGTTGCCATCCTTGCAACTGGACTGAATATTTCTTCATAATCAATGCCATATGTTTGTGCATATCCCTTGACTACTAATCTTGCCTTGTATCTGTTCACAGAACCATCTGCATTGTGCTTCACCTTATAAATCCACTTACAACCAATTACATTATTATCTTTAGGCAAAGGTATCAATTCCCATGTAGCATTTGCTTCCAAGGCATCCATTTCTTCATCCATGGATTTCTCCCATTTTTCTTTTCCCATGGCTTGCTCAAAAGAAGTGGGTTCTGGTTCCTGTATCACTTTGACCATATAGGCATAGTGAATAGTTGTAAATCCATCATATTTTAGCCTATCCACAGGATACCTAGCTCTGGTAGACCTGCGCAAAGTAGGTTCACTCCCCGGTGCTCTCAAAACATCCCTGGTCTTCCTTAATCCAGGTGTGACAATAGAAGGAATACCCAACTCATCATCAATGCTCTGTTCTAAGCCACTGGATTCACCATCCACATAAGAGTGACCTGCATTCACATCAAACATGGGCTGATCTACCTTTTCTTTTCCTTTTCGTGATACCTGCATACCACTATCTGCATTGCTTTGAGAAGATTCTCCTGATCTCAATCTGCCTGTCCATGGCGAAGAATGTGAACCACTGCTAGAGGACGCTCCAGGTCCACTAATATCTTGTGACTGCTGCTGTGAATTTTGTGCAGCATTACCATTTTGTGCATCTACATTATCAATTACATTTACTGGTTTATACCAGCTACTCATCTCATAAAAAACAACATCTCTGCTCACTGTAAACTTACGACTAGAAGGGTTATAGCATCTATACCCTTTTTGCTGCAGAGAATAACCAATAAAGATGCACTTCTCAGCTTTTGGATCCAACTTGGATCTCAACTCATCTGGCACATGAACATAGGCAATGCAACCAAAAATTTTCAAATGAGAAATATCTAGTTTCCTACCAGTATACCTCTCCTCTGGAGTCATGCCATGTATTGCTGCAGTGGGAGTCCTATTCATTATGTAGACTGCTGTAGCAACTGCCTCAGCCCAGTAAAAATCTGGCAGGTCTTTTTCATTGAGCATGGCACGAGATACCTCTCCAATATGCCTATTTTTTCTTTCTGCAATTCCATTTTGCTGTGGGGTATAACTACATGAATATTGTTGCTTTATGCCATGCTCCTACAAGAACCTTGCAAATTCATTTGAGAGGTACTCTCCCCCTCCATCTAACCTTAGGCATTTTATTTGCAGGCCTGTTTCTTTTTCAACCATAGCTTTAAGAGTTTTGAAATGCCCAAAAACTTCACTTTTCTTTTTCATAAAATACACCCAAACTTTTCTGCTATAGTTATCAATAAAAGTGACAAAATAATGACAGCCTCCAAGAGATGCAGCTTTAGTAGTCCACACATCAGAGTGGATTAATTCCAATGGCTTCTTACTCTCTTGAACATGTCTAGGAAATGGTTTCCTTGCCTGTTTTCCAAATTGACAGGCTTCACATACCTTATGCATTTCTGCAACCTTGAATTTAGGCAATCCTGCAACAATATTTTGGGCTTGCATTGATTTAAGTCGTTGTACATTAACATGACCAATGCGTTTATGCCAGATATCAATATCTGCAACTACACCGGTCCCATGTGCAAACATTGCTGCACTCAATTCAGGCATGTATGTTTGCATCCAACGTAAACATTCTGCCCTTCTTCTTTCCTTTTGGTATCAAGCGACCTTTATTTTTCATATCCTCAACAAAGCATCCATGAGAATTAAATGTGACCTGCAAGCCCTGCTCAACCATTTGACCAACAGAAACCAGGTTCTTGGTGATATTCGGGACATGAAATACATCCGACATGTATTTCTTTTTCCCATCCTGCATAGACAAATGAATTTTTCCAATCTGCACAATAGGATGTGCAGTATCATCACCAGTCTCTACAAATCCTGGTTTTTCCATTTTCCTTGCATCCGGCATCCATTCTGCATGACCTTTCATGTGGTTTGATGCACCTGAGTCAACATACCACACATTGTTGCTTTCTTCTGCACTTGTCACAGAATTGGTCATATGCTGCACCATAAACAAATGCTCATTTCTGTCAACACCCTGTCTACTAGAAGATGCATAATTCCCTTGTTGCAATTTTCCATTCATGATGTCATTCTGCTTTTTATAGTAGTCTTTAGCCATATGACCCATTTTACCACAGTAGTAGCATTCAACATTGCTGTTTGCATTTTGGCCTCTTTGCCATCCACCACGACCTCTTTGGCTTCCCCTGCCTCTAGAGTTACCATGTCCTCCTCCATAGGACTAGTTTTCTTGAGTTTGCTATATATTCTAATTTCTACCACGGCCTCTGGATCGGCCTCCTCTACCTCTTCCAGCATTTGAGTAGAAGACAGCCTCTTTTGAAGTTCCTCTTGAAGAAGATGCACCACCATTTCTCTGCTCCTCAGAAATTAGAAGAGCAATCAACTCCTCAAAATCAGGAAATATTTCACGGATGGAAATGGATGTTCAAAATTGTGCATAATCCTTTCCTAGACCATTCAAGGTCATAGAAACTAAATCATCATCTTCCACTGGCGACCCAATGGAAGCAAGTGCATCTGCAATCTTCTTCACCTTCATGTGGTAGTCATTGATGCTCATACTTTCTCTTTGCACATTGTGCAACTCTTGCTTGAGCTCAACCGCATCTACAGATAACAAGTCGGTGACATAAATGCCCAACGGTCACCCTCGCATATCACGAGTGGAGCTCGATATCTCAACACATCTCACAGAAGAAGTATGCATGGGAGATCTTGAAGACATTTGGCATGACCGAGTGCAAGGAGATAGCTACACCTATGGAGGTGAATGCAAAGTTATCCGTCGAGGATACATCAGCACTAGCAGACATTGGGAGGTATAGGAGGTTGGTCGGCAGTCTCATCTACTTGTGTAACACCAGACTAGATATCAGTTTTGCTATTGGTGTTTTGAGCAGGTTCTCAAACAAACCTCATGAGAGTCATTGGAAGGCTGGGATGCGGGTGCTCAGATACTTGAAGGAAACTCTTGACTATGGTATCACATACAGTTTCGGAACTTCTCTTGTGGGGAACTATGACTCAGATTGGGCAGGAGACAGTGATTCCAGGAAGTCAGTTTTTGGTTATTGTTTCTCTTTGGGTTCAGGAATTTTCTCTTGGATTAGTAAGAAGCAGCCAACAGTGGCATTGTCTTCTACCGAAGCAGAGTACAAGGTAGCTTGTTTTGCTACATGTGAAGCGGTATGGTTGAGAAGGATTCTATGGCATATGGGAGTGCAGGATGAAGAACCAACTGTGCTGAGATGTGACAATCAGAGTTGCATCGTCATTGCCAAAAATCCAGTGTTTCATGCACGCACCAAACATATAGAGATCCAGTATCACTATGTGCATGATTTGATGGAGGATGGGATAGTGAATCTGGTCTACTGTCCAACAGAGGAGAATGGAACACATATCTTCACCAAAGCACTTACGAAGGATCTGCTTCAAGTTCATCTTCAGAGACTCGGCATTGGGCCGAGGAGATAGTTCACCTATGGGTGGACATTGAGGGGGGTGTTAGATATGATCAATGCCCCACCCTCATTAGGTGCCACCAATGATCCATGGTGCTCAAAGTTGTATGGCCCCCATTATGAGGAGAAGCCAAATGTGAGCCCGGACATTGGTTGAGTCCTGGCTTGTATATCAGATGAGGTCTATGTGACCGGATGGCAAAAAGGTAACCATTGTGGGTCTAATCTTTGGGTTAGATGGAGTGGTTAAGCTGGTAGCAACTTGATGTGCATTGCATCGAGTTGTGGGGTGGCAGGGGTCCGAGGGCAGCGCCCTCGGCCCGATGGTAAAGGGAATATTCCTTGGCCGACTAGTGGAGGCTTATATGGTAGGTCAGTCAGGCCGACCTAATGGCCTTCGCAGGCTATAAGAGCTAAACCCAGTCAGAGTTGTTGTTCTAGCTAGCCTTAAGCTCTTCACCTATCTTCTGTCTAGATTGCCATCCAAGCTTCACACAGTGGAAGCACACGGGTGGACAGAGCCATCTTTGTATTACTTATTTGAAGCTAAAGAGTTTACTGATTCTCCTCTTATCTGTTGTATACTCTCTATCTCTTTCTCAGATTCTGTTCGTTGCGCCGTGCAATATTTTACAATTTGTGCATGTTTTACCCTGTTTTACAGTAGTAAACCCTATGCCTCTCCAATCTGATTTCTTAATCCTACGCTAAATGCAACAAGAATCAAAAGCAAATAACTGAAATGATCTCCCCTTCCTTCCCAATCATTAAACAACCAAAATAACCAAAATACTTGTATCGACAATCAAAAGCCCCAACTTCCTACCTATTTCAAGCTCCTATTTGGGGATGAATCCCTTACTTTGATGCTCAGTATGAGGTGCGCAAGTTCTCAAGCTTGAATCTGATGGTCTCGACAACGGAACCAAAATGTGGGAGCTCTTGCTCGACTACCAAGACCTAAGGAGAATGTGGAATGTTTGAGCGGCAAGATACATTTTTGGCATGAAGACATAGTTTCTTTGATCTATGATAACTCTGCAAGTCAACTTGCAACTCAAAATATCTTTTTTTATAATTCATTGTATGTAGTAGAAAGCCAAAGATTGCATCATGTCCCATTGCCGCCACTATTTAGTGGTGAATGGTTGATTGGTAGCTTGGAGTTGTCAGGAGCATGTAAGTCCAAGATAAAATCTAACATCAATAGTGCTATGAAACCCATCACAAGCTCCAAAGATGTGCATCTTAGTTCATTGTATGTAGTAGAAAGCCAAAGATTGCATCATGTCCCATTGTCGCCACTATTTAGTGGTGAATGGTTGATTGGTAGCTTGGAGTTGTTAGGAGCATGTAAGTCCAAGATAAAATCTAACATCAATAGTGCTATGAAACCCACCACAAGCTCCAAAGATGTGCATCTTAGTTGGTTTATTCCATTGTTTGCACATTTGTTTGGTTCATGTGATATTCTGAAGGAAACAAAGATTACTTATCAATGTAAGTGTCCATTCGAGGAATGGATGAGTCAGCTATTGAATGAGACTTGGCAAGTCAAAAGAGCACATTTTGATGAGACGATTGAGTGCATGGTCAACCAATATAATCTCACATTCAAGCAAATCTTTTTTACTACTTTGCATGCCTTGATTTAATCGACATAGGTCTTGCTTAGATGAATTATTGTGTTAGCCGCACTTACCTATATTTTTGTTTTTATTACATATATTTCATCACTAGACAAACTTTGTGCATTCACTTTTGATATAGAAGATGGCGAATTTTGCGAGGAGAGTGGATAAGCTTGGATCAAGATACACGAGATGAGACACATACAACTCTCATACATGTGGTTATCTTGTGGAATGGTCATAATCCTTTTGTGGCCAGAGTAGAGAGTCATTTTTCCATTTCTTTTCTGAGACAAGAAATCCAATTAATGTCCAATGAGCGCCTCTGCAACTTCTATTTCAAGTTAGATAATAGAAAAGTCAAGATTCGTAGTGAGCAATCCATGACATGTAAACAATGTGCTTCTCCACGTATACTTGAGATAGTGGAATCCTTGTAATTTTTTTTTATAAAGAACGAATATAAACTTTTTTAAAACTTCTAAGTACTTTTAATTTAGATAATCTTAGTTTATTGTGATCCAAGCGTGTGATAATACATACTGTAATTAGTCAATCATGCTAGTTAAAATCATAATTAAATTGCAGGCTGGAGTTCTATAATCTATACAATATTGTCTTTGCATAATGATATATTCTAGCTCATCTCTTCTACTCATTTTTTAAATTTAAATATTAAATTAGATTCAAGGGATTTTGAAGGTCTTTTAGATTTCTTTTCTTTAAAAAATTCTATATTTTCTCTAGGTGGACTTGAATATACTCAGCAACCCAAGTATATTCGAGGATATAATAATGTAGAACGAAGCGTCAGTCTGTATGAGTAATTTTAACGGTGACTTTAAAGTATTGAAATAAAAAAACTAAGGTAAGGGTTTTAATTTGAAACTTTAGGGTTAAAAAATAACCTTTATTTAAAACCCTAGATACAGAAAAGTTATAACTCCAAACTCATTTTCACTTTCATTCTCTACTTCCCTACACTTGTGCTCTCCTTCCTTCTCTCTTTGTGTGCCATGGCTACCACTCCCGCCTTCGCCGCATGGATTAGCTCCACACGCTCACATAGGAGACCAGATATACCCTAGCTTTTGCATGATCTTGAGTCTAGAGAGCTCGCTTTCCGCCATAGATCCTAGTTCTAGTATAGTGGCATCCTTTTATGATGCGGCAAACCCTTTCACCTGCTCTATTTCAGACATCGAGCCATGAAAAGGTGATAAATCAAGCCCTTGTGCATGTGGGGCAGCATCTCCATGCTAGAGTAATGTCCACCTCATCCCAAGACCATGCCACGATGGATCTCATCGAGCGCAATGCAAAATTTGCCATATGTGTTTTGTGCACTGAGGTGCAAGAGGACAGTGACAAAGACATCAACGCACCCTCTCAGTCACAGCTAGAGTATTTTGAGAGGGAGGCTAAGGAGATCGCACTCGATCCAAGCATAGAGGTAGCACAAAGCTTAGCCATTGTGCACCCACCTCCTTGCCCTTGATGAGACGTTGACAAGCGATGAGCCACCCCTCACTTCTCTCCATGCTATCACCATCGAGGGGGTGGAATATCTACTCATGCAGGATGTATTAGAAACTTTGGAGCTAAGAGAAGAAGAATTATATTGTATCATAGTGCATGATGCACCTGATGATTTTATATATTTTGATATACAAGATGCCAATCCAGATGTTGATGAGGTGGCTTGATATGATGGCACGAGTGTTGATGACATATCTACCATTGTGAGCATCCAAGAGCAGATTGAGGATGCGGTGCCATAGTATGAGATCTCAAATGAGGAGTTCGAGCAATTGCAAGAAAGCCTTTTTGGTCCTCGACCCACGACTACACAGTACCTTCCCAGGAGAGAGAGGAGGGTGGCCTAGTTGCAAGAGCAGACCTAAATCTCCATAACAACAATAGATAGATGATGCGGAGAAGGTAATATTATCAAATTCGTATGCAAATTTACCAGTAGGGCCTCTAGGGCATCGGGACTGTTGGGATAAGGGATTGGGCTCCTAGAGCATCCCTGGTCGGAGGCTCGCGTCTGGGGGCCTAAATTTACAGATTGAAGCCCAAGCCCCCAGATGCAAGCCTCCAGCCAAGGCTGCTATGGGGGACTTGATCCCATAAAAAATTTATACCAATGGTCCCGATGCCTTAGAGGCCCTACTGGTAAATTTGCACGCGAATCCAATGTATATATCTTTAGTAGCACACTCCACGCATAGTGAGTCTGACACTAAACTCGTGTGATGCAAGGCATTGTCTATATAGATAAATTTTCATCTAGTTAAGGTGGTCGATTGGGTATCCAAGAAAGGGTGCAGGACTTGGCATTGAAGTAGTACATCAGCCAGCTTGTGAGCAACATTATTGTATTTCATAAGACAAGCTCTCCGGCTTTTGCTGGAGAACTTTCTGAAGTTGAGGGTACTGGGCCCTTCAAGACCATCTTAACAAACTCCAGCTTGGAGAAAGTAGTGTTGCTTTGACATTTGAAGCTCCTCTACTTATTCCCTAGTACTAGGTTTGGGCCACTTTTTTCCATGGTGGCCCCTGGCATGGTTGCTGGTGTTCAAGACCCAAATGCCATTAGGCAAGAACTACTAGGGTAAAATGTGTTGTTGTCTATGATCAAGAATAGCTTTGACCATGGGAGTGTAGCTCAAAGAAGCCTAGGAGAGAATAGATATACTTATTGCCAAATGATATCTCATCATCAATGTAATGCACTTTGTCAACTTCTCTTGAAGTAATGAAAAGTGATGTTTGTTGGATTTGCATGCAATGTAGTTTGTCATACATATCGTTTATTATTATTTTTTACTTAAATGTTATGTTTATTTGTCGGATTTATACACAACACGATTTGTGCCATAAATTTAATATGTAGTGCTTCATGGAGTTCTTGTGCAACATGTATTTGTTTGAACGCGTGTAATAATAACTCAAAGACATAAATAAAACAAATAACAAGCAAATAAAAAAAAATAAGACGCGCCAAAAAATTTGTATTCATATTCATAACATTCTACATGGGATCCATTACAACCAGGGTTTTACAAAATCTCTTTGGAAGCTACATTCTGTATATGTTTTAGTAGTACACCCCTATCATTGTTGATCTTTGCGAGCACTATCCTTCCATCACCGGAAGAACCTCACTATCCGCAAATCACGATCTGTGACGGTGACTCTTCTTGCATGCACTGCTGCATAGATCGAGTCTTTGAACAAGTCGACGAGGTAAGCTTCGACAGCTTCTTATAGTGCAAGGAGGGCTTGGACAATCCAACAATCAAGTTGTTGCAAGCGTGATCCATCTGGAAAGTGCCTCCTATTGTTATTAATCAGTATGCCATCCATAATCTCCCACACTAGCTTCTGGAATGGAGCCGTTAGTATCAGGAGGTGTGTGATCTTCTAGTAATGGTGGATCTCACAAGAGCCAATGTGCATGGCCTCTATCGACGCTTGCGATGCTAGCATGGTGGTGGTGGT
Organism: Lygodium microphyllum; assembly: GCF_053477565.2. Lineage (NCBI taxonomy): Eukaryota > Viridiplantae > Streptophyta > Polypodiopsida > Schizaeales > Lygodiaceae > Lygodium > Lygodium microphyllum. The sequence goes on from NC_141160.1 coordinate 10,082,115, forward strand.
GGAGCTGGGGAAGGTGGCATGTGCATGGGATTTCTAAGGGGGTGTCTCCTGGGGCTGCTTGCTTGGTGCGTGCCATGTCTTCTAGGAGAGAAAACTCAAAACTCAAAAGTCAAATGTGTAAAATGAGGTGAAACTTTAAACTTATAGCTAAACTTTTTAAAAACCCTTAAACTTGAATTAATGCATCCAAGCTTTGGAAAAATATGACCAGTGATCCGATTGACGTGAATTTTTACCTGTTGACTCCTATAGGACACATCAACTACCAAAAAAGAAATTGGCCTCATTAGAAATCCCTAGGACACCTGTCCAGAGGCTAGTGTCTGGGGCTTGGAATCCCCATATTTAGGGTGAAATTTCACCAGATTTTGATTTATAAAATTAATGGTTCAATCATTTTTTGAAAATGTAATAATTGGATTATACTTTATTGATAACAAAAGAACTCACCACTGAGTGTGTGCAACTATATATTAAATGTGTTGTCAACCAGACTACGTGAAACATTGGAAACTTAGAAATTCAAAAAAAAAGTCATGGGTCAAATGAAATATCACATATCAGATATAGTGTTGCCAAACTGCTAAATACACTAAAGATATAGTGCATTGGCCCATGTACAACTGATAATTGATGTGTGCGTGATTGCGCATTGAATTTATCCTCAACAAAACTATTTCAAAATTAGAAACTTGAAAATACACACAATGCAAATCATGGTCAAAATAGAATATCAAATATCGGATTTGGCATTATGAAACCATAAAATACACGGTAGAGATAGTGCATTGCACCAAGTATAACTAAAGCTAGGAAAAATTTAGCTCCATTTTGCAAGCCACTACTATCAAATACTTGATGGTCTACTGGAAAGATAACCCAAAACTAAGCTCCTTAAAATCTACAACCAAACTTGAGCTAAAAATATATATCCAATTACAAGGTAGCTTCTCAAAGCATATTGTTGATATTAAGATTAAATGCATTCTTGTTGTTGCGGATCCTATGAACAAGAACCATATCTATGGGCTTAATAATGATACATCAGGCATGAATGACTAAAAGTTGACAATCAATCATTAGATCAATCAAGTAACTTTCAACTACTTCTTGGAGAGCAAGCAAGGCTTGGATTGACCCCATTTCCCCACATTCCTTGCCTAGTTCCTTGAAAAGAACTTGTGATGATGCCCTAACTGCATATGTTAGAGTATTTCTTGCACCAACCTAGAGAATGGTGCCTTAGGAATAATCAAGTTGACACTCTTTTGGAATTTCCTTATCTCACATAGCATAGCTATGTATGGTCTCCATATTCACTTCTTATGTATTGGAGGATATGTATTACCAGCTGGAGCAGTAGTGGGAGGTGGAGCAATTGGAGCATATGGACCATCATTTCTAGACAATGGCAAACCATCATTATTGACCACAATAGGGCCGCCATTGTTGGCCACAATAGCACCACCATTATTAGTTACAATACAACCACTATTATCTGCCACTAGGGGACCTTTGCCACTTACAGTACGCCCACTGGTTTCGGAAGAGTGTTGAGCTCTTGCTCTTGCAGGGGCCTTCTTGATAGTAAGCTTGGAACGTGCCATAGTTGTGATGATGAAGGATAGAAAGATGAAGGGTAGAGTAAAGAGTAATGGAAAGAAATGAAAGGAGAAACTTGACTTAAATATGAAACTTTTAAACTTATTGTGGTATAAATGAACTTTAAAATTATCATTTCATTTCATTTCTCCACCCCATCCCTGCCTCTCTTTGCCTCCTACCACCGCCCTCATGCCCCTCTCTCCTTAGGCCAGTGAATGTTCCAAGATTTGGAATTTTCATATCTTTGTCTTAGGATTTTGAAATCGAATTTTCATGATTAAAAAACATCATTCAAAATCAACTTTGAAAAACATAGTGACAAGTCTTCGAAATCTTAAACAAAATTTGCAAGACATCTCATGTTAAAGATAGGATTATTGATGTGTCATATCCTTAGTACCTATGCTATCTCATGGACTCTCAATGCATCAAAAGTATTATCTTTATCTAGGTCTCCATTTCTTGCCATCTCTCTCTTGGGTTGCCAACCATTTTGCGTGGCATTGTCTAGCTATGTTGTTTTCATATCTTGCTTTCTCACTTCATATATTGCTCTACTTATAAATTTTGCTTGAGAGGTTTTGGATTTTTTTTTTCCTCGTATCGTATCTCTAATCTCCTATACCACCATTGTAATAATTGCCTCATAGAATTGGAATCATTGATGCCACCTCCATGATCAATTGCCTTTTGAAAAGCACATCAAGCTTGCCAGTGAGATTGTTCCATGCCTTGAGTTGACCATACTGCCAATCTTTCTTGATATGCAAAGTATGGACCATATGCTTCAAGTATATGCTACACAAGAAGAGAGATTAGAAACACAAACTAATTCGAAATGATAATATTTTTTTGTAATGGTGGCAATACTAACCATGTAGTGTGTTATGGTGTTTGTAGTCCATGCCTCCACCATGGACTTATGAAATTTAGCAACTGTCTCTTTAAATGTATTGGCATCACCATCCCTAAACCTCAACTTTTGTAAGAGAGTTGCTAATATGTCTAGGTGTATCCACACTTCTGCCTTTGCAATCCTCGTTCATCCCCCATTGCTCCAATCCGAAACAACAAGGTGCAACTTTTTCCATGCTTCATACTTCTCTGGTTATTTTACAAGTATATTTCCTTCCTCATCTCAAGGTGGAGATATAAACTTCCTAGTCTTGGGTCTGCCAAAGCATGGTTTACAAGGGATATTTCCACTCTTGCTCAATTTTTTCTCATCCTTTTTTATTTTTACTTGGCCCCTGTACAATCCAACTTTAGAGAGGACTTGTTCTACTTTCTTGCATGTAGCATCAGCTTTTGACACGGGCTGCATCTTGTATGCAAAGTGTATATATTCATATACTAGCTTCTCAATTATTCTAACCAAACAATACAATGTGAAAAAGTGAACCCTTATTTGTGGTATTTCCAAAATAGGGCGTCAGTTTGGATCCACTGGAACTAGCATTCCATTTCTCATGACTTTTTTATCACATGTTGGAGCACCTTGTTGTCCTGCCTTGGCAAGCCATTCTTTCTTTCCATCCTTTCCTTTCTTCCTGGTTTGCATGCAGTATATGCACGGAAATTTTGCATTCATTGCATTTGATAAACCCAAACCCGTCGATGTGTAAAATCACTCCATTATTTTGCTGTTGAATAACACTAGGTATGTTTGTGAGGTTAAAAAAAACTTTAAGTACTTCAAATGTTCATGGTCCTCCTTTCTACTTCAAATGCTACAAGCCACCATATTTCGTTCTTTGATTGTACACTAAAGTATAAGGATGGCTTTCATTGATGTTGGGATCCAATGCTCGATTCATAAGTGTTATACTCACACATTCAAGTTTTTTCCCCTTAATAATATCACTCTTATCAAGTTTGAGGACAGCCTCTACATTCTTCCATAGACATATTGTAGAACTTGACCATAGCAATCTGAACCCTACATATATCCAATACAAAGTTGTTGGATGAATTCAATACAAATGCAACTTCTTTGGAACCATACTTCAATATATGTGTATTTTCCATATGTGTTATCTCACCATTTAGTTCTAAAACTTTCTCATTTAGTTGTTTTTAAGCCTTCTTCACGTGAAATGGTTTTGGCAAAGGCATTACTCACTTAGTTTTGAAGACTTGCTTAAAACCTATATCCAATTGTTGATAGAGCATACTATGTGACTCAGAACTCATTCCCACCTTGTCACATAATCCCTGAGCATCTATAGCAATAAACAAGTTGCTCACATCCCTAAGAAGCTCACTTGTGACACCATCTACAATGTCCCTGGATTTACAATTTTCCAATGCAATTTTGACAATATCCTTGCTTAGGACTTTGGTAATAGTATCATTCTGTGCATGAGGAAACATATTCTCATTATAGCTGATATTGTCCACTTCCCTTGGTTAATTGGTGAATTAGTTTAGCTAATTTGATGCGTTGACGTGCTTCTTTGGTTTTTAAAGTGGGTCCTATCTCCAAAGTTTTTGTAAGTTTCCTCCTTATGTTTTGATTCTCCTTCTCCAAGTCCATAACTTTAGACTATAACTCCATATTTTGCACGTACGTAGCATGCATAGCATCTTCAATGACAGACATTGCTTGTTGTAGGCTCCGATTCTCCCTATCCTTCTTAGTCAATAATCTATCCTTTTCCATCAAAGACTGCATATTCCCTTGTAATCTTGTTTGCATATTTGTCAAGGCTTGATGAATCCCTACTAATCCTTGTGTGACAAGTCTACATGTGTATCCATACAATCCTTCATTGCCTTCACAAATAAACTTTACAAATGATGAAAGCCCTTCAAATTGTGGTGGCCTTTGAGTGATTGGATTGGGTGAATAAATGCCCCCATCAACCCAAATGTCCATATTTTTTTCCCTACATTTCTTTCTTGTTGCATCTTGTATCTTATTGCATCATCCCTTTCCACAATTCTTTTGAACATTTGGTGCATATTTATCTTCCAATTGAAAGTGAATATCTCTCTTTCTCTTGGTACGTTCTGCACTTGCATCCTACAAAGAAAAATATGTGCCAATTTTAACTTGGATTAACATTCAAATCATACAATTACACCCCTTTGATTCACTATATTTTTATTCGTTTTACCTAGTTGGATCTTGTCTCTTTCTCTTGATTTTAGTCATGATAGATCCTAATCAATCCCTAATCTACCTCCTATAATCTTAGCTTTTAATCTACCTCTAATTAGCATCAAATCTTATCTTCTGCTCTATCCAAAATTCTCTCTCTCTCTCTCTCTCTCTCTCAACAAGAATTGATCAAAGATATTTAAACACATTAATACAGAAGCTTTGGCTAGTGGAGAACAATAACATCATCTTATTTTCTTCCCTAATTTACTCTTTGTCACTCTATCACTTATTTTCTTAGTTCATCTCACACAACCCTCTCTCTTTCCCCCACTTCTCCCTCTCTCCCTCTCCCTCCCTCTCTCTCTCCCCCCTCTCACTCACTCACTCACTCACTCACTCTCTCTCTCTCTCTCTCTCTCTCTCTCTCTCTCTCTCTATGAATTGATACTTAAGGCTTAAACAACTGTGAAGAATAATAACATCACATAGAGTTATAAAAACAAATCTCCATTATCACTTGATTGCTTGTAGTATAGACTGTTGAAGAGGAAGATATCTTATAGCATAGTACTGAAGAGGGAGATTGCTTGTAGCACAGTAGAGAGTGTTGTAGATAGAGATTACTTGATTTCAGAAAATGGTATCAAAACCATTCTTGAGATTGCTTGTAGTAGGATAGAGAGTGTTGTAGATAGTACTGAGTGTTGCTTCAAACGAATTCGTATGAAAGAAACCATATTCTGGAGGGAAGGAGAAGAGTACACAAAATTTGGGATAAAACTAAAGCTTTGGGAGGGAATGAAAAAATGCCTAGAAATAGACATATACTTGTCCAAAAAAGATTAAAATTTACAACGAAACTCTAGAGTCAAAAAGGTGTCTTTGGGTAAAAAATAATCTTAAAATATGATGTGTACGTCATTTTATATTATTTTTTAACTTCTGTCCTTTTAAGAAGCGAGAATGAGAATGATTCTAGTATATTTTCATGTTGAAAAGTCATGAGGGCATTAAAGAGTCATATATTAATGATTGGATCTATTTTTTGAGAAAATAGAATTATATTTTTTTAGTTATGAGGATTTTGAGAAAAAGTGACATTAGCCTACAATTTGGGAATTAAATAATAGGTGAAATCTATTGAAAATAAAAATACAAGATTTGCTTGATTGTAGATGATCTCTTATTATAATATTATTTTGGAATCTCTTTTTAGAGAGAGAGAGAGGTGAGAGAAACCCCTTAAGGGAAAAAAGAGAGAATCCATATTTCTCCTAATGTTACAATTTGCATAGGAGAGAGCCTGGCGCTCTTTTACAACAAGTTTTAGGGGCGCCTTGCATTTAAAAATGTGCTTTTGCCTTTGACTTAGCTTTTGAGGCTGTCCTTGTGCTTTCGGCTGTTTCCCTTCCTGCTTCTTCCGTTGTGTTTGATTTCCTTCTGGACTACCTCTTTTAGGTCCCGACTTACACTTTTTCACTTTTTTCACTTTCTTCTTGTGCTGAGGTTAACAGTGGAGACTGCTCTATCGATGGGTTGTTCGTTAATTGGGATTCTCTTATAGAGACTTTGTATGAGGGTAATGTAGTCCTTGATGTTCTCTTTTCCTTTTGCTTGACATTCATAAGCCAAACTATGAGATTGTCAGAGTACCTAGCCTCAGAGAATCTCTTAATGAAGAGATTCTTGAGGTTGTTGAAGTTGTTGTGTTTTGTCACATCCAAGCTCGTGTACCATGTCCTACCCTTAGTGCCTAGGCATAGGTCGAAAGCTTGTGAGTGCTAAGCAAGATCAGTGAGGCCATTAGCCTTGCAAACCTGCTTGAATTGCTCTATGAAACTATATGGGTTTTTGCCCTTGGGTCATTGCCCAGCTGATATTTTTCTAGCTGCTTTGCGACTACAAGATTCTTCGATTGGCTCTTGGAGCCTTGGGTGACTTCTAATCTTGTAGGCAATGAGGTTGCTAAGGTTGTTGTGCTCTACTCTGCTGATGTATTGTCAATGAGCCGCTTCGTATAAAAGCTCGCTCAGTGTTAAGTCTGCCTCTCCTCTCCTCCTTGAGGTCTACGATGATATCCTCTGATGGTCTACCATGGTGGTCCATCTAGGTTTGTAGATCATATTTACTCACCATCTGCTAGATTTCAACTTGAAAATCTCCCAAGTCGAGCTTGTTGCTTCCGTGAGTCGCACTAGTTCTTCTCGTGTTTGGGGCCTCTTCCTCCACCAAGTTGTTGCTGTGGTTGGTCAAGTCGGGTAGTGTTACACCTCCAATGGAGTCAATCCTTCTATGCATCTAGCTCTCTGTTTCAGGTCTCTCTCTTGGTCCTATAGATCATGGGATTCTTGATTTCTCGTCTAGGTTTGAGGGTCATCTCCTATTAGTGGGTTCCTTTTGCTTTTTATTTTTGGGTGCGTTCCTTTCTTTATTACAAACAACCCTCAACTTATGTACACTCCGAGTGTGCGTAAGTTGATTTCGTACATTGTGCGAAATCAAGCTTCTATTTTTTTTAAAAAGTGCACTTTAAGTGTCGAAAATAGTGTGGGATGCGAATGCAAGATGACAGATGCAACTCTTTCACTTCTTGCATGTTCTCACCAGGTATGCTTCCAGGATCAATTGTTGGCCACTCCCAATTTCCAAGCCATTTGATTTTGGATGTTTGATTTTCGTGAGTCTAATTGTTCGATTTTCCAAATTGATGAGCCACATGTCTGATCGGACAGGTTGGGTGGTGTCCAAGTGGTCCGATTTCCAAAATTGAACCATTTGATTATGTGGTGATGGGACCTCAAATGGGCCGGCAACACTGGCTATGGCACTAGCCGGACCTCATGCTCATAACAGACAAACACACAAGCTAATCTATGCGTTTATAGCTTTATAGTCCAATGTTTCCCTTTCTATAAACTCCATAGAGGGAGAACCCATACACATTGGCAATAAATACCACGATAATCACATACAGGGGAGGCAACCTCTAAGTGGAATCACTGCGGCCCCACTGCAGCTCTCCTACATCGCAGGGATTGGCCCATTGATGCGCTGCTCAACATATAGAACAAACAAACAAACTCCACTCTTTCACTTCGAAAGTACTCCAGGAGATACCATGTGTCCTTACCAAATAATCCCCTAAGAAACGAACGTCTATCCTACGGCTTAGGATGCCTTTCCACACTCAAGCATGGGTCATTGTCATTGAAAACATGTACTATCCATCCACGTTTTTTTAAATTCTGACGCCATGGTTGACATGCACATGTAAAGTGAATGATCCTAAAGTGCTCAAACATAATTTTCAATGAGACACGTGTTGTGCACAACTAGGCTTTTCAATGCTTATTCACTAACTCGTTGCGGCGATGAAAGGATAGCATCGAGACAACACCCGTGCTACTATCCTCTTAATTAAAGTACAAAACCCTCTATATCATGATATGCATCAGAAAATCAGCAACAATCAGCACGCAAATCACACCATTCAAACATCCCAACCCCCTACGTTTAGGTATTACTTTCGTTGCATAGGTGTAGAGGTTCATTTTGTCATGTTTTGATGTATAAAAAGCAATAAATCACAAAATTTGACAAGGAGATAGGGAAAACTGAGACTAAACTTCATGCTTTGCCACTACCACACATCCACCAACAATAATTATATTTTTCCTTATTTTTCCAAGACGTATTTCTATTTTTTCCCTTATTTTCCCCATTTTCTTGATTTATTTGTCAATAAAATATGCTATTTTCTGATTTTTCTTGTTCCAATCACTTCAGCATACTAACATTCAATTTATCTTTCATTTTTCCCCCATGGGAACACCTTTTACCCACCTGAAACGGAAAAACTACCATTTTACTACTTAAAACCCGCATTCCGGGTTTACGGGAATTAAATAGAGCATGTAAATAATTACAAAATCAAAATTTTCTGATAAACAACAATTAATCATGACGCAACCATCACACAAACAAATTTTCATCCAATAAGAACATAATTATCATCATAAACCATAAAAAATCATTCATTTTCTTCTTAAAAATGGTCATACTGTGTTTTTACGTAACCTGAGATGCCTTGAATGACTGCATAACCAGCAGACGAAGCCTCCATTGCTCTCAATCCAATGTTGCACATCAATCTTCAGCATCTTCATCAATCTCCATCACCACTTTCTTCATTCCCCTTCCCGGTTCCTCCTTCAAGATGGTACACATGAACAGCCCATAGAGGGAAGAGAGAGGGAGGAGAGAGAAAGACTAGATTCTGATCTCTTCATCTAGACAGGCATATCTCGCACGAAGACCGGCGATATGATCAGCCAAGAGGGAGAAGTTGAGGCCCAATCTCTGTTGCATAGGTTGCTTTCAGCCTGACATCATGATCCATGAGGGGGGGGCGCATTTTTCGGCGCCTGCTCACGCCATCTTCCTCCACATTTTCTTCATGTTTTTTCATCAAAAATTGAGGGGGGGGGGGGGGGGGGGGGGGGGATTGGGTTAAAATCCCCAAAGGGCACCCCCCCTTTGGTCTTCTCAATGTCTACCTTTTCAAATCTTGGCCAATTTTTGGCATCTTCCCCGTCCGGACTCCATTTCAGTCTCTGAAAAATCCTGCGCGTCCGTCTTGACATCCCGCACTGATTGGTAGCTCTTGGCATCCTTCAGGAAAGTCAAAAAAATTATAAAAAATCCACAAGTGTCGCTCGGGCGCCTCTTAAAAGCCATCTTTCACTTGGTGCTTAAAATCGTCCTAGCTGCAGCTGCCGCCTTTGATGTTAAATATTTTTCCCCTATATTCTGGATTTTTTGGCAAATTTTAGGCACATCCCGGGCTCAAAACTCCTCTCTCATCTGGATTCCGACGTTCGAATCCCATTCTTGGAATCGGACTCTGTCAGTCACATTCGATTCTGACGGCCGTGGTTCCAATCAAGGCAAAAATCAAATCAATGGCGATGACGATTTTGGGCATGCCAGAACACACAAACTTCCAGAATGCAAGAATAGACAAGCAACAAGGTTTGTATATACCTTGCATAGCTGGAAAACACCCATATATGATGATCAATCTGTGCTTTGGCTCTGGACTCTCTCTTCTCTCTCAAACACACACACACACACACACTCTTTCTCTCTCTGTGTCTGTCTGTCTGTCTGTCTCTCTCATTGCAAAAGCTGGGAGTGGTTCTAGGGGGTGCTATAGAGATGTGGATGATGTGAGCCTGTGGTCGGCTCCAGATAGGGGTGTTACTCCTCACTCTCATACATGTTGCAGAGAGGGTAGTTAAGGTGGGTGTTGTGGAGGCACCGATGCAGTATCTCCGACTCGTCGTTTTGGTGGATAAGTGTCACCTCTAGGATTTTTCACACGTGTGGGGACATCTACTCCAATGACTCTGGCTTTTGCTCTGGATTTTGCTTTTGCTCAACCGGCAGAGGTGGCACCCCTATGGGTGCTACTCTGAGATATATTACCCTCGTGGGTACACCAGAAATACAGGGGTTTCTTGGTTATGCCCAAGAGCACGGTCGTAGGTGGGAGAGGACACACCTTAGACGTACCTCAAAGGGATATGGATATCCCATAGATGATAAGAAATGTGATGTGATCATGAATGATAAGGGGAGGAGGGTGATGTCTTGCATGAGAGAGTTGTGCCAATAAGTTATTAGACACAACGTCTTGGACCATCGAAAGAATATACCCGAGGGGAGCAAGGACTATATAGTGGCATCCTTGCATGAGGAGTTTCTCATATCTACTACGGTAGATAGGTTTTCCACTGGGTGGATGATGGAGTGTATGCATGCATATATGTCACATAGACGATCGAATGCACGCAAGATACTCAAGAGCGGCACCTCAAAGCCTGAGTGGCTAGATGCAGATGATTAGCAGACACTCAAGGAGAAGACTAGAAATTCTCCAAGACATTGGCAATAGCAATGGGAGTCAGCGAGGGTATGATTAGAGGCAAGGGTCGTGCATCATCTGGGGAGTGGCGGCGGCCACATGACTTATTTGGAGGACTTTGTAAGTTTTTTTTTTGTTCTTCTTGCTTTCTTATTTGCAATATCACTTGTACTAACAATCATGTTTTCAATATTTGTATTTTGTTTTCTTTGTAGCACTCCATGACAAATTGCAATCCCACTAGCTTGGAGACTCGATATACAAATAGACATGGTCTCACTACACTCATTGATAGACTTATGCATGCGGCAGCCCAGTAAGTCAATCATTTTTCTTGTTCATAGTTACTATTTTTAAAAAAATGCATTATGTATGGTAGATTAATGTGTAGTTGTTCATTTTGCAAAGTTTGTTTGATGCTCCTTTATGGCGGGATAAGATTTCTAATGGCGAGAGTTTGTAGCTTGCGCTTGGATTCATGGAGCACACATCCTCTTCTTTTTTGGTCATGTGATATGTGTATGCATCTTCCATGTACTATTCCTTAGATGTACTTATCATTGTTTGTATAAAATTGTATCTTGAGATAATTATAAATAGAATTTCATGTTAGTTTTGGCTCTCCTCTCTCTCCATGGTTCCATGTAATATCATGAGTTTTCATCAACGGTCTTGTACTTATTCTATGTATCAGTTTTGTAGGTTCAAGTACATTTCGCACTCGTCTTGACGACCATTGCATACCCAACATGTAATTTATATTACATAGCACATGGTGCTATATGTGGCAAGGCATCAATTTTTTTTCTTTGTAACCATTGCTATTAGCGTCGCTAATTTCTCTACACACATGGCTATTACTATCGCAATTTACATTGCAAACTGTCACTATATGCGTTGCTATCTTTGTCGCTTTTTGCAATGCATATAGCGATGGTTCATGTGATGATTTTGTAGAGACGCTTTTATCGACAACGGGGGAAAAAAATTTTATGAGCATTTGTGTTGCTTTGAATATCGGTATAGGCCTACATCTTGTAGTGGTAAAACTTCAACAAACCGGATATTTTGAATGGATGAGGAAATGGCACCTTCTCCCATAATTATTTAATTACGAAGAGATTTGTGAAAACGCTTCCACTTGCTATATAGTAAGTTTTCTCATTTCATTTAATTTTTTTAAGTTTTTGAAGTACCATTATTATTAACGATCTTTTGAATGTATGGTGAAAATGAAAGCGTAACAAACTTTCGAATGTACTAAAAAAATCATAAAAATTCAACAAACTAGATATTTTGAATGGACGGAGGAATGGCACCTTCTCCCATAATTATTTAATTATGAAGAGGTTTGTGCCAACTCTTCGGCATGCTATATATAGCATGTTTTCTCATTTCATTTAGTTTTTTTAAATCTTTAAAGTAATGTTATTATTTATTTATTTATTTTATTTATTTTATTAGAATTACTATTAGAGAGAAAATTTATCATCGTTGCACAATTAAAGAATAAACTATCATTTAAATTTTTTTAACGAAGTATAGCATGTTTTTCTGTGAACAAGTGTAGTGCAATTTTATGATAAAAATATATTTGTTCTCATCAGCATTAATGGACACTACGATGAAACAAAGTCACAATACATCCTTCAAGACTTTTAGAAAAAGAAAAGCTATGGCCTCTAGAAAAACATCACTAAAACCATTAGTTGCAACTTGGTATGACATGGACAAATTCAAATCATCTTAGGTGACAGAATGTGAAAGCATCATTAAAAGACTAATAATGTACACATCCTATGGTATAGTCACAATGCAACATCATGCTATTAACACGCAAAAGAACGATCCATCTACATAAGAAATACAACGGCTTTGTCAAGCATTATTCTCATCCTTGCATGCCATCAACATGGAGTCAACATAATGATAACTAAATGCCAACCGTGTCTTGCAAATAAAGAGAAAAACAAATACGTGGTGTCACTCTTACTAGACTACACAAAATAGATTCTCAATGCAAAGTCGTTATACTTCAACTATTGAGCATCATTGATACATCCATCTCGGTCTGCAAAATGACAAGAGCGATTGCGAATGGAACCTTGGAGCATCGATCTATTCTTGATAACCCTCAAGTTTGTTGAAATGATGGATCACTTTTGCATCCATTTACTAGAATTGACTTGACTACATCTGATATTGTAGATGTATTTGCTTTCAACATGCTACATAATCCACTGATCCAGAACTACATGGCTATAGTAGAACATCTACATCCAAAGACAGGGCTTTGCATCCTCAGTAGACAATCCATCGAAAGGATTATAGAGCTCCATCATGAAAGCTCTTCATTTGACCAGATACTCCAAGCATATTACGAGAATGAAAGATGTTGCAGTTTGCTCGAAAATGAAGTCAAGCCAAGCCGATGATAGGCATTCCAAAGAGCCGATCAACATGAGTTTGCATGCATCATATTATGGAATAATAATTGTCTCGTTGAAAGAGCAGTGATGTTCATGACAAATGGCTTGCCTACAAGAACCTCACCCTAGCTAGATATCACCTTGGAAAATGTAGTGTTTCCATTCTTATTCCCACTTGGCCATGGCGCCTATGATGGCAACATCTAATACATCAAGATGTGGGCTTTAACCCTATTCTCTGTGTACATCTTATGCAAGGCTTACATTATGATTCTATACGAGCTAAAATAGACTATCTTAATCACAAACAACACAAGCACAACTTGCCTACAAAGGGACATCAACAACTATAAGTGCACAAACAAGCACATTTCCAATGAAGATATTGTCAAGCACATCCTTGGATACAGTGTTTCCACCTCAATACTGTGATCCCCATCTTGGCACCAACGTAACTTGAAGGACTTTATCACAATGGTTGATGCATGGGGAATGACTCATATCTTTCTCACATTCACTACAGTAGACAAGGTCACTAGTACAAGGTGGGCTAAGATGAACAAGTTGGAATGCATCGCAAAGGAGTTCAATCCTAAATTCTCATGGAAATATTGTCCCGTCGAGTGTGCCATCCTCTTCCACACCAAGTTCCATCTTTTCTTCAACCAGTACATCCTTGGTAGACTTGCTTGCATAGCGCATGTCCAACACTATGTCATTAGGTATGATATCCAACATAAGGGCTCCTTACATGCACACATAATCCTATGGTTACATGAGGTAGATGTTGCAAATACGACTAATGAGATATGTGTGTACATTCCATCCAACAATGATTGGTGTAGTTTGACAAGAAAACCAAGAGCCCTCGTCATGGCAAAGCAAATGCATAGGTGCCATTGTGCCTGCTACATAAGCAAAAGTAATAGCCATGGTAAATGCAAGTATGGATTTTCATACGCCTTATGCGACGATTCGGAACCAAAATCTTCAATACATGGAAAATTCTTCTCCAGATATAGCCCAACAGGGAAAGCTAGAGGATATTGCAAGTATGGATAAGGAGGTCGAAGAGAAGGAGGAGATGTTCCAAGAAGATATTGAGAATCAACTTGTCCAAGGTTTTGATATAGGTTTGTTTAAGAGTGACAATATCACAATGGTGGAAGAAAAGGAGATCGAGCCAAGTGCACAGGTTGATGAAGAAGGTCCTCTTGCATGTGTTCCAACATTTCCCACTTATCTTATCAAAAAGAAGAGATATGTGTTGCTAAATGATATTCAACATATTTTTGATCTTAGAGAAGATTACTGCTTAGCAATCCTTGCAGGTTGGGGCCAAAATGACATGAATTTTATAGGTTATGAACAATAACCACTAGTAAGTCTTGATGTTGAGGGAGAGAATTTTCAAGACAGCTCTATAGCCTTACATACATGTATTAATCAGATCGTAGAATATGAAAAGGGAGGGCTACTACAGAAGAAGTGTTCTTGCAGGTCCAGAAGAGACTTCGTATTGATGATGTAGGGTATGAAGAGAGATTGAAGTCTCCATCAGATGAGAAACCCAAGAGTTCAATAAATCTTTATGATGATAGTCTTCTCGAAGAAGACGAACATCCTAAGGTATGAAATATAATTCGAAGTTACCCATTGAATTTATGATAGACTTTATTATGCATTATAGATAAATATCTTATATCTTATACTATTGTGGTTTGTTGTATAGATTGAGATTGAAGATCTAGACAACTTTCTTGGAAGGGCTCTAGGCCAATGAAGCTTGGGAAAAATCAAAGCCTTGGCCATTATATTGGAAACTTAAACAATCAAACAATTGTAATATATCATAGTAGATTGTCAAGATCTCCAAGTCTACCAATGATGGCTTTGAGAGCTATCTCAAAGGTAATTGGATCTCAAGTTTTCAGCAGAGGTTTGGACAATATCATTTTAGTGGAGAAGGAAGAGGCCATAAGAGTTTTTGGCTTCATGCATGGATACAGTGGATCTAGAGCTGGATATTTTGGAGTTCTTGGCTCCTATTTGCTCTCTTATGTAGGAGATAGTAAGAATTTGAAGCTTCTTCCAGGCTATCGAAAATAGGAGTTTTTGAAATAGAGAGGTCTTATTGAGTGGGATGAAACAAAAGATTCCTCTAGAGGCCCTGTCGAGCTACTTGAAACCAAGGACTCCTCTGAAGGCCCTGTTGAGGTGCTTGAAACTAAGGACTCCTCTGGAGGCCCTATTGAGGTGCCTGAAACTAAGGACTCTTCTACAACACAATCAGACTAGAAGATGCCAAAGATCAAGGGTTTCTTGAAACCCATCTTTTCCCAACTCTTTGTTTGGTTTGTAACCATTCTGTAAATCTTTGCTTTGCACAAGAATTGAAATATCTATCTTTTCTTCTTTGGGTAAAAATTTGTATAGTCCTTGCTAAAGATGATGTATTGCTTGATGTGGTTGTATCTTTAAGCTTGAATTTATGCCAGATTTGTCGATAGAACCATTGAAAGACCTCTAATAAACTGTTGGCTTTGTGTCTTCCACCTCCATGTCTTGTGTGTCTGAAATATTTTGTTCTTGCTTGATAATGCGATTTTTCCATACCTTGGGTTGACCAGATAGATAGAGATCCATATTGTTTAATAAAGTATGGAGCATGGTTGTATAAAATATGCTACATAGTCAACAAATAAAGAAAGTTATTAAAAAACATTATATGAGTTCGACAATGAAGAAACAGACATATACAAACTTATTACCATATAGTGAGTAAAGTGTTGATCACCCCAAGCTTCTGTCATCGCCTTTTTGAAAAGGTTCAATTGGTTTTTAAAGTCTTTGAGATCATCATCATTCCATTCAGTCTTATCACAATAAAAAAACACTTTGTCTAGTGTTTCCCAAACTTTAGCTTTTCTATTCCGAGCTTGTCCATTATTAGTGTGATCCTTAACTGCATTATGTAGGGATTTCCACTGATTAAATTTAATAGTTGAGCCACCATTTCTTGAGTTTATCTTGCCAAGTCTCCCGTGAAAGCCTAGAAACCTTCTAGCCTTCACTCCACCAATAGGTGGGATTTTTGGGACACAATTACCATCCTTAGACTTCTGAAGATCTGGTTCAATAACAACATTGCCACCATGCAAACCAATTGTAGAGAGAACTTTTTCAACCTTTGTTATAGCATCTGTTCTAGTTGATAATGGCTTCAGCTTCCATGCAAATCCTATATAGAGATGAATAAGCTTTTCAATTATCCTACAAAGAGCATGAAGTGTACAAATATGGGCATTCGCTAAAGGAATGTCCAAGGTTGGTTTAGACTATGGATCCTTATTGTGCCTAGAGGAAGCTCTATTCCAATTGCTTGAGTTTAACTCTGTAGCTGGAAACATGTAGTATAAGCAAGGAGATCTCGAGTTGGCTCCCTTTGATACATTATACATACATTTGAGTGTCTTTAGGTCACCAGCTATGTGCCATTCAATGTTGTAGTTCCCAAATCCTTCAACAAATAGCTCTTCTTCTGCTTGTTGCCTTTGAATAACATTAGGTATTGATGCTTGATGAAAAAACCAATATAATATATCAAAATTCTCAGTATCTACCTCAAATGCTCCTAGCCACCAGATGTTATATTCAGATTGAACACTAAATAATATTGAGTGATTGCAATGACCTGACGAAAGTGCTCTAGTCATCAAGGTGATAGAGATTCTCTCCAATTTTTTACATTTCAGAATCTCACTTTCATCAAGTTTAATCACAAATCTAGCCACTCCTTGTGCCTCTGCTAAACTGACAAGTCATAAAATTTGATCATTAAGCATTGTAGGGTGGGCAAGTCAAGGAAAATATTGTTAAATTCATTGAATGTAACCTCCTTTTTCTTGCCCTTGAAGGTAGCCTTGATATGAAAAGGCTCACCTAGAATCCCCATCACTTTGTTATTAACTCTCTGTCTGATAGTCCTAACCACAAATGGCTTTGGAAGTATGCAATTGCATACCTGTCCTTGCTTCATATTTGATTGTAAAAGCTGGAAAAGTTGCATATAAGCATCTTGACTGATACCAATACTATCCAGTGTGTTCTGTACTAACTCAGAATCCAAAGAATGATCCTTTACAAATGACTCCAAGCATTGTTTCTTTGCCTTTTTAAATTTCTTCTTCTCCAAAATATCCTTTGAATCTACTGAAGGAAGAAGATGATAATAAAACTGAGCTGCTTTTAAAGAATCTCTTTCAGCATTTGGTTGTAGAAGAGATCTAAGCAAAAGTAACACCACAAATCAATGCAAGTAATTTAAATAAAGCCATATTTAAGATTTTCCAAGTGAAAAAAAATATACATTGCTGCTTGGATTCTTTTACCATAGCCTCCTCCTCCTCATTTGAGATTCTCAATATTTTTAAGAGCTCTTTGTCGATTTCGAAGGCCTAATAAAGTTTGCTTTCGTTGATAAGCTTTGATACACTTTTCCAATGAATGAATTTTTTGTTGACAATACTCTAGCTTCTGCAACAACTCTATATTGTGTTTCATCAAAAGATGATTCTCTAGTCCAAGGATATCCTTTTCTACAACAAGGTTAAGTGTATAACCTAAAAATCCATTGTAGCCATCACCAATAAACCTCATTAACGATGAGCTATTATAGAAAGGAGGAGTGCTATTTCTGCTAGGATCTTTGGTATATAGCTTTCCATCTAACCAAAGATCAATATTCTTCTTTCCTTCAAACCTCAGTATATGTTTCATAGACTCTGTAACTGTGATAGATTTTGTTCTCTTTCTTATTGGTTCATACTCACTATCCAACTCAATATGAAGATGATAGAGAGGTCTTTTATGAGAGCTACAGGGATCATTGGATGATTGATCCATAACTGAGTTACAGAGATCATTGGGTGATTGATCCATAGCTAAGGATATGATTAGAAGCAAGAACAAAAACAAAGAAGAGACTACTAAGGAGGAGAAAAAAAGAAGAGAGAAACGATGGAGGGAGGCAATCGAGTATCCACCAAAATTCAAATTGAATATTAGTTTTCACTTTAATGAGGAGAGGTAAGATCTTCATTATGACAACCTTTGCCAACTTTATGGCGACCTAGATTTCTAGGTTTGATGTGACCACGAGAATATCATGACAATGACTTATTAACAAATTTTGATATTTTAACTTACCAAAATATAAACCTTTCAAAAATTCTATAAAATGATTTTATTTCTTAAATTGTTTTCTCTCTCTAGGATCTCTTACAGGGCATTTTCGAGACCTCAAAACTCCCCTAATGCGAACCCACTCTCTACGACGCTTATGGCAATACAGTGCAGGAGCATACAAGAGAGGTATGTTTCACCAATTTTCACCCAGGCAACCAAACTGAAGGTTTGTTCTTCAACATAGTACTGCCAACAAAAAACATTCAAGTTAGAGATCAAACTAATAAGCACCGAGAACACAGCACAATCATACTACATTATTGAGTGCCAACTCCGTGGTCTTGTGTTTGACGAGGGGAGACCTCAAAATGTTCATCATGGACTACATGTAAAGAAACTTTCTCGCCTGTCAGACCGAACCCACCAATTAATGAACATGATCATTCAAAAGATCCATTTCATCAAAGACAACCTAGCAACATTTACAATTCCTCCAATAGCTTCTGACACAAAAGTGTTGTTGCATCAATATGGATAAAGATATTACAGCTCAGGAAAGAGTTCTAAACAATTCCTGAAAGTACTCTAACAACAAAACAACAAGCTATCTACAACCACCTCATCGTTGTGACATATGGCCTACACATCGTTAGTGGCACACTAGGCAATGGAAAAGGCTTCCTCATACATTACTACAGTTACAACCTCATTGCTAGGAATAAGAGTGTACTATTGATAGAAAGCATAGGAGTAGTTGCAACTAGACTTTGCACCCTATCCACCATGGTCCACTATCAGTTCAAGATACCAGTACTACATGCACAACAATATCCAATACAATTGCAAGAAATGGACAAACACTACATTACAATAAGAGAAGTTGACACAATCATCATCAATGAGATATCCATGTTAACAATGACAACTTTGATATAATAGTGCATCAGATAGTGAGCGTCTGCCAAGGCTCATTGTTCAATCCATTCAGCAAGAAGCTTGTGATACTATTTGGTGATCTTGCATAATAATCGCCTATTTGCAACCATCAAACTAAGTTGTGTGAACAATGTCACATCACATCCTCCTCGTACTGGGCACATGGAAAGCAACACACTCTCCAAATCTCAGTTTTGACACGCACACAACTTGTCATTTCTACAATTATTACAAAAGTGATCAGGCTTTGTTGTCCAACAAAGCGAGAGATACATGAATGCTTACATCAATGCATGATCCACAAGGATGTCTTAGATTTTGTCAACCAAAAAATAATATTCATATGCACACACAAGGAAGATATTCAAAGTACAATAAGCAGATTCTACACAAATACTACACAATTGAATAGATCCAGACCATTAATGTTCAAATGAATACAAACGACAAGCCAATATTACAAACCTGGCTACATAACAAGAACTTCCATGAGATAAACGAGATAGTAGTTGGGATGACTACAATGATAACTGAGAACATTGACCTCAACATAGGTGGTGCAGCAAAGGGTGCAATGTGTAAGATCAACTGTATCGACACAACAAGCGAAAAAATGATATCAAGAATCTAGGTCATGATCCTTTCAATGCACCAACAACTCACCCTGCAGTGCAACAAGCACCAATGAAGGGGATGCAATGGTAGTGGAGAAGGAGAAGAGGAAGATGCAGGAGAAAAGAGCGCACACAATGTAGGTGCTAGCCAACTGAACTGACAGCATTATTGCACTATCATATTATATATGAATAAAGAATGGGTGGTCACAATGTACACGGGCAGGCCCAAAGGCCTTTTACCCAACATCACAGTGTACACGGGTACGCCCAGAGGCCTTTTACCCCAACAACCTCCCATAAGATTGACATATGGCTGGCTATCCAGCCTGCAAAACTACAAGAAAAAGGCTCTCATGAGCCTGCAAGGGGTCTAACAACTGACCACCAACATCCTAACTGTGATTGCTATGCATAGCTATGTCATCTGGGCCAATAAGTGCCTCATTTTCAGCATAAACAACTTGCTGTAATGGCACTATAGCTGCTATAAAATTAGCCATAAAGCATACTGAATGCTCATCAAGAAGCCTGAGAGGTGTCTACATCTCATAAAGACATCATGACGACTGCGTATGACCTGCTGAGCATCCAAATCCCATAATTTTTAGGCCTTAAAGTCACCATCTCCATAACCAAGGAAGATACATCTACATGACATAGGCTCATGTGGCATACGTACAGATGCTTGGCAACCAAACATCCTCAAGTAATCATAGGAGGGCTGCATGCCACTCCATGCCTCATGGGGTTTAATACCATTCAAGGTCAAGCACGACATCCTGTTAACCAAATAGACTGCCATCATAAGGGCCTCAGCCCAAAAGCCATAAGACAATCCAGCTATTGTAAGCATAGAAGCAACCTTTTCCTGTAAGGTCAGGCACATGCCATGAGCAATCCCATAATACCGTGGGCACAAGAATTCAATGCCATACTGCTGACAAGAGGTTCAAAAGCTGGGAGAGAGAGCATGAATCTCATAATCCGTCTGCAAGCACCTAGGCCTCCTACCAAAAGAATCCATAAACTTGTCAAGAATAACTGCAACATCCTCAATCTGCACCAAGGGAAAAGCCCAAACACGGTGGGTAGCATGATCAACAAAGGTCACAAAGTACGACGCTTCACCAAGTGACTGAGAAGGCATAGGTCCATATACTGCACAATGGACAAGATCTAGAGGACCATGCCTCGTACGATCGCCATAAGCCAAGGGGGCTCTGCAAGGACCAAGAGTACAATCAGGGCAAGCATCAAGATCTATAAGTGGCATATGAGGCAACAATGAGTTTAAACGAGACAAGATCTCCATCTCTCTGTGATGCATATGGCCTAGGCAATAATGCCATCACAATGCATGTGGTATCCGGATAACTGCAACCATAGAGTCTCCCACATGAGAGACATGCATTGGGTAATGAGAACCAACTCTAGAACCTCTAGCCAAAACCAAGCAACCACGACAGATCTTCCATGACCTATCCTGAAGAGAAATAGTATATCCTGCATTATGCAACTAACTAACAAAAATCAAGCTCTTATTGAGCATGGGAACATGTAAAACATCCCTGAGTATAAGAGAAGTCCCATTAGGCAAAGCTAGGTGTATATCCCCTGTACCAACAATAGAATAAGATTGCTCAAGGCCCAAATCAATACATCTGTCAACCTCCATTTAAGAAGAGAACCATGCTCTATGAGGGGTAACATGACAAGATGCCATAGAGTCCAAAAGCCAATCAAATGCATAGGCCTAATCACTAAGCAAGTAAACTGTAGGGAAACAAGATGACAGGAGTACATGCTCAACTGCATCATCATGGATAATTGCATGTACCTCACCACTAGTAAGAGTGGTAACACATGTTGCATCTACTGTATCTTTGACTTTCTGCTCATGTCGAGTCCGTCTCTCTCTCTGTTTCTCTCTAATCCGTCTAAAACATTTTCTTTGAACATGCCCAAGCTTTCCATAATGGAAGCAAACAACATCTGAAGTAGAAGAACATGTAGAAGACGACAAGGAATCCAAGTCATCATGAATAGGGCTATCCATAGCATCCACGGAGCTCAAGCACTCGAGGGATATCCCAACGGAGGAAACCTGCTCATAAAGACAATCATTTGCAAGTACATCAGTGGTAGAAGCATGCTGCAAAGGCTCATGAAACCTCAACAGACGGGAGGACATAAAGGCATCAACAAAGGATGCAAAAGCTCCCACATGAAGAAGAGTCGTATCCAATTGCATGACATAACCAATCATAGTACGGTAAATCATAAGATATATATCATAAGAGCATATGGTATTTAGCTATGAAATCAGCCCATAAACATAATGGCAAACATGACTCTGTAGTACATCAGACCACATAGTAGCATCCAAGTCAATGCAAGACCGGTAAGTGGCATAAGATCTTGCAATGGTCAAGCTCCAGGAGAAGCCCAAGTATCTGTACAACAACATCCAAATAAGTGGCTCTATAAAGTACATGACAGTAGACAAAGTGCATAGCCAGGTAAGCATCAAGAGCAACTACTCTCTAACCTGTATGGGCAAAAGCAATCCAACTAGCATAGAAGCTAGGCAACACAGAAGCAACAAAGCCATAACTGCTAAACCCAAGCACTGTTAAGAAGTCTACTAATCAAGGATTAACCCACAAAGAACTAAGCATCAATGAGCAATAAAAGCTCAATAACCAACTGCCAAGACAATGGAGCAAGCACTGCTCAAACATGTATTAGTATCCAAGTAAATTCAAGATCCATAATTGGGGCATTAAGGGCCAAATAACATCCAAGCTGCATAAATGATAAGCCAACCAAATGCAAACTACTCCACAAAATTCTCAAATGCAATTCGACTAAAGCCCAAACATCTGCCATACTATAGCCGAATCCAAGAGCATCCACATCAGACATCAGTCCCATAATGGGTAGCACGAGGCATAAACCTTGTCAAGTGAAATACCAGCTGCAAAGAAAATGACAATGAACCAAGAATTGAGCTCTACTCTTTGCTCAAGAACCATCCTTGAGCATAAATATCAAAGTGGCATCATCCAAATACATCAACATATCATCCCGAGTAGTCGGGAGCACTCGTAGACCATAGGCATAACCAATCTGGAGGTTAAATAACCTGTCAACCAAGGTAGCATCAATCCCAACCAATAATGAAGTGTCTGCATCCAAATCAAGGCTCAATAGCTCTAAAATAGCATATCCGGGCATAAACCATGATGACCAAGCATCAATACATCCAACATGACACCTGAATGCCAACAAAGAGCATTATGCATAAGCCGTCCCTGATAAAACCTTGCTGCCCAAACAATGTATAGCAGTAAATCCCTGCATAAATCGAGCTATGGAAGCTCAAACCAAGTCCCAAAGCATCTCAAAACATTAGGCAAATATCCCAAAGAATTTGGGCATCAAATACCAAGCCTCGGGAGCATCACATAAGCTAAGAGCATGACATTTTCTTGCTATAAATCAACTCAGATCTTGCCTAAATCGGGTTCCAGATGCCCAAGATATGAGAAAAAATGGGATTTTTGAGCCAGATTTTGAAATAGGCACAAATAAACGTGAGGTGCTACTGTGGGGCTTACTGATTATGCTGAGGATAAGGGGGAAAATGGGGCATACAAGGTGCCCAATGAAGCCAAGGAACACTTGCAAAGAGCCTATGAGGGCCGGGGAGAGGCGGGAGATGAAATCTTACCTTGGGGGGAAGAAGCCATGGCTGGCATTGAAGCTCCAAGCTCTAGGTCTTCAATCCGGGCTGAAATAATGCCGGGGCAAGCTCCACTATCAAGCTCTGATCCAAAGCTTTGATACCAATTAAAGAGGATGCAATGGCAGTGGAGAAGGAGAAGAGGAAGATGCGGGAGAGAAGAGCACACACAATGTAGGTGTTGTCCAACTGAACTGACAGCCTTATTGCACTATCATATTATATATGAATAAAGAATGGGCAGGCCCATAGGCCTTTTACCCAACAACCAATACAAGGCACTAAATAGCAAGTGGTACCATAAATCCATGTTCTCTTTGACCCTATCATACATGATCACTAGTCACAAATCGCAAGGAGCCACGGTGAACCAAAAAACACTTCTACACATTAGAAGTGTTTATGCACCAGGACTAGTGTACATAATGCTCTCCTGTATAACCGAAAGAAGAAATTCATGTATTGTCAGCCTTCCAGATCCATCTGCCTTTGCTTCAATACCTTTCTTGCTACCATGACTCAAGTGAAGAAACAACATAGCTCAACAAAAAAAGATTAAACATTGTAGCAAGTAATAAATCAAACTTCTATACCTTCTTTCAAACATTGTTTGTTAATAGACCAATGTGTTCTCCAAATTCTCATCTCCAACTAATAGATTTATTAACAAACAAATGTACTTTCCTCATTTTCTCCTTTACAGATACACAACACTCATCAAGGCAAAAATGACTCCGAATGAGGTGGCAAATGTCACTACGCAAAAGCCATCAACATACATCAATGGCTTTGCAACGTATAATGACCTCCAAAAAATGATGGCGATATGCACTCGAATTCTCGACAACAAATGCCATCTCACATCAAATGACAAGCTTGCAACTGGTACACAACCTCCTAAAACTTGGCGACCTTAATTTTTACTACAAACAAAAACACTAACTCACATGTAGTTAACATGCAGGATTCCTCAAGTACATACTTGATAGACTCAAACTTGAGTATGAAGACATGACGGTTGACAATCCACTATGGACAAGCATTGGAATGTGCTCAATTGATCTGTTGCATTATGGATTTAACATCTCACTAGAAGTCACAAAAAAAAAGGCAAGGACACACTAGAAGATTACATGAGAAATAACCATTACAATCATGATCCTGACAATCTTGCAATAACAATCAAGAAGGTCACATACCTATTGAGCAGAGAGGTCTAAATGACCTGTTGCGCCCTTAGTCGATGATGAAAGAAAGTTTCCAGAGAGTGCATGCTCAACAAATAATGCTTTTATTGCTCTACCTTCCACAGCATCCCCCAGTGGTGTGGATGTTGCATGTGTATTGACATAGTCCACTAGTTCTGGCCTCAACCCTGCCTGTTTTAAAGCTCGCTGCATAGCCAATAGGGTTCCCTGACCATCCTCAGCAGGCTAGGTAATATGATATGAATGTTTTGGATCAACATTAAATCTTGTGCTTAATGCTTTAGCCCGTGCAAATCCTGCACTTGAAAGGGCATCAATGCTGCACTCTGTTCCCCTTAGCAGCCATGACATCTGCATCACCAAAACTAACCATTCGGTAAGCATCCCCTATTAAATGTGCACCAATTGCAAAGCAGTTACCACCACATGATTTGGGCCCTGAAGTCCATACTTCATACTCACATGTCCATATGCCATGCGCGGAACAAAACAGGGGCTTAGACGTCTCATACGCTGCTGCAAAATAAGGTCTAAGACTTCCATTATTTCATTTATGCAGCCTATTCCACCTCCAATCAATACTCCCTGTGACAATGATTCTATGATGGGGAAGGCGAGGAGGTTCACCAAAGCTTTTGACTGCAAATCTTCTTGATAGCCAAGCATAGTCTGTGGAGGGACAATAGACAGCCTCTCATGTATCTTTACCACTAGGGGTTGCATGATGAATACACTACTTGATTGTGGAAAACAAGGCCTCATGTAATTTCCTGATCAGTTGCTTCTTCTCAAAGCTAGAGATATGGATGCTAATTAAACCCTCTCTATAGCCTCACCACTTTTCTAACTATGGCTGCCAAGGTGGAGCAAGTGGAGATGAGTTGAGAGCTGAGCTCTTTGAGCTGACTTGAGGTTAAGAGGGACAGAGAGATTAGAGAAAGGAGTTATGCCATGCCCAACTGTGCTCTAATACCATGTCAAAGATTTGGATCTAGAGCATGGCTATGGCGGCTTGTAGGCATATACCAAACTCATGATGACATTGACCAAGGACTGAAGACCAGATATTACACAAGTGAATTAGGTTCCAAGATGGAAGCTTGGACTCATAAAGACATTCTTGTGTAAGGAGACAATGACACATATACTTGACAGAAAGAGACAAGTACTGTTGCATTATCATACTGTATGTAAGTGATAGTCAAGTACATCATTTTATAGAGTAGCTTAGTAGCACTTTACATCCACTGTGCATATGGGATTCTATCTCTCTTCCTAGAATAAATTGCATTTTCCTAGCCTAGCTATTCCATACAAACGGGCATACATAGGGTGTGATTGAAAGATTCTCAACAAAGAGAGGGCTAATGTTCAACCTTGCCTTATGGATTTTCTTAAGGGGAAAGAAGGGATGAGGGCCCCTTTAACAACCACTCTTGTGAAGATGCATTCCCAAATAGAGCCATGATACATAAAATAAATTTCTTGTTCAATCTCATGTCCTACAAGGATTGGAAGATGAAGTCCCATTCTAGCTTATGATAGCCCTTTTCAAACTCTATTTTAAGGAAGAAAAGATTGTGCCTTGTCTCTTGGGCATATTCCATCCCTTTTCAAAGAGCTATTTTAGAGTCTTGGATGAATCTCCCTTTTATTGGGTCTCGAGTTGTTGCTGAGTTGAGATCTGTTATCTTTGTGTGCCTGGATACTCAGATTCTATGACAATGTGACTTGTCTGTGCATGCGGGCCTTAGGCCCCTAGCCTCCAAGCGGCTAGGCTCGTTTTATATATATATATATATATATATTTGGGCCTGGGCCCTCGATAATAGGATTCTTTCTCTCTCTTTGTGCGCTAGGGCCTGGGCGCCCGTGGGCCATGATCCTCATGTGTGTGCACTGATGCCTATTCTCTCTCTCTCCTATGCACGTTGATGATCTCTCTGTGCACCCCCTTCTCTCGAGTCTCTAGCATCTCACATACTCTAGATTCTTGAAAAAAAGCTTCTCTCTCTGTAATCAATCACGCTAAGGCTCCCCCTCTCTCTCCAAAACCTGCACCTATCATCTGAGGCTCAGATTATTCTTAGCTATGCTATGAGATGAAGATCTCTCTCTCTCTCTCTCTCTCTCTCTCTCTCTCTCTCTCTCTCTCTCTCTCTCTCATCAACGACACAATTACGTGGCACAACATATGTAGGCAACAGCAGCACAAAACACTTGAGTAGTTTCAACTTTCAACCACGAAGAATACTAGGTAGAATGACTGACATGTCTGGAGGTTTCTAGTTGAGTCAAGCTCTTGATTCAATTTCTCAGCTTGCTATTGTGAGCCCCAAAATCTCGATTCAATCTTTGAGAGTGCTTGTGTGAGTCAAAATCTTGAAGTTATTGAGTGAATATGGTTCAAAGTACTTGGGGAAGCTTAAAAGTTTTGTATTTTTGAAGACAATGATTTAAACTTTAAACTTTATAACTTAAGGAACTAACTTCTAGAAGAGTTGGAGCCTTCAATGTTACATATTAAATTCTCTTCCATGCCACAGGTGTATTAATAGGTATATTAAGTCATATTTATGAATCTTAACTCTTGAGTCTTGATATATTTTTAAAGGACCCTTTCCTATGCATGCCTTGAAAATCAATGTTTAATGACAAGTGAATCTTTTTAAAAAAGATATATGGACCTAAGAGAGAGAGAGAAAGAGAGAGAGAGAGAGAGAGAGAGAGAGAGAGAGAGAGAGAGAGAGAGAGAGAGAGAGAGAGAGAGAGAGAGAGAGAGAGAGAGAGAGAGAGAGAGAGAGAGAGAGCTACTACCCCTTAACTCTTTGTGCAACGTATTGATGTTCCCCTTTTCCTGTTGACTAATGCCTGAAGTCATAAGTTCCAATCCTGGCGATCCCCAAATCCTAAGTTGTAACCTTTGGGGAACCCAAAGCAATAAGTCTCTTCCTCCGCACCCAACAATGCACCTAATAACCCTAAACTCCCCAACCTTAAGCCCCCTACGCAACAACCAGTATTAAATACCCCGCCCCCCTCTTCCCAAAATCCCTAAACCAACGATGCCCATTCGAAGATCCCAGCCCACATCCATCCCCGATGCCTTATCTCCAATCGCGGCTTGCCTGCGATCGAGCTGGTCTCCATCCCTTGTAGGAGCATCATATTGGCCCTAACAAGTCTGGAGCTCAAGGTGGTTCTACTGCGGAGGGAGGGAGGGTGGATTCTACGGAGGAGGAGGAGGAGGAGGAGTAGCTCTTCTTTCATGGCATTGCTTCCACAACTCATGCCCCTCCCTACCAGCCTCCTACATCCTAACAAGCACATGGCCTCTCAACTACCGCAAATGCAGCTTTTGATGGTGCTTGAGACCCCTGGTTTTTGATGGTGCGGTTTTTGAGGAGGGCTTCCAGTAGTGAACGACCTTGTCAGGAGCCCGCGTCAAAAACTGCACCATCAAAGACCCAGGGAGGCCATTCGGATTGTCCCACCAAATGCAGGTTGATGGATTGGCCCTTCTACCAATTGCAGGGTCGTGAAACCCACCAGAGATGCAGGTGTGAAAAGCTCCTCTGAAAACTCTCAAAGCTTCTTTCTTGTTCTCTTGGTTGGGAAAATGCCTGAACTAGTATTGACGGAAGGTAGAAGAAGATTTTACATGGTCACTGCTCAGAAAATACCATAGATCGTTTTTCATGAGCGAGTAGTCCTAAACCTATCATCCCATGTATAGAAAATCAGAGAGATAACTTCTAAGCTGGAAAATCTTTTGTTCCGTGTGAACATGGATGTCGAAAATGGGGAATCTAGTAGTTTGAGGCCCCATTCCTTGTTCCATTTCAACCTTGTGGTTGATCTTGCTATTGCTCTCTTAGTTTCATGCCATGCTTGATGAGTCCCCTTTCTATAGACTCCTCTTGCCACGAAAACGACCATTTTAGTGTGGGGAGTTAGAAGAAATACATTTTTACTTCCAAATAGTGTTCTGCATTCCATAAGAGCAGTTCTTTCGAGGTGATAAGAGGAGGGGTGCTAATGCTTATTGGTATAGTTGAGAAAGTTCAAGGAATCCTCATCGTACCTACAAGATACGAAGACATGAAAAAATGGGCAACTGTTTCAAGAAACACCTTACATCTAGGGTACAACCCATTTCCATCCTCTATTTTTGGTGCCTTGCACTTGTTCACATTGCTTTCTCCATGATAGCATGTGCTCCTCCCCCTTGACCACAAAGGCCACCATAAAAGAAGAGGAGATGGAGATCAGGGACTATTGCCCTTTGAGAGATAAGGAGAGTTTAATGAGGGTATGAGCTTCTCATTCCAAAAAGTTTATTCCAAAATGTCATTTGAGAAATATTACAGGACATGTGGCTGAAAGAGCTGGGAAGGCTTTGGATGTGAGTGGTTAATGGCCCATTGCCATGCAAGTAGTCACACTATAGCCATGGAGGTCTTGCAAGTAGATGTAGAAGTATTTCTCATCAACTTGTTCGATGAGACACAGCTAGCGGGCATGCATGCAAAACACTTCATAATCATAGATAAAGACATGAACTTCATCATTCCGCTTTGACATGACAAGGGGCTTCGTAGGTTTTACCACGAGTGCTACATAATTATTATGCATGAAAAGGCAAAACATTTTATATATTATGTAACATTAATATATGTATATATATATGTGCACACACACACACACACACACACACACACACACACACACACACACACACATAATGCGATGTGTACTCAATTCAATTAGTTTAAATAAAGTTGTTTTTTTTGTTTCTTGAAATGCATGCGTTTATTTTTTGTTTAATGTATGTGTTCATTAAAAGTAGTACTAGATATGAATACGAGTTACATTATCATCTATTCGTGGTACGAGTATACATATCACATGTTGACATAATTAAGTCAAATTATGTTAATGTATACAAATGCATCATTAACGTATCACACATCATCATCGAACTTACACAAATCACACATTTATTCAATGAATATCTATTTATAGAGACAAAGCAAAATGTTTTACATTCATCAAGAAAAATAAATGTTATGTTTGATAATGATGACAAATACAAAGAGTTGATAACCAACAAGAACTCTCATTCGTTCCTTGGTTGTTTCATCGTGGAGAGAAGGGGCCAACTTCTAATGAGAATATAAGTTCCTTATTTGCTTTAAAATGATACGCGTTCCTTTTAGCTCTTCGTGGAGATTTGTGAGCTTGCCTAATGTATTGAGGAAATACATTTCTCCACCATGCGCTTGGTCAAATAGGTAGAGAAGCTTTGATCTTTTCACTAGCACCACCTTCCCCAAGCTAGATGTTAGAAGTATTACTCGAAAAGGTGAGTTTGAATTTTCATGATTGTTTTCTATCCTCATGGTGAGCACTCCTTGTGGAAGACCACCAAGTCGGCAACAAGGTTGCCAATGTACTTCTTTAGAGCTAAATCTGTCCATTAATCCACATGTTGAGATCTTTCTTGTCTCGATGTAAACTTATCTATATATAGTATATCTTGAAGGACATATACACATAAAACAACATGATTAGTAACTGATCTAGAGTTATCGAAATGTGAAAAAACTTGACCTTAGGGTGCATTCGATCCCTTGGAGTCCATCCATGAAAACTTGGCAAGGAAAGTTGTCCCAGATGCCAAACTTTGCAGATGTATGCATCATTTTTTACCAAGATTTGACCTAATGCACCCTATGATCAAGTTTCATCTTGCATAAAAATATATGATAGTTAGAAATACCACCTTTGCTAGATCATCTTGTATCTTGATTTCCTCTTGTGTCAACAAGGTAACTATTTGGGTAGAGGGATCCACAAACTCCTTAGTAGGAAGTTGGGGCCTTGGTCCAAATAGATCATGTTGTAGTACTTTAAACTCAGTATTTGTCACAAGGTAAACTTCTTAAGCCAAGGAAATCTGCTCCTATACTGTTATGATGGTATGCACTGTATCTAAGCTTGTGCCATCATATCTTCCAACCTCTGCCATCATTGGATGAACATCCACATAATCATATGAGGTCTTCTCTAGAATCTTTGATAGGATGGAAAATAACTTTTCTTCTCTCATTTCCAAGTATGTTAGCACATCCAATAGAAGCAAGTGTTGCACACCATCTACTTCAATGGGTGTCAAGGAGGTGAGGTTGGGTTTGTCATCTTGTCGCTCTTTTGAAGAGAATGGCACAATGAGAGCCAACCCTTGCTTCACCACCACCCAACATTTCTCTTGAACATGTATTCGCTCTTCAATCAACTCATCTCCTATGTATGTGATAGCAACAACTTGTGAAGTTCTATCTTCATCACTCTCCTCCTTTACGAATGTATCCAATGCAAGGAGGTAAATTACCAATGCACAATCATGCTCCACGAGCTCCAAAGGTGTTGTATCTCATGCATTGCCCATAGGAATAGTGCATACTCTATGTGAAGGATCCACGTGGGCCAAACACCTATTCATCACTTTTTTGTGGTAATTTTGTTCTTGAAATACTATGAGCTATTTGAAGGCACCAAATCATGTTAGATCCCTTGATGGAGCATGTGCAAGTGGTGATGGTGGTCACAAAGTCTTCCAACACACCTAAAGGGGGGATTTAGTAGTGAGATCATATACCCAAGATTGAAGTTCTTTGAGAAGACCTCAAAGATCTCCTCATCTTAGCTAGCAAAGAGAAAGTCTCATGGATCCATGTGTCAAAGTGTATGCAAGCATCCATCGCAACAATAAGGAGAAGGGATGTGGTGGATATACAGATGTGAAGAGAGAATGTGTGAAATGAAACAAAGAAACAAGAACAAAAGTAACTCCACCTTAAAAACCGTAAGTTTTAAACCATTAAAGGGCTATTTGTAGTTTAGTTATGGCTTTACTTAACATATTTGTAAAGTTTACATGTATATGTAAATGTGTCGATGTGGCAATTGTACATTGTATTAGCTATGATTTATAAGGATACCCTCCTTGCCCCTTGTTACGTTGTCAGAGTGATGTGTGCTCAATGGTCGGAAGATGCAAGGTCTCATGAAGTAGGCATGGCAAGGCAAGAGCTGGTATCTTTGAATCGGTGAAATCACGCCCTATTAAATCCTATAAGTCCAAATAACATTCTCATATGAGAAATCTAAGAAACACACTTGTAACTATTAGCCCTCCACTTCATCCAAGCAAACTGTTCCTAGGAGTGGTTGTAGCCAATCCAGAAACTTTTCTTAGCCCAACACTTTGTGCAAGCAAACTGCTACTCAAGAGTGATCACAACTAAGGCTCAAAGTAACCCTAAACACAACACATCAATACATGATGCATATTTCTTGACATGAAAGAGAATCCCAATGTCTTTTATTAATTTCTTTCTTCCCATAAAGAAATAATCCACATTGTCATATTTCATACCTCTCATATCATCAAGAGTCATAGGCTCCTAGAATAGGGGTTGATAGCCTTTACCAATAGGATTTTATAGGTAAAAGGCTAAGCTTTTATCCAAAGTTCAACTCTTCCTTTCCTTCTGCATAACCTTTTAACTTTGCTTTTCCCATCACTCAAACAAATATAAGAAGCATTAGACATATCACAAAAACAAACATCCCCCAAAATTTTTAGAGCAAATTTTGTCATAAGGAACTCCCTTTTATTGTACAACATCCCTTCCTTGTCTTCAAGAGTCGTGCTTGGGTCTTTTACAACAATCAAAATTGCGGTTGCTGCTTGGCTTCTTGATCTACATGTCATTGATTAACTTCATGATCAACTCCTTGACTCGATAGTTGCAAGGAAGTTGGCTTTGATGGCCCAATTAAGATAAGGCCTATAATCACTGTTTGAGTACAATATGTCGAGTTTGCTAAAACTCAATCACATAGTTTTCTTCTGTTAGATTTGCATGTGGCCTTATCAATTATAATTCATAGAAAAAGTAGTGGTCCATATTGCCAAGAGGCATGTGAGTGGGGTCATGGAGCTTGAAAAGCCTTTCCCTTGAGTCGTCATGATGTTGCAAACTTGAATCTGATTGGCCGCTAGCTTCATCTAAGGTACACGTAGTCGCCAACCCCTTCCTCATTCAACTCTAGCAAGCTTTGATGCATATTGAACGTGAAGATACCACCTTACAGGTGTAATCACCTCATGAAGCTCAATCAATACTTCCTCCTTCACGATCACAAGACACCTAAGCTCTGCATTAGCCTATGTCACAAGGCCTATTTATGTTTTTTAAAAAAAAGGACTCTTGTAAGCATGATCGTCATGTCTTGAACTCCTCTAGTGGCTTGAAGGTGAGCTAATGCTATGATTGTCTCTTTGGCAAGCTTTTGAATTTTTGACGCTGTTGGCAAGCTAAAAATATTTAGTCATGATTACCAACCCTACACCATCCTCTCTTAGTTCTTTGTCCATGCCACCTTGGCCCCTCTTTTGATAGTTGCATAAATTGCTCATGGTCCCCAAGATGATGACATGTTGTTTTACCTCTTCTTTTTGACTCCATGGAAGCCATAAAAAACTAGCCAAATATAAAACACCATATCCTATTAACATACACTAAGAGTTTCTTTTCTTCTCTCCGTCACTCTTTTATTTTCACATAAGCCTAAGGTTTGTCAACCCCAAGCATCCTTGGATCAATCATCAGATATGAAAATTCATGGCCTAGCTCTCTTTTTTTCAAGATTCCAAGATTTCGATTAATTATTCCTACCACTCACAAGGATATAAGATGAGTGAGGATATATCACACCATAGAACTCTTCTAGATGGTATTAGCCATTGTGCTCTCATTCATCGCCATCTCAAGTTCTCAAAGCTCCTCTCTTTGCAATACATAATCCTTGGTATTTAGAGCCTCATCCAAAGTTCCAATGCCACGTTCACTCAAAAATCTTGAAAGTAACCCATCAATTGATGCATTCCAAGGATTCTCATAGAAGGTAAGAATTTGCATGACATCCTTCCCCTAATCTGAACATCCTCGAGATGCGCCAATGATGCATCCATCCAGGTCAAATGCCCAAATAACAACCTTCTCTTTGCACATGAGCAAAAGTAGCAAACCACTTGGATCATAGATCACAATCACACTCCCTTGCACAAGTCTAGCACCATACAAGCACCCCCTCTAGGATCATAGGCCCATGGGTGACTCTCATATACTCGAGGCTTTTGAACCTCCATATACATGCTCAAAATGCACCTATTAACAAATACCTAGCAACATGCGTACTCTTCCTAAATCTAGCACATGTGAAGCTGCTTTTGTTTTCCTTTTCGATCCACATCTAACATAATTGGAGCATATGTGCATCAAACACACTCTGATAATCACTCAAAACATCGAAGCATGCCAAATCCTCAAGCATATCTATCTTTCCTCTCAAGGCATCATACAAAGCACCTGAAATATTCTCCACTTCTAGAGCATCACATCTAGCATCCTTTAGAGGCATATCCTCAAGCTCATGAACCATCTTAGAGACTTCAACTATATCCTGCAAGTCATGTGCATCTAGCAATGTACCAATCTCCCTCTAAGTCCATGCATCAAGTAAAACATGAGCTTCATAAACTTCTTCATATGCACCAAGAAAATCTATATATGCAATGGTTGATTCCTCCACTATGGGCTCTTACAAGGCATTCATGGATTGGCTAGTCAATGCATTAATAGTCTCTATAATCTCTTTTTGCATTTTTGCATCCAATAGTACATGATTCTCATAGGATTCCTCATAAGCACTTAGAAAATTTGTATATACATGGTCCATACCATCCACTTTCGGCTCTTGTAAGGTAGCATTTACATGGGTACTCATAATAGAAATAGTATTTGAATAAGCATCATATGTGGTGACTCCAATCATCCATAGTAGCTGTAGAAACATCATCAATATGGTAGGTCAAAGCATCACTTGTCACGTCACAAGCATCCTTTATAGGGTGAATCATAGCCTCCATACTTTCAGCATAGGGAGTTCAAAGCATCACTTGTCACAGCATAAGCATCTTCTGTAGGGTAAATCACAACCTACATACTTTCAAGATAGGCAGTCACTACATGAGTGCTCAACTCTTCAGTAGGCACATCAAAAACATCTGTAACAGGTTGATGCTCAACCTCGGTAGCAAGTAATGAAGCATGGGCAAAGGCTTGTGCAAAAGCTTGTGCTTCCTCTATATGTTCATCATCCTTTGGCTACATTTGCATAATTAGTTCCTCCTCTTTCCACACGTGAAATGCTTCTTCTATCTGTCTTCTTGCTTTTTCCTCTTTCCACCTCCTTTGTTCTTTTTCTTCTTGTTTCTCCCATTGCTACTGTTGATCCTTATATGCTATAGCAAGCCTCCCACATAAATTTTCAAATTTCTTCCAAAATTCATAAATGACACAAGTTACATATCCAAGCTCACTCATCTGTACACTGGCATCTAGCACTTATATTACCTTTTGTATACAAAGCATTTGTTCATCCCTAGAATTGTCTTGTGTCACCATGGACTTATAAGCTTCAACAAGTATCAAACATATAACCAAAAGTTGCATCCCAATCGTATCATCTATGTACCTACGCTCAAGCAATTGGTTAAGGTACTCCATTACCTATAATATATATTGCCCAATAAGTATTTGCGCATTTGCATCTATACCTGCAACCATACCTGACTCTTCACCTTGGCCTTCACGTTGGGTTCACCAAAGATATTGAAGCGATGCACACTTAATGGTGGGAAATGTAGGGTCTTGTGAAGCAGGCATGGCAAGGCAGGAGCTTATCTCTGAAAAAGAAGATAGAAAGCTAGAGAAACACTGATGAAATCACGCCTTGTCAGATCTTGTAAACCCAAATCACATTCTCATATGAGAAATCTAAGAAACACAATTATGGTTATTAGCCCTCCACTTCATCCAAGAAAACTATGCTTAGGAGTGGTCATAGCTAATCTGGAAGCTCTGTCTAGCCCATCACTTCGTCCAAGCAAACTGTGCTCTCAGGACTTATCACAACTAAGCCTCGAAATAACCCTAAATACAACACATCAATACATAATGTATCTTTCTTGACGTGAAAGAGATCCCAATGTCTTTCATTAATTGCTTTCTTCCCATAAAGTAATAATCCACATTGTCATACTCCATACCTCTCACATCATCAAGGTCCTAGGCTCCTAGTATACGAGTTGATAGCCTTTACCAATAGGATTTTATAGGTAAAAGACTAAGCTTATATCCAAAGTTCAACTCTTCCTCTCCTTTTGCATAACCTTTTAACTCTACTCTCACATCACTCAAACAAATATATGAAGCATCAGACATGTCACAAAAACAAACATCACCCAAAACTTTTAGAGCGATTTCATCATATAAGGAACTCCCTTTTATTGTATAACTTCCCTTGCCTTGTCTTCAAAATTCGTGCTTAAGTGTTTTACAACAATCAAGATTTAGGTTGATCCTTGGCTTCTTGATCTATAGGTCATTGATTAGCTTCATAATCAACTTCTTGGCCTGATAACTACAAGGAAGTTGACTTCAATTTCTCGATTAAGATGAGGCCTATAACCATAGTTGGAGTACAAGATGTTGAGTTTGGTGAAACTCAATCACATAGTTTTCTTATGTTAGATTTGCATGCAGCCTTATCAATAGTTCACAACAAAAATAGTAAAAAACCTTTCCCTTGAGTCATCATGATACTGCAAACTTGGCTCTGATTTGCTGCTAACTTCATCTAAGGTAGATGTAGTTGCCAATCGCTTCCTCATTCAAACTGCACCAAGGTTTGACACAGATTAGATATGAAGAAGCCACCTTACAGATTGGACATGAAGATGCCACCTTATAGTTGTAGTCGCAACGTGAAGCTCAATCAATGCTTCCTTTTTCACTACCACAAGATACCTAAGCTCTACATTGACCTTAGTCACAAGGCCCACTTAAGTAGCAAAAAAACAACGGATCCCTATAAACACGATAGTTATGTCTTCAACTCCTCTTGCGGCTTGAAAGTGAGCTGATGCAATCTTTTGAATTGTTGATGCTATTGGCAAGCTGAAAAGCTTCAGTCACGATTACCAACCCTACACCATCTTCTCTCAGTTCTCTGTCCATGCCACCTTGACCCTTCTTCAGATAGTTGCATAGCTACTCATGATCCTCGAGATGATGACATGCTGCCATGTTTTTAGCTTTTTTCTTTTCGACTCCATGCAAGCCATCAAAAGCTAGCCAAATATAAAACACCAAAGCCTAGTAACATACATTAAGAGTTGTTTTTCTTCTCTCCTTCACTCTTTCCTTTTCACATAAGCCTAAGGTTCATCTACCCCAAGCATCCTCAGATCAATCGTGCAAGATGATGATTCATGGCCTATCTCTTTTTTTTAAGATTCCAAGATTTTGATTAATTATTCCTACCACTCACAAGGAAACAAGATGAGAAAGGATATATCACACCATAGAACTTTTCTTGATGGTATTAGCCCTTGTCCTCTCATACTCGCCATCTCAAGTTTTCAAAGCTCCTCTCTTTGCAGTACATAATCCTTGGTATTTAGAGCCTCCTCTAAAGTGCCAATGTCACCTTCTCTCAAACTTCTTGAAAGTAATCCATCAGTTGGTTGATGTATTCCAAGGAATCTCATAGAGGGAAAGAATCTACATGACAACATAGATGTGCATGTGTATATTAGATGTCAATAAAAGGGTGTTATATATGTTCAAAAATTTCATCGTCAATTGCAAGAATACACACACACACACTCTATCAATTAACATGGAAAGGGAGGCACCTTCTCTCTATCCCTAAGTGGATGCTTGGATGTATGCATCTTATCTTGATTTTAAAAAATGTGTATATGTTCAAAAGAATTAAGGTTAGCGCAGGCATTTCTCTTCTTAGTGTGCAATTGCGTGCATATATCTTATCTCAAAATTTAAAGTACATTTACATATACACATATTCTAATAGTTTTGAACACAAACACATGACAAGTTAAAAAATAATAAAAAAATTAATTTTTTTCAAGTGTATGATTTTGCAATGTGATAGTATTCCATTAGTTAAAAATTTTTGAAAGTTTAGAAGTGTTGGATATTACAACTTGTAGAGTTGTAATTTTAAGGAGACTCTACAATTTCTAAAATATGTAGAGATATACATTTTCCATTGGGATTAGTATCCTCAATAAAGCTTCGAGTCTTTCTACCCTCTAATTTAGAATAGAAGCTAGTAGGTGGATTCTCTCCATTAACATTGTGATTTCCTAACGTATTATACTCAAGGACCAATTATCCTCTGTTTGCGACACTTGGGACTTGCGACCCTTATATAAGACAGTAACATCCACAACTGTACTTTCACATGTCTTGATTACGACATAACTATCACCCTTGAGCATCCTCCATCTACGATATTTAAACACTAGACATAAAGTCTGTTGTGCAACAAAATAATTGCAATTGGGAAGGAAAGTTAGTTGATTCATTTCAAAGTAAGAAAATAGTCAACCAAGAGATTAAAATTTTATTTGAAATCCATGTCCCTTGTTGTGACTCGACACTCTACCGTATCATGACTATGAGTGATTTTTGACATCCAAGTTGTATAACCCAATTTAGGTGTACATTCTTTGAGCTAGTGTGTGGCTTCATAGAGATCAATATATCTGTCGAAATTTTTGTTCTACACATGTGCAAAATGCCACTACTACACAATGGCCATTCTATGTTATTGAGATTTGGTGCATGTTTAAACTCAAGGGTTCCATATTTTGAACTCCCCTTGGGAATTATGTACTTGGAGTCATAGAAAAATACAAGGTTCTTTGTGAGCTGCTTGGCTATATGCCCCTCAAAGAGCAATTTACTAATTTTTAGGTAGTAACACTTAAAAGAACATGTTAAACTCTTAATATTTTTCCACTCATAGAAATTCAAAGGGTATACTTCTATAAATACAAGACAATTAAAAGAATATGTGAAACTCTCAATATTTTTCCACTCACAGTAACTTGAGATGGTAACACTTAAAGGAACATGTGAAACTCTTAGTATTTTGCCACTCATAGCAATTTGAAGGGTATACTTTTATAAATATAAGACAATTAGTTACATAGATATTATATAATTGCTCATTCTCAATGTGCTAGAAAGACTTACTACTTACTATATTTCATTGAATGGTTATAGTGGGTGCAATATGTATTTACTTTTGCGCATGAATACATGTTGTACCAACCCCATCAACTTTCCTTTGCCTAAGAGCTAAAATTTTACCCTTCTAGTGCTTTGATATATCTACAATTATAGATTCTTTCACCCTAAAAGCTCCCTTCAGTATTAGTATAAGACGTTTTCCCACAAGATTTCCCTTGAGAAGAAGTTGTGGATGCTTAGTCTTGATGACTCCTCTTTGAAAAAGCACATCTCGAAGATGGAAGACATGAGGGGTGAACTTGCCTCTCTTGGTTAGATGATATCCTCAAAAGACATGGCTATGATCCTTTTGACTTAGATGCCATCTCCTTGCTTCAATGTCTTCTACACTAGCCTTATCACATTGAGGACCCATGAGACACTCTTATGGGAGGAGCCTTCACTGCTTGTTTTGGATCATGATGAGCAACTCCGAGAGGTTGGGACTAGTGGTTCTAGCTCCACCAAGGCATTTACTACAAGTATAGGTGGATGGAAGAAGGACATAGGCTAAGGACAGAAGTAGGAGGATGAGAAGAAGCCCAGGTATCCACACTATGGAAAGGGCACTCATATGAGGAGAAGTGTTAACACAATATTAGTGAGTTTGGGAATCTCCCAAATCCCATTTTTTGAATACTAAAAAGGTGGCATACGGATAACATGCCCATAAGTTTCTCAAAACTATATGATGTGACCTATCATTGGAAAGCGATTGAAAAATGGAATCTATTAAGCTATAGAGCACTCGATTTGGAATCATAGTGTTCAAGTTATGACAAATCAAAAGATTTGACCATGTGTCCCAAACTTATGAAAAATTCCCATATTCCCCAATATGGTGTTTGTTGGCAAAGTACCCCCATTTGAAGCCAAAGGAGAAGCATTCAAAGGATACTAAGGTTGCCCCCCCGACGACAACATGTATTTGCCAAGGAGGACATAGCTCTTGCTTCTTCCACTTGGGAGATGCCTTGTCTTATTGATAGTGGGGCCACTTCTCACATGACCTACAGATAGGATTTGGCTCTAGGATCTGAGTGCCAGAGGGGGAACGATCAACATTGGTGACAATTCTATTGTTCCTATTCATGGAGCGAGGACTAATTACTTGTTGCTAGATGGAAAATCTTCTTCGACCAAAGTTTTTTATGTATCGGATTTAGATTTGTTCATGGTCTTACATGGCTTGGTACCCACGTGGTATTTACATAGGATGCGGTGACAGCAAAGGATGATTCTACATGTGCCATTCTTTTTATAGGATTCCAGGAGGGTGGGCATGCTCACATTCCTAGCCATGAGGTCTTCCCACGAGCTTGGGCTACTTTGGCATGCTCGTTATGGTCATCTAAATTTTGACACTATATGACGAACTTATTGGAAGAAGATGGTGGAGGGACTTTCTAATTTTCCGTCGGCAACATAATTAAAGATTAATCCAAAGTACGCAATGTATCATCATAAAAACTAAAAATTGAAAACATGAAAGAGGCATAACTTATTAGACCACTGCACTCATATAGCTTGTTGATAAATGCAGTAAGACCATGCCTTTTTACATATGGAGTCTCCAATCCTATAGGGTTGTGGTTGTGATGTTGAGATGGCAAGCTCAACATGTGCGAACATTGATGATGGACCACTTGGCTAGATGAGTCTGCACGTCTACACTTAGCACCTTCATGGTCATTATGATACTCACATGGACACTGACTTATCACTTATTATATTTAGTTTATTACACCTACCTATAGCTGGCAAAGATATAATGCCAGTTGATTAGTGTAGTCGGTTATGCACTGTTTGACTTAGAATGCCACTTTCCTTTATGTTGTATCTTATCTATACTTTGTGTACATTGTATAGTGTGTGGAATAATAAGAAGAAACCAGCAAGAAAAATTTTTGGCCTTAATCTCTCTTCTTGTGTTCTTGAGTGAGTTTCCTCTTGTGTATACAGTGTGTGTTTGGTGCAGCAGCTCAAGCACATCCCTCCATCACACGATTCTTGACATGATATCAGAGCCATGCCATTGAGAGAGGCTGATTTTGAAGGCTGAAGTGAAGGAGAAGAAGCAAGGTTTGAGCAAGAAAGCAATGGGTAAGAAGCTCTCCCATTCTTCCACTCTCTCTCTCTTGGATAGTGCCTGTGGATGCACCGGAAGTAGGGTCAAGCAAAAATCTCAGATTGCTATGAGATTTGGTGTGCGAGCAGATCACTATATATTTTGCAAATCTTCCCTTTAGGACTTTCCTGCAATTATTTTGGGCGACTGAGGCCATTTTAGGCCCCGTTTTAGAGTCGCAAGGTTACGGACAATAGTTTTAGGGTACACTGTGATTTCGGCTGTATTGACCAAAAGTAGGTGCACAGGTTACAGATTGCAAATTTGTAATTTTTGAGGAGTTTGCAAGAAGCAAACATAAGTTTTATCTGCAAATAGGTTGTAGATTACATGTACTATTGAGCAATCAGTGAAAAAGGTTGCTTAGTGTATTGCTGTGCACGTGTTGTGAAAGAATGCAGAAGACTAGCTTGCTGTGTTGTATCCTTGTTTGTGATAATGACAGAGAATAGTGGAAATCCCATTATTGAGAAGCTTGACAAGAACAACTACCCTTCATGGAAGTTTCGTGTGATGAACTTCCTCATTGGAAAGGGCCTTTATGAGTTTGTTTTAGGTGAAGAAAAGGAACCAGAGTTGGGTATCCCTCCGAGTAGATGAGTTAAAAGCATGAAAAGAGTGCAATGCGAAAGACAAAAAGGTGATGTACTGGCTATTTGCAATCATTGATAATACTATGCTGGGACATATCAGGAATGCAGAAACTTCAAATGCAGCTTGGACAATTTTTGAGAGCATGCACGAAAGATTTAACTCAAGTAAGAGTTGAATGCCTTGAAGAAAGGGAAAATGTCTGTCAATGAGTATATGTTGAAGGTGAGGAGCATTACAGATGCTTTAATAGCGATTGATGCAATGCCAGATGATGATGATTTGATTTCATCCAGTTTGAGTGGCCTTAACAATGAGAAGGCATGGAAATCATTTGTTACTTCAGTATATGTATGGAAGCCATTTTCAAATTTTGATGAGCTGATCTCTCTCATGATTACTGAAGAGATCAATATGCAGGGTGATTCGTCTGAAAGAAATGGTGAACACGTCCAAGCATTTTACTCGAGTTCAGGAAGGGGATGTGATAGATCCTCTTCGAAAGGCCGTGGTATGGGACGTGCTGGAGATAGCCAGCAAAATAGGTTCAATCAACAGTTTGGTGAAATACAGGTTTCTGGAGGCAAAGGAAACTTTAGAGGCAGGGGGAGCTCTAGAGGAAGAGGTGGATGGCAGAACAGAGGCTCTAGAAATTATGCTATTGTTTGCCATTATTGTGGAAAAACAAGACATATTGCAACCAATTGTTATGCTAAGAAGGATGATATTCGAAGTGGTAAATTGCAGCAAGGAAACTATGCATCGTCTTCACAACAGAATGAAGAAAAAAATGAGTGTGTGTTTGTTATGCAGCATATGATGAATGCAGTTACAGGAAAGGGGACACATGATAATGTATGGTATGTCGATTCAGGTGCATTTAATCATATGACCAGTCATGTTGAATGGTTTGGAGAGGTGCAAGACTTACAAAACCC
The DNA here is from genome assembly GCF_053477565.2 of Lygodium microphyllum. Classification (NCBI taxonomy): domain Eukaryota; kingdom Viridiplantae; phylum Streptophyta; class Polypodiopsida; order Schizaeales; family Lygodiaceae; genus Lygodium; species Lygodium microphyllum. Next base: position 10,124,768 of record NC_141160.1, read on the forward strand.
AGGTTATGTGCAGACGGGTAATGATTCATGCCACCCAATTTCACACATTGAAAAGGTTCCCTTGTCCTTGTATGATGGCCAAACAAAGTCTGACATATGTATTACATGTGCCATCAATTACAAAGAATCTAGTGTCTGTTGGCCAAATGGTAGAGCAAGGGTTGTAGGTCCGATTTAATTTTGTAGAAGACTTTAATGATAAGTGAAGGTTGGTTTTGCAAAAGGAAGTAGAGTTGGCCGAATGTTCACTTTAGATGTTGGAATTCCAACAATGGATGCTGCTATGTATGATAAAGGAAAAGGAGTAGTTACAAATATTGAAATATGGCATAAATGTATTGGACATGCAAATGTGCAAAGGATGAAATTAATGCAGTCTAGAGGATTGGTTACAGGGCTGCCTTCTTTTAGGGTTGCCTTCTTTTAGAGTTTGTGAAGCATGCCAGTTTGGTAAGCAGACGAGAGAACCCTTCTCGCATGATAGAGAAGTGAGCAGAAATATAATTGATGTAGTACATATAGATGTTTGGGGGCCTACACAGAATGTATCTCTTGGTGGCACCAAATACTTTGTCACATTTATTGATGACTGTTCAAGGAAGCTATGGATATACTTCATGAAGGAAAAGAGTGACGTGTTGAGCACTTCAAATCTTTTAAGGTAGCTATTGAAACAGAAATAAGCTTAAAAGTGAAGTGCTTGAGATCAGATGGAGGGGGAGAGTACCTCTCTAATGAGTTCAGATGCTTAAAAGTAAAGTGCTTGAGATCAGATGGAGGGGGAGAGTACCTCTCTAATGAGTTCAGTGGCTTCTTGAGGACTCATGGGATAACGAGGCAATTTATTTGCAGGTATACCCCACAGCAAAATGGTGTTGCAGAAAGAAAAAACAGGCATATTCTAGAAGTTGCACGGGCATTAATGGTTGAAAATAATATGCCCAAACATTTTTGGTCTAAGGCTGTCCATACTGCTGTCTACATTATGAACAGAACTCCCACAGCTACAGTTCATGGGATGAATCCTAAAGAATGATTTACTGGCAAGAAGCATGATGTATTGCACTTGAAGGTATTTGGATGTGTTGCATATGTTCATGTGCCTCATGAGCTATAGAAGAAGCTTGATCCAACGATAGAAAAATGTGTTTTTATTGGATACTCTTTAGAGAAAAAAGGGTATCACTGTTATAACCCTATCACAGGTGAGTTCAGAGTGAGTAGGGATGTTACCTTTGATGAGATTGGAAGTTGGTATACACCTGTTGGTGATGTTTTGGATGATGATAATGATCAGGATAGCTATGTGCAAAAAGATAAATAAGAATCATGGAGACTTAGTGGACTAGAAACATCATCTGGTACTATACCTAGAGTGAGCCCTTGGTCTGGGAGACTAAGGAGTAGCCCCACATCTTCAGGTGGATCTATAAGTGTTGCAGGGAAGGACAAAGAAAAGAAGAAAGTGGTGGATGGTAATGATGCATCTACCAATCATTTGGGATTTGATGGAGATTCTAGTGGTTCATAGAGTTTGGATAATAAGCTTGGCATTCCTTCAGTTAGGACACCACGTGTACAGAGAGCTCATAGTAATGTAAAGGCTCCATTGAGTGATCGGGTGGTACACAGATCTATCAGGGTCAGATATCCTATTAAAAGATTTGGTTATGAAGGTTATGCGGGTCACCATTATGCTTATATGGTGAAACTAGTTGAGGATATTGAGCCCACTTGTTTTGAGGATGCTATTGGTCATGCTCATTGGGATGCATCAATGGATGAGGAGATGGTTGCATTAGAAGCCAATAAGACTTGGGATTTGGTACCCTTACCTAAGGGTAAGAAAGCTATTGGCTATAAGTGGGTTTACAAAGTCAAGAAAAATGCAGATGGTTCAGTTAGCAGGTATAAGGCTAGGCTGGTTGCAAAAGGCTATGCTCAAACATATGGCATAGATTATGAAGAGACATTCAATCCAGTTGCTAGGATGGCATAGATTATGAAGAGACATTCAGTCCAGTTGCTAGGATGGCAACTGTTAAGTGTGTGATTGCCTTGGCAGTAGCCAAAGGTTGGAGTTTGTAGCAAATGGATGTTAAGAATGCCTTCTTGCATGGTGAATTGCAAGAAGAAGTGTATATGGAGCAGCCAGTAGGTTATGAGCATTTAGAGTATCCCACATATGTGTGCAGGTTAAAGAAGATGCTCTATGGGCTGAAACAAGCACCTAGAGCATGGTCTGACAAGATTGGAGAGTATCTTGTCAATATTGGATTTTGTATATGTGAGAAAGGGAGATGCAGGTTTGGTCATCATAGTCATCTATGTGGATGACATGATTATTACAGGTGACAGTGATAATGGGATTGCTGAAGTCAAGGACTTCTTGAAGAAGAAGTTTGAGATGAAAGATTTGGGTGAGCTGAGATACTTTCTTGGTATTGAGGTGATCATATGTGATGATGGTATATGACTGTCCCAAAGGCAGTATGGCTTGGATATGTTATCCAAGTACATGTAAGCCTCTTTCAGTACCATTGGAGCAAAATGTGAAGTTGAGTGCTGACGTTGGGGATGAGATAGAAGACCCTACTATGTTCAGGAGGATAGTAGGGAGTTTGATTTACATGATTATCACAAGGCCAGACTTGAACTATGTTGTTAGCCTTGTCAGTTAGTTTATGCAAATGCCTAGAAAGCCTCATTTGGATGCAATTAGACGTATATTGAGGTATGTGAAGTCAACTTTACATTATGGACTTTTTTATGAGGCAGGTAAGGACGTACAGGTCTTTGAATATACCGATGCAGATTGGGTTAGTAGCATGTTAGACAGAAGATCTACAAGTGGATTCATGTTTTCCCTTGGTAGTACAGCAATTACATGGAGAATCAAAAAGCAACCTACAAATGCTTTATCGAGTACAGAGGCTGAGTATAGAGGTGATGCTATGGTAGCATGTGAGGTAGTATGGCTCCAAAAGTTACTAGGTGATTTGGACGTGTAGAGAGATGGTCTAGTTGTCATTCATTGTGACAACATGAGTAGCATATAGCTAGCTAGGAATCCAGTGTTCCATGCTAGGACAAAACACATTGAGGTGCACTACCACTTTGTGAGAGAGAAGGTACCTGAAGGCGAGATTGACTTGGTATATGTCAGCACACAGGACCAGATAGCTGACATTTTCACAGTGGTATTGGGTGCAGAGAAGCTTCAAAAGTTCCAAAGCTTACTTGGAGTTGCAGAGGTAGAATAGAGCTTGAGGGAGAGTGTTGAGATGGCAAGCTCAACACGTGCGGACATTGATGATGGACTGCTTGGCTAGACGAGTCTGCACATCTACACTTAGCACATTGGTGGTCATTATGATACTCACATGGGCACTGACTTATCAATTTAGTTTGTTACACCTACCTATAGCTGGCAAAGATATAACACCAGTCAATTAGTGTAGTCGATTATGCACTGTTTGACTTAGCAGGCCACTTTCCTTTATATTGTATCTTATCTATACTTTGTGTACATTGTATAGTGTGTGGAAGAAGAAGAAGAAACCAGCAAGAAAACGTTTTGGCCTCCATCTCTCTTCTTGTGTTCTTGAGTGAGCTTCCTCTTGTGTATACAGTGTGTGTTTGGCGTAGCAGCTCAAGCACATCCCCCCATCACGCAATTCTTGACATGTGATGGAGTACTAAAATAAAAAACTCAAAGTAGCATTGTTAGAATTGGGTTATTACTACATGTAACATATAAAATAGGAAAGTGAACATAACTAATAGAGAACTTACAAAGTCCTCCAAGTAGTTCGTGCTGTCACTCCCAAGGTGGTACACAACTTTCGCCTTGAGCTGTACCCTCGTCATCTCTCACTACTACCACCATCACCTTGGAGAGTTTGCGGCCTCCTCTTTGGATCTCCTCTAGTCCTCATAGTCTAGCCACTTATGCTTTGGTGTGCTAATATTCATTGCCTTTCATGCATCCGTGGTACATGCAGGCATGCACCAGCTCCATCATCCATCTAGTGGAGAAACAATCAGCCAATGTGGGTATTGCAAACTCCTTATGCAAGGACGTTGTTATATAGTCATGTAGTCTTTGGTATATTTTTCCAATGATTCAATATGTTGTGCCTAAAAATCTATTGGCACAACTCATGTATGTATGTAATCAATATCTTTCCCTCATCATCATGTATACTTCATTGGTTTTCTTCTCTACCAAGTATCCATATCCTAGTGGGATGCATCTAAGGTGTATCCTCTCCTACTTATTGCTACCACACTCTTGGGCATAACTAGGAGACTCCTATATATCTAGTATATGCACAGGGGTGGTATATATCAGAGTAGTACTCATAGGAATACAACACATAGATGGTTGAGAAAACCCTAGTGTCATAGGAGTGGAAGTGAATATAGATGCAAAAAATCTAGGAGGTGATAGGCAGCCACTTGATTAATGGGAGAGGGACATTGCATCAATATATCTATAGCAACCACTAGACCTACCCTCTCTCTAGAACTAGTATGAGAGTAAGGAGTAGTAACCGACCGTGTGGTCACAATATTTGCATCTTTGCAACACCCCCTAGAACCACCCCCATAATGGGGAGAAGAGGAAGTTTTCGACTCCTTGAAGCATCTATCATGGTCACCACCTTCTCTAGTCAAGCAAGGCATCTGTTTTTTTGCCTTCCTCCATGTCTAAGTTAGAGCGTCAACTCTGCCTACTACTACTGGGGATTAATTTGTTAGAGTATGCCAAGGTAGAACACCCAGACACCTTTCAAGACAACTTCAAATTTGCTATATCTTTAAAGTATGCCATTTGATCTAGAAACATTTGCATGAAAATCTCTTGCAGCTCCTCAATTGTGAGCTGTCAACTCATCCTAATCTCTAGACCATCTATAATGACCTATATAATATATAGAATCGATATTAGCATATTCAATATATATAATAAAGTACCGACATAAGTAGATAGTTAATGAGTCAATGTATATATGAGCGACCCTACAACTCCATAACAAGCTCTTGGCACAACTTGACATACACTGAAAGTTCTATGTAAATGTCTCCATAAAAGAAGAGTCTATTTCACTCTTGAAGAATTCTTGTATACATTATCTCCTCCCCTAGATTGTCTATATTTGTCTCCTCCACATGATGCAAACCCTCCTTATCCTCCACCTCCCACAACAATGTCCCCCCTACCTATATACTCTCCACATCCATGCTAAGAATATTACTTTCATCATATACTTGAGCCATTCAAGGCGTTGTAGGCACAATATTACCACCAATGAGATTGTTGTGGATTAGATTAGAAGATCACATCTTTGGAATCAATTAAGAATGTATCTCAAATTAAAATGTATTTGTGGCCTTCATTTTGCTAAGATAATTTTTTTTAAAAAGGTGATGCACCTACTCTCAATGACCTAGCGCAAGACAAACATGTATCGCAAATCATTCTATCTTCTCTTAGAATCCACCTTGAAGAGTTGAGATAAACCTCATGAACAATTGCCTTGCTTCTTCTAACACCACTTTAGATCACTATGCATCGAATGCGATCATGGAGAAGCCATGATAATATACCAAAATAACACTTTGCAAGTTGCCAAAATACGCCATCTCATCCATTACAATATTCAAATCTGACTCGCCATCGACTTTCTTGCTCAAACTTCACTATGTTACCAAAATCTATTGCTGAGTGCAATTTGTTGATGCACTCCACTTTGAAATATTGCCCATGCATCCATGCATGCTATAGACATTGTACTATATATTAAAACTTCTAAGTTAGTTGCCACATACAATTATTAAATACAACAATAACGAAAGTACATATTTACCTTTGGATTACATCCCCTTGACAACTCCCACTCCTCCCTAAAGACTTCCTCCCCTTCATGTGAAGTTGTTGTCAATGCATCATGAAACCATCTCACAGTTCATAAACCATGGCAACTCCTCTATGCCCTTGGGGTATCAAATAGACCACTCACATGTACTACATTGAAAATTTGATTGTGCTACCTCTTGTTGCCTTTTGGTAAGCTCATAGTTATTTAACATCCTATTATTTGAATCCACCATCACTAGGCACTAAAAAATATGTAACAATGCCTCTAACACTAGCCACAACCTTCAACCATGCTGCCTCTAGATGAGCCCATTGTCACATAAAAATTTTCAAGGTTTTTATGAAGCACTCCAAAAAGAACATCCATCGGGTATGGACCAATCTTGCAATCTCCGCTTTGTCCACAAGATGTACTATGAAGTGGGTTTGTATCATAAGCTTGTTGGTAGATGATTCTCAAAGAGATAGACTATCTCCCACTGCTCCTTGCCTATCACTTTCAATTAAGGATATTATTATCTCCTTCTGTGAGATCCATTGCACTAAGTTTGACAACTTATAAATCATTGAATGTATCTCTAGAGTAAGATAACCCGCGATCGCAATTGGTAGTATGAACTACAAAAAAATTAATGCATTACACAGTATAGATCAATGAAAAATATAAAGAATAATGTATACTTAATAAAGTCAATGACTATCACGGTTGAAACAAACCTTACATATCTTATCCCAATCTTAGGATTTTAGTCTTGTTAGCTAGTCATCCTTAGAAAATGTGGGCTTGAGAGAACGCATCATACCCATGAGCATGCAAATAGACATGATGATTTTCTTGACTATGTCCTCCTCTTTAGTAGATAGAACCTAAGGACCATGAGGTAGTTGTATACAACCATAGAGTTTGTTTGCGGCGGTCAATACACCTCCATTTTACCTATTTCTTTCAAGTCTATCCTTGCCCCCAAAGTTTCTCTCTTTCCCATGATATAGTCACACAACAAGGTGTCAATATTCTTAAAAATGTGTATAGGATCCAAAAAATGGTTGATCTACTCATGGAAAACTGAGAATTGTTGCATTTAGCTTGGAAGCCACTCTTTGTGGACCTTTTTTCACTCATACTAGCTTTGGGTATTCATCCATGCAAGAGGTTGTCCAAGAAATCCGTCTCTTAAATTTTGGCTCTCTGACAATAATGTTTCATGCCCTTGATAAACTATCTTCTTCATTATCCATGACCTTCAGTATTCTTAACTTTGGTCACATAATGGACATGCATGGTAACTTGAGGTGACCAGGCTTACCACAATATCTATAATTCAGTAAAAACATAAAAGTGTGATATTAGAGAAAGCAATGAGAATGGAGACTCATTTACCTAAGCACTCTCCAAAACTCAAAAAGTCATGCATGGTCCACATTAGAACGACTTGTATATTAATGTAGCATCTTCCAATATGCTTGCTCATTTTCAAAGGAATTCCCTCCTCCCACAATATCTTAAGCTTGTTATAACTAATGGATAGAGATAGACATTCATATTCTTAACTTTATAGTATCTACATACAATCAAGCTAAGGATGAGGTGTCCTTTCTTCATAGAAAGCCATAGTAGAATGTTGTAGTTGACAAGGACTACTAGCCACACAGTGTAAGAGGTCAAGTAGAGTTTGAATGAATTCATGTCATCCATAGCAAGGCCAGGCCGAAGATTCCTAGCCTCTCATGCAAATCTAAGAAAGGTGGAATCAATGTGACACCATGTTTGCGAGTTTGTTAGTATATATTTCATACCATTTGTGGATTTATTTTGTGCATATCACGTTGCCAAGTTTACCATGCTTGATGTGCAAAGTCTATGATAGATATGTGGTATGAGCAGAAAGTATTTAAGAACCTTTTTGGGGATCTTTTGTCCCTATAAGTCTTATTGATATACTTGTAAACATCACACTTTGCACATGTTTCCATGGACTCATACTCCTTGAAAGAGTACACTGTCATTGATACTTATATGAATGCTATTGTAGTCCATGCCTAGCTTCTACAACACGTTGCGCATCATCATTGGGGCATGTTTCCAAAAGGTAATATGTGATATTTTAGTAATTTGAAAAAAAATCCCAAAATGTTAAAGAGATCAGAAAATTTTCTTATGTAATTAAAAAAAAGTGTACTATGTACCCTGACAAATCGATTACACTTGCATTGCTCTATCCTCCATAGTTTGTCTATATACTCAATAGTGCAAGGACTTCTTTAAGCAAGATACTTGACACCCATGATACAATGGTATGGGATCCTCCTTTCTCCATGGATCAGATGACTTATCATCCATGGGTAGTAATGTATAAATCATTTCTTCCATCTCATACTCCAAGTCATCTAGGGAAAGGTTCCATAGGTCCCCAATATCTTCTCCAATAGAAGGCGCACTAGACGAAGTGCCGTCTAGTGAATTTATTGACTCGAGTGCTCCTTTTATTGTATGCTCATCAACTCTTGTTATCGGCCATACTACATTTATTGCTTGTGATATACAAACATACTCTTATGGAGATTTTTTATAGACGATTAATATTATTGAAGATACAATCAATTGAAGTTTGATTGTAAAGCATGATTAGCATATACTTTGCTTACCACTAACTCAAAATCCAAGACTAATTGATCAATGATTTCCAATTGAAACTCATTGTAGTGTCGCACCATAGTCTATAGATAACCGATATTTTCATTGAATTGCAAGCTTGCATTGCGTGCAAGGACATAGGACATGCTTATTAAGATATGGCTCTCGATCTCTAGCATTGCAACCCTCATCATTAGTCATTCTTTCTATATAAAAAGTAATAGATTATTTGAATTACCATGACTCTAAACCCTAAAGTAAGTTAAAATAAGCAAATCTAATAGATTTTCAACAAAAAATCTAGAATCAAATGATAAGCAATTGAGTGTAGTAGTTCATATGATAGCGTATGTCTCCATTTTTTGTATTGTTGTTTTTTGGTTTGTTTCCATTGATAGGCTTGTGGGTGTTTTTGTTGATAGTCTCTTTCTCTCTTCCCTCTCTATTTCTCACTCCCTTTCTCTCTCTCTCTCTCTCTCTCTCTCTCTCTCTCTCTCTATTTTGAACTGTTGACCTCTCTTTAATTCTCTCTCCCTCCCTCTCTCTATTTCTCTCTCCCTCTCCATCGCTTCCCTTTGTCTACCTCTCTACCTCCCTCTCTCTATTTCTCTCTCCCTCTCCATCCCTCCCTCTCTCTATGTTTCTCTCTATCCCTCTGTCTCTCTATCTTTTCTCCCTCTCCCTCTCTCCACACACACACACACACTCTCTCTCTCTCTCCATTTCTCTCTCCCTCTCTATCCCTTTTCTCTCTCTACCACTCTACCTCCCTCTTCCTCTATTTCTATTTCTACCTCTTGCCTTACCAGTAGCCTTACACTCAGCCATACTATTGTGGAGTTAGACAATCATATTTCAAAAGGGGAGTCCCTTTGGCTCTCCACTTTGTGTACATTAAAAAGTGTGTGGAAGAAGAAGAAGAAATGAGCAAAGAAAACGTTTTGGCTTCCATCTCTCTTCCTGTCTCTTGAGTGAGCTTCTCCTTGTGCATTCTGTGTGTGTTCAGCACAGCATCTTGAGCAAGTCCCCCCACCATGCGATTCTTGACATTTACCAAATCACTTGGTAAAGATAAGTTCATTCACTTTAGACAACTACTTGGAGTGATGTAGATGATTTGAGTTTTGTTTTGAGCTGGTAAGATTGGCAATTTGAGTAGCATAGAGGAACGTATTATTTATACACATTTTTATCTATTAGAGTTATATCTTCTCATAATGCTGAAAGAAACTGACAGGCTTCATCTCTCGCTACCCCTCCCCCTCTCTATTTCTCTCTCTCTCCCTCCCCCTCTCTCAATTTCTCTCTTCCTCTCTATCCCTCTCTTGCTCCCCCCTCCCCCCCTATATATATATATATACACACACACACCCCCTCCCTCTCTCTCTATCTGCCTCCCTCCCTCCCTCTTTATCCCTTTCCCTCTCCCTCCCTCACTTTATATGTGTAGCTAATGATGAGTTTTTACTTATCTATTTTCTTAGTTATTTGAAATATAACATTGCTATATTTTTTCTCTTTTTAAAAAACTTATCTCAAAATTTTTCACATGTCTATATGCTATTTTAAAAATATATTTTTTGTGGTTTTTTAAAACATTTAGCATAATGTTGTTGATGCTAGAAACATGAGTATAAATAAACGAAATTGACATGGAAGTGCTAAATAAAAAGATGAGAGTTGACAAGCTTGTTTCTATAGATGAAAGAGAAACATTCAATTGTTTTGATGAGAGAGAGAGAGGTTAAAAGTATTTAGAATTAGTAGAATTTATTTATGTAAACTATTATATATAAAACAAATAAAATAAATTTCTCATATTTGATAACGAATAATTAAACAAAGAGAGAAAAAGGGGAGAAGAAGAAGAAGAAAAAGAATAGATTTATCTTTACCTTAATCAAAAGCAAGACATTACATAGTGTTTTAGACACACAGTTTGATTGAATTACATAAAATTTGATTTAGATATGTATAAGTTCATTTTTCATATATAGTTAGAGTTATCATTGCCTTCATCAAAAGCAAGACATTACATAGTTTTTTAGATACACTGTTTGATTGAATTATGTAAAGTTTGATTTAGATACGTATAGAGTTATCATTGCCTTCATCAAAAGTAAGACATTACTTAGTGCTTTAGGTACTAATTAGTTAATTTAGAGTAAAACTAATAGTTTGGTAAGGGTAACCATAATCTTCATATATATGGTCTTCTAGAAGGTTTGAATCTAACCTTTTTCTTGTTCTCTTTATGAATAGTAAAGAAAAGTACATATGTTTTTGAGAGATAGGGGAATTGTACGTTCCCCCATAATTATAAAATAATGAAGAGACTTGCACCACCTCTTCGACATGCTACTTGAATAGCATGTATTATTATTATTATTATAAAAATAATAAGTGAAGTCTTAACCAAAAGAATTAGTGAATGACATCACATCTTTGACTTTGACTAAGAAACCTTTGTTTTTTGGGTTTTATTTTTTGCAAGGTACTCTTCATTAACATGACATGTCAATCTACATGAGAAGTTTATAGAAAGATTTTATTAGGTTCAAAAACTTGTGAGTAATCAAACTCGAACAAAGCATTATAAAAAATCATGTAGTTTTTTTAAACACACATGTTTAGATATAAGAGCATATTTAATCATGGAATAGTACTTAGCATATTACTTATAGAATGATATTTTTATCATCAACATATATGCTTATGCTAATAGATTTCACAATAACAATATACTCTATGGAAATGCCAAATAGTGCGGCCTCATTAAGGCTTTTTAAGAGAATAAACTAGTTTTTAAATATTCAAAAATTTAATATGATATCTTCATTTGGTTTTGGCTATTTTATAAACCTCTCACAATTTTAAATGTTGGAATTTGAATTTCAAACAAGATAGAATAAGGACTAGGGAAAAAATATACAACACCACTACTTGACTCTAGTTGCATATGTCAATCTAGTTTCCTCTCCCTCCCCTTCTATCTATTCTCTTTCTCTCTATCTCTTTTCCTATATATATATATATATGTATATATATGTATATATATATATGTATATATATGTATATATACATATATATGTATATATATATATATGTATATATACATATATATATATATATCCATATCTCCACTACTCTCTCCCTCCCTCCCTCCCCCTTCCCCCCCCTCTCTCTCTCTCTCTCTCTCTCTCTCTCTCTAATTATCACTTCCTCTCTCTCTATGGATCTTTCCATGAAGAAAAACAAAGAGACAAGAGAGAATTCACTTCTCTCAAAGCTCGAAGAAGACTCATCTCTTACTCTCTCTTTCCTTCTTCACGCTTGTTTCACAAAGGAAAGTTCGAAGAAGACACTCTTTTTTCCAGAGTGTGCCATTGCTATTTGTGTTGCTTTCAGGCTTCATATTAGACAAAATATAATTGAAAATAAAATAAGAATTTAACAAATAATGTGAGAGAAGAAAACACCAAGAACTTGCACAACACAAGATTGGGTACAATCTCCCACTATGTATGGGTGAGCACCTCTCCTACGCATGCATTTATAATATTGGAACAAGCTCCTATATCGAGAATACATTGAAAGCATCCTTTTTATGTTCCTTGCTTTTCGTACCTTGCATGACTTGCTTTTGTGCAAATAGATAAAAACACACTATTCTAATAGCTTTACAAAAATAGTATTTAGTCTTCTCTAATAAATATATAAAAAATGATTCTATCGTGCATGTGCACACATAAAGTCCTTATGTGAATAGACACATAAAAAACATAATGTTTCTAGTAATATTTTTTCATGTTGTAGAGCGCATAAATTCCATACAAAAAGTTATGCACTCCAAAAATAATAATTTCACTTACTCCATTTAATTATATGTCCACCACAACACAACACACATGAGTATCCTTCCATCTATCTGTCGGGCATAACATGATTAATATCACACATATGTGCCTCGTGCGATAAGTCATAGATCATGCGACAAATTAACATTTGTCACGAATCCAAGTGACAAACCTTGTGTTATTCCAAGGAGTATCGGGCTACATTGCTTAGGAAAATCTCTTAATGGACCACTAAATCATGTTGCTAAGAGATTCTCAATTGAGCACATTACTGGTGCACAGATTGGACGTTGTATGCACGCGTAGTGAGTGTCAGAAGGTCCCCAAGAACAAAAGAACTCTACTTTTTGCACAAAAAACAATGAAGAAGCTTGCACGACATGAAGCAAGAGACTAATTGGGTGCAATCTCCCCCCATGCCTTGTGTGAGCGCTCCACAAAGCATGTATTTTATATATTATTCATCTTCAAGCTCAAAAAAATAGCCCAATTTACAATTAGCACGCTTTAGCTTTTGTGTTTGCTTTTGTACCACTAAAGAATTAAAGCTATTGGGCACCCAAGGAGTCAAGCAGTACCCAAATACGATGTCCAATACAAATATTTAAATCATGCATCCATGTGCATACAAAAATAATAAATAAATATCAATTGCTTTAGTAAATAAGCACAAAAAAATATAGGCGCCATGCCTAAGATATGCGCCCATAAAAAATTGATGATAATTTGAATACACGCTATCCTCCAGTGCTTCCCACTGCCATTGCTGCTTGCTCTACACATCAACTGAAGCATTCACAATTGTTAGAAAAATAATACAATTAAACCAACAAAAGTGAATACCTAGTAGTCTTCAGCTACAAAAATAAATTGGTTAGAAATCAATCCTAACCTTAATTTATTACGAGTGCGCACTCTAAACTCATAAATGTTTATTAATTTAAATATGTATTTTGTGGAATCACCCGCTATGGAATCACCCACTTACACATTAAATTAACAAAACACCTGAAAAGGATTGGCGTCCCCATCGACTTTTCACACAAAGAATCCACCTTGTGTATGAGCCCCGGTAATAAAATTTTATGGAATCCATCGCAAAACGTCACGGAATCCACCGTGGAATATGCCTCCTAGCATCATACCCCCGGGGTGGGATAGCAATTGTCCTCAATTGCTATTAGCTCAATGTGGAGCTAACAGTGTGGGGAAAGCACTTAGGTCTCTAGCGTGGATCCATTGGGCCTCTTCAACAAGATGATTTTTAAACTTGACCAAATATCTAGAATATCTATGGCTAGTTCTAGTGGTCATAAAGTCACTATCTATAATAGTTTCAGGCTCAAGAATTTCAGTTTCATCATCTAGCAAAGGAGGGTTTTCATAGACAAGGTGTACAGGTAGTTGTCCTCTAAAGGATCGTAATATACTGATATGGAAGGTGTTGTGGATTTTCCAATGTTGTGGTAATTCTAGTTTAAATGCATTGTCATTGATTTTGTGTATAATCTTGAATGGTCCATAAAATCTAGGTGCTAATTTGACAACGGGGTGTTTATCTACACTTTATAATCTTCATTTTTCAATTCGTAACCAAACATAATCATCAAATTTAAAATTCATACCCTGTCTTTTCTTGTTTGCTTGTTTTGTGTATGATTGCTGGGCTTTGGCAATCATATCTTTAACTTCATTAAAAATAGTAGCATGCATGTTAGCAATATCATCAGTAGTCTGAATTTTGTTTGATAATGATGTAACAGGTGTAGGCAATCAATATCCATAAATAATTTCAAATGGTGCTTTCTTTGTAGCTGTATGTGGTGTGTTATTATATGCAAACTGAAGTAAATGTAGATATGTATCCCATGTGTGTGGTTTTGAAATGATGTAAGCACGCAAAAGATCTAAAATAGTACTGTTAGTAGCTTCTGTTTGATCATTTGTTTCAGGATGAAATGCAGATGAAAAATCAATCTTTGTTCCTAAGTTAGAAAACAAAGTAATCCAAAAATTATTGCAGAATCTAGAATCACGATCAGAAATAATGACTTTTGGTAAACCATGGTTAGTGAAAACAGTTTTCAAAAACAATTGAGCAGCTTGAGATGCAATTAAGGTTTTCTTGCATGGAATGAAATATGCTTGTTTGCTAAACCTGTCTACAACAGTCCAAATCATATCATGATTAGATTTAGTGTTAGGTAGACCAGTGATACAATCTATTGAAATGTGTTCCCATGGTCGTGATGGAATGGATAATGGCATTAGTAAACCATATTGTTTACCATAGTGTCTTTTTACTCTTTGACAAATTAAGCATTCAGATACAAAAGTAGATACATCAGTGTCCATATGTGGCCAATAAAAATCTTCAATCAATGTACGCAAAGTAGATATAATTCCTCTATGACCTTGATATGGGGGACAATGAATTTCATGCAAAACAAATGATCGAAATGGAACAGTCACACAATCTTTTTTCATAAAACATAAATCCATTAGTGTAAGACAATGAATCAATAGGAATCCAATTATTTGCAACTAATTTATTCCAATCAGCTTGAAAAGTAGGATCTTGATGATAAGTATCTTTCATAGGAATAAGGGAATCAAATAATATCACAGAAATATTTTGAATTGTCGGTCTTCTACTCAAAGCATCAGCAACAACATTCTCTTTTCCAAGTTGATATTGTATAATGGGATGAAAACTTTAAATAAAAGCAACCCATTTAATGTGTCGGTCAGATATTTGTGGTTGACTAAGGAGATGTCTGATGCTTTGTTGGTCAGTTTTGATCATAAATTCATATCCCATTAAATAATGTTTCCATTGACGTAAGGCTTGTACTACGGCTAGCAATTCCTTGTCATAGGTAGAATATTTGAGTTCAGATGGTTTGAGTTTGTAGCTAGAGTAAGCTATGGGATGAGAATCTTACATAAGGACTGCTCCTATTCCAAATCCACTTGCGTCAATACTAAGAAGAATGGTCTATTGAAGTTAGGTAATTGTAATATAGGAGCATGAGTTAAAGTATGTTTCAGCAAATCAAAGGACTTTTGTTGATTGTCAAACCAATTATACACGATATCCTTCTTTAAGAGTTTTGTCAAAGGTAATGCAAGTAATGAGAAATTCCTCACAAATTTTCTGTAAAAGCTAGCAAGACCTAGAAAAGAACATAATTCATGCACATTTTTGGGTATCAGCCAACTTAAAATTGCTTCTATCTTTTTAGGGTTGACTTTAATACCATCTGATGAAATAATATGTCCTAGATATTCAATTTCTGTTTGGAAGAATTCACTCTTTTCTGGATTAGCATATAATTGATTGTCTTTTAATAACTTAAAAACTAAAGACAAATGTTCATAATGCTCATTCTCATTTTTACTGAAAACTAATATGTCATCAAAGAAAACAATGACACAATGCCGATGTTTCAAAAATATGTGATTCATCATACGACTGAATGTGGTTGGTGCATTAGTTAAACCGAAAGGCATAACCAGAAATTCATAGTGTCCAAATTGTGTTCTAAATGCAATTTTGAATAATTAGATTTGTCCAATCTTACTTGATGATATCCAGATTTAAGATCTCTCTTACTGAATATGGCAGATCCTTGTAGCTTATCCATAAGATCATCTACCCTAGGAATCGGGTATCTATTCTTAACAGTAATTTTATTTAGGGCACGCAATGCACATGCGATAGGTATTATTTTTCTTTTTCACTAATAAAACAGGTGCACCAAATGGAGAACTACTAGATCTAATTAATCCTCTGTTAAGAAATTCTTCTAGTTGGTTTTGAATTTCTTTCTGTTCAATTTGGTTATGTCTATATGGTGCTTTACATGGTGGTTGTGTTCCAGGAATTAAATCTATCTTATGATCTTCAAGACGTGAAGGTGGTAATCCAGGTGGTAAACCAATAACAAAACAATCTTGGAATTGGGAAAGAAATTGTGTATGCCTAGGATGCATATGTTTTTCTTTAGCTTGAATTTCATTCACCCATATTAAATAGGATTTACTACTTTTACGTAATGCACGTTTAGCCTGAGTATGAGTAAGCAGTGGAAAATTATTGGAAGCGTGCATACCATGTAGTGTGATTTGTTTTCCTTGAAAATAAATTTTAATTGAATGCGTAGAATAATCTATATTAGGATTGTATTGATGACACCAAGGCATTCCTAAGATAATGTCACTAGACTGTAAAGGTACAACTAAGAAATTTCTCTGTTCAGTATAATCACAAATTTTAATTTCTAAATTATGCACCTCTTGTGTTCCATTATATCTCGTACCGAGGAATGCAGCCTTTATACGATAATGTGTAGAAACAGTATGTAAATTCAATTCTTTGACCAATTTTGCAGAAATAAAGTCATGTGTGCTCCCATCATCATGTAAAATAGTATTTTCTTTACCATGCACAAAACATTTCATTGTTAATAATGAATGGGGAGTTGGCATACCTGGCAAAGTATCAAAAGTAGTACCAATGTCGTCATCTTCTTCCGTAAAGTTCGGCATCTCTTCACGTTCTTCATCTTCTATTGCTCCCAGATAATTGATATGAACAGATGGCTTTTTGGATTGACAATTGGCTGCTAGATGTCTAGGTTGATGACATTTGTAACAAACCATGGGTTTTGCTTTGGATACATTATGGTAATGGTAGGAAGTTTAGGAATGTTGGGATTTGACTGAAGAGATGGCTTAGGGTTTGGATTTGTATTTGATGGCAAAGTAGGTAGTTGTGTCCAAGATTTACGGAATGAAGATGGAAGAAAATGACTTTGATTGAATCTTTAAAAATTCGAATTGAATTGTTTGGAACCAAAGTTACCATTAGTTGGGAATTGTTGTGGTCGCTTGTCTCGTCCCCGCGAATTTTGTCTTTAGTGTCATGGGCCAAGGAAATTGCATCTTCAAGGGTTGTTGGCTTGAACATATTGACTTCTGCATAAAAATGTCCAAGTAGGCCAGACATAAACTTGTGTTTATAAGTTGCTTCAGGTACATCTTCGAGCATTTGTAGTTGCAATAGAGCATTCCATAAACATTCGGTATATTGTGAAATAGGTTCGCGATCCCTTTGTTGTAGAAGATCCCATTGCTTGATTGCTTTTTCATGGAATTGGGGAGGAAGGAAATTCTGCAAAAATTTCTTTTGGAAAGTCTCCCAAGTAGTGGGACAATCAATGCTTTTGCGGACCACCGTCAACCATAAGGATGCTCGGCCAACTAAATGGTTAGTGACACATTTAATTTTGTCTTTCTCAGCATATGTTTCTTCATGGAAATAATCATCAAATTGATTGATAAAAGCAAGTACAGTCTTTCCATCACGTGATCCATTGAAAGTACGAAATTTGAAGTTTCTTTTACTTATCTTTGTTTCTTTCCAAATAGATTGGGCTTCAAGTGTTACATCGATGGTACGTTGTATAAGATCTTTAGGTTGCGATCCATCTTGGTCGGTGGAAGATCATTGCAGATTGGCCAATTGAGCTTGCAAAGCTTGTCGTGCTCTTCGTTCCTCTTATAGCTATATCATAATCAAATCCAACTTTTGCTCCATTGTTGGTTCGGGTAAATCACCTTCAGCCATAAGATCATCCATGTTTTGATCAATCATCCTGCAAAATTTCAAAAGACCTCACATACTCGAAACCTTGTTAGCGGGATGAGCGTAGCTCAAAGGCGGGTTTACAAGGCTTGTATTTTTTTTAAAAGTTTGGCTTTTGTAGTATTTCTCCTTTACGATTGCGAAATCCGATGTCACAATCGTCTTCCAAGAAAATAGTTTTGCGTATAGACTGTGTATACACTGTATATAGTCTGCATGTTGATGATTGATTGCTGTAATCTGCTTCTGTTAGTTCACAGGTGTGAATAGGGGCTTCCAAAGGGTAGTAGACTGATTCGTGAGTTGCTGAATACGAACTGTCTTTATGATGGTTGTTGAGGATGACCCTTATGACTTTTGTGACTTGGATTACTTAGAATACTTGAAGTACTTGAGGCTTTAGTCTAAAAGACTAATCGTTGATTTCTAGGACCTCATGACGTTTTCGCTAGATTCGGCGAGACAGGCAGTACATGGTGCCACCGCCGACGTGTGAATTGGAAGTTTGAAGCTTTTTGTTAAGCTTCTTTTGAAGCCTTATAACTAATCCTTTAAGCTTGTAAAGCTATGGATGAGAATTCTTATCTGTACTCAACCACTTGATGAAAGATCTTCCCGCGTGGTCCTCCGGTCCCTTGCGATCTGAGTGTACAGCAGGGGGTTCTTGACTGCCAGGAACACGCTGGTATCGACCGTTTGCCACGAGACTGACTGTAGAGCTCGATCGTTCCAGGAGCTCCGCCTTCGCGCGAGATGGTAAGCGATTGGAAGCTCTCGATCTCAGCTTCGCTCTGATACCATTGGTGCACAAATTGGATGCCGTATGCGCGCGTAGTGAGTGTCAGAAGGTCCCCAAGAACAAAAGAACTCTACTTTTTGCACAAAAAACAATGAAGAAGCTCGCACAACATGAAGCAAGAGACTAATTGGGTGCAATCTCCCCCATGCCTTGTGTGAGCGCTCCACAAAGCATGTATTTTATATATTATTAATCTTCAAGCTCAAAAAAATAGCCCAATTTACAATTAGCATGCTTTAGCTTTTGTGTTTGCTTTTGTGCCACTAAAGAATTAAAGCTATTGGGTGCGCCCAAGGAGTCAGGCGGTACCCAAATACGATGTCCAAAACAAATATTTAAATCGTGCGCCCATGCGCATAAAAAAATAATAAATAAATATCAAGCGCTTTAGTAAATAAGCGCGACAAAATATAGGCACCATGCCTAAGATATGCGCCCATAAAAAATTGATGATAATTTGAATACACGCTATCCTCCAATGCTTCCCACTGCCACCACTGCTTGCTCTACACATCAACTGAAGCATTCACAATTGTTAGAAAAATAATACAATTAAACCGACAAAAGTGAATTGGTTAGAAATAATACAATTAAAGCTATTGGGTGCTACAAAAATAAATTGGTTAGAAATCAATCCTAACCTTAATTTATTACGAGTGCGCACTCTAAACTCATAAACATTTATTAATTTAAATATGCATTTTGCGGAATCACCCACTATGGAATCACCCACTTACACATTAAATTAACAAAACGCCCGAAAAGGATAGGCGTCCCTATGGACTTTTCGTACAAAGAATCCACCTTGTTGTATGAGCCCCGCTAATAAAATTTTACGGAATCCACCGCAAAACCTCACGGAATCCATCGTGGAATATGCCTCCTGGCATCAATTACATTATCATTGAAAAATGTACAAGAGATAATACCCATCCTATGTGGTAGGCACACAATATTTTCAAACCTATTTTTCATTTTCTTGAATCATAACACATATGTTCTCTCTTGAAAATATAGTCACATTGTATTCAAAGCTCCGCCCACTGTCATGTTGTTACATGGACATAATGTGAAAAACCCTGGAGTGTATCATTATCTGTGTTTCTTACTCATCTAGAGAGTCAATGTCATATTAGTCATTAGTGTTAGTGTCCATAGTATGGATAGTTCCAAAATATGGGATTTTTGGACAACTTTAGCCTATTTTTAATAATTTGGATATTATTTTATATAAATATCCCAAAAAGGTGTAGCAAGCTTCTAGAAGAGAGTGACATGCAAGAAGCAAGCGTCTTTTCAACCAGTTTTGGAAAATTTCATAAAGAAAAAAAGGGGCTTCAAAATTTGTGCAGTACGTGATCACGGTTTTTACGCAACAAACAACAATCCAGAGGATGGAAGACGAAGAACGAGAAATCTGGGAGAATTTGAGCAAGTGTCCTAGGGTTTTATCGCCCTTTTGAAACCAATGAAACCATTAGATTTTTTTTCTAAGTAGCAGAGAATAAGCTAATATTTGGTCTGTGTTTTTGGTCTACTAGGGAGCTCAAGGAGCTCTTATGATTGGAGATTACTTTCGAGGAGTCCCAGATAAGGATTTTGTTTATCTTCTCAAGTTCAATTAGTATATAGTGCTTTGAATCATTGAGCTTTGTCTTTATCTTGTGTACCTCTTGTTAATTCTTTTTCTTCTCTTTTATCTTCTATTCTCTACTTCCTTCTCTTTGTCTAATCCCCTGATGGATATGACCTTTCGACATTAATGAACCTGATGTGAAATATCATTAGAAGGAAAGACATAATGGGAGAACCTTTGAGCATAATTTCTAGTGATGTTTTGTAGCAATTAGTGTAGAAAATGAGCATGTTTATGTGTGTAGATACAACAACAATAGGTGATGTAGGCTTCTACTTAAATAGAAATTGTTGTGAGGAATGCTCTACAAGTAGTAGAGCGTGAGATGAAGATGTTTAATAATGGAAGGAATGTATCTAAATGTTTGCATACCTTTACTCAAAATATGGAGTTCTTTGGGGTGACTCAATTTGCATTTATTTGTATAGGTCACTGTACATGAATTGAAAGCCCAAGTTACTAAATTGTATATGCAAGATACTGATTGGGTAGCTTTCAAGAAGACGTTCAAGGAAGAATTTTACATTGAAGACACTAGTTTGAGTACCCCCAAGACTTTCCACGAGTGGGTTTTACAACTTAATAAGAGTCTTATGGCTATAGAGTTATCAAGAGAATTTGAAAGTCAGTTTCAGTAGTTAGATCTTGTAGAACAGCAAGCTCTTGCAAGTAAGAAAATTGAAATGTTTCTACAAGTAGCAGATCATGAGCTTCAAGAGAATCTTGATGATTTGTTGAAGGATTAGACTACAAAGATAGGGCTTAAAACAAAGCGGAGGCATGTTATGGGTTCTTACTGCATTGGTAAAAAGGCATAGAAGAAGAGAAAGATTGCACATATCTAGCTTGTTCAATGTTATGAGAAAAATAGTTGATGTATCCAAAAAGCCACTTGCTTTTGTGGCTAATCCCTACTATTCCATCTATTAAGGAGAATATGTATTAGATGAATTGGTTAAAGGCATGCAGGATCTTTAGTTGAAGGTCACAAAATTGGATGAGAAAGGACAAGAGGAAAGGGAATGAGCAACAACCCCTAAATCAGGGAAAAGATGCATATGGTGTGATAGTTTGTAGCATGAAAGGAAGAATTGTACTACTTATCAGGAGGCCTTAACATGACAACTCATCTTTTGAAAAGATGGCAAGATCCATGCATAAGAAATAAGATTTCCACTTACTTTGAATTTTGGAAATGGAGGTATATATATGATGTTGGAAGACTTGGCTATTTGAAATGCTTATGTGGTTGTATAGGCTTCTACTATTGATCTACAGTTGGATAGAATGCCTCCCCAAGTGATGGTGGTCCAAAGGCTGCAATATGGACACAAGCTTTACATTCAACTGAAAAGAGCAAAGTTACTGATAGTGAAATGTCTCATTCAAGGCAAGTTATTTGTGATATAACTACTTGGGAATTACTGGTATATGCATATTTAGTGTATGCATATTTAGCAAAAGTGCTAAACATGGATGTGCTTATGGAAGAGAGATGAAGATAATGCACCAACATCTAACATGGAGACAAGAAGAAGTGTGGATTAGTCTAAAAAAGCTACAAATCAGCTACCTCTCGAGCATGTTATGAAAGAGGTTGGGCATGATTAGAAATAGGATAGCAAGCAAGAGGGCAAAAAGAAGGGAAAACAATTGGGATATATGTTATAGTTTGATATTGAGACAGCCATAAATGCCTTGGAAGATCCTATAGTGGAGGAGTCAACCATTGCATTTGTAGATTTCTTAATGCATCCAAAGAGGTCTACGAAGCTCATGTTTTACTTGATGTAGGGACTCAGAGGGAGATTAGTGAAGTGTTGGATGCACATGATTTGCAAGACACAATTATTGTTTTGAGATAATTCATGACCTAGAGGCTATGAAGATAGAGGATCCTATGTATGATGCTCCACAACTGGAAAATGTTTCGGATGCTTTGTCAAAGGCCTTGATAAGCAATTCAAAGATGCTTCAAGATATGGACTGCTTCACTATTTTTTGTGATGGTTAGCATGTGTTGGATACAAGTGAGGCTCAATTTATGTTTGATGTGATACAAATTTTTTAGTATAAGTAGATTTCCATGTGCTTGACTTTCAAAGAGTAGTCATGTTGCTATGTATTTATTGATGGATCCATTGGTAGCATGTACATGGATATTCAACAGCCTCTATCATATGATGCACACCCAAGGCTTGATAACCTTGGAGTGGATGCTTGGTTTGGCGTTAGAGTTGTGCAAATGCTAATCATTTTGATCTATGATCTAGGGGGATGCCTTGTTATGTGCATAATGAGTGGCAGGTTGATGCTATGGGTGTTTGACCTAGGTGGTGCATCGGTGGCACATACTAGAGGATGTGCAGGTTCAAAGGGGGTGGATGTCCTTCCACTACTATACAGACACAGTATGAAAAACCCTAGAGTGCATCACTTTTGACTAAAACCCTCAGACAACACCGCTCTCTCCCATGGATACATAAAGCATATATTCAAGGTTGCCCAATGTGCTCTCTCTCTCTCTCTCTCTCCCCCCTTCCCCCCTATAAGAGCATAATTAATCATGGAATAGTACTGAGCATATTACTTATAGAATGATATTGTTATCATCAACATATGTTCTTATGCTAATAAATTTCACAACAATAATGTATTCCATGCAAATGCCAAATCGTGGGGCCTCATTAAGACTTTCTAGAACATAACGAATTAAATATGTTATCTTCATTTGGTTTTGAATATTTTATATATTCCTCACAATTTCAAAGGTTCAACTTTGAATTTCAAACAAGATAGAATAATAACTAAGAAAAAACACACAATACCATTACCTTGACTCTAGTTGCATATGCCAACCTAGTTTCCTCTCCCTCTCCTTCTCTCTATTTTTCTCTTCCTCTCTATCCTCCCTCCCTCTCTATCCATTTTGCTTTCCCTTTCCCTCTCCCTCTCCCTCTCTTTGTTTCTCTTTCTTTATCTCAAATTTTAACTTCCTCCCTCTTTATCCCTTTCTCTTTCCCTCTCCCTCTCTTTATTTCTCTCTCTCCCTCCCTCTCTCCATTTATTACATCCTCCCTCTCCCTATCTCTCTCCCCCTCTCTCTCTCTCTCTCTCTCTCTCCACTCCTCTCTCTGTATCTCCATTGCTCTCTCCCTCTCTCTCTATTCCTTTCTCTCTCTATTCTCTCCCTTTCCCTCCCTCCCCCTCTCTCTCTACACACACATGCACATATATTTCTCTCTCTCCCATCCTCTCTTTATTTATCTCTCTCCCTCTCTCTCTCTGTGCATCTTCTTATAAAGAATTTATCTCTCTCCCTCTCTCTCTCTGTGCATCTTCTTATAAAGAATTTATCTCTCTCCCTCTCTCTCTCTGTGCATCTTCTTATAAAGAAAAACAAAGAGAAAAGAGAGAATGAACTTCCCTCAAAGCTTGAAGAAGATTCATTTGGTGCACAGTCTAAGTCATCAAAGTATGGTCTCTTGATTGAATTTTTCAAGCTTGAAATGAAGTCCAACACATCACTTGCAACACATCTAAATTACATGGAAGGACTTCTAACCCAACTTGCTAGAATCAACATTAAAATGGAAGAAGATGTTTGCATTGGTGTTCTGCTCAAAAGTTTACCTCTTGAATGTAATAATGTGTCAACAACTATAATCAATATGCCAAACCCTGAGCTTGTTGATATCCAGGCATCACTGTTAGAGGAGGAAAATAAGCTAAAAACTAAGGAAGAACCAAGCGTCTCTAGAGATGAACATGCATTATATGTTGGCAACAAGTACAAAGGCAAGAAGGACTAGCTTTTATGTGACTTCTGCAAAAGGACCAGACACATCGAGAAGTTCTACCATGCTAGAACGAGGTCCCAAAAGGCCTATCTAGTTGCAATTAAAGAAGAAGAAGAAAATCGAGCAAAAGAAGAAGAAGAAGAACAAGACCACCAGGAGAAGGACAAACCTCATCAGTCCTTCTATTCAGATAGACTTTTTTAGCCTTGTATTGCCTAGCCCTAATTCTTCGGACATAAACTTGTAAACTTCTCATGTAGCCTTGTACTACAGCCTCTGTACACTTTGTGAGGCCCCTACTACAGCCTTCATGTTTGTGATACCCACACTTAGCCTTTCTGCGATAGCCTTTAGAGTTTTGCCATGTTTATGGTGTGCCCACACTTTGCAGGAGTTGTTCTCACTAAAGCCTCTACACACTTTTTACTTCTGCTTGTGATTGAGGACGGATGTTGAGATATTTGCAATCACACCTACTACAATCTCTTTATAAGGAGCAATGAGGGCTTAGGACCAGAATCCCATATGCAGAGTAGGACCAGTGCTACTATTCAATTCCTATAAAGCATTGTACTTGCACTCTTTTCTAATGCAATGATAGTACTTTTTTCTTTCTAGTAAAGTGTGTATGTCAATGTCCACACACAAGATTGTGTTTATGAGTCCAAGTCTCAATCTTGGAACCTAAATCACTTGTGTGACAATTTGTCTTGTCAGGGTCAATGTCTTCATGAGTTTTTTCTTTCTCTTTCAACCTCCATAGCTTTCGCATCTGCCATGCTCTAGATCCCGCATATTTAACAATAGCCCTTGTCAAACTCTATTTGAAAGAATAAAAAAATATTTCATTGTCTCTTTGGCATATTCCATCCCTTCCCAAAGAGCTATTCTAAAGTCTTGGATCAATCTCCCTTTTATTACGACCTTTTACTCTCTTCTTATCCAATTGTCAACATGTCTTGAAATCCTTCTAGCTAAGGCCTTAGCAAAGACTTTGTAGGTTGAGGTGGGTGAGACAAGTCATAGGTCTCCAATTACTTAGCTAAGATCTATTATCTTGTCCTTGTATAAGCATAGTAACCCTTGCATTCATGTTGTTGGGGAAAAGCCACATGAGAGTGATTCTTTCCATACAAACAATAGCAAGGGTATGAGTTCTTTCTTTAATGCTAAGAAAAACTCATTTGAAAGCTCATTACGACTTGGGAACTTGCCTCTTTCTAGCTCATTTGTTGTGTCATTAAGCTCTAGGGAGGACAGATTTGTTAGATGTGAGTGCAATGATGGAAGCATGATAATTTGTTAGAAAGAAGAAAGATTGAAAAAGGGAAAAATATTGCAAAGAATAACTTAGAAGAATGCTCAAGAAATGGAATTCATATACTAAGACATGAGATAATGGAATACAATAATGAGTTACTAGCTATGTAGGTTCCTAGAAAACATCAAATATGTAAAAGGAATAACAATTTCTTCTTTACCTTTCAAGATAACAAGTACTAATTATTGATTGTTACTATTTTAAGTACCTATTTGACCTTACATACAATCCTTAGGTGAACCCCAATAGAGGTCACACCATGTGTGAACCCCTATAGCAATTTCACCACTCCAACGCAAGCGGTTAGAATAATGCTATACATACTTAGCTCAGATGCTTCTGAGGTTTCTTTCTAGTGTTGTATCTATAGCTCTAATCTCTTGTAAACAAGGTTGGTTAGGTGATAGGTTGTTGTGTTGCATGTAATTTTTAATTTCCTTGGCTTTTTTGGGGTTTGAAAGCCCCTTAGTATTGTCAGAGACAACCTTTAGTGAGGTATTCAATACTTGTTTTTGTTGCTTTTCACTTTGAGTTGGGGGAGTGTGCCCTACTTTTGAAAATCTTCTTTTGGAAGTGTTATTTGTTTTAGGGATAAATGGAAGTATCCAATTTGCATTAGTTCCAAGGAGTGATTCTTCATTTGCTTAGGATATATGTATTTTTAAAAACAACAAATAATATTATAATCCTTCAAACTTTTTTCAAAATTAGGTTCCTCTTATTTAGTTGTAGAGGAGCTCATGCTCAATCGTTAAGACCCACAAACTGCATATTGTTTCAAGCGAACACCTATGGCTATCTCTCACCTAGCTGATGCACCTTTGATCCTACTGGTCGGGGTGTAGTAAGCTTTCCTCGATGCCTGAATGAGTTTCCTCCTCACTGAACAAGCACACCGATAGCTCCACCCAACCTTGAGGACCCAGTTTGTGAATAAGGGAGGTACAGTGAGTGTCGCTTAGGGGGACAGTGTCAAGATTGTGGGAGAGAAGGAAGGAGTCTCACTTGTAGCTTTCTTGCTTGCACAATGGGGGAATACACACAAAGGTGGAGCCTGAGAACAATTTTCCTCTTCTTAGTTATGTAAGCCAAAAAGAACTCTAGTACATAGAAATAGAAGAACCCTATATATGGGTCTCAAACCAAACTCAACTAACTAAGGTGGAATACTAACTGAGCCACGAACTAGAGTAGATAAGGATAGCTGTCATCTAGCTATTATTCATGGGCGGTATACCAACCGCATCTATAGCTAACAAGTCGGTGACATAAATGCACAACGGTCACCCTAGCATATCACGAGTGGAGCTCGATATCTCAACACTCCTGCATACCAAGCAGGTCTCTGAACTTGCACAGCTTCTCTGCGCCCAATGCCTTCGTAAATATGTCAGCTACCTGATCCTCTGTGCTGACATAAACTAGATCAATAAGACCTAGTAAAACCCTCTCCCGCACATAGTGATAATGCATCTCAATGTGCTTTGTTCTAGCATGATAGACTGGGTTATTTGCCAAGTTTATACTGCTCATGTTGTCACAATAAATGACAACTGACCCATCTGTAGGCTGATGTATATCATAAAGTAGCTTACGCAACCAAGCTACCTTACATGCAGCCATTGCTGCACCCCTGTACTCAGCCTCTGTGCTCGACAAGGCAACTGTAGGCTGTTTCTTGCTGCTCCAAGTGACTGCAGCACTCCCAAAAGAGAACACATATCCACTGGTAGATCATCTATCAGAAATACTACCAGCCCAATCAACATCAGTGTATTTATGCAACTGTATCTGAACCTCAGTCTCATAAAATAGTCCATATTGCAATGTGGACTTCGCATACCTGAGTATGCGTCTAGCCGCATCTAAATGCGGTTTTCTTGGAGCTTGCATGAACTAACTTACCAATCCAACAGCATAGCTCAAATCTGGCCTGGTAATAGTCATATAAATCAAACTTCCTACTATGCGTTTATACATAGTAGGGTCTTCCAGAAGCTCACCTGCATCTGCGCTCAGCTTCACATTCTGCTCCAAAGAAACTGAAATAGGCTTACAGCCTGTCATCCCATATTTGGACAGCATGTCCAATCCATACTGCCTCTGCAAGAGCCATATCCCACTTGGTGATCTAATCACCTCAATGCCCAAGAAATAACGCAGCTCTCCCAAATCCTTCATCTCAAACTTCTGCTTCAATAGCATTTTCACATGAAGGATATCTTCATCACTGTCACCTGTGATAATCAAATCATCAACATAAATGACAAGCAGCATAATACCTTTCTCTGTTTTTCTCACATAAAGTGAAAAATCTGCCTTGGAAATTTGCAAGCCAATAGTGACAAGATACTGTCCTATCTTGTCAGACCATGCTCTAGGTGCTTGCTTCAAGCCATACAATGCTTTCTTCAACCTGCAAACAAACTCAGGATGAACAGCATGCACATAACCTGGTGGCTGCTCCATATAGACCTCTTCTTGCAAATCACCATGCAAGAAGGCATTCTTTATATCCATCTGATGTAAAGACCATTCCTTTGATGCAGCCATAGCAATGACTTCTCTTACTATTGCCATCCTTGCAACCGGACTGAATGTTTCTTCATAATCAATGCCATATGTTTGTGCATACCCCTTGACTACTAATCTTGCCTTGTATCTGTTCACAGAACCATATGCATTGTGCTTCACCTTATAAACCCACTTACAACCAATTGCATTCTTATCTTTTGGCAAAGGTACCAATTCCCATGTAGCATTTGCTTCTAAGGCATCCATTTCTTCATCCATGGCTTTCTCCCATTTTTTTTTTTTCCATGGCTTGCTCAAAAGAAGTGGGTTCTAGTTCCTATATCACTTTGACCATATAGGCATAGTGAATGGCTGTAAATCCATCATATTTTAGCCTATCCACAGGATACCTAGCTCTGGTAGACATGCGCAAAGTAGGTTCACTCCCAGGTGCTCTCAAAACATCCCTGGTCTTCCTTACTCCAGGTGTAACAATAGAAGGAATACCCAACTCATCATCAATGCTCTGTTCTGAGCCACTGGATTCACCATCCACATAAGAGTGACCTGCATTCACATCAAACATGGGCTGATCTACCTTCTCTTTTCCTTTTCGTGATACCTCCATACCACTATCTGCATTGCTTTGAGAAGATTCTCCTGATCTCAATCTGCTTGTCCATGGCGAAGAATGTAAACCACTGCTAGAGGATGCTCCAGGTCCACTAATATCTTGTGACTGCTGTTGTGAATTCTGTGCAGCATTACCATTTTGTGCATCTACATTATCAATCACATTTATTGGTTTATACCAGCTACTCATCTCATCAAAAACAACATCTCTGCTCACTGTAAACTTACGAGTAGAAGGGTTATAACATCTATACCCTTTTTGCTGCAGAGAGTAACCAATAAAGATGCACTTCTCAGCTTTTGGATCCAACTTGGATCTCAACTCATCTGGCACATAACCATAGGCAATGCAACCAAAAATTTTCAAATGAGAAATATCTGGTTTCCTACCAGTATACCTCTCCTCTGGAGTCATCCCATGTATTGCTGCAGTGGGAGTCTTGTTCATTATGTAGACTGTTGTAGCAACTGCTTCAGCCTAGTAAAAATCTGGCAAGTCTTTTTCGTTGAGCATGGCATGAGATACCTCTCCAATATGCTTGTTTTTACTTTCTGCAATTCCATTTTGTTGTGGGGTATGACTGCATGAATATTGTTGCTTTATGCCATGCTCCTATAGGAACCTTGCAAACTCATTTGAGAGGTACTCTCCCCCTCCATCTGACCTTAGGCATTTTATTTGCAGGCCGGTTTCTTTTTCAACCATAGCTTTAAGAGTTTTGAAATGCCCAAAAACTTCACTTTTATTTTTCATAAAATACACCCAAACTTTTTTGCTATAGTCATCAATAAAAGTGACAAAATAATGACAGCCTCCAAGAGATGCAGCTTTAGTAGTCCACACATTAGAGAGGATTAATTCCAATGGCTTCTTACTCTCTTGAACATGTCTAGGAAATGGTTTCCTTGCCTGTTTTCCAAACTGACAGGCTTCACATACCTTATGCATTTTTGCAACCTTGAATTTAGGTAATCCTATTTTGGGCTTGCATTGATTTAAGTCGCTATACATTAACATGACCAATGCGTTTATGCCAGATATCAATATCTACAACTACACCGGTCCCATGTGCAAACATTGCTGCACTCAATTCAGATATGTCTGCATCCAACGTAAACATTCTGCCCTTCTTCTTTCCTTTTGCTATCAAGCGACCTTTATTTTTCATATCCTCAACAAAGCATCCATGAGAATTAAATCTGACCTGCAAGCCTTGCTCAACCATTTGACCAACAGAAACCAGGTTCTTGGTGATATTCGGGACATGAAATACATCCGACATGTATTTCTTTTTCCCATCCTGCATAGACAAAGGAATTTTTTCAATCTGCACAATAGGATGTGCAGTATCATCACCAGTCTCCACAAATCCTAGTTTTTCCATTTTCCTTCTATCCTGCATCCATTCTGCATGACCTGTCATGTGGTTTGATGCACCTGAGTCAACATACCACACATCATTGCTTTCTTCTGCACTTGTCACAGAATTGGTCATGTGCTACACCATAAACAAATGCTCATTTCTGTCATCACCCTGTCTACTAGAAGATGCATAATTTTCTTATTGCAATTTTCCATTCATGATGTTATTCTACTTTTTATAGCAGTCTTTAGCCATATGACCCATTTTACCACAGTAGTAGCATTCAACATTGCTGTTTGCATTTTGGCCTCTTTGCCATCCACCATGACCTCTTTGGCTCCCCCTGCCTCTAGAGTTACCACATCCTCCTCCATAGGACTGGTTTTCTTGAGTTTGCTGCATATTCTGATTTCTACCACGGGCTCCAGATCGGCCTCCTCTACCTCTGCCTC
This sequence comes from Lygodium microphyllum, assembly GCF_053477565.2. Classification (NCBI taxonomy): domain Eukaryota; kingdom Viridiplantae; phylum Streptophyta; class Polypodiopsida; order Schizaeales; family Lygodiaceae; genus Lygodium; species Lygodium microphyllum. Next base: position 10,155,313 of record NC_141160.1, read on the forward strand.
TACCTCTTTCAGCATTTGAGTAGAAGACAGCTTCTTTTGAAGTTCCTCCTGAAGAAGATCCACCACCATTTCTCTGCTCCTCAAAAATTAGAAGAGCAATCAACTCCTCAAAATCAGAAAATCTTTCACGGATGGAAATGGATATTCGGAACTGTGCATAATCCTTTCCTAGACCATTCAAGGTCACAGAAACTAAATCATCATCTTCCACTGGTGACCCAATGGAAGCAAGTGCATCTGCAATCTTCTTCACCTTCATGTGGTAGTCATTGATGCTCATACTTTCTCTTTTGCACATTGTGCAACTCTTGCTTGAGCTGCATTTTCCTGGCTTCATATTTATGCTATACATTTTTGACAAAGTTATCCCATGCCTCCTTTAGCGTACTTGCATCCTGAATATGCACAATCATAGAGTCTGAAATACTGATAGACAGCCAGTACATAACTTTTCTGGCTCTATCATGCCATCCTTTAAATGCCTGCATTTGCTGTTGATTGGGAACATCAGGAAGAACTGGTTCTTCTTCATTTCTTGCAACAAATTCCCAATATCCTTTTCCCATAAGGAAATTCGTCATTCTAAACTTCCATGCTTGGAAGTTGTTCTTGTCAAGCTTTTCAGTGACAATCTGTGAAAGAGAATCAGACGCCATTACAGAACACTGCAAAAATTCCTGTCACTGCAAAGAACATAGCTTCAGCCTCACAAGGGCAAATCTGCAAAACTGACGAAAGTGGTATTTGACCACATAGTCACTCCCTAGTGACGATTTTGCATCAACAGGCAACAAGGATGATTCTGTAACTCCCAATGTCTCTGCGCACAGGCATACGATGCAATTTCTACAGTAACTTTTCACCAACCTATAGAACAGTGGTCGCATAGCAAAAAACAGGGCCTTTTCCTGAGTGCGTGCAGAAAACTTTCGCCTCCAAAACAGGCACCGAAATGGCCTCAAATCAAAAAAATAGAGCAACATAGGGCTAAAGGCCTTATCCGCCACATATACTGCTCTCTTGCTACACCGCCAAGGGCGTCTCAATTTGAGACAATGCACTCTTGCACTTTCCGGCTGTGCTACCTGCAGAGTTTTGCTCCCAAAATAGAAAAACGAAAGCAACACTGGTCCTCTTACCAGAACACTGCAAACTTGGTTTTCTTTCTTGAGCTCCTTACCACGAACAAGGCTTTGATACCATGTCAAGATTGTGGGAGAGAAGGAAGGAGTCTCACTTGTAGCTTTCTTGCTTGCACAATGGGGGAATACACACAAAGATGGAGGCTGAAAACAGTTTTCCTCTTCTTAGTTGTGTACAAAGAACTCTAGTACATAGAAATAGAATAACCCTATATATGGGTCTCAAACCAAACTCAACTAACTAAGGTGGCATACTAACTGAGCCACGAACTAGAGTAGATAAGGATAGTTGTCATCTAGCTATTATTCATGGGCGGTGTACCAACCGCATCTATAGCTAACAAGTCGGTGACATAAATGCACAACGGTCACCCTAGCATATCACGAGTGGAGCTCGATATCTCAACAGACAGGTCCCAACAATAGGCGAGTGTGACCTCCCTATGATAATTTCTACCCTTGATGTGCCCTAAGTGTTATGTGGGGAATCAAAAGAGGGGCTAAGGGGTTAGACATGGAGCCTTGACCAACCAAGGACACCAGATGCGCCTAACTTGAGAACCCCTAGGTGCAGCGACTATGGCCAATGTGGAGCTAACTGCTTTTTCTAATGATTTCCTTCTCTTTTCATTTGATTCTCTTCTTTCTTTTCTTTTTCTTTTCTCTTTTTTTCTTTTTCTTTTATTTTATTTCTCTTTGAATTACATAGTCATGATGAGATCTAATCTTCGTCATCCGCGTTGGGAGAGGGTGAGTTGGGGGCTTACACGATTTACTAAGGAATTGCCAGCTCTACATGTACCCTCTGAGGTGTTCATGCATACTTGGACAGTGGTAGTGGAAAGAAATGGATAATTGCAGTGGGTGAAGCGACTATCATTTATATCTTCTAGGAGGCCTAAGAAAAATGAAGGAAGTAGAGCAACTCGCATCATCAATCTTGCCATCGTGCAACTATCTATTCCATTGGGATAAAAAAAGAGGGGTATAAGGCGATGCTCTTGTGGTGCGGGATCTTGTCTAAGTAGTATACTAAGTAGTCTAAGATAATTACATGTCGTGATGAAGGCGGGATCGGGATAGGAATATAATTTTTTGATGAGGCGGACTATTGAATCATATAGGTCCTCTGGCATGAAAACGAGGGCCTCTTCGGGTTTAGTAGCATTGGCATTGTAGATCCATGAAAAGTCATACCAACTGTGGATACTTAGGTTAAAATCCACTCTTACCCTTCTCGGGTATGGCATCAAGATTGGCTTATTCCTCTCGAAGGGTAGGGTGTTACAAAAAACCATCTAGGCATTGATATTTACATAAAAAATGTACCTCCTCCATGTGGGTTGTCACTCATAGCCTTCTACTCTCTCTTTGAGATTCATTTGTCTCCTCGCCTACTTTCAACATTAATTATCTCCTCCACCACCTTAACTGGCAGTACTCTGCAAGGAATCAAAAATTAAAGTTGAAGGGCCCGCTAGTGGTCTCCTCTTGATCCTAGAACACAAGTTTGACATTAAAGCATGTTGAGTAGTCGTCTCAGCTTGGTGGGATAGGTGTAGTGGGCACCACTGCTGGCTTGGCATTCAATCTTTGCTTTGCTTACTCCACCATATGTTTTCTCTTCCTCTTAAGCTTCGCTTTTCTTTTAATAGAGGTGTCTACCTATTGCTATTGTTCTTCTGGGCATGGGGAAGGAGGCTATGGGACAAGTTCTTCTTCTTTGTGAGGTCCCATGTCAAAGCTTGTGCTAGCCTCTTATCCTTGCCAGTCTTCTTGTTGTGCCCTCTCAGCGAACCATAGTGCATCAACTTCTTGTGGGGTCAAGCGTACTTGCAATAGATAGTTTCATTGCTCCTCAAGGCTAAGGCTGACACCCACGGGTTGTGCTGGCATTTGTAGGCCTGCTAGCAGCTCAGGGCCTTGCGTGCAATCCCTAGCTTCTTCTTTATGGAGTCAACGGCCTCTCCTTCCTTTGTTTGAGTGACATCTAGTAGTGTGTTTAGGAAGGTGCATTGTTGGGATTTGAAAGTCACTTGGGTGTCCTGTGGCCTACTCTCAGCTAGCACTTTGTCCTTTTCCACCTAAGCCAGACAGTGTGCCAAAGCTTTGACTCTTCTCTCATTATGGTTCGCCTAGTCCTCTGGTCTCTTCTTCATTTTCTCAAGGCTTTCTCCTTGCCTTTGAGCCAGTATCATCAACCTCTACTCTTGATCTTCAATCTCTATTTTCAACCTCTATTGCTCCTCCTACTTTGAGATTGCCTCTTTTTTCAATTTCTCTATCTCTTCTCGGTACACACGTGCCCTTTTCTCTCTTGCCACCTCTTACTCTTCTATGGCTCTATGGACATTTTACATCTCCCCTTGTTGCAAGTCTTCATAAATCCCTAGAAGCTTGTCATTATGGCATCACATGCTCACTAGGGCTTGAGTCTCCTCATCTAGCATTGTTTGCTAATTGGTTTTTGCTTCGTCCTTGGCTTGTAGCTGCTCCTTTGGCTCACTTATCTCCCTTTGGCATATGGCTACTTGACGAGGTTTCTCTAATTGGAATGTAGCCATGGCCTCCTTTTCTACCTCTAGTTCAGCCGCGCTGCTATCTTCTTGTCTTCCTTTGCCTTCTCTAGCTACGAGAGAAGCTCCTTGGCATATTTGTCATAGTCTACAGGTGTTAGCTCTATTGTGGGAACAGAGATTGTGGAGGTTTCCCCCTTTTGCCTCTTGGGATCCCACCTAGTCTCATCGTTGTCTGCTACTACTAATCTTTTAGTTACTATTGTGGGGGTACCTTCTCCCATTCCTTGGGCCATTTCCTTATTAACAAAGTAATGTACCTAGGCCATGAGGTTGCTAGTATCCACTTTGGCCATGGAGCTTGTATGTGGGCCTCGAGATCCCATCTCGAGTCACATCTCTTGTGCAAGATCCGGAGGCAAGGGATTTACGGCTAGAGCCTCCCCTGGCACCCAAGCGTCCTCTTGCTCCAAATAGCACCCACGGAGAGACCTCTCGTGGCGGGTTCGGTCCACGTACCCCGCACGGCTAACAACCCCCTTGGATAGGGTCAGGCAAGCAGTCAGAGGTAACTGGTACTACCTCTCCTTGCAGGCTCTTAACTTGAAGCATTAGTTGTTTTCCCTGAATTAGTTCCTTGAGCAAAGAAGAACAAACAGTGCACCTAAGTGTACAATCACGAGCATTCTAGTGGTCGTTTGTACGGCCAACTGCCAAGATGTAATTCCTTTTCCACAAATACTTCTAGCATTCGATCCTGGATCATTTGCGACTTGGCAAGATCCCCAAGGGTTTCGTAAGCTGAGTTGCTTGTTTAACCTTTTTTCCTTGGGTTAGGGTTTATACTCTGTTAACCCAAATTGTCGCTACTTTAGGTTTCCATACATTATGGCCAATAAATTCTGGGCAACCTTGTCGCCCTAACTTGGTTGTTCAATTGCTTTCTTGGCAATTCATAACTACCCTAGCTTCACAAATTAGTCTTCAAGGAAGAGTGTTGAAGCAGGACGACTACTCAGTTTCTAGAAAATTAGACTTGTAATTCGAACTCGTCAAACTTGGTCTAAGGTATAGCAGTGCTATTTTGTGATTTAGGCACAAGAGCATATGATGTTGTAGCTTGTTGCGCGAGATAGGTGTCAGTATTTGACTTCTGGGGATTATATCTTTCTTCGTACGGTATTTCTTGGTCAAGAATACCTTTGATCAAGATATAGGGTTTGGAAGTCCTATTGACCCAATCCAAAACCCTAACCCTACTAGGCCGATAAACGTTTTGGCCTTAGGGTTCCTAAATTCCTTGTGGAGGTCTAGCATTTGGTCAACTGATCCTTAGGGTGAGAACCCTAGATCCTTGAACGGGTGATTAGATAGTCCTAACATTTGGAGAATGTGGGTAGGACCTTTGAGATCAAAAATATTAGATCGGCATCCTAAGTGTGATACTAGGCAGAATTTTGACATAACTTAACCTAACCCAGCACATTGAGGTGTTCGTCGTATGCTAACTATTCATGCCTTTATGAATCTCATGTGAGCTACACGATTACATGCGATCTACCTAATTGATCTAAATGTCTTACGATTAAAGGTGATCTTTCCCTTAGAGATGCAAATACTTTCCCTAAAAGATGTAAGTAACTGAAAGATGTATGAATTATATCATTCCATGCGAATATGCAAGTTCAAGTCCATAGACCTTTCGCCTTTATGCAACTATAGGATCTATAGTGATCTTTCTTTTCCTTGCCTTATGCGACGTTGATTGACATTCAGAGCTATTCTTATAAACCCTACATTTTATGCATTGAATTTCAAGATTTAATATGAAGATGCATCCTTTTCCAAATTCAAACTTTGATAAAAGAACTCCATGCATGGATGCACCATTCTTTTATGACCAGATGCCAATGAGTCCATCATTAATTTAATCCTTCCTTTATCACTTAATCCAACCTAGAATGTAACTATCATCGCATGCGATTTGCAAAGTTCATAAATCCTTTCCATGCAGTGCAACTATTTAGACATCATTTAATGACCGTCTACGATTATCTGCTACATGAGTCACAACCAGGAATTTATTTCATAAGTGCATTATGTGACATAAGCCCTATCCTTTGCGAGATGCAACAAGGATGCCTTTGCACAATTTCATCTTTTAACTTATGCAGCATACGTTCGAAAATGCAACTACAGGAAGTGCAAGCAAATGCAAGTACTCGACATGCAACTAAACTTTGTATATCGAATGAGTATATAAATTTTCCAATGCATTTAAACTTCCCTACAAGAATTTAAAACATGCTTAATGCATCCTTTCCATGCGAAAATATTATTTGGAACCTGGGCATTCAATATCGGGGCGTTGTCCACTCTCATACTTTGGGTGGAAGCTCCCCATGTGCTCCTCTCGACTTTTGCTTAGGAGTCATTTGGCACAGTAGATTTTGACTCAATGAACCCTCCTTGGCTCTCTTATGAGTTATGAAGTCATTACTGCCTGAAATTTCTTCCCTGCGTAGGAATCGGGCCTTGGAGTCACGGTTTTTAAAAAAAATCGGGAGGCACGGGTGAACTAGGCCTAGGGAAGCTTCAATAGAAGCTTCCAACCTTCTGGAAAAAACAGTGAGATGACGTGGAGAGGATGATTGGAATGATGATGGAGATGATGATGATGATGATGATGATGATGATGATGATGATGATGATGGTGGTGGTGGTGGTGGTGAAGGCGACGGCAGCGGCCAAGCAGCGTGGGGGCAGCATTCGAACGGCGGCAGGCAGCTCCTTACGGCGGGTAGCAACAGCACGATCAATCCCCCTCGCTTCAAGCTTGGGAGGGGGGTTTATATGAAGGAAGGTGGGGGGAGTGGCCACACAAGTGGCAGGGTGCATGCCTTCCTCCCCATGCCCCTCCACAACTTCAGCTCATACTCCCTCTCCCCGCCATGCAATGACTGAAGGGGAGGGATTTTTAAAAAATTTTGCAAATAATCCTTTTTCCTTTTTCCCTTGAAGGGGTGTTCCCACGGTGAACTACGGATTTTGAGCCACGGCTTCCTATACATGATGCGGGGCTGGTGTTTGTTAATGTACGCGGATGGAGCACTTAGCCCAGTATCTCTTGGTTGCGGGAGATTATTTTGAGTCACTTTTGCGTGGGATCTAGGTCCTTTAATATTTCGTTGCAGAAATATTACATTCTCTCCCCCTTAGAGGAATCGAGATGTCCTCATCTCGAGAAAATCTGGGGGTATTGTTGGTTGAGAGTACTTTCATCCATCCAAGTGGCATCCTCTTCGGGGTAATCTTTCCACTAGATGAGGTATTCTCTCAAGGTCCTGGATCTCAAATCCCTGTCCCTAACATCTAGGATTTTGTCACGCCATAGCTCAAGGACTCCTTGGCTTGGCATTACAACTTGTTGATCATCAAGCACGTGACTAGGGTTAGGCACATACGTTTTTAATATGCTAATATGGAATACATTATGAACTTTTAGGCTTTCAGGGAGTTGCAGTCTGTAAGCATTAGGCCCTAAGCACTTGAGAATCTTGTAGGGTCCACAATACCTTGGACTTAGCTTTTTGCATTCACCCAAGGATAGGGAACTCTTCTTTAGACGTACGCGAATGAAGACCATATCACCTTCAACGAAGGATTTGTCTTGACGTTTCAAGTCTGCGTAGGCCTTTTGTCTCCTTGGTGGCTTGGATGTCTTGTCTTATTGATTTGATTTGGTCATCCATGTCTTCCAGCATCTGCTTTGAAGCTTCAACCCTCAAGGTTGGATCTGAATGCTTAAAGGAGTGCGATAATCGTGCCCATACAATGCTTGAAAAGGGGTCATCTGAATGCTTTGTTGGTAAGAAGCATTGTAGGAAAACTCAACCAGTGGCAAATATTGAATCCAATTTTTGGGTTCGCGGCAGCAATGTGCTCTAAGTATATCTTCAATGACTTGGTTGACTCGTTCTGTTTGACCATCGATTTGGGGATGGTAAGCTGTACTGAAATAGAGTTGAGTCCCAATGGCCTCGAAGATAGCCCTCTAGAAGTGTGAGGTGAAGAGAGAGTCACGATCACTAATGATTCTTCTAGGTAACCCATACAATTTGAATATTTCCTTGATGAATAACCTTGCGATGTCTGAGGCTTTATAGTTTGTCTTAACAGGGATAAGATGTGCAACCTTGGTGAGCATATCTACCATGACCATAATGGAGTTATATCCTCCCTAAACTTAGGGCAGGCCAATAACAAAGTCCATACTAATAAATTCCCATTTCATTTGGGGAATGTCAAGTGGTTGCAATTTTCCTGGCATTTTGACATGTTCGGCCTTAATGCGTTGACAAGACAAACATTCCGTGACATATTTGAGAACGTCACCTTTGAGTCTATCCCAATAATAGCTCTTCTTTACCGCATTAAGGGTCTTGGCATAGCCAAGATGTCCTGAGAAAGGGGAGTTATGGGCTTCCCAAAGTATCTTCTCCTTGAGTGATTGGCTTACCAGGATACATAATCTTGTCCTAAAGTAGACAAGTCCGCTATGGATAGAGAATTCTTGATACTTCATTTGTAGCTTAGGGTCTTGATCTTTGATGGGGATCTCCCTTAGCAATTTCTGACAGGTTGGGTCATGGCATGCCTCTTCTCTAGCTAGCTCAAGAATTGGGTTGTTTGGCATGGATACCTTTGTGGCTAGAGATCTTGCTGTTGATGGATCTTGCAAAATCAGAGAATTCAGAAATGCCTTGCGACTGAGTGCATCGCCAACTACATTCTCCTTTCCAAGCCGGTATTTGATTTCAAAGTCATATTCTTCCAGTACTTCAATCCATCAACGTTGCCTCATATTGAGCCCATTCTGGGTGAAAATCCATTTAAGACTCTTGTGGTCCATCACTAAGGTAAATTTGTTACCCAACAAGTAGTGTCTTCAAAGTTTGAGAGCATGGATGACAGCCAACAGCTCCAGATTGTGGGTAGCATAGTTCCTTTCATGGCTCTTCAGTTTCCTTGAAGAGTATGCTACGGGATGACCTTCTTGCATGAGCACACATCCTAAGGCAAGTGCGCTAGCATCAGTTATCACTTCAAACTTCTTACTAAGATCAGGAAGTTTCAGGATGGGTGCTGATACCAAGCTTTGCTTTAGTCTGTCAAAGCTGGACTGTTCAGCAGGTGACCATACAATTGATACTTGCTTCTTTATTAGATCAGTCAGAAGCGCTGCAATCAAAGCATAGTTTTTGATAAAGACCATGGACCATCCTGTCAATCCAAGAAAACTACGTATTTCTCTGACAGAAGTTGGCATTGGCCATTCCAAAACATCTCTGACCTTGGCCGGATCTACTAAAATTCCTTCTGCTGATACAATGAATCCTAGATATTCAATCAGTCACTTGAAAAATGCACACTTCTTCTTCTTGGCATAAAGCTTGTGTGCGCTCATTGATTCAAGGACAATGCGAAGCTGGGGTTCATGATCTTTTTCCTGCTTGGAGTAGACTAGGGTATCGTCAAAGAAGATGAGTACGAAATCATCAAGATAGGGCCTAAAGATATCCTGCATTATCCTGTTGAAGGTAGCAGGAGCATTTGTCAGCCCGAATTACATGACTAGGAATTCAAAGTGTCCATACCTGGTGCTAAATGCCATCTTTGGGATATCTTCTTCCTTGATCCTTATCTGATAATATCCAGACTTGAGATCTATCTTAGAGAAGATCTTCGCACCTTGAAGACGGTCAAGAAGTTCATCTATTCTTGGAATGGAGTATTTGTTTTTAATGGTTGATTGATTCAACCCTCTGTAGTTAATGCATAGCCGAAGTATTCCATCTTTCTTCTTCTGGAACAGCATTGAAGCTCCCCATGGTGAACTGCTAGGATGGATGTAGCCTTGGTCTAACAATTGCTTGAGTTGCTCCTTCAGCTCAATCGCTTCCGGGATGGACATCCTATATGGTCTCTTTGCGATTGGTGCAGCTCCTGGCACTAGCTTGATTTCGCGATCGACTTCCCTTTGAGGAGGAAGTTCAGTCAGCTCTTCAGGAAATACGTCTGCGTATTCCTTTAACCATGAATGTTCTTCCCTAAATTCCTGATCCTGATCTAGCTTATTTAGTTCAATCAAATAGACAGGTAGCCCTTTTCTAACTCCTTTTATTATCCAATGCATTGATTCCAAGCGGGTGTTTATGGGTGGATTTAACCTAGCACAAAACTTTGACACCTATTGTGTCATATCCATTTGTGGCACGTACTTTAAGAGAGAGAGAAACTTTGAATAATATGCATCAAGGGATAGACCAAGCTGCTTCAGTTCATATAATTCGTTCACCTTCTGTGTGTGGTAGGCAATTGGCAGATATCTCCCTCACACAGCTTTTTTAAGCTTCTCCCAAGTAATTAACCCTTTCGAGATCCCTTGGTCTCTGCACCATTGTTTCCACCAAAGTCTTGCTTCGCCAGTAAGCTTTAGTTTGGTGAGCATAGCTTGGTTAGCGGGTGCAGTTCCTACTGCCTCAAAATAATCTTCCATGGATTTTATCCAGACCTCGGCGTCAGATTGGACGGTCCTTCCCTTACCATCGAATTCAGGTGGCTTGATTTGTTTGAGAAGGAACTTCTTCTCTTGAATTGCAACTGTACTTAGTGCAGGGGTCGGACTAGGAATTTGCACTTGAGGTTGCACCTCAGCAATAAGATTCTTTACGTTAAAACTTACTAAACGTTTCTCACATTACATTAATATGCCCAGTTCAGCTTTTAGCCAAGTGACCTAATCACTTAACTCCTTTACCCACACTTACAGCCAAGACAGTCAGTGATAAAAAAAAAATCTTATTCATTCATGTGGGCATAGCCCTTTTGAGTACATTTATTTTGGGAAGGTAGAACAAGCTGATACATCAGTTTGGGGAAAATAGGATTGTGTTACATTCGGCTACGGGGACTGAGTAATAATATAGAGAGGGGTCATGGATTTTTAGGAATCGATAGGTCATAGGAAGCTTGGGATATCCTTTCCTTTGATACCCGTTCTTCTCATAACGTCCCAACACCTTGATTCTGTCGGCAGGGATTATTCGAGGCACTTCCTCGTACACATACTTGTTCTACTTGACCTTTCGACCGCTGACATGTAGGGTTGCGTTTACGTGAGCCTCGACAAAGATGAACAGCTTCATGATCTTTAAATCCTCCATCCACTTGATTCTCTTCAAGTTGGTCTGAAGGTACGGGAGTCGGTGGGCCACTATGTAATATATTCCTAATTCACCCGTCCATCTTCGTTCCACGTACAGGGGTGAAGGATTGTAGATACAGTCTAGAATATTCATCATGCCTAGTCTCCGTCAATAATCCGAAGCATGCATTGCAGTCATAAACATAACCTAGAACACCAAGAATTTGTTCCATGCTTCGCGACTCTGCAGGCCAGCATCGATAAGTAAGTAAGGAAATGTTCTTAATGGCAACATTGCTCTATTTTCCCTCATTAAGTTTCCTTGTAAATATTAGATCCCGTTGGTTGGCTCTGATACCAACTGTAACGTGTCCCCCTATCTACTTGTAGGACATGTCTTAGCAGCCCATCGGGAAGAGAGTCTATAAAGCACCGCCCAGCACTCACAAGGAATGTCACGTGATTTGCAATCTAGGTCTCCCCGAGTTTGCCATGAAGTGGAAGCACCTGGCCGTTCCCACTTAGGACCGACCTGAATCAGGGTTTTCCTAATAGTCAAGTTCCTAGGAGATAGCTAGCGTCAAGTCCCAGAAAAACTACTTTGCGCAAAAACATCAGGGTCGAAGCGGATTTATACTGCATTTGATTCAAGGAGAATGGGAAACGAGAGGGATGCAAAGCTCGACCCTCTCTGCCCGTAAGGCATAGTCCCATACGATTCTCCTAAAACAGCATAAATCGGGACTCTAGCTCTATTGATTCTAGGTCATTGCTACCTCTCTGTCAATTTCCTTTGAGAAAAGTTACCGGCCAATCGAGACCACCCTTCCGTAGGATGGACCCATAGTCACGTCCACCGCACTTTCCTAAGGTTACTTTAGTTATCTAATTACCTACCACATTTAGTTTGACAAGCAAAAATAACTTCCTTAATCAACCAAATTAATCACTGGTTCCTTCACGTAACTTAAGCACTGACATAGAAAACAATGTCAAGCAAGTTCCTTTTTCAACATTTGATCTTTATTTATCACTCTTTGGAATACATCAAATAAACCTGCCTAAAGGCTATTCCAGCAATCCTCAGGGATTGCTATTCCAAGTTTCGCCCATTGACTAGTATGAGGGCCTCGAGATCCCATCTCGAGTCACGTCGGCCTCTTGTGCAGGATCCAGAGGCAAGGGATTTACGGCCAGTGCCTCCCTGGCACCCAAGCATCCTCCTGCTCCAAATAGCACCCATGGAGAGACCTCTCGCGGTGGGTTCGGTCCACGTACCCGGCGCGGCTAACAACCCCCTTGGATAGGGTCAGGCAGACAATTGGAGGTAACTCGTACTGCCTCTCCCTCCAGGCTTTGAACCTGAAGCATTAGTTGTTTTCCCTGAATTAGTTCCTTGAGCTAAAAAGAACAAACAGTGCACCTAAGTGTACAATCACGAGCATTCCAGTGGTCGTTTGTATGGCCAACTGCCAAGGTGTAATTCCTTCTCCACAAATACTTCCAGCATTCGATCCTGGATCATTTGCAACTTGGCAAGATCCCCAAGGGTTTCGTAAGCTGAGTTGCTTGTTTACCCTTTTTTCCTTGGGTTAGGGTTTATACCCTATTAAACCAAATTGTCGCTACTTTAGGTTTCCATATATTATGGCCAATAAATTCTGGGCAACCTTGTCGCCCTAACTTGGTTGGTCAATTGCTTTCTTGGCAATTCATAACTACCCTAGCTTCACAAATTAATCTTCAAGGAAGAGTGTTGAAGCAGGATGACTACTCAATTTCTAGAAAATTAGACTTGTAATTAGAACCCGTCAAACTTCGTCTAAGGTGTAGCAGTGCTATTTTGTGATTTAGGCACAAGAGCATATGATGTTGCAGCTTTTGTGCAAGATAGGTGTCATTATGTGATTTGTGGGGATTATATCTTTCTTTGTACGGTATTTCTTGGTCAAGAATACCTTTGATCAAGATATAGGGTTTGGGAGTCCTATTGACCCAATCCAAAACCCTAACCCTACTAGGCCGATAAACGTTTTGGCCTTAGGGTTCCTAAATTCCTTGTGGAGGTCTAGCATTTGGTCAACTGATCCTTAGGGTGAGAACCCTAGATCATTCTTGCACGGGTGATTAGATAGTCCTAACATTTGGAGAATGTGGGTGGGACCTTTGAGATCGAAAATATTAGATCGGCATCCTAAGTGCGATACTAGGCAGAATTTTGACATAACTTGACCTAACCCAGCACATTGAGGTGTTCGTCGTATGCTAACTATTCATGCCTTTATGAATCTCATGTGAGTTACACGATTACATGCGATCTACCTAATTGATCTAAATGTCTTACGATTAAAGGTGATCTTTCCCTTAGAGATGCAAATACTTTCCCTAAAAGATGTAAGTAACTGAAAGATGTATGAATTATATCATTCCATGCGAATATGCAATTTCAAGACCATAGACCTTTCGCCTTTATGCAACTATAGGATCTATAGTGATCTTTCTTTTCCTTGCCTTATGTGACGTTGATTGACATTCAGAGCTATTCTTATAAACCCTACATTTTATGCATTGAATTTCAAGATTTAATATGAAGATGCATCCTTTCCCAAATTCAAACTTTGATAAAAGAACTCCATGCATGGATGCACCATTCTTTCATGACCAGATGCCAATGAATCCATCATTGATTTTATCCTTCCTTTATCACTTAACCCAACCTAGAATGTAACTATCATCGCATGCGATTTGCAAAGTTCATAAATCCTTTCCATACACTGCAACTATTCGGACATCATTTAATGACTGTCTACGATTATCTTCTACATGAGTCACAACCAAGAATTTATTTCATAAGTGCATTATGTGACATAAGCCCTATCCTTTGTGAGATGAAACAAGGATGCCTTCACACAATTTTATCTTTTAACTTATGCAACACACATTCAAAAATGCAACTACCCTTAACCATGGAAGTGCAAGCAAATGCAAGTACTCGACATGCAACTAAACTTTGTAGATCGAATGAGTATATAAATTTCCCAATGCATTTAAACTTCCCTACGAGAATTTAAAACATGCTTAATGCATCCTTTCCATGCAAAAATATTATTTGGAACCTGACATTCAATATCGGGATGTTGTCCACTCTCGTACTTCGGGTGGAAGCTCCTGCGTGCGCTCCTCTCGACTTTTGCTTAGGAGCCATTTGACGCAGTAGATTTTGACTCAATGAACCCTTCTTGTCTCTCTTACGCATTACGAAGTCACTACTGTCCGAGATTTCTTCCCTGTGCAGGAATCGGGCCTTGCAAGTCACGGTTTTTAAAAAAAAACGAGAGGCACGGGTGAACTAGGCCTAGGGAAGCTTCAATAGAAGCTTCCAACATTCTGGAAGAAACAGTGAGATGATGTGGAGAGGATGATTGGAATGATGATGGAGAGGATGATGATGGAGATGATGATGATGGTGGTGGTGAAGGCGACGGCAACGGCCAGGCGGCATGGGGGCAGCAGTCGGACGGCGGCGGGCAGCTCCTCTCTCACGGCGGGCAGCAGAAGCATGATCAATCCCCCTCCCTTCAAGCTTGGGAGGGGGGGTTTATATGAAGGAAGGTGGGGGGAGTGGCCACACAAGTGGCAGGGTGCATGCCCTCCTCCCCATGCCCCTCCACAACTTCAGCTCATACTCCCTCTCCCTGCCATGCAACGGCTGAAGGGGAGGGAGTTTTTAAAAAAATTGCAAATAATCCCTTATCCTCTTTCCCTTGAAGGGGTGTTCCCACGGTGAACTACGGATTTTGAGCCATGGCTTCCTATACACGACGCGGGGCTGGTGTTTGTTAATGCACGCGGATGGAGCACTTAGCCCAGTATCTCTTGGTTGCGGGAGATTACTTTCAGTCGCTTTTGCGCGGGATCTAGGTCCTTTAATATTTCGTTGTGGAAATATTACATATTCTTATTTCCACCTTACCCCCTCCCCCTTGGAAATAAGAAGAATCCTTCCTAGGATTATGGGTTAAGGGATTAAGGGCATTTCGCACATGGTTACTGTGTTTACTTTTGCATGAGCCAAGGATACAAATTAGGGTTGTATTCCATTTGAGCATAGTGGTCCATGTCGCCGGGTCTGATGCCTACTTGTGTGATGTAAGTGAGGACATCGGGCAGAAAATCCCCCAAGAGTCAACTTTGCTAGCAATATGGAGCTCCTCTTCTGTGAGGATTTGATCCAAATAAGGATGCCCTCTAATGTGGTCTTCAAAGGGTCGATTACGAATAGTGGTCAACACCTTATAGGAAGTTGGAGATACATATGTTGGGTCATACTCTGGGGTTTTGATCATGCGTCTCTGTTTAACATTTGTCATGACTTGGCATCCTTCTAGTTGAAAGGTGAGAAGGATTTGTAACATGCCTGTCCAGCACATTTTTAGTGGTCCATTGAGAAGAAAAATCTAAATGATGCTGCCCAACATTCCCATGGAATATTACGGGGTTTGTCGCCTAGGGTTTCCCAAGTCCGTTTGCAACGGAACGTTCACGGACAAACCCACTAGGATTGACCTAAAATTTAGTTCTTAGTGGTCAAAGTCTCCGAACATCATTCTATTGTTGGGCTTTTGACATCCTACTTTACGCAGAGATACCCAAGCTGAAGCAGACCCATGTTGCACTTGGTTCAAAGAGAATGAGAAACAAGAGGGATGTGCCACTCGACCTCTCTACTCATAGGGCATAGTCCCATTCCGGTCCCCTAAAACGGCACGAATCGGGGTTCTAATCTAACAATACCCAAGGGTCGAATGATGTGAGAAGCGTTCTAGTTCTCTGGGACCACCCTACCTTAGGACAGACCCGTTGGGGGATTCCGTCCACTCGCTTCCCGCAATAGGAATTCTTTAGTTATTTAATTAGATCCTATCACATTTATATGTGACATTTAAAATCAACTTCCTTAATTAAGCCTTTTAGGGAACAGGGTTCGTTCGTGTAACTTAAAGCACAGACACAAAAACAGTGCAAGTAGTCCTTTTGACAAACAAGTTCAAACAAGCTCCTTAACTTATCTTCAAGTTAATCTTTGTCTCTTGCCCATACATGAGAAATTATATATCCCTTCTGCCCTGCAGAAGTAACTGGTACAAATCACATGGCACCACAAATTCCATCCTTTATCTAGAATAGGATCTTCCAACGCCACAAACATTGGGCTCACGGGAGTCTTCAACTCCGTTCCGGACTAGGCAAGGGGTGTCCAAAGCTCCACCTGACCCACAAGCGGCCTAAGAGTTAGACACAAATTTTGTGGTTGGCCTTTCCACCACTCGACCTTCGTGCATATGGGATTCTAGTCCTGAGCCCTCATTGCTCCTTCCAAAGAGACTAAAGTAGGTGTGATTGCAAACATCTCAACATGTGTTTCCTCGGCCACATTATAATGCACCTATTTAGTGAGAGACAAGATGAGGGTGGACTTTCATAACTCATCAAGCTCCATCCATTTGTCATCAATCATAGTTTCAGGCTATTCTCCATACAAGCTTAGTGGTTTTATCCGTGATTTTTGCACCAATACTTGCCAAACTTGGCTCTTTCAATAGGCATAATTCATACCATCAAGCTTAGTGATGTTGAAGATAGCACTGCAAGTGGAAGAAGATGCCATACTGCATGCTGAAATAGTGTAGACAGTTCAAAACTGCTTGTTGTTTTCTGATGTAAACAACCAAAATACCACCGAAATCGAGGCAAAATTACCACAAACTGATAGCTAATGACGTTGTCCACCAAGTACCATCAAAAGTACATAAAATCAGGATGATTTAGCATGAAAAATACATCATATTCCATGCATAACTACTTGATGTAATAAATTACAACCAGGTACAATGAGAGCAACTGTAGGAAAAATGAATGCACCAAGTCAACCACTGATTGTCAAAGCATAACTGGCATCAAGCGAGCATAAATGAGCATGTGACAGTCATATGAACATTGAGCAAACACCCAAGCATGTAAAATGAATCCGTTAGTAAGCTTGTACACCCCCTGTGTAATAGGGCAAAGTGTACACAACACTGGCAAGACCTGACACAAATAGGTGTATGCTCAAGGAGGGCAAAGCCCAAGTTAGCCCAAGTACATTTGTGAGGACCACGGCATATCAATCATGCAACATCCACGTGAAGATCCCAGTCTCAAGTATGCAAATGCTCAAGTAGCATAAACCCACCTGCTCTATGTCTGTCAAGCATATCAAGACACTCCCACTGGCGCAAAATCCATAAATGTCAAGCAAGAAAGCTTGAACAAAGCATGTAAGAGTGCACCAATGACAAGTGTCCAAGATCAAGTATCAATGAGACATCCCGAGCATATAGGCTCCGTAGCATCCATACATAGCATCCATAGACATCAAGTAAATCCAAACTGTAACTCTGGCAAGCCAAGAAATAGCCAAATTAAGCTTCGGGCAATCAAATGTCAAGCCCAAGTAAGTCGCAGTAGCAATCAACTCCAAGACAATGTAACTAGCATGTATAGAGATTGCATAAGGTAAGCATGTCAAGACTGGTTAGACATAAGCAAAATACATGCCATAAGTACATCAAAGATGGAGATCCAAATTGCTACAAAGTGGAGCTCAAGCTCAACCAATGATCCAAAGCAATATCAAGCTCAAAGTCGATCCTCGATTATCAATACATCAATGTATACATCCAAGACATAGCCCGAATCCAATATAGGCATATCCAAACATAAGCAAATGAGCTTCAACCCTGAATATTATGATAGAAAATAAATGTCCAAAACTAAGCAAACAATAGCTTAATCCAAGCTCAAAACCATAGGCATACTTTCCCATATGTATAGGCACCAACCGGGCATAATCGAGCATCAAATGACCATGTAGCATAAGCATAAAATTTAATGACAGGGGGCTACCCTAATGTGGGCTGCTTGTGGATTGTGTAAAACAGTCAATGGCTGAGAAAATTCAGTCCCAAAAGCATCCCACATCATAGGCATACATTCCCCTAGCATTCGAGACCAATCGGGCAACCAATGTCAATGGTAAAGTGGTCCAGACATAAAATGCTAATGTAGCACTGCTGTGGGCTACTTGTAAACTGTCTATAGTAGTCCTAAACCTGAGGTAAATCACATCAATGCTCAATGCTAGGGCTCGGGATCAAATTCCAAGCATAAACCAAGTGTATAGTGTCCAAATGAGGCTGCCAATGACTAGGATGAGTTGTCCAGGGGCTACCATAAATTGGCGCAAATTCACATTGACTGTATGGGGTTTGTGCTCACATTTTTGTGTTGAATCAGGGTGGTAGAAGGCACTCAAGGCTCACATCAAGCCTTGAGTGCACCACAAAGACCTATGTCAAGATATGGAGCCAGCAAGATACAATGGTGCTGCCCCCTTCTTCTTCTCAGACCTATAGACCTGTAACCAGTATAAAACCCTAAAGAAGATGAATGAATACCTTTTTTGGAATTCCTTGAGGCTGCCCAAAGGGGCCAGGAAGGTGCTCGAGAAGCTGGGGAGTGACGGGAGCTCGAGAAGGTCAGCTATGGCTATCGGGAAGGAGACCCAATGAGTGTAGGTAATCAATAGGAGGTTGAAGGAGTCAGAACCAAGTCGAAATGCTCAAGAAATCATGCTCTGATACCAGTTGAAAGGTGAGAAGGATCGAGCTATGGCGAGAGAGCGAGAGCAAGAAAGAGAGAGAGACCAAATGGAAACTCCAACAGTCACAATGTGTGATCAGGCCTTCCTTTATTCAAACTGTCACTTGAAGAATAAAGAATAAAGAATAAAGTGACAGTGACGAGCACCTGCCACTTGTAGTGTGCAGTGGCGGGTACTATCAGTGTAGTAATACATGGGCATCTAGACAGAGGTACCTTTACCCCCAACACTAGTTCTTATTGAAGGCAAAGAGCATACCATTTGTGTAAGAAAGAGGAGTCATGTGAGTTGCTTCATTTTCTCAATTTCGTGGTCTGTGTGGCAAGGACTTTGCTCTTGTCATAAGTTGTTGTTTGCATGCTTGTTCAAAGGAAAGATCGGTTGCAATGAGTTTCTTGGCTACTTGGGAAGGTTTGACAAATACAAATTCAGATTTCTCCCATGAGCAAGGTAGCATTTGCACTTTTGTTGCTAAAGACTCATCCAAAATACTTAAGTCTAGCTGATCATAACTTTTAGCAAGCATGGTAAACGTGGCATCCAAGCATCTAAGGCAAACCAAGTTGTCACCTGCATTCTCAGCTAAGTCTGTGGCCAAGGTTAGAATGGATATTTGCTAGTAAGAGGGTTTAATGATAGCAAGTGGCTGATGGTCTTGATAGTTTGATAGTTGACAGGTGTAGCTCTAGTTGGGGTTGTAGCTTTGGTGCACTAGGCATGGCTAGTGCGGTGGGTGGTATGCTACTAGATTTGTGGGTGGCGGTTGGCATACTATTAGGGCAAGGTTGAGGTAGTTTAGGAGTAGCGGGCTGTAGTTTGGGTCAATAGACTTGTTGAGTCTTGATGGGTTTAGGTCTTGGAAGGGCAATGGGCCCTGTAGCAAGAGGCTTTTGTAGTTTTGATGTTTGATTCATCTTGATGCTTCGTGTGGTCAAGCTTGAGGGTAGTGTTTGAGTAGTATCGTTTGGCTATCTTGGCTTTAGGTTTCCAAATCCAAGTATTACCCTTGTAATAGCCATGTGCTAGCAATAAGGTCGTGGAGACCCATCGTGGCTTGATCGTCCATCAATGCTTGTAGTTTCTTTTAGGCCTCCTAGGTTTCAAGGGAAGGTTCCTAGCCTTGTGAGCTTGTGGTTGGGTGCTCCTAGATAGCGGTCTTGGATGTTTTGGTACCCATTTTAACTGGTGTTCAAGGGTTTTAGCTTTGGGGTCGGCTTTTTGCTGGTGCTAAGGTTTGGCGGGTGGTAACAAATCACGACCCCTTCTTAGGCTTGATGGTGGGTTTCTCTACCGGTGGCTTGGTGGACTATGATGGAGTCGCACAGCCCTTGCTGAAGGATATGACGATTTGTATGTTGCCGATGGCTAGGTGAATATGTCATGACTAATAGTTGAAATTATAGTGGGCCCGCTTCTTAAAGGTTCATCCTAACAATAATTCTGTGTGTGCATGTAATATCCCAACTTTAATTTAAAAATTTTCCAACTTCTCAACTCTAAAATTATTAAATAGAGAAGATCTTGAGTAAAAATACCTAAGGATCATAACCCGACATTTTTTCGATTGACAAGGACTATAGCCACCCATCATGAAAGTTACCACATGAATGAGAGTTATGAGCCATATTAGTCATTAGTGTCAATGTGTATAATATGAATGGTTCAAAAATATTAGCTTTTTGGACAAGACTAGCATATTTTAGATATTATTTATTGTAAATATCCTAAAAAGATATGAAAATTTTTAGAACAAGATGTCATGAAAAAAAAATTTGGCTTTTTTTTTGTCAGTTTTGGAGATTTAATGCAAAAAAAGAGATTGGCAAAATCATGCATGTCCTAAAGCAGTTTACAGGCATCAAATAACACTTCAAACAGGCAAAAGAAGGAGTGATCTCTAGAAGATTTCTAAATAAGTGTCTTGGAGTTTTACCCCCCTTTCGGAGCCAACGAAACTATAAGATTTTGATCTAAGCATTATATTACTAATTTTTCCAAGATCTCCTCCATAAAGAACTCTTCCTCCTAGCCACAACCCTTCCTCTCTAATTTAGCAATAAATAAGAGGCATAGGGAGCCATTGAGAGTAGTCCAAGCAAGAGGGGGGAGGCTCTTCTTAGGAGTATAGAACAAGAGGGAGTGAAGCAAGAGAAGCAGGAGTACGGGAATTTATCATCAAGAAGACAATAAGGATACTCTGCGAGCTCTCAAATTCAATTCCTCCATCCCGTTTATCCTATTCCTTCCTATAGAATCAAGACTCTTCTCGATTTCTTGAAATCTCTAGTGATCCCCCCCCTCCCACCCCACCCCGGCGGTCAAAATCAAAATTCCATCAATCTAATTACCCCCAAGCTTCTTCGCCAAATTTCCCTTTTTTGCGGTCTTGCAATAAAGACCATGTCCCCAAAGAAGAAAGCTATGAAGGTCGCAGAGGCAAGAGTTGCCAATAATATTGCAGACACAATTATTACTACAAACAAAATGCCAAGTACATGGATTACAAACCAAGCCGTGAATACCATCAACCAAGCACACATCATGGATCTTCAAGTACCAATTTTCTTAAATAAAAACAGCTAGTAAGCCTTTATTCCATGAATAGGCAATAGAAGCTGCATGCGAAAAATAAGATTTTATTCGATTCAGGCATATAATTTCTTTGAGGAGTTCTTAACCGCAATTTTCAAGGGTTAACTTGGGTCTGTACAAGATGAACTTATGCGAGTACAAGGAAGGTACTGTGTCCCTAAAAGATTTAATATTTCTGATTTTTATGTTGATCAAATGAAATCTTTGAATCACAAATACTAATCCTCGGTATATAAGAGACCTTGAGATGTAATTGCCAAATGATACTGTTTGTAATTAAACTAATCAATATTCTCTTTTGGGAAAAGACCCATGAAACTCCAAGGGAGTTATCCTCAAGTTTGAAATTATTGCTTAAATAAACCCAAACTAATCCCCAAGAAAGAGGGAATCCAAGAAGACTATTGGAAGGTATTACCACTTATGCCGATTTATCTCGAAGTTATTTTGCCATTTATGCTAATTTTTCTCGAAGTTATTTTGTCACTTATAGTTATTTTGCCACTTACGCTAAATTTCCTTGATGTTATTATTTTTAGAAATAAAAGTTTTGGCTTGGAAATAAATTTGTTAAGGGTTTATGTATAATGCATTCAAAATAAGATGTTTGTGATTGTAAGCTAGGTACTGATCTTTCCTAAAATCATCATGCTAAAAGATGGATGACTGAGTATAGATCACTAACTGAGGTAGTATTCTGGTGAATACAGATCTCCGACTGAGGCAATATTCTGGTGAACATAGAACACTGACTGAGGTAGTGTTCTTGATGGCGCTAGACCTCCCCAAGACCGCATGAATAAAACCTACTCCAAGATTATTATTTTTTTCGCATTAGTGAGTTTAGACCAATCATGACGTGAAAGGTCTTGTCGTATATAAGGAACCTAGTCAACAGGAGGAGGTGAGGATGCCAAGGGGCTCTGGTCATAAACTCTTTAGGCTCTTATGAACTGCCAACTACCCTTCGATTTCCAGACTATGTTTTGGGAGTTCCAATACTAGTTGGGGAACAGAACTTGGAGAGAATAATACTTTGAATAAAAGACATTGTAAAAGTCATTTTTCTGAAAGGAACTATTAAGAAGGAATTTCTTTACTTTGTTTTTGTGTCATAAATTAAAGGCATGTAATGAATTTGTATTAGGAGATAATTCAAGGAAGTCTATTTTATATGTTGAGCCTAAAGTGGTAGGTAATTAAATAACTAAATCTAGTCTCTCAAGGGAAGCGGGAGGATGGACACCCTGAGGGATCAAGTCCTATGATTTGTGGTCTCGGTAAGTCGAGAGCTTTCCTAAGAAGGAATAAAAATCACACTTTGATGGATCAATTAAAAAGTAGAAAGACTGACTCACATCACTTTAGAATCTGCTAATATTAATTAGCCAAGATTTGACCATAAAAACACAAGTCGAGGGAGCAGCTTGAACTTCCAATACAAGGTAAGCTCAAACGAGCCTAGTTAGCAAACTCTGAGCGTTTTATTAAAATCCTAGATGGAGCTTCCTAGGACATCTCTTGATGGGGTACTAATAATGTACCGCCAAGGTGGGCGGCACGTTAGAGTTGGTATCAAAGCACATGTTGATCTAGGACACAATGCAAGTAAATAAAACTAGTTATATTCACCACAAAAAATAAAAAATAGAAAAATCATTTCCTTAAGTAAAAACCTTCTCTTGTTGATATATGTTCTTGATTTCTGGCAGAAAGACAAACCTTGGGAAAAATTCTTGATTTTCCAAGTTATGTTTATGTTAGCAATGCACGCCACTAGCTTTAGCTGGAGAAACCAGATGATGCAAATATTAGATGAAATATACAATCCTTCACCCCTGTATTAAAAAAGGCGATGGATGTTAAGTAGAGAGTATTGTTATATCGACACTAGTCGTCTTGCTTACCTCCAGAATAATTTAAAGAGATTAAGGTGAATGGAAGCCCTTAGGGTTGCCAAGATTTATCTCTTCTATGAGGCTAGAATAGACTCAAACATGTTCACTAGAGGGCGACAAGTCAAACTAAACCGATACATCTATGAGGAGGTTACAATGATTATACCGGTTGATCGAGTCATGGTTGTAGGATACTCTAGTTGTCGCAACTACAAGATAGATGGATTACCTGATCTTCCTCTGAAATATAGATTTTTGGATATCTATTCTTAGAATCTGAATTACTATGCAATGGATGTATCACAATGCCATGCTTAGATTGTGGTAGGGAAATTTTTTTCAAGAATAATATGAGCTCCTGAACTACTCAAATAATGTATTCCCTTCCTATTGATGTAAATAATTATTTTTGTCCATCCATTTGTCTCCTTGATAAATCAAAAATAATAGATAGACTTTTTAAAAAATATATAAAAATCAAATGTAGTGGGAAGCTTTATACCCACAAGAAGGAGCAATGAGACTCCAAGGTGTTTCTATTGCAATGAGCCAGGACATTTCAAGAGGCAGTGCCCGAAGCTTGGGCCAAGGTCAGTAGTTTTGCAGGAGGTAAAGCTAAGATGCCAGGGGAAAAGTTGCTGGAATAAACCTAAAGGAGGATAGTAATGATAAAGATCCCATGTCAATGGAATTTGATATGGAAAGAGCTAGAGTACATGCCACTCTCAACAATAAGAAGGGTCCAAATCACCAATTCTCAGTAACTCAAACACCGGCAGATTATCAACGTAAACAAACCCTTTCGAATTTTAATCAACTGTGAAAATACCCACTCTTTTGTATCACCAAAATGTGTAAAAAGGCTAGGCATAAGCACTATTCTTGCACCTAGAATGCTTGTGGAATTAGCAAATGGAAAAGAAGTTCTATCAACACAACAAACTAGCAGGGTAGAATTTAGCTTGGGTGGGAATTCTTCCAAAATGAACTTTCAAATTATGAATCTCAGGGCTTATGAGTGTTTGCTAGTAATGGATTGGTTAATTCCAAATAATGCCCATATCCATTGTAGAAAGGGCAAAATTACATTCCAGAACTCAAAGGGAGAATAAGTAACCACTCAGGGAGAAGCAGGAAACCCTAAGGTTCAGCTGGCTAAAGCCTCCCAAATAGTAAAGGGATTGAAGAAAGGATTACCCGTCTATCTAATTAAATTCAACAAGACTAAGTAGGAGAGTGAAGTCAAGGATCAACCATCTTGGCTAAAAGAATATGCAGATTTTTTCCCAGAAGACATGATAGAGCTCCCACCCGCAAGGGAAGTAGATCATGAAATTCAACTCATTCCAAGCGCTACCCTCGTTGCCAAATGACCTTATGGAATGTCAATTCCTGAGGCCATTGAGCTGAAAGAACAACTCAAGCAGCTATTAGACCAAGGATACATTCAGCCAAGTAATTCACCATGGGGAGCCCCGCTTTTATTTTAGGAAAAGAAAGATGAAACACTGCGCCTTTGTATCGATTACTGTGGATTAAACCAAGTGATAGTGAAAAACAAATATCCAATTCCTAGGATAGATGAGTTGCTTAACCGACTCCAAACCGACTCCAGGGAGAAAGTGTATTTTCAAAGATCGATCTCAGGTCAGGATATTATCAAATAAGAGTTAGGGAGGAAGATATCCCTAAAACTGTTTTTAACACAAGATACGGTCCTTATGAGTTTATTGTGATGTCATTTGGGTTAATAAATGCTCCTGCCACCTTCAACAGTTGATGCAAGACATTTTTTGGCCCTACCTTGATGACTTTGTTCTCGTCCTCTTTGATGATATCTTAATATATTCCAAGAATGAAGAAGACCATGAACCATAGCTACGAACAGTTCTTGAAACAATGAGAGCCCACAAACTGTATTGTAAATAGAAGAAATGTGCTTTCTTCAAGAAGCAGATTGAATATCTAGGATTCATAGTATCGACAGATGGCATTTCAGTGGATCTTGCCAAGGTCCAAGATGTACAAGACTGGACACCCCCAACAACAGTCAAGGAAGTGCAAAGCTTTCTAGGGCTAACGGGTTGATATAGGGTCTTTATTAAAGACATTGCCTCAATCACCACACCTTTCACCAACCTTCTCAAAAAGCAGGTCTCCATTACATGGACGTCCGCCGAACAATCTAGCTTTGAGAAGCTTAAGCAAAGTTTAGTAACTTTCCCTATCCTAAGACTACTTGACCTCAGCAAATAATTTGAAGTTATAACTAATGCAAGCTCTCTTGCTTTGGGATGTGTGTTTATGCAAGAAGGATATCCAATAGCCTATGCTTCAAGAAAATTAAAGATCCATGAAAGAAACTATGCCACACATGATCTAGAATTACTTGTTATAATTCATGCCTTTAAACTATGGGGACATTATCTGCTTGGTAATAGGTTTTCTCTAGTCAATCATAAGAGCCTAAAGTGGATTTTTATTCAGCTAGATCTCAATATGAGACAACGGTAATAGATTGAGACCTTGCAAGAATTTGACTTTGAAATCAAGTATAGACCAGACAAGGAGAATGTAATTGAAGATGCCCTAAGCCGTAAATCATTCCTTAATGCTCTAATCCTAGAAGAACCCTCTAGACATGGAACTCTTGCCACAATGATTTCAATGCCTAGTAACCCTCTCCTAGAAATGGCTAAAGAAGAGGCGATGAAGGATCCAAGCTATCAGGACTTGTTAAGAGTAATTTCCATCAAGGATTCAAATCCAAAACTCAAGACTAAGTATCAAGATTTTTCCATAAACGAGGAGCTGGCCTATTACAGGACAAGACTATGTATTCCTACAAGTCAGGAACTCAAAAGGAAAATACTCTAGTAGGAAGCTCACAATTTCCCATTTTTAGGTCATCTTGGTTATGCTAAGACTCTTAATATAGTCAAAAAAAGCTTCTACTAGGAAAGACTCAAGGGTGATGTACTCAAGTATGTCCTGGAATGCCTAAACTACCAATGAATTAAGGCCGAGCATGTCAAGATGCCAAGAAAGCTCTAGCCACTTGACATCCCTCAAATGAAATGGGTGTATATAAGCATGGATTTCATAGTTGGATTACCCCCGATACAAGGAGGATATAACTCCATAATGGCAGTCATTGATATGCAGACAAAAGTTGCACACCTTATTCTTGTAAAAACCAATTACAAGGCTTCAGATATCGCCAGGCTTTTCATTAAGGAAAATTTTAGGTTATATGGATTACCCCAAAGAATCATCAATTATCTCGATTCTCTCTTCACCTCAAAATTTTGGAAGAGTTTGTTTGAAGCTCTAGGAACCCAGCTCTACTTCAATACTACTTACCATCCCCAAACCCATGGTCAAATAGAGTGGGTCAACCAAGTTATTGAGGACATATTGAGGGCTTGTTGTAATAGGGAACCCAAACGGTGGATCCAATAGCAACCCTCCTTAGTTGAATTTGCCTACAATGCATCGTACCATCAAAGTATTCAAATGACTCATTTTCAGGCACTATATGGGCAAGATTGTCTGACCCCATTAATTTTTTCCGATCCTACCCTATGAGTAGAAACATCTAGGCAAATGCTAGAAGAAATGGATCAACAAGTGAAAGCTATAAGACAAGATATTCAAGCCGCCAAGGATCGACAGAAGGCATATGCCGATCAATGAAGGCGAGAACACATCTTCAAAAAAGGTGACATGGTTTTCCTACGAGTTCGCCCAAAGAAAAGCTCCTTATCTTTGGGGGAATTCAAGAAGCTAAGTCCTAGGTATTGTGGGCCATATAAGATGCTAAAGTGTATAGGGCCAAACACCTACAAGCTGAAACTCCTTAACAACTTGAAATTATGGAAAGTCCTATCCCAGACCATGTACTTAATGACCAACAAATTGAAATGCCAAGTCAGGGAGTCCTCGAACTTCAACCAGAAAATATATTTGACATGCGAGAGAAGACTCTAAGAAGAAAAACCCTTAGGGAATATCTTGTCCAATGGAAAGACTACCCTGAAGATGATGCCACACTTGGATTGATTATGAATCGCTGTGTAACCAATATTCCCAGTTTCATTCGAGATGAGGACATCTCAATTCCTCTAAGAGGGAGAGGATGTGAGATTTTGACTTTAATTTGAAATTTTTCCAACTTCTCAACTCTAAAATTATTAAATAGATAATATCTTGAGAAAAAAGACTTGAGGATCATAATTTTGGATTGACAAGGACTATAGCCACTCATCACAAAAGTTACTGCGTAAATGAGAGTTGAGTCATATTAGTAATTAGTGTCAATGTGTATAATATGAATGGTCAAAAAATATTAGATTTTTGGACAAGACTTCAGATCACAAAATATCCTAAAAAGATATGAAAATTTTTAGAACAAGATGTCATGAAAAAAATAATTGGTTTTTAAAGTCAATTTTGGAGATTTAGTGCAAAAAAAGGGGATTGAAATCGCGCGCGTCGCGATCGCAGTTTACAAACAACAAATAGCACTTCAAACAGGCAAAAGAAGGAGTAACCTAGAAGATTTCTGAGCAAGTGTTACTCCTTTCGGAGCCAACAGAACCATCAAATTTGTTATCTAAACATCAGATTAGTGATTTTATGAAGATTCCCTCCATAAAGAACTCTCCTTCCTAGCCACAACCCTTCCTCTCTAATTTAGCTATAAATAAGAGGCATGGGGAGCCATTGAGAGTAGTCCAAGTAAGAGGGGAGAGGCTCTTCTCAGGATTATAAAACAAGAGGGAGTGAGGCAAGAGAAGCAGGAGCACGGGAATTTCTCATCAAGAAGACAAGAAGGATACTTCTTGCATGCTCTCAAATTCAATTCCTCCATCTCATTTATTTTATTCCTTCCTATGGAATAAAGACTGTTCTCGATTTCTCAAAATATTTGGTGATCGCTTACCCCCCCCTCGTCAATCAAAATTCCGTCAATCTAATAACCCCCAAGCTCCTTCGTCAAATCCCCCTTTTTTGCGGTCTCGCGAGCAATAAAAGACCATGGCCCTGAAGAAGAAAGCTACGAAGGTCGCGAAGGCAGGATCTGCTAATAACACTATGGACAAAATTACTACAAATGGAATGGTGAGTATGGGGATTACAAATGAAGCAACGAATACCATCAACCAAGCACCCATCACAGATCTTTAGGTACTAATTTTCCTAAATAAAGGCAGCTAGCATGCCTTTATTCCATGAATAGGAAACATAAGCTGCATGCGAAAAATAAGATTTTATTTGATTCATGCATATAATTTCTTTGAGAAATTCTTAACTGTGAATTCCAAGGATTAACTTGGGTATGTACAAGATGAATCTATGCGAGTACAAGGAAGGTACTGCGTCCCTAAAAGATTTAATATTTTTGATTTTTGTGTTAATCAAATGAAATCTCTAAATCACAAATACTAATCCTCAATATATAAGAGACCTTGAGATGCAATTGCTAAATGATAATGTTTTATAATTAAACTAATCAAAATTTTCTTTTATTGTGGGTAAAAATCCACGAAACTCTAAGGGAATTATCCTCAAGTATGACATTCTTGCTTAAATTCAATCCAAACTAATCCCCAAGGAAGAGGGAATCCAGGAAGACTATTCGAAGGTATTACCAGTTATGCTGATTTGTCTCGAAGTTATTTTGCCACTTAGTTATTTTGCCACTTAGGATGATTCATCTCAAAGTTATTTTGTCACTTATTCCCAGAAGTGCATATGATTGACCCCCAAATGGATTGAGTTTGGTGTTAGTGGATTGTAACCATTGTTTGCCAATTTGAATATAATGATCATGAGTCAGGACATTAAAGTCAATCCCTCATCGATCAATGCATCAATGGAATGTGTTTGTTGGGCTATAATGGTCATGCGCAGGTAAGACGGAGCTACGACTTCCTCATCCTCATCTTCAATGTCCGTAATGGTGACTACTCATACATTGATAGGGGCTTCTAGCATTGGGGGTTCATGTAGTGGATGTGTGGGAGGGTAGTACTTCTTTATGTAGCTACCATTAAAGAAGCTTATTCCCTCACCTTCTAGGGTTTCGAGTTCTACATTATTGGTTTGGCTTATGTTGTGAGCTCTGAAAGGTCCTAACCCCCTAAATTTCATTTTTTGCTTATGTCCCTTGATCGAGTACAATAGTACCAAGTTACCCTCTTTGAAATCTCGCTTCTTGACCTACTTGTCAAACCAGCTCTTGCATCATGCCTTTTCGCAGATCAGCGCATGGGTGGCTAGAAGTCAAGTTTTCAATAAGCATTCTAGCTCAACTAGACATTCTATCCATGCTTCCTTTCCCTCCCATCTATCTTGAATAGCCATTCTCAAGCTAGGAACAAAGAATTATATAGGTGGAATTGCCTCAGTTCCGTAGGTCAACCTGAAGGAGTCTGTCCCCACAGCTGCTTTATAGGCTATCTAATAGGCCCATAAGGTTTTCATTATCTTGTTATCCCAGTTCACTGCATGAAGAAGGGACTACCTTGGTTAGGACATTTACCAGAATCTTATTTGTTGATTCCACTTTGTTGTTTGGCTGAGGGTAGTAGGGCGAGGATTTCCGATGGATGATTAGGAAGGTGGTAGGAGGTGAGCAATCACCTCATTGATGAAGTGCATACCTTGCTCACTTATAAGTTCGATGGGGCACCCGAATTGAGAGATTAATTGCTCCCATAAGAACTTAGCAGTGGTTTGTGTATCATTCTTCTTGGTGGCTCGCTGCTCAAGCACTTGGATTATGTCGTCTTCCTAGTATGGTGTCAAGTTGGTTCTAAACAAATCTCTTTCACTAGATAGCATGAATAGATGTGCGTCTGGAAATTCATCTCCAATGCCCTGTCCAACGGCTTCTCCCGTGGGTATGCAAGACATATGATCACAGCCACATAGTGTTGCTTTCCCTTGCATACAACAATGGAGAAGTAAAATTCAAGAAGCAGAAGTGACCATCAAGCTATGCATCCTATAGTGCAGGGTTTGTTTACTAAATACATAAAGGCTTGATGGTCAACAAAGAACACAAACGGTGTAGCCAGAAGATACTGCCGAAATTTCTTAACGGCAGCAAACACCATGGATAACCCCTCTCATTCCATTGTGGAGTAATTCATTTTTGTATTCGTGATTTGTCTAGCAAAGCTCACTAGATAGTCTAGATTGTGGTCACCAGGCTGGCACAACACAGCTCCTACTACAAATTTCAAAGTGTCAATATGAACATGAAAGGTTATCTTCCAGTCTGAGGCTCTTAAGATTTGTGTAGTGGTTAGAGCCTTCTTCAATTCCTTGTATGTGTGCTAACATTCCTCAGTCTATTCAAATATTATCAGTAGCTTGTATAGGGGTCTAGCAATCAATACATAGTTTAGCAGAAACCATCGATAGTACCCTGAATGGCCAAGGACACGTGGCCGAGGACACACTGAAATCCCTTGTAATTGGTTGGGGGTGGAAGATAGACAATAGCCCTGACTTTTGAGAAGTCAGTGGCAATGTTGTTCTTGGACACCATGTGCCCTAGGATGCAGTCGTGCTTTACCCAGAACTGGCACTTTAAGGGGTCAATGATAGACAATATAGTCTACATTGTTCAAAGACTACTTGGAGTTTTTCTAAGTGTTCCTTCCAAGTAGAGTGAACACACAAGTCGTCAACAAAGACCTCTAACTCTTTCCTAAGCATATCCTTGAATATTGTGCACATGAGCCTCTGAAAAGTAGCAGGTGTATTATAGTCAACCCGAAGGGCATGATTATGTAGGCAAAGACACCGTGGTCGTCAAGGTGCACACTTGCACTTGATTGTATCCTAAGAAGCCATCTAGAAAACTGTAGGCCTCTTTGCCCACTACTCTCTTGAGCATGTGCTTAGTGTATGGCAATGGATAATTGTTCCTATTAGTAGCAATGTTTACCTTCTTGTAGTTGAGGCGCATACTTTGATCTTTTCATTCTTCTTTAGTACGATCACTATGGGCAAGACCCAGTCCGTGTGCTCAATTTCGTAAATTAATACTGCCTTTAACAGCTTGTCAATTTCTTCCTTGATAGAATGAGCATGCTTGAATTTCATAGGATATGGTTCGACGTTACGTCGTGTTGAGATGGCAAGCTCAACACGTAGACATTGATGATGGACTACCTGGTTAGATGGGTCCATATGTCTACACTTAGCATGTCAGTGGTCATTATGACTCTCACATGGCCACTGACTCATTACTTATTATATTTAGGTTGTTACACCTATTTAGAGCAGCTGGCATAGTTATAGCGCCAGTCGACTAGTGTAGTCTGTTATGGATTGTTTGACTTAGTAGGCCACTTTCCTTTATGTTGTATCTTATCTATACTTTGTGTACATTGTAAAGAGTGTGGAAGAAGAAGAAGAAACCAGCAAGAAAACGTTTTGGCCTCCATCTCTCTTCTTGTCTCTTGAGTGAGCTTCTCCTTGTGCATTCTATGTGTTCGGCGCAGCATCTTGAGCAAGTCCCCCCACCACACGATTCTTGACATGGTATCAGAGCCGCGCCACTGAGAGAGACTAATTTTGAAGGCTGAAGCAAAGGAGAAGAAGCAAGTTCGAGCAAGCAAGCCACGGATAATAAGCTCTCCCATTCTTCCACTCTCTCTATTGGATAGTGCCTGTGGAGGCACCGAAAGTAGGGTCGAGCAAAAATCTCAGATTGCAGTGAGATTTGGTGTGCATGAAGAGCACTGTGTATTCTGCATATGAGACCTTTGGGGCATTCCCGCAGTTATTTTGGGCATCTGAGGCCGTTTCAAGCGCCGTTTTAGAGCCGCAAGGTTACGGACAGCAGTTTCAGGGTACACTGTGATTTCGGCTGTTTTGATCGAAAGTGGATGCGCAGGTTACAGATTGCGAATTTGTAATTCTTGAGGTATTTGTAGGAAGCAAACATAAGGTTTATCTGCAAACAGGTTGCAGATTGCATGTATTGTTGAGCAGACAGTGAAAAAGGTTGTCTGATGTATTGTTGTGCACTACAGGTCAAAGGTTGCAGAAGATTTGCTTGATGTTTGGTATTAGTTTTGTGATAATGGCAAAGAACAGTGGAAGCCCCATCATTGAGAAGCTCAACAAGAACAACTACCCTTCATGGAAGTTCCGTGTCACGAACTTCCTTATTGGAAAAGGCCTCTACGAGTTTGTTTCAAGTGAAGAAAAGGAGCCGGAGGTGAGTGATCCTCCAACTGTAGAAGAGACAAAGGCACGGAAGGAATGGAATGCAAAAGACAAGAAGGCCATGTATTGGCTGTCTGCAATAATTGACAATAATATATTGGGACATATTAGAAATGCAGAGAATTCATATGCAGCTTGGACCATACTTAAAAGTATGTTTTTCGTAAATACAAAGGCACGAAAGATTCAACTCAAGCAAGAGTTGAATACATTGAAGAAAGGGAAGATGTCTATCAATGATTATGCACTGAAGGTAAGGAGCATTGCAGATGCATTGGCAAAAATTGATGCAATGCCCGATGATGATGATTTGGTGTCGTTTACCTTGGGTGGACTTAACAATGAAAAGGCTTGGAAATCTTTTGTAAATTTCATATATGTCAGAAAGCCATTTCCAGATTTCGATGAGTTGGTCTCCCTTATGATCACTGAAGAGATCAACATGCAGAGTGAGACATCTGAAAGAAGTGGTGAACAGGTCCAAGCCTTCTACTCCAGTTCAAGAAGGGGACGTGGTAGGTTCTCTTCAAGAGGCCGTGGTATAGGACGTGGCAGTGACAACCAGTAAAACAAATTGAATCAGCAATTTGGCGATATGCAGGTTTCAGGAGGTCGTGGTAACTTTAGAGGCAGGGGGAGCTTTAGAGGAAGAGGTGGAGGGTAGAACAGAGGTTCTAACAACTCTGGTATTGTGTGTCACTACTGTGGCAAAACAAGTCATATTGCAGCCCAATGTTTTGCTAAGAAAGATGATATTCGCAGTGGTAAGTTGCAGCAAGGAAACTATGCATCGTCTTCACGACAGAATGAAGACAAAAATGAACGTCTGTTTGTTATGCAGCATATGTTGAATGCTGTTACAGGAAAGGAAACACATGATGATGTTTGGTATGTTGATTCAGGTGCATCCAATCATATGACCAGCCATGTAGAATGGTTTGGAGAGATGCAGGATTTTCAAAATGCAGGTTATGTGCAGACGGGTGATGATTTATGCCACCCAATTTCACACATTGAAAAAGTTCCCTTGTCCTTTCATGATGGTAAGACAAAGAGTCTTTCAGATGTATTACATGTGCCATCTATTACAAAGAACTTGGTCTTAGTCGGCCAAATGGTAGAGCAAGGGCTGCAAGTCAGATTTAATGCAAAGGGCTGCTTTGTAGAAGACTTCAATGACAAGTGTAGGTTGGTAGCAAAGGGAAGTAGAGTTGGACGTATGTTTACTCTGGATGCTGGAATTCCTACTATGAATGCTGCTATGTATGCTAAAGGAAAAGGTGTTGTTGCAGATATTGAAATTTGGCACAAACGCATTGGACATGCAAATGTACAAAGGCTGAAATTAATGCAGTCCAAAGGGTTGGTTACAGGTTTTCCTACATTTAGAGTTGTAGAATTTCATAAGGTATGCAAAGCATGTCAGTTTGGTAAGCAGGCAAGACAACCCTTTTCACATGACAGAGATGTAAGCAGAAATATCCTTGATGTTGTGCATACAGACATTTGGGGGCCTACACAAAATGTATCTCTTGGAGGCAGTTCATACTTTGTCACATTCATTGATGATTGTTCTAGAAAGCTGTGGGTATATTTTATGAAGAAAAAAAGTGAAGCATTTGAGCACTTTAGAACTTTCAAGGCTGCAGTTGAAAGAGAAACAGGCTTGAAAGTAAAGTGCTTGAGGTCAGATGGAGGGGGAGAGTACCTCTCGAATGAGTTCAGTGATTTTCTGAGGTCTCATGGGATAAAGAGACAATTCACATGCAGATATATCCCACAGCAAAATGGGGTTGCAGAAAGGAAAAACATGCATATTACAGAAGTTGCACATGCCTTGATGGCTGAAAAGAATATGCCTAAGCCTTTTTGGTCTGAGGCTATTCATACTGCTATTTATATTATGAACAGAACTCCCACAGCTCTGCAGTTCATGGGATGACCCCTGAAGAATGCTTTACTGGCAAGAAGCCTGATGTATCGCACTTGAAGATATTTGGCTGTGTTGCATACGTTCATGTGCCAGATGAGCTAAGGAAGAAGCTTGATCCAAAGGCAGAAAAATGTGTTTTCATTGGATACTCTTTAGAGCAGAAAGGGTATTGTTGTTATAACCCTGTCACATGTAAGTTCAGAGTGAGCAAGGATGTCATCTTTGATGAAATGAGCAGTTGGTATGTATATAGTGGTGATGCATTGGATGATGATGATGATCATGACACTCATGTGCACGCAGAAAAGCAAGAATCACAGACTCTTAGTGGACCAGAGACATCATCTGGTAGTCCTTGGTCTGGGAGACTAAGGAGTACCTCTACATCTTCACGTGCATCTAGTACCACTACAGGTAAAGACAAAGGAAATAATAAAGTGTCAGATGGCATTGATGCAGTTCTTGATGGAGACTCCAATGGCTCAAAGAGCTTGGATAATGAGCTTGGTATTCCTTTTGTCAGGACACTAGGTGTACAGAGAGCTCATAGTAATGTAAAGGCTCCATTGAGTGATCCGGTGGTACGCAGATCTAGCAGGGTCAGATAACCTATTAAAAGATTTGGTTTTGAAGGTTATGCAGCTCACCATTATGCTTATATGGTGAAACTAGTTGAGGATGTTGAGCCCACATGTTTTGAGGAGGCTGTTGGTCATGCTCATTGGGATGCAGCAATGGATGAGGAGATGGCTGCATTAGAGGCCAATAAGACTTGGGATCTAGTATCATTGCTGAAGGGCAAGAAAGCTATTGGATGTAAGTGGGTTTATAAGATTAAGCACAATGCAGATGGTTCTATTAGTAGGTACAAAGCTAGGCTGGTTGCAAAAGGCTATGCCCAGACATATGGCATAGATTATGAAGAAACCTTCAGTCCCTTTCCTAGGATGAAAACTGTCACAGATGTGTGATTGCTTTGGCAGTAGCCAAAGGTTGGAGGTTGCAGCAAATGGATGTGAAGAATGCCTTCTTGCATGGTGATTTGCAGGAAGAATTGTATATGGATCAACCAGCAGGTTATGAAGATTTAGAGCATCCCACATATGTGTGCAGGTTGAAGAAGGCACTCTATGGGCTCAAGCAAGCACCTAGAGTGTGGTCTAACAAGATCAGAGAGTATCTTGTCAATATTAAATTTTATGTTTCTAATGCTGATCACTCACTTTATGTGAGAAAGGGAGATGCAGGTTTGGTCATCATAGTCATCTATGTGGATGACTTGATTATTACAGGTGATAGTGATGGTGGGATTGCTGAAGTCAAGGATTTTTTAAAGAAGAAGTTTGAGATGAAGGATTTAGGTGAGCTAAGGTACTTCCTTGGCATTGAGGTGATCAGATGTGATGATGGTATATGGCTGTCCCAAAGACAGTATGGCTTGGATATGTTGTCCAAGTATGGTATGACAACATGCAAACCACTTTGAGTCCCGTTGGAGCAGAATGTAAAGTTGAGTGCTGATGTTGGGGATGAGATAGAAGACCCTACTGTGTTCAGGAGAATAGTGGGGAGTTTGATCTACATGACCATTACAATGCCAAACTTGAGCTACGTTTTTGGTCTTGTGAGTCAGTTTATGCAAGTACCTAGAAAGCCACATTTGGATGCAGTCAGACGCATATTGAGATATGTGAAGTCCACATTACATTATGGACTTTTCTATGAGGCAGGTACAGATGTACAGGTGTTTGGATACACAGATGCAGATTGGGCTGGTAGTATGTCTGATAGAAGATCTAGTAGTGGATACATGTTCTCTCTTGGTAGTGCAACAGTTGTTTGGAGCAGCAAAAAGCAATCTACAGTTGCTTTGTCGAGTACAGAGGCTGAGTATAGAGGTGCTGCTGTTGCAGCATGTGAGGTAGTATGGCTATAAAAGTTAATGGATGATTTGGATGTGCAGGTGGAAGGTCCAGTCGTCATTTATTGCGACAATATGAGCAGTATACAGTTGGCTAGGAACCCTATGTTCCATGTCAGGACAAAGCATATTGAGGTACACTACCACTTTGTGAGAGAGAAGGTACTAGCAGGTGAGATTGACTTGGTGTATGTCAGAACACAGGATCAAATAGCTGACATCTTCACAGAGGCATTGGGTACAGAGAAGCTTCAAAAGTTTCGACGCTTACTTGGAGTTGCAGAGATGCAGTTGAGCTTGAGGGGGAGTGTTGAGATGACAAGCTCAACACATGCGGACATTGATGATGGACCGTCATGTTAGATGGGTCCACACGTCTATACTTAGCATGTCGGTGGTCATTATGACTCTCACATGGCCACTGACTCATTACTTATTATATTCAGGTTGTTACATCTATTTACAGTTGGCATCGTTATAGCGCCAGTCGACTAGTGTAGTCGGTTATGCATTGTTTGACTTAGTAGGCCACTTTCCTTTATGTTGTATCTTATCTATACTTTATGTACATTGTAAAGAGTGTGGAATAAGAAGAAGAAACCAGCAAGAAAACGTTTTGGCCTCCATCTCTCTTCTTGTCTCTTGAGTGAGCTTCTCCTTGTACATTCTGTGTGTGTTCGTGCAACATCTTGAGCAAGTCCCCCCACCACGCAATTCTTGACACGTCGGGGGTCATGGGGATATTATGAGTTACAAACTCGGATCTACCCCTTTCAACTCATCAAGGGACTAAGCAAAGATATCCATGTACTCTCGCAAGAGAGTAATGAAACCTGCTTCCTCTTCTTTGGTCAAGTCATTGGTATTACAGACAGGTCAGGGTGTCTCCCTTTCCTTAGCTAGATTAACCTCCTTGACTTTGGCTAGTATTGGTTTGCTTGCTTGCCCTTGTCATTCGGCTCCTAGCAAGATCACTACCTTATCGCCTTTCTTAAACTTAGTAAATTACTTTGGCAAGTCTTGTAGTTTCCCTTGCTCTTTAGCCTGCGTATCCTTAGGCCACTTGTGTCATTCTTCCTTCAACCTTCGGCGCCTCAGGTGGATTGGCAGGTCCCCTTTGGTGCATCTGGTCTTAGGTGGTTGTAGCACTGAGAGTTGGATTTTAGGAGCCAATTTTGAGTGGTGCTTGAAGCATTTAAGGCTGTTTTTGGAGCAAGAAGTGCATGGGAAGCACCAATGACCAAATTTTTCGTGAAAAATCAAATGGTGGCAGATGACCGAGCTAGAGTTTTCATGGATGCATTTCAACATCAGGAACCCAACACAAGCCTCAGTTTGTTGATCGAAGGTCATTTGGCCCCCCCATTTAATCCCCGTAAGGTTTGGCATTATAAAGCAGCTCTACTGGATCTAGGAGCTAGAAAGTGCGCGACGACAGAGGTTAAGTTGATGAATTTTGATGCCTGGAGCCACCTGTCTAGACGGATCTCAAATTCAAGTCCTTTTGACCACCCAAAATCAAAATATCCACTTGCGATGCAATGTGAACATATCAAGTCAAACCGGTTATTTTAAAGATTATAGGCTTATTAAAAGAAGCCTAGAACTCAAAAAAACTGACGACTAGGTGGGGCACAAATTTTTTTGCGCCCTATTCAGATATGCTCGATGCCGCTTCAATTGAACATCTTCTATAGAGAGAGAGAGAATCCTGAACTATGCAGAGAGAGGAAGGAGGTGGATGTAACCTTGCCCGATTTCATAGAGGAATAAGAAATCTGTTTTTTTAGTCTTAGTCTCTCATCTCTCCTCTTTGCTATTGTTCATATGCATCAATTCAAGAGAGAAGGGGGAGGGGTGTGATGAAGAATCCGGAGCAAATGATGATGTTGGAACAATGGAGGATGTAGATCGGGCTAAGAGAGTGCGTCAGCGGCCTCCCGTCTATGAGATACGAGCCTCGAAATCACGATTTCTATACGTAAGTGAGTGGTTTTTTTGTTTTATGGAAAACGATTGAAGAAAATGCTTGATTTTTCTTGTTCTTTATTTTCCATGTTGCATTCTCTCTGAAATATGAAGGAAAACTAGAAAAATACGAGGTTATAATATTTTGCAACCCACATGAGAAAACCAAACATTGCAATTGCCTCACGACTTCTTGGTATCCATTGAAGAAACCTCTATGCAACTAGATGTCGATTCACAACATAAAGAGACCATGCTATCATTGCATTTTTGTGAAAAAAAACCATGCACAAAAAATGTAATCATAGAGTAGGTCAAAGATATAGTGGTTCCCTTTTGAACTAACAATACATGTGTCTCACACAACAAAAAGGATATCTATTGAAACGAAGAGAAGTGTATAGCCGATATCCAATGCATCTTCTTGAGCAAGCTTTTCTTCATTCTAGCATTGGTTCTATGGTTGGTTTGATAGTTCTTAAATTGATTATGGTTGCATATTGAGTTTGACATGTAATTGCATGGTCTATTACCAAATTCTTATCTTCTTTCTCCCCTTGCCACAAAGCTATTAGCTTCTCGCTTATTGAAAGATTCCTACTAGACTAATTTAACTACCAAACCAATATCACCTATTTGTTAACTACTAGACCATTATTAGCTAGTAGCCTTCTATGAGCTCCTAGTCTACTACCAAACTATAGCTAGTATCTTGTCAATCTTGCTAGTGTGCTACCATGGTACGACCAGTATGCTACTAGATTGACATGTTGGGAGCAACAATTTTTCTTTCAACTTGATACTAGTGTGCAAATCTTAGAGTGCTACCAAGTTGGTAGCTTAGGAGCTACCATTTTATTCTTGACTTCATCCTAGTTGCTAGTTTTAGTGTGCTATTATTAGAATGCTACTAATGTGCTACTTTTAGATTACTACCAATGTTTTATGAAATTGGCAGGTTGGGAGCTACCATGTTGTTTTCAACTCAATATATGTATGCTACTTATAGTGTGCTACTAGGGTGGTAGCTTGGGAGATACCATTTTATTCTTGCCTTCATATCAGTGTGCTACTTTTATTGTGCTACTCAACTGCTTCTGGTGTATTGCTTTTAGGTTACTACCAATGTGCTGCTAGATTGGCAAGTTGGAAGCTACCATTTTATTATTAACTTGATACCACTCTACTACTTTTAGTATGCTACTAGTCTACTACCAATGTGTTAACAAAATAGCAAATTGGGAGTTTTCATTAGGTTTTTAACTCGATACAAATCTACTATTTCTAGTTTACTAGTTTCATGCTACTACTAGTCTACTACCTAATAGAGTTAACATTTTATTAGCAACTTGATATCACCCCACTACTTTCTTTTGATTTCTTCCAAGTTGCTATACCCAAGAGAGCTAGTATTTTGTTTTTATCCTATATATTAACAAGAAGTCAACAAGAAGGGGAAAAGGCAAAAGGTGCAAAAGCAATCTTAGAAAAATGCAAAAGACGGAAGGTGCAAGTTTAAATGAAAGATGCCCCTAAAATTTTGTAAAAGAAATTGTAAAATCTAGATGGGCATAGGAGAAGGGATAAGGTAAAGGAAGGGGAATAGGAAAGGAGGACCTTGTCAAGATTCCCGATTATGTAAAAAAAGGGGATGGGTGCCCAAGGGATTTAGGTCTTGTTTATAAACCCAAAAAGTGAATGAGAAGCTCATTCTTTGTGTGTGGCAAAAGTGACTCTCTTTTTCTTCTTTTCCTCTTCCCTTGCTTGTGCTTATGCTTGTTGGGACCTAAAACAGGTGCGACACTAGCTATAAGCACTAGCCGACACTAGCTATAAGCACTAGCCGGGACTCTATAACTCTCTTTTTCTTCTTTTCCTCTTCCCTTGCTTGTTCTTATGCTTGTTAGGACCTAAAACGGGCGCGACACTAGCTATAAACACTAGTCAGGACTCTATAACTCTCTTTTTCTTCTTTTCCTCTTCCCTTGCTTGTTCTTATTCTTGTTAGGACCTAAAACGGGCGCGGCACTAGCTATAAGCACTAGCCGGGACTCTATAACACTCACAAGACAACCCCACACGGCCTCGCAGCCAAGAGCATCCAAAAGCACAATACCCTAATCACTACTAGAGATATTGCATTTGTAATGGAATGGCCCCAATTTCCTCGTGCTACTAGTTTCCTCGTGCTACTAGTCTCCTTAAACTTAAATTATTATTGGTCTATATGAAATGCATAAACCAAATGAATCATAATTTTGTGTATTTCCAACAACCTCTCACTTTTATAGTCCCTCTTCCCTCTAACCGTTTAGATTTTGCAGCTTTGTATAGGTGTAGGGTTCATTTTTATGTCATTTTTCATATAAAAACCGATAAAGATGCACTCTAACATGAAAACAAGGCTGAAAAAAGGCTTAATCTTCATGCCTCAGCCTTGTTACACATTCACAAACATACATCATATTTTTCCTTAATTTTTAAAGCACAAAAATTCATTTTTCTCTTATTTTTCCTATTTTTTCTATTTATTTATTCATAAAAATAGGGTATTGTCTAATCTATGATTCTTGACTACTCATGATAGTTGAAAGATGGTTCTTTTAGTTTTTTATTCCATGTGAATTTCATTTCCCCTCCCAAAATTAAAGAAACCTTCATTTTCCCTCTAAAAATGTGCTTTTTCGGTTTTGATTTAATTATCACAATCACATATCATTACCGGTTCTGCTTTTTTTCATGTACAACCCTCAATCATGATGCAAACAAGATTGATATAAATTTCCTTTCCATGTGCACATCATTGTAGCCATCAAACATAAAACAGAAGCAAATTTTCTTCATAAAAATGAAGTTTGCGTGTTGTAGGTTTTTATGAATTTTTTTTTGCATGTGAAGCACCTTTTGGAGGAGAGAGGAAGAATAAATATGTATCTCAGCCATCAATCAACCATTCCACAAGCAGAGACAGGTGTTGGAGAGTGAAAGGTTGCAGAAAGTCATGGGTTATCTATGTTTCATCTGTTGTTTTTTTAGCCCCCATGGGCCTCTAAGAAAAGACGTCGCCTTGTGGAGGGGGGCGGCGATCTAAAAGCCGTTGTTTTGAAATGCCCCCCCTCCCCCCCCCCTAATCATGATTTTTTTTTAAATCTTGGGGGCCCAAGGTCCCCCCCCCCCCCCCCCCGCCCAACAATGCCCATTAAAACCTTTTGTCTCCTTTTGTGACCTTCGTTCCATTCGGCTTCCGAACTAGCTCATCCAGCATCCGAATTGACCACTGAAAATTCACACATGCTTGACTCGCAGTCCCGCACTATTGGTCACTCACTTTGGCTTGATTAAACATCCATAAAATTTATGAAAACTCTATGAGTGCTCTTCGAATTTGCTTTGAAACCTTGTCTTCCATGGCACGTAAAATTTGTCACATCCGTCTTTACTACTTCTAATGAGGTCAAATTCCGTCGTAAATCTGCTCTTCTCTGCATCTTTCCCACACTTTAATAGACTTTAAATGTTTCTCTCATTGGTGACCACGGGATAGGGTGACTCATCCCATCAAATCCCATGAACAGATATGCACATGCATAATAATAAAGAGCATCAAGTTGATACAAAACATATGATCAACAAAGCATAAGAACAGCTCTCATCCTACCCCTGACAAAATCAAGGCATTAAAATCCACAAGGGATAGGCCCAGCATAATCAAACAAAAATCTCGAGCGAGTCACTAACCAACTAGTCAAACACCGAGGGTTAAAAATATCCTATCAAAGAGGTCATCCTAGTAGTGGTATGAACTACCTATCTAATTGAGGATAACTCAACTAGGAGCTCCTACTAGGTGAGGACTCCTATAGCTTGATCAAGAAATATTTTCTTTTAGCACATTTCTCTTTGAGGTTTTGACTTTTCCATACTCGGGCATGTAAAAAGGAGGGAGCTGAGCATAGTGACCCAAGGAGAATAGGGCATCGGCCTTAGGTCCTGTCTCAATACCCAAGAACCTACCAAGCCCTTGCAATGCGACACTTAATCATTTTTCCTTTTCATCTTCCGCTCACTTTTATTTTCGCTCCAACCTTCTCTTATTCTTATTTTTCAGCTTGATGCCACCCCTAGGAAGATAAGGCATTGGCCCCGGGGCCTCGGGTCTTGTCTCGGTCCCAGGAACCTACCAGGCCTTCGCAAGGTGATGAACAATTTCTCAAGTATTTTTCTTTCTTTACTTTTCTATTTTCATAGGGGTTAGAACCCCCTTTTACACACCTCTATATATTTTTATTCTTCAGCTATTTAGGATTTTGCTTCTTTGCATATGTTTGGTCTAGTAGGCTTTTCTAACTACCTCACAACTAACAGAAACTCCTAGAATGGCCGCCTAGTAGGTTAGAAAAATAGGGTCACTAGGATTTCTTCCAGTGCTTGACAATGCCTTTGCAGGAGGCAACAATTGCTCAGACCTCCCATAGACATACCTGACCTATACCTGCGACTTCATGCCTTGATTGCTAGTCCCCAACAAAAGAAATCCCTCACAAGTACATAGATATATACAGCATAAAAATAAGTTACTCATAAAGGAAAGATATCACTTGTGGATTGGGCCACGAGAAGCTCCACAGAAGCAAAAGGCTCCCCCTAGGTCCTCGGGAATCTGTCTAGCATAGCACTAAAAAAAAAACCTGTAAAACACATCCGCACTAAATATACAAATGGCCCTCTTGGCCTAATGAAATGGAACATTTTACTGCAAACTAACTAGCCCTCTTGGCCTAACATAATTTGGTCATAATATCCAAAGCAGCTAGCCTCCTAGCCTAATACATAGGTCATTCTAATCCATGCAATACATGATCTCCCTGGCATATACATCACATCCTATGAAACTAAGCAGGATACCAAGGATAGCATAAAATAGGAGGACTAGCCCCATGCTACTCATGTGAGTCAGCTAAAAGCTTGATCTGGGCCCTTTGTAGATCCACTAGCCCAAGTCTTTCTACTAATATCTCAATAATAATGGCCATCTCTTCTTGGGTACTATGAGCTGCATGAATGACATCATTAGGTTGATATATCTCATCTTCTTGGTCATCATTCAAACATATTGTTTGTCCCAACTTTCCAGAAACTCCTCTTGTAGGGAGAATCATAGATTTATGATCATTCAACTCTTCCCTAATTGGATCATTACATATGTTAATGATACGACCCAAACAAGGTAGAGCTTCAAACCTAGGCCCATCACATAGATGAGTCTTAGGCTGGTGCAAGTCAGATGAATCATTATGGTCTCTAGTCACATCCTCTTGGGAATCCATCAAAGCATATCCACATGGAAGTCTTGGCATTTCATCTAATACACCGACCACACATTTAGGAAATTTAGGTCTCCAACTCCATCTCATATTCTTTGTTATATTCTTACACTGCCTCATTTTTCCGCATTGGTCTAATGGACTCAAAGCGAACTTATTACTATAGCCAGATGGCCTCACATCCTTATGACTTCTATCGAGCACAGGTGGGGACCTTGGGCATGCTGCATCTTCTTCATATGAGATGCCTTTACTTGCCTTTGTCCACTCTACAACTAATTATTCATAGAAACCATGCTTTTACTAATAGGAACAACATCTATCGAAAGCATGATTCATCCATAAATTGGAAAGGTCTCTCAAGAGCCTTACTAAGAGAAAAACTGGAACCGCTCATTGGACATGCATCCACACTGGTAGGCCCATCAGTGCTATCAATGAGACCGTCACAACTACCTCTCATGGAAGCATTGCAAGCCTTGATGGGACTTGCTGGGCTTGGAATCTTTTTATCCCCAAGAGGCATATTATCACTACTCATGGAACTGCCATTTCCTGCTTGCAGATTATGGATACCAAGATCCCCTACCAAGGTTGCCTTGGTATTAGCAAATGAATCTTCTTCTTGTAGAAAAGACTAGATATTTGGATGCGCTTGCACTAAACGGGGGAAACCCCAAAAGTTTCCCAACATCTTTGGATATATTGATCATGGTCAACTGCGTGCATCGTGGCTTCACTTAACAGTTTAGGCTCTCACATCCTCACTTGGATTTGCATATTAATCTCTAAGCCGCTCATAAAGAGCTCACATAGCACATCATCTAGTAACGTAGTAGCTCTTCTTGGCCAAATCCTAAGAATATCATCAAAGGCTTTAGCATATTCTTTAGCAAAAGGATAGGACTCTTGTCTAGCTTGCATAAGCTATCCTAAAACATGGGTCATAGGCACCTTCTTTTCATATTCATCTAAAAATTTATCACATATCTCATCCAAGGATTTAATTGACCCTCTTGGGAGGCTCCAGTA
This sequence comes from Lygodium microphyllum, assembly GCF_053477565.2. NCBI lineage: Eukaryota > Viridiplantae > Streptophyta > Polypodiopsida > Schizaeales > Lygodiaceae > Lygodium > Lygodium microphyllum. Next base: position 10,199,803 of record NC_141160.1, read on the forward strand.
CCATTTCCTAGCTTCTTCCAGGGTGCTAGAGAACACAAGCATCCAATGTGTGTCATCAAACCCACTTGCAAGGCATGTTAGGCTGTATTCCTTTAAGTGCAACATCGGGTCCTCATTTACCATCCCATGAAACACTCAGAGATCCCTATAAGGAGGAGGGAATTTATTCCTCTTTCTTGGGATCAGCACTGGGTCACTAAAATCTTCATATTCATCATGACCTAGTTCTAGCCTTTTAGGGTCTCTAACCTCTTCCGTTTCCACCTCTACTGGTGTATGAAGATTAATACTATCCTTAATGTCCCTTTCTACCAACTCATAAAGTGGTCTAGGGAGGCCTATATCTCTTAGCATGTCATTCCAATCCTTTCTTAGAGGATCTTTCATATTTTGCTCCTTTCTAGTAGGCAGTTCCATGATGGATTTATCTCTAGGAGCTTCTACCCCTCATCAAAAGTGAACTTATCCTTAGCACTTAGGACCTAGGGACTGTACCTTTTAAGCAACCGTTTTCCCTTTATAGCTAGGGCTTCTAATATCCTTGTGATACCTAAAATTTTTACACGATTCCCCACCACATGGGATGGTTCAGCCATAACTCCACTCCATTGTACATCAAGTTTTTCCCATGGCACTATGGCTTTAGCATAATCACTTGTTGATGCCATGACCGCCATAGCTTCCAACATACTTATTGCATGCCCTCTAAGTTGATGGATGGTTATACATGATTTCTCTTGGGTAGAGACCAGACCAAGGCAAACCTTGGCCCATGCCATCAAATTAGAGGATGGGATAACCACTAACTAGTTACTCTTTGTCAGAGAGAGAACTAGGGAGAGAGAAAGAGGAGAGAGAAGACTGCAGAAGAAAGAGAAAGACTATAGGAAGAGAGAGAAGAAGAGTGACGAGGAGAGAGAAAGACTAGATTTAGAGAGAGAAAGACACGATAGAGGGAGAAACCATAGAAGCTGTGAGCAAGATGGGAGAGAAAGACTATAATTGTATTAATGTGTGAAAAAAAGATGTGAAAAATTATATGTCCTCTCCTTTATACCAATGTCAGTGTGACATGGCATAATATCAATGTTATTTACACTAAATCCTTATTCCTAGTTTCTTACAATCCATCCCTTCTTTAAAAAAATTTCCCTCAAAAACAAACCTAGAAATATCTAGAAAAAGATGGATAAAACAGAGTACTACTCTATTTTTTACAGCTTTACAAATGGGGAATGAATGAAGTATGACCAATTACATGAACTGAAATTGAAGAACGGAAGTAAGCCTCAGCTATATACATGATTTGGAGTATTTCAAAAGCATATGGAGCCATAAAGTCTTCAACAAATAATCTCAAAACAAAGTAGACAGCTTGCTGTGTAAACAAACCTTGCTGGACCAATTCTACCATAACTTCTAGTAGAAGTGTCCAAATGAGACGTACCATATATCAAAACGAAGCTCTTGAAGAGTACTTTAAGCCTATGTAGATAGCTTAATTCTGAAAATTAGACACGATAAAAACTATTCTAAAACAGCGTGCTGTCCTTAACCTGTCTGCAACATTACTAGCTCCATAAGCAATAGGCTTCAACCACCAATGTATCCTTCAAGAAAGGAAACTCATCCAATACAGAATCAGGTCTCTAAGAAACTTCTTCAGGTGGTAAACCTCTCCATTTGATCAAATATTCCACAATAGAACGTGATCGAAGCTTCTTTTCACGTTGACCTATAACAGCCTCTGGGATGTACTGAATAAGACTGTCTTCATCAATAGGTGGCAGCTCATCAACTATATCCACTGGATCACCATAAAAGGGCTTGAGCTGACTAACATGGAAAACATTATGAATCTTTGTGGAAGAGGGAAGCTCTAGTCTGTTCGCCAAATCTCCAATTCGCTTAAGGATCCGGTAAGGGCCATAAAACTTCTGGGCAAGCTTATTACTAGATCCATCTTTTAATGTAGAGTACTTGGACTTGGGCACCTTCAGTAAAACCAACTCTCCTTCTTGGAACTCTAAAGGCCTCCTTCAGTAAAACCAACTTTCCTTCTTGGAACTCTAAAGGCCTCCTCTTCTCGTCAGCATACATCTTCATTTGATCTTGAGCCTTCCTTAGATTCACCTTACATTGCTGAAGAAGGGTCTGCATTCTTTCCAACTCTTCCTTCCCATGAGGATTGATCTTTTCATTAAAGATGACTGTGGGTAAGGGCACCTTGTAACTATACAAAGCCTCAAAGGGTGAAACTCCTATGCTAGCATGAGTAGAATTTTTATAAGCAAACTCAGCCAGGTGTAACCAAGAATCCCATGAGGTTTGAACATCATAGCAAAAATGGCGAAGATAAGTCTCCAACCATTTATTAACTCTTTCTGTCTGTCCATTAGTTTGAGGATGATAAGCCGTAGATGGAGCCAATTTAGTGCCCATAGATGTAAATACCGCTTGCCAAAAGTTACTCATAAACTTTGAGTCTCTATCATGGACAATCACCTGCGGTAATCCATGTAGTCTAAAAATCTTCTCCATAAACTGACTGGCCACTTTGAGAAGCAGTAAACTGAATCTTGGTTGGAATAAAATGGGCTGCCTTGGTGAGTCTGTCTACCACCACATAAATACTATTCCATCCCTTCTTGGTACTAGGTAAGCCAGTAATGAAATCCATAGTAATATGAGTCCATTTACCAGTAGGAATAGGTTATGGCTGTAACAAACCTCCTAGCTTATGGGTGCTGTCCTTATTTTGCTGACAAGGCATACACTTCATAACAAAGTCCTTGACATCTTTCCACAGTCCTTTCCAATAAAAACTTTTAATGATCCTATCATAGGTCTTGAAAACTCCTAAATGTCCAGCTAGAGGCGAAGAATGTAGTTCCTCCATAATTTTTTTCTTAAAAGAAGAAGTAGAAGGAATTACAATCTTGCCTTTCAACCAAATAAGGCCATAAGCTGGTAATGCGAGTTTTCTTCCATAAGACCTTGCTGTAATTTCTGAAAAATTTGGCTAAATTCCTCATCTAGAAGATAAGCCTCCTGTAATTCTTCAATCCAGTCATTATGTAATTCTGTCAAAGTTGAAACTTTGCAGGCCCACATACAAGAAAGAGAATCAGCCACTATGTTATCTTTGCCCCTTGTATGAGTGATGTCAAAATCATAATTCTGTAATGTAGCTACCCAACGACGTTGCTTTGGAGTAAGATTGGACTAAGTAAGGACATTCTTAAGTACCCTGTGATCACTATGTACTCTGAATCGGCTGCCATATAAGTAATGGTGCCACTTCTTGATTGCATGCAAGATAGCCAACATCTCCTGGTCATAAACATTCATGGCCATTTATTTATCTGTAAGCTCACGGCTCTCAAATGCAATTACTCCATGCTCCTGAAGCAAAACAGCCCCAATGCCACGGCCACTAGCATCACACTATATAGTAAATTCTTTGGAAAAGTTCGGGCATACTAAGATAGAAGCAGAGGTAAGGAGTTCCTTTAACTGGTTGAAGCTGCTATCTGCAAGAGCATCCCAAAAGAAAGCCTCCTTCTTCAACCTATCAGTCAAAGGAGCTGCAATTGCCGTATAATGCTTAATAAATCGGCGATAGAATGAAGATAAACCAAGGAATCCTCTAAGAGAGGTAGTAGTAGTAGGCGTTGGCCAATCTTTTATACATTGCACCTTCTTGGGATTAGCCTGTATTCCTTTTTCACTAACAATATGTCCCAAGTATTCCACTTCAATCTGCATGAAAGAACACTTCTTCTTCTCCCTAGCAAAAAGCCTATGATGTCTCAATACATCAAAAACCCTCCTCATATGTGCCAAGTGATCCTGTAAAGTCTTGCTGTAAATCAAAATGTCATCAAAGAACACCAAGACAAACTGAAAGAGGAAAGGTTGTAAAATCTTATTCATTAGGCTTTGGAAGGTAGCTGGAGCGTTTGTAAGCCCAAATGGCATCACTAAGAAATGATAGAGCCCACGATCAGTCTTGAAAGTAGTCTTGACTTCATCACCCTCTCGCATGCGAATCTGATGGTACCCTGACCTCAAGTCAATCTTCGTAAAAAATCGAGCCCCCTTAAGCTCATCAAGCAAATCATCAATCCTGGGTATAGGATACCTGTTCTTCACTGTGATCTTATTAAGATCCCTATAGTCAATGCATGTTCTGAAAGATCCATCTTTCTTTTTGACTAACAAGACTGGGGATGCATAAGGTGAAAAACTTGGTTCAATGAATCCCATCTCAAGAAGTTCCTTGATTTGCTTGGCTACTTCCTCTTGTTCACACTTTGATAATCTGTAAGGTGGCTTATTTATTTTCTTTGAGTTGGGCTCTAAGTCAATGGGGTGATCTAGTGCTCTCTTAGGAGGAAATGAAGTAGGTACCTCCAACAAATCTCTATACTCCTCAAGAAGAGCTGTCAAGGCTGGATGGTTTGCTGAATTATTGGGCTGATCCTGTGTTTCTTTATTCAGATGCAAAACAAATATTTGTGAGCGCCTCTTGTACTCTCTTTTGAGTTGTTGAATGGTAATAAGCTAAAAATCTGATCTACTAGGAATTCCCTGTAAATAGATAAGCTGTCCATTGGAGATAAACTCCATATACAAATGTGAGAAATCCATAGTGATCCTGCCTAGTGTCATCAACCAATCACAACCGAGTACAATATCTATAGGCCCCATTTCCAAAGTGATCAGGTTTACCTTGGCTTCAAAACTTTCAGCCAACCATAAAGAAACCTGTGGGAATATTTGTGTACTGATTTCCTCTTCACCATTAGCCCCTTGAACTCTAATGGGCTGCTGTAAATCTATGGGAACACAATTTAGCTTGTCCATGATGGACTTATTCACAAAACTATGAGTACTGCCACTGTCTATCAGAATGAATACTGGCTTTCCACATATGCTTCCCTTCATACGAAGTGTGTTAGGGTTCTTAGATCCTGTCCAAGCATCCATAGAAATAGAACAATTAGTGGCAGCAAGCGGCTCATAACAAGTCCCACCTAGATCAAACAGAACACTTCCACCTGGATCAAAAGGAAAAGAGTCGTCTGGATCATAAAAATACTCTTGCCTAACTTCCTCTTCAAGATCTTCATTTTCAGCATTAAGTGCCATTGCATTAGCTTCATCCATGTCATCCTCAAAATCCTCAAAAACCAACATACTCTGAAGCTTGGGTTTGACATTTTTGTATACACATTTTGAGGCATGATCAGGTGTATACTTTTCCCCACACTTGCAACATAAGCCTTTCTCCTTTCTTTCTTTATAAAGATCCATAGGAATAGATTTAGGATTTGTATTGGCTGAAATGGATTTAGGTTTGCTGTCCCCCTGTTTGAAATCAACTCTCGGACTGTTTGCTGTCCTGAAATTACTTTGAGGTCTAGAAGCATTAAATGGAGGATAAGTTGGTACCCGTAAGCTCCCATTTGGCACATGATTGCTGCCATAAGTATTACCAACTTTCCCCTGCTTAAAAACAGTCCTTGGCTGTCCAAAACTAGGCTAAAATGAAGATTCTCTTCTATACTTTCTTGCATAGCGCTCCACAAGCTCAATAGCCTTAAAGAGGGAAGTAGGATTTTGTGCTATAACATCAGCTGATAAAGATGGCTCTAAACCATACTTATGAAGCTTAGCCTCATCACTGATGCTTTCCACATACATGGTCAGGTTGAGGAATTGGTTAGTGTACTCTCTTACACTTATGCCCCTTTGTTCCAAACCATACCATCTTCATGCTAATTTCTCTTTCTCAAGAGGAGAAACAAATACTTCAGCCACAAGTGCCTTGAAAGCTTCCCGATTCTCTACAAGTATGTTTTCTTTTTTAATATACCTCCACCAGGTATGGGAAAATCCCTCCAAATGCAAGGAAGCAAAATGAATCTTCATGTCATTAGTTTTAGGGAATATGTCAAAGTAGGACTCCATCTTAGAGGTCCACTCCTCTAAATCAGATGGTGAAGATGACTGACCATTAAATTTGGCTAGAACAATTTTTTCCTTTAGCTCTCTTTCATGAAAGGGTTGCTGTCCCAAAATAGGCTGATCATGATTACCATGTATGGAACCTCCAAATTGAGATGGAAATCTTCCAACAGGTGGCTGAGAATTACTATGTAATCTTCATGTTGGTAGAGCACCCCTAGAAATTTGAGTATTCAGTCCAAAAGCTTGAGAATTGGCTCCATTCAAACTGCCCAAATAGTCATCATGCCGCTGTGAAGCCTGTCCTACTTCATACTAGCTATTTGGAATGCCTCTTCTTCCAATAATCCCCTGTCCATGACCATTTTGGTTAGATGGCTGAAGTGGGACTGAAGGGTTACTGTTTGAACAAGCTTTCTCCTTAGTTTCTTTTGGTCCCATTTGCATTTGCATCCATTGAGATAATTGTGCCATAATTTGAGCATTAGATTCCACTAATTTATCAATAGAATCCTTTGTTTGAGTCATTGAATCCACCAACTTCTCAATGGAAGACGTCGTTTGATCAGTAGACAAGACCATTTGCTCTATTCTTGATAAGATGGCCTCATGTCGTTCCCTATGTCTTTGTTCATGGATGCACAAAGTATTATTAAGTATATTGACTTCTCCTTATTGTTGAATCTCTTCAGGGCTCTCATGAGGTGTATTATCCAATATGGAATCCCTAATTTCTGAGCATAATCTTCCTGGACCTTATTTTTACCCTTATGTCCTGCCAAAATAGTGTAGTCCTGCAGTACCCCCTGTCAGAAAAATAGCTATAACTTTTGCTAGGGAACTCTGATTTTAGAAATTTTTAGTTCAAATCAAAGCTAATAATGCCCTCTTCGAGATGAGCTATAGCACGCTATAACAGATTTAGGACAAAAAATTCTGTAGCTAGATTTCTGAGTCTAAACTGTCCAAGCCTGCACCCTGTCTAAACCTGTAAGTGCCCTGTTTTGACCATGTAAAGCAAGACAGTAACCCAAATGGTTACCAAACCCTGTAAAAGGCTGTATAGGACCTATGGGTACCTTGTAGTACCTGCACCTATACTTCAGTAATGAAGGATGTACCTATAACCACCTATAAATACCCTGTAAGTACCCTGTAAATTCCCTGTTTTACCCTATTTTGGACCTGTAGGTACTTGAGCCTTTGGAAAGTCTTCAATATTCAATTCTCCACTCATTGTACCTGTGTGAGGGATAAAACGGCATGACAGGCTCCCTACACAGGCTCCAAATCATCGGGAGGTGGGCAAAGTTCCCCTCGGGTCTGTTGGTTGCACCCCTTCGGGATCTTCGATAGTGAGGGAGGGTCACCTCTCTTTTGTCCCACTATCTCCCCCGGCATCCACCCTTTTCCTTGGTGGGTATATCAACATGGCAGTGGCTAGTAATCTAATCAATCAGCATGAGATGCATTTCTGAAATATTCATTCATCCTTTCATGAGATACAATTGAATGGAATCTTGAAAGTTTGGATAGGAGAAGGGTCTTACCAGTGCAATTCAGTGACTCACTGATTGCTAGTACTTACCCTTTTACAATATTTGAGCTTGGGTAAAAGAAATTCAGCCAATCAATGGATTAGAGTAAACAAGTTCATCAATCAATAGATTCAATCAATGGGATTCAATTGTTATGTTGGAAATTTCAGATTGAAGCCTCTAATTCACTGATTGGAACTAGTATGCATAAAGCAAGCATTGCATTCATGAATGGATTGATTCAAGCAAAGGTTGGCTGAAATTTGATGGGTATTATTCAATGCTTTAATCTCTCAATCAAATGGATTAAGCTCAGCAATTGGATTAATGAGAGAGATTAAGAATTGAAGAAGAGTACCTTTGACATGGTTGATGATGGCTTAATCAATCTTCATATGCTTGATAGGGCCTCCGATTGTCCAATGTTGGTAAAATAATCCCCAGGGCTTGTGTATTCAGTACTTAAGAACAATCTTGAAGCTTCAAATGCTTGAAATTGAGGCATTAAACCCATTTTCCCCAAATTTTTGCTCCATGGAAGCTCTTGAGCTTCAATCTTTGACCAATTCATGCTTAATCCTTGCAATTTGTTGAAGAATCTTTGCTGAGATGATCCCACGGGCTAAAAGGATGAAGAATCTTCAAGAAATTGTTGAGAAATGAAAGCTTGGGCTGAAGCTTTCATGGCTGCTCACCATGGACTATTCATGTAGGGTTTCAAGAGAGTGAAAAGATGAAGAATATAGCCCCATTTTGGAGTCTACACACTAGGAAGTTGAAGAAATCACTGCCAAAGATCATTTAGAAGCACCATAGCTGAAGATTGGCTGAAGAATGATGAAGAACAGGGCTGGAAAAATCAGCGCAAATTTCGGGCTGCTGTCCAGTCCACGTGGCTGATCCTCCAGACCATAAAATGGTATGCAACCTGTTGCATTTGATGCCTAGAGTGCCATTCTGCAAGCCATTGTTGAAGGAGAGCAATGATCAGTGAATAAGGAAGAGATCTCAGCTGGAAAACTCCATGGAAGCTTGGGTAAAGCTTGGAGAAAGAGGAAAGGAAGACCTCTTTTGAAAAGTAACCACAGTTTAACCCCAAACTAAGCCCGGTTAACTCTTCTTTACCCTAATTACCTCCAATTTTGCATAAAATTTGATGGTGACAACCTGTCATTTAAGCCATCCTCTGCCATATCTGACCTTGGATATCTCCAGATGTAGTCTCTTACTAACTGTAGATGATCTGCAGCACTTCACTAGTCACTGTCCTGTACAATTTTTGTCTGAAATTGATTTTGATAGAGGAAAATAGGACTAAAAATAGAAGAAAAGAATGGATCAAAGACCAATGCTCTGATACCACTTGTCAGAGAGAGAACTAGGGAGAGAGAAAGAGGAGAGAGAAGATTGCAAAAGAAAGAGAAAGACTGCAGGAAGAGAGAGAAGAAGAGTGACAAGGAGAGAGAAAGACTAGATTTAGAGAGAGAAAGACAGGAGAGAGGGAGAAGCCATAGAAGTTGTGAGCAAGATGGGAGAGAAAGACTGTAATTGTATTAATGTGTCAAAAAAAGATGTGAAAAATTACATGTCCTCTCCTTTTATACCAATGTCAGTGTGACATGGCATAATATCAATGTTATTTACACTAAATCCTTATTCCTAGATTCTTACACTCTTTTCATCACCTAAATTATCTTATGTAGAGGACTCGTGCTCTACATAAGTAACTAAGTCCATCAGTAAGTTTTGTATAGGGAAAGCCAAGGTTTTCCATCCTTGAACGAACCCCATTTTATGGGCAGCTTAGTACACTCCTAATGGACATAATAAACATAGGTCCCTTCATGACCTAGATTTGGAGACCACCACTTATAGGCAGCTCTCGAAAAATGCACCACCTGTTGGGACCTAAAATGGGCCCAACACTAGCCTCTATAATACTCACAAGACAACCCCACATGGCCTCGCGGCCAGGAGCATCCAAGAGCACAGTACCCTAATCACTACTAGAGATATTGCATTTGTAATGGAATGTAGTCCAACAATTTCCCTTCCTTACTCCTCAAAGGGATATCCCATACATCTTGGTATAATATAGCACGTAACACAAACATATAAGAGGCACCCCCTTCGACTGAATGTCGTGGCCCCACTGCAACTCTCCTACACTGAGAAGATTGGCCCCTCGATGTGCTGCTCTAACATAAAGGACATACAAACAGTCTCCACTCCTTGATTTTGAATGATCCAGGAGTCTTCAATATTTCCTCACCAACCACTTTCCCGAAGAAACGATCGTCTAGCCTATAGTAAGGGTATCCTTACACACTCCACGTTGGTCATTTATTAGGAAATCAAGTGCTATGCACCCAAGTTTTATACCATGTGGCATGAAAATTTTAGAAGTGTATGACCATTGTGCAAAAGCATATTATGATTAGAAATCAGCCACATGGTGTGCAAAACAATTCTTTAATGATTTTTTATCTACTCATTGTTGCTGCGTTGCTAGAGACTAGCACCGAGTTTCCTCATGCTATTAGTCTCCTTAAACTTAAATTATTATCAGTATTTATGCTATGCATAAACCAAATGAATCATAATTTTATGTATTTCCAATAACCTCTCAATTTTAGAGTCCCTCTTTCCCCTAATTGTTTAGGTTTTGCAGCATTGCATAGGTGTAGGGTTCATTTTTATGTCATTTTTCATATAAAAACCGATAAAAATACACTCTAACATGAAAACAAGGCTAAACAGAGGCTTAATCCTCATGCCTCAACCTTGTTACACATTCACAAACATGCATCATATTTTTCCTTAATTTTTAAAGCATAAAAATCCATTGTTCTCTTATTTTTCCTATTTTTTCTATTTATTTATTCATTTAAAAAGGATATTGTCTAATCTATGATTCTTGATTGCTCATGATAGCTGAAAGATGGGTTTTTTAGTTTTTTATTCCATGTGAATTTTTTTTCTCCTCCCAAAATTAAAGAAACCTCCATTTTCCCTCTAAAAAGGTGCTTTTCAGGTTTTGATTTAATTATTACAATCACATATCATTACTGATTTTGCATTTTTTCATGTATAGCCCTATCTCATGATGCAAACAAGATTCATATAAATTTCCTTTCCATGTGCACATCATTTAAGACATCAAACATAAAAAAGAAGCAATTTTTCTTTATAAAAATGAAGCATATCACTTATTTGCGTGTTGCGGGTTTTTATGAAATTGTTTTGGGCAGTCAATGGATCCATCATTTGTTCCTCAACCGCATTAGACATTGCCTCTCATCTTCCCTTCGATCTTGGAGCAATCTGGTCCACCCCAGACAAGCATCCTTCATCACATCCTCTTCTTAATTTTCTGTGTAACGTGTGAAGCACCTCTTTGGGATTTTTTGGTGAACGGAGACTTATCTTCTGTGTAGGTAGAAGGGGAAAATCATTGTAAAAAACTTTGCAAAATAATAGGTAATCTCTGTTCGATATGTTTTTTTTAAAGGCCCCACAGGCCTCTAAGGAAAGACGTCGCCTTGTGCAGGGGGGCGGCGATCTGTAAGCCACCGTTTTAAAATCCCCCCCCCCCCCCCCCCCCCCCCCAAACAATGCCCATATAGAACTTTAAAACCTTTTGTCCCTTTTTGTGACCTCTGTTCTGTCCGTCTTCCAAACTAGCTCGTTCGGGATTCGAATTAACCACTGAAAATTCCTACCTGCTCAACTCAGGGTCCCACACTATTGGTCATTTGCTTTATCTCAATTTGGCATTCATAAAAATTATGAAAATTCCGTGAGTGCTCTTCAAAACCGCTTTGAAACCCCGTCTTTTGTGGCTTGTAGAAATTGCCACATCCATCTTTACTACTTCTGATGAGGTCAAATTCCATCATAAATATGATGTTCTCTGCATCTTTCCCGCACTTTAATAGCCTTTAAATCCTTCTCTCAGTGCTTGTGCTTGTGAGAGGGAGTGTGAGAGTGAGAGGGAGTGAGTATATGAGGGTGAGGGACCGTGGTGGAGAAGCTCTCCATCTTCTCCTCTCTTCTTCTCTTCTCTTATCGTATCTTCTTTTCTCTTCTCTTCTTTTGTCTCATGTGCGTGGCTATGGAGGATGGAGCTTGATGGTGGAGTGTTCAACTTGCTTGAGCTCACATCACGGATCGTGGAGCTAGCAAAGTGCTTGAGGGAGGAGGCTACTCATTCGGGCATCAAGGTAAGCTCACTACACTTGTAGGATTAGAGGCCTATTGGCTAGGTGAGAGAGAGCCATTAGAGCTTGCTTGAAATGCTTGAAACAAGAAGTGGTCCATGGGTCTTGGCGGTCGAGAGCTCCCACTTCATTTTGGTTCCATTGCCGGGACCAACACATTCAAGCTTGAGCACTTGTGTGCTTCAAATCGAGTGTCAAAGTAGGGTTTCATCCCCAAATTGGTGCTTGATGTAGGTAGGAGATTTGGGAGTTTGATCTTTGAGACAAGTAAGTATTTTGAGTTTTTAATGATTAGGTAGGTAGGATAATATTTTTAGTACTTGAGCTTTGATTTTTGTTGCATTTAAAGTAGGATATGACCAAGAGATAGAAGCGAATCACTTTAGGGTTGATGTTGTAAAAAAGCCCAAAATAGGGTTAAAGAAAGGGAAAAAAGGGGTTGAAATCCATTGACAAGGCAAGAGCATGAACGGGGCAACACTCAGGCCCTAGAATAAGGGGTTAAAACCCAAGGAAGAGGGGGTGAAGGCTTAGTTTCAATCTCATAGTGTGAGTGAGAGAGAGATTTTGAGAGAGAAGAGAAAGTTCCAAGGCAAGGCATAGATTGATCATCACGTATGGGCGTTTTCCAACTGCGTCAGTTATATAGAACCCTTGCCCCTTGTCTATTCTTGCATTCTAGAAGTTGGTGTGACTTGGCATGTCGAGAATCATTGTGCCGGTGATTCAATTTTCACCTCAACTAGAACCACGGCTGTCAGAATCGAATGCACTTGATAGGGTCCGATTCCCAAAATCGGGCTCGGACGTCCAATTTTGGAAAATTGGACCACTCGAACACCACCAACCCATCCAATTAAAATCTTGGGAGGGGGTGCTCTATTAGGGGTGAGGCGAAACTAGCCTTCAGAGGGTGAGACATGCTTCTCCACCTCACCCTCCACCATGCTTCTCCACATCATCATCATGGGCCTCTCACCCTCCATGGCTTCTCCTTTTTCCTGGCCCTCCAGAGATTCCCATAGGTTTCCATCACCGCTGGACCACTAGGTATCAGGCTGCCATACTAAGACAACCCACCACCCTAGGTATATCTACAACATGCATACTCCCACCCTAGGTATTTCTACAACATGCATACTAAGATAACTTGTGCTGGCTCACCACCCTAGGTATATCTACAACATGCATACTCCCACCCCTGCTAGGTGTCATGCCACCCTATCTCCGTGAGGTGTGGCTATTAATTACAAAGTTTCTCTTGGATGAGTTGTTCATCCTAAGTTATTGAGTGTTTTACAATTTTCCACTCGTTGTTTCCTTATTAATGGAGGAAAGAGCAAAGAGGAGCATATGTTGTCCCATTGCAAGGTCACGTTGATAGTGGATTATGATCCTATTATCATAAGTGATTGCACAATTTTTTGTCAATCTCAAGGACAAACTTAGGAGGTTATTTTGCTTCATTTGACTTCTATTAGTACTCATGCGTATACATATGAAAGTTGTGTCAACTAGGGTGTTAAACTTAAATTGGCGAGTTCGGTCAAAATGTCATAAACAATAATGAAAAATATCATGGAAAAAATAGCATACATTGAAGTAGGGGAGTGTGTGCTATTATATTGTCCATTCATTGATGTTGCAAGCCTGATTGAGCAACCATGTGCAATGATGCTTTATAAAGTGACCTCAAGTCTACAATCTTTAACAAGGTAGAGGATTTTGTAAGGATGTGATTTTGGATATAAAGTTTGGTTGCATGCCCTGCAAAGGTGACATGATGATGTAATGTATTTCTTGCATTATCTTGAAACATCCAAAATCTAATGATGGTTCCCTCTCTGTAGCTTATGCTAAACACACACACTCTCTCTCTTTCTCTTGCTCAAGGTGAGGATACAAACACTTTGATGAGAATATGTAATGTCATGATGAAATGAATAAGGAAAAATTATAGCCATTGATGGAATATATTTTGTATACTTAGGCATTTTGCTAAATCATACTATAATGGTATAGAATCTTTATTTGTAAGATTAATTGTTTGTTACATTTAGAACTTGATTCACATATTCCAAATGATACATTTTATGGTCTTGTGGCATTTTTGGTTCTCTTTATAAAAATGAGAAAGTTGATCAGAACAATATGTTTTAACATTGGTAAAATGAAAAGTTTGATCACTTACAAATAAACATATAGAACTATTCACATTGTTGGTAGAAGTTACAAATCAAAAGGGCTTAGCAACAATTTAAAAAAAGTAACATTACCCTTCAACTAAATGAAAATTTACATAGATGCATTCACTTAATGAATTGTTTTAGTATAATCAAGTCTGTTAACATTAGAAAAAATATTATAGCATGACAATAATTTATCATTAAACCACAATAATTTTCAGTTCCCATCAATTCAAGCAACTATTGTAACTAATAGTGATTAACATCACCAATAACTATTAGTGAGTAAAAGTGGCAAACATTTCCAATAATTATGAGAGAGAGAGAGAGAGAGCATTGCACCGAGGTTTGATTGAACATAGGCACTAGAGAATGTAATTATATATATGTTTGTGTGATGTTTATGAGGTGTATACACTTCTTTGAAGAAACGTGGAACAAAGGAAACATAATCCCAAACATATCCTAGGTTGAATTTCCAATTTTCACAATGAAAATCCAAACATGCCTAGGTGCGTATTTTTGTAGTTCCTTGGTAGATTAACAAGCCCCAACTCCCACAACCCACCATCTCTTGAACACTCGTGTGTCCCTCCCCCCTACATAGACATCACTTGAGTATTTATAACTACATCACAAATGAAGTTATATATACTTCTTTGAAGGAACATCACAAATAGAGATCATGTTTGGGTGCTTCATTGAGTGGAGAAAGCTCTCTCTCTCTCTCTCTCTCTCTCTCTCTCTCTCTCTCTCTCTCTCTCTCTCATTTAGACATTATTTTGTACCTATCAATTATATAGTGTTTATTCATCATTTAGTTAGTAATAGCATTAGAGAAAGTTTCCCACCTTTTAGATGTAGCATTTTTATCTCATAGGTCTATTTGGTCTTTTGTAGACGTTAATATAACTTTGTTTCTTTTTCCTTCTCTTCAAACCACACAACACATGCACACACATATGCACTTGCATATATTAAGCTAATCATAGTAGATGTTGGCTTTGGATACTTAAGCAAGAAGCAAGGGTAGGAAACACACACACACACACACACACACACACACACACACATTCTCTCTCTCTCTCTCTCTCTCTCTCTCTCTCTCTCTCTCTCTCTCTCTCTCTCTCTCTCTCTCTCTCTCTCTCTCTCTCTCTCTCTCTCTCTCACTCACTCACTCACTCACTCACTCACTCACTCACTCACTCACTCACTCACTCACTCACTCACACACACACACACACACACACACACACACACACACACACACACACACACACACACACACACACACACACACACACACACACACACACACACACACACACACACACACACACACACACACACACACACACACACACACACACACACACACACACACACACACACACACACACACACACACACACACACTCACTCACTCACTCACTCACTCTCTCTCTCTCTCTCTCTCTCTCTCTCTCTCTCTCTCTCTCTCTCTCTCTCTCTCACACACACACACACACAGACTCTCTCTCTCTCTCTCTCTCTCTCTCTCTCTCTCTCTCTCTCTCTCTCTCTCTCTCTCTCTCTCTCTCTCTCTCTCTCACAGATTAATTTATCAATAAGCATATCTTTTTATCCCAAATAGAAAATGGAGAAGATCCAAAGCATGCTTTCTACTTCCACATTCAATGAGATACATAAGCTTCATTATTCATGTTGGCTTAGGAGAGTAATTCTGTTAACTATAAAAATGGAGTGAAAAGGTTAGGCAAACAATCAATAAAGCTTTGGATTCCTCTTAGTGCACTTTTTGAAATTGTATCCTTTGCAGTGAAAGCTTAAGTTACTTGCTATTTTTATAGAATGCTTCATACAATGAATGAATGAAAGAAATAGTAGATGATAAGGGCTAATCTAACCTCAAGAGGAATGGTGGACACCCATTTGATGAATTTAAACACTTGGGTTGGGTCAGAGAAGGGAAAGAATATTGGGAGAATTTGGAAAACATATCATACTAAATTATCAATGCATATGATAGATGAGTAACACGGATTATTTGTGGCACCACATTAACACTTGATTAATGGCTTGAATGTGTTCTAACAATAATTTGATACTTTTCTAGATTTGACTATTTTATTAGAATTCAAGGTACCTTTTGTTCAAGCTATGAGGTGTTGTCTAGAATATTTTGTGTGGTCTAGTTGAGAAAGTATGAGCAAGTGTAAATCAAATGGAAAATCTACTAATAGGAGCTGTCTAGCTAGTATGGATGAGGATTTCCGTTGATCAATCGCCCCTTGAGAAAGGCTTCATGTGAGGGATAATGATTCAATGGAGAAAGAGCTACATTGGTTTATGACCTAAAAGTCTCATCCTTCATGCTCAAGCTTGATAGAGCCAATTTCTAGTTGTTTAGGAGGAAGTAGAGGATCAAATTTGCAAATGTAGGAGGTCCAATCTTATTAGAAACTTTTTGAGAAACTTTTCCAATGAGGGAAGAAATGTTTTTTCTTCTTTTGGGTCTACTATTGAAGGTCAATGAGGGAGAAATCATGGTTTTTAATAGCAATTGATGGCAAGGGGATTAATGGAAGGGAGTTAACCTGGTACAATAATAGCCTTGTGGGATGATCTATAGTAGAGTTAGGTTCCTTTCAGGCTTTGACCATGAGAGCAATCTAGCCATTGGTCGAGGCAAACTTTGAGAGTAATAAAGGATTGGTTTTTTAAGGCTTAAGTTTCAAAGTCAATTAGCCTTTTATGAAAATTAGGTCTATTAAAACATAAAAGGATTGATTGGATAACAAAGGAGGAGGTTAAACATGAGTTAAAGAGATTCTATACCCTATCTACACTATACAAGGTAATTATCAGAGGAATGAATTGGGCCTACCATGAATAGTTAGCATAGTCATTTTCACTTGTCCATAATTACTAGGGAAAGGCTAGGTCCAGGTTATTATTACCTATTAGGGAATCCCTAAGGTTTGCTATATGTTGTCATAGATTGTTGGCAACTATGCATGTAAGGAGTGATGAATTGGTTTCAGCCATGAGATCCTAACAATCCACCATGAAGAGTAACTTGTCAAAGAATTTAGAGATAGTGAATTTGTCTAGATTCAAGTATAATAGCATAAGATAACTTCCAAAAGTTTATGAGAGCATGACTTGGCAAAGAATGCTTGGAATCTATATCGTAATGAGACCTTACAAACTTTAACAAGGATTTAAAGGAATGCCCCTGCAATACCCCTAGAGTATTTGATTATTGCTACCTAGTGCATCAAAAAGTATAAATTGCACTTGTTTCTCCATCTAAATGTCCACAAAAAATCATAAATGAATCAAAGAGTATTTGTGATTAGGAGTACTAGTATTGTACTACTTAAAACCAAAGTGGTTTATGATCACAATTCTTTGTGATTTCCATTCTGCAAATTGAGTTAGCTCTTGCATGTACTATCATAATCATGCAAAAATGAGTACAATGATTATCACAAGGGATTTATTTCTTGAGAAGCCCTTTACAATTGTGAATTATTGCTCGATTATGTCTAGGATAAGGTTTTTACTTTTTTTCAAGTCAGTCTTTTTATTTAGAGAAACCATACTTTATTGGATAGTAGCATATAATGCTAGTAGGTCATGTATGTAAAGAGTAGTGAATTGGGTTTACCATGAATAGCCAACATGGTAGTTTTACATTTTCTATTAATACTAAGGAGAGACTAGGGTTAGTAGGTCTAAAAGGTGGAGCAAGAATGAGAGCACAAGTGAAGCAAGAGCTATGGAGATACATGCAAGATAGAGAAAGATGGTGTGTGGAAACTCCAACAATCACGATCTGTGACCTACATTTCCTTATTCTATTGTCATAGAAAGAATATTGTATGTACCTCTCAGATACATTCGTGCATACATCTTGCATTCTATCAATCCCATATATTTTCACTTGTGATGGTCTTTGCCCATAGGGCCCACACGTATGCCTAGCAATCAAAACCTCTTCAACTCCAAAGACTGCCAAAAAGAGTTAAATGCACCTCTTCTAGATGCATCAAAATCCTTTCACGATCCACAATATGGTTTCTTCTACACCATCTTTCAATTCTTGTAATGTTTCAATTGTGAATTGATGATCTATATATTTAGGATCCCGTAAGCTTATCTACTATGACACTTTCTTATACATACCCTCACTTTCTGATGGAAGTGGTAAAGCAACTAGTTTCACCTTTTTGTTAACTATCTTACATTGTGTCTTCACAACTACTTCAACCCATTGTAATCCTTCTTGCTTGCTGAGAAACAATGCTATAATATTATACATGTCCAAAGAACATACTAACAACACTCTATTTTCAGCCTCATTTTCTATATGTATAGTCATTGACATTTTAGCCATAGTGTCAATAATATTCAATCCATAAAAGAGGCCTGAAATGCCTTCATTTTCAGCTAACAATCCTAATGCTCTTAGCTCCTTAGTAGCCTATTTCATAGATATGCATTGAGCCTTGCACATAGCTTCCATAGGCTTAAACCAACATGAACTGTTTGATGCCTAAGAATAACGAATAGTAAATGCATGTATCATTCCATCAAGAGGTGAGTACATCCTTTGAACCCACTACTGTAGCCCTATATTATAGCAATGCTCAATGAAATTTTGGGTCTTTGAATTCCCTTGCATTTGGAGGAAAAGGAGACTCTCAAAGCATATCCCGATTCCTAGGATGATTAACACAAACAATAAGAAATTGGACTACTTTTCTCCCATCCTTGCTTCTAACTCTTGCATAAGGAGACTCTTGAAGCATATCTCGATTCCTATGATGATTAATACAAATGGTAAGAAATTGAAGTGCTTTTCTCCCATCCTTGCTTCTAACTCTTGCATAAGATGAACCATTATCAAGCACTGTTATTTCCATATGCACTCCTATAATATAGGGTTGTCCCAAAATCACTACATATGAGGAACTATATTTCAGAAAGAAGTGCTGCTCTTCTTGTATATCACCAATTGTCTCTTTTACATTAGGACATGCAGCATAGAGCTCCCGAAAGAATTACTTGTAGCCTTCATATCCGCCAACCATGATCAATGTTAACAGGCCATGCACCATTCTCATACAATCCATGCTCAATGACATTAATCTCGAACCCATGGTCAAGCAAAGCAACACAAGGAGTTTCATGCTTCCCTATTTTCACTACCTTTTTGGTGGTAGCCCTTGCCTAGTGATTTCTTGTATAATGACTCCAAGGAATAAATCCTAGAGTCTCTTCCCCATATTGTTGCATCCACATGTAAGATGAGCAAAATACACCTATCACCCTCAATCTTGAAGTATAGGTTGGGGTCTGATCAATGGAAGCCACTCTATAAAAAGAATCAATCAATCCTCTAATACCAAGCATGAGGAACCTACTTCATGCCATAGAGGGGCTTTCACAATCTATGGGCATGTTCCTCCTTCCCATGTACAAGAAAACCTAGACATAGTGAAATATAAGATCTCCTCTTCAAGGACAAAATTCAAGAAGGTAGACTTTGCATCCATCTAATAAACAGGCTAGTGGTGGTAGGCTACAAAAGTCACGATAGCCCAAATATTAGACATTCAAGCTGTAGGTACAAAAGTCTCAAACTAGTCATGCATGCCCTCTGAGAAAAACCCTTGGCAACAAAGCCTAGCTTTGTGTTTGTCCAAGGAACCATCTGCAAGATACTTGGTCTTATAGACCCACTTCACACCTGTCACCTTCTACTTTGGGCAACATGGAGACAACTCCCAAGTCTTATTATGCTAGATAGAATCAAGCTACTCATGCATAGCCTAGTGCCAAATATCTTATTCAAGAGCCTCCTTGATTGTAGTAGTAGGCTCAATATCATAAAGAATCTGTGATATAAGAGCATAGTTCACAAAGAGTGAACTATTTGGTTGGGCATGTAAGCAAGCTAATCTGCACAAAGGACCTATAGGAAAAGTGAGAAACACTTAAATCTTGCATGATGTGGTGATACCAATGAGGAATCCAAATAGTCGCATCTTGCTGCGAGGGAGATTAAGTAGCCATTGGCACCTATAATGCACTTATCTAAAGAAGGCTCTCCCTATGATGGCTGATCAGTCCTACAAGACTCCAGAGGGTGGATAAAGGGATGAAAGTGTGCAAAGAAGAAGAAGAAGTAGTTGCATCTGTCAAAGGTGGTAATAGGAAAGCTAAAGTAGAGGGTGGAGAAAGAAGATGAGGAGGAGTCAAAGATGAAGAAGGGGTGTTGAGAGGCAACCTAGAAGGAAGGAGAGGAACTAAGGGTTGGGGAGGGGTCCTTAGAGGCTTTAGCCTCATCAAAGATCACATCCCTACTCACCTCAAGCTTTCATGTATGTGGTTCATAGAGTTGATAGTTCTTCGTGGTAGTGCTGTAGGCCACAAAAATGACCTTCCTAGACATTGAGTCAAGATTCTCGTCTTCCTCTTCTTCTTGTCCACATGAACAAATGCATCACATCCAATGATGCAGAAGTGAGACATGGAGGGCTTTCAACAAAATAATTCCTCGTACAAAGTCATGTTCTATAATACAAAAGTTGGCAAATGGTTGTGGATGTAAACCATAATAGCCACCACCTCACCCAAAGGATATGAGGAAGACTTTGATGCTTGATTAGGCCATTTCTAGCATAGTTTGATTGCACGCTCCACCATTCCATTCTCTGATAGTGTGTTTGATTGGGTATGCTCCATCCCAATTTTGTGATCCCTACAAAACTGAGAAAGAGATTAGAAGTAAACTCTCCACCATGATTTGCTTGTATGCCACAAACTTTGGAAGTCGTCTGAGTCTCCACACATACCTTTCACTCGTAGAAACGGGAGTACACCTTATTCTTATACTCCCAAAAATAAGACCGCATATAACAATTTAAGGCATCTATAATTAGTATCCAATACTTAGCCTTCCCAAGGGACACCTTGCCCATAGGTCTACAAAGGCCAGTATGAACCAACTCAAGCATTGTAGAAGCCCTCCTAGTAGCAACCTGGGATGAGGCCACCTATGTTGATTGTCCCTCAAAGAGCTAGGGTACAAAGTGTGAATAGGAATAAAATTAGAAATTCCCTCCGGCATCTTCTTCCAAGAAGTTTGCCATATAGCATCCAAATTTAGATGACCATAATGACCATGTCAAAGCAGCCCAAGCTCATGGGAAGACCCCATGGCTAAGAATGTGAGTGTGTAGATCCCACCCTCCTAGGATCCTATCCAAATAATAACACTTATAGAAGCATCCTCCACTATCACTGCATCCTGTGTAAATACCATGTGGGTACCAAGCCATGTAAGACCATGAAAAAATCTAAATTCTGTACATAGAGAACTTTGCCCAAAGAAGATTTCCCATCCAGCAATTAAGTTAGTCCTCACTCCATGAATAGGAACAATAGAATTGTCACCAATGTTGATGGTGCCCCCTTTGGCACTTAGGTCGTCCTACAGCCAAATCCTATCCATAGGTCATGTGAGACAAGGCTCCACTATCAATAAGCCAAGGCTTCTCCAAAGTGGAAGAAGCAAGAGCTATGTTCTCCTTGGCAAATACATGTTGTCATCTCAGGGCCAACCTTAGTATCCTTTGAATCCTTCTCCTTTGGCTTCAAATGGGGGTACTTTGCCAACACTTCTCCTCAAGATGAGTGCCCTTTCCAAAGTGTGGGCACTTGGGCTTCTTCTCATCCTTCTCGTCCCATTAGGAGAAATATGGACTCTCTTTTTGGCTCCTTAAGGGGTTTCTCTCACCTCTCTCTCTCTAAAAAGATATTCCAAAATAATATTAGAATAATAGATCTTCTATAATCAAGCAAATCTTGTATTTGTATTTTCAATAGATTTCACCTATTATTTTATTCTCAAACTGTAGGATAAGGTCACTTTTTCTCAAAATCCTCATAACTAAAAAAACACAATTCTATTTTTTGTAAAAACGGAGCCAATCATTAATATACGACTCTTTAATGCCCTAATGACTTTTCAACATGAAAATATATTAGAATCATTCTCATTCTTGCTTCTTAAAAGGGCGGAAGTGTAAAAACAATATAAAATGACGTACACATAATATTTTAAGATTATTTTTGACTCAGAGACACCTTTTTGACTTGAGAGTTTCCTTGTAAATTTTGATTGTTTTTGGACAAGTATATGCCCATTTTTGGGCATTTCTTCATTCCCTCTCAAAGGTCTGTGATGTTATTATTCTTCATAGTTGTTGTTTAATCCTTAAGTGTCAATTCATAGAAAGATAGAGAGAGAGGGAGAGAGAGAGAGAGAGAGAGAGAGAGGAGGGAAGAAGGGAGGGGGGAAGAGAGAGGACTATTTGAGATGAACTAGGAAAATAAGTGATAGAGTGAAAGAGAGTAAATTAGGGTAGAAGATAAGATGATGTTATTGTTCTCCACTAGCCAAGCTTTTGTATAAATGTGTTTAAATATCTTTGATCAATTCTTCTTGAGAGAGAGAGAGAGAGAGAGAGAGAGAGAGAGAGAGAGAGAATATCAAACGGTAGAGAAAGGGCTGCAAGTCAGATTTAATGCAAAGGGCTGCTTTGTAGAAGACTTCAATGACAAGTGCAGGTTAGTTGCAAAGGGAAATAGAGTTGGACGTATGTTTACTCTGGATGCTGGAATTCCTATTATGAATGCTGCTATGTATGCTAAAGGAAAAGGTGTTGTTGCAGACATTGAAATTTGGCACAAACGCATTGGACATGCAAATGTACAAAGGCTGAAATTAATGTAGTCCAAAGGGTTGGTTACAGGTTTACCTACATTTAGAGTTGCAAAATTTCATAAGGTATGCGAAGCATGTCAGTTTGGTAAGCAGGCAAGACAACCCTTTTCACATGATAGAGATGTAAGCAGAAATATCGTTGATGTTGTGCATACAGCCATTTGGGGTCCTACACAAAATGTATACCTCTTGGAGGCAGTTCATACTTTGTCACATTCATTGACGATTGTTCTAGAAAGCTGTGGGTATATTTTATGAAGGAAAAGAGTGAAGCATTTGAGCACTTTAGAACTTTCAAGGCTGCAGTTGAAACAGAAACAAGCTTGAAAGTAAAGTGCTTGAGGTCAGATGGAGGGGGAGAGTACCTCTCAAATGAGTTCAGTGATTTTCTGAGGTCTCATGGGATAAAGAGACAGTTCACATGCAGGTATACCCCATAGCAAAATGGGGTTGCGGAAAGGAAAAACAGGCATATTGCAGAAGTTGCACGTGCCTTGATGGGCTGAAAAGAATATGCCTAAGCATTTCTGGTTTGAGGCTATTCATACTGCTGTTTATATTATGAACATAACTCCCACAGCTGTAGTTCATGGTATGACTCCCGAAGAATGTTTTACAGGTTAGAAGCCTGATGTTTCACACTTGAAAGTGTTTGGCTACATTGCGTATGTTCATGTGCCAGATGAGTTGCGGAAGAAACTGGATCCAAAGGCTGAAAAGTGTGTCTTTATTGGATACTCTTTAGAGTAGAAAGGGTATCGCTGTTATAACCTTGTCACATGTAAGTTCAGAGTGAGCAGGGATGTCATCTTTGATGAAATGAGCAGTTGGTATGCATATAATGGTGATGCATTGGATGATGATGATGATCATGACACTCATGTGCAGGCTGAAAAGCAAGAATCATGAACTCTTAGTGGACGAGAGACATCATCTGGTAGTCCTTGGTCTGGGAGACTAAGGAGTACCTCTACATCTTCACGTGCATCTAGTAGCACTACAGGTAAAGACAAAGGAAAGAATAAAGTGTTAGAAGGCATTGATGCAGTTCTTGATGGAGACTCTAGAGGCTCAGAGAGCTTGGATGATGAGCTTGGCATTCCTTCAGTGAGGACTCCAGGTGTGCAGAGAGCACGCGTTAATGCAAAGACCCCATTGAGTGATCCAGTGGTACGCAGGTCTAGCAGGGTGAGATACCCTGTTAAAAGATTTGGTTTTGAAGGTTATGCAGCTCACCATTATGCTTATATGGTGAAACTAGTTGAGGATGTTGAGCCCACGTGTTTTGAGGAGGCTGTTGGTCATACTCATTGGGATGCAGCAATGGATGAGGAGATGGTTGCATTAGAGGCCAATAAGACTTGGGATCTAGTATCATTGCCAAAGGGCAAGAAAGCTATTGGATGTAAGTGGGTTTATAAGATTAAGCACAATGTAGATGGTTCTATTAGTAGATACAAAGCTAGACTGGTGCAAAAGGCTATGCCCAGACATATGGCATAGATTATGATGAAACCTTCAGTCCAGTTGCTAGGATGGCAACTGTCAGATGTGTGATTGCTTTGGCAATAGCCAAAGGTTGGAGGTTGCAGCAAATGGATGTGAAGAATGCCTTCTTGCATGGTGATTTGCAGGAAGAAGTGTATATGGATCAGCTAGCAGGTTATGAAGATTTAGAGCATCCCACCTATGTGTGCAGGTTGAAGAAGGCACTCTATGGGCTCAAGCAAGCACCTAGAGCATGGTCTGACAAGATCAGAGAGTATCTTATCAATATTGGCTTTTATGTTTTTGATGCTGATCACTCACTTTATGTGAGAAAGGGAGATGCAGGTTTGGTCATCATAGTCATCTATGTGGATGACTTGATTATTACAGGTGATAGTGATAGTGGGATTGCTGAAGTCAAGGATTCTTTGAAGAAGTTTGAGATGAAGGATTTAGGTGAGCTAAGATACTTCCTTGGCATTGAGGTGATCATATGTGATGATGGTATATGGCTGTCCCAAAGATAGTATGGCTTGGATATGTTGTCCAAGTATGGTATGACATCATGCAAACCACTTTCAGTTTCATTGGAGCAGAATGTAAAGTTGAGTGCTGATGTTGGGGATGAGATAGAAGACCCTACTATGTTCAGGAGGATAGTGGGGAGTTTGATCTACATGACCATTACAAGGCCAGACTTGAGCTACGCTGTTGGTCTTGTGAGTCAGTTTATGCAAGTACCTAGAAAGCTACACTTGGATGCAATCAGACGCATATTGAGATATGTGAAGTCCAGATTACATTATGGACTTTTCTATGAGGCAGGTACAGATGTACAGGTGTTTGGATACACAGATGCAGATTGGGCTGGTAGTATGTCTGATAGAAGATCTACTAGCGGATACATGTTCTCTCTTGGTAGTGCAGCAGTTGCTTGGAGCAGCAAAAAGCAATCTACAGTTGCTTTGTCGAGTACAGAGGCTGAGTATAGAGGTGCTGCTGTTGCAGCATGTGAGGTAGTGTGGCTGCAAAAGTTATTGGCTGATTTGGATGTGCAAGTGGAAGGTCCAGTTGTCATTTATTGTGACAACATGAGCAATATACAGTTGGCTACGAACCTTGTGTTCCATGCCAGGACAAAACATATTGAGGTACACTACCACTTTGTGAGAAAGAAGGTACTAGCAGGTGAGATTGACTTGGTGTATGTCAGCACACAGGATCAGATAGCTGACATCTTCACGAAGGCATTGGGTACAGAGAAGCTTCAAAAGTTTCGAAGCTTACTTGGAGTTGCAGAGATGCAGTTGAGCTTGAGGGGGAGTGTTGAGATGACAAGCTTAACACATGCGGACATTGATGATGGACCGCCTGGTTAGATGGGTCCACACATCTATACTTAGCACGTCGGTGGTCATTATGACTCTCACATGGCCACTGACTCATTACTTATTATATTCAGGTTGTTACACCTATTTACAGCTGGCATAGTTATAGCGCCAGTCGACTAGTGTAGTCGGTTATGCATTGTTTGACTTAGTAGGCCACTTTTCTTTATGTTGTATCTTATCTATACTTTGTGTACATTGTAAAGTGTGTGGAAGAAGAAGAAGAAATCAGCAAGAAAACGTTTTGGCCTCCATCTCTCTTCTTGTCTCTTGAGTGAGCTTCTCCTTGTGCATTTTGTGTGTGTTCGGCGCAACATCTTGAGCAAGTCCCCCCGCCACACGATTCTTGACATACATGGTATAAGACACTACAGAATTATGTATACTCCTATGTTTCGGGGATGCCTATGCATTTATGGATCCGAGGCATGCTTATGCTTTTATGGTTGTGAGCTATAGTGGTTGGATATGTCATGCTTTTGTCTGCTAGGCTTGTCCGTGTGGAAGCTATTGCATCTGTAGGATGCCTTTGTGTTCTCCCCTTCTGGTTTGGATGAGTCCCCTTTGCAGTATGCTATAACGATATGCTATGACGACTTCCAGCTCTTCTAGTCATGCAGACAGTCCTCTTGATGAGCCTATTCTCTTTTATGAGAGTTCCCTTGATTGTTTGAGCTCCTTGGATGTATTGGACAGCACTACTCATGCTATTACAAAGCATTTGTCCTCTTCTACAGGTTTTATAGGTTCTGTTTGCTTTCATTGTGGAAAGACAGGGCATGTGAAGCGTAAATGCTTCAAGTGGATTAGAGAGAAAAAAGGATTGTGCCGCATTAGACATGAGAGCAGAACAAGTGATACCGTAGGTGAGACCACTGTTGATAGTGGTATGGTCCATGCATGATGATGCACTTGAGCCTAGACTCCTAGCATCGTGTTACCCTACAAATTACTTACTGAGAGTGATACGGCCTATACCTTTGATTGGCTTTTAGATAGTATGGCATCTTGTCATGTTACTCCGCCGCATAGAGCTTGGTTCTCTTCTTACAGGGAGGTTGATGGATGTATTTCCTTGGGCCTTGAGTAGGATTATCGTGTTATTGGTACATGGGATATACACTTGGCTTTGCCAAATGGGTCTTCTCTTATGCTTCGTGATGTCGTGCATATACCTATGCTCAGTAAGAGCTTGATATTTGTCAATCAGTTGCATGGTGCAAGATATTATGTCTCTCTTGGGGATACTTCATGGAAAATCTGTCATGGTTGCTTGGTATTGGCCAGAGGTGCTAGATATGGCAATGATTATGTAGTGCATGTCTCTCATGTGGGAGATTCTATGGTTGCGGTTACGCAGATACCACATGCATTATTATGGCATTGTCGCCTATGCCATGTACGACACACTGAGATGGATGCTTTATGTGATATGGGCTTATTTCCTGCTCTTCCCCATGCTACTTGCCCTCATTGTACTCATAGTCTGTGCAAAGCCTCTTTGGCTTATGGCGATCGTGTGAGGCATTCTCCTCTAGATCTAGTCCACGTTGCATTATATGGACCTATGCCTTCCCAGTCAGTTGTTGGAGTATCGTATTTTGTGACCTTCATGGATCATGCTACCCACCGTGTTTGGGCTTACCCTTTGGTACGGATTGAGGATGCTGTTACTATGCTTGATAGGTTTATGGATTCTGCAAAGTAGCAGGCCTAGATGCTTGCAGATGGATTATGAGAGCCATGCTATCTCTCCCAGTTTACAGATCTCTTGTTCGCAATATGGCATTGATTTCTTATTTCCCCAATATTATGGAATTGCTCATGGCATGTGCCTAACCTTACAGGCGAAGGTTGCTACTATGCTTACCACAACTGGATTGTTTTATGGCTTTTGGGCTAAGGCCCTTATGACCGCAGTCTACTTGGTTAATAGGATGCTGTGCTTGACTTTGGATGGTATTACATCGCATGAGGCATGGAGTGGTATGAGACCCTCCTATGATCACTTGAGGATATTTGGCTGCCAGGCCACTGTCAGTATGCCACATGATCCTATGTCATGCAGATGTCTTCTCCTTGGTTATGGAGATGGTGACTTTACGGCTTATAAGTTTTGGGATTTGGAGGCTCAACAGGTTCTATGCAGTCGTCATGATATGTTTATGAGATGCAGACATCTCTTAGGCCTCTTGATGGGTGTTTAGTGCGCTTTATGGGCTGATTCTACAGTCATATGTCAGTCTTCCACTTCCCGGAGGCCGCATATTGTCTTGAGACCCCGTCTTGGGATGATGGCCCTCTTTCAGTGATTGACTCTGGAGATTTTGGATGCTCTCCGCTATCTTGTATGCACCACGTTGATGCTATGCGCTACTCTGATGATGATGATGTACAGCCTTGCACTCATGAGTTGTGCTGGATTGCTCCATTGTATGGAGCTGCGAGGTCACTTGCCTCTTGGATGTCTTGGACTCGAAGATTCCCGACACTTATTGCACAGCTTGCTTTCCGATTGGGCGTTGGGTGAGATGTCATGATTCCTCACCCTATCTCTTTTTTTTTGTTTTGTTTTTTCACTCCTTGGCCCATTGGCCTTTTAGTGGGAGGTTGTTGGGGTAAAAGGCCCTTGGGCCTGCCCGTGTACAGTGACTGCCCATATTCTTTATTCATATATATATGAAAGTGCAATAAGGCTGTCATAACAGTCTTGACAGCACCTACATTGTGTGTTCTCTTCTCTCCCGCGTTTCATGCATCCCTTTCACAAACATTGCTGATTTCAAATGTGGCAAAGTGGCATCAAGAGTAAACATACTGCCATTCCTATGACCACGAGCAATCAATTTGTAGCCATTACCAAACTCCTCAATGAAGCATCCATGCTTGTTAAATCAGACCTGCAATTTTTGCTCAGTCATCTGACCCACAAACAATAGATTTTTCGTAATTGACGGGACATGCAGTACATCATGGACTACCAAATGTACTTTTTCTTTATGTTCTATGCTATGTTGTGTGTCATCCCTTGTGCATACATAGCCACCAGTCACCATGAGGTGTCATATGATTCGATGCCCCCGAATCAATCTACCAATTTGCATCCTCATGAGACTTCTCAGCAGCCCTGTCTTTCACATATGTCATGGCAAACAATCTATCCCTAGATGCATCTTCTACCTGACTAGACGATGCATAATGTCCATGTTGTTTGCCCCTTTGATTGCCCTGCTTCTTCTAGCAGTCCTTGGCAATCCTTGGCAATATGACCGTTCTTTCCACAATAGTGACAATCCTTATCCTTATTAAGATTGTCAGATGTTAGATGAGCGATGTTGCTGCCAAGAGCCTCTGCCTCTAGGGCTAGATCTCCCCATGCCTCTAAAATTTCCACCTCCTCTTTCATTTGAACCCTACTGGTTATTATGACCATAAGATACATTTTGTTGGCCTCTTCTGCCAGGACCATAACCTCTACCACGACTGCCACGACCATGTTGATTTGAATAAAAGACAGCATCCTTGCTCTTAGAATTGCTAGAGCCTGTAGCCAAGACAAGTTTAACTTCCTCGTGAATAAGAAATGCAACTAGCTCATTGAAATCCAGAATTTCAGCCCGCATAGAGATGAAAGTATCAAATGTCTTCATCCTCAACCTGTGTGCCAATGGATGCCAGCTAATCCGCAATGGTCTTAATCTCTGTGACATAATCATGTATAGATCTGCCTTTTCTCTCCATGTTGTTGAATTTCTACTTTAAGTGTATCTTCCTAGCAGCACTAGTAGTTGTGCCATAATACCTGATCAATATGTTCCATGCATCTACTGGTAACTTACAGGTACCGTGCAAACTCTTTCCAACCAAACTTGGTGTGCTCGTCATTGATCAGCTCTACTGTAGGATTCCTCTCTGAAATTTCAAGTTCAGTTTCAACATGTGTCACCAAGTCCCAATATCCTTTACCTATCAAGAAGTTCTCCATCCCAAACTTCCATAAGGCATAATTATTGCTATCAAGATTTTCCCCCACTATCTGGGTTATGTTGTCAGTTTTGTGTCTACATTTGCCAAGTTGCAAACAATCCCTAACTACCTGCAAACCAAGGCTTCTTAACTGTTCAATTTCAATCTTCCAATGCAATGATAGTTTTCAGCATCAACCTCTGTTTAAATCAGTGTATTTCAGTCCATAAACTTGTCAAAGACATTCATAACCAAGTTTAGGGTCAATACATGACCATACATACAACCATAAAACTTCAAGAAGCAATGTCATGGACTGCATTCCCTTCTTGTAACCAGCAAAGGCCCTTTAAATGCATTTTATTTCAGCTCCAAACTTTAGTTTTCAATAGCATTCAATGCTTGTCCTAATGCTCCAAATATTCCCAGACATATCCCAAACCATACATTTGATAGGTACCAATGTTATGTAGTGCTTTCCGTATAAACAATGCTTGTTGTCCAAAAATTCATGATAGTTTTTAGCTTGTAAAATACTCCTAGATCTGAATATTTTGACCTCCAAATTTCATCTCCAAGGCATAAGAACAAGTGCATATGTCCTTGCATATACCTATGCTTCAATGATGCTTTTTGAGCATGACATAGAGCTCCAAGATCATGTCAAGGTAGCATACATGTTGTGTATTCTCTGTCACTAGTAGTTCAAGACTAAATTTCAAATATGTACATTCATGTCTCAGCTCATAATTGAGCCCTCTCCAAAGTATTTGCATACAGTAGTCTTCAAGCACCTTTCAAAGGATATGGGCTAGCATTTAACCACTTAGTAGCCACTTTATGTGGTGTCTTTGAAATCAATGGAGTTCAGCCTGCAGCAAGTGCAGTTCATGCAACCTAATAGGCTATGTTTGTACCAGACCAGAAGCACATGATGCTCATTGACAACTTCTACATGCTCAATGGATCCTTGGTGCACTCCCAAACAATAAACCATATACAATGATTGAGCAATGGCAAACTCTATGTCTCATTGCATACCTGTCAAGAACCAATGGTAGCTTGCCTGTCTTCAAAGAATCTTGAGTCTTCACTTTCTTTAGGTCTTCTTCATTGCCTCCTACTCCAAAGATCCCACCTAGCATGGCTGCGATACCATGTTGAGAGAAGAGTTGGAGTAACAGAGAGGAGCCATATGCTCACACTCCTTTTTCTCATATTCATAACCCATATAACTAAAGTGAATACAACACTCTAAGGTCTGTAAGACCATTCACACATAGCCTAAAGTCACCAAGTTATTCAATGTCCCACACTTGCTGATACAACTGGACATAGCTAAGACTCTGTCAATCACACACGCGAGCTTGAAGTCTCAACAATTTTCTCATTTTCCTTTTCCTTTTTCTTATTGAGGGGTTTAGAACCCCTTTTTACACACCTTTGTAATTTTATTTCTTTAGATATACTCATAACTTACTCTTCTTTTTAATATTTTGGTAGGCTTCTCTAACTGCCTCACACTAGCAGGGATTCCTATGACAGATGCCTAACAAGCAGGAAGGACAGGGTCATAAGGACTACCCTCTATCACAGGTTCTTATTGCCTAACAGGAGGTAGACAACTGCTCAAATCTCCCCTAGATTTACCTAATCAAGCCTTGGGATTTCATGCCTTCATTGCCAGTCCCCAACAAACAAAAAGAAATTTACCCCTATATACACATATAACATTATCTAATCAAGCCCTGGGACTTCATGCCTTGATTGCCAGTCCCCAACAAACAAAAAGAAATTTACCCCTATATACACATATAACATTATCTACTTAAGGGAAAAAGACTCGAAAAGGGGACGAAACCACCTAGAATGGCCACAAGAAGCTCCTCCACCATGCAACAAAGGCTCCCTCCAGAGTGACTTCGTCAACCTGTGTGATACTAAAATAGAAATCCATTAAACGTACATGCACCAAACAAACAAATGGCCCTCTTGGCCTAATGAAATAGAAAATTTCACCGCAACCTAACTGGCCCTCTTGGCCTGACAAAATTAAGCATTAAAACCCTAAAAAGAACGGTCCCTCTTGGCCTAATGAAATAAAACAAAACAGCTTGTATATATCCCCCTTGGAACACTACAGATATGCGACAAACTGCTCCATTCCAAGGAGAAAATAGGGCTCTTGCCCTAAACTAAATTCATTACATTATGACCCATGCCTTCTGTATAAATAGCAAGAGGTGTATGCATAATGTGCCTTTTGACCAATCTATGGGAACGTGTCGTTTGACAAATCTATGGGTCCAAGATAACAAAGGCAAATGGGTCTTGGCTATTCTTTGCATCACCCATACTAACCATCACCTACCATATAGGGCATGTTCTGATAAAAGCCCCCATATTTGACCAGGTCATATCTCATCATCCATAGAGATATCCAAACCAAGACCACAGTTGAAAAAAAGGTATTCTTCATAAGCAAAGTTTGCTAATGATTCCGCAAATTGATTCCAATAACGTGGAACCAGTTGAAGAGACACTCTCTCAAACCCGTCAAGTAGGGTCATTGCAGTGCGATAATACATAGAAAGAATAGGATTTCATACTGTGTAAGTCCTATTTAGTAATATTTAGGCCCATGATTAAAGCTTTGTATTCCACCATATTATTGGTAAATCTTGCCCCAAGGTAAACAACTACCTTCATTCACAACTCTACGTCATGGATCTCTAATAGCTACCCCTATACTTCCTCTTTTGTTGGGACCCCTGGACACTCCATCAAAGTACATTGTGTACATCCACAATGGGTTCACATAGCCAACCATCGTCACCTCTACTCATAATTATGATAATCAAAATTTAGCATATTCAGAGGATGAGGCTCCATCCCACCTTCTTCATTGAATATAGCAGGGATGCTTGTCAGAATTCGTAAGCAGTGATGGCAGAGACTTTGATTTCCCAGACAAATGATCTGTTCTCTTTCTCAATCACTTTATATCTCTTACTCCACCATATAAGCTTCCCTTGATGATATCTCTGCTCCAAGTATGGGTGTTCCAAGTAAGGAATAAGCCGTCTCATCGACCAATATTTTCTCTTGTAGGTTTCTGATCAGCCCACTGCAATGCATTTATTTTGTTAGTGTATTTAGAGATAATAATGTTCTTATGAAGATTAATCTTATTTTTAAACTCCACTCCCTCAAGATCAACTAGTAATGCCGTGAACTTATTTTTCCCTATTCTTATGATCTTGTAGGGACCGTCCCATTTGGGCTCAAGTTTTCTTAGAAACAGATCTCTACATGCATCATAATATAGCACTAACTGTCCCTTCTTAAAGGTATATTTCTTCACGGCCAGATTCGTAAAGTGCTCAAAGAGGGCATCCTCGTCACCCAAAGTATGATTGATTGTGAATCTTATAGTTGGCAACTCAATATCTAGGGAAAAAACACACTCCTCCCCATAGACTAGCTTAAACGGGGTGTGGCTAGTGGCTTGTTTGAATGTCGTGTTATATGCCCACACTGCCACATATAATTTCTTATCCCAGACTTGCTTCTTTTCTCACACTATTTTCAATAAAATACCAACAATCTACTTGTTACTACTTTCAACTTGCCCTTTTGCCTACAAGTTATAAGGATTCATCTTATTGTGCTTAATTTGCCATGCTTCAATTAAGCTTTAATCACCTTATTTAGGAAATTGGTTCCACAATCTGATACTAATTCTTTTGATGGACCAAATCAGCATATAATCTGCTCTAATAAGAAACTGGTAATCTCTTTTGTGTTGTCCTTCCTCATCGCTTGTGCTTCTGACCACTTTGTAAAATAGTCAATTGCCACTATGATATATCTCTTCTATGTAGAATATGACGGTCTAATAGGGTCCACAAAGTCAATGCCCCACTTCTCAAATGAAAGTATAGCCATAATCAGAGTAAGTGGTTGCTCCCTATTGTCCTTATTGTCATGTTGTTGACAAGTATCACATCTCTTAACATACTCAAATGCATCTTGGAAAATGGATGGCCACCAATATCTAGCTCTTGAATCTTTTTGGGTGGTCAACTGTCTAGCAAAATGCCCTCTGCAAGAAGCGGAGTCATGGCACTCTTCCAAAAGGAATGGAACCTCGTCAGGCATCACACATCAGCAATAGATATCATCAACCCCCTGCCGATATAGTGTTCCTATGATCAAAGAAAATTTCAAAGTCTATTGTCTACTTTTCCTCTTTCCATACTTTGATAAAGTGGCTCTAGCCTCTCCTGTTGATAAGTAATGCATGATAGCAACATACCAAGATGGGATCAAAGCTGTATCAATTTTAAACATTTCCTCAATATCACTTCCTTCAACTAAAGTCTCTTTTGGCTCCCCAAAATCCACAAGGCATTCCACAATACCTTGTAGCTTTGGTGGCTTACTCCTGATCTCATAATCGAACTTCTAAAAAGTGATTAACCACTTTGCTAAAAGATCAGGCAGCTGTAGCTTGTTCATCAGCAATCTAAGCCTCTCCGCCTTTGTATAGAAAACTACCTTCTCATAGAGAACGTAGTGCCTAAATTTTTTAGTTGCAAATACCATTGCAAGGCACAACTTCTCCATGTAGATGTAGTTGATTTCTGATATGCCCAACTTATGACTAGCAAAAGTGATTAGATGGTACCATTTTTCCTCCCAGATTTGGGATAAATATTAGCTGATACTATGCATGGTGGCTGCTAAAAATATGTAAAATACTTTGCTCCTTTTAGGTGCTTTTAAAATTGGTGATTTTACTAGCTCCTGTTTCACATCATCAAAAGCTACATTACAAGGGTCAGTCCATTCAAATAGATAGCTAAAGAATAATATATTCATTAGTGGCAACGTTCTTTCTACTAGGGCATTTATGAACCTCCGATAATACCCTACTGATGACAGAAATTTATGTACTTCTTTCAAAGTGCATGATGGACTCATGGCAACTATGACCATGGTCTTTTCAGGGTCAATCGTGACCCCTAATGAACTAAACACATGGCCTAGCAATAGCACATAAGGCACCCCAAATATGCACTTCCGTGGATTAAGAGCTATGCAAAATTATCTAGAGCACTCAGAATACTTTCTTAAAATAACCAAGTGCATGTCTCTTATGGTGGTTGCCCCCAGGTCATCAATAAATGCTTTCAACTCCTCTGGGGAGATGTCACCAAAGGTCTTGTCTAATGTTCATTGCCATGAACTAGGTGCATTGTATAAACCAAAGGCCATCACATGGTACACAAAGGTACCAAAGGTAGCAATGAAAGTTATTTTTAACGTATCTTCTTCTACAGTTGCCATCTAGTTATATCCCGCAAAGTAATCCATAAACAAATATATTTTCCTACCCGCTAACTAGTCCAAAATCTGGTCAATAAAGGGCAACGGGTACTAGTCCTTAACTTTCTATTTATTCAGCTCTCTAAAGTCTACGCAAAGCCAAATTTGATTATTTTTCTTCTTCTTGATAATAACATGTGAACACCATTCAGCATGCTGAATAGGGAAGATCAAACTAGCTTGTCGCAATTCAATATGCTAAATAGGAAGATCAAACCAGCTTGTCACAATTTCTATAACTCCTCGAACAGCCTATCCCTTAGTTTGAAAGGCATACACCTTACTTTCTTATGCACATGACGACTACCTTCCTTTAGAGGAATGGTATGAACAACCAAGCTAGGAGGAATAAGTTGTTGAGATATCGAGCTCCACTCGTGATACGCCAGGGTGACCGTTGTGTATTTATGTCACCGACTTGTCAGTTGCAGACGCGGTTGGTACACCGCCCATGAATAATAGCTACATGATAGCTATCCTTATCTACTCTAGTTCGTGGCTCAGTTAGTATGCCACCTTAGTTAGTTGAGTTTGGTTTGAGACCCATATAGAGGGTTCTTCTATTTCTTTTGTACTTGAGTTCTTTTGGCTTACACAACTAAGAAGAGGAAAAACTGTTTTCAGCCTCCACCCTTGTGTGTATTCCCCCATTGTGCAAGCAAGAAAGCTTCAAGTGAGACTCCTTCCTTCTCTCCCACAATATTGACATGGTATCAGAGCCTTGTTCGTGGTAAGGAGCTCAAGAAAGCAAGCCAAGCTCGCGGTGGTCTGGTAAGAGGAGCAGTGTTGCTTTCATTTTCTGTTTTGGGAGCAGATCTCTGCAAGTAGCACAGTCGGAAAGTGCAGGAGTGCATTGTCTCAGGTTGAGACGCCCTTCGCAGTGAAGCAAGAGGGCAGTATATGCTGCGGGAAAGAGCTTTAGCTCTTGGCGACCTTGTTTTTTTTATTTGAGGCCATTTCGGGGCCTGTTTTGCAGACGGAAGTTTTCTGCACGCACTCAGGAAAAGGCTCAGTTTTATGCTATGCAGCCACTGTTCTACAGGTCGGTGAAAAGTTACTGTAGAAATTGCATCGTATGCTTGTGCGCAGAGACATTGGGAGTTTCAGAATTATCCTTGGTTCCTGTTTATGCAAAATCGTCACTAGAAAGTGACTGTGTGGTCAAATACCACTTTCACCAGTTTTGCAGATTTGCCCTTGTGAGGGTGAAGCTGAGTTTTTGTAGTGACAGAATTTTTTGCAGCGTTCTGTAATGGCGTCTGACTCTCTTTCACAGATTGTAACTGAAAAGCTTGACAAGAACAACTTCCAGGCATGGAAGTTTAGAATGACGAATTTCCTTATGGGAAAAGGATATTGGGAATTTGTTGCAGGAAATGAAGAAGAACCAGTTCTTCCTGATGTTCCCAATCAACTGCAAATGCAGGCATTCAAAGCATGGCATGAGAGAGCCAGGAAAGTTATGTACTGGCTGTCAATCAGCATTTCAGACTCTATGATTGTGCATATTCAGGATGCAAGTACGCCAAAGGAGGCATGGGATACTCTGTCAAAGATGTATAGCACAAATATGCAAGCCAGGAAAATGCAGCTCAAGCAAGAGTTGCACAATGTGCAAAGAGAAAATATGAGCATCAACGACTACCACATGAAGGTGAAGAAGATTGCAGATGCACTTGCTTCCATTGGGTCACCAGTGGAAGATGATGATTTAGTTTCTGTGACCTTGAATGGTCTAGGAAAGGATTATGCACAGTTTCGGACATCCATTTCAGTTCGTGAAAGATTTCCTGATTTTGAGGAGTTGATTGCTCTTCTAATTTCTGAGGAACAGAGAAATGGTGGTGCATCTTCTTCAGGAGGAACTTCAAAAGAAGCTGTCTTCTACTCAAATGCTGGAAGAGGTAGAGGCAGAGCTAGAGGAGGCCGATTTGGAGGCCGTGGTAGAAATCAGAATATGCAGCAAACTCAAGAAAACCAGTCCTATGGAGGAGGACGTAGTAACTCTAGAGGCAGGGGGAGCCAAAGAGGTCGTGGTGGATGGCAAAGAGGCCAAAATGCAAACAGTAATGTTGAATGCTACTACTGTGGTAAAATGGGCCATATGGCTAAAGACTGCTATAAAAAGCAGAATGACATCATGAATGGAAAACTGCAACAAGGGAATTATGCATCTTCTAGTAGACAGGGTGATGACAGAAATGAGCACTTGTTTATGGTGCAGCACATGAACAATTCTGTGACAAGTGCAGAAGAAAGCAATGATGTATGGTATGTTGACTCAGGTGCATCAAACCACATGACAGGTCATGCAGAATGGATGGAGGATGCAAGGAAAATGGAAAAACCAGGATTTGTGGAGACTGGTGATGATACTGCACATCCTATTGTGCAGATTGGAAAAATTCCTTTGTCTATGCAGGATGGGAAAAAGAAATACCTGTCCGATGTATTTCATGTCCCGAATATCACCAAGAATCTGGTTTCTGTTGGTCAAATGGTTGAACAGGGCTTGCAGGTCAGATTTAATCCTCATGGATGCTTTGTTGAGGATATGAAAAATAAAGGTCGCTTGATAGCAAAAGGAAAGAAGAAGGGCAGAATGTTTACATTGGATGCAGACATGTCTGAATTGAGTGCAGCAATGTTTGCACATGGGACCGGTGTAGTTGCAGATATTGATATCTGGCATAAACGCATTGGTCATGTTAATGTACAGCGACTTAAATCAATGCAGGCCCAAAATATTGTTGCAGGTTTGCCGAAATTCAAGGTTGCAGAAATGCATAAGGTATGTGAAGCCTGTCAGTTTGGAAAACAGGCAAGGAAACCATTTCCTAGACATGTTCAAGAGAGTGAGAAGCCATTGGAATTAATCCACTCTGATGTGTGGACAACTAAAGCTGCATCTCTTGGAGGCTGTCATTATTTTGTCAGTTTTATTGATGACTATAGCAGAAAAGTTTGGGTGTATTTTATGAAAAAGAAAAGTGAAGTTTTTGGGCATTTCAAAACTCTTAAAGCGATGTTTGAAAAAGAAACAGGCCTGCAGATAAAATGCCTAAGGTCAGATGGAGGGGGAGAGTACCTCTCAAATGAGTTTGCAAAGTTCTTGCAGGAGCATGGCATAAAGCAGCAATATTCATGCAGTTATACCCCACAACAAAATGGAATTGCAGAAAGGAAAAACAGGCATATTGGAGAGGTATCTCGTGCCATGCTCAATGAAAAAGACTTGCCAGATTTTTATTGGGCTGAAGCAGTTGCTACAGCAGTCTACATAATGAACAGGACTCCCACTGCAGCAATACATGGAATGACTCCAGAGGAGAAGTATACTAGTAGGAAACCAGATATTTCTCATTTGAAAATTTTTGGTTGCATTGCCTATGTACATGTGCCAGATGAGCTGAGATCCAAGTTGGATCCAAAAGCTGAGAAGTGCATCTTTATTGGTTACTCTCTGCAGCAAAAAGGGTATAGATGCTATAACCCTTCTACTCGTAAGTTTACAGTGAGCAGAGATGTTGTTTTTGATGAGATGAGTAGCTGGTATAAACCAGTAAATGTGATTGATGATGTAGATGCACAAAATGGTAATGCTGCACAGAATTCACAGCAGCAGTCACAAAATATTAGTGGACCTGGAGCGTCCTCTAGCAGTGGTTCACATTCTTCGCCATGGACAGGCAGATTGAGATCAGGAGAATCTTCTCAAAGCAATGCAGATAGTGGTATGCAGGTATCACGAAAAGGAAAAGAGAAGGTTGATCAGCCCTTGTTTGATGTGAATGCAGGTCACTCTTATGTGGATGGTGAATCCAGTGGCTCAGAGCAGAGCATTGATGATGAGTTGGGTATTCCCTCTATTGTTACACCTAGAGTAAGGAAGACCAGGGATGTTTTGAGAGCGCCTGGGAGTGAACCTACTTTGCGCAGGTCTACGAGAGCTAGGTATCCTGTGGATAGGCTGAAATATGATGGATTTACAGCCATTCACTATGCATATATGGTCAAAGTAATACAGGAACCAGAACCCACTTCTTTTGAGGAAGCCATGGGAAAAGAAAAATGGGAGAAAGCCATGGATGAAGAAATGGATGCCTTGGAAGCAAATGCTACATGGGAATTGGTACCTTTACCTAAAGGTAAGAATGCAATTGGCTGTAAGTGGGTTTATAAGGTGAAACACAATGCAGATGGTTCTGTGAACAGATACAAGGCAAGATTAGTAGTCAAGGGGTATGCACAAACATATGGAATTGACTATGAAGAAACATTCAGTCCGGTTGCAAGGATGGCAACCGTAAGAGCAGTCATTGCTATGGCTGCATCAAAGGGATGGTCTTTACATCAGATGGATGTAAAGAATGCCTTCTTGCATGGTGATTTGCAAGAAGAGGTCTATATGGAGCAGCCACCAGGTTATGTGCATGCTGTTCATCCTGAGTTTGTTTGCAGGTTGAAGAAAGCTTTGTATGGTTTGAAGCAAGCACCTAGAGCATGGTCTGACAAGATAGGACAGTATCTTGTCACTATTGGCTTTCAGATTTCCAAGGCAGATTTCTCACTTTATGTGAGAAAAACAGAGAAAGGTATTATGCTGCTTGTCATTTATGTTGATGATTTGATTATGACAGGTGACAGTGATGAAGATATCCTTCATGTGAAAATGCTATTGAAGCAGAAGTTTGAGATGAAGGATTTGGGAGAGCTGCGTTATTTCTTGGGCATTGAGGTGATTAGATCACCAAGTGGGATACAGCTCTTGCAGAGGCAGTATGGATTGGACATGCTGTCCAAATATGGGATGACAGGCTGTAAGCCTATTTCAGTTCCTTTGGAGCAAAATGTGAAGCTGAGCACAGATGCAGGTGAGCTTCTAGAAGACCCTACTATGTATAGACGCATAGTAGGAAGTTTGATTTATATGACTATTACCAGGCCAGATTTGAGCTATGCTGTTGGATTGGTAAGTCAGTTTATGCAGGCTCCAAGGAAACCACATTTGGATGCGGCTAGACGCATACTCAGGTATGTGAAGTCCACATTGCAGTATGGACTATTTTATGAGACTGGGGTTCAGATACAGTTGCATGGATACACTGATGCTGATTGGGCTGGTAGTATTTCTGATAGACGATCTACCAGTGGATATGTATTCTCTTTTGGGAGTGCTGCAGTCACTTGGAGCAGCAAGAAACAGCCTACAGT
Source organism: Lygodium microphyllum (assembly GCF_053477565.2). Taxonomy (NCBI): domain Eukaryota; kingdom Viridiplantae; phylum Streptophyta; class Polypodiopsida; order Schizaeales; family Lygodiaceae; genus Lygodium; species Lygodium microphyllum. The sequence goes on from NC_141160.1 coordinate 10,239,967, forward strand.
TGCCTTGTCGAGCACAGAGGCTGAGTACAGGGGTGCAGCAATGGCTGCATGTGAGGTAGCTTGGTTGCATAAGCTACTTTATGATATGCATCAGTCTACAGATGGGCCAGTTGTCATTTATTGTGACAACATGAGTAGTATACACTTGGCAAATAACCCAGTCTATCATGCTAGAATAAAGCACATTGAGGTGCATTATCACTATGTGCGAGAGAGGGTGTTACTAGGTCTTATTGATCTAGTTTATGTCAGCACAGAGGATCAGGTAGCTGACATATTCACGAAGGCATTGGGCGCAGAGAAGCTGCGCAAGTTCAGAGACCTGCTTGGTGTGCAGGAATTGGGATTGAGCTCGAGGGGGAGTGTTGAGATATCGAGCTCCACTCGTGATACGCCAGGGTGACCGTTGTGTATTTATGTCACCGACTTGTCAGTTGCAGACGCGGTTGGTACACCGCCCATGAATAATAGCTACATGATAGCTATCCTTATCTACTCTAGTTCATGGCTCAGTTAGTATGCCACCTTAGTTAGTTGAGTTTGGTTTGAGACCCATATAGAGGGTTCTTCTATTTCTTTTGTACTTGAGTTCTTTTGGCTTACACAACTAAGAAGAGGAAAAACTGTTTTCAGCCTCCACCCTTGTGTGTATTCCCCCATTGTGCAAGCAAGAAAGCTTCAAGTGAGACTCCTTCCTTCTCTCCCACAATATTGACATAAGTCTCAACTCATCATAACTCTAGGAAAAAAATGTCGCGGAACTCTTCGATAAGGGACACATAGTCCTCCCTTTCTTCCACACACTGAGCATGGACCCTAATTTAATTGGCCGTAAATCATTTAGCGTACCAAGATTCAACTCAATTAGAACTGTGTCTTGTATTCGATCTTGAGGCTCTATTGGCTAAATCAGAGTTATTTGATAGATGTCCTCTATAGTGGACCCTTCTTTGGATTCATCACTCGATGATGTCTCACTATAGTAGATACATCTTCTAATGCCTCTAATTCCATAGAGGATAGAGGAGCTCTCTCACTTTGAGGAGACTCCGAGTATGCATCTACTACTACATGATTGGCACCTCTACCAAAAATCAAACGATCAGTAGGTATATCCACTTGATAGTTAGATCGCAAGATCCATGGCCTTCCTAACAATACTTCATAGCTTGGACATCATGCGAGCCTAATAACCCTAAAGTCCACAATGCATTTCACACTAGCAATAGTCATAGGGACTTTGGTAATACAACCTTCAGGTTGTCTTAAACTATCATCAGCCATTTGCAGAATTGTGGAGGCATCTTTTTGGATTGCTAGACCTAGTCTCTCCATCAATTATAAACTCATGTATCTATGATAGCATGATCCATAGTATTCCATTAACGTTGATGGGTGAAAATGAGCAACTAGGGACATGATGTTGCATGGAGTCAAGTGGGGTAACACATGCAAATATTATTTTTTGTCTTTCTAGCACTTACCTGTGTAGTGGGAGTCAAGTTAATAAATGGGAATCCCAAGTGGCATCATGCATGCTCAACACATGGTTGTGACATTTCAATTTTGAGACACGCACCTCATGCAGAAAGAGAAGGGAATGCGTTCTCGCTTCTGATTTTGAGTACCTGAGTGGAATTATAGGTGGAAAGGGGCATGTTTTCCATCTAGCAACTAAGGGGAAGCAAGGGGAAGCTTAGTAAAATAGGGGAAAAAGTAAAAACGTAAGGATTTTTTTAAAGAAAAGGAAAAGAGAAGAAAGGGAGAGAGTGGTTCGACACAATACAATTAACATGAGAGAGAGAGACAGAGACAGAGACAGAGACAGAGACAGAGACAGAGACAGAGACAAAGAGAGAGAGAGAGAGAGGGAGAGGGAGAGGGAGAGGGAGAGAAGAATCTTGCAGTTTGAAGAGAAGGGAGAAATCTGAAGCTCAGAAGAAGAAGAGCAAGTTTCTAGAAGAAAGAGACCGTGAAGCTGAATTTATTAGAGACGTAGAGTATGATGTCAAGGCTATTGAAGTTAATGGGCTGATATAAGTTCTCAATTTTCAAATGATGGTAATAAGAGTCTTCTTCTTTTCTTCTTTTCTTCTACTACTTTGTGGGGGGCAGAGAGTATGAAGATTTGTTTGGATGTATGGATGTGAGTGAAAGACAATAGAGGGTTGCTCTTCATCATGTTGAGAGGGATGTGTGTTAGTTGTTTGCGTGAGGCTTGCCGTCAGCAGAGAAGAATGTAAGTAAAGGATCTTGGAGCCCCAAGAGAGACACCAAGGAAATAGGGTTTCTACTGCAAAAAAATGTATCCTGTCATCATCAACAAGCTTTTTTATTAGGCTTTATATGATCACAATGAAGAAAAGAACACCAGGCACAACAAATCTTCATGCAGCATCATGTAGATCTCCCACGGATTTGATAGAATCAACCATAATATTCAACATCTTCATAATCTCCATCAAAAGAACAAAGAACACAAAAGAATACACCAACTTTGAATGGAAATACATCACATATTATCCATCTTCAATGTCTTCATAGTTCTCTCTCTCAATCTCTCACATACAATTACAATGTTTTCATAGAATTGACTATCTCTGACTCTCTCTCTCTCTCTCTCTCTCTCTCTCTCTCTCTCTCCATCAATAATACATCATATCCTCACTACAATACTCAATAATCACTCTCAATAATCCTTCTTAGGTCGTGGATACACCTCCCAAAAGGTATGTCTGTGTCGAAGAGACACCAGAGACTTCATAGTGTCCTGTGAGATTTGTCTTTTGTCACTGTCTTTTGTAACCTTCTGTAAATCTGCAGTATTACTTCTTCACTTCAATTAGCTTGAATAGAGCTTCCATTTATCCTTTCCTAAAACAAAAACAATTTCCAAAATATCCACACATCCATCATAACACTCAACAGAAACAACAGAATAGAACCACAGAGTAACAGAAGTACAAAACAATAGAGCTATAGAAGCTTACAGAACTTCACAGAAGATCAACAGAACCCATAAAAATCATAAAAACCAAAACAAAACCAATTCAATCTTTCATAAACCTCTTCACACAACTTCAATCATCTCTCAAAACATTCATTCAACCATCTCTACTACCAAAACAGAAACAAAACAGAAGAAAATCAGACCTTACAGAACCAAACATCCTCATCAAAAACCATCAAAAACCCTTCAAACTTATCCAAACCTTTCCAAACACTTCAAAATAAACAACCATTTACCATCAAAAACAACAAAAAATCAACCCAAAAACCAACATATTTCACATTCAGCATATCCCCACTTAGAAAAGGAAGCGTCCTCGCGACCTCAGGAAAAAATGAATAAAAGTTCTAATCTCTTTGCTAAAAAATCTTCAATCAGCACAATGTAGCAGCTACAATCATGACCCCAACATCAGCTTCATAAAACCTATATAATATGTTTCAGCTTCCAAATCTTCAACTGCAACTTCATCCAGCTAATAAGCAACATCATCAATCTTCACAGCTCCATCTTCATCAGCGCCTCGTCCACCAAGAGAAACAATAATACCCAATACAAAAAATACCCATACACAAATATAATCTGAATGGCACAAATCCTCAAAAATTGTGAAGAGAAATAAGAAATTTCCATTAAAAAGAAGAGAGTGGATACAATCAAGAAAACCTTCCTACTAAGTAGGATGAAGATATTTCTTCTTAAACTGCAAACTAATTTTAAGACGGTCCAAGGCTTTGTTTTCATCCACAAAGTACTGAGGAACATTTTGGAGGAATCGTAGGCAACACATCCTTTCCAATAAAATGATGAATCTGGTAGGGAAGGCCTGTGCAAAATAATATAAGAGATCCATCTGAGCAACTACTACATCCTCATTTGGATTAATCAGCATATGGGGGATACCCTTGCGAGTATTCAAGTGTGACTGATGATGCATGAATGCAAGATACCAGCAAAAATGAGCAGCAAGACGAACTGTGGTATCTCCAGAAGTACCATGTACCCTAGCAAAGTGAAGGTAAGAATTGGAACACGCTGCAGAAGTATCCCAGGACCCTGGAATGAGAGGCCAATTAAACACTGGACCTGTCATCTCACTGAATCATGTAATGTCCATTGTCTTCTACGAAGGATGTCACCATCATACCCTGGGGTATCCAGCACTGTTTGGGGAGGAAGGTTAATGTAATCTGTCGGAGAGGGTAATGGAATGAAAGGAGAGCATTGTAATGGAGGATAGGACAGATCATAAAAAGAGGGTAATTGAAGGGATAAAGAAGGTGGAAAAGATGGAGAATACATTAAAAATGTATGAAGAGATTCTGTTGAAAAAACTGAAGAAACAAGAGGAACAGTAGGTGGAATGTCAAAAGGAGTAGGAGATACTATCAGCAATGAAAGGACATGTAGTGAACACTGGAATGTGAGGAAATCCTGAAGGGGTAAATGATAAGAGAGGAATATTATCAGAGCTAGATGAAAGAAGAGAAACATATAATGGGAAACGATAAAACATTAGGGAATATGATAAAATATCAGCAGGATCTAAAGGATAAATAGAACATCGGAAATTTAAATCCTAAAAGAAAGACTCAGTAAATAATGGGTTATCAGCAATGAAGCTCAACAACTGAGATTGAAGAGACTGGATATCTGATTTATGAAAGACACTTCTGAGGCGGCGAGGTTCCAAAGCAAAATCCTCCAAAGGTGGATGCCAAGTATATCCCTTGCACTAAGACATCTGCTCATGATAAGTTCGTAAACTCTCTGCTAAAACAGAAGCTCAACTGAATGTACATACATCACTGCCTGTAAGATGGCATCTCCCACATAAACATTTAAATCTTCCTCATTAGGGATCTATAGATAGCCTGTAAGATACATGAAAGAGAGTAACTGGACCTCATGGAAAATCAAATCATCCACAAATGTGTCAAAAACAGCTCATAAGAGATCCGCAGGCCAAAGATTGGACCAACATCCATCCTCTGGAGACTCTAAATCCACATTGCTCAAAGAGATATATAAGGCAAACCTTTGTTGATGATATTTCACCCAAAATGATGGAGGAGGTGACACCAATTCGGTATAATGGACAAAATCAATCTGCACACAATCCATCTGCCTACTGAAGGCGATCAACCTTAGTTGAGAACCCATCACAGAGCTTAGCCTTATGTTGCAACTGATTAAGCTCCTCTTGGGATGACACCACAGAAGATACAGGAGTAGGATGAGAAACAGAAAGAACATCCACCTTCTGATTAAGTTATTCAATGAGTTTTTGTTGGGACTCTACAATGTTCTGAGATTGCTGGAACTGACCCTCACTGGTAGCAAGCTTAGTAGCCAAAGTGACCATTTCTACAAGGGCAGAATTCTTCTCAAGCATCAAAGATACATTCTCCTCCTCTAGTTTAACAACCCTAGCTTCTAGCTCCTGAATAGTGACCTTCTGTGAATCCATTAAGGCTGTGGCAGTAGTCATCTGATTGTGGATATCACTGAGGGTAGCCCTTTCTGAAGACAGATCCTCCAGTGCCTTACTCAATTGACTAGTGAGGGAATCCACCTTGTCTTGCATGGAAGTGTAAACACTAGTGTACAGTGTCTGAAGACAGGAAGTAAGGGAAGTTTCCATAGTAGACCGGACATTGGAAACCATCTGTGGAAGCATGGGTCTAGCTAAAATGGTTTGTAATGATGAAAGAATCTGTGAATCTAATCTTCCTTCCTTTTGAGCGGCAAATAAATTGGTACAGGAAAGGAATGAAGGAATGGCACTGCTAGACATAGCAGGAATGGATGTTTGCACCAGTGGATCTTTGACAGAAGGATTGGAAGGTCCCTTTGTGAGAAGGCGTTTCTTTCTAGAAAAAATAACAGGTGACTCCTCATCTTCTGAATTAAGCTGCATGGGCCTAGGAGAAGAAACTGATACTGTAGGCTGCACTGGTAAAGGAACTGGATCTGGCACTGGAACACCACCAGGAGAAGGTGCAAAAGTAAGGATCTTCTGTAGAAAGGCACCATAAGAAATAGTACTATTTTGACCCTTTCTGACACGTTGGAAATGCTGATTCATCTTAGATAACAAGAAACTTGCCCAATTGAATTTAGCTCCCTCCAGAATCTTCACAGAAGCTGTGAATAATTCTTTTGACAGGTATTTGGATGCATTCTTCCCTGACATGAACTGGTCCTGTAGAAACTGGCATAACTGCTTCCAGACTGGAGAAGAAATGTGGGCAACAGACACCCCTGAGCTATTAATGAGCTGGTTAAGAAGCAAGGGGGTGGAAGTTTCCTTCTTCATCAGTGTGACTATCTCCTTAGCCGTCAGTAGCTGGTTACTACTGGGCACAAAGGAAGTAGATAAGGGCAAGCATAATGCTTCACTGATATTGGCTACTGATAAATAGAATGTCCGGTTGTAAGCCAGGCCAGACTGGTTTTTGTAAGAAGCAATGAAAGAATAACACAGCTTCTCATCCACAGGTGGTAAAGTGAGAGCCACAAATGAGCGAAGGCCAGCTCGTCGAATACAATCTGCCTCTAACAAAAGAGAATAATCATGGACCGCAAGAGGAACATGCTGGACCACAATGGGAGGCGTAGAAAGAGGTGCCATTCAGACTATGTAAAAGAAAACCCACACACACCACCAGGAAAACAAAAAAAAAACCTGCAAAACCCAAAAACAAAACCAAGACTAAGACCATTGATAGGAAACCAAGTAATTAACACGACTGACTGGACCATAACAACCCCTAGGCAAACCATATCCTAGAAAAAAAACAGCATGACCTCTACACACGTGCGACCGAAAGCTTCATACTATGCAAACATACATACACCCTGTAACCCCGTATCAGGCAGAAAATAAAATAAAACTACATTCTGTAGCCCAGACAAAGACTCAAAAAAAAATCATGACACAATCAAATATTCTGACTAAAAACAAGAATAAATACCATGTTGACTAATATCACTTGACTACTCCCACTCCCATGTAGCGTTCACATCCTATAGTGTGGTGGAGTGTGTGAGTGAAACTAATGACTCATTTTTTATTATGTAAACAATTAAGCATCGTTCATTATTACATTAACCCGTTAATGCATGGTGAGTCGACATCGTAACCCAGTCCCACTCAAATTTTGACACGACTGACTGACTGACTGGGTCTCTACTAATGCAGTTCCTTGTTATAATTAGATGATGTGTGGCATTTACGTGCATGCATGCGTGACTTCGGGGGTTGATTTTAATTACAAGTTAATGTGTTTGAAACGCGTGTGCGTGTGCATTTGTGAATTGATTTTAATTTACAACTTATGTGGGTTAGGGTGCAAAGGTGCACGTGCAACGGCAGGGGTTCTTTTTACAATTAACATTTGGTTCATTTTAGTTACAATTTATGAAGTGCAGTCTGTTAATTATGTGTGTGCAACGTTCGGTTGATTTTATTTACAATTAATGTGTGTTATTGTGCAAGTGAGAGGGGGAAAAAAGGAAAGAACCTGGTAATGTGTGGGTCTGTCTGCAAAGTCTGAAATCACAACCTCCAAAAGTAGAATGCCCAGTCCACAAAAATCCAGAAAACTGTCAAACAGTCAACTGCCAAGAGTCGGCCTATTGGATAGAAAAACAAAACGAGCTAACACCATGACCATGACAAAGAACAATGAAACGGATGACCAAAAGAAAAGGTATGTCTGGGATTTATTTGGATGGGTTGATTGGTAGGGTTTTTATGGTTTTAGTTTGTGGTATTTTTTGTTTGTTTGTGTTTTTTTTAAAATTAATTTTAAAGTTTAAAGTTTAAATTTAACCAAGAACCCAAATTTCCCACTACAAGGACGGAAACCCATATTGTTTCAATATGATGGAAATATTCATTTAATGTTGGGGAGTTTCGAAAAAATTTGATTTATAATAAATACATTGTCAAGAAATGTTACCAAAAAAAGAAATAAATTTTCCAACATGATGTAAATTTTTTTAATCAAGAAAATTTCTAAAATAGGAAAGACGGTAAATGTGATTTTTGAAATTTTTTCTAATTATTTTCTGATTTTTATGTATTTTTTTGTAAATTTTTAAGCAATTTCCATCAAATTAAAAAGATTTTCAACCAATTTGGAAATTTTTGGAATTATTTAATAGGAATTTTCAGACATAAAAAGTATAAAATGGTGGGAAAAAGGTTTCAGTAAAATTTGGTAAATTTTCAGAATTTTTTTCAATTTTTTTTTTTATTTTTTTCTAATTTTAAATGTGTTTAATGGAGTTGTGGATTAAAAAAATGATATTTGGGATTTCAAAAAGGAATACCCGGACACACATGACAGCTGCAGCACGCACCACCTCACGGACAAATCCAAACGCGCGTCTCGCGCGTGAACAGTCGCTAAAAGACACACTCCCGCGTACACACACGCAAACAACCGCTAACGAACAACGCACATGCAAATCCTCACACGCGAACGACACGGCGTGGGAGGGTGGGGGAAACCCAATGGGGGCGGGGGGGTGGAGTTTGGTTAAGGGGGGTTGGGTGTAAATGGGGGGAATAGGAGGTTTATGTGAATGGGGGGAATGGGGATGTGTTTGTGGTGGGTATGGGGGTTTAGGGTTAGGGTAATGGGGGGAATTAGGGGTAGTTAGGGTGGGGGGTTAGTGGTGTGTGAAGGGGGGGTGTAGAGGGTGGTGGTGGTGGTGTGTGAGTGTGTGTGAAGGGTGTGCTAAAAGGGGGGGTGTGTGTATATGGGAATGGGGGGTTTATGTGGGAGGGTGTGTGAAGTGGAGGGGTGGTGGGAATGTGTGTGTGAATGGTGTGTGTTGGGGGTGTTAGGGGGGGAAGGTGTGTGAAGTGGGGGCAATGAGGGTGTGTGTGTTTGGGGGTGTGAATGGGGGGCTAAGGGGGGGGGTGGGGGGGGGGGGGGGGTAAGGGTGGTGATGTGAATGGTGGTTTGGGGGGAGATGGAGGCCTTGTGGGCGGGCGGACGACGGAACCGACAGGCGGGCATCAGATTAGAGCCGACAGGCGGGCGGGGTGGCAGAGGAGACCAGGCAGCAGAGGGTGGGCGTTGTAGGGCGGCGCCTGGAAGGGAGGCGCACGGAACCACGACGGCAACGATTCCAGGGCAGCGGCGGGCGAAGCCAGGGCCAGGCGGACAGCAGCTCCTGGATGGGCGGCAGGCGCCAACGGCTCCAAGGGAGGAGAAGGGGAGGAAGTAGAGGCCGGTGGGGCGGCGGCGACAACCTGGTGGCGGACGGCAACCTGGCGTCGGGGGGAGGCAAAGGGCCTTAGGGCGGCGGCCAGGCGGGCGATAGGGAGAGGGCAGGCGGCAGGACCCTAGGCGGACGGGCAGCCACAGGGCGGACGTCAGGGCGGCGGCGGGGCGGCAGTTCGAGGGCGGCAAGCACCTGGGAGGGAGGCCGCCAAGGGGTAGAAGGGAGAGGCGGGGTAGTAGGGGAGGGAAGGAAAGGTGGAGGGAGCAAGGGAGGGAGAGAGAAGGAGAGGGAGGAGGAGGAGGTGGGGGAAGGAGGAGGGGAGGGAGGGTGGTTAGGGAGGAGGGGGTCGGGGAGAGAGAAAGGGTGAGTAGTTAGGAGAGGGGAGGGTGCCCAAGGGGAGAAGGGATTTTTTTGTTTTAAAAAAATTAAATAATTAAATAATTAAATAATTAAATTGTGTTTTGTTTAAAAAAAGAATTAACAAATAAAGGAATTAAAAGAAGGGCATGCCACCGTCCTGCGCCCGTGCGCGGGGCGGGGTAAAAAATTTTGCAGTGGCGGGATCGGAACGGCGTCGGGACGTTGGCACGGGTGCGCGTACGGGATCGGGCATGGCAAGGCGCATAAAACCAAAAATGTGGGCATTCACGCGCGAGACGAGTCGCACGAAACACGCCAAAATAAAGAAAAATTAATATCTCACAATCTGATCGTCGAAACGAAATGGTGTAAAAACAAAAAATATACCAGACGGCAGGGGGAAGATAGGGGAAAAGGTCAACGGGGGTTCTGGGGGGAATACAGGCGTGCAAATGCAAAAAACACGAAAAACGGCCCAAAAAATACATACGGGGATTAATTGCAGGAAATCCGCTCGCCGGAATGCAGGGCGGAAAGAAGGAAAAATGTGCAGAAGAACGCGCCCAACAACCCTATCTTGTCAAAACATAGTTTCGAATGAGATAGGATGCGTTCACATGGGAAAAACATAAAAAGAACACACGCAAAGACGGTCGAAAATTAATAACAAAAGATCGGTTCACCGGAACAGAGGGCAGCAAAAATGACAAATGCGCGAGGGAAGGGGTTGCACAGGACTATCATGTTAAAACGCAGTTCCAATAGAGTTAGGAGGCGTTCACATGCAAAAAACACCAAAAAGACACTCAAAAACACTTGTAAAAATTAATACTTAAAAATCTGAAAGTCGAAATAGGGGGAGAAAAAAGGAAAAATGTAGGGAAAGGAGCAATCGACACGGCTGTCAAGTCAAATTGGAATTCCGGTGCAAACAAGGCATGTTCACATGGAAAAATATCAAAAAGACACACGAAAAGGTCCCGAAAAACCGAAAAAATTAATATTGGACAAACCGTGCATCGGAATGACACATAGTAAAAAGGGAAAATATCATGGAGGAAGGGGAGGATAGAGATATCATGTCATATCACCTTTCCGAAGCAAGAAAAGTGCGTTCACATGGAAAATAGTTCAATTGGGTAAAAAGGAAAATTGGACAGTTCGAAGGGACGAACAGGTTTGTAAGGGCAGATGGGGATTCCGCTGAACGTAGGGTACGTTCACATAGGAACACATCAAAATAAGGGAGAAAAAGAAATGGAGGAGGAACAGCCCCAAGGGAGAGGTGACAGTGGACGGGTGGGTGGGGAAGGGACCCCAGGAGTGTAACAGAAAGTCATGGCGGACATGCATGATCAAAGTGAGGCATATGCAGGGCGGTATGCAATGTAGACGCGTAGGGACGCATCCCCGCACTTAAAACATTAACGGCAAGGGAAATGCATCACGACAACCTACAATTTGACAACCAACTGGATGCTTACAGACTAGACACGCTGACGTCCCCACACTTAACACCTTAACATACACGTGCAATCAGGAGATAGGGTTAGGAAAACTTGGTCCGTGTGGCAGATAGTTGAAATCGTCGTCGATGTCGCGTGCTGTGTCTCAGGCGACGATAGGAGGTACCAGAGCTCGCTCTGCAAAATAGACACGTCCAGCATGGCAGGGACCATGTAATAGCACCCAAGGAGGTAGCTAGTCGATGAATCTCATCAGGTCAGTGTCGTTGATGAAGGATAGTTACTCAACTTACAGCACTTAGATGGGATGAGAGAACAATCACTCGCCCCATTACGGACATCACTCGATGAATAATGATTGAAACCCATATCGCACACCTGGTTTAGGAATTGACAAGGGAAATGGTGTAGAGGGATTATGCCAGGGTGCACAGTTGATGGTGCATTAGTGCGTCCAACCCATCTAGCATAGGTGCAAGGAGAAAGGCAAGGGAGCCTTGTAGTACAGTGTACAGAACAGGGTGACGTGTCCTGTGATGACGACAGAGACCCACCCTGTGGGTGCATAGGGAAAAGAGAACATACCTGACTCCAAAGGTCGTAACGTCCCTCAATCCTCACCTCTCAGTAATTGATTGAAGAAACTCTAGTCACACTCAGCCCACCCTCTATCTCACGCTCTGTTGATAGATACAGGAGAACAGCCATGTCCTAAAACCCGTTGATGTAATCCTCACGGTCACTTGTACAAAGGTTGTATGCCTTGTGCGCATTTGATGGTGCAACTGTGCATCCTGCCTTGCGTTGGCATACAGTGCAAGAAGGAAGGCCAGGGAGCCTTATGGTGCAGTGCACAGAAACAGATCGTGCTTTGTGCATTGAGAGGCCCATCCCGTGCGTGCAGCACTTCATTCACACTTCTCACCTCTCGTTTGATTTGAAGGGAAAAGACTGGTCACTCATCCCACCCTCTATCTCACTCTCTGTTTGATAGTTACAGAGGACAATCATACTCACTTCCCCATCCGGTTAGGATGAAAGCTCGCGTCACTCAATTGTTTGTCGATGAAGATCGCGTCCTCAGTTGTTGAAGAGGCGTACCCAGGGAGGTAGCCATCAGATCGAATGTTGTGTTAGATAGGAATATGGCTAGAGGACTGTCAAATGCTCTGCAGAAAGGCACAGGACACAGCGTACCAAGGGAGGCAGCTTCGAAACTGGATCCTGAGGATGTCAACTAATGAATCCACTTTCCGGGTTGTTGGGTGTTGCCACCTTTTCCATAGCCAACTTCCCGCCCGAGGGTGTTGCCACCTTTTCCATAGCCAACTTCCCGCCCGAGGGTGTTGACCACCTTTTCTTGGAACGAGGCCTACTATGACAGGGAATTCCTTCCTTTTCTCCCATAACAGTTTTTTTTTTCTTTTTCTTTTTTTTCTTTTTTTTCTTGTTTTTTTTTCTTTCTCCTATTCTCGAGGGTGTCTCCACCTTTTCGCGAAGAATAGGTTTGCATGACAGGGACAGAAGTCCTTTCCTCCCATGACCGATATGTATATTTTTTTCTTTTTCGAATTAAGCAAGGGAATGGTAGAAATACAATTTGTCAGAACCATCCTCGCCACTGCCGCTGGTGGAAAATAGAGGATAAGAGAGCAGGGCTGGAAGGTGGGGCTGAGGGGACAGAGGGTTGCGTCTACTTCATCAGGAGTGGCTGAAGAACGGCTATCAGAAGTAGCATCATAAAAGTTACAGTGCCACGCCAATGGGGGAAAGGATCAGGTGACTGTGATTGTCAAGATCCCCAACGAGGAAAGTACTTCTTCAGGCGATATCCATTGATCAGGAAGGGATCATCAGAGGCATCAATGGTCTACACTTGGACAGAGCCATTAGGGTTGACAGCAAGTACCTTATACGGACCCATCCACCGCTGTTGAAGCTTGCCAAATCGCGAATCATAGGCCAGGACCAAATCACCTTCTTTGAACTCCTTGTGCTTGATGAAGCTGTCATGGTAGGCCTTACGGCGAGCTTGCATGGCTTCCATGCACTATAGAGCCATCCTGCGAGTTTCGTCCAAACATTCCAAATGCAGGAGAGGACATTGTAGTGAATCATCGTCCCCCAAACGCTCTTTGATAGCCACTCGCAAAGAGGACAATTCCAGTTCAACAAGAAAAACAGCTTTTGTACCATACACCAACTAAAAGGGTGTCTGTCCCATTGCTGCTTTATGGGAGGTTCTGTACGCCCAAAGGGCCTCTGTAAGTCAATCATCCCAATCACGACGATGTGCGGCAATTGTCCTTGTTAGGATCGAGCAGAGGATGCGATTGGTGACTTCGACTTGGCCGTTGGTTTTGGGGTAGTAAGGAATAGACTTGCGATGGCGGATCTTATACAGCTCTGTCAACTCTTCCATGACTTTATCAATGAAATGAGTGCCTCTGTCACTTACTAGCTCTAGGGGAATGCCAAAAAGGGTGATAATATTCTCGTACATGAACAGGGCTACGTTGTTACCATCGTCCCGCTTGAGGGCTTTGGCTTCACACCACTTTGTGACATAATCCGTACATACCAGGATGTATCTGTTCTGTCTTCTTCTGGTGGGAGGATCGATTGGGCCGATGAAGTCGATGCCCCACTTCTCAAACGGCTTTAGAGGAAGGATAGGTTGCAGTGGCATAGCGCTGGTCTTGGTGGGTTTCCCCATCCTCTGACAGGCATCACATCGCTTGCAGTAGTCATAGGCATCCTTATGAATGGTCGACCACCAGTAACCTACTACTAGCAGAGCCTTCCTGGCTGTCGCTTCTCCTGCAAAGTGGCCTCCACATGGCTCATCATGGCAAGCCTTTAAAAACAATCCCAATCTCATCTCCTGCAACACATCTTCTGAGCACTTCATCTTTGCCTTTCTTGTACAGTGCACCGCCTAACAGGGTGTAGGGGGCTGATTCTAACATAAGCTTCTTCCTTTCCCGACTAGAAATGCTAGGAGGGTACTGTTGGGTTGCCAGCAGATTGGCAATGTCTGCATACCAGGGGGTTACAGTTTCAACCAGGAATAGGGAAGCATCAGGGAGGTCTGGATAATCCTGCTCCTCATCTGCAGTCTATGGGATATGTGACAGATGATCAGCCAGAACATGTGAATGACCAGGTTTGGTAATTACCTCAAAGTCGAACTCTTGGAATAGAAGGAGCAATCTCATCATTCGTCCTTTCACATCTGCTTTGTTCATCAGGAAGGACATGGCCTCATGATCCACATAAAATTTAAAGTGGGTAGACAGTAGGTAGTGGCGAAACTTCTCTAGGACAAACACCATTGCTAAGCACTCCAGCTCGGTCACTGTATAGTTCCGCTCTCTATCAGTGACTTTTCGGCTTGTGTAATAGATCGATTGATCTAATTTCGAGGGGTCCTTTTGACATAGAACCACACCTAAGCCTTCAACTGATACATCAGTGTGTACATGGAACTCCTTCGTCCAATCAAGAGGTTGCAGGATGGGTGCCTCAATCAGACACTACTTCAGAGTGTTGAAGGCTTTGTCACATTCTTCCGTCCAAATAAACTCTGCATCTTTCCTCAGAAGCTTGTGCAAGGGGGTTGCCTTTGTTGCAAAATGGGCTATGAACCTTCTATAGTAACCCACATGGCCTAGGAATCCCCTCAACTGTTTGAGGTTGGTGGGTGCTGTAAGAGCTGCGATCTTCTAGATCTTTGCAGGGTCTGTTGATATCCCTTGTGCAGAGACAATGTGGCCCAACAAAAATCCAGAAGAGACTCCAAAGATACATTTATCGGGGTTGAGGGAGATCCCATACTCTCGGCATCGGTCAAAGCATTGTTCCAAATGTCCCCAGTGTTTAAGAATCAGACTGTAAACACAGAAGTCATCCAAATATACCTCAATAAAGTCATGCAGATGATTTTGGCGGCCATCATGACTCGTTGGAAGGTAGCAGGGGCATTGCAGAGCCCAAACGGCATCACTCGGTAAGCGTAGGTCCCCCATTCTGTGGTGAAGGTTGTTTTGGATTGATCTTCTTCTACTATCTGGACCTGGTTATATCCGCTGAATCCATCCAAGAGGGAATACAGCTCATGGCCTGCCACTGTGTCTAACAGCTGGTCTGTAAAAGGTATAGGAAAGTGATCCTTCTTTGTCTTGGAATTCAACTTGCGGAAATCCACACATATACGAAGCTTGCCATTCTTCTTGGGTACAACCACGATGGGTGAGACCCATTCACTATTGGCCACTGGATAGATGAACTCCTGTTCCAAAAGCTTCAGCAGCTCGGCTTTCACCAGTGTGGAATAATTCGGGTTCATTTGCCTCTGTCATTGACGTACTGGCTTGGTATCAGGCTCCAAGTCAATATGATGCTGACATATTGTGGGATCAATCCCATTTATGTCTTTGTAGGACCATGCAAACACGTCCAAATTCTCTTTCAACAAGTTGTACAAGGTTGACAACTCCTCTTCTGGTAGGCTGCTACCCACCTTCAAGTGGCGTTCAGTGCCATCTGCATCCACAAAGGTTAATTGCCTTTCACCTTCTACTTCATAGATGAAGGTCCCACGGACTGCTTCTGGGTACAGATACGACTCCTTCAAGAGGGTGGTGTCCTCCTCTGATGTCCCACTAGATCCAACATCTTCTTTCAGTAAGGACTTAGGTTGCTCCTTGAAATGCTGAAGTGGAATCAGCGATGTCTCCATTTTGGTTTGAATGTTAATTACCTTAGAGCTTGAGGATTCCTCTTCAGAGGATACATCCAAGAATGTTACATAACAAGGGCTCTCAGAATTCTATTGTGGCCTTGGGACTGGTACTTGTTGACAAGGAGCATCATCATCATCCTTTCTTGACAAGTGTGGATGGGTGCGACAAGAACCACTGATAAAAGACGGCTTATTTTGCTTGATCCACTTCTTATATAGGCTTTGCCTATGGAAAGATCCATTTACCAATCCAAAGGGTACCATTGCCATTCTGTCCCACAGCATGGAGTCTTCTGCTTCTGAAGCTTCTGGAACTCCCTCCTCATTTATGCCTTCTGTGGGTGGAGTGATTTCTTCTGTCTCGCTTTCAAAGTCTCCTTCTTCAGATTCATCACCATCCTCTTCAGACTCCGGCTCTGCCTCTGTAGGCGCTCTGTAAGAGAAGAACAGATCCTCTGATTCACCTTCTGCCTCTGTCTCTGGCTCTACTATGGCCACGTAACAGGGAGAGCAGTACATCCATGCTTCTATCTCACTGTCAGAAGTGATTTCGGAAATCGTTTCTGGTTTACGCGGGAAGTATTCACCCATTGATAATGGCTTTGCATCTTTTGGGAGTTGGCTTACAGTACCCACTGTTAAGGAATGTGCCTCTGTTTTCTTGGGAAGGATCTGTTTGACAGCATCTTCTTCTGCTGATATTCCATCTGTAGCCTCATTGGGGGAGTCAGAAGATAATTCCAAGGAGGTGGATCCATGTCCTTTTTGAGCACCATATAGCTTTAGCACCACTTTATTGGGTCCTCTACCCAAGGCCAAGGTTCCTTTGAACCAATCCGTCCTTGCTCTGGCTTCAAAAAGCCATGGTCTGCCCAGTAACAGGGGGTAGGATGTACCATAAGAGTTTGGCTTCACCACCAGATAGGTTAGCCAATAATCTTTTCCAGCCACTGTAGTCTTCACATATGGGAGAATGCCCAAAGTCTTGATTCTGCTTTGATCCGCCAATCTGATAAGCCATTGAGTTGGTTGCATACCTTGTAGGCCTAGATCCTTCATTGTTACATCCGTCATAATGTTCACTGATGAGCCACTATCAATCAGTGCATTTGTAATAAAGCAGCCTTCTATCCATATGCCAGTCTCTGGGGTACCAAGATCTAGGAAGGCGTTAGCCACATCCACTTCTTTTACAAGCTCTGGAGCTTTGTTGGACTTTGTTGTTGTTAAGGGAGCAATCCTTAAGCCATGTCTTCTTGTCAGTATACTTTTGAACCTTTTTCGACAACTGGGAGACAACATCAACAATTGTCGGAATGTGAGGTTTGGTTTAAAGGTATCTAGATCTCTGACCAGATCGTATTCCTTAATAGGATCCACTGGCTTCTCTAACCGGTTAGGGAATGGGGCGACACCCATTTTCATTTTCCTTTTTTCTTCCAACAGGGGCATCATGGGGACTTCTTCTGCCACTTGTGGCACTTCCTCCTCTTCTATCTCCTGGACCTCTGGTCCTGTCTCTGGAACTATCTCTATGACTCTCTGTGTCACTATAGTGCTCTGTACGGCACTGTCAGGCTCTGACTTGTTATGTTCTTCTGTTGGAAGATTGAACTTCACTGTTCTGGCAGGAGGATTATTTTCTTTCTAGACAGGTGGTTCCTTCTTCTTTGCACGCGTGATGGCAGCAACTTCCAATTCCACTAAATTGGAGGTAGGCTCTTGGGCCTTGGATGGATTATCAGTAGCACTATTTTTCACTGGGGCTAGGCTTGGACAGTCTTTTGCAGTGTGGCCTTCTCCTTTGCATCGACTGCATAAGGGCTTGTAATCCACTGACCTTCTGGGATTTGGACAATTTGGTGAAATGTGTCCCTTTTCTCCGCATCTGTAACACTCCACTTCTGATCTTTGACCCAGACTGTCGTCCTCTGTAACTTTGGGATGGAAACCTCCTTGGACCGAAGGACCAAACTCTCTAGGTTTGGGTCCAATATCCTGTGTTATCATTTTGGATTCCAACAAGTTGAATCTTGCGTCTTCTTCCTTCTCCTATCATGCATCTCCTTCAGAGAGCAAATATCCTCTGTATGGTTCTTCTGCAAACAGTAGGAACAGAAGGCTCCAGGAATGGTTGGTTTTCATGTACATTCAGTGGCTAAATGGCTTGCTTGATGACACTTATCACACCAAGTATTTGACTGCATCACATCTCTTCCAGCTCCCGAAGGAGTGGATATACTAGCGGTATTCACCTTCAGTGTCTGCAACTGCTCTATAATCACATCCATCAACTCCTTTTTTATATTTGCAACTGAGTTGGATAAATAATCCTTCAAGCTTTCTCCTCCGGAGGCACTGGTAGTAGGGTTTTGAGGAGTCTTTGTAATCACTACATAAACAGGTTGGGCTGGTGCAGAGGGGTCTCTGTTCTGATTCTGATTCAGAGCTCATGTATTATACATAAACTTTTAACAAGTTTATTTCCAAGACAAATCTTTTTTTTTCCAAAAATAATAACATTGAGGAAAATTAGCATAAGTGGAAAAATACATTTGAGACAAATCAGTATAAGTGGCAAAATAACTTTGAGCCAAATAAGCATAAGTGGAAATACCTTCCAATAGTCTTCCTAGACTCCCTCTTCCTTGGGGATTAGTTTGGATTGGTTTTAAGCAAGAATTTCATACTTGAGGATAACTCCCTTGGAGTTTCATGGGTCTTTGCCTACAATAAAAGTAAATCTTGATTAGTTTAATTACGAACAATATCATTTGGCAATTGCATCTCAAGGTCTTTTATATATCAAGGATTAGCAATTGTGATTCAAAAATTTCATTTGATCAACATAAAATTCAGAAATATTAAATCTTTTAGGGACACAATACCTAACTTGCACTCTCTTAGGTTCATCTCTTATAAACCCAAACTACCCCTTGTAATTTGCAATTAAGAATTTCTCAAAGAAATTACATGCAGGAATTGAATAAAATCTTATTTTACGCATGTAGCTTTTGTTTCTTATTTATGGGATAAAGGCTTGCTAGCTATTTTTATTTTAGAAATTTAGTACCTGAAGATCCATGGCGGGAGCTTGATTGATGGTATTCACGGCTTCATTTGTAATCCCCGTATTTGCCATTTCGTTTGTAGTAATTATGTTCGTGTAGCATTATTGGTAGCTCCTACCTCGTGACCTTCGTAGCTTTCTTCTTCAAGGCCATGGTCTTAAATTGCGAGACTACAAAAAATGAAATTTCGGCAAAGGAGCTTGGGGGTAATTAGATTGACGGAATTTTGATTGACTGGGGGAGGGGGGTGATCACCAAGATTTTGGAGAAATCGAGAAGAGTCTTGATTCCACAGGGGAGAATATGATATAAGGGATGGAGGAATTGAATTCGAGAGCTCGCGAAGTATCCTCCTTGTCTTCTTGACGAGGAATTTCTATGCTTGTGCTTCTCTTGCCCCACTCCCTCTCTTGCTCTATACTCTTGAGAAGGGCCTCTCCCCTCTTTCTCGGACTCCTCTCAATGACTCCCCATGCCTCTTATTTATAGCTAATTAAGAGAGGAAGGGTTGTGGCTAAGAAGAAGAGTTTTTTACAGAGGGGATCTTAGCAAAATCAATAATCTGATGCTTAGACCACAAATATGATGGTTCGGTTGGCTCCAAAAGGGGAGTAAAACTCCAAGACACTTGATTAGAATTCTTTGAGATCACTCCTTCTTCATCTCCTTGTTTGAACTACTGTTTGCTGCCTATAAACTGCGATTGTGACGTATGCGATTTCACGAATCCTTCTTTTTGCATTAAATATTCAAAACTGGCTTAACAAGCCACTTGTTTTTTTTTACATGACATCCTATTTTAGAAGTTTTCATAGATTTTTAGGATATTTACAATAAATAATATCAAAAATATCAAAAAGATGATAGTTTTGTTCAAAAATCTAGTATTTTTGGACCACTAGTGACTAATATGACTCATAACTCTCGTTCACGTGGTAACTTCCATGTGATGGATGGCTATAATCCTTGTCAATCCACAAAATGTCGGGTTACGATCCTCAGGCCTTTTTGCTCGAGATCTTCTCTATTAATGATTTTAGAGATCTTAAAGTCCATTTTGCGAGAAGTTAGAAAGATTTTAAATTAAAGTCGAGATATCACATCCTCTCCCCCTTAGAGGAATCGAGATGTCCTCATCTTGAATGAAATTGGGGATATTGGTTATATAGTGATTCATTGATCAATCCAAGTGGTATCCTCTTCAGGGTAGTCTTTCCACAGACGAGATATTCTCTAAGGGTTTTGCTTCTTAGAGTCTTCTCCTGCATGTCAAGTATCTTTTCTATTTGAAGTTTTGACTTGGCATTACAATTTCTTGGTCGTTAAGTACATGGTTTGGGTTAGGGACATATGCTTTCAATAGATTGACATGAAATACATTATGTACTCTCAAGTTGTTAGGGAGTTGTAGCTTGTAGGCATTTGGCCCTAAACACTTTAGCACCTTATATGGCCCACAATACCTAGGACTTAGCTTCTTGAATTCCCCCAAAGATAAGGAACTTTTCTTTGGGCGAACTTGTAGGAAAACCATGTCACCTTCTTTGAAGATGCATTCTTGCCTTCGTTGATTGGCATATGCCTTCTCTCGATACTTGGCGGCTTGAATATCTTGCCTCATATCTTTCACTTGTTGCTAATGTTGAAATATTTGCAATCACACCTACTTTAGTCCCTTTGTGAGGAGCAGTGAGGGCTCAAGACCAGAATCCCACATGCATAGTAGGAGAAAGTACCACCACTCAAATCCTATAAAGCATTGTACTTGCACTTTTTTTCTAATGCAATGGTAGTACTCTTTCTTTCCAGTAAAGTGACATGTCATTGTCAATACACAAGATTGTGTTTATGATTCCAAGTCTCAATCTTGGAACCTAATTCACTTGTGTAATAATTTGTCCTTGTCAGGGTCAATGCCTTCATGAATTTCCTTTTCCTCTTTCAACCTCCATAGCTTCCACACGGGGGATTCACTAGTAGTAATAAGAAGACATCCCCTGCGTGCAAGAAATATATGAAAATACCCCTTATCTACCCCTTATTTAAGGGACCTTACCTTATAAAATATACATTTCTTCCCTTATATAACCCCCCTCCCTTACACTCACGTGGTACCATACGGTAAACCCTAGTGGACTCCCTGGGAGCTTTCGCATTTGTCATGCTCTAGATCCCGTGTATTTTAACATGGTATCGGAGCAGCTCAGCTGAGCATGGCTTAGCTCATTTTAGTAGATCTTCACCTCTGGTCCATCTCTACTCAGCTTAGTCTCAGTCTATGAACTCACTTTCCATCTCCACCTTCAAGCTTGCCTTCATGGCTGCCATATCCAGCAGCACCCTGTCAGATTGAAGCTCTTGTATCTCACTCCACAGGCCAAATCTTACCAAGCTTCCTTTTGGAGAACTGTTCCCCCTCTACTGATGCTTCTTTGTATCATCTCCAAACTTGACATTGCCTCATCCACCACTCAGCATTGTCAATTTTCTCAGGTTTTGTTCTATGGCCTTCATAGCTAGACATGACCTGTAGCCATACTTGGAGCTTTCATATCTCATCATAGAGCTCATATCTTTGGAAGCTTCCTTCTAGATACTTGTGCCTTTGCTCAAGGAGAAGATTCCTATCACCTGACACCTTGACATTGGCTACTCCAGGGCCCAGTATTGATGAAATTTGTGGTCATTGTTCAGAATGCGCCTGCTGCCGTTCGTGCTGTTGTTGCTGCCGTCGCTACAAGTTGTGATGTTGACGACCACCATAGGGCATTGATAGCCTATCATTCAAGCTTAATTTTGATTAAATTTTTTTTGAAAATGATCAATTGTAGCTTCCACAATCAGCAAAAAACTAGGGCTAGGTCAAAACAAGTATGAACTTGATTTGCTGTTATTCCTGCAAGTCTAGCATGGGCAAAGACTCTCTAATTGATTACTTCAAAGGAGTCGGGTTTCACACTTGGCAGACCTGCATCAAACTCATCCTGATGAAGAAGGGCCTTTGGGCCATTACCAATGGGAAAAAAAGAAGTATCGTGATGCAAATCTTACTATCACTTGTCAAAAGAACGATGATAAGGCTCAGGCCATTATCAAATTGGAGCTAGACGATAGCTATATCCACTATGTGGATAACCGTGAGACCTCATAGGATACATGGAAGAGACTTGACACTTTGTTCGGTGCACAATCTAAATCATCAAAGTATGGTCTCCTGATTGAGTTTTTCAGGCTTGAAATAAAGTCTAGC
Organism: Lygodium microphyllum; assembly: GCF_053477565.2. Lineage (NCBI taxonomy): Eukaryota > Viridiplantae > Streptophyta > Polypodiopsida > Schizaeales > Lygodiaceae > Lygodium > Lygodium microphyllum. The sequence continues at coordinate 10,262,111 of NC_141160.1, forward strand.
TAATCACTTGCCACGCATCTAAATTACATGGAAGGGCTTCTAACCCAACTTGTAGGAATCAACACTAAAATGGAAGAAGATGTTTGCATCAGTGTTCCACTTAAGAGTTTGCCTCCTGAATATAATAATGTATCAAAAACTTTAATCAACATGCCAAATCCTGAACTTGTTGTTATCCAGGCATCACTATTAGAGGAGGAAAAGAAGCTAAAAACTAAGGAAGAACCAAGTACCTCTAGAGATGAACATGCATTATATATTGGCGACAAGTACAAAGGCAAGAAGGATCAGCACTTCTGTAAGTTCTACAAAAGGACCAAACACACCGAGAAGTTTTGCCACGCCAGAAAGAGGTCCCAAAAGGCCTATCTAGTTGCAGTCGAAGAAGAAGAAGAAAATGGAGCAAAGGAAGAAGAAGAAGAAGAAGAAGAAGAAGAAGACCACCAGACCTCATCAATCCTTCTATTCAGATAGAATTTTTTAGTTTTGTATTTCCTAGCCCTAATGCCTCAAACATAAACTTGTAAACTCCTCAGTTAGCCTTGCACTACAGCCTTTGTACACTTTGTGAGGCCCCTGCTACAGCCTCTAGATGTCCATCATGTTTGTGGTACCCACACTTAGCCTTTTTCTGTGATAGCCTCTAGTGTTTTGCCATGTTTATGGTGTGCCCACACTTTGTAGATGTTGCTTTCACTAAAGCCTCTATATGCTTTGTACTTATGGTTGTGATTGAGGAGGGGTATTGAAATATTTGCAATCACACATACTGTAGTCCCTTTGTGAGGAGCAATGAGGGCTCAGGACCAGAATCCCATATACACAGTAGGAGAAAGTACCACCACTCAAATCCCACAAAGCATTGTACTTGCACTCTTTTTCTAATGCAATGATAGTACTCTTTCTTTCCAGTAAAGTATCATGTCACTGTTAATACACAAGATTGTGTTTATGAGTCCAAGTCTCAATCTTGGAACCTAATTCACTTGTGTAATAATTTGTCCTTGTCAGGGTCAATGTCTTCATGAGTTTCCTTTTTCTCTTTCAATCTCCATAGCTTTTGCATCTGCCATGCTCTAGATCCCGTGTATTTTAACAGTTGATCCATTTCTTCCAGCATTTTCCTAGATGCTTCTATCCATAGGGTAGGATCAGAGAAATTTAATGGGGTAAGATAATCTTGCCCATATAGTGCCTGAAAAGGAGTCATTTGAATACTTTGATGGTATGATGCATTGTAGGAAAATTCAACTAAGGATAGGTATTGGATCTACCGTTTGGGTTCCCTATTACAATAAGTCCTGAGTATGTCCTCAATAACTTGGTTGACCTGCTCTGTTTGACCATCCGTTTGGGGATGGTAAGCAGTACTACTAAAGTAGATCTGGGTTCCTAGAGCTTCAAATAAACTCTTCCAAAAGTTTGAGGTGAAGAGAGAATCATGGTTGTTGATGATTCTTTAGGGTAATCCATGTAACCTAAAAATTTCCTTAATGAAAAGCATGGTAATATCAGAAGCCTTGTAATTGGTTTTTAAAGGAATAAGGTGTGCAACTTTCATCAGCATATCAATGACTACCATTATGGAGTTATATCCTCCTTGTATTGGGGTAATCCAACTATGAAGTCCATGATGATATACTCCCAATTAATTTGAGGGATGTCAAGTGGCTCAAGCTTTCATGGCATCTTGACACGCTCAGCCTTAATTCATTTCCATTTAGGCATTTGGTGACATACTTGAGTACATCACCCTTTAGTCTTTTCCAATAGAATATTTTTCTGATTGTATTAAGGTCTTAGCATAACCATGATGACTTGAAAATGGGGAATTGTGAGCTTCTCAGAGCATTTTCCTTTTGAGTTCTTGACTTGCAAGAATACATAGTCTTGTCCTATAAAAGGCAAGCTCCTTGTTTATGGAAAAATCTTAATACTTAGTCTTGAGTTTTAGATTTTAATCCTTCATATAGAAATTTCTCTTAACAAGTCTTGATAGCTTGGATCCTTCGCCACCTCTTCTTTAGCCATTTCTAGGAGAGGGTTTCTGGGCATTGAAATCATTATGGTAAGAGTTCTAGCCCTAGATGGTTCTTCTAGGATTAGAGCATTAAGGAATGATTTACTACTTAGGGCATCTACAATCATATTCTCCTTGCCTGGTCTATACTTGATTTCAAAGTTGAATTCTTACAAGGTCTCAATCCGTCAGCGTTGTCTTATATTGAGATCTGGTTGAGTAAAAATCCACTTTAGGCTCTTATGATCAGTGACTAGATAAACCCTATTACCAAGCAGGTAATGTCTCTATAGTTTAAAGACATGAATTACAACAAGTAATTCTAGATCATGTGTGGCATAGCTTCTTTCATCGATCTTTAATTTTCTTGAACCATAGGCTATTGGATGTACTTCTTGCATGAGCACACAACCCAAAGCAAGAGAGCTTGCATCTATTATGACTTTGAATTATTTGTTGAGGTCGGGTAGCCTTAGGATAGGGGCAGTTACCAAACTATGCTTAAGCTTCTCAAAGCTAGATTGTTCGATGGACCTCCATGTAATGGAGACCTGCTTTTTTAGAAGGTTGATGAGAGGTGCGGAAATTGAGGCACAGTCTTTAATGAAGACTCTATACCAACTCGTTAGCCCTAGAAAGCTTCATACTTCCTTGACCATTGTTGGGGGTGGCCAGTCTTGTATATCTTGAACCTTGGCAGGATCCACTGAAATGCCATCTGTCGATACTATGAATCCTAGATATTCAATATACTTCTTGAAGAAAGCACATTTCTTCTTTTTAGCATACAGTTTGTGGGCTCTCATTGTTTCAAGAACTATTCATAGCTATGGTTCATGGTATTTTTCATTCTTGGAATATGTTGCAATATCATCAAAGAATATGGGAAGGAAGTCATCAAGGTAGGGTTGAAAAATGTCTTATATCAACCTGTTGAAGGTGGCAGGAGCATTTGTTAACCCAAATGACATCACAATAAACTCATAATGATTGTACCTTGTCTTAAAGGCACTTTTAGGGATATCTTCCCTCCTAATTCTTATTTGATAATATCCTAATCTGAGATCCATCTTTAAAAATACCTTTGCTCCTTGGAGTCGGTCAAGCAACTCATCTATCCTTAGAATTGGATATTTGTTTTTCATTGTCACCTGATTTAATCCACAATAATCAATACAAAGGCGAAGTGTTCGGTCTTTCTTTTTCTAAAATAAAATGGGGGCACTCTTTCAGCTCAATGGCTTTAGGAATTGACATTTGGTAAGGTCATTTGGCGACGAGGGCAGTGCCTAGAATGAGTTGAATTTCATGATCTACTTCCCTTGTTGGTGGGACGCTATTAGGTCTTCTGGAAAAACATGCGCATATTCTTTTAGTCTAAATGGTTGATCCTTGGCTTTACTATTCTGCTCAGCCTTGTTAAGTTTAATTAGATAGACGGATAATCATTTCTTCAATCCCTTTACTATTCGGGAGGCTTTAGCCAGCAGAACCTTAGGGTTTCCTGCATCTCCATGAGTGGTTACTTATTCTCCTTTGAGTTTTGGAATGTGATTTGGCCCTTTCTGCAATGGATATGGGCATTATTTGGAATAAACCAATCCATTCCTAGCAAACACACATAAGCTCTGAGGTTCATAATTAAAAATTTTGTTTTGGAAGGATTGCCACCCAAGCTAAATTCTACCTTGCTAGTTTGTTGTGTTGATAGAAATTCTTTGCCGTTTGCTAATTCCACAAGCATTCTAGCTGCAAGAATAGTGCTTATGCCTAGCGTTTTCGCACATTTTGATGATACAAAAGAGTGGGTACTTTCACATTCATTTAGAGTTTGAAAGGGTTTACCTTGATAATCTGCTGATGTTTGAATTACTAAGAATTGTTGATTTGGACCCTTCTTATTGAGAGTGGCATGAACTCTGGCTCTTTCCATATTGGATTCCATTGTGAGATCTTTGTCCTCCTTTAGGTTTATTCGAGCAATCTTTCCCTTAGCATCTTGGCTTTGCCCGCGAAACCCTTGGCCAAGCTTTGGGCACTGCCTCTTGAAATGTCTTTGTTCCTTGCAATAGAAACACCTTGGAGTCTCATTGCTCCTTCTAGTGGGTATAAAGCTTCCCACTGCATTTGATTTGGCCTTCTTCATCTTGTTTAGTTGGTACTATCCTTGGGCTATTTTTGCATAACCTTGGAAGTTGCCCTTATTCTGATTGTTTCTGTTCCAAATTTTTACATTTTCTTACCCTTTGTTCAATTTCCTGAATAGTTGGAGCTGCTCGAATCAATGCATCTTGTAAATCCGATGGTCTCATTGATTCAAGATGTGTATTCAGGGGTGGATTTAGACCATTGCAAAATTTGGATACTTGTTGTGAAACATCCATTGTCGGTGCATATTTTAGAAGTGTTATCAATTTGAGTAGTAGGCTTCTAGGCTTAGGCTTAGCTGCTTTAGATTGAAGAACTCGTTCATCTTATGAGCTTGATATGTGGGCAAAAGATATCTCCTATGTACCATGTCCTTAAATTTTTCCCAAGTGATAGCACCCTCGGGCATTTTTTGGTCCTTGCACGATTGAATCCACCAAATATGGGCATCTCCTATGAGTTTTAGTTTGGCGATCATGGCTTGATTTGACGGTGCAGTCCCTACAGTAGTGAAATAGTCTTCCATAGATTCTATCCATGTTTTTGCTTTAGTTGGAATGCCCCTTCCTTTACTATCAAACTCTGGTGGCTTGTATTGCTTGAGAAGAAATTTCTTCTCTCGTGCTTCTGTAGTATTGAGACTCAGGGTGACATTTTGAAGATTATGCAATTTTATGATTAATTTTCTTTCCAACCATATTTTTTAAAAAAGATGTTCACTTACTTACTCTTCCTCATTAATTTAGGAGGGAAATTATGTAGTACTTGTCCTTCCAAACAATGATCAGGGGTTAAAATTCAAAAGAGAGTTTTAATATTTAATTAGGAAAAAAAGTCTATCTACTATTTTTGATTTATCAAGGAGACAAATGGATGGATAAAAATAATTCTTTACAAAAATAGGAAGGGAATACATTATTTGAGTAGTTCAAGAGCTCATATTATTCTTGGAAAAGATTTTCCTACCACAATCTAGGCATGGCATTGCGATACATCCATCACATAGTAATTAGGATTTTAGGAATAGATATCTAGGAATCTATATTTTCAAGGGAGTTCAAGAAATCTATCCTTTTTGTAGTTGCAATGGCTAGAGCGACCTACGACTTTTACTATGTCGCTCTGGAAGGATCTTCATAACTTCCTCATAGATATATTGGTTTAGTTTGATCTTCTTGCCTCTAGTATATAGGGTTGAGTTTACACTGGCTTCATAAAATATATAGATCTCGAAAACTTTAAGATCTTCCATTAATTTTACCATTTTCAAATTATTTTGAAGATAAGCTAGACTGATTGTATCGAATATAGTAGTATCCTCCGCTAATCATCCACCATCTTTCATGATATAAAGGTGAGGGTTTGTACAATTGATCTAGTATCTGCATCATCTTATTTCTCTAGGCAAAACTGGATGAATGCATAGGTGACATAAACAATACTTGGAAGATCAAGAATCATTTTCAAGATTCATTATTCTGCCATAATTCAAAAACATACATTAACAAGAGAAGAAAACATGTCCTCAGTTATTTTTACCATCCAAGAAAAAAACTATTTTTCTTAAGCTTACATCATATTCTCTTTTAACGAGTGCTCTGATACCAACTGTAATGTGCCACCCGAGCTATTCCTTGGCGGTAGGGTAATCCACACCAATGTGGGGCAAAATGCTACCAAGAAACAAGGGCATGTGAACGAGGTGCTAGAGCTAAATGGTTTCTTTTTCTATTGGTTAAAATATCAATTATCTTAAGGTCGTCACATGAGGAGATTGGTGATTGGCAAGGATAGGACGCTGCCGATGAGGAAGACGATCTAGGCAAAACGAAGCATGCGAGTGAGAGATTGGATGTTGCAAAAGGAGCTGAGGGAGAAGGAGGACATGGGGGCACATAGTAGGGAGGATGACGATGATGGGTGAGAAGGCAAGGGAAGAGAGGATTCGGTTACAGAAAGGAGGAGGCTTTGTGAGGGGAGACAATGATGAGGGTGGAGAGGAGGTGGAGAAGGAGAGGTGAAGGTGTTGGCAGGAGGAATCGAGTACTTCACCACCATGATGAGGGTGAAGGTGATGCAGCTAAACTCAAAGGGTGAATCTCACAATGGTGCTGATAAGGAAGATGATAACGTCCATGAGAGTCGGGTGCACCATGCTATGGTGGCCTACTATCCGACACACTGCTAGCTGCCCGAGCGCCAAAGCCGATAGACCCGCCAACAGCGACCAATCGGGATCGTCCACCTGATCCCTTATGGATAGCCAACTTTACATATAGCGTTGCATAGCTTGCTCCTTTCAGGTGGTTGGAACGGCCACATTCAATGATTTTGACAATAAATATCCACGGTCGACGATGCCTAGTTCTCGCAACACCCCCCACGTGAAATGCCATAGATAAGCAACCAGGGAGAAAAATCTATGCTCACGCTAATCATCGAGAAAGAAGATAGTAATCATCATTTACATTCTCACTTTTATCATCACACGAGACTGCCATTTTAGAGAGAGAGAGAGAGAGAGAGAGAGAGAGAGAGAGAGAGAGACTGCTTTTACGCTTGAAACAAGGAATATGTGTCATGGGACCGTGTTGAACGTGAGAAAGAGGAAGAAGAAGAGGTGCCTTCAGGCACACTCGTTCACCCCACAACCCATAATCACATACCTTTTCATTAAATTTTAAGTTACATGGACTAAGGTACAAGCCTTAAAATTTAGATACATATATGTGGCTTTATAATATTAGCCACTTACATATTTTTGCAACCATTAAACTTAAAATGAATTGATTTCGACAATTTTTGTCGATGTAGAGGGGGAATATTGTGCTTCATTTTTGCCTTAGTTATTTGTCCATCAACAATGCTCGACAGGTGCAGGTGCCATTAAACCAGGCCTTGGTGGAGAAGGCACTAGGGCTGGAGCTTAAGATGGAGAATAAATGTAAGAGAGATGTGTATGCTATGCTAAAGATGGAGAGGGAGAATGTTTTGACAAATGACGGCATCAGCATACAAGATATCTCCAATGCTGAGATCCACATGCAAGCAAAGTTGGTGCACTCACTTTTCTCCAGCCAACGCTATAACTCCCTCATGCACCGAATTGGTGTGCCTATGCTGGAGAATGTGGTAGCTTTCAGAAGAAGAAACAGAATGGGGGCAAGAAGAAGGAAAAAGAAGATCTAGAGAGAGCCAAAAGAGAATCCCTAAGAGAGGCGGTGGAGAGGAAAAAGAAGGAGAAGGAAGAAGCTAAAAAGATGGCAAAAGAATCAAGGAAAATAGAGGAAGAGAGAGAAAGAAGAGATGTGGAAAAGGAAGTGGAGTTGAGGAGACAGGAGGAGGAAGACATGGCCGAAGCAACTCACCGGTCCATAGAACAACAAAGCCGACTCGATGGCCTAGGTGCTTTAAGTTTGCCCAGGGAGGATAGACTCGGCTCAAGCACTCACATACTCCAAGTCATGCCGCCCGTGGTCATCAAAGGAGGCAAGGGTAAGGCTCCCATCCATCCCATCATGTTCCTCTTGGTGCTCGCCAATGAAGCAACCATTGTCACCACAAGCATCCCGGCCAGCACTAATGTGAACAATTTTGTGGCCTGGATGTAGTATTTCAGCAATATGGAAGTAGCACAAGGAAAGAGTGGGGAGTCTATGGCCATTAGGAAGAAAAGGCCAAAAGATGGATTCAGCTTTGACCACCCCAATCCCTACCACTATGATGCCACTAGCAAACCATGATGAATATGTGGATGAATTGCTCTCTCAGTTAGAAAAGGCAAGGGAGGAGAGAAAGATAGCAGTGGCTGAGTTGGAAGCAGAAAATGAGTCGATATGGCAACCTTCAAGCTCGAAAAGACGAGGCAAATGGCTACACAACAAAATGAAATCCTTGATCTAAAATGGGAACTAAAATCCAAAGAAGAAAGGGAGCAAAACTGGCGGCAACAACTCATAGATAAAAATCATGAGCTAGTGAAAATGCAAGGAGAGTATAAGCTTCTAATCATGCAACATGAGGATCTGGCAGCAAAAATAGGTCGGATCAAATGAGGAATGAAAGAGTTTGCCACAGGGGAAGAAGGAAGCGAGAAGAGGAACAACACCATAGAGAAATGGAAACCATGACCGAAAAGCTGAGTCTTGAAAGAGAGGAGCAGGAGAGAATGAGCAAGGATTCGGAAAACCAGGAGCAGAGACTCATGGCCCTGGTACAAAGACAAGGAGAAGGTATGGAGGAAATGAAGAAGAGAGCCGAAGAGTGGGCAGGGCAAAATGAATGAAGAGTGAAGACCTTGGCGTGTCGCTTGGCTCTTGTGAAAAAAGAGAAAGTCCTAGCAGAAAGCATAGCAGAGGCAACCCAAGTGGCTTTCAATACTCAACAATGAATCTTCCTGAAAACCTTGATGGATGCCACTCATGCAGAGGAAGGGGAGTCCTTGGAGGTGGTAAAGAAGAAGCTGAGCATAGCATGCAGAGCTCTGCGAGCAAGGCTACATGTGCCCTCCCAACCCGTTGCAGTTGGGCTAAGCCTTGATGAACAACATAAATACATGTTGTTGGCCGGCCTAAACCCCTAGGAGATTGATGCTCTGGGGTTCGTGGAGGTACAACAGGAAGAGTGCCCAAGAAGTGAAGCTAAACTGCAACTTGATGTAGACGGATTCGAAGAAGAAGTGATCCCACAATCCCCTTCACCCCATTTTGAAGGGCAGGGGCAGCTAGCAAACACGTCCACGAAAAGAAAAACCACCCTGAGGGAGAAGAGAAGGAAGATGGTGGAAGAAGCCAGACAAAGATTGAGGGCTAACACTATGGCACAGCCATCTATACCCCTCCCCCCATGCCCAAATGACCTGTTGATGAGTTTCCATGCGGAGCTCATAGTCTGCAAAAGACAAGAAAAAGAGAAACAACCCTTCAACTTTAGCTTTCTCATACCCAATGCCCTGTGCAAAGTCCTTCCCCCTAAAATAGTGGACGAGGTGATCGGCATCAGAAGCCAGCTAAGCCAACAATGGCTGGAAGAAAGAGTGAAGAATCCCACCCTCTGGGGCACCGAGGATGTGGAGTATTGGCAAGATAAGGTTTTTGAAGTGCCTCAATCCGTGCCCGGATACGAGTGCCAACCACTATGGCGGAGACGCATCTACAACACAATGTGTTCTCATGGATGGATTTTTGTAATACCCTCCCTGCTAAGAGGAACGACCCCACTTACATGGCATATCCTCGTAGGGTAGGGGCAGACTTTGATGCAAACACCCATGGTTGTTATGACTTCCCCGTCATACATATATAACCCTTGCACTACCACCTTAGCCCAATCCCTCACCTTCACCTACGACAACCTAGATGCCACATGACTCGCTTTATTGCTGACTTCTCCTCCTCTCTAGATCTCGCCTTCATTACCACATGCAAATATCTTAGGCTATTAAAAATCCTAGTTAGGAAAGACCCCACCCCGGTAGAACCTGGCCTCCCCTACTCTTTTTTGACCTTAATTCCATTGATAGCTACGCGGTGATCTGTCTAATGATGCGAGCCATTCTTCTACCTTCCTTTTGCCTCTCTATGCTTGAAGACATGAGTGACAGCTGATTCACCTGCTGCAACCACCCATTCCTCTCCGCCACCCCTCTCCAAGTTTGATTGAACCTTAAGGGTTTCATGTAGAGCCGGAAATTTTTGAGTCACTCCATTAAATCCCCTTCACCACCACCTTTTGATGACGAGAACTAGCAATTAGCCACTGCTTGAGTCATGTACCTCAGTAGATATATATATATATATATATTTTAAAAAGCCTGCGGCATGTCCACATGCAAGTCGTGGCACATAGCTCACAATCACATTCCTAATCCCCTAGCCCTTCTTGCCTCCCCACTTCCCGCTTAGGGCACCCCAAGGGTAGGACACACCTAAGGACATAACACTCACCTATGGTTAGACCTATCAACCTAAGCTACACACATTGCACCTCCCTTTGCAAGAACAGGGTCCTCAAGTGTGGGACATCACCCAGGCTTACCTAGGGTTTGACCCAACTCCCTGTTCCACCAGCACGAGCACCGAGCACCGCACGATGAGGTAGGCACTCCCCTTAGGTCGAGCACTTTCTTCTTCTAGGTACAACAAGATGATACAAACCACCAACTTTGGAGGCTCCCATCATCCAATTAACACGCCTTGGATCCTCCATCCAAATCATTATTGAAGCTTCCCAATCAAATGCATCCCCTAGCTCTAGCCCAGACTCCACCCTTCCACAAACAGACACCTCGAAGTGCCATGGGACTAGCACGTCTCGGAGGGGGTAATGTTAACCTTGGTTCAAGATGGCAAGAAAATGAAGTAAAAAGTGGAAAAAGAATAAAAAAAGAGAAAAGGTGCACATGCGGCTCTTAAAAGCTAAACTGAGGCAAAAGCGCAATTTTAAATAGAAGGTGCCTCAAAAAACTCTAAAAACTCTTGTAAAAGAGTGCCCGACTCCCTTCTGTGCCATTTGTAAAGGAATAGATGGGTGTAGGCTTAAGGCATGAGGCAAGAAAAGGGAAAGAGGAAAAATGACCTTGCACAAAGGCCGGTCATGTAAAAAGGGGTGGGCACCCATGGAAATCTAGGGCTTGTATATAAAGTTCAAAAAGTGAATGGAAGTTCATTCTTTGGTGTGTGACTAACAAGAGACCTCTCTTCTATCAAAGATGCAGATCTAGAGCATGGCTATGGTGGCTTGTAGGCATAGATTGAACTCACGATGACATTGACCAAGGACTAAAGACCAACTATTACACAAGTGAATTAGGTTCCAAGATGGGAGCTTGGACTCATAAACACAATCTTTTGTAGGACTGACAAAGACAAGACACTTAACTGAAAGTACAAAGCATCATGACATTGTATTCATTCCATATGAAAAGTGGTAGTCAAGTAAAATGCTTTATAGTTGTTGGATGGGTACAGTTTTCTCTCTCTGTGCATATGGAATTCATGCAACCTGCATGTCTTCAGTCCAAACTACCTCATATAAAGAGGCTACATTAGATGTGATTACAAATATATCAACACCCCTCCTCAATCACAACCATAAAGTACAAATTGTGTAGAGACTTTAGTGAAAGTAACACCCTGCAAAGTGTAGGCACACAAAAAACATGGCAAAACACCAAAGGCTGTCGCTCGCAGAAAAGGCTAAGTGTGGGCACCACAAACATGATGGTCATCCAAAGGCTGTAACAGGGGCCTTATAGAGGTTGTAGTACAAGGCTACATGAGGAGTTTACAAGCTTATGATAAAGACATTTGGGCTAGACAATACATGGCTAAAAAAGTTAGTAAAATTTTGGAACAAGGACCGACAGGCCCTTGCTATTTTCAGCATTACTTTTGACATAGATTTTCAATTTATTGTAGGTCTTCTTGTCGGAGTAGTTCAGCTTGCTCTTTTTGATCATGTACTTGCTCTTCACTTTGCTTGTCACTTCAGAGTCTTCATGATTTTTATGCTTCTTCTTCTTATTCTTTTTCTCTTTGATCTTTCCTTCGTGGACTTTGCTTGCATTAGTCATCTGGTTCTTTTCTTTATGGTCCTCCTCAAGCAAAGGTATCATCTTTGAGGTTTGCATGATGATTGAGGTAGCTAGAGTGTCTTCAAAATCTTTAGATGGAATCATTGATTGCACTTGAGTGTGACCAGCTCCATTTCCTCCTGTAGGTAGAGTAAAAACATCTTCTATATAATTAAAATGAGCAACAAGAGTAATGTTACTCTTCATTGGAAATAGCCATATAAAAGTCTTCTTATTTGTCATTTCCATGATAGGGTATCAGCTCCAAATTTCTAGCAAGGAGTTGATCTTGAATGACTTCAAAAATTCTTCAATTGACTGAAGATGATCAGCACAACCAAGTTGAATTGCAGTGTGTTAAAAAAACACAGGTAGTGATAGCATGAAATCTTACTATTCTTTGATGCTTGTCCGTCAGATGAGTGCTTCAAATCTTTAAGGTCTTCCAAGTCTTCCTAATTAAATGATCAAATCTTTGTTGGCACTAAGTAGGACTCAGATCAGAGTGGTAGGCATATGCTTTGAGTGGCAAGAGAGAGAAACTGAAGAAGTTCAAGAGCTTGATGTTGAAATGGCCATGGAGTCTTTTTCTAGGGTTTAGCAGTCGACTAGTTTTTTGTTTACATCAGCCTGTAGAGGGAATCATTTAATCAATCCTTTGATGGGAAAAGAGCTCATGATCCATCCTTGAATTGCCCTATGGTCGCAGGGAAGATCGTGATATGTGTGTGCAGAGATAGCAGTACGACCTGATGATGGCACAAAATAGGGAGCGAGCTTAAATTCATGCAATGCTGGGCTCAACGATGAGTAATTTTGGAATGTGATGTACCAAGGAGCTTTGCCAAGAGTAAAGGAACGTTTCTTTAGAAGGAATCATGGGCTGAGATAGCCTCTATGAAGAGATCCAAGGGCTCAAAGGAGGTAGGGTGCAGACTAGCTATGTCTGCCATAAGCTTTGACTAAGGATGAAGTTGAAAAATGAGCCATACACTGATCGTGAGTTGTCCAAGGATGAAGAGGAGCTAAAGGAGTAGAGAGGAGACCTAAGACATACTAAGCCATGCTCAGCTGAGCTACTCTAATACCATGTCAAAGATGCAGATCTAGAGCATGGCTATGGCGGCTTGTAGGCATAGATTGAACTCATGATGAAATTGACCAAGGACTGAAGACAAACTGTTACACAAGTGAATTAGGTTCCAAGATGGGAGCTTGGACTCATAAACACAATCTTGTGTAGGACTGACAAAGACAAGACACTTAACTGAAAGTACAAAGCATCATGACATTGTATTCATTCCATATGAAAAGTGGTAGTCAAGTACAATGCTTTATAGTTGTTGGATGGGTGCAGTTTTCCCTCTCTGTGCATATGGGATTCTTGCAGCCTGCATGTCTTCAGTCCAAACTGCCTCATACAAAGAGGCTACATTAGGTGTGATTGCAAATATCTCAACATCTTCTTCTCTTCTTTTTTTTTGTGTGCGTGCTCTTGAGAGAGGGAGTGTGAGAGTGTGAGGAAGTGAGTGTGTGGGAGTGAGGGATCAAGAGGGTGAAGCTCTTCACCATCTCCTCTTCTCTTCTTCTCTTCTCTTCTCTTTTCTCATACACATACGACTATGGAGGATGGAGCTTGATGGATGAGGCTTGAGGATGCTTGAGTTAGCATCTAGGATTGTGGAGCTACCGGTGTGTGTGAAGGAGGAGGCAACTCATTTCGGCATCAAGGTAAGCTCACTACATTCGTAGGTTCGAGGGCGCATTGGCTATGTAAGAGGTAGCCATTAGAGCTTGCTTGGAATGCTTGAAACAATAAGCAGTCTGTGGGTCTTGGCAGTTGAGCAAGAGCTCCCACAGAGGGGTGAGGGCCCATAAACAACTACTCTTGAAGATACATTCCCAAGTAGAACCATGATACATAAAATAAATTTCTTGTTCAAACTTGTGTTCTGCAAGGATTGTAAGATGAAGTCCCATTCTAGATTATGATAGCCCTTGTCAAAATCTATTTTAAGGAAGAAAAGATTGTGCCTTGTCTCTTTGGCATATTCCATCCCTTTTCAAAGAGCTATTTTAGAGTCTTGGATTAATATCCCTTTTATTGGGTATCTAATTGTTGTTGAGTTGAGATTTATTATCTTGTTCTTGTATAAGCTTAATAACCCTTACATTCATGTTATGGAGAGAGAGCCTCATGAGAGAGTGATTCTTTCCATGCAAACTATAATGGGTGGATAAGGACTTCCTTACATGCCCAAAAAAACTCATTAGGAAGATCATCAAGACTTGGGAACTTGCCTCTCTGTAGGTCATTTATGGTGTCATTAAGCTCTAGAGGGAAGAGATTTTTTGGAAGTGGGTGCAAGGGCATAAGTAAGAGAATTTGTTTTGATAGACTACACAATAACCCTTGCATTCATGCTATGGAGGGAGAGCCTCATGAGAGAGTGGTGTTTTCCATACAAACCAATAGTAGGAGGATTGGAACTTCCTTAAATGCTCAGTAAAACTCATCAAAAAGATCACGAAGACTTGGGGACTTGCCTCTCTTAAGTATATCTATGGTGTTATTAAGCTTTAAAGGGGAGAGATTTGTCAAAAGTGGGTGGAGTGATGGAAGCATGAGAATTGATTTTAATAGACTAAACAATACAAGAAAGAAAAAACATTGCAAAATAAAAGAAGAATATTGCAAAGAAGAACTCACAAGAATGTTGAGGAAATGCAAATCATATACCAAGACATGAGATGGGTCGAATATAATTGTGAGTGAGTGGCTATGTGGCCATTGATAGTGGCTTCCTCTCTTGAATGGGACATGCTTAGGAAGTTGCAAGTGATAAATGGTTGGAGGAGAGAGCCTAGGGCAACAAATAGGCCACCAATCAAGAAAAGATGGCCCTCAAATTATAACATAATAAAAGATTGTCCTCTTTTAGTAGGGCAATCATAGGGGAGGGGATAGCATTGGGTCTATGTTTTGTGATTTTAGCTTTTTCCCTAGTTCTTTCTACATAGTAGATAGGGAGGAGCTTTTCTCCTTCTCCCTTTTCAGTAGGATAAACATATCCTTTGGGCAGGTGCATGAATCCTTCTTATCCACCATCCCTAATTTAAAGCAAGATCTACCTAGATTGTATTTTCTCACCTTAACTTCAATTTAACTCTTAGGAGTTCCTCATGTAGAGGTGTTACCCTTGATACGGGTTTTTTACAAATCGGATTTCTACCACAAAATTTGGCCAAAACCCCTATCAAGAGCCTTACCCCCTACTAAAAAATGGAGAAGAAAGCAAGCTACATTCCCTACTTATGGATAATATTGGGATCACAGTAAAAGACTAACCCTACAACTTGTCCATACTTTCCAATTGCTTCTCAGACATTTTTAGTCCCCCCTTATCAACTATGTAGGAAAAATTAGAGCAAGAGGTAAAATAGCTAGATGTAGACCTAAAGTTATCCCATTCCATATGTATGCTCTACTAGAAAAGGACCATATTTTATTAGTTTATCATTTGGTGCCCAACTTTCTCTATTGGTAGCCTATTTATTGCCTTGGCTCTCTCTTCCAATCATTCATCACCTATAGAATTCTCGAGCAAGTCCTATAGAAGAGAGGGAGCCAATGCCAATGCTCACATAGTTTGTTATGGACTATCTCATGTCTTGGTATATGGAATCCATTTCCAAAGAAATTCTATTGAAATCTTCTTTGCAATATCTCTCTTTTCTTTTACAACCTTTCTTATTTCTTATATTGTGTAGTCTATTACAAGAAATTCTCATGCTTCCATTGTTACACCCACTTCTAACAATTATCTTCCCTCTAGAGCTTAATGACACCATAGATGACCTGCAAAGAGGAAAGTCCCCAAGTCCTAATGATCTTTTAAATGAGTTTTTTTTTAGAACTTAAGTCCTCGTCCCCCCACTATTGGTTGTATGAAACAAATCGCTCTCTCCATAACATGAATGCAAGGGTTATTAAGCTTATGCAAGAACAAGATAATAAATCTCAACCAATGACTCTAAAATAGCTCTTTAAGAAGGGATGGAATATGCCCAAGAGACAAGGCACAATATTTTCTTCTTTAAATTAGAGTTTGACAAGGGCTATCCACGGGGGATTCACTAGTAGTAATAAGGAGATGTCACCTACGTGCTAGAAATATATGGAAATCTCCCTTATCTACCCCCTATTTATGGGACCTTACCTTATAAAATGTACCCTCCTTCCCTTAAATAACCCCCTCCCTTACACTCATGTGGTACCATACAGTAAACCCTAGTGAACCCCCCGTGGGGCTATCATAAGCTAGAATAGGACTTCATCGTTCAATCCCTATAGGACACGAGATTTAACAAGAGATTTATTAAATGTGTCATGGCTCTATTTGGGACTGCATCTTCAAGAGTGGCTGTTAATGGGGCCCTCACCCCTTCCTTCCCCTTAAGAAAATCCATAAGGCAAGGTTATACATTAGCCCTCTTACTATTTACAATATAACTATTGATGCCCTAGGATAGTTAGTTAAAGTAAAAATTTGGACACACAAATTAAAGGGCATCTTTGGGACATTAAAAGCAAAAGGTACTTGTTGATGACACAAATGACACTAAATGATGATGAGAAGTCCTAAATACATTCTAACATTGAATTGCATGTTTGGCTTGTCAAGATTGTGGGAGAGAAGGAAGGAGTCTCACTTGAAGCTTTCTTGCTTGCACAATGGGGGAATACACATAGAGGTGGAGGCTGAAAACAGTTTTCCTCTTCTTAGTTGTGTAAGCCAAAAGAACTCTAGTACAAAGAAATAGAAGAACCCTATATATGGGTCTCAAACCAAACTCAACTAACTAAGGTGGCATACTAACTGAGCCACGAACTAGAGTAGATAAGGATAGCTATCATGTAGCTATTATTCATGGGCGGTGTACCAACCGCGTCTGCAAACTGACAAGTCGGTAAAATAAATACACAACGGTCACCCTGGCGTATCACGAGTGGAGCTCGATATCTCAACACTCCCCCTCGAGCTCAATCCCAATTCCTGCACACCAAGCAGGTCTCTGAACTTGCGCAGCTTCTCTGCGCCCAATGCCTTCGTGAATATGTCAGCTACCTGATCCTCTGTGCTGACATAAACTAGATCAATAAGACCTAGTAAAACCCTCTCTCGCACATAGTGATAATGCACCTCAATGTGCTTTGTTCTAGCATGATAGACTGGGTTATTTGCCAAGTGTATACTACTCATGTTGTCACAATAAATGACAACTGGCCCATCTGTAGACTGATGCATATCATAAAGTAGCTTATGCAACCAAGCTACCTCACATGCAGCCATTGCTGCACCCCTGTACTCAGCCTCTGTGCTCGACAAGGCAACTGTAGGCTGTTTCTTGCTGCTCCAAGTGACTGCAGCACTCCCAAAAGAGAACACATATACACTGGTAGATCGTCTATCAGAAATACTACCAGCCCAATCAGCATCAGTGTATCCATGCAACTGTATCTGAACCCCAATCTCATAAAATAGTCCATACTGCAATGTGGACTTCACATACCTGAGTATGCATCTAGGTGCATCCAAATGCGGTTTCCTTGGAGCCTGCATAAACTGACTTACCAATCCAACAGCATAGCTCAAATCTGGCCTGGTAATAGTCATATAAATCAAACTTCCTACTATGCGTCTGTACACAGTAGGGTCTTCTAGAAGCTCACATGCATCTGTGCTCAGCTTCACATTCTGCTCCAAAGGAACTGAAATAGACTTACAGCCTGTCATCCCATATTTGGACAGCATGTCTAATCCATACTGCCTCTGCAAGAGCTGTATCCCACTTGGTGATCTAATCACCTCAATGCCCAAGAAATAACGTAGCTCTCCCAAATCCTTCATCTCAAACTTCTGCTTCAATAGCATTTTCACATGAAGGATATCTTCATCACTGTCACCTGTCATAATCAAATCATCAACATAAATGACAAGTAGCATAATACCTTTCTCTGTTTTTCTCACATAAAGTGAGAAATCTGCCTTGGAAATCTGAAAGCCAATAGTGACAAGATACTGTCCTATCTTGTCAGACCATGCTCTAGGTGCTTGCTTCAAGCCATACAAGGCTTTCTTCAACCTGCAAACAAACTCAGCATGAACAGCATGCACATAACCTAGTGGCTGCTCCATATAGACCTCTTCTTGCAAATCACCATGCAAGAAGGCATTCTTTACATCCATCTGATGTAAAGACCATCCCTTTGATGCAGCCATAGCAATGACTGCTCTTACGGTTGCCATCCTTGCAACCGGACTGAATGTTTCTTCATAGTCAATGCCATATGTTTGTGCATACCCCTTGACTACTAATCTTACCTTGTATCTGTTCACAGAACCATCTGCATTGTGCTTCACCTTATAAACCCACTTACAGCCAATTGCATTTTTACCTTTAGGCAAAGGTACCAATTCCCATGTAGCATTTGCTTCCAAGGCATCCATTTCTTCATCCATGGCTTTCTCCCATTTTTCTTTTCCCATGGCTTCCTCAAAAGGAGTGGGTTCTGGTTCCTGTATCACTTTAACCATATATGCATAGTGAATGGCTGTAAATCCATCATATTTCAGCCTATCCACAGGATAGCTAGCTCTCGTAGACCTGCGCAAAGTAGGTTCACTCCCAGGTGCTCTCAAAACATCCCTGGTCTTCCTTACTCCAGGTGTAACAATAGAAGGAATACCCAACTCATCATTAATGCTCTGTTCTGAGCCACTGGATTCACCATCCACATAAGAGTGACCTGCATTCACATCAAACATGGGTTGATCAACCTTCTCTTTTCCTTTTCGTGATACCTGCATACCACTATCTGCATTGCTTTGAGAAGATTCTCCTGATCTCAATATGCCTGTCCATGGCGAAGAATGTGAACCACTGCTAGAGGACGCTCCAGGTCCACTAATGTTTTGTGATTGCTGCTGTGAATTCTGTGCAGCATTACCATTTTGTGCATCTGCATCATCAATCACATTTATTGGTTTATACCAGCTACTCATCTCATAAAAAACAACATCTCTGCTCACTGTAAACTTGCGAGTAGAAGGGTTATAGCATCTATACCCTTTTTGCTGCAGAGAGTAACCAATAAAGATGCACTTCTTAGCTTTTGGATCCAACTTGGATCTCAACTCATCTGGCACATGTACATAGGCAATGCAACCAAAAATTTTCAAATGAGAAATATCTGGTTTCCTACCAGTATACCTCTCCTCTGGAGTCATTCCATGTATTGCTGCAGTGGGAGTCCTGTTCATTATGTAGACTGCTGTAGCAACTGCTTCAGCCCAATAAAAATCTGGCAAGTCTTTTTCATTGAGCATGGCACGAGATACCTCTCCAATATGCCTGTTTTTCCTTTCTGCAATTCCATTTTGTTGTGGGGTATGACTGCATGAATATTGCTGCTTTATGCCATGCTCCTGCAAGAACCTTGCAAACTCATTTGAGAGGTACTCTCCCCCTCCATCTGACCTTAGGCATTTTATTTGCAGACCTGTTTCTTTTTCAGCCATAGCTTTAAGAGTTTTGAAATGCCCAAAAACTTCACTTTTCTTTTTCATAAAATACACCCAAACTTTTCTGCTATAGTCATCAATAAAAGTGACAAAATAATGACAGCCTCCAAGAGATGCAGCTTTAGTAGTCCACACATCAGAGTGGATTAATTCCAATGGCTTCTCACTCTCTTGAACATGTCTAGGAAATGGTTTCCTTGCCTGTTTTCCAAACTGACAGGCTTCACATACCTTATGCATTTCTGCAACCTTGAATTTGGGTAATCCTGCAACAATATTTTGGGCCTGCATTGATTTAAGTCGCTGTACATTAATATGACCAATGCGTTTATGCCAGATATCAATATCTGCAACTACACCGGTCCCATGTGCAAACATTGCTGCACTCAATTCAGACATGTCTGCATCCAACGTAAACATTCTGCCATTCTTCTTTCCTTTTGCTATCAAGCGACCTTTATTTTTCATATCCTCAATAAAGCATCCATGAGGATTAAATCTGATCTGCAAGCCCTGCTCAACCATTTGACCAACAGAAACTAGATTCTTGGTGATATTCGGGACATGAAATACATCGGACAGGTATTTCTTTTTCCCATCCTGCATAGACAAATGAATTTTTCCAATCTGCACAATAGGATGTGCAGTATCATCACCAGTCTCCACAAATCCTGGTTTTTCCATTTTCCTTGCATCCTCCATCCATTCTACATGACCTGTCATGTGGTTTGATGCACCTGAGTCAACATACCATACATCATTGCTTTCTTCTGCACTTGTCACAGAATTGTTTATGTGCTGCACCATGAACAAATACTCATTTCTGTCATCACCCTGTCTACTAGAAGATGCATAATTCCCTTGTTGCAGTTTTCCATTCATGATGTCATTCTGCTTTTTATAGCAGTCTTTAGCCATATGACCCATTTTACCACAGTAGTAGCATTCAACATTACTGTTTGCATTTTGACCTCTTTGCCATCCACCACGACCTCTTTGGCTCCCCCTGCCTCTAGAGTTACCACGCTCCTCCATAGGACTGGTTTTCTTGAGTTTGCTGCATATTCTGATTTCTACCACGGCCTCCAAATCGGCCTCCTCTACCTCTGCCTCTACCTCTTCCAGCATTTGAGTAGAAGATAGCTTCTTTTGAAGTTCCTCCTGAAGAAGATGCACCATTTCTCTGCTCCTCAGAAATTAGAAGAGCAATCAACTCCTCAAAATCAGGAAATCTTTCACGAACTGAAATGGATGTCCGAAACTGTGCATAATCCTTTCCTAGACCATTCAAGGTCACAGAAACTAAATCATCATCTTCCACTGGCGACCCAATGGAAGCAAGTGCATCTGCAATCTTCTTCACCTTCATGTGGTAGTCATTGATACTCATATTTTCTCTTTGCACATTATGCAACTCTTGCTTGAGCTGCATTTTTCTGGCTTGCGTATTTGTGCTATACATTTTTGACCAAGTATCCCATGCCTCCTTTGGCGTACTTGCATCCTGAATATGCACAATCATAGAGTCTGAAATACTGATAGACAGCCAGTACATAACTTTACTGGCTCTCTCATGCCATGCTTTGAATGCCTGCATTTGCTGTTGATTGGGAACATCAGGAAGAACTGGTTCTTCATTTCCTACAACAAATTCCCAATATCCTTTTCCCATAAGGAAATTCGTCATTCTAAACTTCCATGCTTGAAAGTTGTTCTTATCAAGCTTTTCAGTGACAATCTGTGAGAGAGAATCAGACGCCATTACAGAACACTGCAAAAAGTTCTGTCACTGCACAGAACACAGCTTCAGCCTCACAAGGGCTAATCTGCAAAACTGACGAAAGTGGTATTTGACCACACAGTCACTTCCTAGTGACAATTTTGCATCAACAGCCAACAAGGATGATTCTGTAACTCCCAATGTCTCTGCACACAAGCATACGATGCAATTTCTACAGTAACTTTTGACCGACCTGTAGAACAGTGGTCGCACAGCATAAAACTGGGCCTTTTCCTGAGTGTGTGCAGAAAACTTTCGCCTCCAAAACAGGCCCCGAAATTGTCTCAAATAAAAAAAACAGGGTCGCCGAGGGCAAAGGCCCCTCCCGCAGCATATACTGCCCTCTTGCTTCACCGCGAAGGGCGTCTCAACCTGAGACAATGCACTCTTGCAATTTCCGACTGTGCTGCCTGCAGAGATCTGCTCCCAAAACAGAAAATGAAAGCAACACTGCTCCTCTTACCAGAACACCGCGAGCTTGGCTTGCTTTCTTGAGCTCCTTACCACGAACAAGGCTTTGATACCATGTCAACATTGTGAGAGAGAAGGAAGGAGTCTCACTTGAAGCTTTCTTGCTTGCACAATGGGGGAATACACACAGAGGTGGAGGCTGAAAACAGTTTTCCTCTTCTTAGTTGTGTAAGCCAAAAGAACTCTAGTACAAAGAAATAGAAGAACCCTATATATGGGTCTCAAACCAAACTCAACTAACTAAGGTGGCATACTAACTGAGCCACGAACTAGAGTAGATAAGGATAGCTATCATGTAGCTATTATTCATGGGCGGTGTACCAACCGCATCTGCAACTGACAAGTCGGTGACATAAATACACAACGGTCACCCTGGCGTATCACGAGTGGAGCTCGATATCTCAACATGGCTTCTATATCAATATGAATCATAAAAAGATACACATCATGAGTATAACCAAACTTCCCCCCAAATGGTTTGGTTGCTAGAAAAGAGCTATAGTGTCATACAAGATGGGAAAGCATTCAAACATTTAGAATTCCCATGGGTTTTACGCTCACCCAAAACCAAAGGTGGCAATGGGTTACAACCAAATTGTTAGAATATCAAGCTCCACCCATCTTTATTTGTGTGTGTGTTAAATCAACATTAGCTTGAGACAGTTGTACATGTGTGTGACATTAATAAGTTGGGACCACCTAACCATAGTTAGAGGATGCTTAGTGTAAAACCTATTGTAGTCTCTTTTTCAGTTAGTAGTCGTATAATGGAATATTGAAGAATAAGAAGATGAGCTGAAGCTCATGGTTCTACTCCACTCTCTATCTCTCCCTCTCTTCCAATATTGTATCAGACCCATGCTAGGTGGGCTCTCTGGAGTAGGAGGCAATGAAGAAGACTTGAAGAACTTGAAGGCCAAGGTATCTTAGAAGAGAAGCAATCTCCCATTGTTTCTTGAAAGATATGCATTGAGCCATTGAGTTTGCCATTGCTCAAGCATTGTCTATGGCTTGTCTAGGAGTGCACCAAAGGCTCCATAGAATCTGTATAAGTTGTCAATGAGCACCATGTGTTGTTGGTCTGGTGCAAACACAACCTGTCAGGCTGCATGAATTGTTCATGTGTGACATATCAAGTGTCAATTATAAAAAACGAAATTAGTGGACAGCGTGATGGCAAAAATTATGCGCCTGTCTTTTCTGCAATTCTGCACCTATTCTTTCATCATACAATGCTTTACAAAGGTCATGATCAATGTTTTGGATGCTTACTGATGGACTTGAGCTTTTAAGTCACACATCTAGGTGTGACAATCTTTACCACAGCACAGAGGAGCAGGAAATGGAAAAAAGGAAATAGCAAAAGGCGTAGGACAAAAGGAAGAAAAAGCCCCTTAACCGGTAACCAAACCCTGAAAAAATTAAAAGAACGGGCACAACCCTCAGGAAGTCTTAGAGTCGCCCAAGGAAAGTAAAAGAGTAAAAAGCGCACCATTAAATGTGAAAGCACTCTCGAATCCTTATAAAAGAGCACCAAGCTCACTCCTGTGAAAATTGTATGCATTAGTTGGGAATACGATAGATTAGAACGGTGGGAAATTAGAAATGGGCCTAGGCTAATGGCTGGCCATGTAAAAAAGGGGATGACTGCCCATGAAAAGTAGGGCATGTATATAAAGTTCAAAAAGTGAATGAGAAGATCATTCTTGTGTGTGGCCAAAGCTTCTTCTTCTTCTCCTCTTGTTTCTTGCCTTCTTGCTTGTGCTTGAGAGAGGGATTGAGAGAGTGTGAGGGAATGAGGGAGTGATTGTGTAAGAGTGAGGGATCTTGGAGAAGAAGCTCTCCATCTTCTCTCTTCATCTTCCCCTCCTCTCTTCTCTTCTCTTGTCTCGCGCGTGGCTATAGAGGATGAAGCTCATGGGAGAGGGATTGAGGTTGCTTGAGCTTGCCTCAAGGATCGTGGAGCTACCGGTGTGCAAGAAAGAGGAGGGTACTTGATCGAGCATCAAGGTAAGCTCACTACACTCGTAAGGTAGGCATTGCGCGTCGGCTATGTGAGAGGTAGCCATGGCCGCTCGGTTCGAAACACTTGAGCAATAAGTGGTCCGTAGGTCTCGGGGTAGAGCTTGTAGCTCCCCTTCATTTTGGTTCCATTGCCGGGACCGACGGAATCGAGCCTTGAGCGCCACGCGCATCAAATCAAGCATAGAAGTAGGGTTTGCAGCCCGAATCGGTGCTCGAGATAGCTAGGATATTTAGGAGGTTTTAATCCGTGAAACAAGTAAGTGTTTTGGTTTGTTGGAAGCATTAGTGTAGGACGACCATTCTGCATCTTTGTTTTGCATTTTGACTGCACTAGATTAAGGTTAGATTAGGTTAAGAAAAGAGAAAACAGAAGGTTTTGGCTACTATTGGAAACAGGGAAACAGGGGACCAGATTCAAATTCTGGGTGCCATCGATTTGTGCTATTTCAGGTGAGTCTGATGCTTCTTAGTAGTGCCCTAATCATATCTGGAAAGTCTCTTGTGATTGTGTGTAGCAGGCGTCAAGTGGGATCGAAGCGCGTCGAAATCGCGCCTGCCACCAGACACAGTCGGACCAGGTCTCAGTGGTTCGATTCCCAGAATTGGACCACCCGAGTCCTGGAGTCGGACCGTCCGATTCTAAGAATCGGACTGTCCGACTGAGGGAGTCGGACTGCCTACTAGTCGGACCATCCAACATTCGGATTGGACGAAATAATTTTAGAATCGAACCCCACTACCGGATCGGACAGTCCGATCGGACGTGCCACATGGCACTTGGACCACCCTGTCTGACTACAAGAATTGGACCGTCCGACTACTAGAGTCAGACCAGCCCTGTCCTACTGCTGGACTCGGACCACCCTGTCCGACTGCAAGAATCGGACCGTCCGATTACTAGAGTCAGACCAGTCCTGTCCGATTTTGGGAATCAGACCATCCTGCCAGAAGGAAAAATAAGGATATTTAGTTGACCCTGCCACAGACCTGACCCCCAGGACACAACCCTGAACACCCCCAAGACCCAGTTTGACCATTAGAACCTCAAAGACCAATCGAACTTAGAGAAGAATAGAAAACACAGCACAGACCTTCAGAAAGACCATAGAATAGCCAGGAATCGAGCTTAGAAATCAAATCGGGCTAAGAATGTGGAGAGAAACAGAGTGGAGTTTGCATTAAACACTTTGTGCATCAGCACTTCACTCTTGTGTCCCACTAAGTTTGCACTGCAAGAAAAGAGAAAAGCTTGTTTTCGCACCAAGCAACACGAAAGCACTAAGCATAACGTGTGAATAAGGATTGCATCTGCTTTCAAATAACAAGGAACACATCAGGATATCTAATAACATTAAGAAACCCACTAGTAGGAGAAGAACCCAAGACTTAGACAAGTGCTTGAGTGCCCTACTAGTAGGACCTAGAGAAGAAACGAAGACACGGAAAGCAACAATATAGAGGATTGGACGCTGCCGGAGCTGGGCAATCCAGTCCTGATGGACTATCGGCCTATGCCGATGATGGCTTTAGGAAGAGGAAGAGGCAAGGCTTTGGAGGGCCAAGCCAAGATCCAGTCACATGCTGGACTTGCGGCCACCCAGGCCACATTTCATCACGCTGCCTAAAACGAGAACAAGCTAACAAGGACAAAGCGGATCTCTGATGCACAGAGTGTGGAATCACACATCTGTTTCCTGACTATCCTAGGCGGAAGCCATCAACCAGCTTTTCCAACATGCCATCGGTGCCTTTGGGGCTTTTTGGAGTGGAAACCTTTGACAGTGAGGATACATCCATCCCACTACATGTTATGACGCGAGCTCAAACAAAACAGGCAGGCATCTCTTTGCCAGGGCCAATAACCTTGACGCAACCTCAATAGGAAAGAAAAGCCGGAGAAGACGGAAAAAGAGAACTGATGCAAAGATAACTCTTAAAACCGAGGAAGCGACTACGTTAGTAACGGGAAAGAGGGTCACAGACGCAGAGGCGGAGACCTCAGCTCCTAAGACAGCCGAGCTAGGGAGTGCCAAGGTAGGGGAATATCCCCATCCCAAATGGCAGCTCGAGGCTATAGCTAAGGTCAAGGAGTGGGTCAAGGACGCCCAAAAGCACCTCAAGGATGATGAACCCATATTAGAAGATCCTATTGACGATTTCTCCAGCGTGAGCACACCAATCTCACCTTCAAAACCACAAGCTACGAGCATACATGCAACACTGGGGGAAACTCAGCACAGCAAGACCAAGGGGAAACTTGCCAGGGCAGACAGAACGCATGGCCTAGAAATGCTAGCCTCAGGGGAAGACAAGAGCCCAGTAGCCTCCTCACAACCTTGTTGTCTACTCCAGTAACTCTAAGCTTGGAAGACCTGGTTAGGCAGAATCATTTCTTATGGCAGGAGTTAAAAGACTTGATGGAGGGACACACAGGACTTGCGGGTGCTGATCCGCAAGATCATGATGCGGTTACATAGATCCCAAGTCTAACTCTACACTCAACTCCTAAGTCTTTGCACATCAATGCTTTTTGGGAAGGCACTGAAATGCATGCAGTTTTACCCGTCCTAGCCTTGGGAGATATGACGAGAAAAGGAATTGTAGACACAAGCGCAGGTGTTAGTGTACTAAGCCATGCAATCTTAGAGACATGGGGAAACCCTCCTGTAGAGACTGCCACGTTTAACGTCACGTTAGCAAATGGAATGAAGGTAAGACCATTCGGGGTCTTAAAGAATTGGCCAGTAAAGATTGCCGGTGTGCAGTTTTCCGTAAACTTCATTGTCATGAAGGGAGTGGATTACGACCTTGGATGAGGAAATGATTGAGGACTGGGGCAATGGTTTGATTTTCCTAGGGAACAGAACTAGTGCATTAAGGGTAGAGATGGACACTTGGAAGACGACCCCTGTTGACCTAGATGCCATCTCAGCTATGCTGAAAGGCGATATTCAAACGACTAAACCCTATGGATCACTCACTAAATATATTCCTTGCCCTGAGGATGAGAGGGATTGGATGCACGTTTTGGAAACCATTGACCTACCATTCTCGGATGAGGAAGAACTATATCGGCTAGCTGCTAAAGCCGCAACCATGCCAATTGAGGAGCCAATTGTGCCACTCTGCATGATGGCAGGAAGCTCACTCAACCCAAGCAAACCAGCCTCGTTCCATATCCCCAACAACAAACTAGAGCTTCACGAAATCGTAGAGTATCTGACCAATAAACTGAAAGGCAACTTGGCTGCTAACTTAAAACCTCTACGTGATCTATTAGCTAAGCCAAAATGGAAATGGACCAAGGTCCACTACCTGAATTTGTTATATAACTGGGCTTTAGTTACTGATGACAAGTAGACTGGAGAGGAAAGCTTAGGTGATGATGAGCAGTCAGAAGGACAGGACTCTGATGATAAGGAGTATGAGGACTGTCACTCTACAGGAGAGGAGAGTGAAGAAGAGATAGATACAATAGAGTATGACACGAAAGGAAAAGCAATAGAACAAATCAGCGCAGACTCGAGGCCTAGGAGAGGAAGGACCAGTCAGAACGAAAAAGGAGTCGTGCAAATGGAGTGTGACAGATCCTGGCTAGAACACATAGGAGCCGTGGATTACGAGCAAGCTGGAGTGGCACGACCATGGGTAATCCCAGTGCTCAAGACGGATGCACCTACTGAACTACGACCCCCTGGGGAAACACCTTCCTCAAGTGAGGGATGCGAGTTTAACTCAGAGTCGGAAGTCAGCACTGAGAGTGATCCCGAGATACCACAACCTTCTAAAGTCAAACGCACCAAGGGAGACTTGCCAGTCCACCTAAGGCGCAGGAGGCTAAAGGAGGAGGCCAAGAAGCAGGCAGAGGACTCAGAAGCAGAAAGGCAAAAGAAACCACACGATCTACCCAAACGGTTTACAAAATTTAAAAAGGGTGACAGAGTGGTGATTTTGCTAGGTACGAAAAGATAAGGCCAAACTAGTGAACCGATCGAGAGACCCGCCAAAGTCAAGGAAGTTAACTTGGCTGGGGAAGGTGAAAAGCCAAGACATGTATTCATTGCAGATGACTTGACGGTCTAGCGAGAGAGAATTGTTTAAAGCTGATCTGACGTTGTACTTCAAATAATCTTTCACTCCACTTACTACTTCTTGATGATCCTTAACGTACTCAAACATGGGCAGCAAAATTGGAACACCCTTTGGAAAAGTAGGCTTTACCGCAAGGTCTCTCTTTCATAATTCAATGCCACCTTCTCTTCGTAACCAATCTGGGGACTTTGGATGCATCTTGTATTCCATGACAGGTGTATCTCCTTGTATATAAAACCGAAATTGAACAGGTTTTGAGTGACCAACAAGTGTATCTTTCGAATCACACAAGTATCCCTCAATGTATCTCTTAAAGTCAGGCACATGTGTCAATAAGAAAGGTGTAGGACTTGTCATCTTGCATGATTGAAAATTTTGCATAAGATGAGGAAAAGTGAAGGTCATGCTCATCCTTAGCTTCTTTAAAAATTTGTTGAACATTGCATCGATGTCTTCATGTGTATGACCCACCATGAGAAACCCAAGCTGGATCATCTTGAATTTTCCTCGTGCAACAAGCAATGATAGATATGCAAAGAGATAGCGATTTTTGTTTTCTGATCCACAATTATCAAGTTGAAGTAGTAAGTTCTCTGGTAATCATTTGAAATGATGATGGTCATCATGTGGTGTATTATCTTCCATGCATGATTTATTTTGTGTAACACCTTGATGGTGGTCTAGTGCTTTTTTTGAGTTGAGGGCATTTAGTAGCACAGAGGTTGATCTTGGCATTCCATCTACTTGTAGATCACCATTTGCACGCCTGTGTAGTCACTCCAAGTTCCTAAAGCACAATGACAATGAGGCAATTGTGAAGTTAGGATCATGAGGCCATAGATCAAGTGAGAAATGTCCATATCTACCTTCTCCATGTCCATGTGTAATCATGAATGTTAAAGAAACTTGTAGTTGAGTAGATCTTTCAGTCTCTTTTGATCGAAGCCTTAACCTAGGGATAGCTATCTTTTGCTGGTCCATTTTATCATGTATGATGCACAAGTTTTTATCTGGATCTAATGCTGAGGCCAAGCGCCAACTGTAGTATATGTTCTGACAACTTTGTTGCTGTAGCATGTGACATTGATGCTTCTTTAGAAGCACATTTCGTACTTGAAGACACTTTGTTGCTGCAAGTTGCTCTTTGATCTCTGAGAAAATACTACATTTGGAGAACTCACTTGTCTTTGCTAAGGTTACATGCTTGAACTCTGTGTTCCAAATACGATTGAAGGTGGACAAGGACATTTGCTTACATCCAATACCACTCAATGTTGTATTTACTTCTGCCCATATATCTACCTGCTTGTAAACATCTGGGATGACCACTTGTGTCTCCCTTGATCCATCTTGCATTATTCTACTCTTGTGTGGCATTTGCTCTGCATTCTTCTTAACAAAGTCTCTAAGGATGGCTCTTCCCATCTTTGTGTGATCCCAAGCTGCTCTTATTACCCCCTTGTTTTCATGCATTGCTCTCCTCACGCCATGCTCAAATTGTGTTTTGTACCTGTAAAAATATATCTTTGAGATTCCATGAATCTCATACCATGCCCTTCCACATACCACTTGTCCATTGAAGATAAAGTTGTACTTCCTTGTTCCCAAGTAATCAATCCTGCATGATGATTCCAACTTGTCATAAACATAGGTTGTGCGGTCTTCAAATTGCAATCCCCAAAAGTATTTACGTAATTGTTGCATTGCTTCTCTATCAGCAAACTCACAACACTTTTCTTGGCAACAATCAATCATGGAAACCTATGAAATGGAGTCCATAGAAGTCCTGAAGTTTGCACCTTTAGGGGCAATAATTTGAGGCTTTCTATTGAACATACAATATGATCTCTTCTGAAAAAAAGTTGACTTTTTTGCAGAAACATAATCTTCATTGGTATCTTTCATGTTTTTGGCACAAGCATTTGTAGAGACAAATTGCATGTATGATTGTTGTTGTAGCAGTGATGTTCCATTATCAAAGGTGACTTGCTTAATAGGCCATCTTTCCAAAGTGACACAGTGGAGGTTGTCATCTATGTATGTTCCTGTGGTTTGATCAAGGGCTTTATCTACTACCACACCAACATCCTCTTCTCCTAGCAATTCAAAGTTTATCACATCATATGGAAAAGCCAATAATATAACCCCTGTCCCAAAACACACAGTGTTGCCTTGCAACCTCTGCAATAATCCGATTCTTCCTTTCAGCCACACCATTTTGCTGAGGTGTGTACCTACATGTCAATTGCCTTTTGATACCATGATCTCTCAAGAAGTCACAAACCTCATATGACATGTGCTCTCCACCATTATCTGACCTCAAACATTTTATGTAGATTTAAATTCCAAGAACTTTTCAAATGCTTCACTTTTATGCTGCATAAAGTACACCCAAGTCATTCTGCTAAAATCATCAATGAAAATGATATAGAATCTACATCTTCTGCTCATGGAAACATTCTGACATGGACCCCAAATATCTGAGTGTATTATTTCCAAATGATAGGTTCTTATTCTCCCCCTCTTGGGAAATGGCAATCTGGACTGCTTGCCAAATTGACATGCCTTACATACATGATCAAAATTCACATATCCAAAATGTGGTAGACCACGGATTATCTATTTCGATTGCATTTGCTTCAATCTTTGCAAATTAACATGACCAATCCTTCTATGCCATAATTCCACATCCTTATCTTGTCCATGTCCTCTCTCAACATACATAGAGTTTTGAATCACTGGAGTACTTGTATCCAAACCAAACGATCTCCCTTTCTTTCTACTATGAGCAATCACCCTTCTAGTTCTCCCATTATGGAACTCTTCAATGAAACATCCAAACTTATTGAATCTCACTTGCAATCCTTGATCTGTCATTTAACCAACCGATGCTAAGTTCTTAGTTATTGTGGGCACATAAAGTACATCACCAAGCTTGTTCTCAATCCCATCTTTAGTAACAAGTGGCACACTATCAATATGAGTAATTTTATGTAAAGTATCATCACCAGTGGCAACATATTCCTCATTCTGCATTTGCTCCTTGCTATCAAACCACTCAACATGATGAGTCATGTGGTTTGTAGCTCCTGAATCCAAAAACCATTCATTCTCACGAAGAGGGTGAGTCATGCTCCCAAGCACATGCTCCATAGCAAATAGGTGACCTCTAGGTGATCCACCTCTAGGTCCTAACCTGTACTACCATAAGTGCCTGCATAGTGGCCATATTGGGTCCTTCCACGACCCCTAGACATGGCATTCTATTTTTGATAATAATCCCTCTCAAAGTGACCAAACTGCCCACAATAATGACAAGTGCCATCTCTTTGTGAAGGAGTAGACCGTCCTCTACCTCTAGGGAAAGATGTTAACCCTCAAACAAACGCAGGTGGAAAATCCAAAAAAGCTAAAGCAGAAGACAAAGACAAAGGCCAAGGCAAAGAGAAACGGAAGACAAAGACGCACAAGGAGAAGAGTCCTAAATAAGGGAGAAAGGCGCACAAGGGAAAGCGCAAGTCAAAACTTTTGTAAAAGAGCGCAAGCGCATCATGGTTTAATTCAAGGAGCGCCGAGCTCTCACCCTTGCAATTTGTAAATGTAGACGGGCGGTGGAAAGGAAGCTAGGAAGATAGAAGGACAATGGGAAAAAGGGCCTAGGCTACGGCCAGCCATGTAAGAAAAGGGAAAAGGGGATGACCGCCCAAAAGGGATTTAGGGTTTTGTATATAAAGTTCAAAAGTGAATGAGAAGCTTATTCTTGTGTGTGGCCAAAAGTAGCTCTCCTCTTCTTCTTCTTCTTCTTATTCTTGCTTGCTTGAGCTTGTGCTTGAGAGAGGGAGTGTGAGAGTGTGAGGGAGTGAGTGTGTGAGGGTGAGGGACCGAGGAGGAGAAGCTCTCCATCTTCTCCTCTCTTCTTCTCTTCTCTTCTCTTCTCTTGTCTTGCTCGCGGCAATGGAGCTTGGATCATGGAGCTTGAGGATGGAGCTTGCTTGAAGCTTGTACTTGGATCGTGGAGCTACCGGAGTGCGTGGGAGAGGAGGTAACTCGAACGGCACGGAGGTAAGCTCACTACACCCGTAGATATGGATGGCGCGTTGGTTATGTGAGAGGTAGCCATTAGTGCTCGGCTTGGAACGCTTGAATAATAAGCGGTCCGTGGGTCTTGGCGGTTGAGTGAAAGCTCCCACATTTTGGTTCCGTTGCCGGGACCAACAGATTCAAGCCTTGAGTGCTTGGGCGCTTCGAATCGAGCATCGAAGTAAGGGTTTTCCCCGAACGGGTGCTTGAGATAGGTAGGAAGTGAGGGGGTTGAAGATGGTATTCGATCTCCTTGGCAAGTAGGTTTTTTGTTTTTCTTGAGATTTATGTTGTGAGATGGAGTAGTGTAGGTATTTACTTTGTGATTTGGATGCATTAGAGTAGGAGAAAACCAAGAAAAACAAAGAAAATAAGCATTAGGGTTACTGTTGCAAAATAGGGCAGAAACAGGGCAAGAATCATGCAAATGTGGTAAAAGACTTATTTGTGATGCCTAAGGTCGGTAAGTGAGTTATTGGGGATGCCAATACCATACCCAAAAGAGGGTATAAGGGCCAGAAGTGGCAAGAAAGGCCACATTGTGCACTGTAGGGCTTTAGGAGAGCAGGAGAGAAGAGGAAAGCTTGGCGAGAAAATCCGCTTCAATCTTGGCATCAGGGAGATCTTCGGCTAGCCCAGGTAATTCTACACCTCCCCCTACAGTAGTAGGACCAATCTGGAGTTGCACGACAAGAGGGAAGACCCCCAGCGCCCTGCACGTCGAATTTTGCGAGCTTCGGCAAAAACACGCGCTTCGTTCGGCGCATCTGAGTCACGTCGACTCTGGTCCGAGGCCCAGACTCGGCCCTCGGACCACCCAACCCACTCGGCCAAACTCTAGTCGGTCTCGGACCGTCCGAGGCAACCCATTCGGCCGTCCGAGTCAAAACTTTTTGCCACGTGGCACATTTCTCCTCGGCCCGCCCGAACGACCCGTCATCCGAGCCTCAAATTCGGCCCTCGACCATGTCCCACATTCGGCCCTCGACCCAAGTGCCTCGGCCCGTCCGAGTGACCTCGTCCGAATTCGGCCCTTGGCCCATGCACCTAGGCCCGTCCGACTGACCCACTCGGACCCTGCAATTCGGACCTGTTAGACCGAATTTAGATTTTCTCAAATTTTAACCTGAAGACAGTGAAATTAACCGAGAAACCATATAGAGCCGAAACCATATCGTAGATCCATTACCGGGCTAAAATTTAGAGCACGTAGTTCAAAATTTGGCTATAGACAGTCCTCCAAATTGTGCATGGCTTTTACCGTAACGGCCCTTCAAGCCGGGGGGGCTATCCCCCCCCCCCTCCCTGGACCTCCGCAGAGGGGGGCCCTGCCCCCTCCGCACCTCCCCCGAGTAGGTTGGAGAGAAAATGCACGCTGTGACAGGTCCTCCAAATTGAACCCTCGTGTAGCAATGGCTCTACACGAGCATGGATTCGCACTTGCAAAAGAGCAACCAAAAGCCCGTACTCGAATAGAGACAAACAGAGACCCTAGAACCTCAATGGGCCCATCTAGCCAACAAGGGCAAAAAGGCCACACTGCAAAAGCACATACGTGTTGCATTCGGACTGCATCTAGTCAAAGCGAAAAGCAACAACATCAAGCTACAATAGCAAGAATGACTAAATGTGACAGTCCTGACAATGGACGCTCCTTGAATAGCACTGTGTTGACCATCCAAGACATCAGTGGAGAATCTACATATGGTCGGGCAGTTGAGGACTCAAGGGCATTTGTCAGAAGGCTTAAATTTACAAGCCAAGACCCGGAAGATGAAGACGTAGTACCACCTGCTTATCTTAGGGTCAAACTCACCGCTAAAAGAGAGCATACTATCGATACTCTAATTGATGAAGGAGCAGATTTCAATATCTTGACCTATGAATCATGGACCCTACTAGGCCAACCAGAGCTGACACCGACTAATGCAACTCTTAGCCCTTATGGGGAACCTCCACAAGCACTCATAGGGAAGTGCAATATCCTTGCAACAATTGAAATGGAAAGCTTGCCTATCCTATTTCATGTTCCTCCAAATAGTGCTAGCTGCGGGAAAGAAACCCTCCTAGGAAGACCCTTCAAAAAGGGCGACCAAGTGTGAGGTTGACTATGTAGCACAAAGGATACACCTGACACTACCGGGTGTGAGAACAGTCACCACCTTTAGCAAGGGTGACCTCATCGAACCTCAAGAGAAAGGCAAGGAAGGTGATGACATAACAGTCAAACCTACATACGAGGGCAAGGACTTGTTGGAAGAGTTGATACAAGCATAGGTCGAACAACGAGAGCTAGTGAGTGAGGCCATGCCTGAACCAAGAAGGTCAAGAGACAATGCCAAGGACAAGCTTTGGACTTACAAATATTGTAGAAGACCCCAAAAAAAGCCCAAGCCGTATAGACATAGGCATCGATGGAGAGCTAGCACAACGCCACGATGGATATCCAGAGCGTTGCTATGTGCTCAAGGGTATTATGCAGGCAACCGAGGGATTTGGGTACCAAAACCCCTTGCTAAACCACCTCTGTCAGAAGCCCAAATTATGTCAAAAGCAAAGAGGCATAGGGGGGAAACCTAAATCAAAATCCACGTCTCGAACCAAAAATATTGGAGTGATTGAGCCCCTCACGATTGAAATCAAGAAGCCAAACATGACCTATCAAAAAGTAGATCCTCAGTCTAGCGGGCTTAGCAAGCAGATATCAGAGGTAATTGTCGAGCGTGCACAAGGTCCACTAATGCCCAAGGAGCCTCTGACTTCCCAAGAGGATAATGAGTACCACAGGCACAACATTGCTCAGGATGAGGCTGATTGCTCAACAAAGCTAATGACAGAATCATCTAACAATTACGAGCAAATTCTCCAGTCAGTCCCAAGCCCACGTAGGAGTCCCAAATCTCCTACATTCTCTTCACCTAAATGGACACGGGAAGCACGGCAACAGCAGCCTCGTGCCGCTGCTCAACCTACACAAGTGAATGTGCAAAGGGCAACAAAAGGCACGACCACTTCTGATCTGCCTAAGGACTTGACACCACAATCTACCAATGGTAGCCAGTCCACTGAACTAGCCACCACTACTTCCAATCAGGGATCACAGCAGTCATAGCCCTTGGCCGTGACAATGTCCCTTGTGGAACGTGTCCTTAATAGTTTACCTGTGGAGGAGGTGTCACAACCAACTTCCTTGACAACTCCAACACTTTCAAAGTGCCTAGAGCCTAAGCTGGAGGAGTTAAACACAATGGAGCTAGCTGAAGAGCTAGACTCCCCGAAAAGGGAGGCAGTTGTGTCCTCATAGCCTGGTAAGGCTATTCAGCAGGCCACGGCTATGTCCCATAAGGACACACTAGAGAGAGAGAATGCTGAGGCCCAACCAAGCACGTCAACGGTTGACCTAGTCCAGGGTCCTGAGTCGTGGTTAGATGCACCTGCATTGACCAAGATAAAGAGAAGAAAGCAGAGAAAACAGCAACAGTTGCAGGTGGTTGCGGACCCCAAGGACATTAGGATGAAGAGTGTTGGAAAGCTGACGAATAAAGCATTGAGTCCATCCATCAATGAGCCCACTGATGCCTCTCCTAATAGCGGTGAAACCTCAGACACATCCGTGTGCTCTGAAAAATCAAAG
This sequence comes from Lygodium microphyllum, assembly GCF_053477565.2. Classification (NCBI taxonomy): domain Eukaryota; kingdom Viridiplantae; phylum Streptophyta; class Polypodiopsida; order Schizaeales; family Lygodiaceae; genus Lygodium; species Lygodium microphyllum. Next base: position 10,297,520 of record NC_141160.1, read on the forward strand.
TAGCCGTTGCCATCAACAGTTGCTTCCAAAACTCAATCCACCGACAATAGAACTCGCGCTGACCAATCAAGAGTGGATACAACGCTATCACAACAGGATGACAAACCTATACCAGTCACATCTGAAGAGAACCATGACAAAATAGTAGCAAAACCTCAGGAAAAATGCACAATCCCCGAGAGCATGAGCAATCCTAGCGTTGACCGATCTTGCTCATCTAGGCTCGAGCCCCCAGCTATGCTAAAGCCTAAGGAAACCCTTAGAACTTTGCATGAGATAGCAACCGAGCAAGCCCTCATAGAACATAAAGATGTCGCAGAGTGCTTGATCGAGTGGGACACCAAACTGAAATTATTCGCACGTATCTATGTTCTTGCAGACATGGGCACATTCCCTAGGGAGCAGCTTGAGGAATATTTGCCTTATCCGCTATCGTGGGAAGAGCAAGAATATCTTGACGGACATTATGACAAGATCTTACATGAACGCATGCGACTCATCTCTGACGAGGAAGCCGACGAACTGCGCTTAACTGTCACGTTCAATGACGTGCTCTGCCGACCGAATCTCGTAGACATAGAGCAACTAAAGCGACTAACAAAGGGCCGAAGTCAATTTGAACAGCATTGGTGTGAGAACCGCGTTGCAATGGCCGAACTCGGGGCTCAAATCATGACAATCTCTGAGGAGCGATTGGCCAAATGGCGATCCCAAAGGGACCCAACCTATGTGGCACCAACTTCCCTTCGAGTGCTGACTGACATTCGGGGTACAGACTTAGCTGGAGCTAGCCAAGAGAACGCTCTGTTTGATAAGGTTCTCACTGAGGAGGAGTTACATATTGCCAGTAGACTCGGACAAGGTTCCATGCTACTCGATGTGGCAAAATATCTATGAGTATTGAGTAAGCTGCCACGAATACTAGATACGTGTGCCACACTCCAATACAATCCTGAGTTCTATAATTGGTTTCTATCCTCGTGAGGTGACATGGATTCGTGTATGTGTAGATGTATATATAAACAATGATTTTTGTGTCACCCTGTATAGATACTATCAACACACACAAGCAATGATAGTCAAGCGCAGGGAGAAGAGTTGGGTTTGACAGGCTAAGCTCCTCAGGTCCCCCTCTCATCACACTATTAAAAGCCGTATGACCATCCCCACCTCCAAGTGAAGGGCATGCAACCCACATTACCGCCATGGGAAGCCTTGACCAACAACTCTGATGGTGTAGACAGGGTATAGTCCCTTTCTATACACATTCTTCCCTTTCCGGTCTATTCTTCCAAGGAGGAGCCTTGCCTAAATCCATGACCGCCAGCAGAGGTAACTCGGCATGAACCAAGATCTGCTAATGGCAGGAGGCTAAATATACATCACGAGGGCCATCCCTCTACAACAAGCACTGCATGCCCTACCCCTCCCCTCCTCGTCCTATGCACTTGATAACCCGCTCTATAATCCCTTACATATGAATGGTCTTATCATGTAACAAATCTTAATCCTTGATTCACATCTTACAGGTCCCCCTGCGAGGAAAGCATGGAGAACCAAGGGCAGCTAGCTTGCAAGGACGCTCTTTGCAACCGACGGGAACATGCAGCACACGCCTCTCCGCCAGTGCGCTACGTGCCCACTCTTAAAAGGTACGCCAAGAAACGTGGCCCCAAGCGACACCGCCCCGGACGAAGGCTGAAGAATCCGTGGGCTAGGGGAGCGGACGCTCTGGAAGGCACACAAAATGTGGCAACGCCAGTTGCACAGATTCCCAACGTACGCTCGGGCACCAGGTGCTCACGAAGTGACAAGGCGGCCAGGGATAGGGCAGAATTTAATGAATTGTTTAAAGACATTCTGGAAATGGTAGCGGCCCGGGACTACACCATTCATGTCCCAGCCGACATGTTCCCTGCCCAGCCTCATGAGAGCCCCGCACTAGCACCGCCCCGATCGCCTAGCCAATGGGACTCACCTTGCCTCATACCTATCGACTAAATCCATAAGATGTACAAGTAGGTCGACAAGTCAGCATGCTAGAATATTTTGTTTTTTGATGAGTAAAGGGGCAAGATCCGCACTTGTACACATTCCCGTTACCTCTCGTTAATGAATGCGACCTTAACAAGCACTGAAATAGGCATCCCAATAGACATCATAGAATTCTGAAAAATTATATCTTATCATGATTGCATTTGATTCGATGCACTTAACACAAGCGAGCATATACTCTCACGAAGTGACAAGTGGATGCAAGATAATACAGGTCCTTGTGCGAAAGTGTTCAATGCCCGATCACCGCAAGACCATCGACCCCACAAAGAGCCGCGACAAAGCCACGCTGTCGAAAGCCAAAATCACCCTTGCCGACCACCCACAGCGCATAGCCCAAAGCATATTCATGGGCTACGCTCTCTTTCTGGGTCAAGCTCTATAGTTGGCTCACGGCAGTCGTTACCTCAATTGTACCAACATCGCGTGTGTCGCAAGGAGGTTTGCAATATCTCAAGTGTATCTCCCCATCTCCATCAAGCAAGTCCAATAGCTTCCAGCTCTACCGAAAGTGCAGTGTCCCTGTATTCAATTATGTTACGTCGTGTAGTCACAATGCAAAGGATGTCTCATATACCTGCACGTGTACTTCTTCTCAACATGGACAACTTTGCTTCATCCACATATTGTTACAAGAAACTAGCCCACGATCTTCTAACTACGTAATATCTAAGTAGGCACGGGCACTTACATAATATCTGCACCGAAGTATATACACAGTTTGGGTCCTCAAGTGCAGGACAACACTCTTAGCTTGCTTAGAGTTCGACCTGTATCCCAAACTAATCAAATATGTCTTGTGCATGCTAAGAAGACTAGCATTACCCCTTAGGGAGAGACCACATGACAGGTTTTCAACTTGCAGGTATTGAAGCCTCCAACGAAATTTCAATCGCTCTTTAGCGACACCCAACTCTGAATGCTTATCCCTTACCATGCGACAAGCCCGCAAAGAATCATCATGTGCAGAATCCCCAACAAAGCTACACTTGTGCTGGCCATCAATGCAATCCCCAACACAGAACAACCCTACCACCAACTCCAACAACCCTTCCACCAGCCACCCTGGCCACCAATAGGCCCCCAGGACCTTCTTCCACACCACCACCAACACTCCTCTACGGAAACCATAGGCATCCTTGTCACCCACGTCTTTGGTGCATGCTACCGCCTGCTACCTACGACGGTGAGTGCCATGTGACTGGCACTCGTCTAGGAGGGGGGTAATGTTAATCCTCAAACAAACGCAGGTGGAAAATCCAGAAAAGCTAAAGCAGAAGACAAAGACAAAGGCCAAGGCAAAGAGAAACGGAAGACAAAGACGCATAAGGAGAAGAGTCCTAAATAAGGGAGAAAGGCGCACAAGGGAAAGCGCAAGTCAAAACTTTTGTAAAAGAGCGCAAGCGCATCATGGTTTAATTCAAGGAGCGCCGAGCTCTCACCCGTGCAATTTGTAAATGTAGACGGGCGGTGGAAAGGAAGCTAGGAAGATAGAAGGACAATGGGAAAAAGGGCCTAGACTACGGCCACGGCTGGCCATGTAAGAAAAGGGAAAAGGGGATGACCGCCCAAAAGGGATTTAGGATTTTGTATATAAAGTTGAAAAGTGAATGAGAAGCTCATTCTTGTGTGTGGCCAAAAGTAGCTCTCCTCTTCTTCTTCTTCTTCTTCTTCTTGCTTGCTTGAGCTTGTGCTTGAGAGAGGGAGTGTGAGAGTGTGAGTGTGTGAGGGTGAGGGACCGAGGAGGAGAAGCTCTCCATATTCTCCTATCTTCTTCTCTTCTCTTCTCTTCTCTTCTCTTGCTCGCGGCAATGGAGCTTGGATCGTGGAGCTTGAGGATGGAGCTTGCTTGAAGCTTGCACTTGGATCGTGGAGCTACCGGAGTGCATGGGAGAGGAGGTAACTCGAACGGCACGGAGGTAAGCTCACTACACCCGTAGATATGGATGGCGCGTCGGTTATGTGAGGTAGCCATTAGTGCTCGGCTTGGAACGCTTGAACAATAAGCGGTCCGTGGGTCTTGGCGGTTGAGTGAAAGCTCCCACAAAAGATCTCCCCCTGCCTCTATGCATGAAGTCACCACAACCAAAGTTACCTCTTTCACGAGAAAAACCATAGTTACTATGACCAAGTGAAGAGCCTCTAGCTCTAGATGAGCTGCCACGACCTCTCTGGTGATAGAAAACACTGTCTCCACCTGCATTTTTGCCACTACTAGATGCATTCAATCCCAGCTTGATTTCTTCTGTAAGTAGCAATCCAATAAGCTCCTCAAAGTCAGGCATAGAGCCTCCCCTAACTGAAATAGAGGTATCCAATGATTTGAAAGTTGGTCCAAGTCCATTTAGTGTCACTGACACTAAATCATCATCATCAACAGGTGCATTAATGGATGCAAGGTCTTCTGCAATTTGCTTAATTTCTGCCACATAGTCACTGATCTTGCGATTGCCTCTCCATGCACAATGTAATCTCTGCTTGAATTTTTTTCTTACGAGCCTCTGTACATGTTCCATACATTTTTTCTATGATTTCCCATGCCTCCTTACAAGTACTTACCTTTTTGATATGGGGAATCAATGTTTCTGAAATACATATGGAGATCCAATGCAAAACCTTCCTATTCTTCCCTGTCCAATCCTTGTACGCTTTCTTTTGCTCTTCAGTTGGATGTTCAGGAACTTCTGGACATTCATCATCACCTGTTATGAGGTCCCATGAACCTCTACCCATCAAAAAATTATCCATCCTGTAAGACCAAACACTATAGTTGTCTTTGGTCAATTTGTCACCCATGATCTGAGTGATCTGTGCCGTGTCAGACATTATGACTGCTGCAAATTCAGAAAAAAAACAACAATACAAACTGTCCAGAAATGGTATTCAGCAGTATGCCCCAATCCAGAACATCAATGGTCCAATATGTGTCCAAAATCTATCATATGCATCCATCCATGATGCCAACATGTCATACATTCAGTTCCCAACAAGAAACATCCAATTCGGATCCCAAGCGTTGTCCGTATGACCCAAAATGCATCATGGCATCACCAATGACAGCAGAATGTAGTGTTAGGGACAGAAATCTGAACCTAACTATAAACCTGCATCAAATTCTGATTTCAAGATGGAGAGGTTTCCTCCTCCTGTCATACCTCCAGATTTTGTACCGATGCATAAGTTCTTGGATTCCTTAGATTCAAAGAGAAACTTATTGCAATCTGAGCCTGCTGAAGTGATTCTGCCACAAGTTTCAAGCAAGGTTGCAGGCCTAGATTCTGCACAGGGAGGAGAAATCCTTGGAGAGAGACCTTTGGAACGGACAACAATTACACCCTTGATTAGCTCAAAAGATCGTGAATGTTTGCAGTCAGCTGTGTCGAGTACTTTTACTAAGTTTGCTTCCCAGATTGAAGACTCTCTTTTCAAATCTCAACCCTTTAAAGACAATCCTGCCAAGCAAGCAAGATTTGAGCAGTTCTTGAAAGATGAGTCTTTGGGACTGTTGTCATTGGAGTAACGTACAAAAGCAGGATATCTTTTGTCTCGTCACCGCCCTCTCCACTCAAAATGCCACCCTGAACTACAGTTCCGTATGCCACAGCCTCGTCGAGGTTCACACCCTTGTTGGGTTCTTTCCCATCAAAGAAATCCTTCATCAGCTGCTGAACCTTGGGGATCCTGGTACTTCCTCCAACCAACACAATCTCATCGATTTGAGATTTTTGCAGTCCAGCATCGTCCATGGCTTTCTTGACAGGGCCCATCGTCTTCCTGAAATGATCATTGTTGAGCTCCTCAAACCTGTCCCTTATTAGGGGCTCCGAGAAGTCAATGCCAATGCAACCAACAGACCATATGTCCATAGGAGTTGAATAATGAGTAGCTCCGAGCAGCACCCTTACTTTGACGACATAGACAAATCTCAATTCTGATGGGTATTCTACCAGAGGAACGAACTGATTCAGTGACAAGTCTCAGCTCAAACATTCTGATTCAAGGATGCATCTCCATCCTTATCGAAGCATCAGAAATGGAACCATTTGACTTTCAAGGATTCCTCTCTTTTTAGTTGGCAGAGGGCTTGTTTTGTATGGCAGAGGATTACTCTGATCCTCTCTTTGTGTTACATGTGTGTTAATATCTTGCTCAGATACCATAATAAAAACCGAAGTGGAGGGAGTCCGTGAGATAAATCAAATGAGAAGTCAGGAGCTCCATGTCTTCTTCTCCTCCATTATTCTTCTCTATTTCTCCAACAGTCCACTAAGTGGTATCCTCAAAAGATAGATACCCCAAACTTAAGGACACTTTACATACGCTTGTACTTTAGATACATACTACCATAGGATATGACTTAGGATATGTCATATTTATCAACAATTTTCGAAGAAAAACATAGAGACTTGACAAGTTTGGTAGGTTGTCATTACTCTACATGCCGTTTTCATGACCATTCGACAAAAATGGAGTTAACAAGACTTGGAGAAGTCTAGTTACTCTTCTACTTTTTTGGAGACATGTTACTTTTTCCTCTTTCATTGAGCTTTCACAAAGCTTTCATGGATTTGAGGGATCTCTCTACTTCGACTACCTCTTCTTTCCTTGATCCAAAGTATTGGAGACTATAAGGTAATGGTTCTTCACTTTTTTCTCAACAAGATGAGCACAATTGTGCTGAGTGGCCTACAAAAGTAGCCTCATAATTTATAGCACAAATTATGGGTTGATCTACTATTGATTCCACTGCTAGATATGCCTATGATTCATCTCCTACTTCATTTCTTGCTCCTTAACCCTCATTTTTACTTGTTTACAACAAGAATTGGGCATGATATTGACTCTCTTTCTTTGAAACCCTACGATGGAGAGCAACATGACATTCATGAATTCTTCATTGAAGCTTAATGTTTCTTCAAGGATTCATCATTCTATTAACTTGAGATTTGTTCTACATCACTCATAAGTGAATATTGTTCTAATGTTTGCAAGATTGAATGCCCGAGACTTGTGTTTCAAGAAGTATTCAATAGGATAGCAATTAAAGGTTGCCATAAGCTCTAAATCTCTTGAAGATTGATCTAATTTCTTGAAGATTCATTCAAGTATGGCTTGTGGAGTTAATCCATAGCAAGAATTAGCATGAAGGCTTAATGAATCGATGGATTGAGGACATTTTTGTTTCTTGAAGCTATTATGAGAAGGGATCTTTGGGGCTTTGATCATGGAAGCTCAATCTTCCCGTGTTGAAGCATAAAAAAGATTGAAGACTATTAAAGATTGAGTCTACATCAATCCTTAAGCTTCACTGAGGGATCTCGACAATCGATTGACATTTCTTTATCAATCTTAATCAAGTTGGAAGATGTATTTTATCTCAATTCTTAATTTATCTCTCTTTCATATCCATTTTTTGAGTCTCAATCCAATTTCTTGAGAGATTTAAGAAAATTTAATCCTCTTCTATATTTATAATCATCTCTTGGATTGATTGAGTCTCTTACTTAAATTGCACTACTAAAATGGTCCATTGTATGCATCAATGATTGAAACTTAGTCATTAATTGCTTCATAAGCTGAGCTTGCGGTTCTAATCCCATAATCATTTTGCCTTGTTGATCATTGACTAATTCAAAAATTGTAAAAGGGTAAGTAGAAAATTTGTGAGTCATTTGCTGAGGTAATACCCTTCCCTTATCCATTGAATTTGTCATTCTTCTTGCATATTTTTGAAAGCCAAAAGCTTCATTTTAGCCGATAGAAAGCCAAAAGAGAGGTGACCCTCCCTTGCTACACCTAGCACTCCGAAGGGGTATGCAACCAAGCCCAAGGAGGAAATTTGTACACCCCCAATATTCTTGAGCCCACATGGACCACCATTTTATCCCTCACCATAGGCACTAGAGAGGATAAATGAGAATGAAGATATATTGAAGTCATTGGTAGGAAACATTGATGTACTTATGGATACATATAAGGCATTACATAGATTCTTACAAGTTTAAACATAGCATTATAGGTCAGCACAAGTACAAGAGGGATACTGCATGTTCTCTATAGATATTTGTAGGTTTTGCAAAGATTACTATAGGCTCGACAAGTCTCAATTTGAGCATACATGCATTTTTTACCTCAAAAAGATGTTCCACACGTTGCATGCCTATTAAGAACGATCATATAATTTTATCAGCAAATATTTTGCATATATTCTAATGGAAATTTTGATAGCTCCATTCAAAGAGGGGATCCTTAGCTTGTATTTGAAGTAAGAAGTTTGTCATTTGGACATCAGAAGCTCAAGTTATAATAATTTTACTAACTATGGAGCTAGTAGACAATTTTTGGACAACATAATAGGGAGCTCTGATTGAGTTGTTTTTTGCTAGTACTTTATTTCCAAATTAAGAAATTATTGAATTTGCTCTATCTATTATTCATAAGATTCATTCAGGACCAATAACCACTTTGATTAGTGCCATGTTCAGTGAGATATTAACAGTTTAATTACATTCAATGAGTTATTCCTACACTAATCAAAGGGGTTTTTTCACCACAAAGAACATGTTGGTATTGACAGTTCTGTCTGTAGAGTCTGTTCATTCCAGGAGTTTCGCCTTCGCACGAGATGGTAAGCGATTGGAAGCCCTTGATCTCAACTTTCCTCTAATACCATTGATGCGCAAATCGGATGCTGTATGGGCACGTAGTTAACTCCGAAAGGTCCCCAAGAACAATGAACTCTACAAAACCTCATAAAGCAAGAAGAATGTTTTGCACGACATGAGACAAAAAGACAAATTGGGTACAATCTCCCCCCATGCCTTGTGTGAGCGCTTCACAAGGCATATATTTATAAATTTATTAATCTCCAAGCTAAAAAATAGCCCAATTTACAATTAGCATGCTTTGGCTTTTGTGTTTGCCTTTTCCCAAATAAAGAATAAAGTAGTTGGATGTCCAAAAAGTCGGGCTATGCCCAAATACAATGTCCAATAATGAAATATTTAAACCGAGCGTCTATGCACATATAAAATAATAAATATTTGTCAAGCGCTTTAATAAATAAGTGGGCCTAAATAAATATTAGCATCACGTCTTTAATGATAAGAAGCACGCCCATCAAAATAATTCTTCTAGGTAATTTGAATACACGCCATCGCCTGGTGCTTCCCAATGCCACTGCTACCTACTCTACACATCAACTGAAGCATTCACAATTGTTAGAAAATAATAAAATTGTACCGCAAAAGTGAATACCTAGCAATCTTTAGCTACAAAATAAATAAATAGGCTGGAACTTTGTCCTAATCTTAATTTAATACAAGTACACTCTAAACTCATAAACATCCATTAATTTAAATGTGTATTTTGCGGAATCACCCACGTGCACATTAAATTAATCTGATATTTGAAAAGGACAGGCGTCCCCGTCAACTTCTCGCACAAGGAATCCACCTTGTGTACGAGCCCCAACAAATAAATATAGTTTTACGCAATCCACCGAAAAACCTCATGAAATCCACCGTGGTCTCACGGAATCCACCATGGAATATGCCTCCTGGCATCAAACACACTTCAGCTCAAAGAAACGATCAATAGAAGAGTTGCTCATTCCTCATTAACACGGGGAGCACCAAATGGGGCTCATGAAATGAGCAAGCAAATATGTCTCAAATTTCTATAGTCTTATCTCCATTATGCACTACTTTAATAGATCTCACTATCTTAGAGATTGGGCCTATTGATATTGTACTTGATTGTGATTGGCTCAAATGCCTTAAAAACTTTTCTATGGACCTTGAAAGATACAAATGGAGCTTAAATGGCAAGAAAAATTTATTCATAGAATTAAGAGAAAAAATGTAAAGTTGATTAGCCTAAAGAAACTCAAAAAAGAGATCAATGCTATGTGATATATCTTTACTCTTTTTTTAAATCAAAAATTGATGAAAATTAGCCATCTTCTTCTCCAAGAGAAATGGATCTATGCCTTTGTAAATGGTTGGAAAAATCTTCTTATTTACTACCATAGAGGGAAGTTTACCATCCAATAGACTTGGTACTCGAGACTAAACCCATCAACAAATCATCCTATTTTTTGTCAAAGCATGAGTATGAGGAGGTCAAGAAAAAAGTGAAGAAATTATTGAAAACGGATTTTATTTAGTCTAGTTAATCACCTTTTGCTTCTCTAGTACTTCTTACTTAGAAGAATAGACTATAGAGATCTCAATAAATGGTACCATCTTGAGGATGCACCTATAAAATATCATCTATATAACATGCGTTCAAAGGGTATTAAGAATATCCTTTCTTTACATGCTCTAAGGCCATAAAATGACCCTTTTTACTTTATTAAACTTGGGTTTTTTTTCAAATTATAATTTAAAAACTCATTTTGTAAAATTTACTAAATAAAATAGCATTTCCTTTGAACTCATGTGATATATTACATATTCTATAAGGTGGACTCCTTGGATGTACTATCAAGAATTAGTATTCTATCCTTGACATAGATGATCTTTTGGATGAGCTCAAGGATGCCACAATGTTCACCAAGATTGGCTTAAGATCGGGTTATCTCATCAAATAAGGATGAAGGAAGGGATAAATATAAAATTTCGAAAGGAGTCCACAACTTTATGGTAATACCATTTGGGCTATCTAATATACCAACTACTTTCTAAGCCATTTCTCTTCAAAATAGTCCTAGTTTTCTTTGATGACATTTTGATATATAGTAAGAACAAGAAATATCATCTTCAGTGTATGAAGAAAGCCTTTGAGATATTAAGGAAGCACAAATTATTTGTGAAGGAATCCCAATGCACATTTATGGCAAATGAAGTGAAATACTTGGGTTATATAGTAAGTAAAAGAGGAATCACAGTGGATCCTAAAAAGGTACAATGTGTTAAAGGTTGACATAGTTCAACAAATTCTACTTCTTTGTGAGGTTTCCTTGGTCTTTCATCCTTTTATAGGTGCTTCATTAGGAATTATGCACATATTGCGACTTCTCTCACCGATTGGTTGAAGTATGAAGTGTTCTTTTGAGATGCTATAGCCAGTAAGAGCTTTAATGAGTTGAAATATTTGCTTATTTTAACATCTACCCTTCTATGCCAATACTTTTTTAAGGAATTCACTATTGTGGCTATCTTGTTATATGACCATGGTGTAACTGCATATACAAAAGTAGAAAGCTCAATGATAAGGAAAAAACACTCATGTCTATGAGGAGTGACAGATGCTTATGATCCTCCATACCATTAAGAAATGGCATCATTATCTTTACATCAGCAACTTCAAGGTCAAAAGTGATTAGAGGATTTTAAAGTATTCTCTCTCATAACCTAACCTTTTTCCAAAGCAAAGGTGATAGTTAGCTATCCTACAAAGTTATGAAATTGAGATATTATATATCGCAAGGAAATATAAAATAGCAGTGGTTGATGCACTATCTTGGATGTGGGTATATTTTGTTTCGACTCTCTCTCATTTATAAAAATTAGATTTGTGATATGCAAGAAGGAATAGATGTGAAGTATTATGTATCTTAATGTCTATTGTATCAACAAAATAAGGACTCCTCTCTTATCCCGTAGACTATTATAGCATTTGTCCATTTTACATGAAAAAAGGACTAATATTAGTATGGATTTTATCATGCGACTTTCAACCACGAAGCATGGGTGGAATGGTAATGTTATTATTGTTGATCAGTTGACTAAATTAGCTCAATGTATCCTATGTAAGAATATTTTATGGAAGAAATATTCAAGCTTCATGATATGATTATGAAGATTATTTCCAATTGGGATGGGATACCCAGTTTATGGGTAAATTTTGGAGAAGTTTATTCGATCCTATGGGCACTATTTTTACTCCAAGTACCACCTATCATCCTCAAACGGTTGGTCAAAAAATGAAAAGAGTTAATCAATGGCTAAAAGTGTACGTGAGGTATTTTTGCAATGATACTCAAGCTTTTGGGACTGATGGCTTCATCTTGGTGAATTTTGCTACAACAATACCTTTCACATCAACATTGGAATGCCACCTTTTGGGAGCCTTTACGGTTACAAAGTTACCATCCACTTTGTTGCATAATAAAACTTTCTCCTCCTTAGGCTCTTCTTCTATCCTTTTATTTCATGTTTTTTATACGAAAATCATAAATTATATTCCTCTTGAACTCCTCTTCATGTTTATCATAAAAATACAAATAGATATCCCACACACACACACACACACACACACACACACACACACACACACACACACACATGCACGCGCACGCGCATGCGCACGCACACAAAGGCTATAAAACTTGAAAATAAACACATGAATAAAAGACTCTCTTGCCAACATGCAAAATCATATGCCCATCTAAAAAGAGAACACAAAAAAATCCACATATCTATTATCAAGAAAATGAAACATATTGAATCCCTTGATCAATAATAGAAGTTGATTTCCACAACAGTAGGCCTCTAATGTGAACAAGGTAACCATAAATATCAAAGGTAAAAAAGTCAATGTATTTACTATCAAGGAAATGGAACATATTGAAGCCCTCGATCAATATTATTACTATCATAGAAGCTATTTTCCACAATAATAAGTCCTCCATTACCTCATGCATTCCTAATTTATATGTTCTTGCTATAGTTAAACTTAAAAGACCTAATCCTAACTCCATGTCTCTTAAGTCTTGTTTATGTTCTTCACTAGATTAATAGTCTGTTTTAGTCCAATCTCCTACATAATATGGATTTTAAGTACTTGCTAGGGATTCCTTATCTCTAAGCTCCACTACCATAGCACTTTAAACACATTTACAAGCTTATAAACCAATGCACTTCAAATGGTAGGAGCACAATGACAAATGCCATTAAAATTTCTCTACAATCACACGTGTCCACAATTATTAAAAGCAAGCTTGAAGACATTTCTATACGTCTCAATATGATAGTTGTACATACCATAAGAGGAGATGAGTTTTGATAAATTTCAATTAAGAGTGCTACGAACTTCATAATCATCATCATTAACTGGAAAGATCATGTCAAAAGCCCATTTAAGAAATGAGGGAATAGGGTCTAAAGCATGCATGAGTTCTGGTTCAAGTCTAACAAGTTTAGGTTGTTCAACAGTTTGATGGCTCATGTTAGTTGAGTCTTGTGTCATTTTCCAAAAGGTCTTGAAACGCTTGTCAAAGTTGAGCTCTAGATAAGCCTTGCCGATTGCGGCAATAAGCAATATGATGGACAAGAAACTTCCAGGCAAGGAGGGCAAGATCAAATACTTGAACCTGATTGATATTCATTATAAACATAAAGATTAGAATGAATAATGTAAAATGACCTTTCTAAATATGATGATTCATATAAAATGTTGATTCATGTGTCCTAGAACCTTGTAAGTTATCAACAAAAATAGTTTTTTAAAAAAAACATTCTTTTAGTCCTCCTCGAGATCGAGATCATCTTTTAACCATTTGACAATTCCAAAATGAGAAAAAGCCATGTAAAATAGCAAGTGAATATGTGGTTGCTTTGCAAAATCCCTTTTTAGCCTAGAAAAACATGAAGCTTAGTTTTCATCTATAACAATTTTAAGCTTAGTTTTCATCTTGTTGAATGTCATCTTTCTTCCATGAGAGGTCCAAAACATTGTTGGTGCTACTTTTCATCGTTGTGTAGCTCGGAGGGTTCATTATATGTAAATCCTCTATATCCACATGCATTCGAGATCTATTGAAAAATACCCTTGTCTGTGAGTTTTCTTTAAATAAAGGACACCCCTTTTCCATTCAATTTACAAGTAATCCTTTTATATAACACCTTTTTATATTAAAAAACATGTAGAAATGATATTTTAAAAAAATTCATTCTTTCGAACCCTATTTATGAATGGCCCCCCCAAATGGTGTACATCCAAAAGGTGCTAGTCATATTCTTGCTACCTTACAACAAATCATACCGGCAACGCAGTAACATAGTGGTTTGAGTGTGAGTTAAGTTGTCCAAGTTCCCGAGTTTCAAACCCTTGTGATATCCATCCCCTAAGCAAAATAAAATTTTTATCTATTCGTGTCACATGCCTTAAGAAATCATGAAGCTGAGATCGCCTACAAAATTGTATTAAAAGGAAATTTAATTTAATTGTGGATTAGTCGCGGATAATACCTGCTACCGGGCCTTATGGCGGCAATTCCTGCGCTCATGTAGGCGGCCATACAGAAGGTCAAACACGACACCAACAGGGCGAACATGACCGTGGCGCGACGCCTGACAGAGACGAGCGCCACTTTGCGGAGGGCGGTCCGGAGGCGTTTGAGGCACTCCAGCTCGGCTTTGTCGAACTTGTCGGGGAGGGGCACGGTGCCGAAGGTCATGATGGTGGCGTAGCTGCAGTAGACGTAGAAGAGGAGGCCGGCGATGCCGGTGAAGAGGGAGAAGCTGTTGCAAATGGCGAAGGCGTCCAGGGACACCGACTTGCGAAACATGAAGACCCCCGTCTCGTCGTGGCTGAAGAAGCCCTGCCGCACCCCCTGCACGCCCGTCTCCCAGCCTTTCGGCGGCTGCAGGAACCCTATGAGGCTCACCGCCACCAGCACAGACAGCACCACCGCCTGCGCGCTGATGATCTTGCTGAAGCTCTCCACGCAGTGCCGCGCTATGTTCACCTCCCACAGGACGGCCCGGTCCTCCAGCTGCAGAGAGCTCTTCGGCGTGTCTGTGCCTGCTGCCGCCGCCATAGCTAGCGCTCAACTATACCTACGGTAAGGAGAACGAAGTCCCTACTCTTTCTTCTTTATCCCGCCCGCTTCGATACCTGCTGCCTACCCTACAGGAATACCTCACGCAAAGACTCAAATTCCTGCACTGCATCCATGAAAACCTAGGTCCTCCCTTTCTGCTTCTGAGCCAGACGAGCGCTAAAGCTTCTTTCGGACAAGTCTGATGGAAAGGAAAGAGACCATAGACGCTTGGTCGTGGGAAATACGCGTGGTCCCAGGAGGCAAGTGGCGGGTTGTGGGGCCACGCGGCTTGGACTCTGTCCCGTAGTTACCGGGACTTGGCGCGGGCTACTAAGTCACTACAAAAATGGACTGACTTGGGAAATTTGTAGGACGCGCACACGCCCAGTCTACCGTCGAAGGGGTCCCTCGCTGAGAGGGATTCTGCGCATGCCGAGCGGTTTCACTGCCGCTGCCTCCCCGCCGTTGCGCCTGCATAGACCCAGAGAGAGAGAGAGAGAGAGCGCAACACTCTGTGATTCCACTCACCCAGCGCCTACGGACGACAGAGGAGTGAAGTCGTCTATTGACCTCCAACAGTGCAAGATCTTGGCAGCCATCAAACGAACCCTCATAGTAGGCCTGTTGCACTAAGTCTCCATGATGTTCCAGTAAACACAAAATTTTGTGATTGTATGTTTGCATTTTTAAAGAAAGCGTTCAGGTTACAATCAATTGTTTAGCGTTGAGATTGCCTGTACCAAGTGCGGCCATGGCAGTTGAGAGCATTTTTTTTAAACAAGCTGTGCCACAGTCTGTGGTGCGAACTTATGGACAGTTGCAGTGCGCTGCAAATGTGGCTTCCTGCTGAAGCTCTCTGCACACGCAAGCGCAGGATGGAATCTGCAAAATGTCTTATGTTTTGTGGCAAATAGCATTTTATAATGTGTTTTTCCTGTTTTGTTGCGTTGCATTCATCTGCACATTCTCAATCTGAACACACATCGGTGAACGGCCTGCTGCATATGCCCCCTGTTTTCTTGTTATTCAAAATCATTTAAGTGATGTCCTACATGAAAATGTTCATCGTTTCCTTGAAACTCCAACATGGTAAATCCTTATCAGTGCTGATGCAGTCTATATATTTTCTATGGTATGTTAGTTGGAACATGGTTTAGGATATCTTCCACCATCTTCATGACAACACAAAAATTATGTTTTCTCATAGCTTCAACTGCATGCGAACACAACTTTTGCAGCAATGTTCTGCAAGTGTTCAGGGTTTACAAAGCTCTTCAACTTCTTGAGCTAACTATGAATTAATAGGTGCTTGAAAAATCCAACATATTGGTGTGATTCTTAGCACACAACTTGCTCCTAATTGACCAAGGGGATGTTTTCACACATCCTCTTAAAACCCTATTGATTTCATCCCCTTACTAAGTGGCTTTCATATTGCCTTAACTTTCATATACTCCTTCAACAAGTGCTATTTACATTTGCATAGGGGGCAAAGGGCTCATGCTCTTTAGTAATCTATCATTAGCCTCAAATTTCGCAATCGCCAATTTTCATATACCAAAATTTATCTAGCTAACAATATGTCATTTCACACATGCCTAACTCTTCCAACTCTAACATGTAAGATGAAAAACTCTTTCCACTTAATATACATGCATTGAATAAGTGCATTGTTGGCATTAAAGAAGTTTCCATTTCTTTTGTATCTCTAAACTATTCTGTGCGAAGGCATAGCAATGAACATTGATCTGGTCCAAATTCACTTTAGGAAGTAGGCCAATACTCCCTCTTGTAGAAAAAAATGCACCTATTAACTTCACATCTTTCTTTAAGAATTTGAATTGCATGGCTATCATACCTAAATCCCACCAATTTCATTTAGGAGCATTGCATAGATCTTTTCATTTTTTAATGCATTTCATGAAATAAAGAGCACGAAGCCTCACCAAAGACCTAGATCACCCTTAGCATAAGCAAAAGGTCACACATTGTGCAACATGGATAGATCTCTTCTACTTTGTTAAGTGTCAAAACAACTATATAACTAGTTAAACTTTTCTAATCTCCATCTACATCCAATCAAATGTAGTACTATGATAAGCAAAATTAAAAAACAAACATCATACTTAAATCCCACCAATTTCATTTAGGAGCATTGCATAGATCTTTTCATTTTTTAATGCATTTCGTGAAATAAAGAGCACGAAGCCTCACCAAAGACCTAGATCACCCTTAGCATAAGCAAAAGGTCACACATTGTGCAACATGGATAGATCTCTTCTACTTTGTTAAGTGTCAAAACCACTATATAACTAGTTAAACTTTTCTAATCTCCATCTACATCCAATCAAATGCAGTACTATGATAAGCAAAATTAAAAAATGAACATATTCCCTACGCAAACACTTTAATAAGGATTGCATACACTTTAATAAAGACAGATTTTTATTAAAGTGTTAAGGATTGCATACACTTTAATAAGAGAAAAGAAATATGGATAGATTTATATTTTTTAAGTAACTAAGTCAATTGAAACACTAAGAGATAGGAGGAAGTGGTACACCTTGTAATATAACGAGTCTACAAAATGAGCTCCTCTCCTCCATGGTTCCACACCAATTCAACAAGCATTTGCCATTCTCATCTCTCTCTCTCTTATCTTAATACGCATTAACGAAAGTCAATATGAAAGGAGGCTACTAACTAAGATATCATCACACAATTTTTGTGGTTAGTTCATTGGGACAAACTTATTTCAAGAAGCTATGGAAGGGCACATTTATGTCAATAGAAAGTTTTATGTTAAGAGGCTACACAATTGGTGCAATGTTGAGGCATGAGGCTAAAAAGTTAGTAGTCAAACCTCCTACTCTACCAAAACATTGATTGGGTTTTGCATGTGATGTGAAGCTTCAGCCTCTAGCTAACCCCATGCCAAACTATGCAGGCATATGCTATCTTTAGAATGTACTGCATTCAAGTACCAATAAGGACCATATTTGATGATGTGAATCAATGTGTTAGTAGCTCATGTGGCACATTAGAAAGGTGTTGTAATCAACATTTTTACACATGCAATGGGTGTTGGGAAATGTTTCCAACGACAGTAGGATACATATCAGTTGGTTGTACTTGCCTTTGCTTTGCAACCTCTGCAAAGACTGAATCGGCAAGAAAATGATGTATAAGGCAATTCATTAAGGGATGAGAACCATACATTATTGCAATCAAAACAACATAGAAGGGAAAGATGTCATTGTTGATGATCCTTCTATATACGCCATTCTTTTGTTTTTATTCTTTTTATTCTTAGTCATTTTGATTTCTTGAATGAACAATAGAAGAGCAACATAGGGTCTATCTTTAGTGTTCATGTTCATTTCAATGTTTTTGAAGTGTTGCCAAACAACTTGATCAATTCTAATGTTAGTTGTACAAATTTATACTTCCCTACTAAAATTAATCATGGTGTAAGTTTGAACAATATATTTTTCATAAAATAACCTTTAAAAAGCCTTATCAAATAACATACCATAGTGCCTTTGCTTTGGCATCTTGATGAAGCCTTGTATCTTGTATTACAACTTAGATGGGGCACATATGTTTGATTGTATCAACACAATGCGACTATCAAAAGCAACTCTAATCAACACAAAAATAATGTTTTTGAAATATATTTTTGTGTGAAGCAAGATGAGGAACATTTAAGTATATAATAATGGAAATGGAAATCATAGTAGATGCAAGGTCCAAGAGACAAAATGAATGACAACATGTCATGGAAAAATGAATTCCATGCAAACAAATGTGCATGGAAATGTGAATGCTAAAGGCTACAAATCAAAGTCATTCCTCATGATGTTGGTGTATTCCATGAGCCTATTTCTAATCAACTCGCTCTCTCAACATTGGGTGGCCATGAATATCTCATCATCCCAATCAAAGTGGTAAAGATGGGGATTGTCAACAAGTGGATCGTTCAAATCCACCTACTTTGAGGGCATCCATGTCCTCCTCATCATGCTCTATGAGAATGTTGTACAAGAGGCAACATGCATTTTGTATTTTGCACAATGAACACAAGTCAGAGTTTGAATTGTTTTGTAAAGGTAGAGACAAGAGCACTTCAGCATATCGAGAGTGCCTTCCATCACGATCCTTGTGGAGGATTGCATGTAATTGTAGTTACACCTAAGATCATCGGTGAGCTCATCTCATTGAAATGGGGTTATCAACCATTCGAGAAGTGGATGACATCTATCACTCACGATGTATTCTCTGATTCGAAGATCACCAAGCTCAAATGGGGCATCTATTAATCTTCTACATCCACTATTCCTTGGACAATCATGCTATATTATCCATAGTAATTGTACCCAGTCTGCACCGTTTTCAAATCCTTCCTGGCACATTTTTCAAATATTAGAGTGGTATTCTTCCTTATTGCAAGTCATTGCGAACAAGCAAGCAGACAAATCAATAGGAAGACAAAAAAAAACTCTCTAAATCTTACATCGTTTGCATGAGCAAAGAGACATAAATGGTTTCATCAATTTATTGATGACCGTGGTTTGACATACCAAGACATAGTGGTTGTTGGTAGGGGCGATGTTTTGCTGCACCACAAGGACGGAAGTTGGTATAGAATAAATGCACCCTCATCTCCACTTTTTTCTTATTTAGAAGAAACATTTTCTGTTCTGGTGCATATGTCAAGAGCATGCCCAAGAATGGTGAGCAAGTCAGCAAGGTCTACAGGAGTGTAAGAAAGTATGAAGCTTGTCATTCGAGCAATGGCCAATAGTTGTTCATTGATGTCAACATATGTTCTTCCATGACAGTGTTGTTCAAATTGATGTTTGAGTTTGCTGAAGGAGGTCACGACAAACTTGCCATCATTAGTCAAGCCAATATAGGTAGTTTGTTGCAACAGGAAGGGAGTCTATTGCAAAGGTGAATAGTACAGAATTTGGAGATGGGCTTGAAGATGTAGGAGCTATGATTGTATATAGAGAGGGAAGGTCTGATATGCAGGCACAAGGAGAGGAGGAGGCAGGATTGAGAAGCTTTCCATGAAGTAAGTGTATAAGTTGTGTTTGTATGCACAGAAATGTAGTGTAGGGGCAATATCAGTAGCTGCGGAGAGAAACAGAGAGGCATGGAGAGAGGAAGTATGGAGCAAGAGTCAATATGGTGCAAGTTTCATCCACAGAGAGAGAGAGAGAGAGAGAGAGAGAGAGAGAGAGAGAGAGAGAAGCAGCACGGATAGTCCTGGCTCTTCTACTGACTGTCGTTAGCATGGGGCAGAAGAGGGGTGTAGAAAATATCAGGAGAGAGGACCCTTAAAATTAAAATAAGGGAAACGGGCATCGTATCCAGTAAAACTATCATTTTGACCTGCACTAAAGTCACTCGTGAGACCACACAACTCCATGAGAACTTGCCACGCCAGGTCAAGCCTAAGACCTAGGCTCTTAAGATTTATTTAAGTATCAATGAAGTCAACCCACATTCTACTTTGATGTGTTCATGACAAGTCATGAGTCACACCTACCCAATTACCCACCACGACGTGCACATGTATAGGCCATAGACTAGGTACACATGTGAACTCACTCCAAATATGGAGCAACTTTGAACTTTGAAAATAAAACTAAAACACAAATATTGCACCTTAAAGGTGGGTCACCCTAGCATCAATGGGGGTTTTTGATGGGTAAGTCTGACCCAATAAGCTTTTGGTTGTACCAGCTACACCCATTGTTCTGAGGAAGCAATAGGCTTTATCAAATTGTCAAAAGCATGTTTCCTATTTCGGCATTGGTTTGACTTTGTTGTTGCTAGCCAATCACAAGGGTTAGTGTTACTAAAACTC
Source organism: Lygodium microphyllum (assembly GCF_053477565.2). Lineage (NCBI taxonomy): Eukaryota > Viridiplantae > Streptophyta > Polypodiopsida > Schizaeales > Lygodiaceae > Lygodium > Lygodium microphyllum. The sequence continues at coordinate 10,318,219 of NC_141160.1, forward strand.
CGAATTTTCAATGTTTTAGTGGGGTTTTCCAAGGTTTAAGAAAACCCCACTATCCCCACATGGCATGACCCACGTTCAATGGGGGTAGTAGGGTTCTACTCATCCCATTAATCTTGGGTGCAACCCAACTCAGAAGTGAGCTAGTGGTCTTTAACCTTCTTTATTAGGGAGTTAATGCGAAATTAACTCCCACTACATATTGGCATGTTGGAGTTGCACTAGATGTCTATCACCTTGTGGGACTTGGGGGAGGCCGTTCTGTATCCATCCACATAACAATATGAAGCCATATCTGACAAGAGTAAGATACAAGTGGGTTGATCAAACAAGAGTATAAGAAGACAAGAGCTTACAAAAGAAGAGAAGTGAAGGTGAGTTGGATGGTGGTTGTGCCAAGGAGTCGCAATAGATAGGGAGGAGGACAAAGGAGCAATCTCTTGACTTAGAGGAAGACATACATTTGTAGTTGTATCCGATATATGCTTGCAAACTTGCAACTTGTTGAGATGACAAGCTCAACACATACGGACATTAATGATGGACCGCCTGGTTAGATGGGTCCACACATCTACACTTAGCACATCGGTGGTCATTATGACTCTCACATGGCCACTGACTCATTATTATATTCAAGTTGTTACACCCATTTACAGCTGGCATAGTTATAGCGCCAGTCGAACTAGTGTAGTCGGTTATGCATTGTTTGACTTAGTAGGCCACTTTCCTTTATGTTGTATCTTATCTATACTTTGTGTACATTGTAAATTGTGTGGAAGAAAAAGAAGAAACCAGCAAGAAAACGTTTTGGCCTCCATCTCTCTTCTTGTCTCTTGAGTGAGCTTCTCCTTGTGCATTCTGTGTGTGTTCGGTGCAGCATCTTGAATAAGTCCCCCCACCATGCGATTCTTAACATGGTATCAGAGCTACACCATTGATTGAGGTTAGTTTTGAAGGCTAAAGCAAAGAAGAGGAGCCAAGGATTCGAGCAAGCAAGCAATGAGTAAGAAGCTCTTCCATTCTCTACTTCTTCTCTTAGACAGTGCCTGTGGAGGCACCGGAAGCAGGGCAGAGCAAAAATCTCAGATTACAGTGAGATTTGGTGTGCACGAAGAGCGCTGTGTATTTTGCAAATACGCCCTTTAGGGCTTTTCCGTTGCTATTTTGGCCATCTGAGGTCATTTCAAGCCATGTTTTAAACTCGCAAGGTTGCGGATAGCAGTTCGAGGTATCCTGCAATTTTAGCTGTGTCGGCCGTATACAGGTGCACAAGTTACAAATTTCAGATCTGTAAGTTCAAAGGTGTTTACCAGCGAATAAACAGAAGGTTTATCTGTAAACTGGTTGCAAATTGTATGTATTTTTTAGCAGACAATGAAAAAGGTTGTCTGGTGTATTGCTGTGCACTACAGGTCGAGGGTTGCAGAAGATTTGCTTCCTGTTTGGTATTAGTTTTGTGATAATGGCAGAGAACAATGGAAATCCCATGTTTGAGAAGCTCAACAAGAACAACTATCCTTCATGGAAGTTCCGTGTTTGAGAACAATGGAAATCCCATCATTGAGAAGCTCGACAAGAATAACTTTCTTATTGGAAAAGTCCTCTACGAGTTTGTTTTAGGTGAAGAAAAGGAGCTGGAGGTGAGTAATCCTCCAATTGCAGAAGAGACAAAGGCACGGAAGGAATGGAATGCAAAAGACAAAAGGTCATGTATTGGCTGTCTACAGTAATTGACAATAATATGCTGGGACATATTAGAAATGTAGAGAATTCATATGCAGCTTGGACCATACTTGAAGGTATGCTTTTCGTAAATACAAAGGCACAAAAGATTCAACTCAAGCAATACATTGAAGAAAGGGAAGATGTCTATCAATGAGTATGCACTGAAGGTAAGGAGCATTGCAGATGCCTTGGCAGCGATTGATGCAATGCTCGATGATGATGATTTGTGTCGTCTACCTTGGGTGGACTTAACAATGAAAAGGCTTGGAAGTCTTTTGTAACTTCCTTATATGTCGGAAAACCATTTTCAGATTTCGATGAGTTGGTCTCCCTTATGATCACTTAAGAGATCAACATGCAGAGTGAGACATCTGAAAAAAGTGGTGAACAGGTTCAAGCTTTCTACTCCAGTTCAAGAAGGGGACGTGGCAGGTCCTCTTCAAGAGGTCGTGGTACAGGACGTGGTAGTGACAACGAGCAAAACAGATTGAATCAGCAATTTGGCGATATGCAGGTTTCAAGAGGTCGTGGTAACTTTAGAGGCATGGGGAGCTTTAGAGGAAGAGATGGATGGTAGAACAGATGTTCTAACAACTCTGGTATTGTGTGTCACTATTGTGGCAAAACAAGTCATATTGCAGTCCAATGTTATGCTAAGAAAGATGATATTATGATATTCGTAGTGGTAAGTTGCAGCAAGGAAACTATGCACAAAGATGATAAAGTTGTTGAGTAGATATATTATAGTAGCAAAGGTTTCTTTGAAGTGGTCCTTGATTGAAAAGAGTTTATGAAGGAGGTGTTTATCTCATGTGATCTACTTCATGCCGTGTTATCCAAGGAATCTACTTGTACGGCTTGGACTTGGTCTATGTTATGCCCTTATGAAGTTAGGTAGGGACATGCTTAGGAAGAACTGCCTGATGTGGATTGAAATACCTAACTTATCGGCATATCTATGGAATTTGCTATCTGAAATTGCTCACTCTTGCAAATTGGGATTTTGTTTGCTATGGCACACAATTAAAGAAAACCTAGAGTATCTTCATATTGATGTGCATTATTGTTAGTGAGCTAAGGTTCAAGTTGGTTTGAAGTAAGTATGCAAGATTATTCTTAAACTCAAGGTGTGGGGACACTATTATCATAGAGATCCTAATGGAGATGGAGAAATAATGACATGCTGGCTAGGAAGATGGCCTCTTGTGCTAAATTCATTAAAGGAGATGCAACTTTGGATAGAGGAAAAAAGGAGAAAGACCAATACATAATTGATTTGGATAAAGGCTAGTTTCAACCAAGGAGCAAAAAGAACAAGGCATGAATCCAAAGTTGGTCCTAGATAGTATTGTCAAACCCCTCCCCCGTTGAGATATCGAGCTCCACTCGTGATATGCCAGGGTGACCGTTGTGCATTTATGTCACCGACTTGTTAGTTGCAGATGCGGTTGGTACACCGCCCATGAATAATAGCTAGATGATAGCTATCCTTATCTACTCTAGTTCGTGGCTCAGTTAATATGCCACCTTAGTTAGTTGAGTTCGGTTTGAGACCCATATATAGGGTTCTTCTATTTCTTTGTACTAGTGTCCTTTTTGGCTTACACAATTGAAAAGAGGAAAACTGTTTTCAGCCTCCATCTTTGTGTGTATTCCCCCATTGTGTAAGTGCGAAAGCTACAGGTGAGACTCCTTCCTTCTCTCCCACAAACTTGACATGGTATCAGAGCTTGGTTCGTGGTAAGGAGCTTAAGAAAGCAAACCAAGTTCGTGGTGTTATGGTAAGAGGACTAGTGTTGCTTTCATTTTTCGAGTTTGGGAGCAAGTCTCTGCAGGTAGCACAGCCGGAAAGTGTAAGAGTGCATTGTCTCAGATTGAGACGCCCTTTGCGGTGTAGCAAGAGGGAAGTATATGTTGCGGGAGATGGCTTTAGTCCTTGGTTACCTTGTTTTTTTTATTCGAGGCCATTTCAGGGCTTGTTTTGGAGGCGAAAGTTTTTCGTACGCACTCAGGAAAAGGCCTTGTTTTTTGCTATGCGATCACTGTTCTGCAGGTCCGTGAAAAGTTACCGTAGAAATTGCATCGTATGCATGTGTGCAAAGACATTGGGAGTTACAGAATTATGCTTGTTGCCTGTTGATGCAAAATCGTCACTAGGAAGTGACTGTGTGGTCAAATACCACTTTCGTTAGTTTTTGCAGATTTGCCCTTGTGAGGCTGAAGCTGCGTTTTTTGCAGTGACAGAATTTTTTACAGTGTTCTGTAATGGCGTCTGATTCTCTTTCACAGATTGTCACTAAAAAGCTTGACAAGAACAACTTCCAAGCATGGAAGTTTAGAATGACAAATTTCCTTATGGAAAAATGATATTGGGAATTTGTTGCAGGAAATGAAGAAGAACCAATTCTTCCTAATCTTCCCAATCTACAGCAAATACAAGCATTTAAAGGATGGCATGAGAGAGCCGAAAAAGTTATGTACTGGCTGTCTATCAGTATTTCAGACTCTATGATTGTGCATATTCAGGATGCAAGTACGCCAAAGGAGGCATGGGATACTTTGTCAAAAATGTATAGCACAAATACGCAAGCCAGGAAAATGCAGCTCAAGCAAGAGTTGCACAATGTGCAAAGAGAAAGTATGAGCATCAATGATTACCACATGAAGGTGAAGAAGATTGCAGATGCACTTGCTTTCATTGGGTCGCTAGTGGAAGATGATGATTTAGTTTCTGTGACCTTGAATGGTCTAGGAAAGGATTATGCACAGTTCGGAACATCCATTTTCGTCCGTGAAAGATTTCTTGATTTTGAGGAGTTGATTGCTTTTCTAATTTCTGAGAAGCAGAGAAATGGTGGTGCATCTTTTTCAGGAGGAACTTCAAAAGAAGTTGTCTTCTACTCAATTGCTGGAAGAGGTAGAGGCAGAGGTAGAGGAGGCCGATCTGGAGGCCGTGGTAGAAATCAGAATATGCAGCAAACTCAAGAAAACCAGTCCTATGGAGGAGGATGTGGTAAGTCTAGAGGTAGGGGGAGTCAAAGAGGTCATGGTGGATAGCAAAGAGGCCAAAATGCAAACAGCAATGTTGAATGCTACTATTGCGCTAAAATGGGTCATATGGCTAAAGATTGTTATAAAAAGCAGAATGATATCATGAATGGAAAATTGCAACAAGGGAATTATGCATCTTCTAGTAGACAGGGTGATGACAGAAATGAGCATTTGTTTATGGTGCAGCACATGAACAATTTTGTGGCAAGTGCAGAAGAAAGTAATGAAGTGTGGTATGTTGACTCAGGTGCGTCAAACCACATGACAGGTCATGCAAAATGGATGCAGGATGCAAGGAAAATGGAAAAATTAGGATTTGTGGAGACTGGTGATGATACTGCACATCCTATTATGCAGATTGGAAAATTCCTTTGTCTATGCAGGATGGAAAAAAGAAATACATGTCAGATGTATTTCATGTCTTGAATATCACCAAGAATCTGGTTTTTGTTGGTCAAATGGTTGAGCAGGGCTTGCAGGTCAGATTTAATCCTCATGGATGCTTTGTTGAGGATATGAAAAATAAAGGTCGCTTGATAGCGAAAGGAAAGAAGAAGGGCAGAATATTTACGTTGGATGCAGACATGCCTGAATTGAGTGCAGCAATGTTTGCACATGGGACCTGTATAGTTGCAGATATTGATATCTGGCATAAACGCATTGGTCATGTTAATGTACAACGACTTAAATCAATGCAGGCCCAAAATATTAATGTTCTACAGGTTAATGTTTTTTGCACGCACTCAGGAAAAGGCCCTGTTTTTTCGCACGCACTCAGGAAAAGGCCCTGTTTTTTGTTGTGCGATCATTGCTCTACAAGTCGGTGAAAAGTTACCATAGAAATTGCATCGTATGCATGTGCGCAAAGACATTAGGAGTTATAGAATTATCCTTGTTGCATGTTGATGCAAAATTGTCACTAGGAAGTGACTGTGTGGTCAAATAACACTTTTGTCAGTTTTTGCAGATTTGCCCTTGTGAGGCTGAAGCTGTGTTTTTTGTAGTGACAGAATTTTTTGCAGTGTTCTGTAATGCCGTCTGATTCTCTTTCACAGATTGTCACTAAAAAGCTTGACAAGAACAACTTCCAAGCATGGAAGTTTAGAATGACGAATTTTCTTATGGAAAAAGATATTGGAAATTTGTAGCAGGAAATGAAGAAGAACCAGTTTTTTCTGATGTTTGCAATTAACAGCAAATGCAAGCATTTAAAGGATGGCATGAGAGAGCCAGAAAAGTTATGTACTGGTTGTCTATCAGTATTTCAGACTCTATGATTGTGCATATTCAGGATGCAAGTACGCCAAAGGAGGCATGGGATACTTTGTAAAAAATGTACAGCACAAATACGCAAGCCAAGAAAATGCAGCTCAAGCAAGAGTTGTACAATGTGCAAAGAGAAAGTATGACCATCAATGACTACCGCATGAAGGTGAAGAAGATTGCAGATGCACTTGCTTCCATTGGGTCGCTAGTGGAAGATGATGATTTAGTTTTTGTGACCTTGAATGATCTAGGAAAGGATTATACACAATTTCGAACATCCATTTCCGTCCGTGAAAGATTTCCTAATTTTGAGGAGTTGATTGCTCTTCTAATTTCTGAGAAGCAGAGAAATGGTAGTGCATCTTCTTCAGGAGGAACTTCAAAAGAAGCTGTCTTCTACTCAAATGTTGGAAGAGGTAGAGACAGAGGTAGAGGAGGCCGATTTGGAGGCTGTGGTAGAAATCAGAATATGCAGCAAACTCAAGAAAACCAGTCCTATGGAGGAGGACGTGGTAACTCTAGAGGCAGGGGGAGTCAAAGAGGTCGTGGTGGATAGCAAAGAGACCAAAATGCAAACAGCAATGTTGAATGCTACTATTGTGCTAAAATGGGTCATATGGCTAAAGATTGCTATAAAAAGCAGAATGATATCATGAATGGAAAATTGCAACAAGGGAATTATGCATCTTCTAGTAGACAGGGTGATGACAGAAATGAGCATTTGTTTATGGTGCGGCACATGAACAATTCTGTGACAAATGCAGAAGAAAGCAACAAACCGAATATCACCAAGAATCTAGTTTTTGTTGGTCAAATGGTTGAGCAAGGCTTACAGGTCAGATTTAATCCTCATGGATGCTTTATTGAGGATATGAAAAATAAAAGTCACTTGATAGCGAAAGGAAAGAAGAAGGACATAATATTTACGTTGGATGCAGACATGCCTGAATTGAGTGCAACAATGTTTGCACATGGGACCGGTATAGTTGCAGATATTGATATCTGGCATAAACGCATTGGTCATGTTAATGTACAGCAACATAAATCAATGCAGGCCCAAAATATTGTTGCAGGATTGCCTAAATTCAAGGTTGCAGAAATACATAAGGTATGTGAAGCCTGTCAATTTGGAAAACGGGAAAGGAAACCATTTCCTAGACATATTCAAGAGAGTAAGAAGCCATTAAAATTAATCCACTCTAATGTGTGGACTACTAAAGCTGCATCTATTGGAGGCTGTCATTATTTTGTCACTTTTATTGATGACTATAGCAGAAAAGTTTGGGTGTACTTTATGAAAAAGAAAAGTGAAGTGTTTGGGCATTTCAAAACTCTTAAAGCTATGGTTGAAAAAGAAACATGCTTGCTAATAAAATGCCTAAGGTCAGATGGAGGGGGAGAGTACCTCCCAAATGAGTTTGTAAGATTCCTGCAGGAGCATGGCATAAAGCAGCAATATTCATGCAGTCATACCCCACAACAAAATGGAATTGCAGAAAGAAAAAATAAGCATATTGGAGAGGTATCTCGTGCCATGCTCAACGAAAAAGACTTGCCAGATTTTTACTGGGCTGAAGCAGTTGCTACAATAGTCTACATAATGAAGATGACTCCCACTGTAGCAGTACATGGGATGACTCCAAAAGAGAGGTATACTGGTAGGAAACCAGATATTTCTCATTTAAATTTTTTTTGTTGCATTGTCTATGTTGGGGATTTTATTTTTACGGGCTTTCATTTTCGTTCTTTTCTAATCAATCTCTTTTTTTCGAGCTTTTTCGTGTAACATATCCATTCTGCATATAAATAGTCTTACTTAAGGAGTACGACACGTTGCATTTACATGAACACACATCAAGAAAACAAAACCAACGGAAAACTAGTAAAATATATTCGTGTCAAATAGTCGCAAGGTACACTCTTCTTAAAAACAAATCAAAGATCCCAACGCATGTAATCTCTTAGACAAAATCGGGCATAGTCACATGGCGAAGTGTATAATAAACATATATATAAAAGTAGTAACAAAATGAAATGTCTAGAGTCTCTCGAAAAAAAAAACACACTCTCTCTCAGCATGGTACCGGTCCACACACTATGGTGGACAAACACTCCCCATAGAGCACATCATCTATTTCTAGACACATGCAATGTCTCATCTCCTCTGCACTGGCCCGCGCCAAACCACCACACCCCGCAAACACATCCAAAACATAGTCGTAGCATTACCATATCACCAATCACATATCACCAATCAAGATATAGAATCTTTGCGGCCATGCAAGTAGAAACAATGAAAATACCATACAAGGTAACCTGAGAGCAAAAACATGCAAGACTACTTACTGAAAGAAAAGATGAGACCTCTCTGCTTCGCCTCTGACAATGACACCATCAACGTCCATGGGAAAGACACAATCATCCATCATATAGCTACGATACGTTGGAAACAATCTCTCTGAAATCTTCTCCCCAGCCTCTCTGTCGTAGCAAGGCACAACATGACCAGCACGATGCCAAAGACACACAGTAAGATCAAGTACCTATTCACGAGTGGAAATAGAATAAGTGATCCATGTTTTTATTTAAAGCATGTAACACAAACTTTATTTAGAACATACAACTGCACGTTCAACGTATCCAACTTTGTTATCTTACCGCCTCTCTAGTAACGGGATGTCGATAAGCCTTGGAGTCACACATGAGTGTCCAAGTGCGGTGAAGCACAAAGCCCACTCTTGCCGCATCTGTAATAAACTCGCCTATATGCTCTGCTAAGCACATAGTGACTAAGAATCCCTGGTCAGCCAAATACTCGCGAGCAAGGTCCATACAACCCATAACTAGACCCTTTGAGAACGTGTTCCACTTGGGAATAGTCATGCCCTCTACAAAAAACATTGGCATTATGATATATAAGAAGTGAGTTTGATGTAAACCTTGTGTGATAGAAAGCATAACTTACCCAATGGGATGGGACCTAGAGCATCCACAAGCAAGCTCGTAGGAAAATCCGCAAATATCAATCGAGCCACCTCTTGACATGGAACTCCATCTTTGCTATAAAGATGCATCTTTTGTGTTGCAAAAAACTTGTTGATGCTATACACAAAACAACATAGTCATTAATGCAAAGTAAACTATGATGCAATGATATATGCAACATGTAAATTGATGTTCTTGCAATATGTAGTTGTCATGTCTACCTATCAAGGGCAAATCTATCAATTTGGGTCACATCCACTAATAGAGCATCGACATATGTTTGATACTGGAACCCTGCAACAATTATTTCAAAGTAACTTATTTTTAATAATCATACACGAATTTCAAGTTAATATAAGACTTCTCACCTACTAAACGGGTCATAGGTCGCCTCTCCCAATTCTCTCGACCAAGAGATGAATCTGCAACAAAGGAGGTGGTGGGCGCCATAGAGGACTCTGGCACATTTTTTCTCCCTGGATTACCTTGAGTATCCTGGGTGGCACCTTTGGTAGCCTTGGTTGCTTGCTCCTCTACAGTGGTGGGTGCGGTAAGCGGTTCATGAGTATCAACTCCCTCCTTGAATCCTACATAGTATCATTCACCCTTAGACTCCCATGCATGAGCACAAAAACTATTGCTACAAAAGCGACGAGATGTTTACATAGATTGAAGTACTTACTGTCATGCAGATCTTTCTCTTGCTTAGGGATAACCCCCACAGGGTAATCCAGCCACCAAGGGCAAACACTTGCCTCCCATGCCGTCAATTTTCTCTCACCTAATGATGGAGAATACATAGTGTTCTCGTCACGAACATCAATCCACTCTCTTGTGAATTGCGGAGCTGCACCCAGCCTCTTCTCTTCTACACATTGTAGTATCCACCTGCAACATTCTTCTCTAATATGAAATCTAATATGAAAATGCATGCAATCTAATATGAAAATCAGACACACAATCTAATATGAAAATGCATACTAACCTATAAATCACACGTTTGGCTGAAAACGTAAGCTCTGGCATCTTCTCTGCAACATCTGAAGATTTCACTCCATCCAAGAGGTGTACAAAAGCCTACACAAGTTTCACAAGCGCTTAACATTAGCACATATACATTTTAAGAAAGAACTTAAGAAAGAAATATGAATGCACTGCATTGAGTCAACCTGCATGACATGATTCTTCATGTTAAGCTTAAAGAACTCCTCAAATGAATCTGGTAGCTGTGGACCTTCTACTTGTATCCTATCAATTTGAAGTAGTGCCTCCGAATGCAAGTGAGCCCAATATGTCTCTTTCTTCATGTAAACCCGAAAGAGCTTATAATCACCAAAATGCGGGTATTGGGGGTCTTTGGCCTTTGTGAGACTCATAAGATGCAACATTATTTTTTTCCTGTGATGCACAACAATATATGCAAATAGAAAGCATTGAAGAAAAAAGCATCACATATACACACCTTGCGTTATATATACAAATTACCTTTCCGCAGGGATTTTTGAGCTTGTGAGACAATACAGCTTGTCTCTTGTGATCTTGAGCATGCTTGCATCATCCCACTTTAGCCCAAATAACAACTTAAAGAACTCATCACCATTTTGGGGATTAGCAATGGATAGGTATTTGTAACCCCTATCCTTAAGGCGCTCCTCTTCCACCCTTGTAGCCTTCTCCAAACGTTTCTTCCTCTCTACCTCATCTAGACCAAGAGCCTCAAGCTTAGCAGTTTCTTTTGAGATGAAGACATGAAATTCATCCTATCATTCCAAAAAAAAAAACTAAATTAGAGATAGAAAAGCACATCTCATACAAGTGAGCCATAGAAAGAAAATCACCTTCCATACAAGTTGAGATATTAAACCGCAATGAGAGTTATACCATGGAGCAACACCATGATAATACCTTGCCTCTATACTCATCTCAACCTCAGCCCACTTCCTCATGGCCGGACTCAATCTATCTAGAATGGAGTCTTTGTTTGCAATACCAAACTTTTGTAACATATACACCTCACGCGCAATATTTGGAGTAACATGAGCTCTGGCAATACTATTGAAAACAAACAAAAGCATAATATGAGAATGTAAGTGTAACATATTACAAAGAGGAGCATAGGTAAAGGAAGAAGACTTACGCGTTGGTGGTGTCTAGTGCGAGTAGTAGCTCTGCTTCCTTTGCCTTTGGCACCTCAATGAATTGGCACCGTACACTAACATGGTAGTGAGCACAGTCAGAGTACTCTGTAATTGAAAACCAACAAACATAAGAATGGGATATGAACATTCAATACTTGCATGTATAGTGGACAACTTACTTTCTTTGATGCGTTTCCACCACGTTTTAAGCCTGTGGTTTCCATCCCAAACCAAGGACTTTTTACCCTTAAGGTCTTGCCACTCTCTTCCAAGAGCCCTCTCAAAATCCTCATTTCTTTGACGCCATATTGGACCCCATTCATCTAGATTGCTGGCTGTCACAGACATGGTCTCCCCTCTCGGACCTTCAACTGACACAAGGAAGTGTCCCATAGTCTCAAGATAACCAGTGGAATCAAAGGAAGGAATCAACCACTGGGCATCATCCGTAGCAAATCTGATTGCCTCATGAGCCACTAATCTGCAAAGAGGCACAAGAGGAGGCAGCGTCCTCTTTTTTATATAAAATTGACTCAGCACATCCTTCATCAGTCCTAGAGAGACTTGCTTGCCTAAGTTCCTTGAGTGCTTCTTTTCTTTTTCATCATCATTCTCCCCTTGATCACTATCACCACTCACCTCTTCTTTGTCATCTAGACTATCATGCTGCACATTAGTCTCTGTAGGAGCATATATTAATAAGTAATAATAATAAAAAGTAGCACTGAACAAAGTGTCATATTTAATACATAACATTGAACAAAGCGTCATATGTAATAAAAACCAATCATATTTAATACATAGCACTGAACAAAGCGTCATATTTAATAAAAACCAATCATATTTAATACATAACACTGAACAAAGCGTCATATGTAAATGAAATGGACACATAAGTGACTACCTGTGTGCTCCGCAACCCCGTCAATTGTATTGGAGTCCCCATCCACTTGTGCTTCGTCATCAATGTAGACACATCTTTTTGGACCACATCCTTTCTTTGTTGAAGGAGTGTCCACTGATCTCAAACGCGATGATGCTTCTTGCTCTAAGATCTGCCCAGGAACACATCCTGAACGTAGCTTCATACAGACTTCACAGCTACTATGAGGTGACACACATTTCTTTCTCTTTCTAAATACTCTTTTAGGTGCCATAACTTTCTCTACACACTTACAAATAGATACACAATCAACCTCTTTAAGATTAACAACACAATCAATGTCTTTAAGACTAGCAACACAATCAATCTCTTTAGGTCATAAGCCCACGGACGAAGCCACACGCTTGTGCATAAGCCCACGGATCGTCCGCGCGGACGCGGACGATTGGGGGGTTCAATCTCTTAATTTGTTCTCACGAAGCATATGGGACAAAGCCACACGCTTGTAGCCATGGGACGAATCATAAGCCCACCCAACGGTTGCGCGGACGCGACCATAAGCTTCAATCTCTTACCTTGGAGGCCCGTCGGACGGCATACGGGACGGTTGCCACGGGGCATAAGCCCACCCATCGTCCGCGTGGACGCGGACGATTGGGGGGCTTCAAGGTGTTACCTTGGAGGCCCACATGACGGGACGGCATAACCAAATGACGGGATGGCATATGGGACGGTTGCCACGGGGCATAAGCCCACCCATCGTCTGCGTGGACGCAGACGATTGGGGGGCTTCAAGGTGTTACCTTGGAGGCCCACACGACGGCTCATAACCAAATGACGAAGCGTAGCACACACGACGAAGCATAGTCCACACAACGGCACATAACCAAATGATGAAGCCACGGCAAATGACGAAGCGTAGCCCACACGAAGCGTGACCAAAAGACGAAGCTTAAGCAAATGACAAAGCTTAAGCCCACCCATCGTCCGCATGGACCCGGACGATTGGGGGGCTCAAGGTGTTACCTGGGAGGCCGCGGACGAAGCCACGGACAGTCGCACGAAGCCAAGGTGTTACGAACGAAGCCGGTGACCGTTGCAAGAGCTGCAGGAGTTACGAATGAAGCTACGGACAGTCGCACCGTCGCGAGAGCTGCAGGAGTTGCACCGTCGCGAGAGCTGCAGGAGCTGCCGCACGAGGAATTGGCACCGTCGCGAGAGCTGCAGGAGTTGCACCATCGCGAGAGCTGTAGGAGCTGCCGCACGAGGAGTTGGGGAAGGAGTTGGCACCGTCGCGTAGGAGTTGGGGTAGGAGTTGGCACCGTCACGCAGGAGTTGGGGCAGGAGCTATTGCGCAGGAGTTGTAGGAGTTGTGGGGCACCGTCGCGAGAGCTGTAGGAGCTGTGGGAGCTGTCGCACGAGAGTTGTGGCGAGAGAGAGAGACGGAGAGAGGGAGAGAAGGGAGAAACAGAGAAGGGAGAAAGAGAAGGGAGAAGGGAGAAAGAGAAGGGAGAAAGAACAGAGAAAGAGAAAGAAAGGGGCAAACGACCTCAAATTTGTGATCTGACTAGACAAATGGCTTCTTGGAATTAAATTCTATTATCCTAGCCTATGTCACTTGCTTTCCAACTTTTGAATTAGGTAGCTGCTTCATAACGGTTAAACCTTGCGGCCATTAAACGAACTTCGATTGACAAACAGACACTTGCGTTGGATTCTTGGTGTCGAGATACATCTAGGAAAATTCTAGCTCCTTGATCCATGATCGTTTCATTTTTCATGAAAAAGGCCTCTTGTACAGGACTTGGACCACTTTTGCGCTTTAAGATTGGCTCTAAAATTTAGCTCTCATTAGCGACCGCGACCCATAAACTAATCTACACGAATATAAACTATGAAGAGCATCAAACTACTTTGAATAAAAATACACAACATAGTACAAATATAGCTCTCACCCTACCCACTGACAAGGAAAACATGGTATCGGCCTCAAGTCCAGTCTCCGTATCCAAGAACCTATCAAGCTCTCGCGAGGCTACTCTAAATCCTTTTTTCCTTCAGCTCACTTTTGTTTATGCTCCAACCATCCTTATTTATTTTTTGGCTAAATGCCACCCCTATGAAGATAGGCACCGACCACAGGTCCTAACTCGTCCCCACCAGGAACCTACCGCAAGGCAATGAACATTTGCTCTTGGAAAATTTCTTCCTTTATTTTCCTATTTTAGGGGGTAGAGCCCCTTTTTACATCCCTTTGTATCTTATATATTTCAAATGTACTCACTGGGTTTTTTTTTCCTATTTATTTGGGAGGCTTCCCTAGGTACCTCACAACTAAGTAGGGTTCCTAGAAACAACTACTCGCTAAGGTAGTAGAATAGGCCTGTCACTAATACTACTGCTAATATATAACAAAAGAAAAACTCCACACATACATATATGCATACAACATAAAGGGAAAGAACTCATAAATGAAGGATATCACCTGGACTTAGCCATAAGAAGATTCTGTGTAGTAAGAGGCTTCCTCCATGTGCTCTGTTGAATATGTTTACTGCAACACTAAAACAAAATCCATTAACCTTACCCAAAGTAAACAAACAAATGGACCTCTTGACCTAACAAAATCAAACAATTCTTTACAAGAACAAAGGGTCCTCTTGGCCTAACAAAATTCAACAATAAAGCACACCATTCAGCATCCTACTGCTGAAAACAAACCCTTGGTCCCCACATAAACCCTATTGAAGCACAAAACTAGAGCAAGGGGATGGCCATTCAGGTCCTACACTAAATGCATCAAATTATTAGCTAACCCCTTGCATAAATGGCACAGGGTGTCTAACGAATATGCCATTGAACAATCCAATGTGTCCACGATAGAACATGAAGATGATTACTTGCTATCTGGGTCATAACCCATACTAACCACCATCGGTGAACCATCGGCGGCAAAAATAGAACATGTCAGTAAAGTAGTACCCATAGTAGCCCTAGATTAACATCAGGAGGTAATTATAGAATTCCCTAAGGACCATAGTTAAGAAAGACATCTTCAACAAAGGCATAATTAGTCAGAGAGTCTGTAAAATTATTCCATTGGTGAGGAATCAGCTGGCAAGTCACCGCCTCAAAGATCTCAAGGACATCCAAGGTTGCACAATGGTACATTCTTAGAATGGGATCCCTCACACTATAGGTCCATTCAATTAGTTGATCACTATTTGCGAGTCACCTTTCACCAATAACTGGTGAACACACCATATCTGGCTAGATTTAACCCCATAAGCAAGGCCTTGTATTCTGCCATGTTATTCGTAAAAGTAGTGCCTAAATACACTTCCATTTTTAAAACCACTTAACAATGGGGATCTTTAATGAAAACCCCAACACTCGCATGTTTAGTAGGTCCTCGATAAGCTCCATCAAAATATAATGTGTAAACCATGGCTTCATTAATGTAGCTTGCCATGGTGATCAACCTACTCGTACTTATGATAGTCAAAGTCTAATCAAGAGAGGGGATGTAAGACAGGTACAATCCCTCCTTCCTCATTGAACTCAATAAGATGCCAGTAAGAACCCGATGATAATGATTACAATAGACTCGAATATCCTATGTGAAAGATTCATATTGCCACTCGGTGATGTGCTAACCCTTACTCCACTAGATCACATTGCCTTGGTAGTAACTTTGCTCTAAATATGGATGCTCAAGATAATGAATGATTTTTTCCATTTAATAGTCTTCGTATCCTTTGCAAGTTTAACCTAAATCCTGAAGGACCTACACAAGCACCAAGTCCAACATCAGCCCCTACACATAATAGGGCTTCAATTTATTGAAATTTACTTTAGTCTTGAGCTCTACCCCTTGCAAATCCATTAAAAGGACTGTAGAGCCATTCTTTCCTATACAAACAGTCTTATTAGGACCATCCCATTTGGGTTTCAACTTGCATGGGAAGAGCTCATGAAGACGAGCATTACACTATAAGACCATTTGACCCTTAGCAAATGTATACTTCTTAGCACGAAGATCGTGAAGCATTTTCATTCGCTTCTTTCCTACTTCCTAATGTAACAAGACTTGCAATCGAATCTTGTCAAGATGTGCAAGGGAAGTTAGTCTTTATTGCAATGCTTCCTCTTTACCCAAAGAATGGTTTAGAGCAAATCTTAATGTAGGCAGCTCAATCTCCAAAGGGAAAATACACTTTTTCCCATGTACTAATTTAAAAGGGGTGTGGCATGTAGCTCTTTTGAATGTCGTATTATAGGCCCAAATAGCCACATACAACTTCTTATTCCAATCACGCTTACCTTCAGATACTGTCTTAAATAAAATTTCCACAAGTTGCTTATTGGTACTCTCTACTTGCCCCTTATCTTGGGGGTTGTAAGGCATGATCTTATTATGTTTAATATTCAAATATTACATCAAAGCCTCAATCAATTTATTCAAAAAATGTGTCCCACTATCAGACACAAGCTCCTCAGGTGGTCAAAATTGCAAACAATTTGTTCCAACATAAAACTAGATATTTCCTTTGCACTTTCCTTCAATGAAGTATGAGCTTTAGACCACTTCATGAAATAGTCTATTGCCATAATGATATAACACTTTTTCATAGTTGACGAAGGATGCATATGCTTGACGAAATCAATGCCCCATTTCTCAAATGGTAGTATAGCCATGATAAGAGTCAGCGGTCAGGCGCTTCCTATTCTCCCTATTCTCATGTCTTTGATATGTATCACATCTCTTGACATACACAAATGCATTTTGGAAAATGGACGGACACCAATATCTTGCTCTCAAAGCTTTCTATGTAGTCAGTCATGCAGCTAAGTGCCCTCCATAAGCATAGTCATGATACTCTTCCAAGATAAATGGACCCTCATCAGGCATGACACATCGACGATAAACATCATCGACCCCTTGTCGATATAGTGCTCTTATAGTCAAGGCAAATTTTAAGGTTTCCTGCCTAATTTTCATATTTTCAGCCTTTGATAAAGCAACTCTAGCCTCTCCTATGGATAGATAGTGCGTTATTGCAGCATACCAAGATGGAATGGAGGCCATATCAATTTTGAATAGACCCTACAGGTCTCTACCTTTAGCTAAGACTTCCTTCAACTAATCGAAATCCACAAGACATTCAATGGTGCCTTGCAACTTCGACGGCTTACTTTTAATTTCATAGCCAAACTCCTGCAAAGTGATCAACCACTTTGCTAGGCGGTCAAGCTACTATAACTTATTCAACAAGAGCCTCAACCCCTCTACCTTCATATAAAATACTACCTTTTCATATAAGATGTAGTGCTTGAATTTCTTAATTGCAAAGACGATTCCAAAGCACAATTTCTCCATGTATTGTAATTAATCTCAGATACCCCCAATTCGCAATTGGCAAACACAATCACATGATGGTACCACTTCTCCTCCCAAATATGGACTAAACAACATTATTACTATACATCGTAGTTGCTGAAAATATATAAAATATCTCACCCCTTTTAGATGCTTTCGAGATTGTCACTTTTACCAATTCCTGCTTCACATCCTCGAAGGGTAATTGACATGAATCACTCCAAACAAACAAATAGTTAAAGGACAATAGATTCGTTAATGGCAATGTCCTCTCAGCCTCCTCTCACCCTCCTCTTAGCCAGTGGATTAATAAATGGTCGATAATATTCAATTAACAATAGAAAACTATGCACTTATTTAGGAGTACATGGTAAACTCATAGTGACAATAACCTTTATCTTTTCAGGATCGATGGTCGCAATATTAGTCGAGCTAACCACATGGCCCAACAACAATCCATAAGGCACTCCAAATACGCATTTCCTTGGATTGAGAGCAATGCATGACTGTCTGCATTGCTCAAAATATTTTCTTAGAATAATCCGCTCTCTCCCTAGGGATGGCTACCCCCAAGTCATCAATAAAAACTTTTAGCTCCTGTGGAAAAATATCATCGAAAGTTTTATGAGTTGTATGTTGCCAATAATCTAGCACATTGCATTATCCAAAAGCCATAACATGATGCATAAAGGTGCCAAATATAGTGATAAATGTCATTTTCAACTTATCTAGCCATTTGGTTATAACCATCAAAGTAGTCCATAAATGAGTAGATATTCTTACATGCTAACTGATCTAGAATCTGATCAATGAATGGCAACTGATAGTAATCTTTGATTGTCAACTTATTGAGCTCCCTAAAATCTATGCAAAGCTGGATTTGATTATTATTATTTTCTTCATAATTACTAGTGAACACCACTTTGTGTGTTGTACAAGAAATATCATGTCAACCTTATGTAATTTGTATAGCTCCTCAAATAGTCCATCCCTTAGCTCAAAAGACATACACCTCACTTTTTGTCGAACATGATGACTACCCTCCTTCAGGGGAATAGTATGCACACCCAAAGTAGGAGGAATACCCCTCAGCTCATCCTAGCTTGAGGCAAAAATATCATAGAATTCTTGGATCAAGGACACATAGTCCTTCCTCTCTTCCAAATTGAGCATAGATCCTAATTTAATTGGTAGTGGCTCATTCAACATACCGAGATCTAGCTCAATCACATCCGCACCTCTAATTCTATCTTGATATTCTATCATCTCGTTTAGAGTTACTTAGTAGAAATAACATATTTTATAGTGGACCCCTGTCTTGATTCATTGCTTGACAAAGTCTCATTGCCAGAAGGATCCTCTAATGCATCTAGTTTCATCAAAGATAAGGATACTCTCTTGCTTTGAGGAGATTCAAGGTATGCATCCACTACATATCTAGCACCTCTGCCAAAAATCAAGCAACCAGTGGTGGGTATATCAACTTGATAATCGAATTGCAAGATCCATGGCCTGTGGAATGCATTTTAGACTTTAGGGTTATTAGGTTTGTAGGGCGGCCAAGCTATCAAGTATTATTTTCATGTGGACTTTGGAAATTCAACCTTCCAATTGCCTTAATTTGTCATAAGCCATCCAAAGAATTGTAGAGGCATCTTTTTGGACTTCCACTCCTAGCCTTTCCATCAATTCTAAACTCATAATTTTGACGGAGGATCCCATATCCACAATGACATGATCCACCAATATACCATCAACATATGCTATCACCCTTAGGCAATGCTTTTTAGCATGTTCAAACCAGTCATCTCCCACACGCGCTATTCCCAAGGGTTCAATGATATATCCAATGCAAAGGATCTTTTAAAACTCTTTATGCACTCCTAGAGATAACTTGATTAGCCACAAGAGATTCACATCAAGCTTTACCTTACAAAGAGTATTGGCTAAGTCCAATTCATGATAATTGGCAATGGTTCTCTTCTCCTATCAGTAGATCATTATTTCTCTTGGTTGCACTGAACATGCTTAGATGCCTCTTTCTTGGCTTTATCTTCTTCTTTGGAAGTGCCTTATTGGAGTTAGCATTGTCATCAATAGCTTTTAGAGGACCATCTTTCACATCAAGGTTAAGGACTTGTGTCCCCTTATCATCATGTTTAGGGTTTGTCTCAACAAGTCTTACATTACCCCTATCACCTTCTTTAACCTTCTGTCCTCTTGTAATGGCTCATAAATTGGAAGCCTCAGTGGTGTTGACACGCATAGCTTGGATTGTCAAGATTGTGGGAGAGAAGGAAGGAGTCTCACTTGTAGCTTTCTTGCTTGTACAATGGGGGAATACATACAAAGGTAGAGGCTGAAAATAGTTTTCCTCTTCTTAGTTGTGTAAGCCAAAAAGAACTCAAGTACATATAAATAGAAGAACCCTATATATGGGTCTCAAACCAAACTCAACTAACTAAGGTGGCATACTAACTGAGCCACGAACTAGAGTAGATAAGGATAGCTATCATCTAGCTATTATTCATGGGCAGTGTACCAATCGCATCTGCAACTGACAAGTCGGTGACATAAATGCACAACGGTCACCTTGGCATATCACCAGTGGAGCTCGATATCTTAACACTCTCCCTCGAGCTCAATCCCAATTCCTGCACACCAAGCAGGTCTCTGAACTTGCGCAGCCTCTCTACGCCCAATGCCTTCGTGAATATGCCAGCTACTTGATCCTCTGTGCTGACATAAACTAGCTCAATAAGACCTAGTAAAACCCTCTCCCGCACATAGTGATAATGCACCTCAATGTGCTTTATTCTAGCATGATAGATTGGGTTATTTGCCAAGTGTATACTACTCATGTTATCACAATAAATGACAACTGGCCCATCTGTAGGCTCATGCATATCATAAAGTAGCTTATGCAACCAAGCTACCTCACATGCAGCCATTGCTGCGCCCCTGTACTCAGCCTCTGTGCTCGACAAGGCAACTGTAGGTTGTTTCTTGCTGCTCCAAGTGACTGCAGCATTTCCAAAAGAGAACACATATCCACTGGTAGATCTTCTATCAGAAATACTACCAGCCCAATCAACATCAGTGTATCCATGCAACTATATCTGAACCCCAATCTTATAAAGTAGTCCATACTGCAATGTGGACTTCACATACCTAAGTATGCGTCTACCCGCATCCAAATGCAGTTTCCTTGGAGCCTGCATAGACTGACTTACCAATCCAACAACATAGCTCAAATCTGGTCAGGTAATAGTCATATAAATCAAACTTCCTACTATGCGTCTGTACATAGTTGTCAAGATTGTGGGAGAGAAGGAAGGAGTCTCACTTGAAGCTTTCTTGCTTGCACAATGGGGGAAGACACACAAGGGTGGAGGCTGAAAACAGTTTTCCTCTTCTTAGTTGTGTAAGCCAAAAGAACTCAAGTACAAAGAAATAGAAGAACCCTATATATGGGTCTCAAACCAAACTCAACTAACTAAGGTGGCATACTAACTGAGCCACAAACTAGAGTAGATAAGGATAGCTATCATCTAGCTATTATTCATGGGCGGTGTACCAACCGCGTCTGCAACTGACAAGTCGGTGACATAAATGCACAACGGTCACCCTGGCATATCACGAGTGGAGCTCGATATCTCAACACTCCCCCTCGAGCTCAATCCCAATTCTTGCACACCAAGTAGGTCTCTGAACTTGCGCAGCTTCTCTCTGCCCAATGCCTTCGTGAATATGTCAGCTACCTGATCCTCTGTGCTGACATAAACTAGATCAATAAGACCTAGTAAAACCCTCTCTCGCACATAGTGATAATGCACCTCAATGTGCTTTGTTCTAGCATGATAGGCTGGGTTATTTGCCAAGTGTATACTGCTCATGTTGTCACAATAAATGACAACTGGCCCATCTGTAGACTAATGCATATCATAAAGTAGCTTATGCAACCAAGCTACCTCACATGCAGCCATTGCTGCACCCCTGTACTCAGCCTCTGTGCTCGACAAGGCAACTGTAGGCTGTTTCTTGCTGCTCCAAGTGACTGCAGCACTCCCAAAAGAGAACACATATCCACTGGTAGATCGTCTATCAGAAATACTACCAGCCCAATCAGCATCAGTGTATCCATGTAACTGTATCTGAACCCCAATCTCATAAAATAGTCCATACTGCAATGTGGACTTCACATACCTGAGTATGCATCTAGCCGCATCCAAATGTGGTTTCCTTGGAGCCTGCATAAACTGACTTACCAATCCAACAACATAGCTCAAATCTGGCCTGGTAATAGTCATATAAATCAGACTTCCTACTATGCGTCTGTACATAGTAGGGTCTTCTAGAAGCTCACCTGCATCTGTGCTCAGCTTCACATTCTGCTCCAAAGGAACTGAAATAGGCTTACAGCATGTCATCCCATATTTGGACAGCATGTCCAATCCATACTGCCTCTGCAAGAGCTGTATCCCACTTGGTGATCTAATCACCTCAATGCCCAAGAAATAACGCAGCTCTCCCAAATCCTTCATCTCAAACTTTTGCTTCAATAGCATTTTCACATGAAGGATATCTTCATCACTGTCACCTGTCATAATCAAATCATCAACATAAATGACAAGTAGCATAATACCTTTCTCTGTTTTTCTCACATAAAGTGAGAAATCTGCCTTGGAAATCTGAAAGCCAATAGTGACAAGATACTGTCCTATCTTGTCAGACCATGCTCTAGGTGCTTGCTTCAAGCCATACAAGGCTTTCTTCAACCTGCAAACAAACTCAGGATGAATAGCATGCACATAACCTGGTGGCTGCTCCATATAGACCTCTTCTTGCAAATCACCATGCAAGAAGGCATTCTTTACATCCATCTGATGTAAAGACCATCCCTTTGATGCAGCCATAGCAATGACTGCTCTTACGGTTGCCATCCTTGCAACCGGACTGAATGTTTCTTCATAGTCAATGCCATATGTTTGT
The DNA here is from genome assembly GCF_053477565.2 of Lygodium microphyllum. Classification (NCBI taxonomy): domain Eukaryota; kingdom Viridiplantae; phylum Streptophyta; class Polypodiopsida; order Schizaeales; family Lygodiaceae; genus Lygodium; species Lygodium microphyllum. Next base: position 10,340,636 of record NC_141160.1, read on the forward strand.
GCATACCCCTTGACTACTAATCTTGCCTTGTATCTATTCACAGAACCATCTGCATTGTGCTTCACCTTATAAACCCACTTACAGCCAATTGCATTTTTACCTTTAGGCAAAGGTACCAATTCCCATGTAGCATTTGCTTCCAAGGCATCCATTTCTGTTGAGATATCGAGCTCCACTCGTGATACGCCAGGGTGACCGTTGTGTATTTATGTCACCGACTTGTTAGTTGCAGACGCGGTTGGTACACCGCCCATGAATAATAGCTACATGATAGCTATCCTTATCTACTCTAGTTTGTGGCTCAGTTAGTATGCCACCTTAGTTAGTTGAGTTTGGTTTGAGACCCATATAGAGGGTTCTTCTATTTCTTTGTACTAGAGTTCTTTTGGCTTACACAACTAAGAAGAGGAAAACTGTTTTCAGCCTCCACCCTTGTGTGTCTTCCCCCATTGTGCAAGCAAGAAAGCTTCAAGCGAGACTCCTTCCTTCTCTCCCACAATCGTGACATGGTATCAGAGCCTTGTTCGTGGTAAGGAGCTCAAGAAAGCACGCCAAGCTCGCGGTGGTCTGGTAAGAGGAGCAGTGTTGCTTTCATTTTCTGTTTTGGGAGCAGATCTCTGCAGGTAGCACAGCCGGAAATTGCAGGAGTGCATTGTCTCAGGTTGAGACGCCCTTCGCGGTGAAGCAAGAGGGCAGTATATGCTGCGGGTAAGGGCTTTAGCCCTTGGCGACCTTGTTTTTTTGATTTGAGGCCATTTCGGGGCCTGTTTTGCAGACGGAAGTTTTCTGCACGCACTCAGGAAAAGGCTCAGTTTTATGCTGTGCAGCCACTGTTCTGCAGGTCGGTGAAAAGTTGCTGTAGAAATTGCATCGTATGCTTGTGCGCAGAGACATTGGGAGTTTCGGAATCATCCTTGGTTCCTGTTTATGCAAAATCGTCACTAGGAAGTGACTGTGTGGTCAAATACCACTTTCCCAGTTTTGCAGATTTGCCCTTGTGAGGGTGAAGTTGTGTTTTTTTGCAGTGACAGAATTTCTTGCAGTATTCTGTAATGGCGTCTGATTCTCTTTCACAGATTGTCACTGAAAAGCTTGACAAGAACAACTTCCAGGCATGGAAGTTTAGAATAACGAATTTCCTTATGGGAAAAGGATATTGGGAATTTGTTGCAGGAAATGAAGAAGAACCAGTTCTTCCTGATGTTCCCAATCAACAACAAATGTAGGCATTTAAAACATGGCATGAGAGAGCCAGGAAAGTTATGTACTGGCTGTCTATCAGCATTTCAGACTCTATGATTGTGCATATTCAGGATGCAAGTACGCCAAAGGAGGCATGGGATACTTTGTCCAAAATGTATAGCACAAATACGCAAGCCAGGAAAATGCAGCTCAAGCAAGAGTTGCACAATGTGCAAAGAGAAAATATGAGCATCAACGACTACCACATGAAGGTGAAGAAGATTGCAGATGCACTTGCTTCCATTGGGTTGCCAGTGGAAGATGATGATTTAGTTTCCGTGACCTTGAATGGTCTAGGAAAGGATTATGCACAGTTTCGGACATCCATTTCAGTTCGTGAAAGATTTCCTGATTTTGAGGAGTTGATTGCTCTTCGAATTTCTGAGGAGCAGAGAAATGGTGGTGCATCTTCTTCAGGAGGAACTTCAAAAGAAGTTGTCTTCTACTCAAATGCTGGAAGAGGTAGAGGCAGAGGTAGAGGAGGCCGATTTGGAGGCCGTGGTAGAAATCAGAATATGCAGCAAACTCAAGAAAACCAGTCCTATGGAGGAGGACGTGGTAACTCTAGAGGCAGGGGGAGCCAAAGAGGTCGTGGTGGATGGCAAAGAGGTCAAAATGCAAACAGTAATGTTGAATGCTACTACTGTGGTAAAATGGGACATATGGCTAAAGACTGCTATAAAAAGCAGAATGACATCATGAATGGAAAACTGCAATAAGGGAATTATGCATCTTCTAGTAGACAGGGTGATGACAGAAATGAGCATTTGTTCATGGTGCAGCACATGAACAATTCTGTGACAAGTGCAGAAGAAAGCAATGATGTATGGTATGTTGACTCAGGTGCATCAAACCACATGACAGGTCATGCAGAATGGATGGAGGATGCAAGGAAAATGGAAAAACCAGGATTTGTGGAGATTGGTGATGATACTGCACATCCTATTGTGCAGATTGGAAAAATTCCCTTGTCTATGCAGGATGGGAAAAAGAAATACCTGTCCGATGTATTTCATGTCCCGAATATCACCAAGAATCTGGTTTCTGTTGGTCAAATGGTTGAACAGGGCTTGCAGGTCAGATTTAATCCTCATGGATGCTTTGTTGAGGATATGAAAAATAAAGGTCGCTTGATAGCAAAAGGAAAGAAGAAGGGCAGAATGTTTACGTTGGATGCAGACATGTCTGAATTGAGTGCAGCAATGTTTGCACATGGGACCGGTGTAGTTGCAAATATTGATATCTGGCATAAACGCATTGGTCATGTTAATGTACAGCGACTTAAATCAATGCAGGCCCAAAATATTGTTGCAGGTTTGCCGAAATTCAAGGTTGCAGAAATGCATAAGGTATGTGAAGCCTGTCAGTTTGGAAAACAGGCAAGGAAACCATTTCCTAGACATGTTCAAGAGAGTGAGAAGCCATTGGAATTAATCCACTCTGATGTGTGGACTACTAAAGCTGCATCTCTTGGAGGCTGTCATTATTTTGTCACTTTTATTGATGACTATAGCAAAAAAGTTTGGGTGTATTTTATGAAAAAGAAAAGTGAAGTTTTTGGGCATTTCAAAACTCTTAAAGCTATGGCTGAAAAAGAAACAGGTCTGCAAATAAAATGCCTAAGGTCAGATGGAGGGGGAGAGTACCTCTCAAATGAGTTTGCAAAGTTCTTGCAGGAGCATGGCATAAAGCAGCAATATTCATGCAGTTATACCCCACAACAAAATGGAATTGCAGAAAGGAAAAACAGGCATATTGGAGAGGTATCTCGTGCCATGCTCAATGAAAAAGACTTGCCAGATTTTTATTGGGCTGAAGCAGTTGCTACAGCAGTCTACATAATGAACAGGACTCCCACTGCAGCAATACATGGAATGACTCCAGAGGAGAGGTATACTGGTAGGAAACCAGATATTTCTCATTTGAAAATTTTTGGTTGCATTGCCTATGTACATGTGCCAGATGAGCTGAGATCCAAGTTGGATCCAAAAGCTGAGAAGTGCATCTTTATTGGTTACTCTCTGCAGCAAAAAGGGTATAGATGCTATAACCCTTCTACTCGTAAGTTTACAGTGAGCAGAGATGTTGTTTTTGATGAGATGAGTAGCTGGTATAAACCAGTAAATGTGATTGATGATGAAGATGCACAAAATGGTAATGCTACACAGAATTCACAGCAGCAGTCACAAAATATTAGTGGACCTGGAGCGTCCTCTAGCAGTGGTTCACATTCTTCGCCATGGACAGGCAGATTGAGATCAGGAGAATCTTCTCAAAGCAATGCAGATAGTGGTATGCAGGTATCACGAAAAGGAAAAGAGAAGGTTGATCAGCCCATGTTTGATGTGAATGCAGGTCACTCTTATGTGGATGGTGAATCCAGTGGCTCAGAACAGAGCATTGATGATGAGTTGGGTATTCCTTCTATTGTTACACCTGGAGTAAGGAAGACCAGGGATGTTTTGAGAGCACCTGGGAGTGAACCTACTTTGCGCAGGTCTACGAGAGCTAGGTATCCTGTGGATAGGCTGAAATATGATGGATTTACAGCCATTCACTATGCATATATGGTCAAAGTGATACAGGAACCAGAACCCACATCTTTTGAGCAAGCCATGGGAAAAGAAAAATGGGAGAAAGCCATGGATGAAGAAATGGATGCCTTGGAAGAAAATGCTACATGGGAGTTAGTACCTTTGCCTAAAGGTAAGAATGCAATTGGCTGTAAGTGGGTTTATAAGGTGAAGCACAATGCAGATGGTTCTGTGAACAGATACAAGGCAAGATTAGTAGTCAAGGGGTATGCACAAACATATGGCATTGACTATGAAGAAACATTCCGTCCAGTTGCAAGGATGGCAACTGTAAGAGCAGTCATTGCTATGGCTGCATCAAAGGGATGGTCTTTACAACAGATGGATGTAAAGAATGCCTTCTTGCATGGTGATTTGCAAGAAGAGGTCTATATGGAGCAGCCACCAGGTTATGTGCATGCTGTTCATCCTGATTTTGTTTGCAGGTTGAAGAAAGCCTTGTATGGCTTGAAGCAAGCACCTAGAGCATGGTCTGACAAGATAGGACAGTATCTTGTCACTATTGGCTTTCAGATTTCCAAGGCAGATTTCTCACTTTATGTGAGAAAAACAGAGAAAGGTATTATGCTACTTGTCATTTATGTTGATGATTTGATTATGACAGGTGACAGTGTTGAAGATATCCTTCATGTGAAAATGCTATTGAAGCAGAAGTTTGAGATGAAGGATTTGGGAGAGCTGCGTTATTTCTTGGGCATTGAGGTGATTAGATCACCAAGTGGGATACAGCTCTTGCAGAGGCAGTATGGATTGGACATGCTGTCCAAATATGGGATGACAGGCTGTAAGCCTATTTCAGTCCCTTTGGAGCAAAATGTGAAGCTGAGCACAGATGCAGGTGAGCTTCTAGAAGACCCTACTATGTACAGACGCATAGTAGGAAGTTTGATTTATATGACTATTACCAGGCCAGATTTGAGCTATGCTGTTGGATTGGTAAGTCAGTTTATGCAGGCTCCAAGGAAACCACATTTGGATGCGGCTAGACGCATACTCAGGTATGTGAAGTCCACATTGCAGTATGGACTATTTTATGAGACTGGGGTTCAAATACAGTTGCATGGATACACTGATGCTGATTCGGCTGGTAGTATTTCTGATAGACGATCTACCAGTGGATATGTATTCTCTTTTGGGAGTGCTGCAGTCACTTGGAGCATCAAGAAACAGCCTACAATTGCCTTGTCGAGCACAGAGGCTGAGTACAGGGGTGCAGCAATGGCTGCATGTGAGGTAGCTTGGTTGCATAAGCTACTTTATGATATGCATCAGTCTACAGATGGGCCAGTTGTCATTTATTGTGACAACATGAGCAGTATACACTTGGCAAATAACCCAGTCTATCATGCTAGAACAAAGCACATTGAGGTGCATTATCACTATGTGCGAGAGAGGGTTTTACTAGGTCTTATTGATCTAGTTTATGTCAGCACAGAGGATCAGGTAGCTGACATATTCACGAAGGCATTGGGCGCAGAGAAGCTGCGCAAGTTCAGAGACCTGCTTGGTGTGCAGGAATTGGGATTGAGCTCGAGGGGGAGTGTTGAGATATCGAGCTCCACTCGTGATACGCCAGGGTGACCGTTGTGTATTTATGTCACCGACTTGTCAGTTGCAGACGCGGTTGGTACACCGCCCATGAATAATAGCTACATGATAGCTATCCTTACCTACTCTAGTTTGTGGCTCAGTTAGTATGCCACCTTAGTTAGTTGAGTTTGGTTTGAGACCCATATAGAGGGTTCTTCTATTTCTTTGTACTAGAGTTCTTTTGGCTTACACAACTAAGAAGAGGAAAACTGTTTTCAGCCTCCACCCTTGTGTGTCTTCCCCCATTGTGCAAGCAAGAAAGCTTCAAGCGAGACTCCTTCCTTCTCTCCCACAATCGTGACAATTTCTTCATCCATGGCTTTCTTCCATTTTTCTTTTCCCATGGCTTCCTCAAAAGAAGTGGGTTCTGGTTCCTGTATCACTTTGACCATATATGCATAGTGAATGGTTGTAAATCCATCATATTTCAGCCTATCCACAGGATACCTAGCTCTCGAAGACCTGCGCAAAGTAGGTTCACTCCCAGGTGCTCTCAAAACATCCCTAGTCTTCCTTACTCCAGGTGTAACAATAGAAGGAATACCCAACTCATCATCAATGCTCTGTTCTGAGCCATTGGATTCACCATCCACATAAGAGTGACCTGCATTCACATCAAACATGGGCTGATCAACCTTCTCTTTTCCTTTTCGTGATACCTGCATACCACTATCTGCATTACTTTGAGAAGATTCTCCTGATCTCAATCTGCCTGTCCATGGCGAAGAATGTGAACCACTACTAGAGGACGCTCCAGGTCCACTAATATTTTGTGACTGCTGCTGTGAATTTTGTGCAGCATTACCATTTCGTGCATCTACATCATCAATCACATTTACTGGTTTATACCAGCTAGTCATCTCATCAAAAACAACATCTCTGCTCACTGTAAACTTACGAGTAGAAGGGTTATAGCATCTATACCCTTTCTGCTGCAGAGAGTAACCGATAAAGATGCACTTCTCAGCTTTTGGATCCAACTTGGATCTCAACTCATCTGGCACATGTACATAGGAAATGCAACAAAAAATTTTCAAATGAGAAATATCTGGTTTCCTACCAGTATACCTCTCCTCTGGAGTCATTCCATGTATTGCTGCAGTGGGAGTCCTGTTCATTATGTAGACTACTGTAGCAACTGCTTCAGCCCAATAAAAAACTGGCAAGTCTTTTTCATTGAGCATGGCACGAGATACCTCTCCAATATGCATGTTTTTCCTTTCTGCAATTCCATTTTGTTGTGGGGTATGACTGCATGAATATTGCTGCTTTATGCCATGCTCTTGTAGGAACCTTGCAAACTCATTTGAGAGGTACTCTCCCCCTCCATCTGACCTTAGGCATTTTATTTGTAGGCCTGTTTCTTTTTCAACCATCGCTTTAAGAGTTTTGAAATGCCCTAAAACTTCACTTTTCTTTTTCATAAAATACACCCAAACTTTTCTGCTATAGTCATCAATAAAACTGACAAAATAATGACAGCCTCCAAGAGATGCAGCTTTAGTTGTCCACACATCAGAGTGGATTAATTCCAATGGCTTCTTACTCTCTTGAACATGTCTAGGAAATGGTTTCCTTGCCTGTTTTCCAAACTGACAGGCTTCACATACCTTATGCATTTCTGCAACCTTGAATTTCGGCAAACCTGCAACAATATTTTGGGCCTGCATTGATTTAAGTCGTTGTACATTAACATGACCAATGCGTTTATGCCAGATATCAATATCTGCAACTACACCGGTCCCATGTACAAACATTGCTGCACTCAATTCAGACATGTCTACATCCAATGTAAACATTCTGCCCTTCTTCTTTCCTTTTGCTATCAAGCGACCTTTATTTTTCATATCCTCAACAAAGCATCCATGAGGATTAAATCTGACCTGCAAGCCCTGCTCAACCATTTGACCAACAGAAACCAGATTCTTGGTGATATTCGGAACATGAAATACATCGGAGAGGTATTTCTTTTTCCCATCCTGCATAGACAAATGAATTTTTCCAATCTGCACAATAGGATGTGCAGTATCATCACCAGTCTCCACAAATCTTGGTTTTTCCATTTTTCTTGCATCCTCCATCCATTCTGCATGACTTGTCATGTGGTTTGATGCACCTGAGTCAACATACCATACATCATTGCTTTCTTCTGCACTTGTCACAGAATTATTCATGTGCTGCACCATAAACAAGTGCTCATTTATGTCATCACCCTGTCTACTAGAAGATGCATAATTCCCTTGTTGCAGTTTTCCATTCATGATGTCATTCTGCTTTTTATAGCAGTCTTTAGCCATATGACCCATTTTACCACAGTAGTAGCATTCAACATTACTGTTTGCATTTTGGCCTCTTTGCCATCCACCACGACCTCTTTGGCTCCCCCTGTCTCTAGAGTTACCACGTCCTCCTCCATAGGACTGGTTTTCTTGAGTTTGTTGCATATTTTGATTTCTACCACGGCCTCTATATCGGCCTCCTCTACCTCTGCCTCTACCTCTTCCAGCATTTGAGTAGAAGACAGCTTCTTTAGAAGTTTCTCCTGAAGAAGATGCACCACCATTTCTCTGTTCCTCAGAAATTAGAAGAGCAATCAACTCCTCAAAATCAGGAAATCTTTCACGAATTGAAATGGATGTCCGAAACTGTGCATAATCCTTTCCTAGACCATTCAAGGTCACAGAAACTAAATCATCATCTTCCACTGGTGACCCAATGGAAGCAAGTGCATCTGCAATCTTCTTCACCTTCATGTGGTAGTCATTGATGCTCATATTTTCTCTTTGCACATTGTGCAACTCTTGCTTGAGCTGCATTTTCCTGGCTTGCATATTTGTGCTATACATTTTTGACAAAGTATCCCATGCCTCCTTTGGCGTACTTGCATCCTGAATATGCACAATCATAGAGTCTGAAATGCTGATAGACAGCCAATACATAACTTTCCTGGCTCTCTCATGCCATGCTTTAAATGCCTGCATTTGCTGTTGATTGGGAACATCAGGAAGAACTGGTTCTTCTTCATTTCCTGCAACAAATTCCCAATATCCTTTTCCCATAAGGAAATTCGTCATTCTAAACTTCCATGCTTGGAAGTTGTTCTTGTCAAGCTTTTCAGTGACAATCTGTGAAAGAGAATCAGATGCCATTACAGAAGACTGCAAAAAATTCTGTCACTGCAAAAACCACAGCTTCACCCTCACAAGGGAAAATCAGCAAAACTGGCGAAAGTGGTATTTGACCACATAGTCACTTCCTAGTGACGATTTTGCATCAACAGGCAACATGGATGATTCTGTAACTCCCAATGTCTCTGCGCACAAGCATACAATGCAATTTTTACAGTAACTATTCACCGACCTATAGAACATTGGCTGCACAGCATAAAACTGGGCCTTTTCCTGAGTGCGTGCAGAAAAGTTCCGCCTCCAAAACACGCCCCGAAATGGCCTCAAATAAAAAAAACAAGGTCGCCGAGGGCTAAAGCCCCCGCGCGCAGCATATACTGCCCTCTTGCTTCACCGCAAAGGGCGTCTCAACCTGAGACAATGCACTCCTGCACTTTCCGGCTGTGCTACCTGCTGCAGAGATCTGCTCCCAAAACAGAAAAAGAAAGCAATACTGCTCCTCTTACCAGAACACCGCAAGCTTGGCTTGCTTTCTTGAGCTCCTTACCACGAACAAGGCTCTGATACCATGTCAAGATTGTGGGAGAGAAGGAAGGAGTCTCGCTTGAAGCTTTCTTGCTTGCACAATGGGGGAAGACACACAAGGGTGGAGGCTGAAAACAGTTTTCCTCTTCTTAGTTGTGTAAGCCAAAAGAACTCAAGTACAAAGAAATAGAAGAACCCTATATATGGGTCTCAAACCAAACTCAACTAACTAAGGTGGCATACTAACTGAGCCACAAACTAGAGTAGATAAGGATAGCTATCATGTAGCTATTATTCATGGGCGGTGTACCAACCGCGTCTGCAACTGACAAGTCGGTGACATAAATACACAACGGTCACCCTGGCATATCACGAGTGGAGCTCGATATCTCAACAATAGTAGGGTCTTCCAGAAGCTCACCTGCATCTGCGCTCAGCTTCACATTCTGCTCCAAAGGAACTGAAATAGGCTTACAGCCTGTCATCCCATATTTGGACAGCATGTCCAATCCATACTGTCTCTGCAAGAGCCATATTCCACTTGGTGATCTAATCACCTCAATGCCCAAGAAATAACGTAGCTCTCCCAAATCCTTCATCTCAAACTTCTGCTTCAATAGCATTTTCACATGAAGGATATCTTCATCACTGTCACCTGTGATAATCAAATCATCAATATAAATGACAAGCATCATAATACATTTCTCTATTTTTCTCACGTAAAGTGAGAAATCTGCCTTGAAAATCTGAAAGCCAATAGTGACAATATACTGTCCTATCTTGTCAGACCATGCTCTAGCTGCTTGCTTCAAGCCATACAAGGCTTTCTTCAACCTGCAAACAAACTCAGGATGAACATCATACACATAACCTTGTGGCTGCTCCATATAGACCTCTTCTTGCAAATCACCATGCAAGAAGGCATTCTTTACATCCATCTGATGTAAAGACCATCCCTTTGATGCAGCCATAGCAATGAATGCTCTTATGGTTGCCATCCTTGCAACCGGACTGAATCTTTCTTTATAATCAATGCCATATGTTTGTGCATACCCCTTGACTACTAATCTTGCCTTGTATCTATTCACAGTACCATCTGTATTGTGTTTCACCTTATAAACCCACTTACAACCAATTGCATTCTTATATTTAGGCAAACGTACCAATTCCCATGTAGCATTTGCTTCCAAGGCATCCATTTCTTCATCCATGGCTTTCTCCCATTTTTCTTTTCCCATGCCTTGCTCAAAAGAAGTGGGTTCTGGTTCCTGTATCACTTTGACCATATAGGCATAGTGAATGGCTATAAATCCATCATATTTCAGCCTATCCACAGGATACCTAGCTCTGGTAGACCTGCACAAAGCAGGTTCACTCCCAGGTGCTCTCAAAACATCCCTGGTCTTCCTTACTCCAGGTGTAACAATAGAAGGAATACCCAACTCATCATCAATGCTCTGTTCTGAGCCATTGGATTCACCATCCACATAAGAGTGACCTGCATTCACATCAAACATGGGCTGATCTACCTTCTCTTTTCCTTTTCGTGAAACCTGCATACCACTATCTGCATTGTTTTGAGGAGATTCTCCTGATCTCAATTTGCCTGTCCATGGCGAAGAATGTGAATCACTACTAGAGGACACTCCAGGTCCACTAATATTTTGTGACTGCTGATGTGAATTCTGTGCAGCATTACCATTTCGTGCATCTACATCATCAATCACATTTACTGGTTTATACCAGCTACTCATCTCATTAAAAAAAACATCTCTGCTCACTGTAAACTTACGAGTAGAAGGGTTATAGCATCTATACCCTTTTGCTGCAGAGAGTAACCAATAAAGATGCACTTCTCAGCTTTTGGATCCAACTTGGATCTCAGCTCATCTAGCACATGAACATAGGCAATGCAACCAAAAATCTTCAAATGAGAAATATCTGGTTTCCTACCAGTATACCTCTCCTCTGGAGTCATCCCATGTATTGCTGCAGTGGGAGTCCTGTTCATTATGTAGACTGTTGTAGCAACTGCTTCAGTCCAGTAAAAATCTGGCAAGTCTTTTTCATTGAGCATGGCACGAGATACCTCTCCAATATGCCTATTTTTCCTTTCTACAATTCCATTTTGTTGTGGGGTATGACTGCATGAATATTGCTGCTTTATGCCACGCTCCTGCAAAAACCTTGCAAACTCATTTGAGAGGTACTCTCCCCCTCCATCTGACCTTAGGCATTTTATTTGCAGGCTTGTTTCTTTTTCAACCATAGCTTTAAGAGTTTTGAAATGCCCAAAAACTTCACTTTTCTTTTTCATAAAATACACCCAAAATTTTATGCTATAGTCATCAATAAAAGTGACAAAATAATGACAGCCTCCAAGAGATGCAGCTTTAGTAGTCCACACATCAGAGTGGATTAATTTCAATGGCTTCTTACTCTCTTGAACATGTCTAGGAAATGGTTTCCTTGCCTATTTTCCAAACTGACAGGCTTCACATACCTTATGTATTTCTGCAACCTTGAATTTAGGCAATCCTATAACAATATTTTAGGCTTTCATTGATTTAAGTCGTTGTACATTAACATGACCAATGTGTTTATGCCAGATATCAATATTTGCAACTACACCGGTCCCATGTGCAAACATTGCTACACTCAATTTAGGCATGTCTGCATCCAACATAAACATTCTGCCCTTCTTCTTTCCTTTTGCTATCAAGCAACCTTTATTTTTCATATCCTCAACAAAGCATCCATGAGAATTAAATCTGACGTGCAAGCCCTGCTCAACCATTTGACCAACAGAAACTAGGTTCTTGGTGATATTCGGGACATGAAATACATCCGACAGGTATTTCTTTTTCCCATCCTGCATAGACAAAGGAATTTTTCCAATCTGCACAATAGGATGCGCAATATCATCACTAGTCTCCACAAATCCTGGTTTTTCCATTTTCCTTGCATCCTGCATCCATTCTGCATGACCTGTCATGTGGTTTGATGCACCTGAGTCAACATATCACACATCGTTGCTTTCTTCTGTACTTGTCACAGAATTGGTCATGTGCTGCACCACAAACAAATGCTCATTTCTGTCATCACCCTGTCTACTAGAAGATGTATAATTCCCTTGTTGCAATTTTCCATTCATGATATCATTTTGCTTTTTATAGCAATCTTTAGCCATATGACCCATTTTACCACAATAGTAGCATTCAACATTGCTGTTTACATTTTGGCCTCTTTGCCATCCACCACGACCTCTTTGGCTCCCCCTGTCTCTAGAGTTACCATGTCCTCCTCCATAGGACTGGTTTTCTTGAGTTTGCTGCATATTTTGATTTCTACTACGGCCTCCAGATCGGCCTCCTCTACCTCTTCCAGCATTTGAGTAGAAGACAGCTTCTTTTGAAGTTCCTCTAAAGAAGATGCACCACCATTTCTCTGCTCCTCAGAAATTAGAAGAGCAATCAACTCCTCAAAATCAGGAAATCTTTCACGGATGGAAATGGATGTTCGGAACTGTGCATAATCCTTTCCTAGACCACTCAAGGTCACAAAAACTAAATCATCATCTTCCACTGGCGACCCAATGGAAGCAAGTGCATCTGCAATCTTCTTCACCTTCATGTGGTAGTCATTGATGCTCATACTTTCTCTTTGCACATTGTGCAACTCTTGCTTGAGCTGCATTTTCTTGGCTTGCGTATTTGTGCTATACATTTTTGACAGAGTATCCCAGCCTCCTTTGGCGTACTTGCATCCTGAATATGCACAATCATAGAGTCTGAAATGCTAATAGACAGCCAGTACATAACTTTTCTGGCTCTCTCATGCCATGCTTTAAATGCCTACATTTGCTGTTGATTGGGAACATCAGGAAGAACTGGTTCTTCTTCATTTCTTGCAACAAATTTCCAATATCCTTTTCCCATAAGGAAATTCATCATTTTGAACTTCCATGCTTGGAAGTTGTTCTTGTCAAGCTTTTTAGTGACAATCTGTGAAAGAGAATCAGATGCCATTACAGAACACTGCAAAAAATTCTGTCACTGCAAAGAACACACCTTCAGCCTCACAAGGGCAAATCTGCAAAACTGACGAAAGTGGTATTTGACCACACAGCCACTTCCTAGTGACGATTTTGCATCAACAGGCAACAAGGATGATTTTGTAACTCCCAATGTCTCTACGCACAAGTATACGATGCAATTTCTACAGTAACTTTTCACCGACCTCTAGAATAGTGGTCGCACAGCATAAAATAGGGTCTTTTTCCTGAGTGCGTGCAGAAAACTTCCGCCTCCAAAACAGGCCCCAAAATGGCCTCAAATAAAAAAAACAGAACAACCAAGGGCTAAAGCCCTTACCCGTAGCATATTCTGCCCTCTAGCTACACTGCGAAGGGCGTCTCAATCTGAGACAATGCACTCTTGCACTTTCCGGCTGTGCTACCTGCAGAGACTTGCTCCTAAAACAGAAAAATGAAAGCAACATTGGTCATCTTACCAGAATACCGTGAACTTGGTTTGCTTTCGTGGCTTTGTGGAGGGGAGTCGGAATCAACTAGTGTGATTACCCTATCCAAAATCAACTCAATACATTGCTCCCTTATCCACCGCATATATGAGTTAGGGTAATCTTAGCACAACGAGAAAAAATGTAACAAGTTGGTAAACTAAAAAAGGGTCCCTAAAAAAACCAACAATATGAAAGAGACTTGCATTCACTCCATCTATCTTGAGTATCTTTGAATCTATTATCTTGCAGACATTTGAAAAGCACTCTCTTTCCACAAGTATATGTATGACTTTGTGACTTTGCGATGGTACTTCTTGTTAGAGAGAGTTATATGGTTTTTTAGGATCAACAATATCCTCATATGTGGTGTCCAAGAAGGTAGTCACGAGCCTGCCAGCGCACTGCAAATGGAAACATGTAACTAAAATAGACAATCAAATAAAATATATAATTAACCAAAAAGCAAGCAGTACTCCATTCAACCCACATTCTTCCTTGGCCATGGATACCACTTAGAGAGTTTATGAGGATAATTTCTTTGGTGAGTGTATCCGATGTAATGAAAAAAAATATGGTAGTTTGTGATGGAATCAAAAGCTTTGAAAGACATTGCTATATTTGAACCAGATCTCGAAAATAATTCCATTGATAACACTGGATCAACAATACACATAATTTTAGAGATTTATTGGCTAAGAGATGCAATCAATGCCCTAAAACTAATAGCAAAAATAAAGGTGTGTTATTTGCAATCAATAGGACAATCATTCTATATACTAAAATTTTTGAGAGTCAAAATGCTTTATCTTATGCAACAATAAACTATAGAATCTAATAATTAAATATCATTTTTACAACTAGCATGGACTTGTCCTTATGAGATATGCTAAGATAGTCCTCTTCCTCAGAAGTGCAAGAAACATTGATAACCATTTGCCCATACATCTCACCCATTCTCTTATAATTAACAGGTCCAAGTACATCAATTTTTCTCTTGCAAACATCATCCTCGGTACCTTATTCTGCTAATCATATTAAAATCTTTGTTCATTAGGGTGATCTTATGAGCATGAGCAGCAACAATGTAAGCATAATTCATAAAGTTAATAACAAAGTCTTCAACTGCCTCCTAAAGAGAGAATCGCTGCAAGCTACTATTTCTTTTGCAAGCAAGCTACCATTTCTTTTGCAGGCCAGTTTTAGTCAACATTCTTGAAAATCTATCAAAAATATCCTTGATTTGTTGGCTGATCAAGTACTCTAGGGGAGATTGGAACCTTGGCAGTTGTCTGCTTTGTCCTTATCATTACTACTGCCTCAGAAAATGACAAGAAGAGTAATAAAAAACTATTCGATGGTATGGTCGATACGACATGGAGAGGATAAGTTGATATGATGCAAGAGTAGCAAAGCCAAATCTTCACAGGGTCCTATTCGCGTCGTATCGTGGAGCAGTTGATACGGCACGAGTGTGGCAAAGCATAATGTTTGGTACTATACTTCTCACTCCATATCGTGGATGACCTGATATGGCGTAAGAGTGGCACAACGAAATCTCTGTAAACATGCGCATACAAAGTATACCCCCTTGTAATGAGTTATTTTTTGTGAGATCTTAAACCCATAAAAAAATTCCAAAAATTTTTCATAAGGTCATTAGGCTTTGAAAAAAAAATAGAAAATTTTTAAGATTTTTTTGAGCTCGTTTGCTATTTAAAAAATATTTTTAGCAAAAAAGAGCCTAAAATGACAAAAATATCACCCAAAAATAGCATCGTTTGGGTGATTTTTTGGTCATTTTAGGCTTTTTTTGCTTAAAAATAGTTTTTAAATAGCAAACAAGCTCAAAAAAATCTTAAAAATTTTCTAATTTTTTTTTCAGAGCCTAATAACCTTATGGAAATTTTTTGATGGGATTAAGGCCTCACCAAAAATAAGTCATTACAGGGGGGTGTACTTTGCATGCGCATGTTTACTCCTCCACGATACGGAGCAAGGACTCCTCCTACAGAGATTTCGTTGTGCCACTCTTATGCCATATAAGGTCATCCATGATATGGAGTGAGAAGTATAGTACCAAACATTATGCTTTGCCACGCTCGTGCCGTATCAATTGCTCCACAATATGACGCGAATAGGACCCTGTGAAGATTTGGCTTTGCTACTCTTACATCGTATCAATGTATCCTCTCCATATTGTATCGACCATACTAGCGAATAGTTCTTTTTTACTCTTCTTGTCATTTTCTCAAGCGCAACAGCGATGACAAGGACAAAGTAGACAACTGCCAAGGTTCCAATCTCCCCTAGAGTACTTGATCAGCCAACAAATCAATCTACATCCTCTTCTGCTCAAGGAAGTGAGCCTTCCAAGCCAAGGAGAAAGAATATATATTGCATTTTATTATAGCTTGATTTATAAAGGCATCTTTTTGTGGATTAAGAGGGAGCATCTTGTCATGCTTTGTAATCCAATGTGGCATTGAGGGGGGGAGGGAAGGGGACGAGGTATTGAGAGTGTATACATGTGAATCTTTCTAATGTTATAGAGGATAAGAGGAGCTCAGTGTGAATGGTCTTGAGGGAAAAGGGAAACCCTAACCCAAAAAAAGCACAAAGAAATCACAAAAAAGGCCATCATGATATGGTGTGAATGGGGGGGTTGCGTGATGACCCAACCCCCCTATTCGCGCCATATCATGATGGCCTATTTTTTGTGATTTTTTAATACTTTTTTGGGGTTAGGGTTTTCCCTTCCTCTCACGAAAACAAAAAAAATAGGCCATCATGATATGGTGTGAATAGGGGGGTTGGGTGATCATATTCACCTAGCCCCCCTATTCATGGCATATCATGATGGCCTTTTTTTTGTACTTTTTTGGGGTTAGGGTTTCCCCTTCCCCTTAAGACCATTTCACACTCAGCTCCCCTTATCCCTTACAATATATAAGGAGGATCCTCTTCTCCTTTTTTTCTTAAAATAGCTTTAAAATAACAAATGAGCTAAAAAATTTCTTAAAAACTTTTCAAAAAGTTTTAAGTGTCTAACGCTTTTATGAAAAAATTTGAGATTTTTTAAATAGGTGTAAGGTCTTATTAAAAATAAAGATTATAACATTATAAGAGAGTCACATGTGACTATTATCCTAAAACTTAAAATTTTTTGGGCTATTCCTTTACTTTTTTTTCTACATATTATTACATAATTTGGATCCAAAATAAACTATCTTTTTGAATAGATGTTGCATTAGTATATATTTGCTATAGATATTCTATCTTCTTTAAGAGCTTTAAAAATATATAAGAGATATGAATAGTTATATATTTTTGAGATAATATATACTTTTAATAACCTATTTGCTAATCATTCTATCAAATCACTAAAATATTTTTATTTTAGAGAGAGTATCTTATTGAAAAGTTATGAAATATAGTTTATCTTTACTAAATAGTATATTATCCTTTTGAGCTATAGAAAAAGATTGAAGAGATATTGAATAATTATATCTATTATCATGGGTTTCATATAAGAATTTGACTATTAATGACTTATTTATTCAACTCCATCGATTTATCAATAGTTTATATTATTATATAAATGACTCCATTAATAATTTATTTATCTAACTCCATTGACTTGTCAAAAGTTCATGTTATTTCATGTAGAGAACTTTGTATAACATCATATAATACTCTTTAAACTATTTTTTAAAAATAAATAAGATCATGAATGCTATAGAGTTAAGGAGATCTATAATCACAAAGATTATTTTGATGGTCATTTTTTTTTTGTGAAATTGAGATATATTACATTTGAAAAAAGATATACAAGGATAAAACATCAATAATGTAGTGATGCTTTCAATTATAAAATCAGACTGCATTAGAATCAGAGTTTTGAGAGAAAGAAATAGAGTCAAGTCCTTTCTATTTCTTCTTACAAATCAAGGGAAGAGATCTTAAGAGATTTGCTAGGATATGATAGCATGAGTAGTATCATCCCATGACATCAAGTTACCATTTAGGTATTGAAATCTGATAGTGCTAATAAGAATCGCAATTGAGGATATTGAAACTTGAAACCCCATAGTGCTAATCATAGTTGAGGATATGATGAGAAAAAGACTCCCAAGAGCTAATATCAAGTAAAAGGTTGTATCCTTCATATTCTTCGAAGCATCCTGCACACATAAAATCGTCTTAGTCCTAAAGTTGATATGATACACAATATCACTAATACTTCTATCTATTACTTGTTTAATGTTTTTTATATTTTAAGAGACTAAAATTTGAATAATAAATATTTTTAATCTATTACTAGGTAAATATTTTTGTCTCCCAGAAATCAAAGTACTTCCTTTCTTCTAATTATAATATATTATCCTTGTCTTATCCATTAGTGCTTGCTAAAAACTTGATATTACAACACTATATAATGAAGATATTCTATTTTCAAGTGCCAAGATCAAGGTGAAAATTTTCACTTTCTATTCTATTAACTAAGAGATTGAAGAAAAAGCTTGGATTTAGTTGAAACAAAATCTTACAGAATGGATGTCTTAGGGGTCGAAGTAAAGATGTGACTTGGATGTCCCAACCTAGTTGGGTATGCTAAAAACTAACGAGATGATTTCGTCTCAGGTCCATGGAGGACCATATCTCTATAGCTCAATCGACAAGTAAGTGGTATTTTCCTCTATGTAGAGACTCTTTTGATTGTTGATCACCTTCTAAAGATTTTGTGAAAGGAGACGAAGGGAGACCAATGTAGACTGCTGGTAAGAACCGGATGTGATTTTGGTGAGAAATTTTACGACAGAGTAAAATCTGCTTTAAGAACTAAGAAACAAAGTGAAGAGGAGAGAACGATGATTCAAATGAATGCAGACGAAAAAAGAAGCGTGATTTTGGTGGAAAACGTGATAATATAATATTCAAAAAGAAAGAATAATGGTCAAAAAGTGACCTCTGACATGAGTTAATGTCCTTAGGCATTTAATGGCTGACCTCTTAAATGAATAATAAATTCTCTCATTAATCATGTCTGAATGGTCAAATTTGGAGGGTTCATTATTTTAAAACCTTAACTAATTAGTAACTTAATCATTTTCTTACAAGTGCCGTTTTTGAAACGTTTTTGGCCCTAATGCCATGTAAAAAGTATTGCAGTTGGGCAACAAGTGAAATAGGAATAGAGGTTTATAATTTGCGAAACACCCCTTTCAGTTTCTTGGCATACACTCAAGCATTCTCATGGGGCTCTTGACATGTCACATTTAGAACACACAACCAATATTGACCACCTCTCTTAGGGGCAAACTCTCTTCATAGAAGGCCATAAAGAATAAGTCAATTGTGGTTATGGTCCCGGCTTCCAAGCCATGATACCACATTGTAGCTCTTCCTTTCAGGGTCATGTTGAAAAATATGATGAGATGTCTTTCATCCTGAATTCAACAATTGAACATTAATTTTTGAAACTCACTAATGTGGAGCTCTGCATCTTCCTTTGCTAATCCATTAAAGATGGGTAGAGGGAAACCTAAGGTGGTTGGTAAATCTGGCATGCCTATAGGTATTACAATTGGTTGCACCATCATGAGGACCGGGTTTGCTCTAGGGGTTTGTATTGGAGGGGTTACACTCCCACTCCAAATAGATTGACTTTTCGGGGAAAGGGGGATGCTAAAGCTTCCTCCTCCCCTGACAAAATGACTAGGATATTAATTAGGTCAACAAGACCTCTCTCTCTCTCTCAAAGATATCAGAATACTGTGCTTAGAAGAATATCTCTAAGGATCTCAGCTTGTCGTCTAGCCCTTTCGTCTCTTTCTTGTCGTTGAATCTTGGCTTGATAGTGCCTATCATGAAATAACGGATCTATTTCAATGCTCTTTGGCATACATTGAGCAACTAGTCCCTACTAAATAAGATTCAAAAACTGCCACTTATTAGCAACTTTTGTCAAACATAGCACCTGTTGTCGCTCGGGACCAAAAATGGGGTTGTCGAACACTGGCTTTACTTCTTTGTGTGTTAATTTATTATATAGGATGTTTCTTATCTTTCACTATATTTTTTTCATAAAAACACCCTCTAAACGACGACTTTAACACACAAATGGATGTAGACTGAGGTAAACCTCATACTTTATAGCCATTATATACTCACTGACCTTCTTCTAAATTTTAATAAAATTTTCACCCTTAAACTATTTTTAAAATTAAAAACTCCAATTTTAATGATTTTTTAATCATTAATTTTAATAATAATGATTGATTTTCTTAATTTTCAAATCCATGAAGCTTATGTGGATTGTGATTCAGCATTATATTCAATATCACTCCATAAGAACACCATTGGAACAAAAAAAACTCGTGAAATTATCATTTTCCTATTAAATCTCATATTGTGGATTTTATGGTTTTGATTTTTATCATATGAATTGCTGAGAATTATTGATTATTCTATGATTTTAGACATATTCAAGCATATTCAACCATTTTCAATCATTTTTAATCAAATGAATGAAAGATTCATCATAAAAATTAAATAAAAGACATTGATGCTATAATCTGCATATGCACATATCGTATTTAAAAAATGAGTTGCTAACACTCTTCTACAACCTCCGTTGACGTCTCCTTTGCACTTTTTGATCTATTTCTCACATTTCGTCACGAATTGGTATCCATTTTCCCTCATTCCCTCAATCCATATGAACCACATTTATGGTGAGAGAGAAAGAGGAGAGAGAAAGACTGAATTCTGAACTTTTCATTCTATGCATAAAATTGTGCACAGTTTAGAGCAAAAAATTCAAGGAATCCATAGCCAGGATCATGAAGTCTAATTTGATTAGTTTAGAAATCCCATTTTTTGAGGATTTGAGAGATCACCGAAAAAATGTCCCCCCTCCCCCCCATTTGTCATGCTTTTTGGAGTTTAGGCTCTTTTAATCAAAATTAGTCAATTAAACCTCAAAAAAACCAGTTCAATCCTGTGTTCACATTGTATGAAAGTGGTTTTGGATCAAATGGAGGGGCAAACGACCTCAGATTCGAGATTTGACTAGAGAATCTATTACTTTGACCTCCATCACATGCTTTCTGACTTCCAGATACAATAACTGCTTCATAATACCAAACCTTGTGACCATTAAATGGAGGGTCAAATAGACTCCATGATCGACAAACGAACACTTGCGTTGGATTCGTGGCATTGAAATTCATCAAGGAAAACTTCAGCTCCTTGATTCGTGATCATTCCATTTTTCACTAAAAATGAATATTTTATGGATATTGGGCCACTTTTGTGCTTTAAAATGGACTCTAAAATCTAGCTCCCATCGAGATTGGACTTGAGACTGATGCCCAGTTCTCCTTGGATCATAATACACTCAGCTCCTTTATTTTTACACATATGAGTTCCAAACAACGAAGAATAGAAAATGAGAAAAATGGGGATATATATGAGTTCAAGTGGACCAAGCTATAGGAGTACTCACCTAGTAGAAGTTCTTGGTACAATTGTTCGAGGTGGTAGACGAATGAGACCATCAAAGGATGGCCTCTTTAATAAATATTTTAGCTAATCCATGTTGGAGTAGTTGGTTAGCAACTAGCTCTTGATCTCTTTGTCAGATTATGCTTGGCATATCCCTTGTGGAATTCATGCCTTGATCTTTGTTAGGGAATAGGGTAAGAGCTGTATTTTGTATTATGTTGTGTATTTTATTTGAAGCAGCTTGATGTTCACTATGTTTTACTTATGTGCAGATCAATCCAAGGATTCGACGGTTTGAGCCTTCCTATCCTGTGATCGCCAATGAGAGGTATGATTGGGTGCCAAAACTAAAGCAAAAAATGAAGCATTTGCAGTAAAAATGAAGAGGCACGATAGTTTCATAGCAAAAGTGGGTAGCTAGAATGCATTGAAAATGTCGGTTTGTCAATTGGAGTTCATTAAATGGTCCATTTAAAGAGGTGCAACTTTAGAGTTACAAACCAGCTACCTGATCTAGAGACCAAAAATAGCATCCCAAGAGGTTAAGTCAATAGAAAATGATGCCAAGAACATGACTGTAACTTAAGATCTTGAATCCAAGTTCTTCTACTCCTTTGATTTAAAAAAAACCACTTATTGATAATGTAAACGCTGCAAGGGATGAACTAGATAATTGTTCATTAGTACTTAATAAGCTTAAAAGCTTCAAGATTCATCGTGATGGGAAAGGGAGGGGTGCATTTTTTGGGTGCCCCCTCATTTCCCATGAAATTTGGGATTTGATAACTATTGGAATTACAGGGAGCATTCTTGTCTACAATCTCTTGATTTTCTTCTCATGAAATTACTGCAAGAAGCACCTGAAATGATGCATTATACGACAAGATTATTTTAATTCTTAAGAGATGATTTGAGAGAAAGAAAGAAAAATTAAAATGAGATCCTAAAGTTCAAGCATGTTGCTATAGCCTTGCTCTACTTCCACAATAGTAGGTCAATGTATAGAGGTCACGTTCCCTTGTATATGAGGGAAAAGTGTCCCAAAGACTAGTTTTCCATGGCCCCAAAGTGACATAGAGGGATTGTTCATGAACCCATTGTCCATGAGACCACCTTGCTAAAGCTAGGGTACATCTTATGGAAGTCTTGGAAAGCCCACAGCCTAAAATGACAATGATTGTGCACCAACATGAGATTGTAGGATTGACTTTTAGGGCTCCTGAACTATGAAGGTCTCTCCTAGGAAATAATGTAATGCCCACCTAAGAAGGATCACTTTTTGGAAACCAATCAATGGTGAGAGTGGAATAACACCACACTTGGTTCAAAGATAATGGAATGTCTTTTTAACTTCCATGGCCATTAAGACGTACTTGATTGCACTCGTGTTCCCTAAAATGATGCTAAGCCAATCAACTATCTTATTGGATTGGTAGGTCATGTTCTAATAGCTCTATCTAGTACCCGATTTTAGGAAAAGTCATATTTAATCAATAATGAAAGAAGTTCCTTTTATTTAGCATTCAATTTCTTTGTTAGGATCTTTGCAATGATCCCAACATCCATGAAGTGATCTCCATGTCAGAGAGAGAACCAGGGAGAGAGAAAGAGGAGAGAAAAGATTGCAGAGGAGAGAGAAATACTGCAGGAAGAGAGGGAATAAGAGTGACGAGGAGAGAGAAAGATAAGATTTAGAGAGAGAAAGATAAGAAAGAAGGGGAAGCCATAGAAGCTGTGAGCAAGAAGGGAGAGAAAGTCTGTAATTATATTAATGTGTCAAAAAGATATGAAAAATTACATCTTCTCTTCTTTTATACCAATGTCAGTGTGACATGGCATAATATCAACATTATTAACACTTATTTGTTATTCCCAGCTTCTTACAATCCATCTCTTCCCAAAAGTTTTTTTCCTAAAAAACAAACCTAGAAACAACTAGAAAGGAGATAGATAGAATAGAGTACTACTTTGTTTTACAGCTTTACAAATGGGAAATGAATGAAGAATGACCATTACAAGAGCTCAATTTGAAGAACGGAAGTAAGGCTCAACTATATACATGATTTGAAATACTTCAGAAGCAAATGGAGCCATAAAGTCTTCAACAAATAGTCCCAGAACAAAGTAGGCAGCTTGTTGAATAAACAGTCCCTACTGGACCAAATCTGCCATAACTTTTAATAGAAGTGTCCAAATGAGATGTACCATATATCAAAACGAAGCTCTTGAAGAGTACTTTAAGCTCATATAGATATCTTAATTCTAAAAATTAGGTACGATAAAAACTGTTCTAAAACAGCGTGCTGTCCTGAACCAGTCTGCATCATTACTAGCTCCATAAGCAATAGGCTTCAGCCACCACCAATGTCTCCCTCAAGTATGGATACTCATCCAATATAGAATCAGGTCTCCAAGAAGCCTCTTTAGATGGTAAACCTCTCCATTTGATCAAATATTCCACAATAGAACGTGATCGAAGCTTCTTTTCGCGCTGACCTATAACAGCCTCTGGGATGTACTGAACAAGACCATCTTCATCAATAGGTGGCAGCTCATCAACTATATCCACTGGATCACCATAATAGGGCTTGAGCTGACTAACATGGAAGACGTTATGAATCTTTGTAGAAGAGGGAAGCTCTAGTTTATATGCCAAATCTCCAATCCGCTTAAGGATCCTGTAAGGGCCATAAAACCTGTGGGAAAGCTTATTACTGGATCCATCTTTTAACGTAGAGTACTTGGATTTGGGCACCTTCAACAAAACCAGCTCTCCTTTTTGAAACTCTAAAGGCCTCCTCTTCTCATCAACATACATCTTCATTTGATCTTGAGCCTTCCTTAGATTCACCTTGCATTGCTGAATAAGGGTCTGCATTCTTTCCAACTCCTCCTTCCCATGAGGATTGATCTTTTCATTAAAGATGACTGTAGGTAAGGGCACCTTGTAACCATACAAAGCCTCAAAGGGTGAAACTCCTATGCTCGCATGAGTGGAATTGTTGTAAGCAAACTCAGCCAGGTGTAACCAAGAATCCCATGAGGTTTGGACATCATAGCAAAAATGGCGAAGATAAGTCTCCAACCATTTATTAACTCTCTCTGTCTGTCCATCAGTTTGAGGATGATAAGCTGTAGTTGGAGCCAACTTAGTGCCCATAGATGTAAATACTGCTTGCTAGAAGTTACTCATAAACTTTGAGTCCCTATCATGGACAATCACCTGCGGTAATCCATGTAGTCTAAAAATATGCTCCATAAACTGGTTGGCCACTTGAGAAGCAGTAAACTGAATTTTTGTTGGGATAAAATGAGCTACTTGGGTGAGTCTGTCAACCACCACATAAATACTATTCCACCCCTTCTTAATAGTAGGTAAACAAGTGATAAAGTCCATAGTAGTATGAGTCCATTTACTTGTAGGAATAGGCAATGGCTGTAACAAACCTCCTGGCTTATGGGTGCTATCCTTATTTTGCTGACAAGGCATACACTTCATAATGAAGTCCTTGACATCTTTCCACAGTCCTTTCCAATAAAAGCTTTTACTGATCCTGTCATAAGTCTTGAAAACTCCCAAGTGTCCAGCTAAAGGCGAAGAATGTAACTCCTCCATAATTTTCCGCTTGGAGCCCCGAGAGGAACACCAAGGAAAAGGGAATTCTCTTGCAAGAAAATCTATCTTGTAACATCAACAAGCTTGTTTTTCATATTTCATATGATCACAATGAAGAAAAGAACACCAGGCACAACAAATCTTCATGTAGCATCATGTAAATCTCCCACGGATTTTAATAGAATCAACCATATTCTTCAACATCCTCATAAAATCCATCAATAGAACAAAGAAAGCAAAGAAATACA
Organism: Lygodium microphyllum; assembly: GCF_053477565.2. NCBI lineage: Eukaryota > Viridiplantae > Streptophyta > Polypodiopsida > Schizaeales > Lygodiaceae > Lygodium > Lygodium microphyllum. The sequence continues at coordinate 10,365,609 of NC_141160.1, forward strand.
CCATCTTTGAATGGAAATACATCACATAGTATTCATCTTCAATATCTTCATAGTCTTCTCTCTCAATCTCTCATATACAATCACTCTGTTTTAGTAGAATTGGCTATCTCTGACTCTCTCTCTCTCTCACTCCATCAATAATACATCATGTCCTCACTACAATCTCTCAAAAATCACTCTCAATAATCCCTCTTAGGTCGTGGATACCCCTCCCAAGAGGTATGTCTGATATGAAGAGTCACCAGAGCCACTACAGTGTCCTTTCATAGCTCACTACTGTCACTTCACTCTAGTCTTCTCTTGAGTCTTCAGCAGCTACTTCTTCCACTTCCTTCAGCTCTTTTGCACTTGTATTCACCTCTTTCCAAGGCTAGAAAACTTTCCCCAAAGTCACACATACATTCCACAGAACACTTACAGAAACATACAGAACAGTCTACAGAACAGTACCAGAACAGAGACAGAACAGAACAGAACAGAAGCAGAAGCTCTACAGAAGACCTACAGAAGGTTATCAAAACCACATCACTCATTCTCAAATCATTCCAAACTCTCACAAACCATTCAACAAGCTTTCACAATATCTCATTCTTCATCAATCAATACTCCTTCCCTCCTTACAGAAGACAATCAGAACAAAACAGACCAAAACAGAGCAAAACAGAAGGTATACAGAACCATTCAGAACCTATCAGAACATCACAGAACCATCAACAAACATCATGAACTTCCAAAACACAATCAATATCATCCAAAACACTCTCAATCCACTTCCAAATCAATCAATCATCCCATAAAATCAACCATTCAGCTCTCAAAAACAACAAAAATCAGCCAAAAAACAAGTCATTTCAACACTCAACATATCCCCACACTTAATAAGGAAGCGTCCTCGCGACCTAGGAAAAAGGGAATACAAGTTCATTGAAAAGCTTCACTGTGATCTTCAATATCCTTTCAAAAAGAATCCATCCACCACGACCCCAACTTATAATCTGTTTCTGATATAAAAATACAAAGAAAGGAAAACTCTTTTGAAATTAACACCTCTTATCAAACTAAAAATCACCACAAATTTGTAAAGGATATAAGAGTTTGCTTCTTCGTCATCTGCATCAGCTTCAACTCTCCAACCACGACCCCATCTCGACAAATCTCCAAAACATAGCTCGTACACAAAATCCAATAGGAAACCACCACGTTCGTTTGACATACATGAATTCACAACATAAACACTAATACACAACACAACCATCTGAATGACTTCTTCAAAAAGAGAGGTGTTCATTAAAAGCTTCCACCATACATTGGAAAGGCATCAATGAAGATAATCCCTCTTAAAAGATTGATGTTGTCGGAATCGATCCATAGATAAGGATTCATCTACAAAGTTTTTAGGAGGATTTTGGAAAAATTGGAGACAGCACATCCTTTCCAACAGGACCAAGTATCTGCTAGGCAAACAGAGGGCATGAAAATACAGTATCTCCAGCTGTTGGGAATCAATGTTTACATTGACATTCATGCACAACTTTGGAATAGGCGTTGAATTTGTATGAGAGTGCCTATGCATATACGCCAGATACCAAGCAAAGTGAGCAGTCAATCTCACTGAGGGATCTGCAGACTGTGAATATTGTTGGGCAAAATGAACATAGTTTTGATAAGCTTGACTGGAAGCTGTCCATTCCCCTGGAATTACTGGCCAATTAATCTGCGGTCCTGTAAGGCAATCATCCGAACTCCATCCCCTTCTTCTGGAAATCTGATTATCAAAACCGTCACAGTCACTAACCAACTGAGGTGGTTGAGATATGGAAGTGTTAGGAGAGGGTAATGGAATAAGAGAAAGTGGATGTAGGGAAGGATAGGAAAAATCATAAAAGGAAGAAAAGGTTAAAGAAGGAGTGGCAGAAATTTGTAAGGAATCACTAAGGAACGGTGTTAACTGATAAATAGGAAATGTGGAGGGTACATTTATGAGGGGTGAAGGACAGGGTGGAGAAGGGGAAAATACCCTATCCTCAATAAAGGAACAGTAAGTGAAAATGGGAATTTGAGGGAAAGATGAAGGTTGGAAAAGAAGTGGTAAAATTACTGTGGAATTAGTTTGACAAAGGGAAATATATATAGCATAGCGGTGAGCCAATTGTTGGTAATAGAGGAGGGTAGGAACAGAAGGTCCTAAGAGAGATCGTCTATGATAGGCATAAAAAAAGGTAGCATCAAATGGATTATGTTTGGAAAGATAGGTTAAGAGATCCATCCTCAGTTGGTTAGTACTCTGGACAAAGGTAGGAGCTGTGTTTTGTCTTTGATTGAGGACCACCGAATCAATCATGGGATGCCACGAACTATCCTAACAATCAGCCACTTTGGAGGAATAACTCTGAAACATATCAGCTATGCGCAACTCCAAATGATTGACATATAGAACAGCCTGTAAGACCACATCCCCCACATACCATGCCATATCTACCTCATCTGGAATTAACAAATCTCCTCGGAGATACATGTATGACATCAACATGGTGTCTGGCGTGACAGAATCTTCAAAGACCATTCTGACTACCTCTGTCAACAACTCTGCAGACCAAGCCCCACTCCAGCCATCCTCTGGAAAAGGTAAATCCATCGTGGAAAGCTTCATATAGAAGACCAACTTCTGCAAGTGGTAGTGGACAAAGAAAGAATGGTCTGGTAGGACAAAGTCCTGAAATTGTTCAAAGGTAGACCATAACAAGTCCATTCGGGACTGCAATCTTTCCACTTTGTCTTGGAATAGAGGGCACAAAGTAGCCTGTCTCTGTAGGGCAGCCAAGTCCTGCTGTGAAAGAGAAGTAATTAATGGAACAGGAGGGCTTGGAGGAACAGAGCGGGACTTTGCAAGCTGAGCTTGCAACTGCTGGATTTGGGAGGCTTGGTTGGCCACTGTGTCATTAGCAGTCTGTAAAGCTGAAAGCTTGTCATCTAAAAGAACTTGGAATTCTTTCGCTTCGCTGGACATCCTCTCCTTCTCTGCTGAAAGGTTAGTAACCTGTGACTGAGCCTCGAGTAACTGGGTCTTCAATGAAGAAATCTCATCACTTTGGGTGGCCACCAGTTGGGTTTGCTGTTCCATTTGCTTAAATAGATCTGCTAGGGTATCCTTAGCAAAAGCTAACTCAGATGTTGCCTTATGCAACTGGTCTTTGGACTGCATGAGCTCCTCATAGAAAGATGCGTATAGCTGCTGAACACAGGCTGTCACTGACAACTCAATGGAACTTTGAATATCCTTGCAGAGGAAAGGAATGGCATCTCCTGAGACGAGACTGTTCAGGGAAGGAACTGAGATCTCCAAGGATCCTTCTCGATGTGCTCGGAACAGATTATTGCAAGTGAGATACCCAGGGAGTTCACTGCCAGAAGTAGCAGGGATAGGCACTGAGGGAAGTACAGAAGGAGCTTTATCCGCTACCCTCTTCAAGCATTTACGTTGTATGACCAGGGGAGGCGGAGAATCATCATCCTCAATGTCAATAGGTGCTGACTCTTCTGAAGGTGGAGGAGGAGGTACTGGATCTGATGGAGGAGGTGGAGGCACAATCTTCTGTAAACCTGAATAGGTCAAGAAGGCAGACAAATATGATCCATAGGTAACATTGGTAACATTACCCCTCGTGACTTTAACGAAATGCTGATCCATTTTAGTAAGGAGGTATGTGCTCCAATCAATAGCAACTCCTTTTAGCACCATCCTGGAAGCTGTGAAAAGCTCTTTGGACAAATAGTGGGATGGCGTTTTGGCAGGCATGAACCTGTCCTGAAGGAACTGACACATCGTCTTCCATACGGGATCAGTAATCATAGAAAAAGAAACTCCTGAAGAGTTTATCACTTTCTTAACATCAAGGACTTCCCTTGTCTGCTTCTGCAACAGTTTGAGAATCTCTTCATTAGAGAAGAGCTGACGAGTGGTCACAAAAGGTTCTCCTTTGAAGGGTAAAGACAGAGCCTTCCCTAAGCCTCGAGACGTCAATGTCATAGACATGCCTTGGACTACTCCTGTCTTCTTGCTGTAAGAGGCCAGGAACTCATCACATAAGGACGGATCCTCTGGAAGTAATGGAAAAGGAGTGGCCACAAAAGCAGCAAGTCCTGCCTTCATGAGAGGCTCAAAAGTAAGTAGGGACGAGTAATCCCTACTAACTAATGGGACGTACTGGATAGGGGGAGGAGCATGAGAAGGCGCCATTCAGATGGTTACACACACACCACAAACACAGACAATCAAGGAGAATGCCTGCAAAGCAACAGACAAAAACCAAGGATAAGAGAATTACCAATCAAACGTGACACGACCTACTAACCCCAGGCAAACCACATCCTAGAAAAAATTTGACATAAGCTCGAGACAAATGCGACCGAAAGCTTCATGCGATGCATCAGACAAACACCCTGAACCCCGTATCAGGCAATAAAAGAAAAAAAAACTGCATACCGTACCCGTAATCGTAACTAAGACATGAAACCAAAACCATACCATATCCGACACATATCAATACGACATCTATGATAAACCAAGACTGGACCATGGAAAATAACGCTAATGACTGCGCATACCCATCCCACGAAACGGTTCATTAAAAATGGAATTAAGTGCAGTGAGGGGAAATTAATTTAATGAAGGGTTGATTTTAATCAATTATTAGGAATGGGTGAATTTTTATTAGGTGATAAACCTTAATAAGAAAACGGCGGTTCCTTATTATAAATTTATTTACCAATTATTAGGTTAAACGGTGCAGTTATTCGATTCCCGGACTTCGATTCCCGACTGGGTCTCTAAATGCAATTCATTGATTATAAAGTAAGGTGATGTGGAGCGCTTTTTTGCCAGCGCGTGCTCATGTGACGGCTGGTTCTTTTTTAATTAAAAATTTAAAGTGCCTCTGTAGCGCACGTAGCGCGTGCTAAGTGAACGGATGGTTGATTTTAATTAAAAAAAAATGTGTGTTTAGCGCGAATGCGCGTGGAAACTGTGGGTGAATGAAAGGGTTCATTTTAACAATTAATTGTGATTAAGGGGGAAAATAAATAAATAAAGCACATAAAATAAATACCTGAAAGGGGTGTGTATGTAATGCAGGAATGCGCACGGAAGAATTCCAGTAAAGGAAAAGCAAAGAACACTGGTGAAACAACAAGGACAATACCTTAGCAGATGTGTTAATTTGGTTTGTGTTGGTTTTTTATTTTTATTTATTATTATTTTTTTAATTTTTAATTGTTATTATTTATGGTTGAATAAATGGAAAATGAGCAAGGGAGGTGAGGGAAATTTTTTAGAATGTTTTTAGAAATTTTTAGATTTTTTTACAAATTTTTAAATGAATTTTCTATATTTATTGGCAATTTAGGGGTAAATTTAGGAAATGTGGAATTTTCAGAAATTATAGGGTAGGCAATTTCCAGCAGACAAATTTCCAAAAATTGACAAAAGGCAAAAGGAATTTTTAGAAATTTTTCTGAAATTTTTAATGGAAAAATTAATGTAGTGATTAATTAAGTCACCTAAATCTCATTAATCACATAAGTCAATTAAACATAAGTCAATTAAGTCTGGTTAGTAGGATAAGTCAGGTTAGTCTACCTAAGTCTAGGGTGGACTAAGTCAATTAGGTTAGTCTGGGGTCAGTTCTAACTAACCTAGGTGAGACTAACTAACCTAGGGTTAGTTAGTGGGGGTAGTCAACTAATCATGGTTAAGTTAGTAGGGTGTAAACTAACTAGGGGTTAGGTTAGTGGGTTGGGGTAAACTAACCCTAGGGAGGTTAGTGGGTAGGGAACTAACCTTAGTTAGGTTAGTGGTTAACCTAAGTCGAGTTAAGTTAAATTTTAACCTAATTCTAGTTAAGTTAAATTTAAGCTAGGTTAGGAATTAATCACAGTGAGGTTAGTGTTCACTAATCTAAGGTTAGTTTCTAACCTGACAGGTGAGAGTGTGGGAGGAGGTGGCAGAGGGAGAGGAGGCGGTGGAGAAGAAGGGAGCCGCTGGGGGCGGGCGGAAATGGCGGCGGGCGGGGGCGAGGAAGGAGGAGGAGGGAGTCTTGGGCGGGGGCGGCGGAGGAGGTAGAGGCCGCGGGCGTTGTGGAGGAGACGTGGCGCGGGGGGTGGTAGGCGGGGGAGGAGGAGGAGGGAGTCTTGGGCGGGGGCGGCGGAGGAGGTAGAGGCCGCGGGCGCTGTGGAGGAGACGTGGCGCGGGGGGTGGTAGGCGGGGGAGGAGGAGGAGGGAGTCTTGGGCGGGGGCGGCGGAGGAGGTAGAGGCCGCGGGCGCTGTGGAGGAGACGTGGCGCGGGGGGTGGTAGGCGGGGGAGGAGGAGGAGTCTTGGGCGGGGGCGGCGGAGGAGGTAGAGGCCGCAGGCGCTGTGGAGGTCGCGCTGGAGGAGGACGCTGGGGGGACGAGAAGGAGCGAGGGGAGGAGAAGGAGGAGAGAGGGCGCAGGGAGGAGGAGAAGGAGTGGGGGGAGGAGAAAAGAACGAGAGGGCGCAGGGAGGAGGGCGCACTGTGGAGGAGGAGAAGGAGTGGAGGGAGAAGAAGGGAAAGAAAGGGAGAGAGAACGAGTGGGGGAAGGGCGGTTGGGGGGAAGGGATGGGCAGTTGGGGGGGAAGGGTGGGGGGGCCCATGGGGGGGGCCATGGGGTGGGCAGGTGGGGGGGAAGGGTAGGGAAGGGTAGGGACAGGGGGTGGGCAGGGTGGGGACAAGGGTAGGTGCCCCCGTCCCGCGCACATGCGCGGGACGGGGTAAAAAAATTTGCCGTGACGGGATTGAAATGGCACCGGGAAGACGGTACGGGTTTCGCGGACACGACCGAGGCGCGTGGAGATTCCTAAAATCGAAAAAGGGCGCGTTCACGCGCAAAACGAGCGCGAGAAAAAATGGAAAAATAAAGAAAAATTAATAACTCCCAATCCGGACGTCAAAACGAAATATCGTAAAAACCAAAAGTGGGCAGGACGACAGGGGGGAAACAAGAAAAATACGGGACGGGGGTTCCGGGAGGGATAAAGGGCGGTCACGTGCAAAAAACACAAAAAACGAACCAAAAACGCAATTTAAAAATTAATATCGAAAGATCCGTGCATCGGAATGAGGTGTGGAAAAAAGGAAAACTGTGCAGAAAGATGTGCCCGACAATCCTATCACGTCAAAACATAATTCCGACTGAGATAAGACGCGTGCACATGGGAAAACCCCAAAAAACAAACCCGAAAATGGGATCGGAAATTAATATCTGACAAACCATTCACCAGAATGACATGCAGTAAGAAGGAAAAATGTCCACAGAAAGGAGTGGCACAGGGTTATCACGTTAAACCGCAGTTCCGGCGGGAATAGGAGGGGTTCACATGTGAAAAACTCCAAAAATACTCCCGAAAACTCATTTAAAAATTAATAAGTAAAAATCCGAACGTCGAAAAAGGGTGGAGGAAAAAGGAAAAAGGTAGGGGAAGGCACAGGGGACACGGTTGTCAAATCAAATTGGAATTCCGATGCAAATAGGGCAGGTTCACATGGAAAGATGTCAAAAATACACACGAAAAAGTCTTAAAAAACCGAAAAATTAATAACGGACAAACCATGTAGCGGAATGATGCGAAATAAAAAGAAAAAATGTTAGGGGAAAAGCGGTTGTCAGGGCTATGATGTCAGATCACGGTTTCGAAGCAAGAAAAGCGCGTGCACATGGAAAACCGGCGAAATTGCGCAAAATGTTTCAAAAATTAATAACTCGAAAACCGTGCACCGGAACAGGGGTAGGTAAAAAGGAAAAATGGTCAGTTCAATGGGGGGAACAGGGCTATAAGGTTGGATTTGGATTTTGGTGAACGTAGGAGGCATTCACATGGCAGGACCTCAAAATCAGGGAATGAAGGAAAACTGCAAGGGAACAGCCCCAAGGGTGGGTGGAACATAACCGGGTGGGTGGGAAGGGACCCCAGGAGGGTAAAAGCAAGGCAAGGCATTCATGCATGAGCAAGATAAGGCATATGCAGATGGGTATGCAATGTAGACGCGCAGGGACGCGTCCCCACACTTAAGACCTTAACGGATAGGGTTAACCGAACAACAGGGACCTAGGACCACGCCATAGACCATCCACTAACGTCCCCACACTTAAAACATGAACATCACTAAGAAACAGAAGTTGTAGGGTTAGAAAAACTTGGCCCGTTTCGTCAAGAATCAAGGTTGAGGGTCGATGGCACATCCAGTGTTGTTGTCGGCGCTGGAGGGACCAAGGCATCTTCTCGGCACACGTTCGTCATGGCAGGGACCACGCGGCAGCACCCAGGGGGGTAGCTGATGAAAGGAATCGCAAGAAATTCGTCGATGATGAGGGATACTACACTCAACTCACAGTCACTCAATTGGAATGAAAGAACAGTCACTCGCCCCATGACTAATATCACTCGAGGAAGAATGATTAAAACCCATATCTCATACCCGGTTGAGGAATCGACAAGGGGGAAATGGTGCAGAAGGGGTATGCCAGGGTGCACAGTTGATGGTGCATTAGTGCGTCCAACCCGTCTGGCATAGGTGCAAGGAGGAAGGCAAGGGAGCCTTACAGTGTAGTGTACAGAACAGGGTGATGTGTCTTGTGTTGACGGTAAAGACCCATCCCGTGGGTGCATAGGGAAACGGGAACATAACTGACTCCAAGTGTCGTAACGTCCCTCAATCTCACCTCTCGGTAATTGATTGAAGAAACTCCAGTCACACTCAACCCACCCTCTGTCTCACTCTCTGTTGATAGATACAGGAGGGCAGCCTTTTCCTGAAACCCATTAATGTAATCCTCACGGTCACTTGTGCAAAGGTTGTATGCCTTGTGCGCAGTTGATGGTGCAACAGTGCATCCCGCCCTGTGCCGGCATACAGTGCGAGAAGGAAGGCCAGGGAGCCTTATGGTGCAGTGCACAGAAACAAATTGTGCTTTGTGCATGGAGAGGCCCATCCCATGCGTGCAACACTTCATTCACACTTCTCATCTCTCATTCGATTTGAAGAGAAAAGACTGGTCTCTCGCCCCACCCTCTGTCTCACGCTCTGTTGATATATACAGGAGGGCAGCCTTACTCACTTCCCCATCCGGTTAGGATGAAAGCTCACATCACTCAAGGGGTTGTCGATGAAGATTGCGTCATCAGTTGTTGAGGAGGCATACCCAGGGAGGTAGCCATCAAATCGAACATTGTGTTGGATAGGAATATGTCGTCCGCTAGAGGACAGGTAGTCACTTTGCAAAGAGACCCAGGACACAGCGTACCAAGGGAGGTAGCTTCGGAATTGGATCCGAGGGATATCAATCAATGAATCCGCTTTCTGGACTGCTGGGTGCTACCACCTTTTCCACAGCCAGCTTCTCGCCCAAGGGTGTTTACCACCTTTTCTTGGAACGAGGCCCGCTATGACAGGGAATTGCTTCCTTTTCTCTCATAACAGATTTGTTTATTTGTTTTTTTTTTTCTTCTTTGTTTTTTCTTTTTCTTTTTCTTATTTTCCCCTATTCCCGAGGGTGTTTCCACCTTTTCTCGAAGAATAGGTCGGCATGACAGGGACCTAAGTCCTTTTCTCCCATGACCGATATGTTTTGTTTTGTTTTTTTGTTTTTTTGTTTTTTTTTTCTATATTGAACAAGGGAATGGTAGAAAGACCATTTGTCAGAACCCACCTCGCCACTGATGCTGGTGGAAAATAGAGGATAAGAGATCAAGGCTAGAAGGGGGGTTTGAGGGGACAGAGGGTTGCGTCCACTTCATCAGGACTGACTGAAGAACGGCTATCAGAAGTAGCATCATAAGAAGTACAGGGCCGTGCCAACGAGGGAAAAGATCAAGTGTCCGTAATTGTCAAGATCCCCAAGGAGGGAAGTACTTCTTCAGGCGATATCCATTGATCAGAAAGGGATCATCAGAGGCATCCAAGGTTTGTACTTGGACAGAGCCATTAGGGTTGACTGCAAGTACCTTATAGGGGCCCATCCACCGCTGTTGGAGCTTGCCAGGAAACTTGCCAAATCGTGAATCATAAGCTAGGACCAAATCACCTTCTTTGAACTCCTTGTGCTTGATGCAGCTGTCATGGTAAGCCTTGCGTCGAGCTTGCGTGGCTTCCATGCACTGTAGAGCCATCCTACGAATTTCGTCCAAACATTCCAAGTGCAGGAGACGGCGTTGCAGTGAATCGTCATCCCCCAAACGCTCTTTGATCGCCACTCTCAAAGAGGGTAGTTCCAGTTCAACAGGAAAAACTGCTTCTGTACCATACACCAACTGGAAGGGTGTTTGTCCTGTTGCTGCTTTATGGGAAGTTCTGTACGCCCAGAGGGCCTCTGTAAGTCGATCGTCCCAATCACGACGATGTGCGGCAATTGTTCTTGTCAAAATCGAGCAGAGGATGCGATTCGTGACTTCGACTTGGCCGTTGGCTTTAGGGTAATAAGGAGAGGACTTGCGATGGCGGATCTTATACAACTCTGTCAACTCTTCCATGACTTTGTTAAGGAAATGAGTGCCTCTGTCACTTACCAGCTCTAAGGGACTGCCAAAACGGGTGATGATATTCTCGTACATGAACAGGGCCACACTGTTACCATCGTCCCGCTTTAGGGCTTTAGCTTCACACCACTTTGTGATATAATCCGTACATACGAGGATGTATCGGTTCTGTTTCCTTCTGGTAGGAGGATCGATTGGACCTACGAAGTCAATGCCCCACTTCTCAAACGGCTTCAACGGAAGGATAGGTTGCAATGGCATGGCACTTGTCTTGGTGGGTTTCCCCATTCTTTGACAAGCATCACATCTTTTACAGTAATCATAGGAATCTTTGTGAATGGTAGGCCACCAATATCCTGCTAGCAGAGCCTTCCTGGCTGTAGCTTCTCCTGCAAAGTGACCTCCACATGGCTCGTCGTGGCAAGCCTTCAGAACAATCCCAATCTCATCCCCGGCAACACATCTTCGGAGCACTTCATCTTTGCCCTTCTTGTACAGTGCACCGCCGAGCAGGGTGTAGGGGGATGATTCTAGCATGAGCTTCTTCCTTTCCCGACTAGAAATACCAGGAGGGTACTGTTGGGTTGCCAGCAGATTGGCAATGTCCGCATACCAGGGAGTGACAGTTTCTACCAAGAATAGGGAAGCATCAGGGAGGTCTGGATCATCTTGCTCCTCGTCTGCAGTTTGTGGGATACGCGACAAATGATCAGCCAGAACATGAGAACGACCAGGCTTAGTAATCACCTCAAAGTCGAACTCCTGGAATAAAAGGAGCCATCTCATCATTCGTCCTTTCACATCTGCTTTGTTCATCAAGAAGGACAGGGCCTCATGATCCACATAAAATTTAAAGTGGGTAGATAGAAGGTAATGGCGAAACTTCTCCAGGGCAAACACCATTGCCAAGCACTCCAGCTCGGTCACTGTATAGTTTCGTTCCCTATCAGTGACTTTTTGGCTTGCATAATAGATCGGTTGATCCAACTTTGAGGAGCCCTTTTGGCAGAGGACAGCACCTAAGCCTTCAATTGATGCATCAGTGTGTACGTGGAACTCTTTCGTCCAATCAGGAGGTTGCAGAATGGGTGCCTCAATCAGACACTGCTTCAGAGTGTGGAAGGCTTTGTCACATTCTTCTGTCCAAGTAAACTCTGCATCTTTCCTCAGGAGCTTGTGCAAGGAGGTTGCCTTTGTCGCAAAATGGGCTATGAACCTTCTGTAGTAACCCACATGGCCTAGGAATCCCCTCAACTGTTTGAGGTTGGTGGGTGTTGTCAGAGCTGCGATCTTTTCGATCTTTGCAGGGTCTGTTGATATCCCTTGTGCAGAGACAATGTGGCCCAACAGAACTCCAGAAGAAACCCCAAAGATGCATTTGTCGGGGTTGAGGGAAATCCCGTACTCCCGGCATCGGTCAAAGCATTGTTCCAGGTGTTCCCAGTGTTCACTGATCAAACTATAGACACAGAAGTCATCCAAATATACTTCAATAAAGTCGTGCAGATGATTTTGAAATGCAGCCATCATGACTCGTTGGAAAGTAGCAGGGGCATTGCAGAGCCCAAATGGCATCACTCGATAAGCATAGGTCCCCCATTCTGTGGTGAAGGTTGTTTTGGATTGGTCTTCTTCTGCGATTTGGACTTGGTTGTATCCACTGAATCCATCCAGAAGGGAATAAAGCTCATGTCCTGCCACTGTGTCCAACACTTGGTCTGTGAAAGGGATAGGAAAGTGATCCTTCTTTGTCTTGGAATTAAGCTTTCGAAAATCCACACATATTCGCAATTTGCCATTCTTCTTGGGTACAACCACGATGGGTGAAACCCATTCACTATTTGCCACTGGATAGATGAACTCGGCTTCTAGAAGCTTCAGCAGCTCCGCTTTCACCAATGTGGAATAATTCGGGTTCATTCGCCTCTGTCGTTGCCGTACTGGCTTGGCATCAGGCTCCAAGTCAATATGATGTTGACATATTGTGGGATCAATCCCCTTTAGGTCTTTGTAAGACCACGCAAACATGTCCAAATTTTCTTTCAACAAGTTTTACAAGGTTGACAACTCCTCTTCTGGGAGACTGCTACCCACCTTCAAGTGGCGTTCAGTGCCTTCTGCATCCACAAAGGTTAACTGCCTTTCACCTTCTACTTCACGGATGAAGGTCCCGCGGACTGCTTCTGGATACAGATCCGACTCCTTCAAGGGAGTGATGTCCTCTTCTAATATCCCACTAGAACCAACTTCTTCTTTTGGTGGAGACTTAGGTTGCTCCTTAAGACGTTGGAATGGGATAAGCACCGTTTCGGGTTTGGTTTCAAAATTAATTACCTCTTGACTTGAAGACTCCTCTTCTGAAGATGACACATCCAAGAACGTCACATAACAGGGACCCTCTGATTTCTGTTGGGTTTGTCGGACTGGTGCTTGTTGGCACGGTGCATCATCATCATCTTTCTTTGGCAAGGATGGGTTAGGACGGCAGGAGCCATACGTAAAAGACGGCTTGTTCTTCTTAATCCATTTCTTATAAAGGCTTTGCATATGAGAAGATCCATTTACCAAACCAAATGGTACCATTGCCATTCTGTCCCATAGCATGAGCTCATCGGCTTCTGATGCTTCTGGAACTTCTTCCTCAATTGTATCCTCTTCAGGTGGGATAGACCCCTCTGGCTCACTTTCATCATTCTCTTCGTCCATATCATATCCATCCTCTTCTGTCTCTGTCTCTGTCTCTGCGTCTGCTTCTGCTTCTGCTTCTGCTTCTGCTTCTGTTTCTGCTTCTGTAGGAGCTCTGTAACAGAAGAACAGATTCTCTGTTTCCTCTCCTGCCTCTGTCTCTGTCTCTGCGTCTGCTTCTGCTTCTGCTTCTGCTGTGACCATGTAACAGGGAGAGCAGTACATCCATGCTTCTATCTCACTGTCAGAAGTGATTTCCGAAGTCATTTCTGATTCAGGCAGGAAGTATTCACCCATTGATAATGGCTTTGCATCTTTTGGAAGTCGGCTTACAGTATCCACTGTTAAAGAATGTGCCACTGTTTTCTTGGGAAGGATCTGTTTGACAGCATCTTCGTCTGCTGACGTTCCATCCGCAACCTCATTAGAGGAGTCAGAAGATAATTCCAAGGAGGTGGATCCATGTCCTTTTTGAGAACCATACAGTTTCAGCACCACTTTATTGGGTCCTCTACCCAAGGTCAAAGTTCCTTTGAACCAATCCGTCCTTGCTCAGGCTTCAAAAAACCATGGTCTGCCCAGTAACAGAGGATAGGATGTGCCATAAGAGTTTGGCTTCACCACCAAATAGGTCAGCCAATAATCTTTTCCAGCCACTGTAGTCTTCACATATGGAAAAATGCCCAAAGGCTTGATTCTACTCTGATCCGCCAGTCTGATGAGCCATTGGGTGGGTTGCACACCTTGTAGGCCTAGATCCTTCATCGTCACATCCGTCATAATGTTCACTGATGAGCCTCCATCAATTAGTGCATTTGCAATGAAGCAGCCTTCTATCCACGCGCAGTCTCTGGAGTACCCGGATCTAGGAAGGCATTAGCCACGTCCACTTCTTTTACAGGCTCTGGAGCCTTGTTGGACTTTGTCACTGTTGAGGGAGCAATCCTTAAACCACGTCTTCTTGTCAGTATACTTTTGAACCGTTTTCGGTAACTGGGAGACAACATCAATAATTGTCGGAATGTAAGGTTTGGTTTAAAGGTATCTAGATCTCTAACTAGATCGTATTCCTTAATAGGATCCACTGGCTTCTCTAACCGATTAGGGAATGGGGCAACACCCATTTTCATTTTCCCTCTTTCTTCCAAAAGAGGAATTACATGAGCTTCTTCTGCCACTTGTGGCACTTCCTCCTCTTCTGTATCCTGGACCTCTGGTCCTGTCTCTGTAACTGTCTCTGTAACTCTCTGTGGCACTGTAGGGCTCTGTACGGCACTGTTAGGCTCTGTTCTGTTCTGTTCTTCTGGTGGAAGATTGAACTTCACTGTTCTGGCAGGAGGGTTATTTTCTTTCTGGATAGGTGGTTCCTTCTGCTTTGCACGAGTGATGGCAGCAACTTCCAATTCCACTAAATTGGAGGTAGGCTCTTGGGCCTTGGACGGACTATCAGTAGCACTGTTTTTCACTGGGGCTGGGCTTGGATAGTCTTTTGCAGTGTGGCCTTCTCCTTTGCATCGACTGCATAAGGGCTTGTAATCCACTGACCTTCGAGGATTTGGACAATTTGGTGAGATGTGGCCCTTTTCTCCGCATCTGTAACACTCCACTTCTGATCTCTGACCACCGCCAGACTGTCTGCCTCTGTAACTTTGAGAAGGAAATCTTCTGGGTCCGAAATTAGGACCAAACTCTCTAGGCTTGGGTCCAATATCTTGTGTTGTCATTTTGGATTCTAGCAAGTTAAATCTTGCGTCTTCTTCCTTTCTTCTCCTATCATGCATCTCCTTCAGAGAGCAAATGTCCTCTGTATGGTTCTTCCGCAAACAGTAGGAACAGAAGGCTCCAGGGATTGTTGGTTTTCGTGTACATTCAGTGGCTAAATGACCTGCTTGATGACACTTACCACACCAAGTATTTGACCGCATCACATTCCTTCCTGCTCCTGCAACGTTGGATATGCTAGAGGTATTCACTTTCAACGTCTGTAGTTGTTCTGTAATCACATCCATCAACTCCTTTTTGATGTTTGCAACTGAGTTGGATAAATAATCCTTCAAGCTTTCTCCTCCTGAGGCACTGGCAGGAGGGTTTTGAGGAGTTTCTGTAATCACTGCATAAACTGGTTGGGCTGGTACAGAGGGGTCTCTGTTCTGGTTCTGATTCAGTGCTCCTGTTTGAACTGTTGGCTGTTGACTCCAGTTGGTAGGGTTCCACTGTTGCTGTTGATTTGGCATTGAGGAAATTGGTTGAGACCATTGTTGTGGTGGTTGGGCCATCATTTGAGGCATGGATTGTGGCCACTGTGGATTTGGTGCACTGTACTGTGAGACCGGGGGCATCTGTTGGTAGGGGTAGGGAACAGTCCCTGGGACTGCATTTGGTGGGTACATCATTCCTGGCACCAGAGGAGGTAGGACTCCTCTTCCTGTATTCATTGCTAATCTAGCTTCCACTTCATCGTACAGTCTGGCACCTTCTGTTGCAGCTTGCAGGGTGGCTGGTCTTTGTAGCTCCACAAACTTACGGACTTCTGGTTGTAATCCTCTGAGAAACACTCCCTTCTGAATGCCATCATCTAGATTATGGTTAGTCCATCTCTTCAGGATGGATTCCATTCTTGAGACATAAGCTTCTACTCTTTCTCCAGAGGACTGACTTAGGTTCATAAATTCCTCTCTCATCCGCTCTTCAAAACCTTCACGCCTGAATTTAGTGAGGAAGGCCAACTTCAGGTCGTCCCATGTGCCAAAAGTTCCTGCTGCTTGTCTCTCATACCACTGAAACGCCACGCCCTTGAAAGTGGCGGGGAATATTGCTAACCAATGCTCAGGGGTTCTGGCATTGTTAGCCACACATGCTACCATAAACTCTGCTACATGAAGATCGGGGTCTTCATTGTACTCTCCCTTAAAAACTGGCAATGGGACTACATTCGCTGGTCTGTCATCAATATTTCCAGGACGGATCTGGCTTGGAAGTGGACCTTCAGCAGGAGGAGGAAGGGCTTGATGTGCCATTGGGACTTCTGTAAAGAGTTCCGCAAGGGCATCAAAGGCGGCTTCTGCTGCGAGCTTGCTCTCGGCTCTAATTCTTGCTTTCTCTCTTCTCACGTACCTCTGGACTCGTTCTAACGCTTGCCTTTTTATTGCGTCATTCATCAGGGGGTTGACTCCACTATGTTGTTAGTGCTCCACAGAGGGTTAACAGAAGGCTTCAGTCTCTGGAGGACTCTCTTGCCAACATTTCTTCTACTTCTTTCTTTTCAACGTCCCTAAATTCTGCTTTCATGCCACTGCACAGAGGAAGGTATTCGGTTCTGAAGGTGTCAAAATGCATACGTCTGAGCATTGTGGTGGTGCCATCATCATAGTAATGCCAGCTTCTGATGGTTTCAACAGTGTATGTTGTGAAAAACACTCTGTCTACCAGCTTCCAGTGGGTTGCTAATTGAACAAACAGAAGATTATCAGTACACCAAGCATCCCATGTATCTTGCTGTTGAGCATCCACGAACAAATTCCAACTCTTTTCCTTCTTGTCTTTGTGAACCTCTACAGACCAAGACTCCTGAAGCTTCTTCACAATCTCCCACTTGATGTTGTCTGGAAACTTCTCAATGAATGCCAAATCTTCCATGGATGTTCATTCTCTCTGTTTCTGCTCTTCAGTTTGTTCCCAAACAGTTTGCCACCAAGATGCAAGTTTCTGCTGCTTCAATAGGAAGAGGAAACTGTCCACCACATAGAGCATGCATCATGATGGTGATGTGTTTCCGCCATTGTGGGATGAACTTCTTATGGAAAGTGGCTTTGATTATGAGGAATTCCAATTCTTCAGTAGAAGAAGGAACTTTACAAATATCCATTGAATTCTTCTCTTCTTGGCAATGCCATTTCCTTCATTTTCAGCCTCTTTTGGTGCTTGTTGATGGCAAGTTTCCCCGGCTGTGCACCAAAAACATGGAGCCCCGAGAGGAACACCAAGGAAAAGGGAATTCTCTTGCAAGAAAATCTATCTTGTAACATCAACAAGCTTGTTTTTCATATTTCATATGATCACAATGAAGAAAAGAACACCAGGCACAACAAATCTTCATGCAGCATCATGTAAATCTCCCACGGATTTTAATAGAATCAACCATATTCTTCAACATCCTCATAAAATCCATCAATAGAACAAAGAAAGCAAAGAAATACACCATCTTTGAATGGAAATACATCACATAGTATTCATCTTCAATATCTTCATAGTCTTCTCTCTCAATCTCTCATATACAATCACTCTGTTTTAGTAGAATTGGCTATCTCTGACTCTCTCTCTCTCTCACTCCATCAATAATACATCATGTCCTCACTACAATCTCTCAAAAATCACTCTCAATAATCCCTCTTAGGTCGTGGATACCCCTCCCAAGAGGTATGTCTGATATGAAGAGTCACCAGAGCCACTACAGTGTCCTTTCATAGCTCACTACTGTCACTTCACTCTAGTCTTCTCTTGAGTCTTCAGCAGCTACTTCTTCCACTTCCTTCAGCTCTTTTGCACTTGTATTCAACTCTTTCCAAGGCTAGAAAACTTTCCCCAAAGTCACACATACATTCCACAGAACACTTACAGAAACATACAGAACAGTCTACAGAACAGTACCAGAACAGAGACAGAACAGAACAGAACAAAAACAGAACAGAAGCAGAAGCTCTACAGAAGACCTACAGAAGGTTATCAAAACCACATCACTCATTCTCAAATCATTCCAAACTCTCACAAACCATTCAACAAGCTTTCACAATATCTCATTCTTCATCAATCAATACTCCTTCCCTCCTTACAGAAGACAATCAGAACAAAACAGAGCAAAACAGAGCAAAACAGAAGGTATACAGAACCATTCAGAACCTATCAGAACATCACAGAACCATCAACAAACATCATGAACTTCCAAAACACAATCAATATCATCCAAAACACTCTCAATCCACTTCCAAATCAATCAATCATCCCATAAAATCAACCATTCAGCTCTCAAAAACAAAAAAAATCAGCCAAAAAACAAGTCATTTCAACACTCAACACTGCTTAAAAGAAGAAGTAGAGGGAATAACAATCTTGCCTTTCCACCAAATAAGACCATTTTTAAGCTGGTAATGCGAGTTTTCTTCCATAAGACCTTGCTGTAATTTCTAAAAGATTTGGCTGAATTCCTCATCTAAAAGATAGGTCTCCTGTAGTTCTTCAATCCAATCATTATGTAGTTCTCTCATGGCTGACACTTTGCAGGCCCACATACGAGAAAGAGAATCAGCTACTATGTTATCTTTGCCCCTTGTATGAGTGATGTCAAAGTCATAATTCTGTAATGTAGCTACCCATCGACGTTGCTTTGGAGTGAGATTTGACTGAGTAAGGAAATACTTGAGTACCTGATGATCACTATGTACTCTGAATCGGCTGCCATATAAGTAATGGTGCCATTTCTTGATTGCATGCAAGATAGCCAACATTTCTTGGTCATAAACATTCATGGCTATCTCCTTATCTGTAAGCTTACGGCTCTCAAATGCAATTATTTCATGCTCCTGAAGCAAAACAGCCCCAATGCCATGGCCACTAGCATCACACTGTATAGTAAACTCTTTGGAGAAATCCGGGCATAGTAAGATAGGAGCAGAAGTAAGTAGTTCCTTTAACTGGTTGAAGCTGCTATCTGCAAGAGCATACCAAAAGAAAGCCTCCTTCAACCTGTCAGTCAAAGGAGATACAATTTCCGCATAATGCTTTATAAATCGGCGATAGAATGAAGATAGACCAAGAAATCCTCTAAGAGAGGTAGTAGTAGTAGGTTGCAGTTGAGTAGTGTCCCTTTGGGGGATATAGATACTGCCATTACACGAGCACCAGAAGTGGAATCCCGACTGCAAGCAGCCTATGCCTCTCGAGGAAATTCGAATATGGGTTTAGCATTGGGAAATAATATGGCGACGGCCAATGGCAGTAGTAGCCAGGGGATAGCGATGGCTAATCCTAATGGGAGAGGGAACATGATGCAGAATGTGCCTTTATTACCAGCCCCCCCTTAGCATGTCGATGCCTACGGGCAGTCAAACGGCTCCAAATGGTGGAGGTCAGGTAGTTAATTCTAATACCATGCATGTGGTTCAACAACCAGTGCCTAATCGAATTGTTAGGCCGATGGAACGACATGGTAATGATCAAGGCTACGAGTCGAGTGCTTCCAATGTTCTTGGCGAGGTTAAGTACATGATGAAGCATTATACCGACATGATTACAGAGCAGTATTGACAAATAGCCGTTGATGTCAACTTTCTTAAAAAACAATAAAATTTGATAGGAAGTAGATACCCAGATGAGGGTGCACCTTCGAGGTTTGACTGCAAATGGTATGGTGGGCAACATTATCCACGAAATTGCCCAAATGTCAAGTGCGACATTTGTGAAAAATCCGGCCATTTAGCAGCCACTTGCTGGAGTAAGATTAGTTCCCTCTAGCGAGGTAGTCGGCAACCAGGGCTTGTTAATCATTGTGCGCAAGGAAATGATTCCTAGCGAGAAGACGGGCCTAAAAAAATACTCCAACGACCAAAGACTACAGTGGAGGAGCTAGCTAGTGGTAGTGGGGTTAGTTTGATTGAGGCTGTGTGCGTTAATGATGCGCAAACCTCTAATCTGCGAGCTGTCCTTACGAGAGGTCAAAAGGGTAGAGAGGCCGACGAGGATAAGCCTGTCGATGGAAACCCTAAACAAGGCGACAAAGGAACGCAAGTTCTGGATACTGCCATGGAAGGGGGACCTCTAAAGCCCATGGAGAGTAAAGCCGATGTTAAGAAGGATAAAGACCCACCGAGGAAGAAGGTGAAAGTTAAAAAAGAGGCAATAAAGCCAGTTCAGCGACCTAAAGAGCGGATGGTTTGGCATGAAAAGCGAACTCTACCGAACTATCATGAATTCAATTTGGCGAGCTCTCTTTGCGAGGTCAAGCCAGATGTGAATCTTTTACAGCTTATTAAGCTTTCCCTAGGAGTACGCAAGGAATTTAGAAAGATCCTGCATACCGGGTATATCATGGAACCTTTGGGTATTGCGCGAGTTGGTGATGACTGGTTCGAGCATGCTGAAAAGCATTGCCCAAGGGTTGTAGCCTATGGCGATGGGATATTAGTAGATTACGCCATTGTCGACACGGGATCATCTGTTAACATTATGAGTTCTGAACTGATGGAAAGGTTGGGTCTTGCGATCCAGAAAGATATCTCCACAATTCTCAGAATGGCGGATGATAGCTTGAGAAAACCGGAAGGTTGCATTACTAAGGTCCATGTCACAGTTGCAAATGTAGAATACCTATTGGACTTTAGGGTGATTTGTTTTGCAGGGCGTCCAAGTTACCAAGTATTACTTGGACGACCTTGGATCTTGTAAGCGGACTGTCAAGTGGATATACCTGCTGGTCGGTTGATATTCAACAGAGCTGCTCAGCGCGTGGTGATTGATGCCTATCTTGAGTCCCCGCAAAGTGAGAGAGCTCCTCTATCTTCCACAGATTTGGAGACATTAGAGGATTTATCCGCCAGTGAGACATCATCGAGTGATGAGTCCAAAGAGGGATCCACCATAGAAGATATCTATCAGATCACTTTGAACGAGCCGATAGAGGCCCAAGATCGTATAAGAGATGCAGATGTTATCGAGCTAGACCTTGGCATGCCAAATGATTCGCGGCCAATTAAATTAGGTTCTATGCTCAGTTCAGCAGAAAGGGAGGACTATGTGTCCCTAATTCAAGAATTTCGCGATATCTTTGCTTGGAGTTATGATGAGCTGAGAGGTATTCCTCCCAGCCTGGCTGTTCATACTATTCCTGTAAAAGAGGGCAGTCGTCCTGTGTGTCAAAAAGTAAGGCGTATGCCTTTCGAACTGAGGGACGGGCTGTTTGAAGAGTTACAGAAGCTTTGGAAAGCGGGTTTGATTTTTCCTGTGCAACACACAGAATGGTGTTCGCCAGTTGTGATCAGGAAGAAAAAAAATAATCAAATCCGATTGTGTGTGGACTTTAGAGAGCTGAATAAGCAGATAGTTAAGGATTACTACCTGTTGCCATTTATTGACCAGATTTTGGATCAATTAGCGGGTAGGGAGATATATTTGTTTATGGATTGCTTTGCAGGATATAATTAGATGGTAATTGCAGAAGAGGACAAGTTGAAAACAACTTTTATTACTGTCTTTGGTACTTTTGCGTACCATGTGATAGCCTTTGGTTTATGCAATGCGCCTGGTTTGTGGCAACGAATAGCAGATAAGCATTCGGTGACATATCCCCTGAAGAGTTGAAGGTGTTTATTGATGACTTAGGGGCCGCCACCATGAGAGAAAGGCAGTTGATCATTTTAAGAAAATGCTTTGAGCGCTGCAGACAATTTTGTATCGCTCTTAACCCACGGAAGTGCGTTTTTGGCATACCTTATGGGCTATTGCTGGGCCATGTGGTTAGTTTGGTAGGAATTGCGACAGATCCCGAGAAGGTCAAAGTCATAGTTGCCATGGGTCCACCAGGCACTCCGAAAGAAGTTCATAGCTTTCTGTCTTGGGTTGGTTATTACCGTAGATTCATAAACGCCTTGGCAGAAAGAACATTGCCGCTTACAAATCTATTGTCCTTCAGCTGTTTGTTTGTATGGGGTGACCCCTGTAAGGTAGCTTTCGAGGATGTGAAGCAGGAGTTAGTAAAAGCTCCCGTTTTAAAAGCACCTAAAAGAGGTGAGGTGTTCTATATATTTTCAACAGCCACTATGCATAGTATCAGCTGACTGCTGTTTAGCCCAAATTTGGGAAGAAAAGTGGTATCACCCGATTGCTTTGGCTAGCCGGAAGCTGGGGGTATGCGAGATCAATTATACCTACATGGAGAAGTTGTGTTTGGTGATGGTATTTGGGACCAAGAAATTCAGGCACTATATCCTCTATGAGAAAGTTGTGCTTTATACGAAGGCGGAGGGGCTTCGATTATTGATGAATAAGCTGCAGCCGCCTGATCGTCTAGCGAAGTGGTTAATCACTTTGCAGGAGTTTGATTATAAAATCAGGAGTAAGCCACCAAGGTTGCAAGGCATCGTGGAATGTCTTGTGGACTTTGGGGAGCCAAAAGAATCTGTGGTTGAAGGTAGTGACATAGAGTTGTTATTTAAAATAGATACAACGTTTATTCCCTCCTGGTACGCTGCAATAACACATTATTTATCGACAGGAGAGGCTGGATCCGAACTTTCTAAAGCTGAGAGAAGGAAAATTAAGCGACAGGCATTAAATTTTTCCTTGATTGTAGGTACATTACATCGGCAAGGGGTTGATGACATCTATCGCCGATGTGTGATGCCTGACGAGGTGCCATTCATTTTGGAAGAGTGCCATGATTTTGTTTACGGAGGTCATTTTGCTGGACGGCTTACAATACAAAAGGCTTTAAGAGCAGGTTACTGGTGGCCTGCCATCTTCCAGGATGTATTTGCATATGTTA
This sequence comes from Lygodium microphyllum, assembly GCF_053477565.2. NCBI lineage: Eukaryota > Viridiplantae > Streptophyta > Polypodiopsida > Schizaeales > Lygodiaceae > Lygodium > Lygodium microphyllum. Next base: position 10,388,373 of record NC_141160.1, read on the forward strand.
AGAGATGCGATATTTGTCAACGACATGATAGTCGAGAGAATAGGAAAAGACCACTCACCCCTATTATGGCGATACTTCCATTTGAGAAGTGGGGAATCGACTTTGTGGGTCCTATTACTCCGTCGTCGACTGCGCAAAAGAGGTATATTATTGTAGCAACTGACTACTTCACAAAGTGTTCAGAAGCATGTGCAACAAGGAAAGATGATGCTAAAGAAACAACTAGTTTCCTTTTAGAGCAGATAATATGCCGTTTTGGTCCTCCTATAGAATTAGTGTCAGACCGCGGAACCCATTTCCTGAATAAGGTGATCAAAAGCTTGACTGAGGCTTGGCAAATCAAGCACAACAAAACGACTCCTTATAATCCACAGGCAAATGGGCAGGTTGAAAGTACCAACAAGCAGCTTGTGGGTATCCTATCGAAAGTCGTATCTGAAAAGAAATGCGACTGGGATAAGAAGCTATATGTGGCAGTATGGGCATATAATACCACGTTCAAGCGAGCCACTGGCCACACACCGTTCAAACTAGTTCATGGTGAAGAGTGCGTTTTACCCTTAGAAATTGAGTTACCGACCATTAGATTCACAATAAACCATTCTTTGGGTAATAAGGACGCCCTATTAGAGCGATTTACGACCTTAGCGCACTTAGATGAAATTAAGTTGCAGAGCCAGTTACATCAAGAGGTGGCTAAACATTGCATGAAACAGTTGCATGACTTGAAAGTGAAGAAGTGTACCTTTAAGAAAGAACAACTAGTTTTGTATTATAATGCGCGTAGGGAGTTGTTTCCAGGAAAATTGGAGCCTAAATGGGATGGCCCCTACAAGATTGTTAGGTTCGGTCTAAGGTCCTATTAGCTGATCTACAGGGAGTAGAGTTTAAGAATAAGGTTAATCTTAATAAGATTAAACCTTATTACTTCTAAGTATGCTAATACAAGGAAAATGCATTGCAGGTCCATGCTAGGAATGTTCTGAGACCTGCGAAAGAGCTTAAAGTCGGTTGATGGGTCGGTTAATCCCTTATTTGGAGCATCCATATCTGGAGCAAAGATACCATCAGGGGAAACTCATCTGGTGGAGCAAAGGGTATAAAGTGATTGAGCAAGAAGACGGAACCTTTGTGTGGGAGATCAAAGTCTTCTACCATCACTGTTTACGACTGTTGACGAGTATCCCTGTTGAGTTCAATGAAGAAGGTGGGATGGAGCCATCAGTTCATCCTCTCAAAATGCTAAACTTTGATTACCATAATTACGAATAGAGGAGTTTGTGATGGCCAGTTGTGTAAACCCATTGTGGACGTATACATTATATTTTGACGGAGCGTCCAGGGGCCCTAATAAAAAAGGAAGTGTTGGAGTAGTAATCCGAGATCCCCAACAAAGAGTTACGATGAAGTTAGCTGCTTATCTCGGGGTAGGATTCACTAACAATATGGCGGAGTATAAAGCCTTGATTATGGGAATGTATATTGCCAAGCAAGGTGGCATTCATCGATTGTTAGTAAAAGGGGATTTCCAGTTGATCCTGAATCACCTAGATGGGACATACACAGTGTGGAATCCCATTCTTTGTATGTATCATCGGACTGCTATGACCCTACTAGAGGAGTTTGAGAGAATGTCTTTTCAGCTGATTCCATGTTACTCGAATCAGTTTGCGGATTAATTAGCAAATCTTGCTTATGAGGAAGACCTCTTCTTTAATTGTGGTCCTAGTTTGGATATTGTGATCAATGATGAAACAAGACCTGATCGCTTGTGGGGTATGTTATCCGAACATGCAATATACGACAGACGATGGTTGATATGGGTGATGCAAAGAGTGGCCGAGGCTAATCTACCATTATTATCTGGGACCCATAGGTTGATTAGACAACATATCATGCGTACGGCTCTTGCTATTTATGTAGGAGGGATGGGTCATAACCTTATGCACTTAGTTTAGGGCTACGAGCCTGTTTTTCCTCCTTGGGAGGGAGCCTATTATTGTATATCTAGATTCTTCCAAGGATGGATGTGTAGGTGATATTCTGTTTGATCTCGTTAGGCTAAGAGGGCCAGTGTTGCGAGATTTTGAATGCTTAATTTCAGTAGGCCAAGAGGGCCGATTTAGTTTTGTAGTGAAGTGTTTTATTTCATTAAGCCAAGAGGGCCAGTTATTTGTTTAGTGTGGGTGCAGTTAATGGTTTCTTGTTTGAGTTCTGTGCTAGACAGGTTTGAAGAAGAGCTTGGAAGGAGCCTTTTGTTGCATGGATGCTTCTTGTGGCCCTCTCCAGGTGATATCTTTTCTTTATGAGTACTGTGGTTGTTATGTTATATGTGGTTGAGTACTTGTTAAGGGGTTTTTCGTTTCTTATTGGGGACCAGCGTCCAAGGCATGAAGCCCCATGTTTAGGTTCAGTGTGTTTGAGGGAGGTCGGAGTAGTCATTACCTCCTGTAAAAACATTGTTAAGCATTGAAAGACCTGTTGTAGTAGGGAGTCCTAGTGACCCTGTTCTGCTAGCTTGCTAGGCAGCCGTTCTAGGAGTTCTTGTTAGTTGTGAGGCAGTTAGAGAAGCTTGCAAAAAGGAAAATAATGATGATAAAGGGCAATAAAACCCTGCATATCTTCCAGATAATAAATATATATACAAAGGTGTGTAAAAAGGGGTTCTAACGCCTATCCAAAGAAGAAAAGAAAAGAAAGAAAAACTTATAAGCAGTTGATCATTGCCTTGCGAAGGCCTGATAGGTTTCTGGGGACGAGTCAGACCTGGGTCCGATACCTTGTCTTCCTAGGGGTGGCATCTTGCTGAAAAAGGAAAAATAAGGAAGGTTGGAGCGAAAATAAAAGTGAGCGTTAAAAAAGGATTCAGTGTCGCCTTGCGAGGGCTTGGTAGGTTCTTAGGTATCGAGATAGGTCCTGAGACCGATGCCCTGTTCTCCTTGGGTCACTACGCTCAGCTCCCTCCTTTTTACATACCCGAGTATGAAACATAAAAACCCTAAAAGAAGAAATGTGTTACCAGAAAATACTTCTTGATCAGGCTATAGGAGTCCTCGCCTAGTAGGAGCTCCTAGTTGTGTTGTCCTTAGTTAGGTAGGCAGTTCAAACCACCACATAGGGTAACTTCTTTTGATAGTTCTTTTTCTTTTGGCTGTGTTGGAGCAGTTGGTTAGTGACTAGCTTCAGATCTTCTATCAGATGATGCTAGGCCTACTCCTTGTGGATGTCATGCCTTGGTTTTGTCAGGGGGTAGGGTGAGCATTGTGCTGAGGTTTATTATAGGTTTGTTTTGTATCAGCTTGATGCTTCCGTTGTTTGATTCTATGCAGATATATTCGTGGGTTCGACGGGCTGAGTCACCCTATCCCGTGGTCACCAATGAGAGCGGAATTTTGGTGCCGAGAAGTGCTTAAAAATAGCTAAAAATTATGAATATCAAGGGAAAAATATTCAATGTCGAAGGCGGCGGCTCGATCTAGAACGATTTTAAGCGTCAAAGTGCTTTACAAGCGCCCGTGCGACACTTGTTGAGTTTTCATAATTTTTCAGACAGTTGTGCGGGTTGACACGAGTATCGGCCAATGCAGGATGCCAAGCCGGACGCCCAGGATTTTTCAGAGCTCAATTCTGAGTCCGGACGAGGAAATGGCCAAGAAACCGGTCAAGATGCGAAGAGGTGGACATTAGAGTGGCCAAATGGGCACGTGCCTCTTGGGAGCCCAACATTTTATGTCATTTGACAAGAGGGCATGAAAAAAAAACGTGTGACGAAGGAGAAGAAGGCGCCATCCATAGGCGCCGAAAAATGCGCTAGGGAGAGGAGGAGGCAATCTTCAGCCTCAATACAACCCATATCAATGATCATGGGGCTTCAATCCCCCCCTGGATGCTGACTCTATCGCCGCCTCTCACCTGGGAAATGGTGGTCTCTGTGAAGAATTCTGATTTCAGTCTTTCTCTCTCCTCCCTCTCTCTCCCCTAAGGGCAGATTCATGTGGTGAAGAAGAAGAAGAAGAATGGATGATGGATGCTTGTCCAATGAAGACCGGATTGCTCCGTGGTGTAAGAAGATGGAAGATTGCTGATTGTGGACTATCATGAGCATTAATACTGGCTAGAAATCAGTCCCGAAATATGGCAAATAAAAACCCGCAACCCGTAAAGAGCGGTAATCTAATTTTTACAAAGGAAATTGAAGTTTTATGCAATTTGCTTCATGAATTCTTGTTCCCATGGGATGATTATGCATTATAATGTTGTTTGCAATGTCTTCCACCTGTTTATGATTAAAAAAATCAGAAAATCATAAGTGTTGTGGATGAAATTAGTAGTGTAAAACCCGTAAAACACGTGAAATATGGAAAAATTGAGTGTTTTGAGATATCAATGGAAAATATAGTAAGACACACCAACTAAACTTGTGTTTTTTCTGCAAATGAACCTAAGGGCCACGTCCCACAACTCATTTTGAATTTTCAGTCATTTAATATTGCAAAAAATACATGAAAAATAGGAAAAATGGGAAAAAATAGAGGAAAAATGGATTTTGAGTGCCGAAAATTAAGGAAAAATAAGAGTCATGTTTGTGGATGTATGGGGGGTTTGAAGTATAAGGTTTAGCCTCAGTTTAGCCCTACCTTTATGTTTCAGTGAGTTTTTATTGCTTTTTATACAATGAAAATGTGGAAAATGAACCCTAAACCTATGCACCATGCACAACCTAAACGGGTGAGGGGGTGGAGTGTATAAAAGGTGTTTAAATGTTGAATGAAATGATTAAAATCTTGCTGGTTTTTATGCATACCATTTAGGTTGGTTGATAATTAAAAATTAAGGACCTAGGAGCACGAGGGTTTCTCCGTGCTAGGTTCATGCAATGTCGCATACGAGCAATAGTCAAAATCATTGAAAGAAATGTTTTCCACATGTGCACCATGCTGATTTTCCTTTGTTTGAGCACGTGGGCATTCACAATTTGCATAAATCATAAGGAAATGATAAAAGGTGTCAGACAATACCTCCTGAATGCATGGCAATTGCTTTCTAGAGGAATATGACCAACGTTGAGTGAGTAAGGTTGTCCAAGCTATAGGCTAGGCGTTGGGTCTAAGGGAAAGAAAGTGAGGCATGGTACATTCCTTGATACGATCAATTGGTACCTTGAGTTACATATGTTTAGCGATGCATCGAGGGGCCAATCCCCAAGATGTAGGAGAGTCGCAGTGAGGTAGCGGCAGTCAGCCGTGAGAGGACCTCCTATGTTTGTACTTCGTGCTATTTGGCAATGTGCTGGGACTCCCTCTGAGGAGTGTTAATTGGGTTAGAGTTGGATACGAGACGTAATACAAATGCAAGATGTTTCGGAAGATGATGTATGTGTCATCCACGCTCCTGGCCGCGAGGCCGTGGGGTTGTTGAGCACATGATAGAGGTCCGGCTAGTGCATGAGCCAGTGCCGGCCCATTTCAGGTCCCATCAGTTGTGCGTCTGCTGGGAGCCGCTTAGAAGTGGCGGTCCTCGAATGCTGGTTGTCTAGGGACCAGTTAGCAGTTTATGCCAAAGGATACGGAGATTGATCCGTTATTTATCGATAAGCATCGTCTAGCAGAAATCCAAAAGCAAGAGAGAGACGAAAGAGCTAGGCGACGTGCTGAAATTTTTAGGAGGTATTTCCCTAAGCATAGCGGTGCTGAACCCTTACGAGGGAGTGGATCTAGTGATCTTGGTGCCACAAGCAATAAGTTAGGAGAAGGTGGAAGCTCTAGTGCTCCCCTTTCTTCCATAAGCCAGTCTACATCAAGTGCGGGAGGTGGAACCCACCATCCCCTATTCCTAGTGCAAATCCAATTTCCGTCATGGCGCAGCCTATTGCAATTCCTGCAGGAACGACGGATTTGCCAGCTCTAGGTTACCCGCTACCCATTTTTAATGGGATAGTTGAGGAAGATGCGGAACTCCACATCAGGGAGTTTCAAAAGCTGATGTTTAACTGTCGCATCCAAGAAGAAGGACATTTAATGATGTTCTTCAATATGACTCTCAAAGGAAGAGCTGCCATATGGTATCATGGTTTAGAAGCCGGAACCATATTGAATATTGATTCATTTTATGGAGCTTTTCGAAGGGAGTTTGCCCCTGAAAGGGGTGGGCAATATTGGTTGCATGTACTCAACGTAACCTGCCAAGAACCACACGAGGATATTCGTGCTTATGCGAAGAAACAAAAAGAGGTTTTTCGTAAGTTCGACACCTCTATTCCTATCCCCGCAGCTGCCCAATTGCAATATTTTCTACATGGTTTCGACTTTAATATCCAGTTGCAGTTGAGTAGTGTCCCTTTGGGGGATATAGATACTGCCATTACACGAGCACAAGAAGTGGAATCCCAACTGCAAGCAGCCTATGCCTCTCGAGGCAATTCGAATATGGGTTTAGCATTGGGAAATAATATGGAGATGGCCAATGGCAGTAGTAGCCAGGGGATAGTGATGGCTAATCCTAATGGGAGAGGGAACATGATGCAGAATGTGCCTTTATTACCAGCCCCCCCTAGCATGTCGATGCCTACGGGCAGTCAAATGGCTCCAAATGGTGGAGGTCAGGCAGTTAATTGTAATACCATGCCTGTGGTTCAACAACCAGTGCCTAATCGAATTGTTAGGCTGATGGAACGACAAGGTAATGATCAAGGCTACGAGTCGAGTGCTTCCAATGTTCTTGGCGAGGTTAAGGACATGATGAAGAATTATACCGACATGATTACGGAGCAGTATCGACAAATAGCCGTTGATGTCAACTTTCTTAAAAAACAATAAAATTTGATAGGAAGTAGATACCCAGATGAGGGTGCACCTTCGAGGTTTAGCTGCAAATGGTGTGGTGGGCAACATTATCCACGAAATTGCCCAAATGTCAAGTGTGACATTTGTGGAAAATCCGGCCATTTAGCAGCCACTTGCTGGAGTAAGATTAGTTCCCTCTAGCGAGGTAGTCGGCAACCAGGGCTTGTTAATCATCGTGCGCAAGGAAATGATTCCCAGCGAGAAGACGGGCCTAAACAAATACTCCAACGACCAAAGACTACAGTGGAGGAGCTGGCTAGTGGTAGTGGGGTTAGTTTGATTGAGGCTATGTGCGTTAATGATGCTGAAACCTCTAATCTGCGAGTTGTCCTTACGAGAGGTCAAAAGGGTAGAGAGGCCGACAAGGATAAGCCTGTCGACGGAAACCCTAAACAAGGCGACAAAGGAACACATGTTCTGGATATTGCCATGGAAGGGGGACCTCTAAAGCCCATGGAGAGTAAAGCCGATGTTAAGAAGGATAAAAACCCACCGAGGAAGAAGGTGAAAGTTAAAAAAGAGGCAATAAATCCGGTTCAGCGACCTAAAGAGCAGATGGTTTGGCATGAAAAGCGAACTCTACCGAACTATCATGAATTTGATTTGGCAAGCTCTCTTTGCAAGGTCAAGCCAGATGTGAATCTTTTATAGCTTATTAAGCTTTCCCTAGGAGTACGCAAGGAATTTAGAAAGATCATGTGTACCGGGTATATCATGGAACCTTTGGGTATTGCACGAGTTGGTGATGACTGGTTCGAACATGCTGAGAAGCATTGCCCAAGGGTTGCAGCCTATGTCGATGGGATATTAGTAGATTATGCCATTGTCGACACGGGATTATTTGTTAACATCATGAGTTCTGAACTGATGGAAAGGTTGGGTCTTGCGATCCAGAAAGATACCTCCATAATTCTCAGAATGGCGGATGATAGCTTGAGACAGCTGGAAGGCTACATTACTAAGGTCCATGTCACAGTTGCAAATGTAGAATGCCTATTGGACTTTAGGGTGATTTGTTTTACAGGGCGTCCAAGTTACCAAGTATTACTTGGACGACCTTGGATCTTGCAAGCGGACTGTCAAGTGGATATACCCGCCGGTCGGCTGATATTCGATAGAGGTACTCAGCGCGTGGTGATTGATGCCTATCTTGAGTCCCCGCAAAGTAAGAGAGCTCCTCTATCTTCCATAGAATTGGAGACATTAGAGGATTTATCCGCCAGTGAGACATCATCGAGTGATGAGTTCAAAGAGGGATCCACCACGGAAGACATCTATCAGATCACTTTGAACGAGCCGATAGAGGCCCAATATTGTATAAGAGATGCAGATGTTATCGAGCTAGACCTTGGCACGCCAAATGATTCGCGGCCAATTAAATTAGGTTCTATGCTCAGTTCAGCAGAAAGGGAGGACTATGTGTCCCTAATTCAAGAATTTCGCGATATCTTTGCCTGGAGTTATGATGAGCTGAGAGGTATTCCTCCCAGCCTGGCTGTTCATACTATTCTTGTAAAAGAGGACAATCGTCCTGTGCGTCAAAAAGTAAGGCGTATGCCTTTCGAACTGAGGGACGGGCTGTTTGAAGAGTTACAAAAGCTTTGGAAAGCGGCTTTGATTTTTCCTGTGCAACACATAGAATGGTGTTCGCCAGTTGTGATCAAGAAGAAGAAAAATAATCAAATCGAATTGTGTGTGGACTTTAGAGAGCTGAATAAGCACACAGTTACGGATTACTACCCGTTGCCATTTATTGACCAGATTTTGGATCAATTAGCGGGTAGGGAGATATATTTGTTCATGGATTGCTTTGCAGGATATAACTAGATGGCAATTGCAGAAGAGGTTGAAAACAATTTTTATTACTGTCTTTGGTACTTTTGTGTACCATGTGATGGCCTTTGGTTTATGCAATGCGCCTGGTTCGTGGCAACGAATAGCAGATAAGGCATTCGGTGACATATCCCTTGAAGAGTTGAAGGTGTTTATTGATGACTTAGGGGCCACCACCGTGAGAGAAAGGCAGTTGATCATTTTAAGAAAATGCTTTGAGCGCTGCAGACAATTTTGTATTGCTCTTAACCCATAGAAGTGCGTTTTTGGCGTACCTTATGGGCTATTGCTGGGCCATGTGGTTAGTTTGGTAGGAATTGTGACAGATCCCAAGAAGGTCAAAGTTATAGTTGCCATGGGTCCACCATGCACTCCGAAAGAAGTTCATAGCTTTCTGTCTTGGGTTGGTTATTACCATAGATTCATAAACACCTTGGCAGAAAGAATGTTGCCGCTTACAAATCTATTGTCCTTCAGCTGTTTGTTTGTATGGGGTGACCCTTGTAAGGTAGCTTTCGAGGATGTGAAGCAGGAGTCAGTAAAAGCTCCCATTTTAAAAGCACCTAAAAGAGGTGAGGTGTTCTATATATTTTCAATAACGACCATGCATAGTATCAGCTGGTTGCTATTTAGCCCAAATTTGGGAAGAAAAGTGGTATCACCCGATTGCTTTTGCTAGCCGGAAGCTGTGGGTATCCGAGATCAATTATATCTACATGGAAAAGTTGTGTCTGGCGATGGTCTTTGGGACCAAGAAATTCAGGCACTATATCCTCTATGAGAAAGTTGTGCTTTATACGAAGGCGAAGGGGCTTTGATTATTGATGAATAAGTTGTAGCCACCTAATCGTCTAGCAAAGTGGTTAATCACTTTGCAGGAGTTTGATTATAAAATCAGGAGTAAGCCACCAAGGTTGCAAGGCATCGTGGAATGTCTTGTGGACTTTGGGGAGCCAAAAGAATCTGTGGCTGAAGATAGTGACAGAGTTGTTATTTAAAATAGATACAACGTTTATTCCCTCCTGGTATGCTGCAATAACACATTATTTATCAACAGGAGAGGCTGGATCCAAACTTTCTAAAGCTGAGAGAAGAAAAATTAAGCAGCAGGCATTAACATTTGCCTTGATTGCAGGTACATTATATCGGCAAGGGGTTGATGACATCTATCGCCGATGTGTGATGCCTGACGAGGTGCCATTCATTTTGGAAGAGTGCCATGATTCCGCTTGCGGAGGTCATTTGGCTGGACGGTTTACAGCACAAAAGGCTTTAAGAGAAGGTTACTGGTGGCCTGCCATCTTCCAGAATGCATTTGTGTATGTTAAGAGATGCAATATTTATCAACGACATGATAGTCGAGAGAATAGGAAAAGACCACTCACCCCTATTATGGCAATACTTCCATTTGAGAAGTGGGGAATCGACTTTGTGGGTCCTATTACTCCGTCGTCGACTATGCAAAAGAGGTATATTATTGTAGCAACTGACTACTTCACAAAGTGGTCAGAAGCACGTGCAACAAGGAAATATGATGCTAAAGAAACTGCTAGTTTCCTTTTAGAGCAGATAATATGCCGTTTTGGTCCAGCTAAAGAATTAATGTCGGACCGCGGAACCCATTTCCTGAATAAGGTGATCAAAAGCTTGACTGAGGCTTGGCAAATCAAGCACAACAAAACGACTCCTTATAATCCGTAGGCAAATGGGCAGGTTGAAAGTACCAACAAGCAGCTTGTGGGTATCCTATCGAAAGTCGTATCTGAAAAGAAATGCGACTGGGATAAGAAGCTATATGTGGCAGTATGGGCATATAATACCACGTTCAAGCGAGCCACTGGCCACACACCGTTCAAACTAGTTCATGGTGAAGAGTGCGTTTTACCCTTAGAAATTGAGTTACCGACCATTAGATTCACAATAAACCATTCTTTGGGTAATGAGGACGTCCTATTAGAGCGATTTACGACCTTAGCGCACTTAGATGAAATTAAGTTGCAGAGCCAGTTACATCAAGAGGTGGCTAAACATTGCATGAAACAGTTGCATGACTTGAAAGTGAAGAAGTGTACCTTTAAGAAAGAACAACTGGTTTTGTATTATAATGCGCATAGGGAGTTGTTTCCAGGAAAATTGGAGCCTAAATGGGATGGCCCCTACAAGATTGTTAGGTTCGGTCTACGGCCCTATTAGCTGATCTACAGGGAGTAGAGTTTAAGAATAAGGTTAATCTTAATAAGATTAAACCTTATTACTTCTAAGTATGCTAATACAAGGAAAATGCATTGCAGGTCCATGCTAGGAATGATCTAAGACCTGCGAAAGAGCTTAAAGTCGGTTGATGGGTCGGTTAATCCCTTATTTGGAGCACCCATATCTGGAGGAAAGATACCATCAGGGGAAACTCATCTGGTGGAGCAAAGGGTATAAAGTGATTGAGCAAGAAGACAGAAACTTTGTGTGGGAGATCAAAGTCTTCTACCATCACTGTTTACAACTGTTGACGAGTATCCCTGTTGAGTTCAATGAAGAAGGTGGGATGGAGCCATCAGTTCATCCTCTCAATATGCTAAACTTTGATTACCATAATTATGAATAGAGGAGTTTGTGATGGCCAGTTGTGTAAACCCATTGTGGACGTATACATTATATTTTGACGGAGTGTCCAGGGGCCCTAATAAAAAAGGAAGTGTTGGAGTAGTAATTCGAGATCCCCGACAAAGAGTTACGATGAAGTTAGCTGCTTATCTCGGGGTAGGATTCACTAACAATATGGCAGAGTATAAAGCCTTGATTATGCGAATGTATATCGCCAAGCAAGGTGGTATTCATCGATTGTTAGTAAAAGGGGATTCCCAGTTGATCCTGAATCACCTAGATGGGACATACACAGTGCGGAATCCCATTCTTTGTATGTATCATCGGACTGCTATGACCCTACTAGAGGAGTTTGAGAGAATGTCTTTTCAGCTGATTCCATGTTACTGGAATCAGTTTGCGGATTCATGATCAAATCTTGCTTATGAGGAAGACCTCTTCTTTAATTGTGGTCCTAGTTTGGATATTGTGATCAATGATGAAACAAGACCTGATCGCTTGTGGGGTATGTTATCCGAACATGCAATATACGGCAGACGATGGTTGATATGGGTGATGCAAAGAGTGGCCGAGGCCAATCTACCATTATTATCCGGGACCCATAGGTTGATTAGACAACATATCATGCATACGGCTCTTGCTATTTATGTAGGAGGGATGGGTCATAACCTTATGCACTTAGTTTAGGGCTACGAGCCTGTTTTTCCTCCTTGGGAGGGAGCCTATTATTGTATATCTAGATTCTTCCAGAGATGGATGTGTAGGTGATATTCTGTTTGATCTCGTTAGGCCAAGAGGGCCAGTGTTGCGAGATTTTGAATGCTTAATTTCAATAAGCCAAGAGGGCCGATTTAGTTTTGTAGTGAAGTGTTTTATTTCATTAAGCCAAGAGGGCCAGTTATTTGTTTAGTGTGGGTGCAGTTAATGGTTTCTTGTTTGAGTTCTGTGCTAGACAGGTTTGAAGAAGAGCTTGGAAGGAGCCTTTTGTTGCGTGGACGCTTCTTGTGGCCCTCTCCAGGTGATATCTTTTCTTTATGAGTACTGTGGTTGTTATTTTATATGTGGTTGAGTACTTGTTAAGGGGTTTTTTGTTTCTTATTGGGGACCAGCGTCCAAGGCATGAAGCCCCATGTTTAGGTTCAGTGTGTTTGAGGGAGGTCGGAGTAGTCATTGCCTCCTGTAAAAACATTGTTAAGCATTGAAAGACCTGTTGTAGTAGGGAGTCCTAGTGACCTTGTTCTGCTAGCCTGCTAGGCAGCCGTTCTAGGAGTTCTTGTTAGTTGTGAGGCAGTTAGAGAAGCCTGCAAAAAGAAAAATAATGATGATAAAGGGCAATAAAACCCTGCATATCTTCCAGATAATAAATATATATACAAAGGTGTGTAAAAAGGGGTTCTAACGCCTATCAAAAGAAGAAAAGAAAAGAAAGAAAAACTTATAAGCAGTTGATCATTGCCTTGCGAAGGCCTGATAGGTTTCTGGGGACGAGTCAGACCTGGGTCCGATACCTTGTCTTCCTAGGGGTGGCATCTTGCTGAAAAAGGAAAAATAAGGAAGGTTGGAGTGAAAATAAAAGTGAGCGTTAAAAAAGGATTCAGTGTCGCCTTGCAAGGGCTTGGTAGGTTCTTAGGTACCGAGACAGGTCCTGAGGCCTATGCCCTGTTCTCCTTGGGTCACTACGCTCAACTCCCTCCTTTTTACATACCCGAGTATGAAACATAAAAACCCTAAAAGAAGAAATGTGTTACCAGAAAATACTTCTTGATCAGGCTATAGGAGTCCTCGCCTAGTAGGAGCTCCTAGTTGTGTTGTCCTTAGTTAGGTAGGCAGTTCAGACCACCACTTAGGGCAACTTCTTTTGATAGTTCTTTTTCTTTTGGCTGTGTTGGAGCAGTTGGTTAGTGACTAGCTTCGGATCTTCTATCAGATGATGTTAGGCCTACTCCTTGTGGATGTCATGCCTTGGTTTTGTCAGGGGGTAGGGTGAGCATTGTGCTGAGGTTTATTATAGGTTTGTTTTGTATCAGCTTGATGCTTCTGTTGTTTGATTCTATGCAGATATGTTCGTGGGTTCGACGGGCTGAGTCACCCTATCCCGTGGTCACCAATGAGAGCGGAATTTTGGTGCCGAGAAGTGCTTAAAAATAGCTAAAAATTATGAATATCAAGGGAAAAATATTCAACGTCGAAGGCGGCAGCTCGATCTAGGACGATTTTAAGGGTCAAAGTGCTTTACAAGCGCTCGAGCGACACTTGTTGATTTGTCATAATTTTTCAGACAGTTGTGCAGGTTGACACGAGTTACCAGCCAATGCGGGATGCCAAGCCGGACGCCCAGGATTTTTCAGAGCTCAATTCCGAGTCCGGACGAGGAAATGGCCAAGAAACCAGTCAAGATGCGAAGAGGTGGACATTAGAGTGGCCAAATGGGCAAGTGCGTCTTGGGAGCCCAGCATTTTATGTCATTTGACAAGAGGGCATGAAAAAAAAACGTGAGATGAAGGAGAAGAAGGCGCCATCAACAAGCGCCGGAAAATGCGCTAGGGAGAGGAGGCAATCTTCAGCCTCAATACAACCCACATCAATGATCATGGGGCTTCAATCCCCCCTGGATGCTGACTCTATCGCCGCCTCTCACCCGAGAAATGGTGGTCTCTGTGAAGAATTCTGATTTCAGTCTTTCTCTCTCCTCCCTCTCTCTCCCCTAAGGGCAGATTCATGTGGTGAAGAAGAAGAAGAAGAATGGATGATGGATGCTTGTCCAATGAAGATCGGATTGCTCCGTGGTGTAAGAAGATGGAAGATTGCTGATTGTGGATTGTCATGAGCATTAATGGTGGCTGGAAATCAGTCCTGAAATATGGCAAATAAAAACCCTCAACCCGTAAAGAGCGGTAATCTCATTTTTACAAAGGAAATTGAAGTTTTATGCAATTTGCTTCATGAATTCTTGTTTCCATGGGATGATTATGCATTATAATGTTGTTTGCAATGTCTTCCACCTGTTTATGATAAAAAAATCAGAAAATCATAAGTGTTGTGGATGAAATTAGTAGTGTAAAATCCGTAAAACACGTGAAATATGGAAAAATTGAGTGTTTTGAGATATCAATGGAAAATATAGTAAGACACACCAACTAAACTTGTGTTTTTTCTGCAAATGAACCTAAGGGCCATGGCCCACAACTCATTTTGAATTTTCAGTCATTTAATATTGCAAAAAATACATGAAAATTAGGGTAAAATTGGAAAAAATAGAGGAAAAATGGATTTTGAGTGCCGAAAATTAAGGAAAAATAAGATTCGTGTTTGTGGATGTATGGGGGGTTTGAAGTATAAGGTTTAGCCTTAGTTCAGCCCTACCTTTATGTTTTATTGAGTTTTTATTGCCTTTTATACAATGAAAATGTGGAAAATGAACCCTAAATCTATGCACCATGCACAACCTAAACGGGTGAGGGGGTGGAGTGTATAAAAGGTGTTTAAATGCTGAATGAAATGATGAAAATCTTGCTGGTTTTTATGCATACCATTTAGGTTGGTCGATAATTAAAAATTAAGGACCTAGGAGCACGAGGGTTTCTCGATGCTAGGTTCATGCAACGCCGCATACGAGCAATAGTCAAAATCATTGAAAGAAATGTTTTCCACATGTGCACCATGCTGATTTTCTTTTGTTTGAGCACGTGGGCATTCACAATTTGCATAAATCATAAGGAAATGATAAAAGGTGTCAGACAATACCTCCTGAATGCATGGCAATTTCTTTCTAGAGGAATATGACCAACGTTGAGTGAGTAAGATTGTCCAAGCTGTAGCTAGGCGTTGGGTCTAAGGGAAAGAAAGTGAGGCATGGTACATTCCTGGATACAATCAATTGGTACCTTGAGTGGAAATGTGTGCGATATTGTGTTATATATGTTTAGCGACGCATCGAGGGGCCAATCCCCAAGATGTAGGAGAGTCGCAGTGAGGTAGCGACAGTCAGCTGTGGGAGGACCTCCTATGCTTGTATTTCGTGCTATTTGGCAATGTGCTGGGACTCCCTCTGAGGAGTGTTAATTGGGTTAGAGTTGGACTACGAGACGTAATACAAACACAAGATGTTTAGGAAGATGATGTATGTGTCATCCACGCTCCTGGCCGCGAGGCCGTGGGGTTGTTGAGCGCATGATAGAGATTCGGCTAGTGCATGAGTCAATGCCAGACCATTTCAGGTCCCATCAGAAGGGGACCTTGAGTCACCATGGGGACTTCAAGAAAGAGTGCTTCTTAGGCATCAAAAGAGGCTTCTGCTGCAAGCTTGTTCTCGGCCTTGATTTTTGCCCTCTCTCTTCTCACATACCTCTGGACTCGTTCTAGTGCTTGCCTCTTGATTGTGTCATTTATCAGGGGGTTGGCTCCAATCAGTTAGTCTGTACTCAACATAATAGAATTAGAGGGGTTTTAGTCTCTAGAGGACTCTCTGGCCAACATCTCTTCTACTTCTTTCTTTTCTATGTCTTTGAATTCAGCCTTCAAACCACTACTACAGAGGGGGAGATATTATGTTCTGAAGGTATCAAAACTCATTCTTTTGAGGATCGTTGCTATGCCATCATCATAATAATGTGAGATTCTGATGGTTTCAATAGTGTATGTTGTGAAGAATACTCTATCCACCAACTTTTAGTGGGTTGCTAATTGGACAAACAGGAGATTGCTAGTGCACTAGGCATCCCACATGTCCTACTGTTGAGCATCCATGAACAAATTCCAACTCTTTTCTTTTTTGTTTTCGTGAACCTCCACTGACCACGACTCATGAAGCTTCTTCACGATCTCCCACTTAATGATGTCTATAAACTTCTTAATGAATGTCAAATCTTCCATAGATGGTCATTCTCTCTATTTCTGCACTTTAGTTTATTCCCAAACAATTCGCCACCAAGATGCAAGTCTCTATTGCTTCAACTGAAATAGGAAATAGTCCACCACATAGAGCCTGCATCATGATGGTAATATGTTTCCGCCATTGAGGGATGAACTTCTTGTGGAAAGTAGCTTTGGTAATAAGAATATCCAATTCTTCAATGGAAGAAGAAACTTTGCAAAGATCCATTGAATTCTTCTCTTCTTGGCAATGCTATTTTCTTCATTTTCAGCCTCTTTTGATGCTTTTTGATGGCAATATTCTCCAGTTGCGGACCAAAAACATGGAGCTCCAAAAGGAACACCAAGGATAAACACCACTAGTAAGAAATCTTCACGTAGCATCATAGAAACAATCTCCCATGGTTTTAACTTCAACAAAATTTATCATTCTCTTCATAGTCTTCATAGAATTCATCAACCAAAAGAGAGAACACAAAAGAAACACCACTTTGAATGTAAAATATCACATATGATTCATCTTCATTGTCTTCATAGTTTTCTTTCACAATCTCTCATAGGTAGATACATTATTTGGCATAGAATTGGCTATCTCTGACTCTCTCTTTCTCTTTCAATCAATAGTGCATTGTCTCCTTACTAAAATAATCAATAATCACTCATAATACTCATTCTTTGGTCCTGGATGCCAAGTGTATTTGATATGAAAGGTCACTAGAGCCACTACAGTGACTCTTCATATCTCACTACTGTCACTTTACTCTAGTCTTCTCTTGAGTCTGCTACTTCTTCCACTTTCTTTTGAGATCTTTTGAACTTACATTCACCTCTTTCCAAGGCTAGAAAACTTTCCCAAAGTCACACATACATTCCACAAAACACTTACAAAGGCATACAAAACAGAATAGAACATGAATAGAGGCTCTACTGAAGCTCAACAGAGGGTTACAGAAGGTCAACAGAAGACATCAGAACCACATAAATCATACTAAAAACAATCCAAAATATCAAAAACCATTCAATTAGCTTTAAAAAATTCTCAACTTTCATCAATCATTAATCCATGATTCATATAAAAGAAAATGAGAACACAATAGAAGCTAAATAGAAGGTATCAGAACCTTAACAGAATCTATCAGAACATCACAGAGCCTTATATCTCTACTGAAAATCATCACAAGCTTCCAAAACATAATCAATATCATCCAAAATACTCTCAAATACTTCCAAAATAACTAGTTATCACTCAAAATCCATAAAAAATTAACCATTCAAGTCTAAAAAACAACAAAAATCAACCAAAACACCTAGTCAATTTAGTATTCAACAAGGTAACCCAACAACAAAGTCCATGCTAATAAATTCCCACTTCATCTAGGGAATGTCAAGAGGTCACAGCTTCCCAAGCATCTTGAGATTATTTTCTTTAATGCGCTAGCAAGACAAACATTTTGTGATATTTTTGAGTACATCTCCCTTAAGCCTTTCCCAATGGCAACTTTTCTTGACCGTGTTAAGGGTCTTGACATATCCGAGATGGCCTAAAAAGGTGGAGTCATGTGCTTCCCAGAGTATTCTTTGTTTGAGTTTCTCGCTTGAGGGTATGCATAATCTTGTCCTAAAATAGACAAGTCCCCCATTGACAGAGAATTCTTGATACTTGATCTAAGTCTAGGGTTTTGGTCCTTTTTCAAAATCTCCTTTATCATCTTTAGATATTCTATGTCATGGCTAGCTTCCTCCTTAGCTAATTCAAGGATAGGGTTACTAGGCATTGACACCATAGTTGCTAATGATTCTACCTTCGAAGGTTCCTCCATAATAAGAGAGTCGAGGAATGCCTTGTGACTTAAGGCATCAGTGACCACATTCTCCTTACCAGGTCGATACTTGATCTCAAAGTCATATTCCTACATAATCCAATGAGGTTGCCTCATATTAAGGTCGATTTGGGTGAAGATCCATTTGAGGCTCTTATGATACGTGACCAAAGAGAACTTAGTACCAAGCAAATGGTGTCACCAAAGTTTGAGAGTATGAATAACTAGTAGTAGCTCCAGGTCATGAGTATCATAATTCTTTTCATGGGTTTTTAGCTTCCTCAAAGAATATGCTATAGGATGACCCTCTTGCATTAGTACATAGCCTAGTGTAAGTGAGCTAGCATCTGTGACAACTTTGAATCCCTTGCTCAAGTCAGGGAGTTTCAGAATTGGTGTTGTCACTAAGCTATGCTTGATTTGATCAAAACTCGATTGTTCGGTGGGCATCCACATTATGGTTGCTTTTTTAGTAGATTTGTGAGGAGCGCTACGATTAAGGCATAGTCCTTAATGAAGATCCTATACCAACTTGTTAATCCAAGAAAGCTATACACTTCTTTGACAGTGGTTGGTGGAGGCCACTCTTGGACATCCTTAACCTTTGTAGGGTCTATAGAGATTCCTTCTTCTGACACAATAAATCCAAGATATTCGATCTGCCTCTTGAGAAAGGCACATTTTTTCTTCTTAGCATAGAGCTTGTGTGTCCTCATGGTCTCAAGGACGATGTGAACTTGGGGTTCATGATCCTCCTCTTCCTTGGAATAAATTAAGGTGTCATCAAAGAAGACAAGTACAAAATCATCAAGATATGGTCTAAAAACATCCTACATTAGCCTATTAAATGTGGTAGGGGCATTAGTCAACCCAAATGACATTACTATGAATTAAAAATTGCCATATCTGGTATTGAATGCTGTCTTACAAATATCCTCATCCTTGACGTGGATCTGGTAGTATCCTGACCTCAAATCAATCTTGGAGAATATTTTTGCTCCCTGCAATCGATCAAGTAACACGTCTATCCTTGGGATAGGATATTTATTCTTGATGGTTACTTGGTTCAGATCTCTATAGTCGATTCAAAGGAAAAGTGTGCCATCCTTCTTCTTTTGGAACAAGATTGGAGCCCCCCAAGGAGAACTGCTAGGGTAGATATATCCTTGGTTGAGTTGTTCTTTTAACTCAATAGCTTCATTTATGGACATCTTGTAGGGCCTTTTTTGCAATTGGTGCAACACTTGATATTAGCTTAATCTCATGATCCACTTCCCTAGGTGGTGGTAATTCTCTCAAGTCTTTTGGGAATACATCCGTATATTCTTTTAATGATGATGGTTCTTCATTGGAGTCCTCTACCTGTTGTGGCTTTTTTAGCTTGATCAGAGTTCCCTTACCCATTTTTAATGGGTTAGCGGAAGAGGATGCAGAATTTCACATTTGTGAATTTAAAAGATTGATGTTCAATTATCACATCCAAGAGGAGGGACATCTCATGATGTTCTTCAATATGATGTTAAAAGGAAGGACTGCGGTATGGTATCACATCATAGATTCTTGAACCATAACCACCATTGATCAATTCTTTGCAGCTTTCCGAGTGGAATATGCCCCTGAAAGAGGTGGCCAATATTGGTTGCGGGTCTTGAATGTAACACGTCAAGACCCTCATGAGAATGTGAAAGCTTATGCCAAGAAATTTAAATAACTATTCCGTAAGTTACAAACTTACATTCCCATTCCGTCGGCTGCCCAATTGCAATACTTTTTGCATGGGTTGAATTTTAATATCCAAGTACAATTGAGCAGTGTGGCCTTGGCAGATATAAACACCGCTATTACGCGAGCAGAGGGAGTAAAAGCACGATTACAAACGGCCTACTCCTCTCGAATGAATGTTAATGGGGGTTTAGTACCTGGCAGCAATCCATCATTGACGAATGGAAGTCAAGGGATGTTTATGACTAACCCTAATGGGAGAGGGAGTGTGGTTTCGAATGTACCTTTACTACCGGCTCCTCCCAGTGTGACTATGCCTATGGCAAGTCAGTTGGCTCTATCAAATGTTGGAGGCCAAGTTTTGAATTCTAACGTTGTTCGTGTGGGTCAATAGCCAAGGCCAAATCAGATTGTTAGGCCAATGGAACGACGGGTCGACGATCGAGGCTATGAGTCAAGTGCATCTAATGTCCTTGGCGAAGTTAAGGACATGATGAAGCATTATACCGACATGATTTCCGAACAATATCGACAAATAGCCGTCGATGTTAATTTCTTGAAGAAGCAACAAAATCTGATAGGGAGTCGACGCCTTGAAGAGGGTGGACCCTCTAGATTCAGTTGTAAATGGTGTGGTGGACAGCACTTCCCCAGAAACTGTCCAAATGTGAAATGTGACATTTGTGGAAAGTCGGGCCATTTAGCTGCTACCTGTTGGAGTAAGATTAGTTCTCTCCAACAAGGGAGTAAATAGCCGGGCCCAGTGAATCATAGAGCCAAGGAGATAACTTGCAGCAAAATGATGCGCCAAGACAAATATTACATAGAGGAAAAACAACTATAGAAGAGTTGCCACAAGGCAACGGAGTCAGCCTTATCGAGGCTGTGGAGTTAAGGATGCTGAAACCTCTAACTTAAGAGCCATGACAAGAGGTCAAAAGGCTAAAGAGGTTGACAAAGATAATGTAAAACCGGTTGAGGGAAGCCCTAAACAAGGGGATAAGGGGACGCAAGTCCAGAATCCTAGCATGGAAGGGGGACCACTAAGGCCGGTTGACAAGAAAGTTGACCCTAAGAAGGATGAAGAAGTGCCAAGAAAGAAGGCAAGAGCTAAGAAAGAAGCACCAAAACCGGTCCAAAGACCAAAAGAGAGGATGGTTTGGTGAGAAAAGAGAGCTTTGGCTACTTATCATGATTTCGATTTAGCAAGTTCTCTTTGTGAAGTCAAACTAGATGTGAAATTTTTGCAATCGATCAAATTATCTTCAGGAGTACGTAAGGAATTTAAGAAGATCCTGCGTATTGGGTATATTGTAGAACCCTTGGGCATAGCACGAGTAGGGGAAGATTGGTTTGACCATGCTGAAAAGAATTGCCCTAGGGTTCTAGTTTATGTGGATGGAATATTAGTGGAACATGCCATTGTAGACACTGGATCCTCCGTCAATATCATGAGTTCAGAGTTGATGGAGAGGCTGGGTCTAGGCATCCAAAAGGACAGCTCCACCCTTCTTAGAATGGTTGATGATAGTCTAAGACAACTAGAAGGTTGCATTACTAGAGTCCATGTTACAGTTGCAAGTGTAGAATGCTTCTTGGACTTTAGGGTGATAAGATTTGCAGGACGTCCTAGCTATCGAGTCTTGCTAGGTAGGCCTTCGATCTTACGAACAGACTGTCAAGTTGATATACCCGCCGGTCGAGTGGTTCTAGGTAGAGGTGCTAATCGAGTAATAGTCTATGCTTATCCGGAGTCCCCTCAAAGTGAGAGAGCTCCTTTATCTTCTACTGAGTTAGAGATAGCAGACGATCCATCTGGTAGTGAGACATCATCCAGCGATGAATCTAAAGAGGGGTCCACTACAGAGCATATCTATCAGATAACTCTAAATGAGCCGATAGAACCGCAAGATAGGATAAGATATGTGGATGTGATTGAGTTAGACCTTGGCACGCCGGGTGATTCACGGCCAATTAAATTAGGTTCCATGCTCAGTTCAGCAGAAAGGGAGGACTATGTGTCCTTGATTCAAGAATTCCACGATATCTTTGCTTGGAGTTATGATGAGCTGAGAGGTATTCCTCCCAGCTTGGCTATTCATACTATTCCTGTAAAAGAAGGCAGTCGTTCTATGCGTCAGAAAGTAAGGCGTATGCCTTTTGAATTGAGGGACGGGCTGTTTGAGGAGTTACAGAAGTTAAGGAAAGCAGGTTTAATCTTCCCTGTACAACATACAGAATGGTGTTCCCCAATTGTTATCAGGAAGAAGAAAAATAACCAGATCCGACTATGTGTGGATTTTAGAGAGCTGAATAAGCAAACGGTTAAGGATTACTACCCGTTGCCATTTATTGACCAGATTTTGGATCAATTAGCGGGTAGGGAGATATATTCGTTCATGGATTGCTTTGCAGGATATAACCAGATGGAAATTGCAGAGGAGGACAAGTTGAAAACAACTTTTATTACTGTCTTTGGTACTTTTGCATACCATGTGATGGCCTTTGGTTTGTGCAATGCACCTAGATCATTCAACAAACAGCAGAGAAGACCTTTGGTGACATCTTCCCCGATGAGTTGAAAGTATTTATTGATGACCTGGGGGCAGCCACTGTAAGGGAAAGGATGTTGGTTATCTTAAGAAAATGCTTTGAGCGTTGCTGACAATTTTGTATCGCTCTTAATCCACGGAAGTGTGTCTTTGGAGTACCTTATGGGCTATTGCTAGGCCATGTGGTCAGTTCAGTAGGGATAGCCACTGACCCTGAAAAGATCAAAGTCATAGTCGCTATGAGTCCACCACGCACTTCGAAAGAGGTGCACAGCTTTCTGTCGTCCATAGGATACTATCGCAGGTTCATCAATGCCTTGGCAGAAAGAACGTTGCCATTAACGAACTTATTATCCTTTAGCTATTCATTTGAATGGAGCGACCCTTGTAAGGTAGCTTTCAAGGATGTGAAACAGGAGCTAGTAAAAGTACCCATTTTAAAAGCACCTAAAAGGGGTGAGGTGTTCTATATATTTTCAGCAGGGATAGTATCATATGCTGTTTAGTCCAAATCTGGGAGGAAAAGTGGTATCATCCGATAGCTTTTGCTAGTCGAAAATTGGGCATTTCAGAGATCAATTATACCTACATGGAGAAGTTGTGTCTTGCGATGGTCTTTGGGACTAAGAAATTCAGGCACTACATCCTCTATGAAAAGGTAGTGTTTTATATGAAGGCGGAAGGGCTTAGATTTCTTATGAACAAGCTGCAGCCGCCTGATCGTTTGGCAAAGTGGTTAATCACTTTGCAGGAGTTCGGTTATGATATCAAGAGTAAGCCACCGAGGTTGCAGGGTATTGTGGAATGCCTTGTGGATTTCGGGGTGCCGAAAGAGATCTTAGCTGAAGGAAGTGATATTGAGGAAATGTTTAAAATTGATACAACTTCTATCCCATCTTGGTATTCTGCTATTATGCATTATCTATCAACAGGAGAGATGGGAGCTGGTTTATCAAAGTCTGAAAAGAGGAAAATCAAACAACAGGCATTGAAGTTTTCCTTGATCTCGCAGGGACACTATATCGGCACGGTGTTGATGATATCTACCGCCGATGTGTGATGCTTGACGAGGTTTCTTTCATCTTGGAGAAGTCTCATAACTTTGCATGTGGAGGGCACTTCGCAGGACGGTTGAAGGTGCAGAAAGCTTTACGAGCTGGATATTGGTGGCCGTCCATCTTCCAAGATTCTTTTGAGTATGTAAAGAAATGTGATACCTGTCAAAGACATGACAGTAGAGAGAATGGGAAACGCCCACTTACGCCTATCATGGCCATCCTTCCATTTGAGAAGTGGGGCATTGATTTTGTGGGTCCTATTACCCCGTCGTCTACTACCCAGAAGAGGTATATTATAGTGGCCACACTGATTATTTTACAAAATGGTCAGAAGCGCGGGCGACGAGGTAGGACAATGCAAAAGAGATTGCAAGTTTCCTTTTAGAGCAGATTATCTGCCATTTTGGCCCCCCGAAGAAACTAGTGTCGGACCATGGAACGCATTTTTTGAACAATGTGATCAAAAGCTTGACTGAGGCTTGGCAGATCAAGCATAATAAAACGACTCCTTATAATCCGCAAGCAAACGGACAAGTCGAAAGTACTAATAAGCAGCTTGTGGGTATCTTGTCTAAGATAGTCTTTGAGAAGAAATGAGACTGGGACAAGAAGCTGTATGTGGCAGTATGGGCGTACAATACCACGTTTAAGCGCGCTACTGGCCATACTCCATTTAAATTGGTTTATGGGGAAGAGTGTGTGTTACCCCTTGAAATCGAGTTGCCAACCATACGGTTTGCAATTAACCACTCTTTGGGAGATGAGGATTCCCTTTTTGAACGTTTCACGACTATAGCCCACCTGGATGAGCTGAAGTTGCAGAGCTTATTGCACCAAGAGGTAGCTAAATGTCGGATGAAGCAGTTGCATGACCTTAGAGTGAAGAAATATACCTTTAAAAAAGGGCAATTAGTCCTATATTACGATGCACGTAGGGAGCTATTTCCAGGGAAGCTGGAACCTAAATGGAATGGTCCCTACAAGATTGTGAGGCTCGAAAAAAATAGGTCTACAGCCCTATTAGCTAATCTACAGGGAGTAGAGTTTAAAAATAAGGTTAATCTTAATAAGATTAAACCTTATTATTTCTAAGTATGCTAATATGGAGAAATAGGTCCACGCTGGGGATGATTGAGACCTGCAAAAGAGCTTAAAGCTTGTTGATGGGGAGGTTAATCCCTTATTTGGAGCACCCATATTTGGAGCAGAGATACCATCAGGGGAAACTCATCTGGTGGACCAAAGTATACAAAGCGATCGAGCAAGAAGACACAACCTTTGTATGGGAGATTAAAGTCTTTTGCCATCACTGCTTACGATTGTTGACAAGTATCCCTGTTGAGTTCAATGAAGAAGGTGGGATGGAGCCGTCCGTTCATCCTTTTAACATGCTAAACTTTGATTATCATAATTACGAATAGAGGAGCTGGTGATGGCAGGCTATGTAAACCCATTATCGAGGTACACATTATATTTTGACGGAGTGTCCAGGGGCCCTAATAAAAAAGGGAGTGTTGGAGTAGTAATTCGAGATCCTCGACGCAGAGTTACGATGAAGTTAGCTGCTTATCTCGGGGTAGGATTCACTAACAATATGGCGAAGTATAAAGCCTTGATTATGGGACTGCATATTGCCAAACAAGGTGGTATTCGTCGGTTGTTAGTAAAAAGGGATTCTCAGTTGATCCTGAATTAGCTAAATGGGACATACACAATGCGGAATCCCATTCTCTGTATGTATCATTGGACTGCTATGACCCTACTTGAAGAGTTTGAGAGAGTGTCTTTTCAGCTGATTCCACGTTACTGGAATCAGTTTGTGGATTCACTGGCAAATCTTGCTTACGAGGAAGACCTCTTCTTCAATTGTGGTCCTAGTTTGGATATTGTTATCAATGATGAAACAGGACCGGGTCACTTGTGGGGAATGTTATCAGAGCATGCAATATATGGCAGACGATGGTTGATATAGGTGATGCAAAGAGTAGCCGAGACCAATCTACCATTGTTATCATGGGCCCATAGGTTAATTAGACAACATGTTATGCGTACGCCTCTTGCTATATATGCAGGAGGGATGGGTCATAATCTTATGCATTTAGTTTAGGGCTGCAAGCCTGTTTTTCCTCCTTGAGAAGGAGCCTATTATTGTATATCTGTACTCTTTCAGGGAGGGATGTGTAGGTGCTATTCTGTTTTATCTCATTAGGCCAAGAGGGCCCGTTTTGCGAGGTGTTACTATTTTATTTCATTAGGCCAAGAGGGCCGATTAAGTTTTGTAGTGAAGTGCTTTATTTCATTAGGCCAAGAGGGCCAGTTGTCTGTTTAGTGCAGGTACGGTTAATGGCCGCTTGTTTTAGTTTTGTGCTAGACAGGTTCGAAGAAGAGCTTGGAAGGAGCCTTTGTTGCATGGAAGCTTCTCGTGGCCCTATCCAGGTGATATCTCTCCTTTATGGGTACCATGTTCTTCTACTATATGTGTTCGTGTACTTGTAAGGGGGTCTTTCTTTCTTGTTGGGGACCGGTGACCAAGGCATGAAGTCCCAGGTTTAGGTTAAGTATGTCTGAGGGAGGTTTGAGTAGTCGTTGCCTCTTGTAAAGACATTGTCAAGCATTGAAAGACCTGTTTTAGACGGGAGTCCTAGTGACCCTGTTCTGCTAGCCTGCTAGGCAGCTGTTCCAGGAGTTCTTGTTAGTTGTGAGGCAGTTAGAGAAGCATGCCAAAGGAAAAAATAATGATAATAAAGGAAAAGAAACCCTAAATATCCCAAAAGAAAATAACGATATACAAAGGTGTGTAAAAAGGGGTTCTAACCCCTATAAAAATAGAAAAGAAAAGAAAGGAAAAGTTATAAGCAGTTGATCATCACCTTGCGAAGGCCTACTGGTACGTTCCTGGGGATGAGTCTCGACCCAGGGTCGATGCCTTGTCTTCCTAGGGGTGGCATCTTGCTGGAAAAGAAGAAAATATGGAATGTTGGAGCGAAAATAAAAGTGAGCGTCAAAAAAGGATTAAGTGTCGCCTTGCAAGGGCTTGGTAGGTTCTTGGGTACCGAGACAGGACCTGAGACCGATGCCCTGTTCTCCTTGGGTTACTATGCTTAGCTCCCTCCTTTTTACATACCCTAGTATGGAAATAAAAACCCTAAAGGAAGAAATGTGCTAAAAGAAAATACTTCTTGATCAGGCTATAGGAGTCCTTGCCTAGTAGGAGCTCCTAGTTGTGTTGTCCTTAGTTAGGTAGGTAGTTCAGACCACCACTTAGGGCAACCTCTTTGATAGTTCTTTTTCGTTTGGCCGTGTTGGAGCAGTTGGTTAGTGACTAGCTTTGGACCTTTTATCAAATTATGCTAGGCCTACTCCTTGTGGATGTCATGCCTTGGTTTTGTCAGGGGTAGGGTGAGCATTGTGCTGTGTTTAGTATGTATTTATTTTGTATCAGCTTGATGCTTCCTTTGGTTGTTTTGTGCAGATCTGCTGTGGGATTCGACGGGCTGAGTCGCCCTATCTTGTAGTCGCCAATGAGAGTAGAGTTTTGATACTAAGAAGTGCTTAAAAATAGCTAAAAATTACAAATATCAAGGGAAAAATATTCAACGTCAAAGGCGGCGGCTCCAGTTAGGACGATTTTAAGCACCAAGTGGAATATGACTCTTAAAAGGCGCACGAGCGACACTTGTTTATTTTTGATAAATTTTTAGACTACCGTGCGGATTGTTAGGAGTTTTCGACCAATACGGGATGTCAAGACGGATGCACATAAATTTACAGCACTCGATTTGGACACCGGATGGGGAAATGGCCAACAAATGGGCAAGATATGAAAAGGTGGATATTGGAGAAGACCAAAAGGGATGCCCTTTGGGACATTTTAACCCCCCCCCCCCCTTCAAATTTTTTATCAAGAAGCATGAAAAAACGTGGAGAGAGAATGGAGGAAGAGGGCGCCATCTTCACGCCATTTTTTTGCGCCTCCATGGATGGAGATGGAGATTACAGGCTGTGAGTACCCCATACAACCGATCTTGGGGCTGATCTTCTCCTTCTTGGCCGATCTTATCGCTTGTCTTCGCCCTCCAATGGTGGCCTGAATGAAGAGAGCTAATTCTAGTCTTTCTCTCTCCTCCCTCTCTCTCCCTTAAGGGGCTGTTCTGTTAATAATGTGGATCTAGGACATGACACAAGCTATGGTGGATCAAAGATGTAAACCAAGTTCATAATGACATGGACAAGTAGAGACAAACTATTACACAAGTGAATTAGGTTCCAAGATAGATTAGCTTGGACTCATAAACACAATCTTGTGTAGAATCGACAATGACAGACACTTAACTGAAAGTACAAAGCATCATGATATTGTGTTCATTTCATAGTCAAGTACAATGCTTTATAGGCTTTGAGTTGTTCCACTCTCCTCACTGTGCATATGGGATTTAGGACAACTCCTCTTGGAGCATACATCATTTGTCTATTTCTCAACACCCCCCCTCAAATGATGAGTCCCTACACTTGCTGGCTTTTGCCCCCCCTTCATGATAACATGGCCCAGAAGACTAGCTCATAGGCAGCCTAGTCAAGTTAAAGCTTGAGACTTTACATCTTGGCAAGGGTTGTACAAATCAAATCCACTAAGGAAAAGAAAGATCCACTATGGGGAAAAACATATGAAAGATACAATGAAAGTTCTTCAAAACAATCTGTCAGAGTTGTTGATGGTAGCGGAAGCATATTCTTCTTCTTTTGCTTCTTCCATGAATTGGTTCTTGTGATGATCACTTTGCAATTGTTGGGCTCTCTTCTTGTGGAAACATTAACTGGCTACATGGCCAGTCTTACCACAATAGTGACATGTAATCCGATCCTTGTTATTGTTGTTGATGAATCCTTGACCTCTTCCTTTAGGTCCAGCAGCTCCTTTGGTGTACAAAAGATTGTCCCTAGATGATGAGACATTGTCTTTTGCATTCTTGGTTTTTACTTTGCCTTCTTCATTGAGTAGTGAGTGCTCAATATCTTTAAGTGTGAGGCTTGGAACATTACTCAAAGTGGACACAAGATTTTCATATGGATCCTTGTTTACACTTGCAAGCAGTACGGCTATTGCTTCATCTTCCTCAATATTCTTTTTAAGAGATGCAAGTTGATTTTTTAAACTCTTAAACTTATTAATGTGTATGGTCATAGAAGCATTGTCTTTGATATCCAGTTTATAAAACTGCATGAGAAGTTTTACCTTTGAATTCTTTGCTTGAGTACCAAACATTTTATCAAGTTCCTCCCAGGCGGTTTTAGCATTTCTAATGCCAGATATATGATGTAGCACATCATCACTTAATCCCCAAGCAATGATGCCTAGTGCCTTATTATTCATCTTCTTCCATTCTTTGGATTTGAACTGGTCTTCTTCAACGAACCTGTCTTCATCATCTTCCTTCTTGTTATCTGCATCATCTTCAAACAAGTCCCATAAGTCCTTTCGCATCAGGTGGTACATGGTCTTTTCCTTCCAGGCATGGAAGCCTTCTCCATTGAACTTTGCTATTTGCTCAAGTTCTGCCATGTTGAGTAGCTCCAATTAACTGAGAAAAGACCAGCAAGGGGGATTTGTGAAGTGTCACAAGGAGGTTAGTGTCAACTGACACTAGTTGAGTATCAATAGATATTATTCTTGAGCTTAGTATTGAATGTCGGTGCTTGATCTTCTTCTTGCTTGTTGATTTGAAGTGTTAATCTTGCTGGGAGCTGAGTTCAAACTTAGATAAGGCAGTGTGTGCCCTAAGTTGAAGGGAATGATAAATTCAAGAAAAAATGAGTTTGCACCTTGATGGCTATGGCTTCCTAGATTAGGGTTTTGACCCAGGCCTGGTTTTTCCCAGATATCTAGAGCTAGAGTTGATCATTTTGAAAACTTTTTTTATGGAAATGTACCTTACTCCATGCTCTACAAGAGCCCCATGATAATCGTCAAGATCGAGTATAGCAGTATGCGCGCAGATCAGCGAAACGTAACCAGGCGTAGTTATGGCAGCGACGTCGAATTTCAGCAATGCCAGGCTTGTATGTATCCAATGTCAGGCTTAGATGTGATAGGCAAAAGCTCTTTGAGTAGAAGAACAATCCTCTTGAAGAAAGCACATTGAAATATTGCCTGGTTTGAGAGATATGAGAGCTCAAAGTGAGGTATGTCCTGTAGGCCACAAACTGGGGCTATGGCAGCAACTGACGATAGTGACAATGCTGAGGTCCAGATAGCCAAATCTCATGGATTGATGTGATATAGGGAAGCTTTGTGAGGTGGAGAACAACTTTCCAGAAGGAAGCTCAGAGAGATTTGCTATGTGGAGTGAGATACAGGAGCTTCAAGATGGCAGGGTGCTGCTGGCTATGGCTGCCACAAGGTCCAACTGAGATTTGAAGTTGAAACTGAAAATATGAGCTAAATGTGGGCTGATTAGAGATCACTAGAGATGAAGGGAGACTAGAGATTCAGAGTGTGAGCTATGCCATGCCCAACTGGGCTCTGATACCATGTTAAATGATGCGGATCTAGGACATGACACAAGCTATGGTGGATCAAAGATGTAAACCAAGTTCATAATGACATGGACAAGTAGAGACAAACTATTACACAAGTGAATTAGGTTCTAAGATAGATTAGCTTGGACTCATAAACACAATCTTGTGTAGAATCGACAATGATAGACACTTAACTGAAAGTACAAAGTATCATGATATTGTGTTCATTTCATAGTCAAGTACAATGCTTTATAGGCTTTGAGTTGTTCCACTCTCCTCACTATGCATATGGGATTCAGGACAACTCCTCTTGGAGCATACATCATTTTTCTATTTCTCAACATGTTCTTGTGTGGAAGAAGACAATGAAGAATGATGGAGGAAAGCTTGTCCGGATGAGACCGGATTGCTTCCGAATGGATGAAGACATGAAGAGTACTGTACTTGAAGATGCTGAGCATTAAATGCATGCTGGAAATTAGTCCCGTAATCAAGATCAAGAAACCCAGACCTGAAAATAAGCGGTAATGCTATTTTTATAAAGAAAAATGATCTTTTTATGTTATTTTCTTTATGAAACCTTCATATGGGATGAAAGTTCATTATGATATTGTTTGCCATGAGTTTCAACTATTTGCAACCTGAAAATCAGAAAATATAAGGCTACATGGCTGGAATTAGTGTTAAAATACATGGAAAACACGCGTTTTAAGGGTAAAATTGGGTTTTTTGCTATATAAATGAGAAATATGATATGTCACACCAACTAAATCTGAGTTTTTGCTGTCAATGAACCTAAGGGCAACAGCCCACAATCAACTTTTATTTTTAGTTATTTTTATTAAAAAAATAGAGAAAAATACAAAAAAAATGAAAAAAATAGGTTTAAAATTAGGGAAAAATGGAAAATGGATTGAGGGAAATTAGGGAAAATTATATCTATATTTTTGCAATGTATAACAATGGCAAAGCATGAGGTTGGCCTCGGTTTGTCTCCGTTTCTATGTTTTGTGCGTATTTATCGTTCTTTTAAAAGGAAAAAATACATAGAAACCCTATCTAATTGATCAATGATGCAAAATGCTAAGAGTTGAATGAAAAGGGACTGAAACATTGAAAGATAAGATAAGATTTGATTTATGCATTACACTTGGCAAATAGGAACTGATTTAAATAAAGAGGATGGTAGAATGAGCATATGGCTCAGTGCCTCCTTTCAACGTAGTACGCGCTAGTGAAATTCATGGAAAGAATGTTTTACGCACGATGCACGATATTGATCTTTCTTTTGTCTGAGCACATAGCCATACATGATTTTCATTAAGCATAATAATTAAAAGGTATCAGAAAAACCTCCTAGATGCATGGCACCTATCTTCGTTAGGTTGTGACCAACGATGAGCGTGAGAGGATGTCCTAAGCTGTAGGTTAGTCGTTGGGTCCTAAGGGGAAATTGTAGTGAGAAATGGTACATCCTGGAACGTAAAATATTGGTACCTTGAGAGGAGTTTGTGCTCGTTTGTGTTATATGTTTAGCAGCGCATCAAAGGGCCAATCCCTGAGATGTAGGAGAGCTGCAGTGGGGCTCCGACTATTAGTCGGTGGAGTGCCTCCTATGTGTGTGTGATTGTGGCATTGCCAATGTATAAGGGTTCTCCCTTTGAGGAGTTCTAGGGAAATATTGGACTATAAATTATAAATGCAAGAATTAAGCTTTAGGGTAGTTTGTCATTCAGCCTTAGAGAGGGTGTTTGTGTGTCATGAGCATGAGGTCCGGCTAGTGCTATAGCCAGTGCCGGCCCATTTCAGGTCCCATCAATAGAAGGATGTTGGATTTCTTGTATATCTTCAATATATGGATAGTTGTTCTTTAGACACAATACAAGAGAAGAAGATAGAGGATATCATCAAGCAAAGATAAAGAGGTTGAAGAGAAGGGGGAAATATTTTAGGAGGATGTTGAGAACCAATTAGTGTAGGGATTTGATGTTGCTTTGTTTAAAAGTGAGAACATTACAAAAGTGGAAGAAAAGAAGATAGAGTTGAGTGTAAAGATTGAAACAGATCCTCTTGAATGTGTCCCAACATTTTCCAATTACCTCATCAACAAAAAGAGATAGATATTGTTAAATGATATCCAATACCTTTTTGGTCTTAGAGAAGATTACTGCTTGGCAACCCTTGTAGCATGGGGTCAAAAGGATAATAATTTTATAGATTATGAACATGAATTTCTAGCAAGTCTTGATGTTGAGGGAGAGAATTTTCAAGATAGCTCTGTAGCCTTGCATTCATGTATTAATTAGATCATGGAATATAAAAAGGGGGGGCTACCAGAGGAAGAGTTCTTACAAATCTAGCAGAGACTTAGTATTGATGATATGGGATATAAAGAGAAACTGAAGTCTCCATTAGAGGAGAAACCAAAAAGTTCAATAAATCTTTATGATGATAGTCTTCCTGAAGAAGATGAAAACCCTAGGGTATGGAAGATAATTCTAAGATATCCATTTTGGTTTATATTAGAGTATGTTATGCATTATAGGCAAATATTATTGGATATTTATCTATTGACATCTTACACCATTGTTCTTTATTGTGGAGGTAGAAATTGAAGATATAGACAACTTTCTTGGAAGAGCCAAGCGCTGAAGGCCATTGAAGCTTGGCAAAAGGTAAAGCCTTGGTCATCATATTAGAAGCTTAAATAATCAAATAGTTGCAATTTATCATAGCAGGTTGTCAAGCTCTCCAAGCCTGCCAATGATGGCTTTGAAAGCTATCTCCAAGGTGAATGGATCCCAAGTTTTCAATAGAGGATCAAATAAGATAATTTTGGTGGAGAAGGAAGAAGCTGTAAGAGTTTTTGGCTTCATGTCTGGATATCGTTTATCTAGGGCAGGATACTTTGGAGTTCTTGGCTCTTATTTACTCTCCCATATAGGAGATGCCAAGAAATTGACGCTCCTTCCACGCTATAGGAAACAAGAGTTCCTAAAATGTAGAGGCCTCATTAAGTGGGATGAAACAAAATATTCCTATAGAGGACCTAGTGAATTGCTTGAAACTAGCCTACTCTTCTACAAAACAGAGTAGACTAAAAGATGTCAAGGGTTTCTTAAAAGCCATCTTTTTCCATCTCTTTGTCTAGTTTGTAACCATTCTGAAAATCTTTGCTTTGCACAAGATTTTAAATATCCCTCTTTTCTTCTTTGGGTGACAATTTGTATAGTCCTTGCTAAAGATGATGTATTACATGATGCGGTTGCATCTTTGAGCTTGAATTTGTGCCAAATTTGTATGTAGAACCATTGGAAGATCTCTAATAAACTGTTTTCTTTGTATCTTCCACCTCCATGTCTTGTGCGTCTAAAGTATTTTGTTCTTGATAATGTGATTATTCCATATCTTGGGTTGACCAAACAGATAGAGAACCATATTTCTTGATAAAATATGGAGCATGGTTGTATAAAATATGCTACATAGTTAACAAATAAAGAAACTCAATTAAAAAACCTTATATGAGTCATACAATAAATAGACATACAAAAACCTTATATGAGTCAAACAATAAATAGTCATACATATACAAACTTCTTACCATATAGTGAGTGAAGTGTTGATTATCCCAAGCTTCTATCATTGCCTTTTTAAAAAGATTCGATTGGTTTTTAAAGTCTTTGAGATCATTATCATTCCATTAAGTTTTATCACAATAAAAGAATACTTTGTCTAGTGTTTCCCAAACATTGGCTTTTCTATTCCGAGCTTGCCCATTATCAGCATGATCCTTAACTACATTATGTAGGGACTTCCACTAATTGTATCTAATAGTTAAGCCACCATTCCTAGAGTTTATCTTACCAAGTCTCCCATGAAAGCCTAGAAACCTTCTAGCCTTCACTCCACCAATAGATGGCTTTTTGGGGACACAATTGCGATCCTTAGACTTTTGAAGATCTGGTTCAATAACAACATTACCACCATGTAGACCAATTTGCATATAAGACTTTTTCAATATTTGTTATAACATCTATTTTAGCTTATAATGGCTTTAGCTTCCATGCAAATCCTATATAAAGATGAACAAGCTTTTCAATTATCCTGCAAAAGCACGTGTACAAATATGGGTGTTCACTAAAGGAATATCTAGGACTGGCTTAAATTGTGGATCCTTGTTGTGCCTAGAGGGAGCTCTATTCCAATTTATTGAGTTCAACTTTATGGTTGGGGACATGCAATATAGGCAAGGATATCTAGAGTTGGCTTCCTTTGATACATTGTACATACATTTCAATGTCTTTAAGTCACTAGCTATGTGCCACTCAATCTTATAGTTCCCAAATCCTTCAACAAATAGCTCTTCTCTTGCTTGTTGTCTCTTAATAACATCATATATTGGTGTTCAATAAAAAACCCAATACAATATATCAAAATCCAATGTATCTACTTCAAATGCTCCTAGCCACTAGATGTAGTATTCTGATTGAACACTAAATGATATTGAGTGATTGCAGTGATTTGATAAAAGTGCTCTATTCATCAAGGTGATAGAGGCCCTCTCGAGTTTTGTGCATTTCAAAATCTCACTTTCATCAAGTTCAACCACAAATCTAGCCACTCCTTATGCCTCTTCTAATGACAAGCCATAGAATTTAATCATTTAACATTGTAGGGTGGGCAAGTCAAGGAAAATATTGTTAAATTCATTGAATACAACTTCCTTTTTCTTGCCTTTGAAGCTAGCCTTGATATGGAAAGGCTCACCTAGAATCTCCATCACTTTGTTATTTACTCTCTGTCTCATAGTTCTAACCATAGATGGCCTTGGAAGTATGTAATTGCGTACTTGTCCTTGCTTCATATTTGATTGTAAAAGCTCGAAAAGTTGTATATAAGCATCTCGACTGATATACTACTATCTAGTGTCTTCTGCACTAACTCACTATCCAAAGAACGATTCTTTATAAATGACTCCAAGCATTGTTTCTTTGCCTTTTTAAATTTCTTCTTCTCCAAAATATCTTTTGACACTATTGAAGGAAGAAGATGATAATAAAATTGAGATGATTTTAAATAATCTATTTCACTTACATTCGATTGAAGAAGAGACCTAAACAAAATCAACATCACAAATCAATACAATTAATTATAAACAAAGTCATATTTAATATCTTTAAAGTGAAAAAAATGTACCTTGCTACTTGGATTCTTTTATTGCAACCACCTCCTCCTCGTTCGAGACTCTCAATAAGGCCTAAAATATTTTTCTTTCATTGATAAGATTTGATGCGTTTCTTCAACGAATGAATCCTCTATTGACAGTCCTCTAGCTTCTGCAAGAACTCTTTGTTATGTTTTGATAAAAGATGCTTCTCCAATCTGAGGGCATCCTTTTGTGCAACCAAGTTAAGTGTATAACCTAGAAACCCATTATAGCCATCACCAATGAACCTCAACAATGAAGAGCTATTATAGAAAGACGGAGTGCTATTTTTGCTAGGATCTTTGGAATATAGCCTGCCATCTAACCAAAGATTAAGATTATTCTTTCCTTCAAACCTGACTATATGTTTCATAGATTCTGTAATAGTAATGGGTTCTTTTCTCTTCCTATTAGTTCATACTCACTATCCAACTCAATATGAAGATGATAGAGAGGTCTTTTACTAGAGCTACAAAGATCATTGGATAAGTGATCCATAGCTAAGTATGTGATTAGAAGATTGGATTGGTGGAAAACTATGCGAATTAGAAATAAGAAGGAAAAATAAGAAGAAACTAGTAAGGATGGGAAAGAAAGAAGGGAGTGAGAATGGAGGGAAGTAATGGAACGCCAAATTGAATATTAGTTTTCACTTTAATGAGGATGAGTAAGATCTTCATTATGACAATCTTTGTCACCTTTATGGCAGCCTAGATTTCTAGGTTTGATGTGACCACAAGAATATAATGACAATGACTTTCATAATTTTGCTTGAGTTGAATGGTTGTCCAACTAAAATCAAAGCTTCCCCACAATTTTAGTTAAGGTAATTTCCTTTTCACTTGCCAATTCTACTATCACTCTACTTGTTTCCCTGGATTCTAGATGCAATCTCTTGATGGTTTGGGATACAAGAAAGGGATGAGTACTACCAAAAGTAATCAAAATTTTGAATGACATGCCCTTATAAGTAGCTTGAGACTTGATTATAGAACATTGGCTATCGGCTCCCTTCTTCTCAATGGTAGCATGTATGGATCCTTCTCCATTCCTTCACCTAAGGTATACTATTTGGGTTGCCATATTGTAGTGTTTACTCGAGCTCCAACCACACTTTCGTGTCCATTGCCTTGGTTATTATTTCCATTCACACGGTATCTTTTAGGAGGCTAGTTGTGTTTGGATTTTGATGATGATTCATATAGTTGGATCTAGGTTTCCAATAGTTCTGCATCCGTAGCATTACCTATTGCCTAGCCCATTTGGTCCTTGGGTGATACCATTGGCCCTTCCATTTCCTCGAGCATTTTTTATGTTGGTAATAATTCCTTCCACAATTGCTATCCATAGAGTGGTCTCTTTAGCCATTTCTAGCAATTTCCTTGGCTATGGGATTTGCTCACACCAAGGCATCTTCGAGAGTCATTGATCTCATTGATTTAAGGTACTGCAAGGGTGTATTCAATCCTTGGTAGAACCTTGTAATCTATTGTGTTGTGGTCATTGGTGATGCATATTCTCAAAGATTCATGAACTTGGTGTAATACCCTTGTATGGTTAAGCTCAATTGGTGCAAGCTCTAGAAATCACTCATTTTGATCAATTCAAAGGATGGGGAAAGCTATTGGCAACTTAGTGTAATACCCTTCTAAGGGTAAGTTCAGTTGTTGGCACAAGCTATAGAACTCATTCAATTTGACCAACTTGAAGGATGGGAAAATTTATCAACCTTTCATATTTTCTTCAATTTGTTCCCAAGTTTAGGAAGTTTTTGTGAGTCCCTTGTCTCAGTACACAATTTTCACTACCAGATCTTAGCTTTTCTAGTGAAATGAAGGTGAGTAGTCATGCATTAGTTTGCACAGTAGTTTTAGCAACCAAGAAATAGTAATCCATGGCTTTGGCCTAGGCTTCCACAGTTTACTCCACTTTAGATCCTTCTCTACCAAAATTTAGTTAGCAATGTCTACTTTAGAAGAAACTTCTTCTCTCGGAGCTCTTTGTATATATCATTAATCCATGTCAACTGGCAATTGACTATTAGATTCAATCTGTCAACAATCTAAGCCCTTCCTCTCTTAGATAGTTTTGAGAACTAGGGAAATCCATAT
Source organism: Lygodium microphyllum (assembly GCF_053477565.2). Taxonomy (NCBI): domain Eukaryota; kingdom Viridiplantae; phylum Streptophyta; class Polypodiopsida; order Schizaeales; family Lygodiaceae; genus Lygodium; species Lygodium microphyllum. Next base: position 10,425,503 of record NC_141160.1, read on the forward strand.
TTATTTAAAAAATAGAAATACAATAGAGTTTCAATCATGGACTTCCTGCAATCATGGAACATTTACAAGGTTTATCATCTATTTCTAGGGCTTTGTAAGAAGCTAAAGGTAAGGGAGGGTACCCTTTGATAGCATACTCATTTTGGGCATGATGATCTTGAATACCATGAATTAATTATAAGCTTGGTCAACATCTTGAAAGATCATAGTTACACTTAGTTTTTAAAAATAACATTTTTTAAATCATGAGGAAGCATAAGAGTTTAACAATTTATATTGTCAAGTTCTATAATCACAAAAGAAGGAAAACTTGCCCTAGTATCTAGAAATCATATAATGTCTTAGGATATCATGATACTTAGGGAGTTAAATGTTTTTTGACTTTAGGCACCCAATAAGAGCAATCTTCTTAGGATGAATAGCTTTCTTATATTGCTCATACACTAATTTATTTGTCCTTACAAACTCTCCATTTACAAATATAACCTTATCCCTTCAAAAAGTGCATCATACAAGTAAAGTAAGTCCTATTAGCTTAAGATCTTCAAGTCACTTCAACAACTTGAGATGGGTTTTCAAATCTTTGTACGAATTCAAATCTAAGTAAAAATATGGATCATCCCATCTGAATTTGTGCTTCAGTTATTGCCTCTTTGCAAACCGTGACAAGTCCAAAAACATATCTTTTCTAGAATAGTAGGCACAATACCCAAACACTTTGAATAAGCAACAATGATTTTAATTAGTAAAAATTTAACTACAAAGGTTTATCAATCTTAGATGATCTACCAAGCTATAATCTCATGGATCCTTTCCCTGTGGAAAATTCCAATATTTATGTCCTCATATTTGGATGCTCTCTCATGTACTAATAAATAACATAACTTGGTGGTTCCTAGGGATGGCTCCAACATTGAGTTCCAAAACTCGACTTTCTTGGCACTAGAATAACTCTTTTAGATGATATTATTTGCAACACTTTTGCTGATAGACCCACAATATCTGAGGTGGTATAGGCTCATTAATACTAATAGCTAGTAACAATTCATCAGAAGTAGCAAACAGAATTATATCTTGACTAACCTTAACTATTCAACCCATTGAATCCTCCGGAATTCATAACAAAGAAGGAAGTTTCAACTAGCATAGGTCCCCACATCTGACCTATAATGTGCTAACCAAGATGTTCTTAGCCTTTCAAATTGATTGGGATAACAAGTTTATGGTAGCCTTGTGAGCATACCAAGCTATCTACAAAATGGCAATAGAACTAACTTCCTTCAAGTGACTTATGGGATAGAGATAAACTTACCATTTGAGTTATTCTTCTATGCTAAAAATTGCTATACAAGAGCATTGGGAGCATAGTGAATCTTTGATCAAGCATCTCATTGAGCTAGAATGCATATTAGAAGCTTGACTCTTGGCAACTCATGAACTAATTTGCAAGAAGATACAAAGAAATGCCTAGTTTGATAAGCATGTAAAAAAAAGACTTTGAGAAGGGTGATCTTGTGTTTCTCTACTCCATCAAAGGTCATAAATAGGAGACAAGATTCAGAGGTCTTGGTTCTTTCTAGGTGCACTAAATTAGCAAAACCACTGATATGGAACCAGAGACTTTGAGAGGGTGGGGGAATTGGCTTCTTTGATGGAAGCAATATTAAGAAATACTACCTGCTTGCACATCCACCACACACGAACTATCAATGGTACTGCCACCTATTATCGTAAACTCTATGAACATCATAGAAGTTGATTTCAAAGAAAAAGAAATAGTACCACTAGCTTATTTTAGGGTTACCTATCATTGAACATGTTGTGAATATCACAAACGTTGACCTCAAAGACAAAGAAACATTACAACTAGCTTATTTTAAGGTCAAGATCATTGCATATAGTGATGGTCTGCAAATCGGATGCCGTATGCATACGTAGTGAGCATTGGAAGGTCCCCAAGAACAAAGAACTCTACTTTTTGCTCAAAAATCAAGAGAGAAGACTTGCACGACATGTAGCAAGAAGACCAATTGAGTACAATCTCCCCCCATGCCTTGTGTGAGTGCTCCACAAATCATGTATTTAATATATTATTGATCTCCAAGCTCAAAAATAGCCTAAATTTACAATTAGCACACTTTAGCTTTTGTGTTTGCTTTTTTCCAAATAAAGAATAAAGCGGTTGGGCGTCCCAAGAGTCGGACTATGCCCAAATACAATGACCAATAATAAATATTTAAATCTTGTGTCCATCCGCATACAAAATAATAAATATATGTCAAGTGCTTTAATAAATAAGCGCGTCAAAATAAATATTGGTGCCACACCTAAGACACACTTGCACATTAAATTAGCGAGACGCCCAAAAAGGACAGGCGTTCCCAATGACTTTTCGCACAAGAAATCTACCTTGTGTACGAGCCCCAAAAAATAAATATAATTTTACGGAATCCACCACAAAACCTCATAGAATCCACTGTCAAATATGCCTCTTGGCATCATACCCCCGAGGTGGGATAGCAATTGTCCTCAATTTCTATTAGCTCAATTTGGAGAGAGTAGTGAGGGGTAAGCACTTAGGTCACGAGTGTGTATCCATTGGGCCTCTTCAGCAGGATGATTTTTAAATTTCACCAAATATCTAGAATATCTACGGCTGGTTCTAGTGGTCATAAAGTCATTATCTAGAATAGTCTCAGGTTTAAGGAATTTAGTTTCTTCTTCTAACAAAGGAGGATTTTTATAAACAGGGTGGATAGGTAATTGGTCTTTGAAAGGTAGTAACAAACTGATATGAAAAGTATTGTGGATTTTCCAGTGTTGGGGTAGTTCTAGTTCAAAGGCATTGTCATTGATTTTGTGAAGAATTTTAAAAGGTCCATAAAATCTAGAAGCTAACTTTACAACAGGGTGTTTCTCAACACTTTGTAGTCTTCGCTTTTCAATTCGTAACCAGACATAATCATCAACTGTGAAATTCATAGCTTTTCTTTTCTTGTTTGCTTGTTTAGTATATGATTGCTGGGATTTCGCAATCATATCTTTAACTTCATCAAAAATAGTAGCATGTATGTGGGCAATATCATCATCGGCTTTAACTTTGTTTGACAATGAAGTAAGAGGTGTAGGCAATCTATATCCATAAATGATTTCAAAAGGTGCTTTTTGTGTAGTTGTATGTGGTGTGTTATTGTATGCAAAATGAAGTAAATGCAAGTGTGTATCCCAGGTTTGTGGTTCTGAAATTGTGTATGCACGTAAAAGATCTAAGATTTTGTTATTTGTAGCTTCTGTTTGTCCATTTATTTCAAGATGAAATGTAGATGAAAAAGCAATCTTTGTTCCTAAGTTAGCAAACAAAGTAGTCCAAAAATTATTGCAAAATCTAGAATCACGGTCAGAAATAATAACACTACAAGGATATCAGACCATAGCGATGTCGATTTAGCGACGACAAATAGCGACATTGCTATTTGCGTTGCTATTAGTGTCGTTGTTAGCGTCGCAAATAGCGATGCAAATAGTGACGGTACCTAGAGAAAAAAAACGTAGACCGAAATCCGAGTGCGTTTCATGCGACACTAATAGCGACACTAATAGTGATGCAAATAGTGACGGTACCCAGAGAAAAAAAAACGCAGGCCGAAATCCGAGTGCATTTCATTTCGCGCATTCACGAAATTTTTCAAGAGGGAGAGTGAGAGAGAGAGCGACCGCTTTGCTGAGAGGGAGAGAAAGAGAGAAAGAAGGCTTCTCATCGCCACCGCCGCCACTGCCGTTGTTTGCGAAAAAGAGGAGGAGGTGTACGAAGGGTGAAGAGGAGCCGCCGTCGCAAAGAGAAGCCACCAAACCCTTCTTTGAGTCTTTACGGTGAGTGCATTCTCTCTCTCTTTTACTTGTTTTTTGTATAATTTGTGTATATTGAGAGAGGGAGAGGAAATGAGAGAGAAAGAGAGGGAGAGGGAGAGGGAGAGGGAGGGAGAGGAAATGAGAGAGGGAGAGGGAGAGGGAGAGGGAGGGGGAGGAGATGAGAGAGGGAGAGTGCATTCTCTCTCTCTTTTACTTGTTTTTGTATAATTTGTGTATATTGAGAGAGGGAGAGGAAATGAGAGAGAAAGAGAGGGAGAGGGAGAGGAAGGGAGAGGAAATGAGAGAGAAAGAGAGGGAGAGGGAGAGGGAGGAAATGGGAGAGGGAGGGGGAGGAAATGAGAGAGGGAGAGGGAGAGGGGGAGGAAATGAGAAAGGAAGAGGGAGGGAGAGAGAAAGAGAGGGGGAGGGAGAGGAAATGAGAGAGGGAGAGGGAGACATTAAACATAATAGGGAAATGAGAGAGAGAGAGGGAGAGGGAGGAAATGAGAGAGGGAGAGGGAGGGAGAGAGAGAGAGAAAGAGAGGGAGGAAGAGGGAGAGGGGGAGGAAATGGAAAAAGAAGAGGGAGGGAGACATTAAATATAATAGGAAAATGAGAGTGAGGGAGAGGGAGAGGGAGGAAATGAGAGAGGGAGAGGGAGGGAGGGAGAGAGAAAGAGGGGGAGGGAGAGGGAGGGAGAAGGAGGGAGAGAAAATGAGAGAGGGAGAGGGAGACATTAAACATAATAGGGAAATAAGAGAGGGTGAGGGAGAGGGAGAGGGAAGGAGACATTAAACATAATAAGAATATATTAAACATAATAGGAAAATGAGAGAGGGAGAGAAAATTAGAGAGGGAGAGGGAGAGGGAGAGGGAGAGGGAGAGGGAGAGGGAGAGGGGGAGACATTAAACATAATAGGGAAAAGAAAGAGGGAGAGGGAGGGAGAAGAAATGAAAGAGGGAGAGGAAGAGAGCAAAAGGAAATGAGAGAGGGAGAGGAGAGAAAAAAAATGAGAGAACGAGAGGAGAGAGAAAAAGAGAGAAAAGATGTTAAACATAATAGGGAAAGAGAGAAAGAGAGGGTGAGGGTGAGGGTGAGGGAGGGAGAGGAAATGAGAGAAAGAAAGAAAGAAAGAAAGTTATATTAACGTCTTCTAAAGACCAAAACTGGCCTATGAGACAAACTGTGATACAACTGATGAGGTCCAGCTATCCAAAAATAAAAGTGCTGAATGAAAAGCTAAAAACTGGAAACTGAAAATACGGTGCTATGAGTGTGATAAGTGTCATGTATGTGTATGTGTGTATGTAGCTCTGGTACTCCAGATAATGGCTACAAAAGGGGAACAAATGTCGGCTGTGATAGGGGAACAACTGTTGGCTGTGATAAAGTGGTGCGATGTGTATATGCAACAGATGCAGGGAGATATACTATCCTGGGATGTAGTAGCAGTCGTCGAAGTCGCTAATAGCAGGTGATCCCTCCTGGATGCAGGATGTGGTACATCGGCGGTGGAGAAAGAGCAAACTGGAGATCTGAGATCCAATGTGTCGAGTGTCGTCGGATCTCAGTCTGCTGTCAATGTAGATCAAGAATCCTCCGGATCTCCTGTCGGTGTGGCTGTGGGGTCCAAAACCCACGGATCCTCGTGCGGCGTCGGGTACGCTGGTCCTCAGCCTATTGTAATGTGAGCCCGGAGGTCTGGCTGGAGGCTGGTACAGTAGCTCTCACTTTGTCTGTTTGAAAGAACTGTGTAATAGTCGTCTGGGTGGGCCCCTCTCTGACTGGGACCCATTGTGTGCTCTGCTCACACTAATGTGCCATGCCTCTCCCAGAAAACGGCCAAATGATCTCTGATCCATATCAGTCATACATCCCTGAAGTGAGCTGCTCAATGTGTATCTAGATCTCAACTCTGAGTATGTCGGGCATCTGAGAACAAAATGCTCCTCTCTCCACCTCTGATCTGCAAAGGGGGCATATCCTCTCCTCCCCTGGGATGCCACTGGCTCTGCCACTCTCAATCACAAGCTGATGTGATGATACCCTGAGCTGTCCAATAAGAACTCTCAATCGATGTGGCATATAGATCTGCATATATCTCGGAATATCTATGAATCCCTGCCCTGATATGCTCAAGAACTGTGTATAATAATGTGCCATCTTCGATGGAAGTGGCTGTGCAGGGCTGACCCATGTCCTCTGTATATAAATATGCCATATCTCCTGTTTGATGACTCTGTTCCTCTCAGAGAGAGAGAGGGTGTAAGTGGGAGCCTGAGTATCATATAGAAGAGGTGGGAGTCTATCAATGTCCAACCCATGTCTGTCAAACCAAGCTCTAGTCTATGCATACCATGATGTGGTATCCCCCGCTCGAGCCATCTCCTGAGATGCCATATATGCTCTGTATGCAATGCGATCTCTATCCATATCCTGAAATCTGTGTAGGAAGCAGACTGTCTGAAATAATGCCTTGACTAGCATGGGCGGTGTGGCAAGCTCTGCTCGCACAATGTCATGTGGAACTGAGGCCTTGCTGCGAATCAATCTAGATATCATGATCACCTAAGGTCTCTCCATCAATGTCCATACATAATCGGCAAGGCCTGGCCCCCATATAGCTGCTCCATACATCAGTGCTGGAGTGACTAGAGTATGAAAGAGTCACCCCTTGGTGCGGGGCTCCTGGAAATGTGCCTGATGACACTGTCGCTCCATAAGAGTCAATGCTGAGTATCCTCTAGTGAGGCGGTCACGAGCTGCTTGTGTCATCGAGAAAGTCCCTGAAGCTGCTGTAAAGGTGACTCCCAAATATACATATGATCCAGTGACCTCAATACTCCCTCCTGCTGCCATGAAAATACTCTGTTTGCGTATCTGAGCTGATGAATGGAATATAAGAACCTTGGTTTTACCAAGGTTCACTGTCATGCCTCTCTGTATGCAAAAATCATCCAATGCTAATAAATGCTTTTGTAATCCCTGAGCTAAATCTGAGACCAACACAATGTCATCTGCATATAGTAAGATATGAACTATGGCTCCATTGAGATCTATACCTCCACCGGCTCGCTGTTGAATAAACTCTGCTATCTCATCAATGTATAGCCCAAATAGAGTCGGTGAGAGTGGGCATCCTTGTTTCACACCAATGGTGCTCACAAGGGGATCTGATATACCTCCCGGACATCTGACTCTACCAGTAACCCGCTCATATAGTGCATAAATACCCCACATCATGTCATCATCCACCCCTAGATCAAGTAGGCATCTGAAAAGCCTCTCTCTCGGAACCATGTCAAAGGCTTTGCGGAAATCCACAAAGCAACAATACAATCTCTGTTTCTTCACTCGTGTCTGGTCGATCAGACAACGGAGAGTGAAGATGTGGTCTATGGTAGAAAATGCCCGTCTGAACCCTGCATGTCCGGGTGTGCGCATGCGCTCTCTCTCTGCCAGCGTGCTGAGCTCCTCCTCCATCACCGTGCCATAAAGTTTTGGCCAAAACTGGCCCAATCATGATGGTCCTATATGTGTTAGGATCCATAGGATCCCCTAGCTTGTGGATAGGTACAATGGTGTGCTCTGTCCATGAGTCAGGGAACCCCTCAGACAATGCACGGTTGAAGAGGTGAGTAATGAGTGGAGCCAATGTGTCTCTGCCATATATAATATGCTCTGCCTAAAGATCAAACTGGTCTCGAGCGCGGCCATGCTGTAACCGTGAGATAGCATGTTTCACCATACTAGTGGTGAAAAAGGATGAAATACCCGGTCTCAGTGTACATGGTGTGGGTATCAGCGGCAGCTATGCGGGTACATGATATAAACTCTATGCGTATCCATACCATACTGTAGGGTCATGTATCGGTGTGGGTGAGCGTGGTTCTCTGATCTGCCTCCATGCCTCTGCATAATCTTTGCTCATAAGAAGGTGGTATATATCCCAATATCTCTCCTCCTCCCATTCCCGCTTTTTAAGGCGGGTCAAGCGGTGCATGCGTCTCTGCGCCTGTCTGTGTGTGATCTCTCCTCTGGCCTCCAAATCGCATAGCTGTCGACGTAGATATCTACACTCATCATCATACCACCTGTTCTGTGGCATGGTACCGGTCCGAGGGGGGTGCGTGTATGTGTGATGTGGAAAACTGAGTGTAGCAGAATCATGCAGATTGCGTGTGATATCAGTGGTCAGTGTATCAAGGGGTGTGTATGGATCAAGTGACGTGATGTGCTCCTCTAGATGCTGTGAGTAAACATGTGAGAGCTCATGAGTGAAGTGTATGGTAGTATGCATGTGGGGTATGATATCTGCAGAGGTGGTGATGGTAATGAGGTGAGGAGTGAGAAACTGAGAAAGGTGTGATCGGCACCGAGTGGAAGTCTCCCAAGGCCGAAGGACTCGATAGTATGCATCCCATCGATCGGTCCGAGCAGATAATCTATAGTTTTCTCGCCCCCCCCATGTGGGAAGCATGTAAGACCTCCTGAATATGGCCATCGTGCCATCCCATTATAAATAACGAGATGATGTCTACTACCAAGCTCAAGTAAATGCCCTCCATACCCTGTGGCGTCTGGCCCAGTATCTGCTGACTCCCGATTGATCCCCAACTCCTCAGGGTCTAATGCTCTCATGATCTCTAGCTGCTCCATATCAAAACTCTCACACTGTCGGCTCTGTGTGCGCCCATTGAAGTCCCCCATAAGGAAGACCTCACCCAAACTAAAATACAGAATAATGTCCTCTAAGAGCTGTGAATAAGGGGAGGGGGAATCTCTGGCCTGAATATCACCCTGCGTAGTAGCATATCTGGACCCTCGTGGTGAAAAGTAGCATACTGCCATATAGATCCATCTCTCATCTGATATCTGCACTCTGATCCATATGTAACTGGCCTCCTCATCTCGTCTCACTAACTGGATATGTCTCTGTATCCCCTGACGGAATAGAACTGCCACCCCTCCTGAGCCCCTAGATGTACTCTGCCTAGTAGTAGCCTGGTATGCAGATACCCACTCAAATCCCGTAATGCGTGGAAGCCCTCTCTCTGGGCTCTCATGTGTCTCTGTGAGGCATATAACATCATGGTCGGGTAAAATCTCCTCAAGTCTGTCCGGTCGTGACCATAGGGAGCCGTTGTAGTTCCAAACTGCCACACTTATCGGGGTCTCCTGTACAGTCCTCTGCCCCGTCTCATAGGCCAAGCCCCCCTATTTGGTGGGGCGTCCATCTATAAAAATCCGGCCATCTCGATAGAAGGCCTTACGACCTTCTCTACGTGCTTGGAGTATTTGTGGCATGCATGCTCGTCTTGTGCAATTTGCATCTGAGCCAGGTCCTCATCCATGAAGATGGGAGCCCCAGTCATCCCTCGGAGTGAAATCTGCTTCCGAAAGAAAGCAGCTCTGTCCTCCGGTGAGGGAGAGGAAGAGAGAAAGGAAATGAGAGAGAGAGAGAGAAGAGAGAGAAAAAAGATAGAAAAATCATTAAACCTAATAGGGAAAGAGAGAAAGAGAGGGTGAGGGTGAGGGAGGGAGAGGAAATGAGAGAGGGAGAGAAAGAGAAAAAAGGAAATAAGACCTTACAATAAGCTCATTCTCATAGGGGTTAGGCTGATCCTCAACAAACCTAAGGGATATATGGCTAGAGAATCCTAGCACACTTGTGCCTCTTAGCATAATGTTCTTCCTGCAAAGAGACCTCTCATACATGGGGCTTGTCCTAGCCTCCACCATACAAGTATACAACGAAGGCAATCAGCCTATCAGTTAGAAAAAAATTCATTTTTCATAACGTAAATCCAAAAATAAATTTGGATACTCCATAAAAATCAATCTCTTCTTAAAAAGACAAATATAAAAAACTAAAACAGTATCATTCATATGCTTCGCAAAACTAAAATAGCATCACCACAAGATCTCTTAGGAAACTCCTCTTCAACTATCAATTTTAATTAAAAAATATAATATAAAATCACTTGCAAGGAAGGACACTCTTTTATCATTAACCCTCTTTCTTCCTTAGAATAGTCTTAGAAACAAATTTCTACTCTAACAAGCATATATTTGAGCATAATAACTATTTTAAGGTTTATTCCATGAGTAATAGTAGTATATATGCAACTGTCAAGCTAGAGATCATGCTTTGGTGTCTCTGGAGATTCCAATCTCATGCCCTCATAGAGATTGTAGTGTGTAATAGTTTGGAGAGAAGGTGGGTGAGTTGTAAATGGTAAATGAGAATTCTATTGATGATGGAGAGAAGATGAGGTGAATCGCCAATTCTATTCTTAGTGAGTGCAACCTACCCATAGTATGGCACCCATGACCAATTGAAATCAGTAAGACTTTGAAATCCTACCTCGAGTATTATAACTATTGTTTTGTGGTGGATTTTCTTGCCATAATTCAATGTTAATTTGTGCTTGTGTTTTCCACGGTGTGTTGACAATGGATGTCAAATGCTCTAGTCGAATATCTCTCTTTCTCCTCTCTCTTCTCTAAACCCTTCTCTCTCCCTCAATCTTCCCTCTTTTTCTCTTCCTATACTCTCCCTAAATCCTTCTATCTCCCCCTATCTCTTTTATCTCTCTATCTCTCTTTCTATTTCTACCTCTCTCACTTCTCTCCTCTTCTTCTCTAACTTTACTCTCTCGCTAAATCTTATCTCTCTCTTCATCTCTATATAAGTGGTCGTAATCGTAGTCATGGTCGTGGTCGTGGTCGTGGTCATGGTCGTGGTCGTAGTCGTAGTCATGGTCCTAGTCGTGGTGGTTGTGGTCATGGTCGTGGTCGTCGTAGTCGTGGTCGTGGTCGTGGTCATGGTCGTGGTCATGGTTGTGGTCATAGTCATGGTCATGGTGGTTGTGGTCGTGGTCATGGTCGTGGTTATGGTCATGATTGTAGTCGTGGTCATCGTGGTCGTGGTTATGGTCATGGTTGTAGTTGTGGTCGTCGTCGTCGTGGTCGTGGGTCGTGGTCATGGTCGTCGTAGTCGTGGTCGTGGTCATGGTCATAGTTGTGGTCGTGGTCGTGGTCGTAGTCGTAGTCGTAGTTGTAGTCGTAGTCGTAGTCGTAGTCGTAGTCATAGTCGTAGTCGTAGTCGTAGTCATAGTCGTAGTCGTAGTCGTAGTCGTAGTCGTAGTCGTAGTCGTAGTCGTAGTCATGGTCGTGGTCATAGTTGTAGTCATGGTCATGGTCATGGTCGTGGTCGTGGTCATGGTCGTAGTCATAGTCGTGGTCATTGTGGTCGTGATTGTGGTCGTAGTCATGGTCATGGTCGTGGTCGTTGTCTTGGTCGTGGTCGTGGTCATGGTCATGGTCGTAGTCGTAGTCGTAGTCGTGGTTGTGGTCGTAGTCGTAACGTAAAAAAAGAGAGAGATGGAAGGAGAGGATAACAATTTAAGAAAGAAAAAAAAAAGAGAGATGGAAGGAGAGAAGAACAATTTAAGAAAGAAAAAAAGAATGATAACAAAAACAAATTGTTTATCGTAACGTAGACAAAATGGAAAACGATGAAGGTCCTGTTGTTCAAGATCACAAGGCATATCTTAATCAGCGTGTCCCATGTCCTTGCTCTCAATGCAAGCTGGAAATCAGACGAAAATGTCGATTGTCTATAGAACACATATGACGATTTGGCGAGTTTCAATCTGAGATCATTGATCAGGCAATTGCGGATTTTCAGTAAACAGTAAGACAAGTTAATATCAATCATGCATTGTACTCGCAAGCTAATTAAATGCCATATATAATAAGATTGGGTCTGGCTGGAAAATTTTCTATCCAGGGAGATGACATCTTGTCCCAAGGAGGAGTGCACCCTTTGTGGCCAATTAGAAGAGTTTGTGGGCATGCGATGGATGGAGTGCATGAGCCAATCCACCACTTGCAAGGCCAATCTATACCGTCAATGCGAGATGAGACAGGCAGTCTTACAGGCCTACCTACAAACTTGGAGCCTGAGATGAAGGCAATGATCGATGCATTGATTCCCATGAATGTCGATACTTCTGATTTGCTTAGAGAGGAAGCATCCATACCATTATATGATGGGTGCCGAGTATCTCATGTGAAGACACTGTTTGCACTCTTAAGTGTGCAAGCATATATCAAGTTATTGAAATATCATATATTACCACCTACAAATACCATGCTTGAGTCTTGTGATGATGCACGACATGTTTTACAAAAGCTTGGCATTGACCACAATAACATCCATGCATGTATCAACTATTGCATACTATTTCGAGGAGAATACGAGACTATGGAGACATGTACAAAGTATGGTGCTCACAAGTATCGACATGACTTGCAAGGGAAAACCATCTCTCAAAAAGTTCTAAGACACTTTCTAGTTATCCCCTGCATAAACCACATGTTTCCTACGTCCGGCATGGCGAGCTTGACAATGTGGCATGCACAGAATAGGTCCACAGATGGAGTTTAACGAATATCAGCGGATTCATGCACATGGAGCCACATTGACTCTACCTTCCCAGGCTTTTCTCGAGAGCCAAGGAATCTTTGGCTCGGTCTTGCAATGGATGGCATGAACCCATTCGGTCTGTGCTCAACTTCGTACAGTGTGTAGCCTATAGTCCTTGTCAACTACAATATCCCTCCATGACTTTCTATGAAAAAAGGACATCTCATCCTTAGCTTACTTGTCCCCGGCCGCTACAAAGTCAAAAATATGGACGTGTATCTTCGTCCATTAGTCAATGAGCTTAAGATTTTGTGGGAGGAGGGGGTCACCATGCAAGATATGAGTAAGCGCGATGGTCGACGGTCCGCCAATATTCGAGCCATTCTAATGTGGACAATGCATGAATTTCTAGGATTTGGAGAGTGCTCATGTAAATAGGCTTCCGTTCTTGTTGGTAATATCTGCGTGGGCAGTATACTGGAGAGGGAGTTGGAGCAAGAGAAACTTATCTGTAATGCTCTAGTTGGCATGTATGCCAAGTATGGAAACTTTCCAGCGCATCCTCTCATCTCGTCTCCTTCCTCCTCATCGGAGGCCATTCAATCTCGCAAGTTCCCCTGAAGTGTTGCCCGCCTTCATTATCATTGTGTGCTTCCAGTGAAGATGCAGTTAGTGATAGCACTCAGGTTGCAGTTGCAAGAGCTGGAACTTGAACATTTTTCGTACCTTTGACATTAGAGGAGAGTGTGGAATAGGCACTGTTAGCATGTAAATAAGCTAGAAAAGGTGGACTTGAGCTCACAACACTAGCTATTGATCAACTAAATCGTGAAGAATTGAGACATGTTGGGTTGAAATTCCTTGTACAGGAAGTTTTAGGTCTTCGGATGGACAAACCCAAGAGGGTCACTATGAGCAATTGGGCAACACTACAATTGAGTAGGGTACATATAGAATATGCATGTATTGATAATCTCGTTCAAGCTTGTATTCACCGGGTCGTGGTGTTGGAACAGGTCTGGTTACCTCAGGTTATCATGCATGCCCATTGTACGACCCATAATTAGACTCCCAAAGGTCACGAACCATGAAGAAGATGGTATATCAAGGACACATCGCTTTCTTGCCAGAGGGTCATGAACTCAGGGAAGGTTTTCTTGGATGACCTCCAACACGTATGAATGCCGCAAGCTGGTATGAGCTGAAAATGGTCCACACGGAGTCACATCCAAACGGAATGCGGCGATTCTCAGTTTTCTACAAGTTGCCATATTGGACCCACTTATAGGTCAACCACTTGTTGGATCCCTTGCATATTTTCAAGAATGTGGGCAGCTTGCTATGGGACCACATCATAGGAAAGAGAGACACTATAGGGGCACGAATGGATTTGAAGGAGGTAGGCAAGATGGAGGCTTTGGCCGCAATTGAGTGCTGATGGTCACGTGCAGCTACCTCACGCTCCTTGGGTTTTGTCCACTAAAGAAGAGCTCATTGTGAAGCAAGTTGTCAAGTCTATCTGCACTCCGATGGGTATGATGCATTCTCTCAGGTCTGCATTTTCTAAAGATGATCAATTATCAGGACTAAAATCCCATGACTGACATAAGATATGTTAGGTTTTTACTACGAATGGATTGTAATTGGCGTGGGCATTTTGCTATTTGGAGTGTAGCCATTGTTCATAATGCTTTATCATTTGTGGTAGTTTGTACTACCGATCGCGATCGCAGGATGTCTTACTCTAGAAATACGTGGGTCCGTTTACAGGTTGTCAACTTTGGTGCAATGGATCTCACAGAAGGAGATTAAGACATCCTCTATTGAATCCGCGAGGCGGGGAGCAGTGGAGATGGTCTGTCTCTTTGAGAAATACCTGCCTACTAGCATGCGCACGATACAAATCCACCTTCTTATATATCTTATACATGAAGTGGAGATTGCTGGACCTTTCCATACGCGATGGATGTTCTTCTTACGGTGCTTCATGAAAACCCTGAAAGGATTTATGTAACAATGAGCTCGGCCAGAAGATAGTATGGCTGAAGATAGATTGGTGTCTAAGGCGCTAGTGCATATTTCACAATAGCTACCAACGGTGGATCCAGACAACAAAATGCTATGGTCGCTGAAGGACGATGATAGACTGATCGGAGATGTGGTGGTTGGAAATGGGGTAGAAAAAATAATGGATACTATAATGGAGGAGAAGGTGAATCGCTTTTGTATGTTGCACCATGCCTCTATGGAGACGTGGCTCACCAAAGTACTAGATCATTAAGCAAGATCGAGAGGAAGCGCGATCCGAATTTTGACGTAGTATGCATTATCGATCGATTCGATATCTTGAGGGCATGGAGAAGATGCCGCGGTTCATGTCAATGCGATGGTTGCATGAAGCTTTGACCGCAACGTCTCGCGAAGGGGCAGAGGTTTCAATGGAGGAGTGGGGATTCTTGAGGGGATGTAGTCCAAAGGTGATGAGGTGTTTAGGATTTGTCGTATTTATATTTTATATACGATATCTAATTTGAGGGTTTCAATGTACAATACAAAATATATAGTGTAGTGTGGTCGCGCGGACGGCATTTTCACGTGGAGCGTATTGACAAAATGTGCTCCACAATGGACTGTGATATCATGACAAGGTTCGAGCAAGAGAGTCGGCGATGAGCAATAGATCCAAACACGGTTATAGATGAGATGGAGTATTTTGGAAACTTACAAAGTATTGTTACGGTGGATTACCGTACCTTCTCCATGATACTATTCGATGTGCAGTGGTTTAAAGTGGTACTTAAAGGAGCTGGAGCAACAATTTGACGAGGTCCATCTGAATTTCTCGAAATAGATTCTGAAAAAAATGGACGGATTTGCAGACACCTTTGTGTTGCCAGTCCATTGTGAACAGGTGCATGAACTCATTTGTTTGTTAATTGTATTACGACATGGTACGTGTCATAATAGTTTAAACTCTCTTGTACGTGTTTGTGAATAGGTACTATTCTATCCAAATCCCCGACAACCTCAATGGTGATATGTTATACTTTTAGCTCCCCCAAGTGCGAGAGCATATGATCAAAGTGATGTTCTGAGCATAGATGAAGACAATATGCAAATAGAGGGGTCGATATTGCAAGGAGTGGAGGCTACCAAAAGCTTGGAGTCAGCATCGGCTAACAATGATGAAAATACAGGAGTCCAAGAATTCTTTGAGAACGAGGTGGACTCATCCTTTTGTGGTGACAGCATAGATGAAGACAATATGCAAATAGAGGGGTCGATATTGCAAGGAGTGGAGGCTACCAAAAGCTTGGAGTCAGCATCGGCTAACAATGATGAAAATACAGGAGTCCAAGAATTCTTTGAGAACGAGGTGGACTCATTCTTTTGTGGTGACATGTCTATTGACCTTCCAGTGTATGCAGAGTTGTGTCAGGAGATTGACATGGGACCATAGGATACTTCATACTTGGAGGATCCACTTACTCAATTCGTTGACTAATTGCTTATAAGGGTACATAATATATGCATTTTAAGTGAGATCATTTTTTAAGAATTTATATTACCGTGCTTTGTATGATTTAAATTGATTATGCTAACATCATTTTTTGTCTGTGTAGGTGACATTTTTAGGATGAGTCAAGGGATGAGCGATGAGGAGTTGTAGGATATCTTCACGCACATGTCTCCAGACAAGATCGCAAGATTCAGAGACATGGCAAACCAAGAGTTTCCTTGGACATCATTAGGCCACTCTGCTAGATCTACTTCGGCGCAATCGAATGCTTCAACTTTGAGCAAACGAGGTCGATGCTCCAGACTTGGGCCAAAGGAAGGGAGTGCTTCAGGGTCAGGGGGATGCTGCAGAGATACGGAGGCAATGAGCCCCCAGTCGGCATGGGATACATGTGCGACTCCTTGCTCTCATGGAGGTTCCAGGGAGCGTGGCTTAGGCTTAGGTGAATGCTGTGGAGGCATGGACACGGTGTCTTCGTCTTGTCGTTCTGCTGGAGTTGTGTCACCTCCAGGATTTGTCACACTTGTAGGGATGTCTACTCCAGTTACTCCGGCTTTTGCTCAATCGTCTGCAGGTGGCACCCCTATGGGTGCCACTCCGATAGATATTACCCCGGTTGGTACATCGGATGCATAGGGGTCTCCTAGATATGCCCAGGAGCATGGACCCAGGTGGGAGAGGACCCATCTTAGGCATACAAATTTTTCGGCACATCTTAGATCATTGGAAGAACATATTGGAGGGGAGCAAGGACTACATAGTAGCATTCTTGCACGAGGAGTTTCTAGTTCCAACCTCAGTAGATAGATTTTCTACGGGCTGGATGATGGACTGCATGCGTGCATATGTGTCACAGAGACGATCGGACACACGCAAGGCACTCAAGAGTGGGACTGCAAAGCCCGAGTAGCTAGATGCAGACGACTGGTGTCGATTGAGGGAGGAGGCTACAGATTCTCCAGGACGTTGGAGTCAGCAGCGCGAGGCGGCGAGGGCACGACTAGAGGCCGGAGTGGTCCATCATCTTGGGAGTGGTGGCCACATGACATATTTGGAGAACTTTGTAAGTTTTTCCTTTGTTTTGCTTGTTTATTTTTTCGCAATATCCTTTGCACTAACAATCATGTTTCTAATAGTTAGTATTTTATTTTCTTTGCAGCACTCCATTACAAATCGCGATCCGACCGGCCTTGAGACTCGATATGTAGAGAGGCATGGTCTCATTGCATTACAAATCGCGATCGGATCGGCCTTGAGACTTGATATGTAGAGAGGCACGGTCTCACTGCATTGATCGATCGATTGTATAAACGTGGCGGCCTTATAAGTCACTCATCTTTCTTGTCTGTAGTTACCATGTTTAATTAGAATGCATTATTGTATGGTGGACTGATGTGTTGTTTCTTTTTTTGCAGAGCCTGTTCGATGCTCTTTTGCGGCGGGATGAGCTTTCGGATGGTGAGGATATGTAGCTCACCCTTGGATCCCTGGAGCTCACACACCTTTCTTTTTTGGTCGCCTGATCTGTATAGACATTTTCTATGTAGTAGTGATATCTTGTTATGATTGTACCAATCGCTTTCATTATGGGATCATGTATTTATTTCATGTATCAGTGTTATAATTTCAGTATACTTTGTTTTTGTTTACATGAGCATTGTACACAATGCAGAAACGATTTTGTATGGCCCAAATAAAGCATACACCACAATTTTTTTTTCTTTGTTACCGTCACTATTAGTGTCGCAAATTTACTGCTCGCGTTCTTATTGGCATCGTTATTAGCGTCGCAGAGCATGGGTATCAGCATCGTTATTGGTGTCGGTATCAGCGACGCTGATACCGATGCCAATAACGATGCTAATACCGACACCGATACTAATTGTTCTATGGCGTCGGTAATAATGACGCTTCTTGCGATGACGGGGACAAATTTTGTTATTTATATTTTCGTCGCTTTTAACGTCAGTATAAGGCCTATATCTTATAGTGATGGTTAGTGAAAACAGTTTTAAAAAACAATTGAGCAGCTTAAGATCCAGTTAATTTTTTCTTGCATGGAATGAAATATGCATGTTTGCTAAATTGATCTACAATAGTCCATATCATATCGTGATTAACTTGAGTGTTAGATAGACTAGTAATAAAATCCATTGAAATATGCTCCCATGGTCTTTTAGGGATTGGTAAAGGCATTAATAAACCATACTGCTTACCATAGTGTCGCTTAACTCTTTGACAAATTAAACACTCAGATACAAAGTTAGAAACATCAGATTCCATCTGTGGCCAATAAAAATCTTCAATCAAAGTACGTAAAGTAGAAATAATACCTCTATGGCCTTGATATGGGGGACAATGAATTTCATGCAACACAAATGATCTAAAAAGGAACATTTACACATAACCCTTTCTCATAAAATATAAATCCATCAATATAAGACAATGAATCAACTAGAATCTAGTTATTGGCAATTAATTTATTTCAATCAGCTTAAAAACTGGGGTCTTGATCATATGTATCTTTCATAGGGATAAGAGAATCAAAAGATATCACAGAGATATTATGAATAGTTGGTCTTCTACTCAATGCATTGGCAACAACATTTTCTTTTTCGGGTTGATATTGGATAATTGGATGAAAGCTTTGAATAAAAGCAGTCCATTTAATGTGTCGATCAGATATTTGTGGTTGACTAAGGAGATATTTAATACTTTGTTGGTCAGTTTTAATCATGAATTCAAATCCCATTAAATAGTGTTTCCATTGATGTAAATCTTGTACTACAGCTAGTAATTCTTTATCCTAGGTAGAATACTTGAGTTTAGAGGGTTTAAGCTTGCAGCTAGAGTAGGCTATGGGATGGGAATCTTGCATAAGGACAGCTCCTATTCCAGATCCACTAGTGTCAGTGACTAAGAGGACAAATGGTCTAGTAAAGTCAGGGAGTTGCAATACATGAACATGAGTTAAAGCATGTTTCAGTGAATCAAAGGACTTTTGTTGATTTTCAGACCAATGATATACAATATCTTTCTTTAATAAATTTGTCAAAGGTAATGCAAGTAATGAAAAATTTCACACAAATTTTCTGTAAAAGCTAGCAACACCTAAGAAAGAATGTAATTCATGCACATTTTTAGGTATGGTCCAATTCAAAATTGCTTTTATCTTTTTAGGATCAACTTTAATACCTTCAGATGAAATAATATGTCCTAAGTATTTAATTTGTGTTTAGAAAAAATCACTCTTTTCAAGATTAGCATATAATTGATTCTCTTTCAGTAATTTGAAAACCAAAGATAAATGTTCATAATGCTCATTCTCATTCTTATTGAAAACCAATATGTCATCAAAGAAAACGATGACACAATGCTGATGCTTCAAAAATATGTGATTCATCATACGATTGAATGTAGTTGGTGCATTAGTTAATCCAAAAGGCATAAAAAGAAATTCATAATGTCCAAATTGAGTTCTAAATGCAGATTTGAAAATGTCAGATGTAGTCGTACTTGATGGTATTCAGATTTAAGATCTATTTTGCTAAATATTGCAGACCCTTGTAGTTTGTCCATAAGATCTTCTATCCTAGGGATCATATATCTTTTTTTAACAGTGATTTTATTTAGGACACGATAATCAATGCACATCCTATAAGTGTTGTTTTTCTTTTTAACTAATAGGACAGGTGCACCAAATGGAGAACTACTGGGTCTAATGAGTCTTTGGATTAATAATTCTTCAACTTGAGTTTGAATTTTTTTCTGTTCAATTTGATTATGTCGATAAGATGCTTTACATGGTGGTTGGAAACCTGGAATTAAGTCTATTTTATGATCTTCAGGATGTGTGGGTGGTAAACTAGGTGGTAAGTCAGCAGCAAAACAGTCTTTAAATTGTGAAAGAAATTGTGTGTGCCTAGGATGCATCTTATTTGTCTTAACTTCAATTTCATTCACCCAGATTAAATAGGATTTGCTACCTTTTCTTAATGCACATTTAGCCTGTGTATGACTAAGCAATGGAAAATTATCAAAAGTGTGCATACCATGCAATATGATTTGTTTTCCATCTGAATCTTCCTTGAATGCATGGAATAATCTATATCGAGATTATACTGATGGCGTCAAGGCATTTCTAAAATAATGTCACTAGATTGCAGAGGCACAACTAAGAAATTTCTACATTTAACATAATCACCAATTTTAATTTATAAGTCATGCATTTCTTGTATTCCATTGTATCTAGTGCCTAAGAATGCAACCTTGATGCGATAATGAGTGGAAACAATAAGTAATTTCAATTATTTGACCAATTTTGCAAAAATAAAGTCGTGTGTACTTCCATCATCATGTAATACAGTCTTTTCTTTACCATGCACAAGACATTTCATCGTTAATAAAGAATGGGAATTTGGTATACCTGGTGAAGTATATGAAGTAGTGCGTTATCGTCATCATCTTTCACAAAATCTGGCATTTCTTCATGGTCTTCATCTTTAGTCGCTCCCAAATAGTTGATGTGAACAGTTGGCTTTTTGGATTGACAATTTGCCGCTAGATGTCCAGGTTGATGGCATTTATAACAGACTATGGATTTGGCTTTAGACACATTATTGATAATAGCGAGAAGTTTATGAATGTTGGGATTTGGCTAAAGAGATGGCTTAGGATTTGGATTTGTGTTTGATGGTAAAGCAGGGGGTCGTGTCCAAGATTTACGAAATGAAGATGGAAGGAAGCGGTTTTGATTGAATCTTCGAAAATTAGAATTGAATTATTTTGTATCGAAGTTACCATTATTTGAGAATTTTTGTGGACGCTTCTCTCGTCCTCAAAGTTTGTCTTCAGCATCATGGGCCAAGGAAATTGCATCTTCAAGAGTCGTTGGCTTGAACATGTTCACTTCTGCATAGAAGTGACCAAGTAACCCAGACATAAACTTGCGCTTATGGATTGCCTCAAGTACATCTTCGAGCATTCAAAGCTGTAATAAAGCATTCCAAAAATGCTCGGTATATTGAAAAATAGGCTCGCGATCTCTTTTGCACAAGATCCCACTGTTTGATTACTTTTTCATGGAATTGGGATGGAATAAAATGCTGCAAAAATTTCTTTTGGAAAGTCTCCCAAGTAGTAGGACAATCAACGCTTTTGCGGACAATAGTCCACCATAAGGATGCTCTATCTACTAAATGATTAGTGACACACTTAATTTTGTCTTTTTCAACATATAGTTCATGGAAATAATAATCAAACTAACTTATAAAAGCAAGTACAGTCTTTCCATCGCATGGCCCATTGAAAGTATGAAATTTGAATTTTCTTTTACTTATCTTTGTTTCTTTTCGAATAGATTGTGCTCCAAGTGTCGCATCGATCGTATGTTGTATAATATCTTTGGGGTGCGGTCCATCTTGATCGACAGTAGATGGTTGAAGACTGGCCAATTGAGCTTGCAAAGTTTGACGTGCTCTTCGCTCCTCTTGAAGCTACATCATAATTAGGTCCAGTTTTTGTTCCATTAGAAAAAAAATGAACTCACAAATAGGTCCTAAAAAATAATATAGTTTAAGATGTGGGCCTTTTGGATTGTCCAATAGGAATGCTAGATGTTGACATCCATGGAGGGTGAATC
Organism: Lygodium microphyllum; assembly: GCF_053477565.2. Classification (NCBI taxonomy): domain Eukaryota; kingdom Viridiplantae; phylum Streptophyta; class Polypodiopsida; order Schizaeales; family Lygodiaceae; genus Lygodium; species Lygodium microphyllum. The sequence goes on from NC_141160.1 coordinate 10,446,948, forward strand.
TTCTCTCTCCAAATCTTGGATTTTCTATTAAAAAAAGAGGTAGTGGGAGATTAAAAAAGGAAGAATGAATAGTATACAAAATTTGAGTTTCTCTCACCACGTATTTTCCCCCTTTTTTTTGAGAATTTTCAATTTTGGTTTTTTTCCCTCTTACAAAATCAGTTTGACCCAAAAGTTGAGCAACATACCACTTTCCCTCTCTTCTCTATACTCGTGAATTTTTGTCTCCATTGAAGCTCCCTGATGAGAGTAATTAGGGTTTTGAGCATTTTGCTTACCTCTGCACTTTCTTCCCCATGCAGCTCCAGATTTTGGGGAAAACACAGATACCCATCTCTCTTTGCATTTTCTCTTGTTTGCTATTTTTTCAATAGGGTTTGATTTCGTTTCTTACTGTTATTGTTGTTTTATTGCAGAGGTTGTTTGGGCAGGAGACAGAGGTGCTCATGTCTCTCTCCTTTCTTTTCCCACTCTCTCTATGTGTTTTTTATCTTTTATGTTATGTTTTCAATAGAATTGATGTTGGTTCTAATTATTGTTTTCTTGCAGAGTTTATTTGGAGCAAGAGCCAAAGGTGTTAATCTCTCTCTCTATTTGTTTTTTTTTAAATTGATATATTTTTAATATAATATAATGTTAGTTCTAACCCTTGTTGTTTTATTGTAGAGATCATTTTGGGTGACATTGTATAAGTGCTCATCTCTCTTTCCCTCTCTATTTCTCTCTTTATATTTCCTATTTTCTATTATTTTTTTAGTATACCTTCATGTAAATACTAACTCTTGCTATTGTCTTTTGCACAGATCAATTTGGGCAAGACTGGATAGGTGCTCATTTCTTTCTCTCTCCCGCATACTCATACACTCTCTCTTTCTTCCTCTCTGCATTATCCATTTTCTACTATCTTTACAATAGGGTTTGATGCTAGTTCTAACTTAAGGATCAATTGTTATTGCAGCACGTAACACAAGGTAGAGCAGAGATTCTGTAGCTCAATTTTTATGTAAATCTGCCATATTTTGTGGTACCAAAATTTATTCATTTTAATTAGTGACTTTTATGTTTGATGGGATTGATGTTTTTTAATGTCCATCATTTGCAATGGGTTCTGATTAGCAATGATTCAATATTATCTTCAGCAGATCAGCTTCTATTTATGCAATTATCTAGATATTTTTTGCTAAAAGAGAATCATGCAAGTATTTTTGTTAAAAGGGATTCATGTAGGTGTTTTTTTGTACATGCAGGTATTGTACAAGGTTTAGGTGAAGCATATAATTTTCGATTGACTATTTTGATGTGATGAGTAATTCCTTTGTGTTGGATGATATGAATCTACTGGAAATCGATGGTTCAAAAATCCCCTACTTTATTGGTCCTATGTGTCCATTTGGATCTCCATGCCAATTGGCAATGATCCATGAAACTCTTGTATCATATCATCCATATAACACACAATGTGTTGAGTCTTAGAATATCTCAAGTGTCAATCCAATGTGCCTATTAAGATTTGCATGCCATGTGGCTGCTATCCTTGTAACAACTACTCTATAATACCCACATTTCATACAATGTATTGAGTCAAATTAGACTTCTCTTTATTATAATAAAATTTATTTTGGTAAAATTCTTTAAGTATTCTTATTCAATTATTTTCATTATATTTCATGTAAATGGTATGACTAAAGTGATGCCTTGAAATTAAATCTATACTTTGTGTTGATGTATATATCCACATGTGTTTCGATATCGATGTTTATGTGTGTTTACAAAAGTGTAAACATCTCTTAATGCCATGTTTATTTATATGGCATATTCCACAGTACAGAGGAGCAGAAAATAGAGTAGAGGAGCAGAAAATGGAAGAAGGAGATAACCGAAAGGGCACAGGACAAAGGAAGGAAAAGATGCCTTGGATGGAAGTCAGACCCTGAAAATTTTGAATGACGATCTCTCCAGAAGGCCTCAATGTTGCCTCGAGAAAAGAAAAGAGTAAAAGAACACCATTAATTTTGAAAGCGCTCCTGAATCCTTGTAAAAGAGTACCAGGCTCACTCTTGTGCAAATTGTATGCACTAGTTGGGAATGGGATAAGTTAGAATTGTGGGAAATAGGAAAAGAGGGCCTAGGCTAATGGTCAGCCATGTAAAAATTGGGGATGACCACCCAAAAAGTAGGGCATGTATATAAAGTTCAAAAGTGAATGAGAAGCTCATTCTTGTGTGTGGCCAAAGCTTCCTCTTATTCTTTCTTCTTGCTTGTGCTTGAGTGAGGGATTGAGGGAGTGTGAGAGAGTGAGGGAGTGTGTGTGTGAGAGTGAGGGATTGTGGAAAAGAAGCTCCCCATCTTCTCTCTTCATCTTCTCTTCTTCTCGTCTATTCTCTTCTCTTGCACGGCTATGGAGGATGGAGCTTGAAGGAGAGGGCTTGAGGTTGCTTGAGCTTGCCACAAGGATCGTGGAACTACTGGAGTGCAAGAGAGAGGAGGAAACTCGATTGAGTATCAAGGTAAGCTCACTATACCCGTAAGGTAGGCATTGCATGTCCGCTATCTGAGAGGTAGCCATGGCCGCTCGGCTTGAAAGGCTTGATCAATAAGCGGTCTGTAGGTCTCGGGCTAGAGCTTCATAGCTCCCCTCCATATTGGTTTTGTTGCTGGGACCGATGGAATCGAGCCTTGAGCGCTGTGCGCATTGATTCGAGCATAGAAGTAGGGTTTGCAGCCCGAACCGGTGCTGCTCGAGATAGTTAGGAGATTTAGGAGGTTTTAATCCTTGGAGCAACTAAGCATTTTGATTTGTTGTTGAATATTAGAGTAGGACCATCCATCTCCATCTCTAGTTTTGATTTTTGTTGCATTAGGTTAAGATTCGAATAGGAAAAAGAAGGAAAACAGAAGGGTTCTGTTGCTGCTGAAAACATGGAAATAGGGGCACAGATTCAGATTTCTGGCTGGAAGAGTGTGAGGGATTAATTTCTAAGGTTATAGCAGGCTGGGATGGGGCAATAAGAGGCCCAGGGAACCAGGAAAGACTACATTTGACATTCTACCTTGTGAGAAGAGAGTGAGCTTGAGAGCTAGGGGGAGAGAGAGAGAGAGAGAGAGAGAGAGAGTTGTAGGGAGATCTTTGGTCGATTCGAGTGCCATAGTGATTCCAGGTATTGCATGGTATTTCCTTGCATTGTTTTGCTCCTATTTGGAAGGCACGGGATGATTCCATGGAGTAGGCATTGACCTTGAAGCATCGCGCGCAACCCGCGGGCCATTGTTTGCGCTGTTGGACTAGTTCGTCAGACTCCCAGAATAGGACCACCCAATTTCGATAGTCGGACCGTCCGACTGAGAGAATCGGACCACCCTATCTGATCCGATTCCAAGAATCAAACCACTGCAAGAATTGGACCCAGTCTCAAAATTGGACCACATGTCCTAGTCCCAGAATCGGACCCAGTGCCAAAATTGGACCAGTGGTCCTAGCGCCACAATCAGACCACTTAACCCATCGCAGTAGTCGGAACCACGTGTCCAACTAGGGAAATCGGACCAAAGTAAAATCCGACCACCTTTTTCGAGTCTCAAAATCGGATCAACTGCGACAATAGGACCACTTTTCCTAGTGTGAAATTCGGACTAGCCCATTTGACTCCCAGAATCGGACCAGCTCGTCCGACTCCCAGAATCGGACCAGCCCGTCCGATTCCCAGAATCAAACCACCTCACCAGAACTTAAAATAGAGGATTTTTAAACCTGCCCTACAGTCCTGGCCACCCTGTTCACATCTCTAACCCCCCTAGAAATCAAATTTGGCCCTTAGAAGCTAGAGACTAGACATGATAACTGAGGATTCACCCCGAACGGCTAGACACTGAGCATATAGAATTTAGAATTTGACTTGACTTTCGGTGACCAACCAACCAACTCTGAAGCAGAATAGAGAATACAATATGGACTTTCAATAAGACCTTATATCAGCTAGAACCTACGCTTAGAGCCATATCAGGCTATGAACGTGAGGGAAAGAGTGGAGTTTGCATTGAGCACTTCTTGCATCCACACCTCACTTTTGATTTCATCACCAAAGGTGCACTACAAGAAAAGAAAGAGCCTGTTTTCGCACTGAGCTCTAGAAAGCACGAAGCACAAATTGTGAATAAGATTGACCACTGCTTTCAATAATAAGGAACTCATCAGTTGATATAATAACATCAAGGAACCCATTATTAGGAGAAGATTCCAAAACATAGTTGGGTGCCTGAGAGCCCCATCAGTAGGACCCTAAGAGAATACGAAGATCCAGAAGGTGACAACAAAGAGGATCGGAGCTACTCAAATTGATCGACGACCTTGTGGAGTTGGAAGTGGGAGCAATGCCAGGATCACGAGGCAGATAAGGAGAGGACCGATTGGACTTGGGAGAATTCCCAGTCTTGGTGCATGAGTTAGTCAATGAGTACGACTTGTTGACTAGGACAGTAGTTCAGGGCAGACCAGTAGAGGAAGTGGTAGCAAACCTAGAAGAGGAAAGAAAGGAAATTAGAAAGGTGCTAGAGAGCATAATTGCCTATAATCACGAGCAAAAGGCTAGAAAACTCCAACAAGATGTAGACATGTACGAGGCTAGCCTTGGCTGTTGCAGCCAAAGCAGGGCCAAATGCAGAGAGAGAACGAATAGCAGAGGCTGACTTATCGTTGAGTGAACTCGTAGTTAAGCGGTTCATGGACAATACGTTCATTGAGCAGAGTGCAACAGCCTTAGCCACAGCATTACTCTCGGGATTAGGGGTCACGCAGGGGGCAAAGGGGCAATTTAAAATCCCTATTGTAGTAAAGCAGCTAGACAAGTATGAACCTAGCAATGACCCATATAGCTTTGTGGAGAAATTTGAACAAGTTTGCGAAGCAAACGGTCTCACGAACCTTGCGCAATGCTCTCAAGCTTTCGGTCTGTGCTTAGGGGATAAGGGGAGAATTTGGTACACTAGTCTAGATGCAGCTGAGCGCACAAACTTTGCCCGTCTTAAGGACCTCTTCATCAAGAGATTCTCTCAGGTAGGGCACTCTAACAATCTCATCGTCCGATTGATGAATGTCAGTCAGAGGGAAAAGGAAGATGTAAGGGACTATGTCACTCATGTGCGCAGCCTCTTCAAGAGGATCCCTGCAAATGAGCGACCTAATGAGAAAGCTGTGTCTACCATATTTATAAATGGAATTTGAAGCGAGGAGCTCTACAAGGCTTTGGCTAGTAACTCCACTCTACACTGAGATGTGTTGGCTAGAGTCCTTGAAGAGGCAATAAGGGTGGACGATCAGCTTAGGGAGCGAAGCATGAGAAACAACAGTCGGGATAGTACAAGTCGGGACAGTACAAGTCAGGACAGTACAAGTCAGAGAGCTCCAGAGCGGTCAACAGTTTCAGGAGAGAGAGAGAACTCTAGCATACGGGATAAGGGAAAGAGTGTTGACCAAGGCCAAGAGCTGGCTGAGGTGAGAATGGAGCTTGCATGATTGCAAGAACAAATGAGAAAGCCTGTGCAGTCGCATGTGTAGTGTATACACTGTGGCGGTAACCACCTCCCAGTCCAGTGCCAAGATCCTAGATCTAGGTCGTTCTCGAACTGCGGTAGGTTCGGTCATGACGCATTACATTGTAGATTGCCAAGGAGATTCCCATATGTGCAGCAATACAACCCTCCCTACTCAGGCAACAGGCCACCTAACCTCTTCAAGGGAGCCCAGTTGGCACTTCCAGCACCAAATGACACAAGACCATTCCTAGGCTAGAGATGAACCCAATAGGCATACCCAGACCACTAGGGCCCTATGTAACCCATCCACCAAGTGACGCTCCTATTCACTATGTGGAAGAACCTAGTGAAGAGGAGACCTACATGAACCCATACATATCCTATGATGAGGAAGGAAACCCAGTCCTGATGGACTATTGACCAATAGCAGTGATGGCGCTAGGTAGAGGAAGAGGCAGAGGCTTTGGAGGACCCAATCTCATGCTGGACTTGCGGTCATCCAGGCCATATTTCATCATGCTACCCAGAAAGGGAACATGTAAACAAGGATAAAGCTGACCTTCGATGCATCAAGTGTGGAATCACACATCTATTTCCTGACTATCCTAGACGAAAGCCATCAACTAGTTCTGCCAATGTGCACTCAGTACCCTTGGGGCTGTTTGGTGTGGAGACCTTTGGCAGTGAGGATACTCCCATCCCACTACATGTCATGATGCGAGCACAGACAAAATAAATAGGCATCTCATTGCCTGGACCAAGTAACCTGGATGCAGCCTCGTTTGGAAAGAAAAGCCGGAGGAGAATGAGAAAGGGAACGAATGCAAAGATTACCCTTAAGATTGAGGAAGCTACAATGCTAGTGATAGGAAAGAGGGTAACTGATGCAGAGGCAGAGACCTCAGCTCCTAAGACAGCAGAACTAGGGAGTGCCAAGGTAGGGGAATATCCCTACCCCAAACGGCAACTCGAGGCTAGAGCCAAAGTCAAGGAGTGGGTCAAGGGCACCCAGGAACACCTTAAGGACGTAGAGCCCATACTGAAAGACCAAATTGAAGACCTCTCTAGTACGAGTACACCCATGTCACTGTCGTGACCCCAATCAGGGAATGTACCCACACCACATGAGATGCCACAGAGGCAAGACCAAGAAGAAGCATGTCAGCAAGCTAACCAAGACATATGGCCAAAGAATGGTGACCAAGGAGGAAGGCAACCACCCAGCAACCTCCTCACCACTTTAGTAACCACTCCAGTAATTGTGAGCCTAGGAGATCTACTTCGGCAGCACCCTTCCTTATGGCAAGAATTAAAGTATTGGGTGGAGGGAAAAGAGGAGTATACTACCGCTGACTTGCAAGAGCAGAACACAATCACACAGATTCCAAGCCTAACGCTACACTCAGTTCCAAGGTCATTGCACGTCAATGCTTTCTGGGAAGGCACTGACATGCATGCATTCTTACCTATCTTAGCCTTGGGGGATGTAACACGAAAAGGAATCGTAGACACAGGCGTTGGTGTCAATGTCTTGAGCCATGCAGTTCTACAAGCTTGGGGAAAGCCACCTGTGAAAACGGCTAGGTTCAGTGTCACATTGGCCAACAGAATGAAGGTCAAACCATTCGGGGTCCTAAAGAACTAGCCAGTGAAGGTTGTAGGGGTGCAGTTTTTTGTAAACTTCATTGTTATGAAGGGAGTGGACTATGACATACTGCTAGGCTGACCCTGGATGAGGAACGCGTGAGTTATTGAAGATTGGGGTAACAATGTCATCTTCTTAGGGAATAGAACAAAAGTGGTAAGGGTTGAGATGGATACCTGGAAGACTACCCAGTCAACCTTGATGCTATCTCAACCATGCTAAAAGGTGATGCACAGGCAAGCAAACCCTATGGGTCATTGACAAAGTACATCCCTTGCCCTGAGGACGAGCAGGATTGGATGCACATCTTGGCAACCGTTGACCTACCCTTCTCAGATGAAGAAGAGCTATATAGGCAATCTGCTAAATCCCCAAGCATGCCAGCAAGGGAGCCCATCATGCCACTCTGCATGATGGTAGGAAGCTCACGTAACCCAAGGAAACCTGTCTCGTTCCATATCCCCACCAACAAGCTCGAGCTTCAGGAAATCATAGAGTACTTGACCGATAAACTAAAGGGCAACGTGGCTGCCAATCTAAAACCACTAAGTGATCTTTTGGCTAAGCATAAGTGGAAATTGACCAAAATTCACGATCTTAATATGTTATACAATTGGGCTTTAGTCACTGACAAAAAGGAGATTGGAGAGGAAAACCTGGGAGATGACAAGCAGTCAGAGGGGCAAGACTCTGATAATGAGGAGTATGAGGATTGCCGCTCTATTGAAGACGAGAGTGAAGAAGAGTTAGACACGGTAGAATATGACACTAAAGGGAGAGCGATCGAACAGATCAAGGCAGACTCTAGGCCTAGAAGGGAAACAACAGGCTGAAAGGAAAGTGGAGTCATGCGGATGGAGTGCGATAGATCCTGGTTGGAGCACATAGGAGCCATGGATAACGAGCAGGCAGGATTGGTGCAACCATTGGTTGTTCCAGTGCTTAAGATGGATACACCTACTAAATTATGACCCCCTGGTGAAATTCCTTCCTCAAGCGAGGGATGTGAGTTTAACTCGGAGTCAAAAGTCAGTACCGAGAATGATCCCGAAATACCCCAACCCTCTAAGGTCAGACACACCAAACGAGACTTGCCAGTCTACCTAAGGCCCAAACAGCTAAAGGAGGAGGCCAAGAAGCGAACTAAGGACTCAGAAGCAGAGAGGCAAAAGAAGCCGCAGGATCTTCCCAAACGCTTCACAAAGTTTAAGAAGGGTGATAGAGTGGTGATTTTGCTAGGAGCAAAGAGACAAGGGCAAACCGGTGAGCCAATTGAGGGACCCACCAAGGTCAAGGAAGTCAACTTGGTAGGGGAAGGCGAGAAGCCTCGACCTGTGTTCATTGCTGACGACTTGACCAAGGATGAGGAGGATAAACTTGTTGCTCTCCTACAAGAGTATGTTGACGTGTTTGCCTAGTCCTTGGAGGAACTTAAAGGAGTCAATCCTAGGGTTGTGACCCATAATATCCCAATGGTTCTAGATGCGGTGCCAACAAAGCAACAACCTTACCCTCTGAATCCCAAACATGCACATGCAGTGAAGGAGGAAATTGATAAGCTCATGAAGGCGGGATTTATATATGAGATTGAGCATATGAATTGGGTATCACCTATAGTGATCGTTATGAAAAAGAATGGTAAAATTCGAGTGTGCATGAATTACAAGAAAGTTAATGCCACTACGAAGAGGGACAACTACCCCTTATCATATACCGAGCACATGTTGGAGAGGGTAGCAAGCAAAGAAGCCTACATCTTCGTGGATGGCTTCTCTGACTATAATCAAGTACAAGTGCACCCTGACGACAGGTGCAAGACTGCCTTCGCCATGGAGTGGGGTGTATTCGTCTACATTGTTATGCCCTTTGGGCTAATGAATGCGCTTGTGACCTTCCAACGATTAATGTGCACCATCTTCAAGGATATGTTTAGACATGAGCTAGAGGTGTTCGTAGACGACTTATGCGTACACTCTAGTTGGGCCAAACACTTAGGAAAGTTGAGAGCTATCTTTGAACGGTGTCGGTTATACAACCTCTCATTGAACCCCTTAAAGTGCCAGTTCTGGGTGAAGCACGGATGTATCCTAGGGCATGTAGTGTCAAGGAATGGCATTGCCACCGACTTCTCAAAAGTCAGGGTCATTGTCGACCTACCACCACCCATTAACTACAAGGGCGTCTAGTGTTTCTTAGGCCATACGGGATACTATCGACGCTTTGTACTGAATTACACACTGATTGCTAGACCATTGTACAAGCTGTTGATCGTATTTGAGTGGACTGAGGAATGCTATCGTGCATATGAAGAGTTGAAGAAGGCTCTCACCACTACACCAATCTTACAAGCCCCAGACTGGAGCATAACGTTTCATGTATACATAGATGCCTCTAAGTTTGCTATTGGAGCTGTTCTATGCTAGCCTAGTGAGCATAACCTAGATTACCCCATGAGTTTTGCCACAGGTAGCTCATTGAAACGGAGATGAACTATTCCACTACAAAAAGGGAAGGGTTAGCCATGGTGTTTGCTGTAAAGAAATTTAGGCATTATTTGTTGGCCACCCCCTTCATCTTTTTCATCGACCATCAAGCCTTGCTTTATCTCGTGAACAAGCCATGCACTACAGGTCGCATAGCTAGATGGTTACTTCTCTTGTTGGAATTTGATTTTTCTGTGGTTGTACGTAGGGGAAAGTAGCACTACATGGCTGATCACATGTCCCGCATACCCACAGGAGAAGCTGCTGGACAAGGCATACTTGATGACCTACCAGACGCTCATCTCTTTGGATTATCTAGCGAAAGAGACTTGTTTAGGGTGATCCGACGTCATATTGGACCAATGATGTAGCTCAAGTATTAGAGAACGGTCTACCTGAGAGACCTATTGAGAAAGCCAGGCTAACGAGACTTATCTTAAAGATCCAGCCATACAAACTAATCACCGGCCAACTCTATAGGCTAGGACAAGACAATTTGTTGCGTAGATGTGTGTGTGAGCACGAGATGCACGATGTATTGAGAGAAGCGCTTGGTGGAATAGCTGGAGGACACTTTAGTGGGAATACAACGGCCCGTAAGGTGCTACAATCCCAACTATGGTGGCCCACCCTATTCCGTGATGCTACTAAATTTGTAAAACATTGCGATGAGTGCTAGAGGACTAAGGTGCCCATGCGCAAGGATAAGATGGAGTTGACCCCCGTAATAGCACGACAACCCTTTGAAAAATGGGGGATTGACTTCATTGGACCTATTAGTCTTACGGCATAGTACGCGCAGGCATGCTACATCATTGTGGCAACTGATAACCTGACAAAGTGGGTAGAGGCAAGAGCCACTAGGAAGAACGACACTAGAACCACTGCGTAGTTCTTGTAGGAGGAAGTCCTTTTACATTTTGGTTGTCCAATTGAACTAGTAAGTAATCAGGGCACGCACTTCATTAATGAAGTGATATCCCATCTGCCTTGACCTTCCTAATCATTCATAGAAGATCCTCGCCCTACTACCCTCAAGCAAATGGCCAAGCAGAATCCACAGATAAAATCCTAGTCAATATGCTCACTAAAATAATATCCACATCACGAAGTGACTGGGATAACAAATTAATGGCAGCCTTGTGGGCCTATCGTACAGCTTATAAGACGGCTGTCGGACAGACGCCCTTTAGGTTGACTTATGGGATGAACGCCATTCTATCCTTAGATTTCTTTGTCCCTAGCTTAAAGATAGCAGCCCAGGAGCGTTGGGAGGGAAGAGAGGCTTGGACCAACCGCTTGGTGGAGTTAGAGCGTCTCACGGAGACTCGACTCTTAGCCACCCACGCTCTGATTTGTGAGAAGGCATGGAGAAAGATGTGGTTTGACAAGCATGTCAAACAGCGCAACTTTGATCAGGAGGACCTCGTTCTACTATATTCTGTGAAGGGTCGTAAACAGAAAATGAAATTTCGAGAACTAGGACCTTTCAGAGTACATACAATTAGTAGAATAGGCAATGTTGAATTTGAGACTCTCGAAGGTGAAGGAATAGGCTTCTTCAATGGCAGTCACATGAAAAAGTACTATCCCACTCCCCATTCGTTGCACGAGCCACCTATGCTTGAAGCCCCTATCAATGTCTGCATGGCCACTATTACTGAACTGACAGATCAAGATGAGGAAGCAGTGACACCTACCTACCTATGAATCACAGTCATTGCAGAACGGACGTATTCTTTTGATGCCTTGATCGACGAAGGTGCCGACTATAATATCTTGATGCATGACCATTGGACACGCATTGTTCAACCTAAATTACAGCCTACAAATGCTAAACTCAGCCCATTTGGGGGCAACACTTACTCACTCTTAGGGAAATGCAAAGTGGCTGACTCTATCAAGTTTGAAAGTATACCAGTCTTCTTTTATGTGTTGCCAAACACTCAAGGAGCCGATAACAAGTCACTACTAGGTTGCACTTTTAAAAAGCAGACGAACTGCAATGTGAACTATAACCTAGATTGCATCCATCTTGCTATAGGCAATGTGCGCATAGTGACTACTTTCAGCAAGGGTTATCTTGATCCTTCTACAATTGCAAAGCCACCGATAGAGACCCCTACGACCACGCCCATGACCAAGCCTAGGGAGAAGGGCTGTGATATCTCACCCCATGCTCAAAGTGCTAGAACCAAATCCACCAAGGCCATTCACAAGGCCAAAGAGTCCACGCTCATATGGGTGCCAAAACGACAAGGGACACCTCCTTGTAAACTGCAAAAACGTGCTTCTAAATGCAAAAACTATCAGCCACAGCCTAAGAGGCAGCTCAAATGCTATCGACATAGGCGCACTACCACGCCGCGCTAGATCCCCAAAGATCTCTTGTGAGCACAAGGATAGTATGAGGGCAACCCTTAGATATGGGTGCCTAAGAGTGGACATTCAAGAGGCTCAACTCTAAGCAACCTCACTCCAGCAAGAGAGGCTTGCCCATACGGAGCCCAGACTGCAAAGCAAGTTGGACCAGCACCGGTTGTGACTAATGAATCCCAACTCGTTTATTGTTTAAAGCTAGATGCCTCAAAATTATCCAAGTCAGAGGAGGTAAGCACCCCCATGCTGACTCAGATAGAATGCAACACACCTCCTATGCCACTGGAGCCCCCTGCAGCATCTCAAAGTGCTTCTGAGTGCAAAGTTCCATTTGTAATGTTGGCAATGGAGTCACCACTATCCAGCCCAATTGCACCATCACCACTAGCGGGGCTTAGGCCTTCGTATGAAAGATGATATTTCCTCTCAGTGGCCAAGAATCTTGTTGAGACCTCGGGAGATGACGTAGTGACTGTCAAGATTGTGGGAGAAAAGGAAGGAGTCTCACTTGTAGCTTTCTTGCTTGCACAATGGGGGAATACACACAAAGGTGGAGGCTGAAAACAGTTTTCCTCTTCTTAGTTATGTAAGCCAAAAGAACTCTTGTACAAAGAAAAAGAAGAACCCTATATATGGGTCTCAAACCAAACTCAACTAACTAAGGTGACATACTAACTGAGCCACGAACTAGAGTAGATAAGGATAGATATCATGTAGCTATTATTCATGGTCGATGCACCAACCGCATCTGCAACTAACACGTCGGTGACATAAATACACAACGGTCACCCTGGCATATCACGAGTGGAGCTCGATATCTCAACACTCCCCCTCGAGCTCAATCCCAATTCCTGCACACCAAGCAGGTCTCTGAACTTGCGCAGCTTCTCTGCGCCCAATGCCTTCATGAATATGTCAGTTACCTGATCCTTTGTGCTCACATAAACTAGATCAATAAGACCTAGTAAAACCCTTTATCGCACATAGTGATAATGCACCTCAATGTGCTTTGTTCTAGCATGATAGACTGGGTTATTTGCCAAGTGTATACTACTCATGTTGTCACAATAAATGACAACTGGCCCATCTGTAGGCTGATGCATATCGTAAAGTAGCTTATGCAACCAAGCTACCTCACATGCAGCCATTGCTGCGCCCCTGTACTCAACCTCTATGCTCGACAAGGCAACTGTAGGCTGTTTCTTGCTGCTCCAAGTGACTGCAGCACTCCCAAAAGAGAACACATATCCACTGGTAGATCGTCTATCAGAAATACTACCAGCCCAATCAGCATCAGTGTATCCATGCAACTGTATCTGAACCCTAGTCTCATAAAGTAGTCCATACTGCAATGTGGACTTCACATACCTGAGTATGCGTCTAGCCGCATCCAAATGCAGTTTCCTTGGAGCCTGCATAAACTGACTTACCAATCCAACAACATAGCTCAAATCTGGCATGGTAATAGTCATATAAATCAAACTTCCTACTATGTGTCTGTACATAGTAGGGTCTTCCAGAAGCTCACCTGCATCTATGCTCAGCTTCACATTCTTCTCCAAAGGAACTGAAATAGGCTTGTAGCGTGTCATCCCATATTTGGATAGCATGTCCAATCCATACTGCCTTTGCAAGAGCCGTATCCCACTTGGTGATCTAATCACCTCAATGCCCAAGAAATAACATAGCTCTCCCAAATCCTTCATCTCAAACTTCTGCTTCAATAGCATTTTCACATGAAGGATATCTTCATCACTGTCACCTGTCATAATCAAATCATCAACATAAATGACAAGTAGCATAATACCTTTCTCTGTTTTTCTCACATAAAGTGAGAAATCTGCCTTGGAAATCTGAAAGCCAATAGTGACAAGATAATGTCCTATCTTGTCAGACCATGCTCTAGGTGCTTGCTTCAAGCCATACAAGGCTTTCTTCAACCTGCAGACAAACTCAGGATGAACAACATGCACATAACCTGGTGGCTGCTCCATATATACCTCTTCTTGCAAATCACCATGCAAGAAGGCATTCTTTACATCCATCTGATGTAAAGACCATTCCTTTGATGCAGCCATAGCAATGACTGATCTTATGATTGCCATCCTTGCAACCGGACTGAATGTTTCTTCGTAATCAATGCCATATGTTTGTGCATACCCCTTGACTACTAATCTTGCCTTGTATCTGTTCACAGAACCATCTGCATTGTGCTTCACCTTATAAACCCACTTACAACCAATTGCATTATTACCTTTAGGCAAAGGTACCAATTCCCATGTAGCATTTGCTTCCAAGGTATCCATTTCTTCATCCATGGCTTTCTCCCATTTTTCTTTTCCCATGGCTTGCTCAAAAGAAGTGGGTTCTGGTTGCTGTATCACTTTGACCATATATGCATAGTGAATGGCTGTAAATCCATCATATTTCAGCATGTCCATAGGATACCTAGCTCTGGTAGACCTGCGCAAAGTAGATTCACTCCCAGGTGCTCTCAAAACTGTCAAGATTGTGGGAGAGAAGGAAGGAGTCTCGCTTGAAGCTTTCTTGCTTGCACAATGGGGGAATACACACAAGGGTGGAGGCTGAAAACAGTTTTCCTCTTCTTAGTTGTGTAAGCCAAAAGAACTCTTTTACAAAGAAATAGAAGAACCCTATATATGGGTCTCAAACCAAACTCAACTAACTAAGGTGGCATACTAACCGAGCCACGAACTAGAGTAGATAAGGATAGCTATCATGTAGCTATTATTCAGGGGCGGTGTACCAACCGCGTCTGCAACTGACAAGTCGGTGACATAAATACACAACGGTCACCCTGGCATATCACGAGTGGAGCTCGATATCTCAACACTCCCCCTCGAGCTCAATCCCAATTCCTGCACACCAAGCAGGTCTCTGAACTTGCGCAGCTTCTCTGCGCCCAATGCCTTCGTGAATATGTCAGCTACCTGATCCTCTGTGCTGACATAAACTAGATCAATAAGACCTAGTAAAACCCTCTCTCGCACATAGTGATAATGCACCTCAATGTGCTTTGTTCTAGCATGATAGACTGGGTTATTTGCCAAGTGTATACTACTCATGTTGTCACAATAAATGACAACTGGCCCATCTGTAGACTGATGCATATCATAAAGTAGCTTATGCAACCAAGCTACCTCACATGCAGCCATTGCTGCACCCTTGTACTCAGCCTCTGTGCTCGACAAGGCAACTGTAGGCTGTTTCTTGCTGCTCCAAGTGACTGCAGCACTCCCAAAAGAGAACACATATCCACTGGTAGATCGTCTATCAGAAATACTACCAGCCCAATCAGCATCAGTGTATCCATGCAACTGTATCTGAACCCCAGTCTCATAAAATAGTCCATACTGCAATGTGGATTTCACATACCTAAGTATGCGTCTAGCCGCATCCAAATGTGGTTTCCTTGGAGCCTGCATAAACTGACTTACCAATCCAATAGCATAGCTCAGATCTGGCCTGGTAATAGTCATATAAATCAAACTTCCTACTATGCGTCTGTACATAGTAGGGTCTTCCAGAAGCTCACCTGCATCTGTGCTCAGCTTCACATTCTGCTCCAAAGGAACTGAAATAGGCTTACAGCCTGTCATCCCATATTTGGACAGCATGTCCAATCCATACTGCCTCTGCAAGAGCTGTATCCCACTTGGTGATCTAATCACCTCAATGCCCAAGAAATAACGTAGCTCTCCCAAATCCTTCATCTCAAACTTCTGCTTCAATAGCATTTTCACATGAAGGATATCTTCATCACTGTCACCTGTCATAATCAAATCATCAACATAAATGACAAGTAGCATAATACCTTTCTCTGTTTTTCTCACATAAAGTGAGAAATCTACCTTGGAAATCTGAAAGCCAATAGTGACAAGATACTGTCCTATCTTGTCAGACCATGCTCTAGGTGCTTGCTTCAAGCCATACAAAGCTTTCTTCAACCTGCAAACAAACTCAGGATGAACAGCATGCACATAACCTGGTGGCTGCTCCATATAGACCTCTTCTTGCAAATCACCATGCAAGAAGGCATTCTTTACATCCATCTGATGTAAAGACCATCCCTTTGATGCAGCCATAGCAATGACTGCTCTTACGGTTGCCATTCTTGCAACCGGACTGAATGTTTCTTCATAGTCAATGCCATATGTTTGTGCATACCCCTTGACTACTAATCTTGCCTTATATCTGTTCACAGAACCATCTGCATTGTGCTTCACCTTATAAACCCACTTACAGCCAATTGCATTCTTACCTTTAGCCAAAGGTACCAATTCCCATGTAGCATTTGCTTCCAAGGCATCCATTTCTTCATCCATGGCTTTCTCCCATTTTTCTTTTCCCATGGCTTGCTCAAAAGATGTGGGTTCTGGTTCATGTATCACTTTGACCATATATGCATAGTGAATGGCTGTAAATCCATCATATTTCAGCCTATCCACAGGATACCTAGCTCTCGTAGACCTGCGCAAAGTAGGTTCACTCCCAGGTGCTCTCAAAACATCCCTGGTCTTCCTTACTCCAGGTGTAACAATAGAAGGAATACCCAACTCATCATCAATGCTCTGTTCTGAGCCACTGGATTCACCATCCACATAAGAGTGACCTACATTCACATCAAACATGGGCTGATCAACCTTCTCTTTTCCTTTTCGTGATACATGCATACCACTATCTGCATTACTTTGAGAAGATTCTCCTGATCTCAATCTGCCTGTCCATGGCGAAGACTGTGAACCACTGCTAGAGGACGCTCCAGGTCCACTAATATTTTGTGACTGCTGTTGTGAATTCTGTGCAGCATTACCATTTTGTGCATCTACATCATCAATCACATTTACTGGTTTATACCAGCTACTCATCTCATCAAAAACAACATCTCTACTCACTGTAAACTTACGAGTAGAAGGGTTATAGCATCTATACCCTTTTTGCTGCAGAGAGTAACCAATAAAGATGCACTTTTCAGCTTTTGGATCCAACTTGGATCTCAACTCATCTGGCACATGTACATAGGCAACGCAACCAAAAATTTTCAAATGAGAAATATCTGGTTTCCTACCAGTATACCTCTCCTCTGGAGTCATTCCATGTATTGCTGCAGTGGGAGTCCTGTTCATTATGTAGACTGCTGTAGCAACTGCTTCAGCCCAATAAAAATCTGGCAAGTCTTTTTCATTGAGCATGGCACGAGATACCTCTCCAATATGTCTGTTTTTTCTTTCTGCAATTCCATTTTGTTGTGGGGTATGACTGCATGAATATTGCTGCTTTATGCCATGCTCCTGCAGGAACCTTGCAAACTCATTTGAGAGGTACTCTCCCCCTCCATCTGACCTTAGGCATTTTATTTGCAGGCCTGTTTCTTTTTCAACCATAGCTTTAAGAGTTTTGAAATGCCCAAAAACTTCACTTTTCTTTTTCATAAAATACACCCAAACTTTTCTGCTATAGTCATCAATACAAGTGACAAAATAATGACAGCCTCCAAGAGATGCAGCTTTAGTAGTCCACACATCAGAGTGGATTAATTCCAATGGCTTCTTACTCTCTTGAACATGTCTAGGAAATGGTTTCCTTGCCTGTTTTCCAAACTGACAGGCTTCACATACCTTATGCATTTCTGCAACCTTGAATTTAGGCAATCCTGCAACAATATTTTGGGCCTGCATTGATTTAAGTCGCTGTACATTAACATGACCAATGCGTTTATGCCAGATATCAATATCTGCAACTACACCGGTCCCATGTGCAAACATTGCTGCACTCAATTCAGACATGTCTGCATCCAATGTAAACATTCTGCCCTTCTTCTTTCCTTTTGCTATCAAGCGACCTTTATTTTTCATATCCTCAACAAAGCATCCATGAGGATTAAATCTGACCTGCAAGCCCTGTTCAACCATTTGACCAACAGAAACCAGATTCTTGGTGATATTCGGGACATGAAATACATCATACAGGTATTTCTTTTTCCCATCCTGCATAGACAAGGGAATTTTTCCAATCTGCACAATAGGATGTGCAGTATCATCACCAGTCTCCACAAATCCTGGTTTTTCCATTTTCCTTGCATCCTCCATCCATTCTGCATGACCTGTCATGTGGTTTGATGCACCTGAGTCAACATACCATACATCATTGCTTTCTTCTGCACTTGTCACAGAATTGTTCATGTGCTGCACCATGAACAAATGCTCATTTCTGTCATCACCCTGTCTGCTAGAAGATGCATAATTCCCTTGTTGCAGTTTTCCATTCATGATGTCATTCTGCTTTTTATAGCAGTCTTTAGCCATATGACCCATTTTACCACAGTAGTAGCATTCAACATTACTGTTTGCATTTTGACCTCTTTGCCATCCACCACGACCTCTTTGGCTCCCCCTGCCTCTAGAGTTACCACGTCCTCCTCCATAGGACTGGTTTTCTTGAGTTTGCTGCATATTCTGATTTCTGCCACGGCCTCCAAATCGGCCTCCTCTACCTCTGCCTCTACCTCTTCCAGCATTTGAGTAGAAGACAGCTTCTTTTGAAGTTCCTCCTGAAGAAGATGTACCACCATTTCTCTGCTCCTCAGAAATTAGAAGAGCAATCAACTCCTCAAAATCAGGAAATCTTTCACGAACTGAAATGGATGTCCGAAACTGTGCATAATCCTTTCCTAGACCATTCAAGGTCACGGAAACTAAATCATCATCTTCCACTGGCGACCCAACGGAAGCAAGTGCATCTGCAATCTTCTTCACCTTCATGTGGTAGTCGTTGATGCTCATACTTTCTCTTTGCACATTATGCAACTCTTGCTTGAGCTGCATTTTCCTGGCTTGCGTATTTGTGCTGTACATTTTTGACAAAGTATCCCATGCCTCCTTTGGCGTACTTGCATCCTGAATATGCACAATCATAGAGTCTGAAATACTGATAGACAGCCAATACATAACTTTCCTGGCTCTCTCATGCCATGTTTTGAATGCCTGCATTTGCTGTTGATTGGGAACATCAGGAAGAACTGGTTCTTCTTCATTTCCTGCAACAAATTCCCAATATCCTTTTCCCATAAGGAAATTCGTCATTCTAAACTTCCATGCTTGGAAGTTGTTCTTGTCAAGCTTTTCAGTGACAATCTGTGAAAGAGAATCAGATGCCATTACAAAAGATTGCAAAAAATTCTGTCACTACAAAAACCACAGCTTCACCCTCACAAGGGAAAATCTGCAAAACTGGCGAAAGTGGTATTTGACCACACAGTCACTTCCTAGTGACGATTTTGCATCAACAGGCAACAGGGATGATTCTGTAACTCCCAATGTCTCTGCGTACAAGCATACAAAGCAATTTTTACAGTAACTATTCACCGACCTGTAGAACAGTGGCTGCACAGCATAAAACTGAGCCTTTTCCTGAGTGCGTGCAGAAAACTTCCGTCTGCAAAACAGGCCCCGAAATGGCCTCAAATAAAAAAAACAAGGTCGCCGAGGGCTAAAGCCCATACCCGCAGCATATACTGCCCTCTTGCTTCACCGCGAAGGGCGTCTCAACCTGAGACAATGCACTCCTGCAATTTCCGGCTGTGCTACCTGCAGAGATCTGCTCCCAAAACAGAAAATGAAAGCAACACTGCTCCTCTTACGAGACCACCGCGAGCTTGGCTTGCTTTCTTGAGCTCCTTACCACGAACAAGGCTCTGATACCATGTCAAGATTGTGGGAGAGAAGGAAGGAGTCTCGCTTGAAGCTTTCTTGCTTGCACAATGGGGGAATACACATAAGGGTGGAGGCTGAAAACAGTTTTCCTCTTCTTAGTTGTGTAAGCCAAAAGAACTCTTTTACAAAGAAATAGAAGAACCCTATATATGGGTCTCAAACCAAACTCAACTAACTAAGGTGGCATACTAACTGAGCCACGAACTAGAGTAGATAAGGATAGCTATCATGTAGCTATTATTCAGGGGCGGTGTACCAACCGCGTCTGCAACTGACAAGTCGGTGACATAAATACACAACGGTCACCCTGGCATATCACGAGTGGAGCTCGATATCTCAACAAAAACATCCCTGGTCTTCCTTACTCTAGGTGCAACAATAGAAGGAATACCCAACTCATCATCAATGCTCTGTTCTGAGCCACTGGATTCACCATCCACATAAGAGTGACCTGCATTCACATCAAACAAGGGCTGATCTACCTTCTCTTTTCCTTTTCGCGAAATCTGCATACCACTATCTGCATTGTTTTGAGGAGATTCTCCTGATCTCAATCTGCCTGTCCATGGCGAAGAATGTGAACCACTGCTAGAGGACACTCCAGGTCCACTAATATTTTGTGACTACTGCTGTGAATTCTGTGTAGCATTACCATTTTGTGTATCTACATCATCAATCACATTTATCGGTTTATACCAACTACTCATCTCATCAAAAACAACATCTCTGCTCACTGTAAACTTACGAGTAGAAGGGTTATAGCATCTATACCCTTTCTGGCAGAGAGTAACCAATAAAGATGCACTTCTCAGCTTTTGGATCCAACTTGGATCTCAACTCATCTGGCACATGAACATAGGCAATGCAACCAAAAATCTTCAAATGAGAAATATCTAGTTTCCTACTAGTATACCTCTCCTCTGGAGTCATCCATGTATTGCTGCAGTGGGAATCTTGTTCATTATGTAGACTGTTGTAGCAACTACTTCAGCCCAGTAAAAATCTGGCAAGTCTTTTTCGTTGAGCATGGCACGAGTTACCTCTCCAATATGCCTGTTTTTTTTTTTTGCAATTCCATTTTGTTGTGGTGTATGACTGCATGAATATTGCTCCTTTATGCCATGCTCCTACAGAAACCTTGCAAACTCATTTGAGAGGTACTCTCCCCCTCCATCTGACCTTAGGTATTTTATTTGCAGGCCTGTTTCTTTTTCAACCATAGCTTTAAGAGTTTTGAAATGCCCAAAAACTTCACTTTTCTTTTTCATAAAATATACCCAAACTTTTCTGCTATAGTCATCAATAAAAGTGACAAAATAATGACAGCCTCCAAGAGATGCAGCTTTAGTAGTCCACACATCAGAGTGGATTAATTCCAATGGCTTCTTACTCTCTTGAACATGTCTAGGAAATGGTTTCCTTGCGTGTTTTCCAAATTGATAGGCTTCACATACCTTATGCATTTCTGCAACCTTGAATGTATCAATATCTGCAACTACACCGGTCCCATATGCAAACATTGCTGCACTCAATTCAGGCATGTCTGTATCCAATGTAAACATTCTGCCCTTCTTCTTTCCTTTTGCTATCAAGTGACCTTTATTTTTCATATCCTCAACAAGGCATCCATGAGAATTAAATCTGACCTGCAAGCCCTGCTCAACCATTTGACCAATAGAAACCAAGTTCTTGGTGATATTCGAGACATGAAATACATCCGACATGTATTTCTTTTTCCCATCCTGCATAGACAAAGGAATTTTTCCGATTTGCACAATAGGATGTGCAGTATCATCACTAGTCTCCACAAATCCTGGTTTTTCCATTTTCCTTGCATCCTGCATCCATTCTGCATGACCTGTCATGTGGTTTGATGCACCTGAGTCAACATACCACACATCGTTTCTTTCTTCTGCACTTGTCACAGAATTGGTCATGTGCTGCACCATAAACAAATGCTCATTTCTATCATCACCCTGTCTACTAGAAGATGCATAATTCCCTTGTTGCAATTTTCCATTCATGATGTCATTTTACTTTTTATAGCAGTCTTTAGCCATATGATCCATTTTACCACAGTAGTAGCATTCAACACTGCTGTTTTCATTTTAGCCTCTTTGCCATCCACCACGACCTCTTTGGCTCCCCCTGCCTCTAGAGTTACCACGTCCTCCTCCATAGGACTGGTTTTCTTGAGTTTGCTGCATATTTGAGTAGAAGAGAGCTTCTTTTGAAGTTCCTCCTGAAGAAGATTCACCACCATTTCTCTGCTTAGAAATTAGAAGAGCAATCAACTCCTCAAAATCAGGAAATCTTTTACGGACGGAAATGGATGTTCAGAACTGTGCATAATCCTTTCCTAGACCATTCAAGGTCATAGAAACTAAATCATCATCTTCCACTGGCGACCCAATGGAAGCAAGTGGATCTGCAATCTTCTTCACCTTCATGTGGTAGTCATTGATGCTCATACTTTCTCTTTGCACATTGTGCATTTCTTGCTTGAGCTGCATTTTCCTGGCTTGCATATTTGTGCTATACATTTTTTACAGAGTATCCCATGCCTCCTTTGGCGTACTTGCATCCTGAATATGCACAATCATAGAGTCTGAAATGCTAATAGACAGCCAGTACATAACTTTTCTGGCTCTCTCATGCCATGCTTTAAATGCCTGCATTTGCTGTTGATTGGGAACATAAGAAAAAACTGGTTCTTCTTCATTTCCTGCAACGAATTCACAATATCCTTTTCCCATAAGGAAATTTGTCATTCTGAACTTCCATGCTTGGAAGTTGTTCTTGTCAAGCTTTTCAGTGACAATCTGTGAAAGAGAATCAGACGCCATTACAGAACACTGCAAAAAATTCTGTCACTGCAAAGAACATAGCTTCAGCCTCACAAGGGCAAATCTACAAAACTGACGAAAGTGGTATTTGACCACAAAGTCACTTCCTAGTGACGATTTTGCATCAACAGGCAACAAGGATGATTCTGTAACTCCCAATGTCTCTGCGCACAGGCATACGATGCAATTTCTACAGTAACTTTTCACCGACCTATAGAATAGTGGTTGCACAGCATAAAACTGGGCCTTTACTTGAGTGCATGCAGAAAACTTCCGCCTCCAAAACAAGCCCCGAAATGGCCTCAAATTAAAAAAACAGAGCAACCAAGGGCTAAAGCCCTTATCCACAGCATATACTGCCCTCTTGCTACACCGCGAAGGGCATCTCAATCTGAGACAATGCACTCTTGCACTTTCCGGCTGTGCTACCTGCAAAGACTTGCTCCCAAAACAGAAAAATGAAAGCAACACTGGTCCTCTTACCAGAACACCACGAACTTGGTTTGCTTTCTTGAGCTCCTTACCACGAACAAGGCTCTGATACCATGTCAAGATTGTGGGAGAGAAGGAAGGAGTCTCACTTGTAGCTTTCTTGCTTGCACAATGGGGGAATACACACAAAGGTGGAGGCTGAAAACAGTTTTCCTATTCTTAGTTGTGTAAGCCAAAAGAAATCAAGTACATAGAAATAGAAAAACCCTATATATGGGTCTCAAACCAAACTCAACTAACTAAGGTGGCATACTAACTGAGCCATGAACTAGAGTAGATAATGATAGCTGTCATCTAGCTATTATTCATGGGCGGTGTACCAACCGCATCTGCAACTGACAAGTCGGTGACATAAATGCACAATGGTCACCCTAGCATATCATGAGTAGAGCTCGATATCTCAACAGTGACATGCATCAAGGTGTTAGATAACACCTTCACCACATACGCTAGGAGCTATGAGAGGCTTAACCTAGGACTTCTTGATGAACCCCTTGCTTTTGATGTTCGTGCGTTGCCATGCACTTGGGAAGACTATGATTTTATGACCGTCAAATTTCCCAAAATTTTCATCGAATTAATCGCTAATGGAGAAATCTCAAAGGAGAAAGCCGTTCTCAGAAGACTAATTACCTCGTACCGCAAGCCTACTCGCTCTACACCTGAACAAGAATTGGAGGAGCTCACGTAGCTTGCCAGCTCTGCTTCTTCATTCTTACAACTGTGGTATGCCTTGCGGCTCCAATGGGAGAAAAAAGGCTACTGTATCATGACCAATGCCGAGCAAAGAAGGGAAATCAAAACAATTGAACACGACCCTACTTATGTGGCACCTCTTTGGTTTAGGGTTTTAGCCATTAGACGCAACATACACTTAGATGACCATGTCTTGGCCCACCCTTACATTGACCAATTCCTTATGGAAGAGGAGTTGCACGTTGCTAGCTGCCTCAACTCTGAGGACATCTTTCATGATGTCTTAACCTATATCACCCAAGCTTCCATACGACCATGAGAACTTGATTGTCATGCCCAGCTTGAATATAACCCTAACCTCTATACTTGGTTGTTGGCCAAGTAACTCGCCCCACAAAGTCCATGTGAGCCCTCCTTCTCCCCTTGCTAATCCTAGGAAGGATTCCTTTAAAACTTAAGGGGGGGGGGGGGGGTCAGGGGAGCAAAGTGAGAGCCAAGTGATGTAGCAAGATGTATAATGGATGAAAATGATCAACTTAATTCAACTAGGAAAGAATGAAAGGAGGAAATAGACATTGCTTTTGAATTATTTCCAAGTTTCATGCCTCTGAAGTAGCACAAAAAATTTTCACACGCATTCTTTCTTGGGTTTTTGTTAGTGATGAGTCAATTCATAACGCTAATGTTGGCATGGTATAATGACAGGAACCTATCATGGCAGGACAGGGTAAACTTCAATTCACTGAAGAGGAGCTGGAAAAGTATGGAATCAATGTTGAGACATGTGGATTTAGCCAGTTCACATTCAAACATGCAATGAATTTAGACGAAGCCATCCTGGAAGAGCCGACAATGAAGGAGTTGGTAGACAAATGCAACCTTCGAAAGTACGTGGAAAAGGTCGGATAGGCTATAGATTATAGCATGTGCACTAACTTCTTAAGGAGCTTTGATGAGGCCATGGCCATGAGGGCCCCTTCATGCAGCTATTGTCAAGAAAGCCCTAGAGCTGGTGCCCAAGAAGGAGAGGTGCCCAAAAAGAGATGTGTATACCATGATGGGAGTCAAAAAAGAGGACATGCACACAGTGGATGGAATCAGTTTGGTTGATATTCCAGACCTCGCAACAAGGATGCAAGCTAAAATGGTTCACACCCTTTTCTTAGGACACAGATACAACGCTTTAATGAACATAATTGGGGTGCCATTGCTAGAAAGCATCACTGTAGGAGTTCCAGAGGAGGAGGTGGATTGGAACAGCTTTGTTCAGAAAACTATCAAGAGTTCAGCCGTGCTCTTGGCTCCAGCCACAGCACCAGGGGGTGGGGAATCTCTTGCCTCTACTACACGATCCGCAAGGAAAAAGCGTGCCTCGAAAGCCTCTACAATCAGATACGGAGGTGTCTTGACGGTAATCATCAATGAGGCTATCAAGGATGCCGGTGTAGATGAAGAGCAAGATGTGCACCAAAGCTCACCCCACCACGATGAAGAGGGCTCTAGTGAAAAGATAGTAAGTGACAAAGGAGAGCCAGAGGTACCACCCACTCAAGCGACTGAACCACGAAAGCAAAAGAAGACTGACAAGAGCCAGAAGAAGAAGGAAGAAAGACTGAGCAAAGAAGAGCAAGCTGAGATGAAGAGGGCTCAAAGAGAGTCAAGGAGGGTGGAGGAGGAATGAAGGAAAAAAGAAGAGGAAGAACTTGAAAGAATTAGAGAAGAATCAATGAGGATAGAAGAAGAGAGGCAAAGAAGGGTAGAGGAGGAGGCCGACGACCTAAGAATGAAAGAACTTGCTGAGTTGGCAGAGGCCACTCGTAGATTTGTCAAAGAAACCCATGGGGGAGGAGAGATCGACCCTTTGAGTCCTTGCCATGAGGCTAAAGCAAGTGGCAGTGTGGAAGCGGCCCTAGTGGTTGTAGGCAAGGGCAAGTCCTTGCTGCACCCCCTGCCTTCCTCCTTCATGCCAGTACCAATCGACACCACAACCACAACCACCCCACAACCCACGCTCTCTCTAGACACGGCCCAATTGATGAGCATGATGCAGCTACTTGTCAGTAAAGTGGCTGAGATTGTACCATAAGCCGGAGCAAAAAGGCCCGCTGTCGCGCAGATGCCCAGTCCAAGAAAGATCCAAAATGACAAAAGCTAGAGGTGTCAACCACTACAGCCCCTACTCCCATGCCACTTGGTGCCGACTACGATGCTTATGTGGCTGAGCTTCTAGCACAATTGGATAAGGTGAAAGAAGAAAAGAAGGTGGCCCTAGTGGAGCTAGAGAAAGAGAAGGAAACTTTGGCAGCCTTAAGGCTAGAAGTTTCAAAGCAAGGAGCCAACCGAAGAAGGGAGGTGAAAGCGCTACAAGATCAGCTGGAAGCAAAAACCAAGGAAGCCCAGGATAATGAGAGCCGCCTAAGACAAGGGCTGGAAGATGAAGAGCAAAACCTAGTGGTAGAGCAGCAGAGCTTAAAGTTACTAGTGTAGCAGTATGCTGACTTGGAACAGAGGACTGCCAAACTAGAAAAGTACAGATAGATAGCAGCTCAAGAGGGCTAGCCAAGTGAGCGACAAGAGGATGCCATAGCTTTTCGGCTATGGTATGGACTTGAAGAACAAGATAGATTGGAGAGAGAGATAGGTTCCTAGAATAGGAAAGGCCGGCAGCCCCCATAGCAGAAGCACAAAGGTTGCAAAATGAGGCACAACGACTGCAAGGTGCATTCGAGATTGCTAAGGGAGACATAGAGTCCCTCATGGCCATGGCCTTCACCCAAAGAAGGTTTCACATTGCAGAGGTCCAAAGTCACGAGTAGCTTGTGCAAGAAAAGTCAGAACTAATTGCTAAGGCAGAAAAAAGATTCAGCATTGCAAATTAGGCAAAAGAAATTGCTGAAGAATAGCTGGCTTGAAAATCTAGGGAAAGGAACAAACTCTGGTTATTAACAAATGAGCAGCAAGAGGTTGTAACGACCTTGGCAAGTGAGCTGGAGGAGGGAAGAAATAAGATGGACGAGAGAGCCAGCGAGTGGAAAAAGAAAATTTTTGAAAGAGTTAGGCATTTAATAGAATGCTTGGCGGTGGGGCTGAGTGCGAGAGAGTGCTTGCCAAGTCCAGAGCAGAAGTTGCTAATGTATACACCAATGCACAAAGGCAAGCCTTCCTTAGCACAGTACTATATGTCACCTAGGCGGAGGGCAATGATTCAATGGAGAAGGTAAGAAGGAAGCTAGAACTGACCACGCGAGCATTAAGGTATGGCCTTCAAGAACGGGATCTTCCAACAGGCATAGGAATCACAACAGAGCAGCAATTTCACTACCTATGCCATGCCAGCCTCTCCATTATTGAGCTTAAGGAACTTGGGTTTGAAGAGCATGGGCAGCCACCACCACCACAAGCAGCCCCATTAGTTGCCGAGCAGAATGTCGAAGAGGGTTTGGACTTTGAGCAAGATGCTGAAGAAGAGCAACAAAGAATGCCTAGTCCGCCTCTACTAGACCTCCCACTTGAAGAGCCCAAAGATGCCCACATGCCCAGCGTATTGTGGCAGCTAGAAGAAGGAGACAGGAACTAGCAGAGGAAGCCCAACATAGAGCACGATCACTACCAATACAATTCCCTAAAGAGCCAATGCCACTACGAGGGGATCCCCATCCTATCGATTGGCCTCAGGAATTGGTCATGTGGCGTGAACGAGAGTTCCAGACGAGGCCATTTGAGCTTTCATTTGCTTACCCACGCTCTCTGGACCGTGCATTGCCTATAGGCATTCTAGCCAAGATCAAGGATCTGGCTAATGATCTTGCAAACAGATGGATAGAAGAAAGAAGCCTCATAATAACCAGATGGAAGCAAGAGCCTACAGACTACTAGTAAGACAAGGTAAACAGGGTTCCCAAAACCGTCCAAGGCTACGAGGCACAGCCGAAGTGGCGCAGGAGGATTTGGGATACAAATTTTGATGCCTAGACTGCCTTCTGTAGCTCGCTCCCTGAAGAACGCAACAAACCCATCTACATGCCCTACCCCCGTAGGCATGGGGTGGACTATGACCGAAACATGCATGGGGATTTTGACTTTCCTAAGATATATAACGTTAATGCCCGAAGCCCCGAGGAATGCCTAGTATTTAGATTAGAGGATCTCCTCCCATCTATCAACCGCTTTCTCGTAGATT
The DNA here is from genome assembly GCF_053477565.2 of Lygodium microphyllum. NCBI lineage: Eukaryota > Viridiplantae > Streptophyta > Polypodiopsida > Schizaeales > Lygodiaceae > Lygodium > Lygodium microphyllum. Next base: position 10,474,931 of record NC_141160.1, read on the forward strand.
TTTCTTCTTGTCCAGATCCAGCCTTCTTAACCACCTGTAATTATCTTAGGCTTATCAAGTTCCTAATAATGCAAAGACCCACTGCCGAGGAAGCCCACCTCCCTCCACTCTTTTTTTATATCAACCTAGGAATAGGTAGTAGAGCCATGACTAGATTAATGATGAGGGCAACCTTGCTTCCCTCCTTTTGCCTAGAAATCTTAGAGGATATGAGTGATACCTACTTCACGAGGTGCAATCATCCTTTCTTATCATCCACACCTCTAAAGGCCCAAGCCGCTATTAAAGAATATCTACAAAGTTGCACATTCCTATCCCAATGCTTGTGACCACCTCGTAATCCGGCTGAAGATGATAGGCATTAGCTAGGACATCTTCCCTGTATGCAACTCTCCAAAAAAAAAAAGAAAAAAAAAGCACAAGGGATAATTTCACTCACTACACCTAGGGTTCACACCTAGCTCCTCCCCCACTTCACGCTTAGGGCACATCAAGGATAGGACTTCCAGACCTGTCACCCTAAGTTTTGCACTGCACCTTCAACCACACACGAACTGGGTCCTCAAGTGTGGGACATTACTAAGGGCTTATCCAAGGTTAGACCCATCTCCCAGTTCCACTACACATGCACTTACACCACACCATGAGACAGACACACCCCTTAGGGAGTGCACAACTTTCTCTTGTAAACTATGATCGTGACTTAGTGAATGGCTACCCAGCTAAAGAAGATCATCCATGACATCCGCTATTGGCCAGAAGTTTTTCCCTGAGTCCGACAGGACACCACTACAACAGCTTTAGGAGCTTTTGCATATTCCGATGGTTGGGTGGACCAACATGCTTGATGTAGCCAACCTTCTGCCTATTGATGGCTATCATGATTGAACCAAATCAAGCAGACAGAAAACTCAGTAATGGACCCACCATTGACATAGGTTTTGGAACCTCATATTCTCCAAATGATTAGAGATCCCTAGGTTTATCAACCATTGTAAAATGGGAACTACAACTGTGTGAGAAATGTCGAGCATCTTCATGAAATCTAAAGCACGCCAGAATCTCTCCCGGTCATTGTTAATAAAACTCCATCATCTCTCATTCACAACAGCACCTTTTGATTGTGGTCATCTACCCACCAGCTCCCCATCTTCTCTCTTCATCTACTCTTCTTCTCTTCTCTTCTCTTCTCTCGCGCGGCTATAGAGGATGGAGCTTGAAGGAGAGGGCTTGAGGTTGCTTGAGCTTGCCACAAGGATCGTGGAACTACCGGAGTGCAAGAGAGAGGAGGGAACTCGATCGAGCATCAAGGTAAGCTCACTACACCCGTAAGGTAGGCATTGTGCGTCGGCTATGTGAGAGGTAGCCATGGGTGCTCGGCTTGAAATGCTTGATCAATAAGCGGTCCATATGTCTCGGGGTAGAGATTCGTAGCTCCCCTCGATGGTGATTACTAGACAGACTTAAAATGCTTTAAATTCTTATTATTAAGGGGTTAATATATACTTCTTTACATCTAATGCATAGGTTATAATGCCTGAGAGAAGAACAAGAATTCTCTCGATAGAAGTACGTAACAGAAAAGATGAAGAAGGGAATTGGATCACTGATACGTATCATTGCTCGTCTTGGGTACATATGCGTCCAAGTATGAAGGGAGCTTTTAGGGTAAAAGCATCTGCAATTGTAGATGTATCGAAGCACTGAAAGGGTGAAATTTTAGCTCTCAGACAAAGGAATGTTGATTCTCACCTTGTAACAAAGGCATTTGTACAACATGTATTCATGCAAAACCAAAAACATATTGCATCCACTGTGCCCTTTCAACGAAACATTGCAAACAGTAAGTATTTGCAACTCATTGAGAATGAGAAATTTCATGATACCTATGTAACAACTTGTCTCGTATTTACAGAATTATACCCTTTGGATTGCTGTGAGTGGCAAAATGTTGAGAGTTTCACTGGTTCTTTTAAGTGTTACCACCTTGAAATTGGTAGATTGCTCTTTGAGGGGCGTACAACTAAGCAGCTTGCAAAGGACCTTGTTTTTTTCTATGACTCAAAGTACATATTACCCAAGGGGAGTCGAGAATATGGAACCCTTGAGTCTATGCACATATGGAATCTCAATAGCATAGAATGGCCATTGTGTATAGCGACATTTTGTACATGTGTAGCACAAAAATTTCAGCAGACATATTGAATTCTATAAAGCCAAGTATCGGCTCTCAAAGAATGTACATCTAAGTTGGTTCATACCGATTGTAATTTTTACACACATGTTCAAGGAATGTAAGGGTTTGGGACGTATCAAAAGCACGTACGTCATAAAAAATAGATCAGAGGATTATGTAATAAGGATTCTAGGCAAAACTTGGACATTAAAAAAAAACTCACAATCTTGGCACAATGGTGTGTTGAGTCACAACATGGAACATGGCTTTCAGGTAAAATTTTTCTCTTAGTTGACTATTATCTTACTTTGGGATGAATCGGCTGACTTTCCTTTCCAATTACAGGTACTTTGTCGCACGACAGACTTTATGCCTAGTGTTCAAGTATCGTAGATGGAGGATGCTCAAGGGTAAATGGTTGTGCCTTGATCAAGACATGCGTGAAAGTGCAGCTGTGGATATTCTTGTCATTTGTGAGGGCCGTGAGCCCTAAGTGTTGCGAATGGAGGATGATTGGGCCTTGAGTATAATACGCTAGGAAATTACAATGTTAATGCAGAATCCACCTATTAGCTTCTATTTTAAACTAGATGGTAGGAAAATTCAAAGCCGAACTGATGATACTGTTACCATCGGAAAGTGTGTGGCTCCACATATTTTAGAAATTGTAGAGTCTCCCTAAAAATCCCAATACCACAAGTTGAAATATCCAATACCTATAAATTTTTGGATTTTTTTGGCCAATAGAATATTGTCACTTACAAACTTGCAATATTCAAAAATTATGGTATTTATGTAAAATCATACACTTGTTATACACTTTCCATATCAACACATTTACATATACATGTAAACTTTACAAAGACGTAAGTAAAGCCATAACTAAATATCATATGCGAACAACCCTTAATGATTTAAAACTTAATGCTTTTAAGGTAGAACTAGTTTAGTTCTTGTTTCATTGTTTCATTTCACACTTTCTCTCTTCATCTCTTTATATTCACCACATCCCTCCTACCTTCTACGATGGATGCTCACGCACACTTTGATGAGTGGATCCATGAGACTATCTTTACCTACCAGGTGACGAGATATTCCAAGTTTTCTCTAAGAACTTCAACCTTGAAAGCGTGCTCTCATCATTGGATCCCCCCTTCAGGTTTTGGAAGACTTTGTGAGTACCATTGCTACAGGCACATACTCCATCGAGGGATCCGACATGACTTGGGTGCCTCTGGAACAACTCATGGTATTTCAGGTGCCAAGGAAGATTCACCAAAAAGTGGATCCCCCCTTTCAGGTTTTGGAAGACTTTGTGAATACCATTGCTACATGCACATTCTCCATCGAGGGATCTGACATGACTTGGGTGCCTCTGGAATAGCTCATGGTATTTCAGGTGCCAAGGAAGATTCACCAAAAAGTGGTGAATAGGTGTCTGGTCCATGTGGATCATCCTTCACATAGAGTATGCATTGTTCCCATGGGAAGTGCACTAGGTACATCAACTTTGGATCTTGTGGAGTGTGATTGAGCATTGGCAATTTACCTCCTTGCATTGGATATACCCCTAGAGGAGGAGAGCGATGAAGATACAACTCCACAGGTTGTTTCTATCACATACACGGGAGAAGAACCAATTGAAGAGCTCATAAATGTTGAAGAGGAACATCGAGTGGTGGCAGAGCAAGGGTTGGCTCTCATGGTGCCATCTTCTTCAGAATAGCCACAAGTTGACAAACCCAACCTTGCCTCCTTAACACCCATTGAAGTAGATGGTGTATAATACTTTCTTCTATAAGATGTACTACAATACTTGGAAATGAAGGAAGAAGAGTTGTTTTCTATCCTAGTTAGGGATTCAATGGAAGACCTGATCGATTATGATTACATGGATGTGCATCCGATAATGGCAGAGATTGGAAGATATGATTGCACAAGCTTAGATACTATGAGTGCATCATTATAGCACATGAGCATATTACCTCGATTGAAGAAGATTACCTTGTGCCATATGCTGAATTTGAAGCATTACAGCATGATTTGTTTCGACCAAGGCCCCAGCTTCCTACCAAGGAGTTTATAGATCCCTCTGCCCAAAGAGGTGCCTCCTTGACACACAAGGAAATGAAGATACAAGATGATCTGGAGAAGGTGAGATTTCTAACTACCATATATTTTTATGCGATGAAACTTGACGGTAGGGTGCGTCGGGTCCCCCGGAGTCTACCGTTGAAATCTTGGCTAAAAATGATGCTTGCAGCTGCCTTGTCTCTGAAGTCTGGTGTCTGGGCATCTTGGCAAAAAATGACACCTGTAGCTGCCCTGTTCGAAGTTTGGCGTTTGGGCATCTTGGCTAAAAATGACACCTGCAGCTTCCCTGTTCGAAGTCTAGCGTTTGGGCATGATGCCTGCAGCCCAGATGCTAGACTTCGGATAGGAGAGCTGCAGCCATCATGCCCAGATGCCAGACTTTGGCCCAGACACCAGACTTCGGCGGACAGGGCTGTCGTAGGCATCATGCCGAGACACCAGACTTTGACCAAAGCAGCTGCATGCATCATTTTTTGCCAAGATTTCACCGGTGGATTCTAGGGGACCTGAGGTACCCTACCGTCAAGTTTCATAGCTTTCTGATAACTCTAGGTTAGTCGCTAAATATATTGTTTGATTTGACTTTGTCATTTAGGACATACTGTATATAGATGAGTTTGCATCAAGGAAAGGAGGAGCTCGACATGCAGATCGACGAAAGGATTCAGCTCTGAAGGAGTATATTGGTAACCTTGTTGTAGATTTGGTGGTCTTCCATAAGAAGTGCTCACTAGGAGGATAAGAAATAATCATGAAAATTTAAGCTTTGACCAAGTTTGAACCTTTTCGAGTGATACCTGTGACATCTACCTTGGAGAAGGTGGTGCTAATCAAGCGGTCAAAAGCTTCTTTACTTGTTTGACCAAACACATGGTGGAGCAATGTGTGTGCTTGCTACATTAGGCGACCTCGCTAAAGCGTCAGATCCGCTTCTCCTGGAGAAAGAGCTGAAGGGGAGCATATCATTTTTGAAGCAAAGAAGGAATTTATATTTTCATCGAAAGCTGGCTCCTCCTCTCTACCAATGAAAAAGCCAAGGAACAATTGAGAGTTCTTGTTGGCTATCGGCTTTTTGTATCTACCATCACTAACAACCATCACATGTATTTTTCTTGATGAATATAAGATACTTTACTTTGTCCCTACCAATAAATATTTATTAAATAAATGTGTGACTCGTATAAGTGTGACGATAATGTGTGGTACGTGAATGACACATTCGCATACGTTAACATAATTCAACGCGTAGTATTGCACTTGCGATTGTGTAAGTGTGACGATAATGTGTGGTACATGAATGAAGCATCCACATATATTAACATAATTCAACGCGTAGTACTGCACTTATGATTGTGCACAAGCAATAATGTAATGTGTATCCATACGTATTACTACTTTTGATGCATTTGTATGTTTAAAAAAAATTAAGAGTCATGCATTTCAAAAAGCAAAACAAAATAACTTTCCTCAATTATTTGAATTCAGTACACATTGCATGAGATATTATGTATATATAAATAAATATTCAAATGTGGCAGAGTATACAAATTTTTTTGGCCTTCCAAGATGTTATGACGCTATAACACTCATTACAAACCTTGCATAAATATTAATCTAGTAAATTATGGCGGAGTCCCCTTGCCCTGTCGAAGCTGAATGATAAAGTTCATGTCTTTATATGTGATTGTGACACGCTTTGCATGGATGGCTGCAAGCTATGTATCATCAAACAAGTCGATGAGAAACCCCTCTCCAGCTATTTGTAGGGCGTCCATAGCTGCAGCAGTCCACCTTTCTGCTGGTGGGCCATCCTGCACTCGTGCCCAAGATCTTCCCATCCCTTTTAGTTCCAAGTCTTGCATGACTTATCGACAACCTTATGAAAAGAACTTTTTGGGATGAGAATCTTGTATCCGTGTTGGATTCTCCTTATCTCTTGAAGGGCGATAGTGCTTGGTTTCCATCTCCTCTTCTTCTGTGGTGGTCCTTGTGCTTTACGGGGAGCACTTGTTACTACGCTAGAGGAGGCTCCACCTTATGCTCCAGGTGGTGGGCCTTGGCGTGATGTCTTTCTAGGGCCAAAACGACGATATGCTTGCTTGGTGCGTGCCATGCAAGCTCGAGGAGGGCAAGACGGAGAAGAGACAGAGGTTGGGAATGTGAAAATGAAGGAAGAAAAGAAAGCAAGATGTGAAAATGAGAAGAAGAATGAACTTTTAACCCATTCAAACCCCAAAATTGGGTTAATGCAGCTTCATACGTACTGTCCATCAGATGATCGTAAATCCATAACCTTTTATCACAATGAGACGAAACTTCATGCGTGCACTCGTTAGGTGGCCAAGAGTCTAATTATTTTAAAAAAAAGTGTCTGCAGACCCCTGGTCTGAAGTCTGGCCAGAAGCCAGACTTCGGAGCTCTTGGCCATCTTATGAGCGCATATATGAAGTTTGGTCACATTCCAATACAATTTCGTATTTTAAAAATTATCCTGCACCAAAATTATGGATGGATTGATAATTGAGAAATCAACATTGCGACTACTGGCCCTTAGAAACTTCGCACCACATAGACTATACAGAGGCATCATGAGTAAAGTCTACAATAAGAAATTGTAAAATTTTGCATGTTATTCTTATTGAAATTAATAGTGCTAACAAAAACTGTAAGTAAGAATTGAAAATACAACGAAGATGCACAGTCAAAGTTGAGAGCGAAGGACAAGTATAAAAATTTAATTCATATTTTAAGGGCGCATACAATAGTTTTGCGCTGGGACATAGTCATATGTCCAATGCATGAGGATAACACTATGCCAAAAAAGATAACATTACAAACTGTGTTCATTCCATTGGAATCAATGCATCCTTCACTGCTTGAAGATTTCTTACAAGTTGGGAGTTACAGTGATGTGCTTCGTATGTATTGTACAACATTGAGCATCAGTCATCAAATCAACTAAAAAGGCCTCTGCAGCATACTGTAGAGCATGAAGATAATTCTTTTGTGAAGCGATCAGGTCTATCCTAACCTCGTGCCAAAAACCACCTCCTACTTTCTGTATGCTAGAGGACTTGCACAATCTCACGAACAAGTCTCGAGAAGCTCGCCTTCGAAATGATGAGATGAAAAGAGCATTGATACCTCCCAATTTCTCTCAAGGCCACTATACCTGGCTTCCACTTGCGTTTCTTGTGGGGATGCTGAGAAGGACCCTTGTGAGGGTGGCTTGGGGAAGGTGGATTAGGTTGAGAAGCGGGTATATCTGAGCTAGTAGATGCTCCAAGGGGCTGAACACGATATGGGGCTCTGAGCAGAAGATAATTTGCAACTACCTTAGACCTAGCCATCTTTCCTGCACAAGAGATGTGAGAATTCAATGAATAAGATAAAAAGTGAAACCCTCTTTTATATAACCCTAAACTGTGAGACTTATTCACATAGATATACACTCTCTCTTTCTTTCTTAAACTATGAATTGCATTCACACTGAACACATTGTTTATCTTACTATCTTAGCTCTCTTCAAACCCATTTTCTGCCTTGTCAAAGCCTTGTTTCTAGCCACTTGGCATGGTTTTCTTTGGCACTTGAGGCTTCATAATGCACTCTTTTAGTGACATGACGTGATTCCATCATGTCTGTAGCCGATTCATCAGCACTTTTATTTGCTCTCTTTTGCGAGAGTTTAGCTTCATCCGCTACTATAATCCTATACTACCAAGATAGCAATTGGATCATTGGATTGTCACCATTCACCCCTCCACCATGATCAGTTTTTCTTTGGTATGCACACGCGCTATCCAATGTAAATTTTCCATCCCTTGTGTGGACCGAATTCTGATGCTAACACAATATTAGTGAGTTTGGGAATCTCCCAATTCCCATTTTTTGAATACTAAAAAGGTGGCACCCGGATAACATGACCATAAGTTTCTCAAAACCATATGATGTACCTATCATTGGAAAGCGCTTGAAAAATAGAATCTATTGAGCTATAGAGCACTCGATTTGGAGTGATAGTGTTCAAGTTATGACAAATCCAAAGATTTGACCACGTGTCCCAAACTTATGGAAAATTCCCATATTCCCCAATATGGTGTTTGCTTCCCTTTTCTACAAAGTATGGCCCATGTGCCTCAAGGATATGCTACAAAGACACATATCACACATGAGTAAAACTATGCTCAATAGTTTATACAATTTATATAATTTTAGAATATTAACTTAGTACACACCATGTAATGTGTGATAGAGCTTTTGCCCCATTCTTCCACCATGTTCTCATAGAAGCTATGCATAGCATTGATAAACTCTTGCTTATCTTCATTATTAAATACCATCTTGCAAACTAAGGGAGCCAATTTGTTAAGACTTATCCAAACCTTAGCTTTGGCCAATCTTGTTTTTCCTCCACCATTACTTCGATCAGGAACTGCAAAATGTAACTTTTTCCACCCATCGTAGTCCTGTGGCCTACAAACTATGACATTCCCTTCCTCATTGATGGGTGTTGAGAGAAACTTTCTATTCTTTGCTCCTCCAAAGCAAGGACTTTTTGGCAAGTTACCAGATTTTCATGATCTCTTCTCATCTTTTTCAATCGTCACTTGATGCTTGTATAGCCCAATTTTTGATAGCACTCGCTCCATATTCCTACACGTTGTAATGGCTTCTTTTTCTGGTTGCATCCTATGAGCAAAGAAAATGTATTTATATACAAGTTTCTCCATGATTCTAACAAAAGCATGCAATGAACAAATGTGAATATGATTCAAGGGAATGTTGAAGATGGGCTTCCAAGTGGGATCTTCTCTATTGTGCGTCGGTGCACCACTTGTCACCCTTCGCTAGTTTTTCTTTCCATCCTTTCCTTCCACCCTCTCTATCAAGAAATATATGCATGGATTCTTTGTATTTGCACCATTGGAGATTCCACACATGCATTTTAAAGTTTTCAAGTCTCTTGCAAGATGCCATTCAACCAAGTATTGACCATACCTTTCAATCGAGAGTATCTCACCATGTTCCTAACAATCAATGATACTTGGAATGCTTGTGTGCATAAAGAATAGCTGCAGCACCTCAAATATTTCCTTAGGAACTTCAAATGTAGTGAGCCACCACACATGGCACTCAGATTGAACACTAAAGTTTCCTAGGTTATTCTTATTGAATTGTAAAGCTCTATTCATCACAGTTACACTAACTCTTTCAAGCTTTACTCCTTTGAAGACCTCACTTTCATCTAATTTTATAACAAACTGTAATTTACCATTACATTTCTCAACAGACATATTGTAGTACATTACCATTGCCGATTGCACCTTGTTCAAATCTAAATAGTAGTTGTTGAGTTCGGTGAGCTTCACCTCATATGCATTTTTTGTCCCAATCTTTAGTGTTTCCACACATTGGACATGCATGGGATCTCATATCAACTCCAAAACCTTTGTATTAAGCTGTCATCGGACCTCTATTAACTTCGAAGGTTGAGGAAGAGGGACAATTCTATTTCTCTTCAGCATATGTCCAAACCCAGCCTTCACACCTTTGAATATCTTTGAGTAAGTCGTTGTGCTAATATTGGCCCTGTCACAAATAGATTGGGCATCCACAGCTGAGAACTCATTTGACACATCTTTTAATGTGCACTCAATCACCTTTTCCTTCATAGTCTTAAACTTAGGATTGCTCAAAGTGTTGTTCAATGTACTTGTCTTCAGCAATCTACTAATACACGATCCAACCTCACCCTCAACTAGGTTCTCTTTCTGAGCTACCTTACATGCTTTGATATGTCACTTTCACTGGCCGCTATTCACAATTAACTCATTGATTGGCTTCTTCTTTCGTTTGCGCTCCTGTGTTAGCTTGCTGCTAATCTTTCTCAAGTCATCCAATTGTGCCTTTGCCTCCTCATATGAGATACCAATGCCATGGATAGTGTCTTGCATTGAAATAATTTGATTGTTTTGTTGAATTATAGTGTCATTCAGCTATACCACTTGTCTTATGAGCTGTTGTATATGAAGTTAATGCGCAGCAATCACATCATGGCAATTTTTTATGGTTGCTTGGCAAGTTGTAAATACTTTGAACACTTGATCATTGAGCCGCCTAGTATAACTGAGTAATCCATTTTCACCCTCACACACATACTTTAGCAAATTATTAATTCCTGAGAAAGTTGAAGGTCTATTGTTTAAGGGGTCAATTGGGTAGATTCCCCTATCAACCCATAAATCCACATGTTTCAATCCCATTTTCCTGTAACTTTGCAAAACGTGAGGGTTGACACTAGTACGCTGGGTTCTTTTGAATAATGGAGCATATTCAATCTCTACCTCAATATGTAGCTCCTTCTTTCCTATATTCATTTTAGTATTAATAGAAATGGGGAACCTACTTGGTTGTCACGAGAGGTAGAGTGGAGATGCACAGAGAGGCACACAAAGGTGCCAAGGGAAAGGAGGGTGTAAGTAATTCACTCTATTAATGAAGGTTGCATAAACACAGAGAAGAGGTCACAATAGAGCCATGAGAGAGTATAGATATGGGGGGAAATAGCTCAGATGTCAGTAATTGCGTGGTGGGGGAACTTGCTCAAGATGCTGCGTCGAACACACACATAATGCACAAGGAGAAGCTCACTCAAGAGACAAGAAGAGAGATGGAGGCCAAAACATTTTCTTGCTGGTTTTTTCTTCTTCTTTTACACACTTACAATATACACAAAGTATAGATAAGATACAACATAAAGGAAAGTGGCCTACTAAGTCAAACAATGCATAACCGACTACACTAGTCGACTGGCGCTATAACTATTCTAGCTATAAATAGATGTAACAACCTAAATATAATAAGTAATGAGTCAATGGCCATGTGAGAGTTATAATGACCACCGACGTGCTAAGCGTAGACGTGTGGACCCATCTAACCAGGCGGTCCATCATTAATGTCCACATGTATTGAGCTTGTCATCTCAACATCAGAGGGTAGGGATGTACAAGACTTTTCGTATTTTAGATATTTCTGTTTTGCCTCCAAAAACATCTCCAAAAAACATGAAATTGGATCGGTTGGTTTGTTTTTTAACGAAAATCTAGAATATAAAAAATCCCCAAAATATCTTAAAAGGAACTTTTGAAATTTTATTTTCCTTATTCTCGATTTAAAAATCAATTGCCTCGTATCTACTAATCATTTTTGCATTAAAAACGAAGTACCACACTCCCGTAACTAACTCCTTTTTGCATATAAAATTTGGTTGAAAAAGACTTCTTGAATGATGAGAGAGAAGGAATCTGAGTATATCTTTGTAGATAATATAAAAAAGGCAAAACGAGATTGCAAAAGTGAAGAGAGAGGAGGATTATTTTACTATTCTTCTCTCATCTTTTCCTTGTTTTCAGGAGAAGAGAGGGGTGGGTTAAAAGGCCCATTTGTAAGTTTATTTTTTTCCTAATGCATCATTGGTTCTGGTAGATCACCTTCGGCCATAAAATCTTCCATATTTTGATCGGTCATCCTGCAAAATTTCAAACAGCCTCACACACTCGAAATCCTGTTAGTGGGATGAGCGTAGCTCAAGTTCGGGATTACAAGGCTTGTTTTTTTTTTTAAAATTGGCTTTTTATGATCTTTCTTCTTCACGGCTATGGAAATTGATGTCGGCCTTCTTCCAAGAGAATACTTTGTCCATGTAGACTGCATATAGCAATCTGTGTGCTTGAATTTGGCTCTGTCAGAGTGCAGGTGCGAACGAGGGCTTGCAAGGAAGTTAGGCTTAGGACACTACAAGATATAGGCCTTATACCGACGTTAAAAGCGACGAAAATGTAAATAACAAAATTTTCCCCCATTGTCGCAAAAAGTGTCATTATTGGCGATGCCATAGAACAGTCGGTATCCGCATCGATATCAGCATCGTTAATTTGCGATGCTAATAACGACGGTAATAGGAAAAAAAATTTATGCACTGTGTATAATGCTCATGTAAACAAAAACAAAGTATACTAAAAGCATAACACTGATACATGTAATAAATACATGATCGCATAATGAAAGTGACTGGTACAATCATGACAAGATATCACTACTACATAGAAAATGTCTACACAGATCAGGCGACCAAAACAGAAAGGTGTGTGAGCTCCAGGGATCCAAGGGCCAGCTACATATCCTCACCATTTGAAAGCTCATCCCGTCGCAAAGGAGCATCGAACGGACTCTGCAAAAAAAGAAACAACAACACATTAGTCCACCATACAATAATGCATTCTAATTAAACATGGTAACTACAGACAAGAAAGATAAGTGACTTATAGGGCCGCCGCGTCTATACTATTGGTCAATCAATGCAGTGAGACCGTGCCTCTTTGCATATCGAGTCTCAAGGCCAGTCAGATCGTGATTTGTAATGGAGTGCTGCAAAGAAAACAAAATACTAACTGTTAGAAACATGATTGCCAATAAAAAGGATATTGCAAAAAAATAAACAAGCAAAACAGAAGAAAAAATTACAAAGTCCTCCAAATATGTCCTGTGGCCTCCACTCCCAAGATGATGGACCACTCTGGCCTCTAGTCGTGCCCTCGCCACCTCGTGCTGCTAACTCCAACGTCCTGGAGAATCTGTAGCATATATGCATGCATGTAATCCATCATCTAGCCCGTAGAAAATCTATCTACTGAGACTGGAACCGCAAAACTCCTCATGCAAGGATGCTACTATGTAGTCATTTCTTCCCTTCGGTATGTTCTTCCAATGATCTAAGATGTTATGCTGAAAAACTTGTTGGCACAACTCTCTCATGCGAGCCATCACCCTCCTCCCCTCATCATTCATGATGATGACTCCTGACCTATCATCGACTAGATAGGCATATCCCCCTGGGGTATGCCTAAGATGGGTCCTCTCCCACCTGCGTCCATGCTCGTGAGCATATCTAGGAGACCCCTATGCATCTGGTGTACTGACCGGGGTAATATCTGTCAGAGTGGCACCCCTATCCCATAGGGGTGCCATCTGCAGACTGTTGAGCAAAAGCCAGGAGCAAAAGCTGGAGTAATTAGAGTAGATGTTCCCACAGGTGTGACAAATCCTAGAGGTGACGCAACTCCAGCAGAACAGCGAGATGGAGACACCGCATCCATGCCTCCACAACATCCACCTGAGCCTGAGCCATTCTCCCTAGAACCGCTACAAGAGCGAGGAGTCGCACCTATATCCCGTGCTGACCGCAGGCTCACTGCCTCTGTATCTCTACAGCATCCCCTTGACCGTGAAGCACTCCCCCCTCTGGCCCAAGTATGGAGCATTGACCTCGCCTACTCGAAGTTGAAGCATCTGATCCCGCCGAAGTAGATCTAGCAGAGTGGCCTGATGATGTCGGAGACAGCTCTTGGTCTGCCATGTCTCTGAATCTCACGATCTGGTCTCGAGACATGCACATGAAGATATCCTGCAACTCCTCATCAGTCATCCCTCGACTCATCTTGAAAATGTCACCTGCACAGAAAAAAATGATGCTAGCATAATCAATTTAAATCATACAAAGCACGATAATATAAATCCTAAAAAAATGATCTCACTTAAAATGCATATCTTATGTACCCTTATAAGCGATTGGTCAACGAATTGAGTAAGTGGATTTTCCAAGTATGAAGTATTCTATGGTCCCATGTCAATCTCCTGACACAACTCTACATACACTAGAAGGTCGATAGACATGCCACCACAAAATGATGAGTTCACCTCGTTCTCAAAGAATTCTTGGACTCCTGTATTTCCATCATTGTTAGCTGACGCTAGCTCCAAGCTTTCGGTGGCCTCCATCCCTTGCAATATCAACCCTTCTATTTGCATATTGTCTTCATCTATGCTCAGAACATCGCTTTGATCATATACTCTCACACTTCGGGGAGCTGAAGGTATAACATACCACCATCGAGGTTGTCGGGGGTTTGGATAGAAGATTATCTGTTCACAAACATGTACAAGAGAGTTTAAACTATTGTGACATGTACCATGTTGTAATACAATTAACAAACAAATGAGTTTATGCACATGTTCACAATGGGCTGGCAACACAAAGATGTCGCACAAATCCGTCCTTTTTTTTTTAAAATCTATTTCGAGAAATCCAAATGGACCTCGTCGAATTGTTGCTCCAACTCCTTCAAGTACCACTTTGAACCACTGTCACATCGAATAGTATAATGGAGAAGCTATGGTAATCCACCGTAACAATACTTTGCAAGTTCCCAAAATGCTCCATCTCATCTATAACCGTGTTTGGATCCGTTGCTCGTCATCGGCTCTCCTACTCGAACCTTGCCATGATATCATAGTCCATTATGGAGCGCATTTTGTCAATACACTCCACGCGAAAATTTCATCCGCGCGATCACGTTGCACTATATATTTTGTATTGTACATTGAAACACTCAAATTAGATGTCGCATATAAAATATAGATACAACAAATCCTACACACCTCATCACCTTTGGACTACATCCCCTCAAGAATTCCCACTTCTCCATTGAGACCTCTGTCCCTTCACGAGACGCTGCGATCAAAGCTCCATGCAACCATCGCGTTGACATGAACCGCGGCATCTCCTCCATGCCCTCAATATATCGAATCGATCGATGACGTGTACTACGTTGAAACTCAGATCGCGCTTCCTCGATCTTGCCTAGCGATCTGGTACTTGGCGAGCCACGTCTCCATAGAGACATGGTGCAACATATAAAAGCGATTCACCTTCTCCTCCATTGTAGTATCCATTATTTTTTCTACCCCATTTCCAACCACCACATCTCCAGTCAGTCTATCATCGTCCTTCAACGACCATAGCATTTTGTTGTCTGGATCCACTATTGGTAGCCATTGTGAAATATGCACTAGCACCTCAGACACCAACCAACCTTCAGCCATGCTACCTTCTGGCTGAGATCATTGTCGTACAAAGCCTTTCAGGGTTTTCATGAAGCGCTCCAAGAAGAACATCCATCGGGTATGGACAGGTCCAACAATCTCCACTTCATCTACAAGATACACAAGAAGGTGGATTTGTATCATGAGCATGCTAGTAGGCAGGTATTTCTCAAAGAGACAGACCGTCTCCACTGCTCCCCGCCTCGCGGATTCAATAGAGGACGTCTTAGTCTCCTTCTATGAGATCCATTGCGCCAAAATCGACAACCTGTAAATGGCCCCGCGTATTTCTGGAGTAAGACATCCTGCAATCGCGATCGGTAGTACAAACTGCCACAAATGAGAAAGCATTATGAACAATGGCTATACTTCAAATAGCAAAATGCGCATGCCAATTACAATCCATTCGTAGTACAAACCTGACATATCGTATGCCAGTCATGTGATTTTAGCCCTGATAATTGGTCATCTTTAGAAAATGCAGACTTGAGAGAACGCATCATACCCATCGGAATGCGGATAGACTTGACTACTTGCTTCATAATGCGGTCTTTTTTAGTGGACAAAACCCAAGGAGCGCGAGGTAGCTGCACATGACCATCGGCACTCGACTGCGACCAAAGCGCCTCCATCTTGCCTACCTCCTTTAAATCCATTCGTGGCCCTATAGAGTCTCTCTTTCCTGTAATGTGGTCCCATAGCAAGCTGCCCACATTCTTGAAAATATGCATGGGATCCAACAAGTGGTTGACCTATAAGTGGGTTCAATATGGCAAGTCTTAGAAAACTGAGAACTGTCGCATTCCGTTTGGATGTGACTCCGTGTGGACCATTTTCAGCTCGTACCAACTTGCGGCATTCATACATGTTAGAGGTCGTCCAAGAAAACCTTCCCTGAGTTCATGACCCTCTAGCAAGAAAGCAGTGTGTCCTTGAAATACCAACTTCTTCATGGTTCGTGACCTTCGGGAGTCTAACTGTGGCCCGCACAATGGACATGCATGATAACCTGAGGTAACTAGACCTATTTCAACACCATGACCCAGTGAATACAAGCTTGAAGGAGATAAAATATAGATATTACCAACGAGAACGGAAGCCTATTTACCTGAGCACTTTCTGAATCCCGAAAAGTCATGCATCGTCCATATGAGAATGGCTCGAATATTTACACCGTCGACCATCACGCTTGCTCATATCTTGCACGGTGACCCCGTCCTCCCACAAAATCTTAAGCTCATCTCGACTAATGGACGAAGATACACGTCCATATTTTTGACTTTGTAGTGGCCGGGAACGAGTAAGCTAAGGATGAGATGTCCTTTCTTCGTAGAAATCCATGGAGGGATATTGTAGTTGACAAGGACTATAGGCCACACATTGTAAGAAGTTGAGTGCAGACTGAATGGGTTCACGCCATCCATCGCAAGATCGAGCCGAAGATTCCTTGGCTCTCGGGCAAAGACTGGGAAGGTAGAGTCAATGTGGCTCCATGAACGTGAATCCACTAATATTCGTTGAACTCCATCCGTGAACCTATTCTGCGCATGCCACGTTGTCAAGCTCACCATGTCAGACATACGAAACATGTGGTTTATGCGGGGGATAAGCGGAAAGTGTCTGAGAACTTTTTGAGGGATGGTTTGCCCTTGTAAGTCCTGTCGATACCTATGAGCACCACACTTTGGACATGTCTCCATAGTCTCGTATTCTCATCGAAACAGTATGCAATCGTTGATACATGCATGGATGTTGTTGTAGTCCATGCCAAGCTTTCGTAAAACATGTCATGCATCATCACGAGACTCAGGCATGGTATTTACAGGTGGTAATATATGATATTTCAATAACCTGAAAAAAATCATAAAACACCTTCAAAAAGCACAAATATTTTTAATAATAGTGTCGAAAAAAAATCAATGAAGCATATGTACAAGGTATCTGAACAACTCGATCACACGCGCATCACTCCACCCATATTTTGCTTGCACACTTAAGAGTGCAAGCCGTGTCTTCAGGCGAGATACTCGACATCCATCATATAATGGTATGGATGCTTCCTCTCTAAGCGGATCAGAAGTCTCGACATCCATGGGAATCAATGCATCGATCATTGCCTCCATCTCAGGCTCTAAGATTGTAGGTAGGTTTGAAAGGCTGCGTGTCTCCTCTGGCATCCTCTGGCATTGATGGTATAGATTGGCCTTGTAAGTGGTGGATTGGTTCATACACTCCATCCATCGCACGCCCACAAACTTTTCTAATTGGCCGCAAAGGGTGCACTCCTCCTTGGGACAAGATGTCACCTCCCTGGATAGAAAATTTGCCAGCCAGACCCAATCTTATTGTATATGGTATTCAATTAGCTTGCGAGTACAATGCATGATTGATATTAACTTTTCTTACCGTTTGCTGAAAATCCGCAATCACCTGATCAATGATCTCAGATTGAAACTCGCCAAATCGTCGTACGTGTTCTATAGACAATTTTCATTTTCATCTAATTGCTAGCTTGCATTGAGAGCAAGGACATGGGACACGCTGATTAAGATACGCCTCGCGATCTTGAACAACAGGGCCTTCATCTTTTCCATTTTGTCTACGTTACGACAAACAATTTGTTTTTGTTATCATTCTTTTTTTCATTCTTAAATTGTTCTCCTCTCCTTCCATCTCTCTCTTTTTTTTTTTTCTTAAATTGTTATCCCCTCCTTCCATCTCTCTCTTTTTTTTTCTTAAATTGTTATCCTCTCCTTCCATCTCTCTCTCTTTTTCTATGTTATGACCACGACCACGACCACAACCACGATCACAACCACGACCACGACCACGACTATGACCATGACTATGATCACGACGACCACGACGACTACGACCACGACTATGACTATGACTATGACCATGACCACGACTACGACCACCACGACCACCATGACCATGACTATGACTACAAATACAACTACGACTATAACTACGACCACGACTACGACCACGACCACGATCATGACCACGACTACGACCACGACCATGACGACCATGACCATGACCACAACCACGACCACGACCACGATCACTTATATAGAGATGAAGAGAGTGACAAGAGTTAGGGAGAGAGTAAAGTTAGAGAAGAAGAGGAGAGAAGTGAGAGAGGTAGAAATAGAAAGAGAGATAGAGAGAGAAAAGAGATAGGGGGAGATAGAAGAATTTCAGGAGAGTATAGAAAGAGAGAAAGAGGGAAGATTGAGGGAGAGAGAAGGGTTGAGAGAAGAGAGAGGAGAAAGAGAGAGAGATCCGACTAGAGCATTTGACACCCATAGTCAACACACCGTGGAAAACACAAGCACAAATTGACATTGAATTATGGCAAGAAAATCCACCACAAAACAATAGTTATAATACTCAAGGTAGGATTTCAAAGTCTTACTAATTTCAATCGGTCATGGATGCCATACTATGGGTAGGTTGCACTCACTAATAATAGAATTGGCGATTCACGTCATCTTCTCTCCATCATCAATAGAATTCTCATTTACCATTTACAACTCACCCACCTTCTTTCCATAGTATTGCACACTACAATCTCTATGAGGGCATGAGATTGGGATCTCCATAGATACCATAACATGATCTCTAGCTTGATGGTTGCATATATACTACTACTACTCATGGAATAAACCTTAAAATAGTTATTATGCTCAAATATATGCTTGTTAGAGCATAATTTTGTTCCTAAGACTATTCTAAGGAAGAAAGAGGGTTAATGATAAAAGAGTGTTCTTCCTTGCAAGTGATTTTATATTATATTTTTTAATTAAAATTGATAGTTGAGGATGAATTTCCTAAAAGATCTTGTGGTGATGCTGTTTTAGTTTTGCGAAGCATATGAATGATGCTGTTTTAGTTTTTTAATTTGTCTTTTTAAGAAGAGATTGATTTTTATGGAATATCCAAAGTTATTTTTGGATTTCCATTATGAACAATGAATGTTTTTCTAACAGATAAGCTGATTGCCTTCATTGTATACTTGTGTGGTGGAGGCTAGGACAAGCCCCATGTATGAGAGGTCTCTTTGCAGGAAGAACATTATGCAGGAGGCACAAGTGTGCTAGGGTTCTCTAGCCATATATCCCTTAGGTTTATTGAGGATCGGCCTAACCCCTATGAGCCTAGGATGAGCTTATTGTAAGGTCTTATTTCCTTTTTTCTCTTTCTCTCCCTCTCTCATTTCCTCTCCCTCCCTCACCCTCACCCTCTCTTTCTCTCTTTCCCTATTAGGTTTAATGATTTTTCTCTCTTTTTCTCTCTCCTCTCCCTCTCTCATTTCCTTTTCTCTCTTTCTCTCCCTCTCTCATTTCCTCTCTCTCCCTCACCCTCACCCTCTCTTTCTCTCTTTCCCTATTAGGTTTAATGTTTTTTCTCTTTTTCTCTCTCCTCTCTCTCATTTCTTTTTCTCTCTCCTCTCCCTCTCTCATTTCCTTTTCTCTCTTCCTCTCCCTCTCTCATTTCCTCTCCCTCCCTCACCCTCACCCTCACCCTCTCTTTCTCTATTATGTTCAACATATTTTCTCTCTTTTTCTCTCTCCTCTCATTCTTGCATTTTTTTCTCTCTCCTCTCCCTCCCTCATTTCCTCTTTCTCTCTTCCTCTACCTCTCTCATTTCTTCTCCCTCCCTCTCCCTCTCTCATTTCCTCTCCCTCCCTCCCTCTCCCTCCCCCTCTCTTTCTCTCTCCCTCCCTCTTCCTTTCCCATTTCTTCCCCTTCTCCCTCTTCCTCTCTCGCTCTCTCCCTCCCTCTCCCTCTCTCATTTCCTCCCTCTCCCTCTCCCTCTCTCTCATTTTCCTATTATGTTTAATGTCTCCCTCCATCTTCTTTTCCCATTTCCTCCCCCTCTCCCTCTCCCTCTCCCTCTCTTTCTCTCTCTCTCCCTCCCTCTCCCTCTCTCTAATTTTCCTATTATGTTTAATGTCTCCCTCCCTCTCCCTCTCCCTCTCTCATTTCCCTATTATGTTTAATGTCTCCCTCCCTCTCCCTCTCCCTCTCTCATTTCCCTATTATGTTTAATGTCTCCCTCTCCCTCTCTCATTTTCTTTCCCTCCCTCTCCCTTCCCCTCTCTTTCTCTCTCCCTCCCTCTTCCTTTCCCATTTCCTCCCCCTCCCCCTCTCCCTCTCTTTCTCTCTCTCTCCCTCCCTCTCCCTTGAAAGGTGAGAAGGATCGAATAATTACTCAAGAGCTATGGCGGGAGAGCAAGAGCAAGAAAGAGAGAGAGACAAGAAATGGGAACTCCAACAGTCACAATGTGTGATCGGGGCTTCCTTTATTCAAACTGTCACTAAAAGAATAAATAATAAAGTGACGGTGATGGGCGCCCACCACCTGCAATGTGCAGTGGCGATGACTGTCAATGTAGTAATACATGGGCGGCTAGACGGAGGCGCCTTTACCCCTAAGAACCTCCCACTTAAAGGCAAATCTGCCCTAGTGAGGAGTGAAAAGAAAAAGGAAAAGATAGCACGACATGTACACATGTACAACAGGATGAGGAAAAACGTCATCTCATCCCACACCCATCAACCTCCTGAGGAAGGCAAAGCGCTTTGTAGAGAGGCTTTTCGTGAGTAAATCTATAGGATTCTGGTCAGTAGGATTCTGGTCAATCGAGATCTTGACAAGATTAATAGACTTCTCAACGACCCCACGTATGAAGTGATACCTCACCTCAATGTGTTTCGTCTTTGCATGGAAGACCGGATTCTTGGCTAACTGAATAGCACTCATTGAATCCAAATGCAGTGTAGGGATAACATCAATACCAAGGTCAATAACTGAACGACCCAACCAAATGGCCTCCTTGCAAGCCTCAGTGGGGCTACAATATACTCGGCCTCTGTAGTAGAAAGAGCCATGCATTTATGCACCCTGGACATCCAAGAAACAACACCTCCAGCATATGTGAATACATAGCCGAAAGTGGACTTCCTACTATCTGCATGTCCTGCATAATCAGAGTTAGTGTATCCCACGACTCCTGTATCCTGGCTGCCATAGCATATGCACATATCTGCAGTGCCCTTTAGGTACCTCATGATACCTTTCATAGCATCCCAATGCTTCTTGCCAGGTGTAGCCATATAGCGTACCACAACACCAACTGCAAAGGCAATATCTAGACGAGTGGCTATCATGGCATATATAAGACTGCCCACTATGGATGCATAGGGAATCTTGGCCATCTTGGCCCTCTACTCATCTATCTGTGGACAATCAGCCTATGATACCTTCACATAAGAAGGCAATGGACAACCAATAGGCTTTACGTCCTGCATGCGGAAGCGCTTAAGGACTTTATGAATGTACTCCCTCTGTGACAAGTAGAGTCCTTGATGCATGTCGTGTCTAATGCACATACCAAGTATGTGAGCGGCCTGTCCCAGATCTTTCATCTCAAAGCTCTTCTTGAGCTAAGCCTTAAGAGCATCTAGCTCATCATGACCTTTCCCTGCTATCAGCATATCATCCACATAGAGGACCAAAATTAATAAAGAACCATCACGGGATTTCTTCATGTAAAGACACGGATCCATAGCATTCCTGCTGTAGCCCTGTGACTGAATAAAGGCATCAAACTTATGATACCACTCCCTAGGTGCCTGTTTCAAGCCATAAAGACTTTTCTTCAATTTGCACACTAGGTGCTCCCTGCCAGGTTCTGCAAAGCCCTTAGGTTGCTCCATATAAATCTCATCATGCAAGTCTCCATGTAAGAAAGTTGGCTTGACATCCATCTGGTATAAATCTAAGTCAAGCTGAGCAACCAAAGCCAAGACTAAGAGTAGGGTAGTCATGTTAACCACAGGAGAAAAGATCTCAGCAAAGTCCACACCATGCTCCTACTTAAAACCCTTTGCTACCAATCTAGCATTGTAGGCTGGCTTGGGGTGTCCAGGGGTACTTTTCAGCTTGTACACCCACTTGCATGGTAAAGCCTTCTTACCCGTAGGCAAGGAAACCAAATTCCAAGTGTCATTCTTATGTAAGGAGTCTGTCTCAGACTACATAGCCCTCTCCCAGGAGTGACTATCACCCCTGCGCATAGCCTCATCATAAGTGAAAGGATCTCCTGTATCTGTAATCAAGACATAATGCATCGAGGGCTGAAATCTATCAGGTGGACGTCTGTCTCTAGTTGACTTTCTCACAGCAGGCTCTGCTGCCTGTCGAGCTGCCTGTCCAACACCCTAACCATGAGCATCTACTGCACCTGTAGGCTGTCCAACTGGCTGTGCGGGAGCTCTCGGCTCCTCCTGAAATATGACCCTGCGGATCTCAACAACTCTCTCAGGCTGCCAATGCATCTTGTCTTCACCTACATCATGACTACGGATGACTTTTCGCACCTACGGATCCCAGAGACGGTAACCCACCTCGCCTGCATCCCCATAACCAAGAAATATGCATTTGACACTCTTAGGATCCAGCTTACTTCTCTTGTCCTTGGGTACTTGGCAAAATGACTCACATCCAAAGACATGGAGATGCGCATAAGAGGGAGGTTTTCTAGTCCATACCTCCTCGACAACCTGGAAATCCAAACCACTAGAAGGTGATCTATTTATGATATGCACAGCTGTACTAATTGCCTCAGCCCAAAAGCTCTATGGTAGGCCTGCGTGGCTAAGCATACTACGTACACGCTCCTGGATGGTTCTATTCATTCCCTCAGCCAAACCATTCTGGGGGGGGTGTAGGGGGCAGTCAACTGACGCTTAATACCCCTCTCATCACATAACTGCTCAAAATCACGTGAGATATACTCACCCCCATTATCTGTCCTTAGGCATTTTAGCCTATACCCATACTGGTTCTTAACCAATGCAAGCCATCTCTGAAACACAGCCAAGACATCAGATTTTAGATTAATGGGATAAGCCCAAAGTTTCCGTGAAAAATCATCTATGAAAGTAACAAATTACTTGGCAACACCCATAGATTGACAAGGCATGGGCTCGCAGACATTCGAATGTACCAATGCCAAGGGCTCACTCATGCATGGCCTACCAGACTTTTTATGCGTAGGCCTAGTCTGCCTGCCATAAAGACAATGCTCACATGAATCAAAATACGCATAATCAAGGGGTGGTAAGTACTGCAAACCAGAAAGAATTTTAATTCCCTTCAAAGACATATGGCCCAAACGGGCATGCCAAAGAGATACATGTGGGATAGAACCCACAGACAAAACATGATCAAGGGAAGAAGCTGATATAATCAAGGGATAGAGGCTGCTAGCCTTGGCACCTCTCGCAATCACAGGTCTGCCACGAGTGATCTTCCATGCAGAGTCTCCAAAAAGATACATGATAACCTGCGTCATCAAGCTATCCAATTGACATGAGACTGCGTGTCAAAGCAGGTACAAAGTTGCTGCCAGAAGGAAACTGTAGCCTAACATCACCAATGCCCACAATATCAAGAGAGCTATCATCACCCGAGTGCACAGAACTCGAAATAGTACGGTATGAATGAAACCACTCTCGATAAGGTGACACATGAAAGGACGCACCTGAGTCCAAGAGCCAACACTGTGCATACATAGAGTGTATCTCTGTCATCTGCGAAGCACTAGAAGAAGCTGTAAGGAGATAATCATCATCATCAACATCCTCAGACTACATAACATTGATCTCTTCAATTTTAACACTGGACTTTGCAAGCACTATGCTTGTTGAGATATCGAGCTCCACTCAAGATACGCCAGGGTGACCGTTGTGTATTTATGTCACCGACGTGTTAGTTACAGATGCGGTTGGTACATCGCCCATGAATAATAGCTACATGATAGCTATCCTTATCTACTCTAGTTTGTGGCTCAGTTAGTATGCCACCTTAGTTAGTTGAGTTTGGTTTGAGACCCATATATAGGGTTCTTCTTTTTCTTTGTACAACAGTTCTTTTGGCTTACACAACTAAGAAGAGGAAAACTGTTTTTAGCCTCCACCCTTGTGTGTATTCCCCCATTGTGCAAGCAAGAAAGCTTCAAGTGAGACTCCTTCCTTCTCTCCCACAATCTTGACATGGTATCAAAGCCTTGTTCGTGGTAAGGAGCTCAAGAAAGCAAGCCAAGCTCGCGGTGTTCTGGTAAGAGGAGCAGTGTTGCTTTCAATTTCTGTTTTGAGAGCAGATCTCTACAGGTAGCACAGTCGGAAATCGCAAGAGTGCATTGTCTCAGGTTGAGACGCCCTTCGCAGTGAAGCAAGAGGTCCGTATATGCTGCGAGAGAGGCTTTAGCCCTTAGCGACCTTGTTTTTTTTATTTGAGGCCATTTCGGGGCCTGTTTTGGAGGTGGAAGTTTGCTGCACGCACTCAGGAAAAGGCCCAGTTTTATGCTGTGCAGCCACTGTTCTATAGGTCGGTGAAAAGTTACTGTAGAAATTGCATTGTATGCTTGTGCGCAGAGACATTGGGAGTTACAGAATCATCCTTGGTTCATGTTTATGCAACATCGTCACTAGGAAGTGACTGTGTGGTCAAATACCACTTTCGTCAGTTTTGCAGATTTGCCTTTGTGAGGCTGAAGCTGTGTTCTTTGCAGTGACAGAATTTTTTGCAGTGTTCTGTAATGGCGTCTGATTCTCTCTCACAGATTATCACTGAAAAGCTTGACAAGAACAACTTCCAAGCATGGAAGTTTAGAATGACGAATTTCCTTATGGGAAAAGGATATTGGGAATTTGTTGTAGGAAATGAAGAAGAACTAGTTCTTCTTGATGTTCCCAATCAACAGTAAATGCAGGCATTTAAAGCATGGCATGAGAGAGCCAGGAAAGTTATGTACTAGCTGTCTATCAGCATTTCAGACTCTATGATTGTGCATATTCAGGATGCAAGTACACCAAAGGAGGCATGGGATACTTTGTCAAAAATGTATAGCACAAATACGCAAGCCAGGAAAATGCAGCTCAAGCAAGAGTTGCATAATGTGCAAAGAGAAAATATGAGCATCAATGACTACCACATGAAGGTGAAGAAGATTGCAGATGCACTTGCTTCCATTGGGTCGCCAGTGTAAGATGATGATTTAGTCTCAGTGACCTTGAATGGTCTAGGAAAGGATTATGCACAGTTCCGAACATCCATTTCTGTTCGTGAAAGATTTCCTGATTTTGAGGCGTTGATTGCTCTTCTAATTTCTGAGGAGTAGAGAAATGGAGGTGCATCTTCTTCAGGAGGAACTTCAAAAGAAGCTGTCTTCTACTCAAATACAGGAAGAGATAGAGGCAGAGGTAGAGGAGGCCGATTTGGAGGCCGTGGTAGAAATCAGAATATGCAACAAACTCAAGAAAACCAGTCCTATGTAGGAGGACGTGGTAACTCTAGAGGCAGGGAGAGCCAAAGAGGTCGTGGTGGATGGAAAAGAGGCCAAAATGCAAACAGTAATGTTGAATGCTACTACTGTGGTAAAATGGGTCATATGGCTAAAGACTGCTATAAAAAGCAGAATGACATCATGAATGGAAAACTGCAACAAGGGAATTATGCATCTTCTAGTAGAAAGGGTGATGACAGAAATGAGCATTTGTTTATGGTGCAGCACATGAACAATTCTATGACAAGTGCAGAAGAAAGCAATGATGTATGGTATGTTGACTCAGGTGCATCAAACCACATGACAGGTCATGCAGAATGAATGGAGGATGCAAGGAAAATGAAAAAACCAGGATTTGTGGAGACTGGTGATGATACTGCACATCCTATTGTGCAGATTGGAAAAATTCTTTTGTCTATGCAGGATGGGAAAAAGAAATACCTGTCCGATGTATTTCATGTCCCGAATATCACCAAGAATCTGGTTTCTGTTGGTCAAATGGTTGAGCAGGGCTTGCAGGTCAGATTTAATTCTCATGGATGCTTTGTTGAGGATATGAAAAATAAAGGTCGCTTGATAGCAAAAGGAAAGAAGAAGGGCAGAATGTTTACATTGGATGCAGACATGTGTGAATTGAGTGCAGCAATGTTTGCACATGGGACCGGTGTAGTTGCAGATATTGATATCTAGCATAAACGCATTGGTCATGTTAATGTACAGCGACTTAAATCAATGCAGGCCCAAAATATTGTTGCAGGATTGTCCAAATTCAAGGTTGCAGAAATGCATAAGGTATGAGAAGCTTGTCAATTTGGAAAACAAGCAAGGAAACCATTTCCTAGACATGTTCAAGAGAGTGAGAAGCCATTGGAATTAATCCACTCTGATGTGAGGACAACTAAAGCTGCATCTCTTGGAGGCTGTCATTATTTTGTCACTTTTATTGATGACTATAGCAGAAAAGTTTGGATGTATTTTATGAAAAAGAAAAGTGAAGTTTTTGGGCATTTCAAAACTCTTAAAGCGATGGTTGAAAAAGAAACAGACCTGCTGATAAAATGCCTAAGGTCAGATGGAGGGGGAGAGTACCTCTCAAATGAGTTTGCAAGGTTCCTGCAGGAGCATGGCATACAGCAGCAATATTCATGCAGTCATACCCCACAACAAAATGGAATTGCAGAAAGGAAAAACAGGCATATTGGAGAGGTATCTCGTGCCATGCTCAATGAAAAAGACTTGCCAGATTTTTATTAGGCTGAAGCAGTTTCTACAGCAATCTACATGATGAACAGGACTCCCACTGCAGCAATACATGGAATGACTCCAGAGGAGAGGTATACTGGTAGGAAACCAGATATTTCTCATTTGAAAATTTTTGGTTGCATTGCCTATGTACATGTGCCAGATGAGTTGAGATCCAAGTTGGATCCAAAAGCTGAGAAGTGCATCTTTATTGGTTACTCTCTGCAGCAAAAAGGGTATAGATGCTATAACCCTTCTACTCGTAAGTTTACAGTGAGCAGAGATGTTTTTTATGAGATGAGTAGCTGGTATAAACCAGTAAATGTGACACAAATGGTAATGTTGCACAGAATTCACAGCAGCAGTCACAAAATATTAGTGGACCTGGAGCGTCCTCTAGCAGTGGCTCACATTCTTCGCCATGGACAGGCAGATTGAGATCAGGAGAATCTTCTCAAAGCAATGCAGATAGTGGTATGCAGGTATCACGAAAAGGAAAAGAGAAGGTTGATCAGCCCATATTTGATGTGAATGTAGGTCACTCTTATGTGGATGGTGAATCCAGTGGCTCAGAACAGAGCATTGATGATGAGTTGGGTATTCCTTCTATTGTTACACCTGGAGTAAGGAGAACCAGGGATGTTTTGAGAGCACCTAGGAGTGATCCTACTTTGCGCAGGTCTATGAGAGCTAGGTATCCTGTGGATAGGCTGAAATATGATGGATTTACAGCCATTCACTATGCATATATGGTCAAAGTGATACAGGAACCAGAACCCACTTCTTTTGAGCAAGCCATGGGAAAAGAAAAATGGGAGAAAGCCATGGATGAAGAAATGGATGCCTTGGAAGCAAATGCTACATGGGAATTGGTACCTTTGCCTAAAGGTAAAAATGCAATTGGCTATAAGTGGGTTTATAAGGTAAAGCACAATGCAGATGGTTCTGTGAACAGATACAAGGAAAGATTGGTAGTCAAGGGGTATGCACAAACATATGGCATTGACTATGAAGAAACATTCAGTCCGGTTGCAAGGATGGCAACCGTAAGAGCAGTCATTGCTATGGCTGCATCAAAGGGATGGTCTTTACATCAGATCTTGCATGGTGATTTGCAAGAAGAGGTCTATATGGAGCAGCCACCAGGTTATGTGCATGCTGTTTATCCTGAGTTTGTTTACAGGTTGAAGAAAGCCTTGTATGGCTTGAAGCAAGCACCTAGAGCATGGTCTGACAAGATAGGACAGTATCTTGTCACTATTGGCTTTCAGATTTCCAAGGCAGATTTCTCACTTTATGTGAGAAAAACAGAGAAAGGTATTATGCTACTTGTCATTTACGTTGATGATTTGATTATGACAGGTGACAGTGATGAAGATATCCTTCATGTGAAAATGCTATTGAAGCAGAAGTTTGAGATGAAGGATTTGGGAGAGCTATGTTATTTCTTGGGCATTGAGGTGATTAGATCACCAAGTGGGATACAGCTCTTGCAGAGGCAGTATGGATTGGACATGTTGTTCAAATATGGGATGACAGGCTGTAAGCCTATTTCAGTTCCTTTGGAGCAGAATGTGAAGCTGAGCACAGATGCAGGTGGGCTTCTAGAAGACCCTACTATGTACAGACGCATAGTAGGAAGTTTGATTTATATGACTATTACCAGGCCAGATTTGAGCTATGATGTTGGATTGGTAAGTCAGTTTATGCAGGCTCCAAGGAAACCACATTTGGATGCGGCTAGACGCATACTCAGGTATGTGAAGTCCACATTGCAATATGGACTATTTTATGAGACTGGGGTTCAGATACAGTTGCATGGATACACTGATGCTGATTGGGCTGGTAGTATTTCTGATAGACGATCTACTAGTGGATATGTATTCTCTTTTGGGAGTGCTGCAGTCACTTGGAGCAGCAAGAAACAGCCTACAGTTGCCTTGTCGAGCACAGAGGCTGAGTACAGGGGTGCAGCAATGGCTGCATGTGAGGTAGCTTGGTTGCATAAGCTAGTTTATGATATGCATCAGTCTACAGATGGGCCAGTTGTTATTTATTGTGACAACATGAGTAGTATACACTTGGCAAATAACCTAGTCTATCATGCTAGAAAAAAGCACATTGAGGTGCATTATCACTATGTGCGATAAAGGGTTTTACTAGGTCTTATTGATCTAGTTTATGTGAGCACAAAGGATCAGGTAGCTGACATATTCATGAAGGCATTGGGCGCAGAGAAGCTGCGCAAGTTCAGAGACCTGCTTGGTGTGCAGGAATTGGGATTGAGCTCGAGGGGGAGTGTTGAGATATCGAGCTCCACTCGTGATATGCCAGGGTGACCGTTGTGTATTTATGTCACCGACGTGTTAGTTGCAGATGCGGTTGGTACATCGCCCATGAATAATAGCTACATGATATCTATCCTTATCTACTCTAGTTCGTGGCTCAGTTAGTATGCCACCTTAGTTAGTTGAGTTTGGTTTGAGACCCATATATAGGGTTCTTCTTTTTCTTTGTACAAGAGTTCTTTTGGCTTACACAACTAAGAAGAGGAAAACTGTTTTCAGCCTCCACCCTTGTGTGTATTCCCCCATTGTGCAAGCAAGAAAGCTTCAAGTGAGACTCCTTCCTTCTCTCCCACAATCTTGAAAATGCTGCGATTAGAAGACTTATCTTGCACTTTGTCTTTCCTCTTATCTTTGCACCTTTCATTGCACAGTTCATGGCATTGTGGCCTAATATGGCCCTTTTTTCCACAATGGTGACAAGTAACATCTGCATTCCTACCACCGGATTTGCTATGTGAC
Source organism: Lygodium microphyllum (assembly GCF_053477565.2). Taxonomy (NCBI): domain Eukaryota; kingdom Viridiplantae; phylum Streptophyta; class Polypodiopsida; order Schizaeales; family Lygodiaceae; genus Lygodium; species Lygodium microphyllum. The sequence continues at coordinate 10,504,558 of NC_141160.1, forward strand.
TTCCCACGAGACTTGGACCGAGATTTCTGAGAATCCTGTCCACGACCACTACTTGGGGGGGTCACTCATGAATATATGTATATATAATGTGAGTTCAAAATAAGGGATTTTTAAAACAACTGTTATATACATTTTTTTTACATACAGAAGGATGTCATATAAAGGGGTTACTTACAGATTGAATAGAAAAGGGTTGTGTTTTATTCAAGAAAAGTTCACAAATTAGGATATTTATAAATAGGCTATGAACGCACGTTATGTAGAGGATATATATATAGTGAACCCCTCGAGAGCCACTGCCATTGCCACTGCCATGCTTTCCATATCCATCATTCCTACCTCTAACTATCATAGCTTGCGACACACGAGTGGCATCCAAATTCTTACGGTTAACATCTTCCTGTAGAAGAGCACTTTCAACATTAGATAATTTCAAGGTAGCAGTAGAGGCACATAATGGAGTGCGGAATGCATCCCATGACTCATTAAGAGTACCAAGCAAGAAAAGACGAGTGACATCCTCTGAAAAAGTGATGTCCCGCGAAGTCAAGTTCTTGAGTATAGTATGGAACTGGCTCAAGTGAGCAAACATAATCACATTCTCCTTCATGTGCAGATCCATTATAAGTTGCTTCAGCCAATACATTTGACTCACTAGACTTTTCTTGTCATAGAGATTCTTGATTTTATCCCACAACTTCCATGCACTCTGTTCTTCCTCAAATACATTGTAATGAACCTGTTCTGTGAGAGATAATACAATAGTGGACTTGCATAACTCATCAAGCTCAAGTCATTCCTCATTTGGCATAGTTGCAGGCGGATGCCCGCTCAATCTCAAAGGTTTGATCTATGATTTCTACACCAACACCTGCCAAATCTCGCTCTTCCAATAAAGGTAATTGGTACCATCAAGCTTAGTGATGTTGAAAATAGCATGATCAGTGGACGAACTCGCCATAATGTAGGCTGGAAGACTGTAGACAGTTCAAAATTGCTTGTTGTTTATTGCAGAAAATAAAAAAAAAAACACAAAAATCAAGAGAAAATGACGAGAAAAGTGTAACCAAAGCTGCTGCCCACCAAGTACTAGTGAAAGTACATTAATAGTGCCAAAATCGGATCCCAAGTCAATCAGATACTGCCAAGACCAAAGCCGGCATCATGCGGGCATAACATAGGCATATGATAGTCGATAAGCATGAATCCAACACCCAAACATGTCATACAAATATTTGCCAGTGAGTAGGCACACCCCCTAGTCAATGGGGCAAAGTGTTACTGCCACTACCAAGACTTGACACAAGTGTTGAGATATCGAGCTCCACTCGTGATACGCCAGGGTGACCATTGTGTATTTATGTCACCGATTTGTCAGTTGCAGACGCGGTTGGTACACCGCCCATGAATAATAGCTACATGATAGCTATCCTTATCTACTCTAGTTCGTGGCTCAGTTAGTATACCACCTTAGTTAGTTGAGTTTGGTTTGAGATCCATATATAGGGTTCTTCTATTTCTTTATACTTGAGTTCTTTTGGCTTACACAACTAAGAAGAGGAAAACTGTTTTCAGCCCCCACCTCTGTGTGTATTCCCCCATTGTGCAAGCAAGAAAGCTACAAGTGAGACTCCTTCCTTCTCTCCCACAATCTTGACATGGTATCAGAGCCTTGTTCGTGGTAAGGAGCTCAAGAAAGCAAGCCAAGCTTGCGGTGATTTGGTAAGAGGAGCAGTGTTGCTTTCATTTTCTGTTTTGGGAGCAGATCTCTGCAGGTAGCACAGTCGGAAATTGCAAGAGTGCATTGTCTCAGGTTGAGACGCCCTTCGTGGTGAAGCAAGAGGGCAGTATATGTTGCGGGTGAGGGCTTTAGCCCTTGGCGACCTTGTTTTTTTTATTTGAGGCCATTTCGGGGCCTGTTTTGGAGGCGGAAGTTTTCTACATACACTCAAGAAAAGGCCCAGTTTTATGCTGTGCAGCCACTGTTCTACAGGTCGGTGAAAGTTACTGTAGAAATTGCATTGTACGCTTGTGCGCAGAGACATTGGGAGTTACAAAATCATCCTTGGTTCCTGTTTATGCAAAATCGTCACTAGGAAGTGACTGTGTGGTCAAATACCACTTTCGTCAGTTTTGCAGATTTGCCTTTGTGAGACTGAAGCTCTGTTCTTTGCAGTGATAGAATTTTTTGCAGTCTTTTGTAATGGCGTCTGATTCTCTCTTGCAGATTGTCACTGAAAAGCTTGACAAGAACAACTTCCAAGCATGGAAGTTTAGAATGACGAATTTCCTTATGGGAAAAGGATATTGGGAATTTGTTGCAGGAAATGAAGAAGAACCAGTTCTTCCTAATGTTCCCAATCAACAGCAAATGCAGGCATTTAAAGCATGGCATGAGAGAGCCAGGAAAGTTATGTACTGGCTGTCTATCAGCATTTCAGACTCTATGATTGTGCATATTCAAGATGACAGAAATGAGCACTTGTTTATGGTGCAGCACATGAACAATTCTGTGACAAGTGCAGAAGAAAGCAATGATGTATGGTATGTTGACTCAAGTGCATCAAACCACATGACAGGTCATGCAGAATCGATGGAGGATGCAAGAAAAATGGAAAAACCAGGATTTGTGGAGACTGGTGATGATACTGCACATCCTATTGTGCAGATTGGAAAAATTCATTTGTCTATGCAGGATGGGAAAAAGAAATACATATATCACCAAGAATCTGGTTTTTGTTGGTCAAATGGTTGAGCAGGGCTTGTTAGATATGATCAATGCCCCACCCTCATTAGGTGCTACCAATGATCCATGGTGCTCAAAGTTGTAAGGCCCCCATTATGAGGAGAAGCCAAGTGTGAGCCCAGACATTGGTGGAGTCCTGACTTGTATATCAGATGAGGTCTATGTGACCGGATGGAAAAAAGGTGACCATTGTGGGTCTAATCTTTGGGTTAGATGGAGTGGTTAAGCTGGTAGCAACTCGAGGCGCATTGCATCGAGTTGCGGTGTAAGGGAGTTAAAAGGGGCTCCTATTGTGGGGTCCGGGGGCCGCGGAAGCGGCCCCTGGCTGGGGGATCCTAGGGGGGCCAGCGGCCCCCTGGTGGGGGTCCGAGGGCAGCGCCTCCGGCCCGATGGTAAAGGGAATATTCCCTGGAATATTCCCTGGATGACTAGTGGAGGCTCATATGGTAGGTCGGTCAGCAGGCCGACCTAACGACCTTTGCGGGCTATAAAAGCTAAACCCTTTCGCAGCCATCTTACACTCATCTTTCACCCAGTCAGAGTTGTTATTCCAGTTAGCCTTAAGCTCTTCACCTATCTTCTGTCTAGATCGCCATCTAAGCTTCACACAGTGGAAGCGCACGGGTGGACAGAGCCATCTTTGTATCAGTTGTTTGGAGTTAAAGAATTTATTGATTCTCCTCTTATCTGTTGTGTACTCTCTATCTCTTTCTCAGATTCTGTTCGCTGCGCCGTGTAATATTTTACATGGTATCAGAGCCCAGGGGGCTCTAGAGATCGGAGAGCGTGCAAGAGGCAAAGGTTTCAACAGAAAAGAGAAACTATGTCGACTTCCGGAAGCGGTGTAGGAGGTGGTGTTGCTGTACCGGCTATTCAAACACTGAGGATTCGTCCACCAACCTTCAGCGAAGGCAAGTTAGATGGTACAAACTATACCTTGTGGAAGTTCAAAATTACAACTATCCCTGATTCTTATGAGCTTCTGGAGACTGTGTTGGGGACTAACGCAGAACCACAGCCTACCCCCGACCCATCAAATCCTAGTGTGATGATTCCTCCGAATGCAGATCTTCTACGAGCTTGGAAACGAAGGAATGCAGATGCATTGTGTGCCTTAGTTACAAGCTGTTCTGACAGTGTTTTGACTCTGATTCAGCATATAACCAAAGCGTCAGATGCTTGGAATGTACTAAGGAGTCAATATGAAACACGAAACCAAACAAGGATTCAAAACTTGGAGAATCAACTAGCAGGGGAGAAGTTTGCTGAAGGAGAGTCGGTTGAAGCATTCATCACTCGGATTAAGAATCTGCGCGACCAGATGGCTGGCGCTGGGATACAAAAGACTAGTGAAGAGCTAGCTCGGAGATGTCTTCGGATTTGTCCACAAAAGTTTGATGGACTAGTAACTGCCCTTAATACTCAGGTGAGACCTCAAGCTTTGACTTTTGAGGAGTTTTGTGCATTATTAATGGAGGAGGAGTTGAGGCTGAAAGCCCGAGAAGGAAGCAACAATGGAGATGCTGCATTCTCTGCCAATGCAAAAGGCAAAGGTGTTTCCTCCACCAAAAATGATGGTGACAAAAAGAAGAAGGGCGGCAAGAAGAAGTTTCAAGGAGAGTGCTTCTACTGTAAGAAGAAAGGACATGCAATTGCAGATTGTCGTGTAAAGAAGGCAGATGAAAAGAATGGTACCCTTAAAAGTAAAGGGAAAGAGACAGCCAATACGGCTAAAGCAGAGTTGGAATTATTCATGGCGACCATTGAGGAAGTGTGCTCCTCGGCGCAAGAAGAATCTACCACTGACTCATGGGTGTTGGATAGTGGGGCCTCCCGTCACATGACCAACAAGAAAGGTCTATACAGTTCTATGCAGCCTCTACAAGAATCCATCACTGTGACGGTTGGAAATGATGCTAAATGCCCTGCTGCGGGCACAGGTACTATTTCTTTTGTTGCTACAAATGGTGAAGTCAAAAAGCTTTCAAATGTGTTGTATGTTCCCGAAATCAAGAGAAATCTCTTATCAGTTGCTGCCATAACTGATCTTGGTCATGAAGTGAGGTTCAAGAAGACAGGTGCAGAAATTATTGATAGTGCTGGCACAATTGTTGGCAAAGGAGAAAGAAGGAACAACCTGTATGAGCTAAGTGCTCTTACAACCACCGCTGGAGTGGGCACAAGTAAGCTTTGGCATGAAAGGTTTGGACACATCGGATTTGCAGTATTAAAGGAGATGCAAAAGCAAGGTATGGTTGCTCACCTACCTACAATAACTGAATTGAAGGAACCATGTGAAGCTTGTATGATGAGGCAAGCAACAGAGAAAGGCATTTCCACAAGAAAGCAAGAATAGAGCACAGGCTCCTCTAGAGTTGGTGCATGCTGACTTGTGTGGTAAGATGCCTACACAGGCCTTGGGGGGATCTTCTTATTTTATGTTGATTGTCGACGACTATAGTAGAAAGATGTGGGTGTACTTCCTTCGTGATAAGGCTCAAGCTTTTGGTAAGTTTAAAGAATGGCTAATACTTATTGAGAATGAAATAGGGAAAAGTGTGAAGAAATTTAGAACAGATGGTGGTGGTGAGTTCAACTCAAAGGAGTTTGAAGGCTTTTGCAAGAGCAAAGGGATCAAGCGTCAATTGATGACGCCTCACACACCCGAGCAGAACGGTGTTGTGGAACGCAGGAATCGCACCATTGTGGAGATGGCAAGACCCATGCTAAAGGGCAAGGGATTGCCTAACCATTTTTGGGCTGAAGCTGTTAATACTGCAGTCTACATTCTAAATCGGAGCTATACAAAGGCTCTCAAGGGAAAAACACCTCATGAGGCTTACACTGGTAAGAAACCATCTGTCTCACATTTCAGAATTTTTGGATGTGAATGTTATGCACATGTTCCAGATGAGAAGAGAAACAAGTTACAACCAAAAAGCAGAAAATGTATCTTCTTGGGTTATAGTGATGAGCAGAAGGCTTACAAATTATATGACCAAGAGGCAAAGAAGATCATCGCGAGCCGTGATGTGGTGTTCAAGGAGGAGCCGCATATAGTGGAGGAGGAGAAGGCAAGTTCTTCCACTTTATCATCAAGTGAAGAAGTAGTCCACTATGAACCTGTCCCAAGAGCTATCCCTATCCTTAAGGAGGAGGAAGCATCATCTTCAGATGATGAGGAAAAAGTTCACCAACCTGACATCACCCCACCGGAAAAGCCATTGCCACGCCGGGTGAAGCAGCTCTATGACCACAATAATCCTATGCCTGCATCTGTTGAGGAGAAGGCAGATGGACCAAGAAGGTCTCAGAGAATAGAGGAGCAAAGTAGGGCTTCTGCTCACATAGTCAATATGGCCTTGATGGTTGAGATTATGAGAGAAGTAAAGGAGCCAACTGACTTAGAAGAAGCACTTGCAGATCCATCATGGAAGGATGCTATGCAGGCGGAGTATGACAGCATAATGAAGAATGACACTTGGGAGCTAGTGGATCGACCAACAAAGCGAAAGGTTATTGGCACCAAGTGGATCTGGAAGGTAAAGTACAAGGCTGATGGTACCTTAGAAAAGTACAAAGCTAGACTGGTTGCCCAAGGATTTTCACAAGTTGAAGGGTTTGATTTTCAAGAGTCATTTGCCCCAACTGCCAGAATGACCACTATTCACACAGTACTTGCAGTGGGTGCCCACAAGAAGTGGCCAGTGTACCAAATGGATGTTAAGTCAGCGTTCTTAAATGGTGACCTCAAGGAGGAGGTGTACATGGCTCAGCCACCAGGGTTTGAGGCCCCCCATTCTGAGAACAAAGTGTGTAAACTGAAGAAGGCATTGTATGGGCTTAAACAAGCCCCCAGAGCATGGTACCAGCGGATAGATAGGTTCTTTTTAAACCTAAACTTCAAAAGATGTGCCTCAGATGCTAACTTGTATGTTTACAGGGATGGTAAAAAGTCTGTAGTGATTGTTCTATATGTGGACGACCTTCTTATTACAGGTGACTATGAAGATATGATCAACCAAACTCGAAAGGCTTTGAGCTCTGAGTTTGAAATGACAGACTTAGGCTTGCTGCACTATTGTTTGGGGATTGAAGTCTGGCAAGAGCCAGGAAAGATCTTCATCTCTCAGAAGAAGTATGCATGGGAGATCTTGAAGGCATTTGGCATGACCGAGTGCAAGGAGATAGCTAAACCTATGGAGGTGAATGCAAAGTTATCCGTCAAGGATACATCAGCATTAGCAGACATTGGGAGGTATAGGAGGTTGATCGACAGTCTGATCTACTTGTGTAACACCAGACCAGATATCAGTTTTGTTGTTGGTGTCTTGAGCAGGTTCTCAAACAAACCTCATGAGAGTCATTGGAAGGCTGGGATGCGGGTGCTCAGATACTTGAAGAAAACTCTTGACTATGGTATCACATACAGTTTCGGAACTTCTCTTGTGGAAAACTGTGACTCAGATTGGGCAGGAGATATTGATTCCAGGAAGTCAATTTCTGGTTATTGTTTCTCTTTGGGTTTAGGAATTTTCTCTTGGATTAGTAAGAAGCAACCAACAATGGCATTGTCTTCTACCGAAGCAGAGTACAAGGCAGCTTGTTTTGCTGCATGTGAGGCCATATGGTTGAGAAGGATTCTATGGCATATGGGAGTGCAGGATGAAGAACCAACTGTGCTGAGATGTGACAATCAAAGTTGCATCGCCATTGCCAAAAATCCAGTGTTTCATGCACGCACCAAACATATAGAGATCCAGTATTACTATGTGCGTGATTTGATGGAGGATGGGATAGTGGAATTGGTCTACTGTCCAACAGAGGAGAATGGAGCACACATCTTCACCAAAGCACTTACGAAGGATCTGCTTCAAGTTCATCTTCAGAGACTCGGCATTGGGCAGAGGAGATAGTTCACCTATGGGTGGACATTGAGGGGGGGTATTAGATATGATCAATGCCCCACCCTCATTAGGTGTTACCAATGATCCATGGTGCTCAAAGTTGTAAGGCCCCCATTATGAGGAGAAGCCAAGTGTGAGTCCAGACATTGGTGGAGTCCTAACTTGTATATCACATGAGGTCTATGTGACCGAATGGCAAAAATGTGACCATTGTGGGTCTAATCTTTGGGTTAGACGGAGTGGTTAAGCTGGTAGCAACTCGAGGCTGGGGCGCCCGGCCTGATGGTAAAGGGAATATTCCCTAGAATATTCCCTGGCCGACTAGTGGAGGCTCATATGGTAGGTCGGTCAGCAGGCCGACCTAACGACTTTGCGGGCCATAAAAGCTAAACCCTTTCGCAGCCATCTTACACTCATCTTTCACCCAGTCAGAGTTGTTATTCCAGCTAGCCTTAAGCTCTTCACCTATCTTCTGTCTAGATCACCATCTAAGCTTCACACAGTGGAAGCCCACGGGTGGACAGAGCCATCTTTGTATCAGTTGTTTGGAGTTAAAGAATTTACTGATTCTCCTCTTATCTGTTGTGTACTCTCTATCTCTTTCTCAGATTCTGTTCGCTGCGCCGTGTAATATTTTACAGGGTTTGCAGGTCAGATTTAATCCTCATGGATGCTTTGTTGAGGATATGAAAAATAAAGGTCGCTTGATAGCAAAAGGAAAGAAGAAGGGCAGAATGTTTACATTGGATGTAGACATGTCTGAATTGAGTGCAGCAATGTTTGCACATGGGACCGGTGTAGTTGCAGATATTGATATCTGGCATAAACGCATTGGTCATGTTAATGTACAGCGACTTAAATCAATGCAGGCCCAAAATATTGTTGCAAGTTTGCCTAAATTCAAGGTTGCAGAAATGCATAAGGTATGTGAAGCTTGTCAGTTTGGAAAACAGGCAAGGAAACCATTTCCTAGACATGTTCAAGAGAGTGAGAAGCCATTGGAATTAATCCACTCTGATGTGGACTACTAAAGCTGCATCTCTTGGAGGCTGTCATTATTTTGTCACTTTTATTGATAACTATAGCAGAAAAGTTTGGGTGTATTTTATGAAAAAAAAAAGTGAAGTTTTTGGGCATTTCAAAACTCTTAAAGTGATGGTTGAAAAAGAAACAGACCTGCAGATAAAATGCCTAAGGTCAGATGGAGGGGGAGAGTACCTCTCAAATGAGTTTGCAAGGTTCCTGCAGGAGCATGGCATAAAGCAGCAATATTCATGTAGTCATACCCCACAACAAAATGGAATTGCAGAAAGGAAAAGCATGCATATTGGAGAGGTATCTCGTGCCATGCTTAATGAAAAAGACTTGCCAGATTTTTACTGGGCTGAAGCAGTTGCTACAGTAGTCTACATAATGAACAGGACACCCACTGCATCAATATATGGAATGACTCCAGAGGAGAGGTATACTGGTAGGAAACGAGATATTTCTCATTTGAAAATTTTTGGTTGCATTGCCTATGTACATGTGCCAGATGAGTTGAGATCCAAGTTGGATCCAAAAGCTGAGAAGTGCATCTTTATTGGTTACTCTCTGCAGCAAAAAGGGTATAGATGCTATAACCCTTCTACTCGTAAGTTTACAGTGAGCAGAGATGTTTTTTATGAGATGAGTAGCTGGTATAAACCAGTAAATGTGATTGATGATGTAGATGCACAAAATGGTAATGCTGCACAGAATTCACAGCAGCAGTCACAAAATATTAGTGGACCTGGAGCGTCCTCTAGCAGTGGTTCACATTCTTTGCCATGGACAGGCAGATTGAGATCAGGAGAATCTTCTCAAAGTAATGCAGATAGTGGTATGCAGGTATTACGAAAAGGAAAAGAGAAGGTTGATCAGCCCATGTTTGATGTGAATGCAGGTCACTCTTATGTGGATGGTGAATCCAATGGCTCAGAACAGAGCATTGATGATGAGTTGGGTATTCCTTCTATTGTTACACCTGGAGTAAGGAAGACCAGGGATGTTTTGAGAGCACCTGGGAGTGAACCTACTTTGCGCAGGTCTACGAGAGCTAGGTATCCTATGGATAGGCTGAAATATGATGGATTTACAGCCATTCACTATGCATATATGGTCAAAGTGATACATAAACCAGAACCCACTTCTTTTGAGCAAGACATGGGAAAAGAAAAATGGGAGAAAGCCATGGATGAAGAAATGGATGCCTTGGAAGAAAATGCTACATGGGAATTGGTACCTTTGCCTAAAGGTAAAAATGCAATTGGCTGTAAGTGGGTTTATAAGGTGAAGCACAATGCAGATGGTTCCGTGAACAGATAGAAGGCAAGATTAGTAGTCAAGGGGTATGCACAAACATATGGCATTGACTATGAAGAAACATTCAGTCCGGTTGCAAGGATGGCAACCGTAAGAGCAGTCATTGCTATGGCTGAATCAAAGGGATGGTCTTTACATCAAATGGATGTAAAGAATGCCTTCTTGCATGGTGATTTGCAAGAAGAGGTCTATATGGAGCAACCACCAGGTTATGTGCATGCTGTTCATCCTGAGTTTGTTTGCAGGTTGAAGAAAGCCTTGTATGGCTTGAAGCAAGCACCTACAGCATGGTCTGACAAGATAGGACAGTATCTTGTCACTATTGGCTTTCAGATTTCCAAGGCAGATTTCTCACTTTATGTGAGAAAAACAGAGAAAGGTATTATGCTACTTGTCATTTATGTTGATGATTTGATTGTGACACGTGATAGTGATGAAGATATCATTCATGTAAAAATGCTATTGAAGCAGAAGTTTGAAATGAAGGATTTGGGAGAGCTGCGTTATTTCTTGGGTATTGAGGTGATTAGATCACCAAGTGGGATACAGCTCTTGCAGAGGTAGTATGGATTGGACATGCTGTCCAAATATGGGATCACAGGCTGTAAGCCTATTTCAGTTCCTTTGGAGCAGAATGTGAAGCTGAGCACAGATGCAGGTGAGCTTCTAGAAGACCCTACTATGTACAGACGCATAGTAGGAAGTTTGATTTATATGACTATTACTAGGCCAGATTTGAGCTATGCTGTTGGATTGGTAAGTCAGTTTATGCAAGCTCCAAGGAAACCACATTCTGATGCGGCTAGACGCATACTCAAGTATGTGAAGTCCACATTACAGTATGAACTATTTTATGAGACTGGGGTTCAGATACAGTTGCATGGATACACTGATGATGATTGGGCTGGTAGTATTTCTGATAGGCGATCTACCAGTGGATATGTGTTCTCTTTTGGGAGTGCTGCAGTCACTTGGAGTAGCAAGAAACAGCCTACAGTTGCCTTGTCGAGCACAGAGGCTGAGTACAGGGGTGCAGCAATGGCTGCATGTGAGGTAGCTTGGTTGCATAAGCTACTTTATGATATGCATCAGTCTACAGATGGACCAGTTATCATTTATTGTGACAACATGAGTAGTATACACTTGGCAAATAACCCAGTCTATCATGCTAGAACAAAGCACATTGAGGTGCATTATCACTATGTGCGAGAGAGGGTTTTACTAGGTCTTATTGATCTAGTTTATGTCAGCACAGAGGATCAGGTAGCTGACATATTCACGAAGGCATTGGGCGCAGAGAAGCTGCGCAAGTTCAGAGACCTACTTGGTGTGCAGGAATTGGGATTGAGCTCGAGGGGGAGTGTTGAGATATCGAGCTCCACTCGTGATACGCCAGGGTGACCGTTGTGTATTTATGTCACCGACTTGTCAGTTGCAGATGCGGTTGGTACACCGCCCATGAATAATAGCTACATGATAGCTATCCTTATCTACTCTAGTTCGTGGCTCAATTAGTATGCCACCTTAGTTAGTTGAGTTTGGTTTGAGACCCATATATAGGGTTCTTCTATTTCTTTGTACTTGAGTTCTTTTGGCTTACACAACTAAGAAGAGGAAAACTGTTTTTAGCCTCCACCTCTGTGTGTATTCCCCCATTGTGCAAGCAAGAAAGCTACAAGTGAGACTCCTTCCTTCTCTCCCACAATCTTGACAACAAGTAGGTGTCAACTCACAAAGAGAGGGACCCAAAGCAAAGAGTCAGCTCATAAGCATCAGAGGAACCAAGACATATGAACCATGCATCATCCTGAAGAGTAAAAGATCCTAAATAGTCTCAAAAGTTCAAAGAGCATAGATCGCCTGCTCAATGGCTGTCAAGCATCCAAAGACACTCCCACTGGCACAAAAGCCGTAAATATCAAGCAACAAAGCTCGAACAAAGTATGTACAAGCACCAGTGACAAGTGTCCAAGATCAAGCATCAAGGGCACATCCCGGACATGTAGGCAGTAGAGCATCCGTATGTAGCATCCATAAGCATGTAAGACATCAAGTACATCCCAAGATACAACTCTGGCAAGCCAATAAATAGCTCAAGTAAGCTCCGGGAATCCAAGGTCAAGCCAAGTCTGAGCTCCAGTAGCAATAGGCTCAAAACAATGTAACTAGCATGTAGTAATGGCATAGGCTAAGCATGTCAAGACTGGTCAGACATAAGCAACATACATGCCATAAGTACATCCAAGACGGAGCATCCAAATGCTTTGCAAAGTGAACTCAAGCTCAACCAACGATTCTGAATCAAAACCAAGCTCTATGTCGAGCCCCAAGTGTCAATACATCACCATATATGCCCGAAACATAGCTCGAAAATCATAGGCATAAGCATACATGAGTAAAATGACTTCAGTCCAACTGTATACAGCAGCAATTTACTATTCAAAACTAAGAATTTCGGCATCAAAATCAGCTCCAAATGGTTGCCAAACAAAAGGCATACATTCCCCTAACATCCGGGCATCAAACGGGACCAACCGGGCATCAAATGACAATGCCAAACAAGTTGTAGCATCAAATGTCAGTGTAACACTGTCATAAAGTTCCTGTGGACTATTATGACAGTTCCAAAAAAGTGTTAAATCAATCCAAATTCTATGCCAACACATCAACCATCAAAATCAAGCATCAAAGCATGTTCATATGTCCAAAATGGAGCCTTTCCAAGTGCCAATGGAGGGGGAGAGCTACTGTTGTGACTATCAATACTAAAGACACATATGGGAGGGCTGCGTGATTGCGCCAATTGTAAATGGTAGTCTGGGGCTGCAAAAAATGGTGGCCAAGCTTTGGAGGGGTCCGATTAAAGCCAAGGAAGGCCTCAAACAAGCTCCAGCAAGGGGAGAGTAGCCCACATATGAAATGAGAGCTGGGAGTGTAATGGCTACCCTGTTTCAAGAGGGCTGAAAAGTGAGGTAAACCTTGTAAAGAGTGAAGCAATACCTCTGTGTGAATGCCTTGAGGATGCCCAAAGGGGTTGGGAAGGTGCTCGGGAAGCCGGGGAGTGGCAGGAGCTCGAAGGAGTCAGATATGGCTGCCGAGAAGGAGACCCAATGCAAGTGGGGAGTCGATGGGAAGCTAAGAATGCCATGAACCAAGCTCAAGAGTTGGGAAGCTGAGCTCTAATACCAGTTGAAAGGTGAGAAGGATCGAAGCTTGCACTCGAGAGCTATGGCGGGAGAGCAAGAGCAAAAAAGAAAGAGACAAGAAATGGGAACTCCAACAGTCACAATGTGTGGCCGGGCCTTCCTTTATTCAAACTGTCACTAAAAGAATAAAGAATAAAGTGACGATGACGGGCGCCCGCCACCTGCAGTGTGTAGTGGCAGTGACTATCAGTGTAGTAATACACGGGCGGCTAGGTGGAGGCACCTTTATTCCCAACATCCCTCTCTCATTTCCTCCCCCTCCCTCTTCCATTTCCTCCCTCTCCCTCTCCCTCTCCCTCTCTTTCTCTCTCATTTCCTCTCTCTCTCTCAATATACACAAATTATACAAAAAACAAGTAAAAGAGAGAGAGAATGCACTCTCCCTCCCTCTGCCTCTCTCATTTCCTCCCCCTCCCTCTCCCATTTCCTCCCTCTCCCTCTCCCTCTCTTTCTCTCTCTCTCCCTCCCTCTCTCATTTTCTCCCCCTCCCTCTCCCTCTCCCTCTCTTTCTCTCTCATTTCCTCTCCCTCTCTCAATATACACAAATTAAACCCTAAACAAGTAAAAGAGAGAGAGAATGCACTCACCGTAAAGACTCGAAGAAGGGTTTGGTGGCTCCTCTTCGCGACGGCGGCTCCTCTTCGCCCTCCGTATACCTCCTTCTCTTCTTCCGGAAGGACGGCGGCGGTGGCGGCGGCGGCGAGAAACCTTCTTTCTCTCTTTCTCTCCCTCTAAGTAAAACGGTCGCTCTCTGATCTCTCGCTCTCCCTCTCGAAAACTTTCGTGAATGCGTGAAATGAAACGCTCTCGGGTTTCGGCCCACGTTTTTTTTCTCTGGGTACCGTCACTATTTATCGTCACTAATCGGCGTCGCTATGGCCTGATATCCTTGTAGTGGGAGTTGTTGTGTGTGAACTCCTCCTATGGGAGAATTTAGAACTTTGGGAATTTAGTCTTTAAAGATTAGATAGCTTTAAGCTTTAAGCTTTAAGCTTAATATGAATCGTGTTTTTTTTCCCCACAGGAGGACGTCAGGACGTGTTGAATGGTACCGTCGAACGATAATTCGTCATCCTGTCGCCACAACGTCTTGAAATTTGGAGTTTTAGATTTCTTTTATAAATCTTAACAAGCTTTATGATCAAACTAATTGACAATTTGCTTATCTGTATCTTGAGAAAAAAAATGTCTTCTTGAGAGAGCTTCCCGGGTGGTCCTCCGCCTGTAGAGGCTGGTCCTTCGTGATCCAACTACGTAGCAGTGGGTTCTTCACCGCCACGAATGCACTGGTATTGATAGATTTTTGTGAGACTGAATGTAGAGTTCGATCGTTCTAGGAGCTTCGCCTTCACGCGAGATGATAAGCAATTGGAAACCCTTGATCTCAGCTTCGCTTTGATACCACTGGTGCACAAATCAGATGTCGTATACGTACGTAGCGAGCGTGAAAGGTCCCCAAGAACAAAGAACTCTACTTTTTGCTCAAAAACCAAGAGAGAAGACTTGCACGACATGTAGTAAGAAGACCAATTGGGTACAATCCCTCCCCTCCCTTGTGTGAACGCTCCACAAAGCATGTATTTAATATATTATTCATCTCCAAGCTCAAAAATAGCCCAAATTTACAATTAGCACGCTTTAACATTTGTGTTTTCTTTTGTCCAAATAAAGAATAAAGCGGTTGGACATCCCAAGAGTCAGATTGCGCCCAAATATAATGACTAATAATGAATATTTAAATCGTGCATATATGCGCATACAAAATAATAAATATATGTCAAGTGCTTTAATAAATAAGCGCATCAAAATAAATATTGGCGCTACGCCTAAGACGCATGCCCATAAAAAATGATAATTTCTTCCAAATAACTTGAATACACACTATCACTCAGTGCTTCCCAGTGCCACCGCCACCTGCTCTACACATCAACTGAAACATTCACAATTGTTAGAAAATAATAAAATTAAACCGACAATAGTGAATACCTAGCATTCTTTAGCTACAAAATAAATAAATAGGTTGGAACTCTGCCCTAACCTTAATTTAATACAAGTGCGTACTCTAAATTCATAAACGTCCATTAACTTAAATATGTATCTTGTAGAATCACCCGCTATGGAATCACCCACTTGCACATTAAATTAACGAGACGCCCGAAAAGGACAGGCATCCCCATTGACTTTTCGCACAAGGAATCCACCTTGTGTACGAGCCCCGGAAAATAAATGTAATTTTACGAAATCCACAGCAAAACCGCACAGAATCCACCGTGGAATATGCCTCCTGGCATCAAGTGAGCACATAGTCTATGCTCTAATTGATGAGGGAGCTGATCATAATGTCATGAGACATGGAATTTGGGCAATTTCAACTAACCTTGAGACCATTGGAAAAATCAACCCACAACCCACAGGGGACACACCTTACACCCTACTAGGGAAGCGCAAGGTGACAATGACTATCAATATTTAAAGCCTCCTGACAATCATCTATATATTGACAAATCTAGAGGGAGTTGGAAAAGAGAGTCTATTGGGTGAAATACCCAGCAAGTGAAGTACAAGACAAATTTTGATACATAGTGAATACACCTACACCCATCCAATGTAAAAATCACCATAGCTTTTAGTAAGGTCAAGCTTTCTTTCTTGAAGTAAGAGTTGCCACCACTTTCCACAATTGAATCAAGCAATACATCTAGTAAGGGAGAGTAAAACCTTGCTCGAAGAGCTACTCAAAAGTGTAGGAGGACCACAAAAAATCAAAGAGTAGGATGTCTAAACAAAAAAAAATGAGAGAGTAGGGTGTCTAAACCAAACAAAACCCACAAAAAGTGGATTCCCAATTGCTTGAATATGGAAGAAATAAAGCTACCCACCTTGCAAAGCAATCAATAGAAGTAGAGGTGGCACCAACAGAAAACTCAGAACCGACAATGGCTCTCATTCATATATAATAGCTGCCCTGTCTCAAAATGTCATATTTTATTGAAGGAGAGCCTTTGGCTTGCTTTTCACGCTTGCAGAATGTAAGAATTGGCGACGTTGGGATCGGGTAATGAAGATGAAATTAGATTGAGGTACGCGGTAGCAAGATACTGGCATCTTGCCTTAAATCGGCTCCAAGACGTTGTATGCGCCTTTGAAGCTTGCACAGTTGCTTCGTATCTCCTCGCATGGACTTTTACCTGTATGATCAGTCACTCACAACGGACATAACATTGTGTACCCGTTGTCACCCTCACTGAAGGCACCAGTACTCGAATGCACTGTTGAGCCGTTACATAATCAACATCAGCAGAAGTATATTGACAAACAAATATCAGACGACGGCTAGCTGTTGTCAAATGATCATCCATCTCTCTGATCTCTGATCGCCTACATACGTGCAGCTCCGTCATATTGCAGTTGCCGTTAGTTGCCGGCTCCTCCTTACATCACTGTGATCTTGGAGAAGAAGCCATCCTGCGACGGCTAGCTGTTGTCAAATGATCATCCATCTCTCTGATCTCTGATCGCCTACTTACGTGCCGCTCCGTCATACTGCAGTTGCCGTTAGTTGCCGGCTCCTCCTTATATCACTGTGATCTTGGAGAAGAAGCCATCCTGCGACGGCTAGCTGTTGTCAAATGATCATCCATCTCTCTGATCTCTGATCGCCTACATACGTGCCGCTCCGTCATACTGCAGTTGCCGTTCGTTGCGGCTCCTTCTTATATCACTGTGATCTTGGAGAAGAAGCCATCCTGGGGCATTGCCGCTACCTTCCTGATCGATATGTGATATTATATATACGCCCGCCTTCTCCTACTCCAATGCTGTTGGAATCCCTGCCAGTAATCGAGGAGAGAGGGGCCTTTAAATCTGCCACGATCCATGCAAACCACAGGCCACAAGTTTCACAGCTTACACGAGAGTGAGCCCCCACACTCGCATTTTAGAATGATTTACTTCTTCTTGTGACTTGCACAACTTCAAATACATATGTTTTAAAAAAACAAAAAAAAAGGTTGCCACACACACAATACTTTCCTAAGCTTTATGCCTTGTCATTTGATGCCGTCATACCACTTCTTGACCACTAACATCCATGCCATCCATGCCTTCATACATGCACATGTCTGTCTGTCTGTCTCTCCATGTTCGTAAGTTTCATACAATGGGTAATTTTGAATAACGGTACCCTAGTAGGATTCATACCCTAGTAATATAATATGTAACGTCAATAGCTTCAATTCAATTCAGTTGTTGAAGCATTTGACAAATAGGTTGATGAACTCAAGCTGGCAAAGTAGTGCTTGCTTATTCACACTCTAGACAATGTTCTAAGTTAAAAAGCACACTCAAGGAGGTGATATTAAAGTGCTTAGTCATGTCAATGATCTTCTATTTATTATAGAAATCCAAATGAAGAAAGGCAACGCGATAACTTCTTCACTGTTTCCGAGTCTTAGTCCTAACCAAATCAATGTGATGTTAAATAAAAATTTTGGAATTAATGTATGATTTTGGAAAAGGATGATTTATAAGGAATTTGTTAAGCTAGGTCTCATCCCATGTCATTATACATCAAAGTCAATCAATTCTATTTACACGAATTGCATTTGTATGACATAGAGTAACAAGTTTCCTTGAGTTGGAGAATTTAATTCTTACACAACATTCATGATTCAATGAACCCTTCTTTGGAACACATTGTAGACCTTAATGAAGGCTTGCATCATGCTTACTTAAATGAAGGCTTGTGTCATGCGTACATAGAGATTCTAGACACTAAAGCTACCAAATATATTTGAAAGTAAGCTTGATAGCAATAGCTTTGCAAATCATCTTTGTTTTGAAGGAGATCATTGACCATGTCCATAAAAATAACTATTTTAAATAAAAGTATAGCTAGTGAGACCATAAAATTATCATGCTACAAAAGTTGAAAATTACAAGCAAAAAAAAGAAGTAAAGTGGAATTTATTATGTAAAGGTTGAAAACTTATTCAATTGCCTCTAGTAGTATTTTAAACTTAATGAAATATTAATATTCTCTCATTGAGACAAAGTCAGGTGACTTGACATGTATAATAATAATTTGATAAAGAGTAATAAGTTTGAAGGACTTCTTGATTGAGGAAATGTTACCTTAATTACACAAAATCCTTGAAGAAGATTTTGGATTCATCATTTCGAAACTACCACAGAGATAATAAATCTACCACCATAAGAATGTTCTATAAGTTGTGTTATCTTACTAACAGAGAGTCTAATTAAAACTATGGACTACATCAATACAACAATGAAGGAGTAATACACAATCTACTAGATTTAATTTACAAGCATTAACCTTCCACATTTGTGCACTTCCCCTTATTTGCAAGCAATGCATGTCTATTACAACATCAAACAGATATCCAAACTTTTCCATTTTGGTAACCCATTCTTAGAATATGAACAATGTGTTCTCTCAAGAAATTAGGAATTGGTTATTCACATTGATGTCCAACTTTATAGGTATGCCAACTTAGATACTTAAGTGTTATTAATACATGTATGTATGAGCATATTTGTAAACACACATTGATGCATGTATGCATGCATGTAAGTGTGTACATGTTTGCATGCATATATTGTATGCATAAATGCATTCGTGAATCATATTCATGCATGTACTTATGGATGTAAGTACATTCATATGCATGCATGTAGTGTGGACAGATGTAGATATGTGCCTATGGATGCATGAATATGGATATGTATATATGCTTGAATACAATCATGAATCTATGCAATAATGCATGATTGCATGCATGTATAAATGCCATTTTCGTGCATATACGCATGAATGTATTTATCTATGCAAGTGAGCATGTACCACATATATGTGCAACACACACATGTATGGTTGTACTATTTGCACATCGTGTGCAATAAAAATTAGGCCATACCTTCTATCAATACAATCATTGAGACATAGTGCATTTTCTTGTTAGTTTGCATATTCGTGATGGTCTCAAAGTGAGGTAAAATTTCATGTTTTTTCTCTCAAACACTCATGGGAAGTGTTTACCTAAAGATGGGACATGTCATGATTCTAGTGGTGGTGGTCATAATGCTAGTATTAAAAGATCTATATATCTCTAAAGTGTTGTTAATGGGAACAAATTTCAATGTTGTAGGTACTAATTTTCTTGTACCAAATCATTAGAATCATGGATTTAGGGGAAGTTCAAAGTCCATTTTGCCTTTTACAATGGCTAACCTATGTTTGTGACCACTTTTGAAATTTTGAGATAAATTCTAGGTACCAATACCTATGGATCCATTCTAATATATAGACATCTTTTACGAGCTATAACATTAAAAGAACGTTACTTTGAAGAATGTTATCACCTCTTTTATGATGGATGGAATTTAGAGTAACTCGTTGGAATACCAAATAATGATCAAACAAACTTTTTCTCCTCAAGGCTCAAACAAAGCTTAAATATATGAAGACACTATTGGCTAGATAACAAATGGTGTGTAGAGTAAATCTGTATAACACCAACACAATGAGTAAACCATTTTTTTCCTCAAACCAATCTTAAGTGTATGAAAACACTATTGATGAAATGTTGTATACTATTTTGATATCAAGGGCATGCAATTGTGTGACCTTTTTGTAGAATACACAATCAAGCTTACAATTAAGATAGTTCATTTACATATGATGTATAAACATATGATAATTGGTGGATCTAGCTTGAATCTACATGCTACAAAATTTTGGGTGCATATACTAGACAAATAATATCTCAAGTCTACCATAAAGAAATACAAGTGTTAGTTTAGATCTGGTTGGAAAGTTGCATGAGCTGTTGCTCTTATATTAAGGTTTGAAACATGTTCATGTACCCTTTGTTTAGTTGGAGATTGATAAAAAAGAAGCTACACAAAGATTAATACTTTCAAGTGATGCTATGTGGTGGGAGTGTAGACTTGTAGTAGTACTATACTCCAACAACATAGGTGGGACCTTAACATGAAAAGTAGAAACAAATTGCCTATTTATGCCCCTACCAAGACTTGCACATGGTATTTCATAATTTAGTTGTAACTTTCACCTACACACCGTGGCATGTTCTTAGATGCATATTCTAGGTTTGAAATTTGACAATTGGAAGAACAAGCTAAACTAGGTCTCAATATCCTTACTCTTGTGGAGAGTTCCTATATGGTATCATCCATAATATTGTTGTTAAGAGAAGTTCAAGGTTTTTTAATTCCATTAGGTCATGTGGTTGCTCTTAATCGATATTTATAAACACAGATGCATAGGCTTTTTTAATGTCATCATAATTGTCTCCTTCTCAATTTAGTTATTGGTCCAAGCATACAAGTACTTAAAACGAACGCATTATGCACATCGAAAGACTTACAGCTTTTGAAAAATTCAACATTTAGAAATAGCAACATTGCTTATGCTCTTTTACTTGTATCAAATTTAAATTCAAGCCTAATTGTCTTTCAAGTGCTGGAACAAGGTTTTGGACCCAAGTTGTTGAAGACTAGAGAAACAAATGAAGGTGCTACTACTAGGATTATGAATTAAAATATATTTATTAGCTGCACTAAACTAATTGGAAAGAGATGTTTAGGCATACTATCACTTTAGTAAAGCCAATTATGCCAAGATTATTAAACATGAGTTATATAAGTTGTGGGTGGGCCTTGTTTTTAGGATGTATTTTGCTACATGGGTCTCTTTAATTCGTGGTATCCAATAAGAAGCTCAAGCATGTGGAACCTAGGGTGCAAAACCTTAATGAAAGGAACCATAAAGTCTCCATTCTTGATGTTATATTTTCTTAGAGGGATCTAGCAACAACTACAATCATCAATCCAATCAATTCCATCGACTAGAAGAAGAAAAACCAAAAAACTTTTTATAGCTCAAGTATGTTACTTTGCTAGTACAATAAACTATTTACCATAAGCATCTCCTTTGTAGTGGCTACTTGATAAAAAGCCTATGGTTACATGGTGTGTTCATGAAAGTTTGGGCCATTGCCCACTAGAACATGTAGCCAATCTTCCTCCTTGGTGGGTTGTCAGAGAGGACAGTTTCAATGCAACCAATCCTCACTTTTCATTTAGCTTGTGAGTTATGTTGAAAACATGGATCTAGAGCATGGTAGCTATGGAGGTTGAAAGATGAAAACTAGATTCATAGTGACATGGACAATCATAAACCAAATGTTACACAAGTGAATTAGGTTCCAAGATGGAGGCTTGGACTCATAAACACAATCTTGTGTAAGAGGCTAATAATGACAATGACACTAACTGAGAGTACAAAGCATCATGATATTGCATTACTCATGTTGAAAGTGATAGTCAAGTACAATGCTTAATAGTAGTTGGGTTGTTTCACTCTCCTCACTGTGCATATGAGATTCATGACATCTCTTCCCTGGAGCATACATCATTTGTCATTTCTCAATACCCCTCCCCCCTCAAATGATGAGTTCCTACACTTGCCGGCTTTTGCCCCCTCTACATGATGACATGGCTCATGAGACTAGCTCATAGACAGCCCAGTCAAGTTAAAGCTTGACACTTTACATCTTGGTAAGGGTTTTGTTTTACAAAGCAGATCCACTAAGGGAAACAAAATCCATAATGGGGAAACATAAGATCCACCATGGGAAAGATAATTTCTTCAAAACAATCTGTCAGAGTTGTTGTTGATGGTAGAAGCATCTTCTTCTTCTTCTCTTTTTTCTCTTGAAGTTTGCACTTGCTAGAAGTGATCAAATCTAAATGAAAAAAAATCAAGCTGACTGAGAAGAATGAGAAATTGAAGAGATTTTTAAGCTTGAAATGAGGAAGCTATGGCTTCCTTGTTAGGGTTTGTAGGCAGCTACTAGTTTTCCTTGAACTCATGCAGCTTGTAGGAGAAGAATTTCTTGGAAATATTTTATGGGGAGAGGGCTTGGATATGGAGCTTTGAAAGCCCTATAGATGTAGAGTGAACCATGGTGTGCAGGAGTAGAATCGACAGTACAAATGACAACATTCACAGAATTTCAACAAGTTGAGTTTTTTCGAAATGTTGGAGTAGCGAGTATGTAATGTTGACCTTTGATGTGATATAATGATGCGCCCTGAGAAAGAGAACAAATCTCTAGAAGAGAGCTAGTTGAGATAGGTCTGGTTGAGGAGATCCAAGAGCTCCAAGCGCTGCAGGTCCAGGGCTGGCAAACAGTGCGTGTGAGTTCAAGTGAGAAGCTAAAGTCATGCATTCAAACTGAGCTATCCTAATATTGAGCAAAGCTGAGAGGAGTAAAAGGAGATCTGAGCCATGCTTGACTAAGCTCTGATACCATGCTGAAAACACGAATCTAGAGCATGGCAGCTATGGAGGTTGAAATATGAAAACTAGATTCATAGTGACATGGGCAATGACTAAACCAAATGTTACACAAGTGAATTAGGTTCCAAAATAGAAGCTTGGACTTATAAACCCAATCTTGTGTAAGAGACTGATAATGATAATGACACTAAGTGAAAGTACAAAGCATCATGATATTGCATTACTCATGTTGAAAGTGATAGTCAATTACAATGCTTTATAGTAGTTGGGTTGTTCCACTCTCCTCACTGTGCATATGATATTTAGGACATCTCTTCCTGGAGCATACATCATTTGTCATTTCTCAACAAGTTATCCTATCTATGCATATGGGTAACATTAGCATGGATCTCCCTTAGTCTCTTAGCTATACTTGGAGGGGAGGTGTCCCTAGTTGTGGATATTTAGGGGGGACTTGTGTGTTTGTTATTTTGAAAAATCGATACTTTTACTCTTTGTTTTTGAGTATATGGTATGGTTTGGAACATTGTCTCTATTGATTGAACTAAGGTGAAACCCTTATAGTTTGATCATTTGATTGATGCTCTCTTGTAAGTGCACATGTCCTTTCGTTATTAGAAGAGGAGATGTCCTAATCATGGAATGAGTAAAAAGTAAACTTGTGTGTTGATTTGTCAAAGGGCCATTCACAGCTTTTGACTCTTTGTATTTTTCCAAAATCCCTCTTAGAGAAACCCATGGGCTATCAACTGTCCCTAATTTTTTCTCAGGCCTCAACATTTGATCGAGCTTTGATCCACATTATGATGACCTCTCTGATCTAGTGACTATGCAAGTCATTACAAAATAAGCACATCTAAATCCCCCTTCACCACCATCTGATACGTGAATAGAAAAGAGAAGAAAGCTATACCAACAAAGAATTCACACTATAATCATGATTGAAAATATTTTCAAAGTGTAGTTTATGTGAAGAAATATAGAAAATCTGGAAACAAAACATGGAAGAAGAAACTCACATATTAGGGAGTATGGTATGTAGGGAGGTAGGGATTATGAAAGCATAAGGTTAAAGAACCAAAATTGTTTTTTATATAAGAATATATTCCTTGACAAATAATAGGATTACATGGCCCTAAATGAGCTCCCACATCTTAATATGAAAGGCTTGCAAAGTTCCTAGTTGGAAGGCACAATTGATCCATCTTAATTTCAAAAAGTAGTAAAACACAAATATTTTATCAAACAGTTGTTAGCTAGTGAATCATTAACTACTTTCCATGATAAGGGTAGTGTCTAGAAGTTGAAATGAACATTGTATGGCCTTAAACAAGCTCAGAAGGGATGGTCTCGCATTGAATCTTACAAGTTTAGATATTTGGGAGAGTAACATGATCACTTTAACTCGATGAACTTTTGAGTATATGGCATTGGAACCATTTTTAGTGTTCATAGGTAGTGTTGCCCCATCTTGCTGCTATGTGTTGGTTTTGCCACATGAACACCAAAAAAAATCAATGTGCTCATGAGCT
The DNA here is from genome assembly GCF_053477565.2 of Lygodium microphyllum. Lineage (NCBI taxonomy): Eukaryota > Viridiplantae > Streptophyta > Polypodiopsida > Schizaeales > Lygodiaceae > Lygodium > Lygodium microphyllum. The sequence continues at coordinate 10,528,638 of NC_141160.1, forward strand.
TAGGTCATCATATCATAGGGCCCTAGATAGACTTGTGTATGTGCACGAAAAAATGTTTTGTGACGAGTCACGACCAATGTTCACAAAAACCATTTTTCGTAGCAAATACAAAAACCTCCAACTCAAATTTTTGCACGGATTTGTGAATCAAATTACATGTATTTGTCATTTTTATAACTAAAATTTTTCAAAAGTTCAAAGTTTTAAACCTTCTTCTTTCAAATTTGAAGATTTTTTTAAAAATTTGCAATCCACTTTACATTAAACCTCCGTTTTTCGTAAACAATGGTCACGACCAAACATGTTTTTCGTGAACACTGTGCTTAGCGTAAAAAATTGAAACTCCACGTTTTATTTGGAAGATACTTGCAGAAATTATAAATGCCAGCTCGGGTCACCCAACCTAGCCAGCGTCGTACATAACATGCGCAGATAAAAAGTACTCTTTTGACCTTGTCACTGGTCAGAAGAAAGCGTCTCGACTCTCCGGTCTCCCTCTCTCTCTCTCTCTCTCTCGTCAGTCTGGAATCTTTCTCTCTACTTCTTATCCTCTTCCTGCTGCAGTGCCGCTGCGCTCTCATTCAGACCTTTTGGACCTTGATACCTCGATAAGCTTCATGGGCTCTCCTGCGTCATTTCAAGCGGGACTGTCAAAAGTAAACACTGGACGAGACTAGACCATCTTCTTCTGTCGTTCGTTACTACTTCATCATCATCACCATCATCATCTTCTTAACCTGAATGTGCTGCGTCTTTTCAAGTGACACTGATCAACAGAACCAGTAGACGACATCTTCTTGTGTAGGTAGAGCAGTTAGTATAGGTGCCCTCCTTGCATTTGTGCCATGATCGCGAGCTCCGAATCCGACCTCCCGAGGTCCGTCTCGGCTCGAGAGGCCCTCCCAGCCCGCATCGATGGCGTCTCCGAGCGCAGACGCTCCACCTCCTACGACGAGTCCTTCGGCCACTACCTCGCCTGTGTCCAAGAAGGCACCGAGCCGGACCTCCTTCCCCCGCCGGCTTACAAGCTGCCCTCGTCGTCCTCCTCCTGGTGGCGTAGCCGCTTATGGCGGCTCGCACGAGGCCGCAGGGCATCGTCCCTTTCATCGTTCCCGGACAAAAGCCTCGCAGATGCAGAGGAAAGGGGGAACTTAGGGCAACCTCATGCAGTCGCAGAGGACAAAGGGAAATCCGGGCGGCGACATCAGCACGCCGACGCACAGGACAGAAGCAAGAAATCAGGAGACCAAGGGAAATTGGAGCCGCATGCGGAGGTCGATGCAAGGGGCTGCCATGGCTCGAGCTTCAGGGGGTTAACCTCTGTGCAGGAGGCGCTCCCGAAATGGAAGAAGGTCCTGCAGAAACTGCGGTCCCGGACGCGGCGATCGGCGGCAGCGGAGACGGCCGCCGCGAACCGGCGCGACGCCGATGCGGTCTACAGCAGGAGGGAGGTCAATATCCTGCCAAGGCCTAGGGTTTTAGGGTTGCAAGCAGAGAAGCAGAGGCCGTATGTGCACCCGGAGCCGGCGCCGGGGTCCGCCGGCCGGGCGTCGATCCGGCCGCCTATCTGGGAGCGGAGGTCGGCGGCGCAGCCATGCGCCCTGGATCTGTCAAGGCTGAGGGTCACTGGTATGAGACATCTGCCCAGAGCAGTAGCCCAGAACCGTTGACGGTGCAGTGCCGTCACATGTCACATTTGGGCTCACAGCAAAACCGTGGAGTTCTGGAGGTTGTTGGGCCTTACCTTCCTGTCACAATTTTTCTGCAGACCTTCGAATACGTGTGCTTTACCCCCTGTACTTCTAATGTCCTGTCTGTCTCAAATCGTAGCAGCCCAGGCCGCATCAATCTCTTCAATTCTTTCTCATTGTATACTTGTTACACACACGCTTTTTGTAATAACCCCTTCTTCCCGTCTTTGCCTGATATTCTGCCTTCATACCCCCCCCCCCCCCCCCCCGCATAGAACAATGCTACATTTCACTCTCACTAAGAGGCGGTTCACACGTGGCTGAGTTTAGCTGTCTGTCATGAATCCTTCCACTTCCACAATTGATAGCCCATAGAGCAAATGCTTGCAAAACCTTGGCTTTGTTGTCATGCGAGCAAAACTTTCTCGAAGCATTTAAGTCAGAAGGCATAGTCCTCCTTTCTGTGTGATACCCCTCTAATTTTTGTTGTTCTCCTTGATTAATTTAAAAGACTAACTGAAGGAGATTAGTTTGGTTTTCTCTGCTCCAAGTATACCTTCAATAGTTTCCTATGTTGATGAGTATAGCATGAGAATGGATCTCATGTCATTGGCAATAGTTTATACACATGGTATGTGACATCATAAATGTCTCTCCGGTCTTGGTGTTTGGATTCATATGCAGTCTTGGTGTCCAGATTTTGATGTGGAAATTGAGTGTATATGCAAGTCTAAGAGTAATGCCATGTGATGCTTAGCAATGCAAGATCCTCCATATAGGTGAGGCAAATCAAGGTTGGCCCATCCCTAAGATCAAGCCCAACCCTTTACACACACGCGCGCACACATAGTTGTGTCACCAACTAGCTCAGAGAAAGACCAATGCCACGTGGGCTACTTGTAGACTTTCTTAATGTTTAACACCATGCTATTTTATTTTAGGTCCTTGTACCAATCAACTATAGCTGAAAACCTACAAGCTTTCATCGCATGGTTACCCACTTTTTGAGAGCCTTCATTGCATAATTACCCATATTGTGAGAGGGGTGACAATGAATTTACATGTCACTAAATTGATTTATTATTACGCATTCTCTATTTAATAAATTCATGTCAATAAATGAATGACTCACTTTTCTTTAAGTGTTGATGATGATCTAGCATGGTCATGAGACCATTCAGAGACCAATATTCCTAGTGTATCACTTAATGCGGTGATCAAAGCACTGTGATGGGGATATTTGGTACAAGCAGTACAAGTTATGAAGGGGGAAAGAAGTGTCTGCCAAGTGTAAGAGTGTATACACGAACCAAGGAGTTACACATAAATGAAGGTGGATTAAGTTCTATGAAGAGGAAGTGCATTAGCATTGTGTATATGTATTTATGTGTGTATCCGGGGACGCCTGGGAACGTTTACTTGTGTGTAATGAGCATTGCATTCATTTGGGTCATCCTCTCCCTCACAAGTCAAGGTTTAAGGTCTTTTCTTTCATTAAGAAAGACAAGAGAGGTAATTCTCTCACTAAGAAAGACAAGAGACGTGATCCTCTAGAAGTGAGGAGAGAAGTGATTTTCTCTTTCTAAGGTCTAAAAAGACACAAGCTTTTGTGTGGAAGTCAATCTTAAGGTTGAGGCCCGAGGCAATTTAATGAACTCTCCTTAAGGTGGTTGCATGGACCACAAGTTAAGAGTACACTTTGAGAAGTTGTTCTTTTTAAAAAAGACATGGTGAATCCATTTTTAAAATATCTCGCAATAGAAAGACGATCTCTAAAAACGGGCCGATAGGGTTATCGAAAACAGTAAGATCTACAACTTTCGCGTTGGACGTTTTTTCATCCGAACAATGCACAAAGAGATATCTCAAAATTGGTGCTCCAAAGTAGGTCTTGGAACAACCACATCTTGCATGAAGATCAACTCAAGTCTCTCTCCAAAAAGAGAAGCTCTTAAAAGCCTATAAAAGAGGAGGTGCTCCTTGGGTGTGAGGGAGGAAAAAGGAAGCATCACTTTTTGCATGCATCCAAGGGGAGAAGAGAAGGTGCAAGTGCTACAGAAGCTCTGCTGAAATCAAGTGCTACGGAAGCTCTGCTGAAATCAAGTTCCAAGAGGAGAAGAGAAGGTGCAAGTGCTGCAGAAGCTCTGTTGAAATCAAATGCCAAGAGGAGAGCCCTACATATATTGTATAGGAGAGAAGGAGAACTCGAGAAGGATCAAAAGGTGTCAACTTCCAAGTTGTGCAAGTGTTATTCGATTGTATATCGTGCAAGGAACCGTGATCTTGTTTCCAAGATCTACAAGTAAGAATTGGCTTATGTGTAACGGAGGAGCTTGCTCCTTGTCAATAATATAACTCCACAAGGGGGGGAGGGGGGACTGACCCATATTCCAATCCCTAGTGTGTTGCCAATTTCTCTACCTCTCTTTGTCTCTCTACATCTTTCTTTTCTCTCATCTATTCTCCCTCTATGCTAGCATAATATTCACCATATATATTTTAAGTATATAAGAAAGTCGAGCGTGTATCTCGGATCTTATAACATTGCCCTTGAAAAATACATGTTTAGAAAGCATGGCTTTGGATACATGAATCCTTCTCATTGCCCAAATTTGAAAACTTTAAGAAGACTTTGCTTCATGTCATGGCTAAAGCTTTGGATAATAAACAAGATAAATATGCTCTCATGAAGGCCTTTCCAGAACTTAAGGCAACTTTAGGACAAAGCGAGCTTATCTTTTGCCTCTTGATAAGGCTTTTCCAAAATTTGAGTTAGCTTTAGAACAAAGATAGCTTGTCATTTTCCCTCTTTTACTAGACAAACTTTGGATTTACGATAAGCCCCTTAGTTAAGGACTAATGGTGGTATCATGATATTAGGAGGTGTCTGATGTGCTTTAGGGCCAATGAGTCTATCCCTCACACTTTGAAGCATTGTAGTGTGATTGAGGCCATTTGGAAGAAGATCAAGGACTAGGTCTATGCAACGGGATTCAACGTTGATGTCGGAATGGAGATAGCTCATTTTGGAGACAAGGGAAAGGTAGATGAAGAAGTGCTGAAATTGTGGAACTTAATTAGGAAAATAGTTCTTAGGGATTTGTGGCACAATAGAAATACTATTGTAATTGGCAAGGTTACTAGAATGCCTAGTCAGTTTTTGGGAAAATAGCTAGAGAGCTCTATGGCATCCTCAAGAAACTTAGGAAAAAATATTGTACATACAAAGTTGGCTTTACACTACTTAGACATGTAGCCTTATAAAGACTTGTTTTGGGCACTTTCCTTTCATCGTAACAACATCTATTATGATGTAGATGTAGATACCTTCTGATAGAAATATCAACCAAATTTCACATGTAAAAGGAAAAAGATTTGGGAGAGAACATTAAGCCGCCATAGATATCAACATTTTACCTTTCTATTAGTCAATCCAGATGGTCCAACTCTTAAACTATAATATTGTTAAGAATCCATTGTTGAGTCCAACGTTTTTCTAATGATATATATCCATTCATCCTCTAATCACCTTGGGCAATGTGCTAGTATAACCAACACACTAATACCATGCCCTATTCATAGAATAGTTTCATGGTGACATCTGAGGAAGGTTTTACAAAACAATATTGGGCTAGGAAACCAATCAATGTTATCACATTGCAAGGGATTGCACTAGTAAATATAGAAAAATAAAATATTTTTATGAACCATTAATTTGTTTTTGGGTGTGTCCATAGTAGGCATAGTTATATTTGCAACAAATGACTTGGGTCTATATGTGTATCAACCTTGAAAATCAAGTGCTCTGGTAGCCATGCACATAGAAACACAACAATTTCTAGCACTAAAAAACTAGGAAGCTACTACATATCATCACATTATCACTTGCATATTTGAGCCTCCATACGACCATGAAATTGTACCATACGACCATGAAATTGTATCTTCCAATTCGGTAGCTTCATTGTCAATGCAATAGCTGTTGTTAGTTTGGCTATCGAGAAAACATCATTATAAAGAACCATTCAAGCGATAACAACGCTATGTCTTATCAATGATATTGCATCTAATTATGGTACTAGACCAACCCAAAAGATTATTTCTAATTGGTGGTTTCATGGAGATATTTAATTGTTGTGACTTTACTTGGATTTGTCATCTTTTGAAATGCCTCAAAAGCTTGAGGTAGTTTTTGAAAAATAGTACTTAAGCTAATGGACTCAAGACATTGATAATGCATACCCTTGATGATCCTTATTTTCCTTGGTAAATGTAGTAATCTACAACAACTTGAATGAGTTAAATCATGTAGTTGAACTCCCAAGGTAGTTAGTGCAAAGGAAATACTCATGTGAGATAGTAATTGTGCTAGCAAAGTCACATACTTTGTTGCAAAAGCTTTTTTTTTGCTTTTTCTTCCTTTTGTGAGTGGACTTGATTAAAGCCACCAAAATTCTCCAAGATAGTGATGGGGCAAGAAAAGCCACATACTTACTTGCAAAATGATTTTTTGTTGTTTCTTCCTTTTGTGAGTTGACTTGATTGACACTACAATATCTCTCTAAGAAAAAAGGAAAAGCAAAAATAGATATTGTATGGTTTCTTCCATTAAGATTTGGCACCCTAGGTGGTGCACAAATCGGATGTTGTATGCTCGCGTAGTGAGCGCCACAAGGTCCCGAAGAACAAAAGAACTCTACTTTTTGTACAAAACTCAAGGTAGAAAGCATGCACGACATGAACAAGAGACCAATTGGGTGCAATCTCCCCCCATGCCTTGTGTGAGCGCTCCACAAAGCATGTATTTTATGTATTAATCATCTTTAAGCTCAAATAATAGCCCAAATTACAAAATAGCACGCTTTTGGCTTTTTGAGTTTGCTTTAATACAAAATAGAAATAAAGCTAATGGGCGGGTGCCCAAAGAGTCAGACATACCTAATACAATGTCCAAATACAAATATCATAATCGTGCGCCCATGCGCATACAAAATAATAAATAAATATCCAACGCTTTAATAAATAGGTGCGACAAAATATAGGCGCCATGCCTAAGGTATGCGCCCATCAAAATATAAGTGATAACTCGAATACACGCTATCCTCCAATGCTTTTCTCCGCCACTGCTGCTATCTCTACACATCAATTGAAGCATTCACAATCGTTAGTAAAATAATACAATTAAACTGACAAAAGTGAATACCTAGCAGTCTTCAGCTACATAAATAAATCAACTGGTTAGAAATCAATCCTAACCTTAATTTATCACGAGTGCGCACTCTAAACTCATAAACGTTTATTAATTTAATATGTATTCAAATCTTGGTAGGGGCTTACATAGATGATTTTTTTCTACTTTTCATGTTGATGTCCTAAACCCTATGTTGTTGGAGTAGAGTACTAGGACAAGTCTACATTCCCACATCTTAGAATCACTTGGAAGTCTTAATCTTTGTGCCAACTTCTTTTGTATTGTTCTCCAACTTAAAGGAGGATATATGAACATGTTTAATACCTAAATGTGAGTGAGAACTCATGCAAGTTCCAACTAGATTAGCTAAACTCACACTTGAATTTTTTAATGGCGATCTTGCTAGATATTATGTGCCTAACAACATGCTCACAAACTAATGTAGCATGTAGATTGAAGCTAGATGTACCAAATATGGGCTATTTATATGCCATAATATGTAAATGTACTAGCATAGTTGTAAAAGTGGTGATATATTCTATAGAAATGCAGACAAGTGCATGCACTTTTTTCATGTGAATTGGTATTAAAAAAATTTACAACATCTGATCAATAGGGTCCTCACATAGTAAAGCTTAGTTTGAGGAAAAAACAAGGTGTGTTTGTTAGGTTGGTATTCCACCAATTTACTACACACACACACACACACACACACACACACTCCATCCTCTAACATTTCATCAATATTTTCTTCAAATATTCAAGATTGGTTTGGTTGAGAAAATTTGTTTGTGTGTTGTGTTGATGTTTTACTAATCTACTCTAAACACCATCCATCCATATTTCAAAGGAGGTGAAAATATTCTTGAAATAATGTATATTTTATGTTAGAGCTTGTAAATGATGTAAATATATTAGAATGGATCCATAGGTGTTGGTACATAGACTTTATCATGTGATTTTGAAAAGTGGTCACTAACATAAGTTACCCATTGTAAAATCAAACCCACAATTCTTCCCATCTTTGTGCTCATAGTAAAAGTAGAATGGAATTTGAAATTCTACCAAATCCATGATTCTAATGCTTTGGTACAAGTGCTCTAGTACTAGCAACTTTGGAATTTGCTCCCATTAGCAACATCTCTAATTCCCATAAGCAACACTTGAGATGTATACATTTAAAAGATAATCTAATGTTAGCATTATGACCACCACACTAGACTCATGACATATCTCATCTTTAGGTAAACACCTTCCATGAGTGTTTGAGAGAAAAAATGTGAAAATTTACCTCACTTTGAGATCATCAAGAAAACACAAACAAACAAGAAAATGCACCATGTCTCAATGATTGTAGTGCTAAAAAGTGTAAAGCAGTTTTTGTTACACATGATGTCCAAGAAATATGTCCATATACATGTATGTGTGCATGCACATACATATGGTACATGCTCACCTATGCAAAAAAATACATGCATGTGTAAATGAATGAAAAATGGCATTTATATATGCATAAAATCATGCATTCCTTGATAGATTCATGAACAGATTCAAGGATATGCACATATCTAGATTCATCAATGCATAGGTACATATGTACATCTCTACATCTGTGTATATGAATCTACCCCCACAATATACGAATGCATATGGATGTATTGACCTCCGCAAGCACTTGGATGAATATGTTTCAAGAATGTACTTCCACATATAGTACATACATGCATGCACATGCATAATTACATACATGCATGTGTGTACACTTTTAGGTACATACATGCATATATGTTTACAAAAATACTCATACTTATATCCACTAAGAACAATTCGGCCTCTAGTGTTGGCACACATAAAGTTGGACGTCAATGTGAATAATCAATCTTGATTTTGTCAAAAGATTCTTTCCTCAAGTTTTAAGCCTCAAGTTACACAAATGGGAAATTTTGGAGATATATTTGATGTTGTAATAGGCATGCATGACTTGTGATAAGGAAAAGTGTACAAATATGAAAGGATACCACTAATGACTTATTTAATTCGACTTTCCATTGCGAAGATAACATAACTGATAAGAAACTCTTAGTCCTTCATCCTTGGCAATTTTGAAATGATTAATCTAAAAATATTCTTCAAGGATTTTATGCAATTAAAGTAAACACTCTTCAATCAAGAAAGCCTTTAAACTTATTGCTCTTTAGCCAATTCTCCTAATATATGTCAAGGCACATGACTTTGTTTTAATGAGAGACAATTTAGATTTCATAAAGATTAAAACATTACTTGACGCACGTGAATAAGTTTTCAACTTTTAAATAATAAAGTCAATTTTACTTCATCTTTTGTTGTTGTATTTGTCAATCGTTCTAGCATGATAATGCCTTTTGCACATGGTTTCTAAAACTACACTTTTATTTAAAGTAGATATTTCAATGGATGTGGTCAATTATCTCCTTCACAACATGCTTTACAAAAGCTATGACATAAGCATTCATTAAAGTAAGGATGATGTAAGCTTTCATTAAGCTCAACGATGTGTTCCAAAGAAGGCTATAGTGAATCATAAATGTCGTGTAAAAATAAAATTTTCCAACTCATGGAAACTTGTCAATTACTCACACAAATAACGTTGATGGAGTAGAATTGATTTAGTTTGATAGTAAAATGTCATGGGCTAAGAGAACCTAGCTTGACAAAGTGTCTTATAAATGATCGTTTTCTAAAATCATAATATGTTTCAAAATTCTTATTTAACATCGGATTGAATTTTATTAGGAGAGCTAATTAGACTCAAAAAGATTGAAAAGTTCTAATCACATTACTTTTATTCCTTTTGACTTCAATGGGAGTCCAAGATAATCAACATGACTAAACACTATAATATTAATCTATCAAACATATTTTCACCTTAGAATACTAATTGCGATTTGACTCAGCAAGCACAACTTTACCAATTTGAGGTCATAATAGTATAGTCAAATGCTTCAAGCATACCAATTGTATGAAACTAGGTACCATTGATAGACATGTGCATATATCAACATATGAATGTTGTTGAAGGACGATTGTGTCAAGCCACAAATTTGTAGAGGATCAGGAACACAACAAGATGAAAGAGGCCTTGGAAAGAATTCCAAGTGAGAGTCCCGTTGAGGTTTGAATCAAAACTATAGGAAGTCAAGGCAAACCTTTAGGTCAATAAAGAATGGACAAGTCCTTTGACAACCTCTATAGTGGTGTTGTTAGAGAATTCCAAAAGCTTAAAACTCATGAGAAAGACCTCTAGAGCACACAAGGTGGGATCTCAAGGGGTTTCAGTGACTTATTTCATTCTTTCTTGGATAATCCTCCTTGAAGTGATATTGTATAGAAGGAGCTCTACATGCAAATGATAATCTCTCAATGGCTCTTAATACAATGCTTCATTAGAAATGTGGAGTCTTGAGAGAAATGATATTTTACAAGATCACATGAGATAAGTCAAGGGGTGTTGTTGTAAGAGGGTGTTTTGATAGCAAAGAAGAGATCAGGGGCATCATGTACTTGACTTAATTTTTCAATTGATTGTAAGGGTTGTGGAGCAATTAGATGACATAGAGGTTGTGGCTAAATTGATCAGGATGGACTGCAATAAAGGAGTCGACCTATTACAGGGTAGCAGCCATGGCTGCCAGAAAATTGTGCCCAAAACCCAAGGTATGAGATCCACTGCCAGTATTATCTGACACAGACCTGCAACCTCTGGCTAATGAAGTCAACCGGTAAGCAACTGCCAGGGTGGTGATTTGCTAGAGGGCATGGAACATGGGTTTGCTTGATGATGGGTCACTTTATGTGCCATAGCAAAGACTTGAGAGCCACTTGGAGGCTGATACCTTCTTGCCCATGTAGATGGCTTATCTTTGCATGTACAAAGGAGGAGAACAATCATCCAAGTGTCCTGATTGGCTTCTTGTGCTCTCTAGGATGTCACCTTAGTTAGCTTTGCTGGTATACTGCAGCTTTCACGAGCCAGGACAAGTCAACTTCGTTCCTTGAATTCTCCATTATACACAGGCGTCAATCATTGGTTTGCCTTCTCCATTAGACATGGCAAGAAGATTGATAATGTTCAAAGGAAGGATAAGAAGGTTGCGGCTCAGGCCGTTATCATTCATGAGGGGCTCCGACATTATGAGCTTCTAGAGCAGTGTCGCTATATGCGACACAAATAGCGACGATACTCAGAGATTAAAAAAGCGGGTGAAACCTGAGCGCAGCATTTTGCTGCAAAGAGAGAGAGAGAGAGAGAGAGAGAGAGAGAGAGAGAGAGAGAGAGAGAGAGAGAGAGAGAGAGAGAGAGAGAGAGAGAGAGAGAGAGAGAGAGAGAGAGAGAGAGAGAGAGAGAGAGAGATTGTGCCTTTGGGAGGGAGAAGGAGAGAAAGAGAGAAAGAGAGAAGAGGAGAGCTTCTCACCGTCACTGCTACCATTGTCGTTCGCGAAGAAGAGGAGGAAATGCACGAAGGAAGAAGAGGGGCCGTCGCAAAGAGGAGACAAAGAATCCATCCTCGGGCCTTGGCAATGAGTATATTACCCCCTCTTGGTTTGTTCTTGTTCTTTTTTATTTTATTTTGTTTGTTTTTGTTGAGAATGAGGTGCATTGAGGGAGAAAGAGAGGAAATGAGAGAGGGAGAAGAAGAGAGAGAGAGAGAGAGAGAGAGAGAGAGAGAGATTTGTATAGTTTAGGGATATAGATTTATAGATTTATATATTAGGTAGTTAGTTTAGTTAGATGCTTTGCTTTAAATTGTTTAGATTAGTGATGACCAATGATAGAGAGAGAGAGAGAGAGAGAGAGAGAGAGAGAGAGAGAGAGAGAGAGAGAGAGAGAGAGAGAGAGAGAGAGAGAGAGAGAGATTTGTATAGTTTAGGAATATAGATTTATAGATTTATATATTAGGTAGTTAGTTTAGTTCGATGCTTTGCTTTAAATTGTTTAGATTAGTGATGACCAATGATTGAGAGAGAGAGAGAGAGGTTTGTATTATTTAATTTATTATCTATTTAAATAATTGATCAGTAAGTTAGTAGGTTTGTTTACAATTAGTAAGTTTAGATTTATAGATTTCTAGCCATGATTTCTAGCTAATTTAAAGAGAAAGAAAGAGGGAGGGAGAGAGGAGAATGAGTGAGAAAACACGAGGGGCGATAAATTTAGTTAGTTTAGTTATATACTTTGCTTTAAATTATTTAGATTACTGATCAATGACTGAGAGAGAGAGAGAGAGAGAGGTTTGTATTGTTTAAATTGTTATCTATTTAAATAATTGATTAGTAAGTTAGTATGTTTGTTTACAATTAGTACGTTTAGATTTATAGATTTCTAGCCATGATTTCTAGCTGATTCAAAGAGAGAGAGGGAGGGAGGGAGAGAGGAGAATGAGTTGTATTGTTTAAATTGTTATCTATTTAAATAATTGATTAGTAAGTTAGTAGGTTTGTTTGCAATTAGTAAGTTTAGATTTATAGATTTCTAGCCATGATTTCTAGTTGATTTAAAGAGAGAGAGAGAGAGAGAGAGAGAGAGACAGAGAGAAGAATGAGTGAGAAAACACGAGGGGGTGGAGAGAAACAAAGAGAGGACTTTTTGTGAAGAGGAGACGAACAATCCATCCTCCTCTTGATTTGTGCTTGTTCTTTCTTCATTTTTTTGTTTGCTTTTCTTGAGAATGAGGTGCATTGAGGGAGAAAGAGAGAAAATGAGAGAGGGAGAAGAAGAAATGAAAAGGAAGAGAGAGAGAGAGAGAGAGAGAGAGAGAGAGAGAGAGAGAGAGAGAGAGAGAGAGAGAGAGAGAGAGAGAGAGAGAGAATAAACATAAAAGATAACAAAGAAATGGGGAAAGAGAGAGAGGGAGGGAGGGAGGGAGGGAGAGAGGATAATGAGTGAGAAAACACGAGGGGGTGGAGAGAAACAAAGAGAAGGGCAACAGAGAGAGAGAGAGAGAGAGAGAGAGAGAGAGAGAGAGAGAGAGAGAGAGAGAGCATAAAACGAAGAGTGCAAAGAAAGGAGGAGAAAACCAAGACTTTAGTTGATGTTAATTTTTTTGAGTTACAAGAGAAGAAATACATTCTCAAACAAAGCAAGAAATAAAAAGAGAATGAGAACAAAAACCAATTGTTTGTCGTAACGTAGACAAAATGGAAAACAATGATGGTTGTGATGTTCAAGATCGTGAGACATATCTTAATCTATGTGTCCCGTGTTCTTGCTCTCAATGCAAGGTAGCAATCAGACAAAAGCGTCGCTTGTCTATAGAACATGTATGATGCTTCGACGAGTTTTAATCAGAGATCATTGATCAGTTGATCTCAAACTTTGAGCAAATGGTAAGAAAAATGTATATCAATTATTCCTTATATTATTTTCACAAACTAATTGAATATCATATACAAAAATATTAGACGTGGTCATAATATTTATATAGGGAGGTGATGTCTCCCAAGGAGGAATGCACCTATTGTGGCGAGTTAGAAGATTTCATGGGCATGCGATGGATGGAGTGCGTGAGTCAATCCACCACTTGGAAGGCACGACCCAGTCTATACCATCAATACCATAGGAGATAGGTAACATTTCAAACTTTCCTACAACCTTGGAGCCTAAGATGGAGGCAATGATTGATGCATTGATACTCATGGATACTGAGATATCTAATCCACTAAGAGAGGAAGCATCCATACCATTATATGACAGGTGCCGAGTATCTCGCCTGAAGACGCTGCTTGCACTCCTAAGTGTGTAAGCAAAATATGGGTGGAGCGATGCGAGTGTGACCGAGTTATTTAGGTATCTTCTGCGTATGCTTCGTTGATTTCTTTTTGGCACCATTATAAAAAATAAATTTTCTTTTTCAATGTATTTTGTGATTATTTTTAGGTTGTTAAAGTATCATATATTGCCACTTGGAGATGCCATGCCTGAGTCTCATGATAATACGTGACATGTTTTACGAAAGCTTGGCATGGACTACAATAGCATCCATGCATGTGTCAATGATTGCGTGCTGTTTTGAGGAGAGTACAAGACTATGGAGACATGTCCAAAGTGTGGTGCTCACAGGTCTTGATAGGACTTGCAAGGGAAAACCATCCCTCATAAAGTTCTTAAACACTTCCACTTATCCCCCGTATACGTCACATGTTTCGTACATCGGGCATGGCGAGCTTGACAATGTGGCATGCACAAAATAGATCCATAGATGGAGTCCTATACACCCAAATTTGGCCCCGAAACCCGTATCGCATTTTTCTATCATCTTCCGCTCGTCTCCTAGCACATTTTTCCTTTGTACGGGTTTTCGATCCGACGTGCGGTTTGAGTTTTATTAAATTTTATTCCTTTTTGCCGTGTGATTGTGTTTCTCGTGTCGCACGGGAACGCGCTTGTTTTTGGTTTTACGTGCCTCGGGATGCCCCCGTGGCCTCTGTGACTCGCATGTCGCTGTCCTCGCCCTGTCTGATTTCGCCAATGCAAATTTTTTTACCCCTGCCCTGCGCATGTACGCGGGACAGGGATGTGCTCATTTTTCCTACCCATAATAAACATAAACACAAAACAATTTATAAAAAAAACAAAATCATAACAATTAAAAAATAAAAAAACCACAACACAAATAAAAATTTAATAAGAAAAACAAAACACAACCAAAGACACAAACAAAAACCAAAACAAACACAAACACACTCCTGATTTATAATTTAAAAAAAAAAAAAAACAAAAACAAAAAAATAAAAACACACAAAAAGAAACAAAAAAACAAAAACAAAAAAAAAATAAAATAAAAAGAAACATATGAAATTTAAAAATAAAAAATAAAAAGGCAAAAAAACCAAAAAAAAAGGAAAATGTAAAAAATGAAAATTTATTTAATTAAATTTAAAATAAAAACAAACAAAAAACAAAAAACCGTCTTACATGCTTCTCCTCCGCGTGCCCGCGTCCTTTTCTGCCTCGCCCTCTCTTGCGGCTCGCCACCCTCCTCGTCTCCCTCTCCCTCGGCTCCTCTGCCCGCGGTCCCTCCGCCTCGCCCTCTCCTGTGGCTCGCCACTCTCCTCATCTCCCTCTCCCTCCACCTCTGTCTCCGTCTCCTGCGGCCTTCCGCTGCCTTCCTCCTTCCCCTCGCCTCGGACCCCGTGCGCCACGTCCACCTTGCCTTCCTCTCCCTCGCCTCGGCGCTTCCTCCTATCGCCACTCCCACATACTCCTTCCACCCTCCTCGCCATGCGCACCTCCATGTCCTCCCCCCTGCCCACCCGTCTCCCTCTTGTGGGCCTCCCCCCTTCCCACCCGTCTCCTTTTTTGAGCCCCCCCACCTTCCTACCCGCCCACCCCCTTCTTCCACCCTCCTACCCGCCCACCCCCTTTTTTGGCCCCCCCCCCAACCCTCTTGTTCACTTCCTTTTTGAGTGCGGGACAGGGATGCACTCATTTTTCCTATCCATAATAAACATAAACACAAAACAATTTAAAAAAAACAAAATCATAACAATTAAAAAATTTAAAAAAACCACAACACAAATAAAAATTTAAAAAGAAAAAAACAAACACAACCAAAAACACAAACAAAAACCAAAACAAACACAAATACACTCCTGATTTATAATTTTTTTTAAAAACAAAAACAAAAACACATAAAAAAAGAAACAAAAACAAAAAAAAACAAAAACAAACATATGAAATTCAAAAACAAAAAAGGTAAAAAAACCAAAAAAGAAAAAGAAAAACACAAAAAATCAAAATTTATTTTATTAATTTAAAAAAAAACAAAAAACAAAAAACCGTCTTACCTGCTTCTCCTCGTGCGCCTGTGTCCTTTCTTGCCTCGCCCTCTCCTGCGGCTCGCCACCCTCCTCGTCTCCCGCTCCCTCGGCTCCTTCACCTCGTCCTCTCCTGCGGTCGCCACTCTCCTCGTCTCCCTCTCCCTTCGCCTCCGTCTCCATCTCCTACGGCCTTCCGCTGCCTTCCTCCTTCCCCTCACCTTGGACCCCATGCGCCACGTCCACCTCGCCTCCCTCTCCCTCGCCTCGGCGCCTCCTTCTATTGCCACTCCTACATCCTCCTTCCACCCTCCTCGCCACGCGCATCTCCACGCCCTCCCCCCTGCCCACCCGTCTCCCTCCTGTGGGCCTCCCCCCTTCCCACCCGTCTCCTTTTTTGAGCGCCCCCCCCCCCCCCCCCCCCACCTTCCTACCCGCCCACCCCCTTTTTTGCCCCCCTCCCCCCCCCCCCCCCCCCCCACCCTCCTGCCCACTTCCTTTTTGAGCCCCCCTCGCCCTCCCACCCCAACCCTCCTACCTATCCACCTCTTTAACCCTACCCTCCCCCACCTTTAACCCTTCCCCAAACCCACATTTAACCCTACCCCCCATTCTTACCCCCTCTTATCTTTTTTTTACCCCCCACATTTTAACCCCCCCCCCCACCTTTGACCCTTTCCCAAACCCACATTTAACCCTACCCCTATTCTTACCCCCTCTTACCTTTTTTTTTACCCCCCCACCACATTTACCTACCCCACCCCCCCCACTAACCCCTAGTTCCCCCTAACCCCAACCCCACCTAACCCCTAGCCCCCCTTCCCACCCACCACCCTCTTCACCTACCGACACACTCCCTTCTCCCTCCCATGTTCCCACACCGTGCGGCGGCTCTCGGTGTGCATGTGTGTACGAGTATGGCTAGCGGGCATTCACGCGCACGGACACGCCTCCAACTTGTCCGTGTGGTGGTGTGTTGCAATCAAGCATTCACACGCAGTCATCCTCAGCTGTTCACATGTAGCTCGTGTACCGACTTTTAATTTCAAAATGCAGAAAACACATAAAAATAAACATAAAACACCAAAAAATTCAAAAATTCATTTAAAATATGAAAAAAGTACAAAAATTTTCCTAAAATTTTTCCAACATTGCTAAAATCATTTGCATTATTTTTTAAAGTGGGAATTCAAGAAAATAAATTGCAAAAAAATTCAAAACTTCAAAATTCTTTCAAAAATACATGTAAAATGAGCAAAATTCATTAAAAATTAGTAAAAATTCAAATATATTTCCAAAAAAATTAAAAAATTTCACAAATCCCCTTGCTCCTTTTGCCAAAAATTTCTCAATTGAAAATGTTTCCATAAATGGCTAAAGTATTACTTGAAGCCAAAACATGGATAAATTCCAACACATTGTTGACACTTGTTGGATTGCTGAAATTCCACCCTTACACTTCACAACATATTCATGTGTCCTATATCTCGCTTTAATCATTAAAAATAAAAAAAAATTTAAAAAATTTAAAAAAAACAAACAAAACCACACAATACAAATACACCTAAATTACAATTTAAAAATGTAAGAGGCTGAGAATAAGGAATTAGTGTAAATAATATTGATATTATGCCATGTCACACTGACATTGGTATAAAAGGAGAGGATATGTAATTTTACATATCTTTTTGACACATTAATACAATTACAGTCTTTCTCTCCCTTCTTGCTCACAGCTTCTATGGCTTCCCCCTTCTTTCCTGTCTTTCTCTCTCTAAATCTAGTCTTTCTCTCTCCTCGTCACTCTTCTTCTTTCTCTTCGTGCAGTCTTTCTCTCTCTTCTACAGTCTTCTCTCTCCTCTTTCTCTCCCTAGTTCTCTCTCTGACAAGTGGTATCAGAGCCTAGTTTTCAAATCCTTCCTTTCTCTCTCCTTCTTTACATTTAGTTTCTTGTCAGTTTCAGGAAACCTTACTGTGCACAGGTACAATATTGAAGAACCACAGCAGTCAAGAAGTACTAGACCATGGCAACCTTTCTTGGAGTCATAAATGGAGCCTGTACAAAAAAAAATGGAGACAGACAGACAAAGATGGCAGCTCGTTTTGCAAGCTCATGCCAATTTTGAAGGTATTCTCTTAAGAGACAGTGGTGAATGGAGTAGAAGGAGGGAAAGTTCTTGTTACTTTTTTAGAAGCAGTCTTTCTCTCTCTTTCTTTTAGTATTTCTCTCAAGATTTCATGAAGGAGATCAGTCCATTCTCTCCGTGTATCACCATCTGCAACAACAGATAGAAGAAGGATCATCCTTCATCTTTGTCATCATCAACAGAAGAAGAGGAAGGAGAACACAAGGAGCTGCTGCCAGAAAGGTCTCTCTCCCTCTTTGTGCTTCTTTAGGACTCAATAGCCTCCTGCAACAGCTTCTTGCGAGAAGGTCTCACTCCGCTCGGTGTCGATCATTTGATCAATGGTCTCCTCACGGTGGGACTTCCCAGGGATGGCAGGCGAGAAGTGGAAGCTCTGGCCCCAACCCCACTCATAGATGTCTGTGACTAGGTTGTAGAAGGTGTCCACCAGTTTCGGGACCTTATCCAGGGTGTCGATCTGCTTTGGCTTTTCAAAGAAGGCGGCATACTGCTTGTAGTTGTCTGCAACCTCCTCACGGGCGATGGAGCCGCCACCGAGCTCGACAGCAGGCTTGCCTTGGTCTCAGCAGGGCCGAGGACGCAGTCAACATAGTAGACGAAGGCAGCCAGGGCGAGGGAGACGGCAACGAGGATGAAGGTGAAGGGGTCTGAGGCCATGGCCAAGGCGCAGCCATAGCCATAGCTCAGGAGCAGGGGACTCTCATGTCTGCCCTTTGCTAGCCAATGGCACAAATGGAGCTGTGGCATCATGCTGGAGGAATTGCACTATCAGTGCAAGCGTCCCACCTTCTTAACCTTTCCTCACGTTGTCAAGCGGAGTCGATTTTGTGTGCGGTTTGAAGGCTTCTGACAGGTTGGTGAAGTGCTGGGAATTGTCAGCATCATTCAAAGCCGTTGTACTC
The DNA here is from genome assembly GCF_053477565.2 of Lygodium microphyllum. Lineage (NCBI taxonomy): Eukaryota > Viridiplantae > Streptophyta > Polypodiopsida > Schizaeales > Lygodiaceae > Lygodium > Lygodium microphyllum. Next base: position 10,547,362 of record NC_141160.1, read on the forward strand.
TCCTCATGATTACCAAGCCTTGAAGTTGGAACCTGTGTACCAGTTGTTGAACCATTGGCCCAAGCTGTGAGATCTTGAATCTCCACTGAAGGATCAGCAAACATAAACTTCTGTTGAACAGTTGACGGCCCAAGATCGAAGATGAGCACGTCTTCTTACCAACGGTGCTTGCCTTTTTGTCCAGACCATAGGCAATAGCTACAGCAGTCGGCTCATTGATAATTCTTATCACGTTCAAGCCAGAAATCACACCAGCATCCTTGGTAGCCTGCCTCTGTGAGTCATTGAAGTACGTAGGCACTGTGACCACAGCATTTCTTATGCTAGTTCCCAAGTAAGCTTCGGCAATCTCCTTTATTTTGGTAAGCACCATGGAAGACATTTCCTCCGTAGCGAATTGCTTCTCCTCGCCTTTGTAGTGTAAGACAATCATAGGCTTATCGCCAGGCCCAGCTATGACCTTAAATGGCCACATCTTCATGTCACTTTGAACAGAAAGATCCGAAAATCTGCGAGACCAATGAGTTGCTTGGCAGGCTCCATGTATTTTCCGAACAGGTCCTAAGTGCACCAGTGAAACTCGCCTTGTAGGTGTTCTCATTGCTCGACTTATGACTTGGAGAGGCCAGGGTTGTTGAGGCTTCCTTGTTTGGATGCGTTTCTCACTCGGCAGGGCTTCCATTTTGGTCAAACAGCAAAGCTGCAAGTGAGGCCCTGAGCGGGTACAGCTGGCCATCATTTTTCATAATCCTGTGATGAAAACCAGAATCGCCATTAGCCTCAGCTATGCCATTGTGAGTGGCACTTCCTCTTGAAGAGCTAGACTTAGACTGAACAGGTGCTGAAGAGACTTGCACTCCTGGTTGAGGTGATTCTGTATGTATAGCTGTGGTGTTGGGCATGCTGGTCAGAGGTGCAGTTGTTTTGCCCATTGCTGGCATGTACTCTGCAGAGACAGATTGGTAGATTGGTTGTGCAAGAGGAGGCGGTACTTGACAAAGATGAACCAGCGCAACAGAAGAGGAGTTGTTCTCTAGATCATTAAGGATCAGTTTGGTTCTCTGAAGTTCAAAGTTTCTTTGGTGATTTTGGAATCTCTAGGAATGTGTCAACATTAGTGCCTTCATCTAACTTCATCTTACTTCTGCTCAAGAAGATTCAGCAATGTTTCAGCATAGGGGTTAAGCATTTGGTTATTCTTCAACAAGCTATGGTTCATGAAGAACCATTGGAGCATTATTGAGTAGAGTATGATGCTGGGATATACTACTATTTTGGTTCAAGCATTTTACTACAAGATTGGCTTTGAGGAGTTCATCAAGCAAGCTCAAGTAATTGGGTATCTTCTTACCTTTGAATCTACTTGGTATGATTCAATTCATTGGGGACTTTGAAGCTTGCAACCAACTCAAGCTATATTGGAGTTTGTTTCTTGGTTAGCTCCATTTTGAAGCAACTATTGGAGTTCTCAATGCTTATGGGTTTTGCTTGATCAAGTGGTTGAGAGTATGTAGTAAGGATCAGTTGGGCTATTTGTAGAGAAATTCTTGGATGTATCAAGGATGTAATTGCAGGGTTTGTGCATGTCTAATCAGTGTTCTTACTGATCTTAAGTGCCTTACAACTTTCCCTAGATGAAAGGTAATGATTACGAGGCAAAATAGGGTCATTACAGTGCTAAACAGGGTGCAATCCAAACAGGGACAGATTTGGGAAAGTTGCTACAGAAATTAGTAGCATCATTCTAACGACAAAGGAACAACTGGAATTGATACTAGACATCATAAGCTTCGAGTGGAGCCATCTAACATCTCATTTGGACACATATTTCTCAAGTTAGAGCCTATTTAGTACCGGCAGCTCACTAGCAGTTCACTGTGGATAGTTCTGGAAATTCTTAAACAGAGAGGGGTATTGCTACTCCTAAATTCAAACCAGGATTTCTACTTGATACTAGACATCCTAACTTTCGAGTCAAGCTATCATACACCTTATTTGGACTTATATTTTTCAAGGTAGGGCTGAAGATGGCAAGCCAACAGGATTGCAAGGATTGTATGGACTCGGTGATTTTTCTTTTGGTCTGCATGTGTTGAATCTCAGGGCAGGGTACAGTTGAATATATCTGCTGGTCCTGATTTGAGGACTGTGTATTTTGGGAGTATGCACATCAGATGAATGAAACCAGAATTTTAAGGCAAGGACAGGAACAACATATCTCTTCAACTTGACTGCAATGGCAGCTGAGATCAATAGCTCCAGCTCTAGTGAACAAGGTTGGCTTCAAACACAGGCTAAAATTGACAAACTTGGAGTTTTAATTGATCAGTGTATTGCTCTTATGAAGGCGGTTATGGAAAAAACAGCAAGACCTGAATCGAATGCTTATGCTTATGGCCAACATGTATATGCTGATGAGTATCATTCCATTGAGCCTTGGCAGCAGAATGGCTATTATGGTCAACATGCTTATGCTTATGAGCATCCACCTCTTCAACAAAATAGTTATGATTATACTTGTGAAGCTCTCTTGGTTGACCAGCCTAGTTCTTATGGATGTGACAGAAATGGTTATGCTTATCAATACGCTTCTAGCTTTGATCAACAGCAAGCAAGTGATTATGATGGACATTATGCCAATACCTATGCTCATGGACTTGCCAATCATCATACTTATGGGCAACCTAGGATGCAAGAACATCATTGTAATCATGTTGGACAGTCTTCATGCAATCTTGGACATCATGACCAATGTTGTGGGATCAATGATCAAAGGCAGCATGCTTATGTATGTGAGCAACAAACATCAGTGGAAGCAAATGCATATGCTCAAACAAACTATCCCTCTGATGCGTAGTAGGGCTGTTATCACCATATGCAATATGAACAGCATGAGCATTATGGTCATGAGCATGGACATCCATCTGTTGTACATGAGCAGCAAGATGACTATGAGCAGCATGTCAAAACTATTATAGAGCTGACCAATGGTGATGAGCAGCTGTGTAAATTGCTATCTAAGGCTAAACGCGTTAGACACCTTACTAGTGATATGATACAGGAACTGCATGCTGCGGGCTTATGCTATCGATGTGCTAAGCCACTATCTTGTAATCACCAAGCCACATGCAGGGCAAAGACTGCCAAAATATTCTTGGTATTTGAATATTATGATGCAAATGATGGAGAAGACCTTGTTGAAGACCATTTTGGTACGAGTCCATAACAAGAACCTCAGTTCAAGAAAGCAGATCATGGACAGCATGTGGATTTGGATGATCATCATGCAATGGTGACTTCAGCCTCATATACTTCATGTGCGCTTCAGAGGCACTTTAATTTTTAATAAAAATGAACCAGCCGTCACAAAAAACAAGCATGCGTTGGCAAAAAAGCGCTCCACATCACCATTAATTTCTAATTAATGAATTTGCATTTAGAGACCCCAGTCTGGGTATTGCAGTTCGGGTTTCGTTTAAGCACCCTTTCACCTTAATAAATTGTAATTAAAATTTTAAGAAGGAACCATCATTTTCTTATTAAGGTTTATAACCTAATAAAATTTCACCCATTGTTAATAATTTCTTAAAATGAACCCTTCATTAAAACCATTTTCCCTCACTGCACTTTTTTTTTCTTTTTAATAAACACACTTCGTGGGATGGGCACATAAAGTCCTTTTAGTTGAAATTGTTGGTCAAAGTTATGGTTAGGTCTTGATTAGGTTTTTATGGTATTATGGTTTGCTTGTGTATTACGATTACGGGTGTGGTTTGTAGTTTTTTTTTTTTTTTTGCCTGATACGGGGTCTTGGGTGTCTATTTGTTGCATCACATGAAGTTTTCGGTCGCATATGTGTAGAGGTCATGCCGAATTTTTTCTAAGATGTGGGTTGTTTGGGGTGGTCAATTGGTTAGTTACGTCTATGTGTGTGTTTCTTTTGATCACTTTCTTTTTTATCGCTATTTTGTTGTTTTACAGGCATTCTTTGTGATTGTCTGTGTTTGTGGTGTGTGTGTTTTCCAATTTTTATAGTGCCTCACGCTCCTTCTCCTATCCAGTATATCCCATTGATCAGTAGGGATTATTCTTCCCTGCTAGCTTTCGAGCCTATAGTGAAAGCAGGACTTGCAACTTTCGTAGCTGTTTCACTCCCATTGATTCCAGACGATCCATCCATGTGTGATGAGTTTCTTGCATCATACAGTAAGAAATCGGGCCTGGTTCGTGGTGCTTCCATGGTATTGACACCCCGAGGGTTAGGGAAGGCTTTGTCTCTTCCCTATAAAGGAGAACCCTTTGTTACAGCACAACAATTATTCTCAAATGATGAGATTCTCAAGCTATTACAGAAGTAGACCAAAGAGGTTCTGGATGTTAAGAAGGTGATTAACACTTCAAGAGCATGATCATTGATCCTCTTTGAAAGTTAGTCTGCCAATTCCTCCAAGACAGGTTTATGCTTGCCAAAACACCATCTCATTATTTGTCCAAAGAACTCTTCACAGCTTCCAAGATGGTGTTAAAAGGGGTTGATATTGATTGGAGTACTTACCTACTTACAAAGATGGACCAACATTTTGTCAAAGTGACTAGAGAGAATGTCACAAATGTCACTTATGGTTCCTATTTATATGCTTTCTTAACATACTCCGGCCTTAAGAAGGGTGTGCTACCTCCTCCTCTATCTGATCCAATTCCTCCCCCTCCACCTTTAGAGGACTCAGAACCTATTGACATAGAGGATCTTGATTCCCCTCCTCCATTGGTCATTCAGCGGAAGGGCTTGAAGCGTGTGGCAGATAAAACTCCCCCAATCATTCCTTCAGTACAAGTTTCTGCTATCTCTAACAGTGACCTCCTTGCCTACCTCACATGCAACAATTTATTCAGGGAACATCGAGAGGGTTCTTTGGAAATATCAGTTCCTTCACTGAATAGTTTAGTGTTAGGAGATGCCATTCCTTTTCTTTGTAATGACATCCAGAGTTCTATTGAACTCTCAGTGGTGACAGCTTGTGTTCAACAGTTATATGCTTCTTTCTATGAAGAATTGATGCAATCCAAAGACCAGTTGCATAAGGCAACTACAGAGTTAGCCTCTGCTAAAGACACTCTTGCCGATCTGTGTAAGCAGATGGAGCAGTAGACCCAAATGATTGAGACCCAGAGAGAATAAATATCTTCTTTGAAGATTCAGTTAGCAGAAGCTCAGTCAGAGGTCACTAGAGTTTCAGAAGAGAAAGAGAAAATATCCAAAGAAGCTCAAAAGTTTTAGACTCTTTTAGATGCAAAACTGTCAGCTTTGCAGACTGCTCACAATATATTGGAATCTCAAGCTTCCCAGATTAAGCAGTTGTAAGACCAACTAGCGCAGTCCATTCCTCCAAGCCCCAATGTTCCTATGATTCCTTCTATATCTCAGTAGGACTTGGCAGTTCTCTAGAGACAGGCCACATTATGTTTGTTGTTTCAAGATAAAGTGAAAAGATTGCAATCCAGGATGGATTTGTTATGGTCTACATTTGAGCACTTTTAGGAGTATGTTCCTCCGGACCATTCCTTTTTTGTCCACTATCAGTTGCAGAAGTTGGCCTTCTATATTAAGCTCTCAACGATGGATCTCCCTCTTCCAAAGGATGATTGGAGTGGGACTTGGTCTTCTGATTTTCTGACAGAAGTTGTCCATATGGTCTTTGAAGATTTTGTGACAATGGATACCATGTTGCTGTCTTATATGTATCTACGAGGTGATCTGTTGATTTCAGATGATGTAGATTTGGATTGGTATGTGGGGGATGTGGTCTTACAAGCTACCTTATATGTCAACCATTTGGAGTTGAGGATAGATGACATGTTCCAATGTTATTCTTCTAAAGTGGCTACTTGCCCTAATATTTCATGACATTCAATGATTGATTCTGTGGTCCTGAACCAATGCCAGAATACAACTTCTACTTATGTGCAGAGCACTAACCAACTCAGGGTGGATCTCCTAGCTTATATTTCCAAGAACCATCCATTTGATTCATCCTTCTTTGATGCCTACCATAGACGATCTGTTTTAGGTCCCTCTGTTTCCTAGCCTATTGTACTATCAACAAATGGCTCATCGCTATGATGCTTATCTTTCCCTTTATCAAACCAACTCAGTAGCTATCTTACCTCTCCTTTTCCAACCTCAGGGTTTTCCTCAAATTTCCATCTTTACATATTGTTCTTTCATCGAAGATCGAGTCTTTTTCCCTTCTCCGCCATGCCCTTCTCCATCTATCCATATACCTTCTACTTTTCTTGCTTATCAATTGACACATTTTCTAATTGATTTGCTTAAATTTTCAGCCATTCCTTCTTTAGCTTATTCCTCCTTTTGTGATTTTGCCTACCCATCTCTTCATCCTCTTTTACTTGTTCCACTTCCATCTCTTGCCACTTTTGTTTCTCAACCCCCTCAGTTGGTTAGTGGGTACGAAGGATTTGATCAGCAGATTCCGAGAAGAACAAGATGGAACTCCACTGATTCTCTCACGGGAGCACATATTAATTGGCCATTAATTCTAGGGGACTGGACCACTGCTAGTCAAGCATACCAGAATTACCTCCATTTTTCTCAACAATATTCATAATCTCTAGATCCTTCAGTGAGATTGACAGCTCATTTTGCTTGGTATCTAGCATATATGCATAGGCATTCCCATAACAATCAAAAGGCCATTTCCAAGCTTTGTATGAATGTCAATGTAAACATTGATTCCCAACAGTTGGATGTCCTATATTTTCATGCTCTATATTTACCTAGCAGATACCTTGTTTTGCTAGAAAGGATGTATTGCCTTCAGTTCTTTCAAAATCCTCTAAAGACATTTATGGATGAGTCCTTATCCATGGATCGTTTTCGAAATCACCAAGCCTCCAAAAGGGATGACCTTCATTGATTCCTTTGCAATGTATTTTGGATGATTCTTAATGATATATATCTCTCTTTTTGGAGGTATCATTCAGATGGTTGTTTTGTGTTCAGTGTTTGTGTGTGTTGTAATAATCTTATGTAATGAGTTTGTGTTGGTTGAATAATCTGCTCGAGAGCTCTCTTTTCAACTATTGATGGTGATGGTGATGGTGGATAGCACGCCTATGATGGAAAGCTGAAGAAGAACCTCTTATATCATTTACAAATTTGTTATGACTTTTAATTGTTTATCACATGTGTTAATGAATAACGAAGTTTTCCTTTAGTAGTATTTTTTCTAGAAATACAGGTGATAAGTTGGGGTCATGGTGGCGAGATTATTGAAGATACTGAAGAAGATTAAATTGAGCTCTTTAGTAAACTTATATTCTTCTTTTCCTTAGGTCACGAGGATGCTTCCTTTCTAAGTGTGGGGATATATTGAGAGTGGAAAAAGACCGAATTTTTGACTAATTTTTATTGTTTTTGAGGTCTGAATGATTGATTTTTTATGGATTTAGAGTGATGTATGGTTGTTAATGGAAGTGTTTGAGAATGTTTTGGATGATATTGATTATTTTTTGGAAGTTTATGATGATTTTTAGTGGAGATATGAAGCTCTGTGATGATCTGATAGGTTCTGCTGAGGTTCTGATTGGTTCTAATACCTCTTGTATAGCTTCTGTTTTGTTCTGATTTTCTTCTATATGAAGCATGGATTGATGATTGATGAAGGTTGAAATATTTTGAAGGTTTATTGAATAGTTTTTGATAGTTTGGAATAGTTTTAGTATGAGTTATAAGGATTTGTTGTTCTGTAACCCTCTGTAAATCTTCTGTAGAGCCTCTGTCTCTGCTCTCTATCTGCTTTGTTCTTGTTCTGTACTGTTCTGTAGATCTTCTGTAAGTGTTTTGTAGAATTTATGTGTGACTTTAGGAAAGTTTTCTAACTTTTGGAAAGGATGAATCTAAGTTCAAAAGAGCTAAAACAAATGGAAGATGCAGCTGCTGAAGACTTAAGAGAAGACTGAGTGACAATGACAGTAGTGAGCTATGAAGAGACACTGTAGTGGCTCTGGTGTCTCTTCACATCAGAATACCTCTTGGGAGGTGTATCCACGACCTAAGAAGGATTATTGAGAGTCATTATTAAGTACTTTAGTGAGGAGATGATGTATTATTGAGAGAGAGAGAGAGAGAGAGAGAGAGAGAGAGAGCCAGAGATAGTCAATTCTATCAAAACAGTGTAACTGTATATGAGAGATTGAGAGAGAAAACGATGAAGACATTGAAGAAAAATACTATGTGATTGATTTCCATTCAAAAATGGTGTATTCTTTTATGTTCCTTGTTCTATTAATGGATTCTATGAAGATGTTGAAGATTATGGTTGATTCTATCAAATCTGTGGGAGTTATCTACTATGATGCTACGTGAAGATTTGTTGTTTTCTTTGTTTTGGTCATCAGAAGAATGAAATAAAAGCTTGTTGATGTTACAAGATAGATTTTCTTGCAGTAGAATCCCCTTTTCCTTGGTGTTCCTCTACAAAGAAAACAATAAATCTTCACACAGCATCATAGTAGATAATCCCACGGATTTGATAGAATCATCCATAATCTTCAACATCTTCATAGAATCCTTCAATAGAACAAGGAACATAAAGGAATACACCATTTTTGAATGGAAATCAATCACATAGTTTTCATCTTCAATATCTTCATAGTTTTCTCTCTCAATCTCCCATATACAAATACACCGTTTTGATAGAATTAGCTCTCTCTCTCTCTCTCTCTCTCAATAGTACATCATCTCCTCACTACAATACTCTAATGATTCTCAATAATCCTTCTTAGGTCGTGGATGCACCTCCCAAGAGGTATGTCTGATGTGAAGAGGCACCAAAGCCACTACAGTGTCTCTTCATAGCTCGCTACTGTCACTGTCACTTCAGTCTTCTCTTCAGTCTTCAGCAACTGCTTCTTCCATTTGTTTTAGCTCTTTTGAACTTAAATTCATCCTTTCCAAAAGTTAGAAAACTTTTTCAAAGTCATAAATACATTCTACAGATTACTTACAGAAAATCTACATAACAGTACAGAACAAGAATAGAGTAGATACAGAACAGATACAGAGTAGAGACAGAGGCTCTATAAAAGGTTTACAGAGGGTTACAGAAGGTCATCAGAGAACATAAAATCCTCATAATTCATACTAAAACCATTCCAAACTATCAAAAACTATTCAATAAGCTTTCAAAAGATTTCAATCTTCATCAATCATCAATCCATGCTTTATACAAAAGAAAATCAGAACAAAACAGAAGGTATCAGAACCAATCAGAACCTCAAGAGAACCTATCAAAACATCACAGAGCTTCATATCTCCACTAAAAATCATTATGAGCTTCCAAAACATAATCAATATCATCCAAAACACTCTCAAACACTTTCATTAATAACCATACATCACTCTAAATCCATTAAAAATCAATCATTCAGACCTCAAAAACAACAAAAATTAGTCAAAAATTCAGTCTTTTTCCACTCTCAACATATTCCCACACTTAGAAAGGAAGCGTCCTCACGACCTAAGGAAAAGAAGAATATAAGTTCATTAAAGAGCTCAATTTTATCTTCTTCAGTATCTTCAATAATCACTCCACCACGACCCCAACTTATCACCTATATCTCTAGAAAAGAATACTACTAAAGGAAAACTTCGTTATTCATTAACACTTCTGATCAACAATTAAAAATCATAACAAATTTGTAAAGGATATAAGAGGTTCTCCAGCTTTCCACCATAGGCTTTCCATCCACCATCACCATCAATAGTTGAAAAGAGAGCTCTTGAATAAATTATTCAACCAGCATGAACTCATCACATAAGATTATTACAACACACACAAAAACACAACCATCTGAATGACACCTCCAAAAAGAGATATATATCATTAAGAATAATCCAAAATACATTGCAAAGGCATCAATAAAGGTGATCCCTTTTGAAGGCTTGGTGATTACGAAAACGATCCATGGAGAAAGATTCATCCACAAATGTCTTGGGAGGATTTTGAAAGCACATCCTTTCTAGCAAAACAAGGTATCTGCTAGGTAAACATAGGGCATGAAAATATAGGACATCCAATTGTTGGGGATCAATGTTCACATTGACATTCATACAAAGATTTGGAATGGCCTTTTGATCGTTATGGGAATGCCTATGCATATATGCAAACACCAAGCAAAATGAGCTGTTAATCTCACTGAAGGATCTAGAGATTGTGAATATTGGTGAGACAAATGAAGGCAATTATGGTATGCTTGACTAGCAGTTGTCTAATCCCCAGGAGTTAATGACCAATTAATCTGTGGTCCTGTGAGAGAATCAATCGAGCTCCATCCTCTTCTTCTTGGAATCTGCTAATCAAATCCTTCGTGCCCACTAACCAACTGAGGGGGTTGAGAAATAGAAGTGGCAGGAGATGGAAGTGGAATAAGTAAAAGAGGATGAAGAGATGGGTAGGAAAAATCATAAAAGGAGGAATAAGCTAAAGGAGTGGCTGAAAATTTAAGTGAATTAGTTAGGAAAGGTATCAATTGATAAGCAGGAAAAGTAGAAGGTATATGGATAGATGGAGAAGGGCATGGCGGAGAAGGGACAAAAACTCGATCTTCGATGAAAAAACAATAGGTAAATATAGGAATTTGAGAAAAACCCTGAGGTTGGAAAATGAGAGGTAAGATAGTTGCTAAGTTGGATTGATAAAGGGAAAGATGAGTATCATAGTGATGGGCCATTTGTTAATAGTACAATAAGCTAGAAATAGAGAGACCTAAAACAGATCGTCTATGGTAGGCATCAAAGAAGGATGAACCAAATGGATGTTTCTTGGAAATATAAGCTAGGAGATCCACCCTCAGTTGGTTAGTGCTCTGCACATAAGTAGAAGCTGTATTCTAGCATTGGTTCAGGACCACAGAATCAATCATTGAACACCATGAAGTGTCCGGACAAGTAGCCACTTTAGAAGAATAACACTAGAACATGTCATCTATTCTCAACTCCAAATAGTTGACATATAAGACAGCTTGTAAAACCACATCCCCCATATACCAAGCCAGATCTACATCATCTGAAATCAACAGATCTCCTCATAAAGGGAAAGATAAGTATCATAGTGATGGGCCATTTGTTGATAGTACAATAAGCTAGAAATAGAGGAACTTAAAACAGATCATCTATGGTAGGCATCAAAGAAGGATGAACCAAATGGATGTTTCTTGGAAAGAGAAGCTAGGAGATCCACCCTCAGTTGGTTAGTGCTCTGCAAGTAGAAGCTCTATTCTGGCATTGGTTCAGGACCACAGAATCAATCATTGAATGCCGTCAAGTGTCCGGACAAGTAGCCACTTTAGAAGAATAACACTGGAACATGTCATCTATCCTCAACTCCAAATAGTTGACATATAAGACAGCTTGCAAAACCACATCCCCCACATACCAAGCCAGATCTACATCATGTGAAATCAACAGATCTCCTCGTAGATACATGTAAGACATCAACATGGTATCCGTCATCACAAAATCTTCAAAGACCATACGGACAACTTCTGTCAACAAATCAGAAGACCAAGCCCCACTCCAACCATCCTCTAGAAGAGGGAGATCCATCGTTGAAAGCTTCATATAGAAGGCCAACTTTTGCAACTAATAGTGGACAAAGAAGGAATGGTTCGGAGGAACAGACTCCTGAAAGTGCTCAAATGTAGACCATAACAAATCCATTCTGGACTGCAATCTTTCCACTTTATCTTGAAACAAGGAACATAATGTGGCATGTCTGTGGAGAACTGCCAAGTCCTACTGAGATATAGAAGGAATCATAGGAACATTGGGGCTTGGAGGAATGGACCGTGACTGTGTCAGTTGGTCCTATAACTACTTAATCTGGGAAGCTTGTGATTCTAATGTATTATGAGCAGTCTACAAAGCTGACAGTTTTGCATCTAAAAGAGTCTGAAACTCTTGAGTTTCTTTGGACATTCTCTCTTTCTCTTCCGAAACTCTAGTGACCTCTCACTGAGCTTCTGTCAACTAAATTTTCAAAGAAGATATTTCTTCTCTCTGGGTCTCAATCATTTGTGTTTGCTGCTCCATCTGCTTAAATAGATTAGCAAGAGTGTCTTTAGCAAAGACTAACTCTGAGGTTGCCTTATGCAACTAGTCTTTGGATTACATCAATTCTTCATAGAAAGAAGCATATAATTGTTGAAAACAAGTTGTCACTGAGAGTTCAATAGAACTCTGAATGTCATTACAAAGGAATGGAATGGCATCTCCTGACACTAAACCGTTCAGTGAAGGAACTAATATTTTCAAAGAACCCTCTCAATGTGCCCTGAATAAATTGTTACATGTGAGGTAGGCAGGGAGGTCATTGCCAGAAGTAGCAAGAACTGTTACTGAAGGAATGACTGAGGGAGTTTTATCTGCCACACGCTTCAAGTGCTTCCGTTGAATGACCAATGGAGGAGGGGAATCATGATCTTCTATATGAATAGGTTCTAAATCCTCTGAAGGTGGAGGGGGAGGAACTGGATCAGATGGAGGAGGTGGTAGCACACCCTTCTTAAGGTCAGAATATGTCAAGAAAGGATATAAATAGGAACCATAAGTGACCTTTGTGACATTCCCTTTGGTCACTTTGACAAAATGTTGGTCCATCTTGTTGAGAGTGGAAAAAGACTGAATTTTTGATTGATTTTTGTTGTTTTTTAGGTCTGAATGATTGATTTTTTATGGATTTAGAGTGATGCTTGGTTGTTAAAGGAAGTATTTGAGAGTATTTTGGATGATATTGATTATGTTTTGAAAGTTCATGATGATTCTCAGTAGAGATATGAAGCTCTATGATGTTCTGTTGAGGTTCTGATTGGTTCTGTATACCTTTTGTATAGTTTCTGTTTTGTTTTGATTTTCTTTTGTATGAAGCATGGATTGATGATTGATGAAGATTGAGATCTTTTGAAAGCTTATTGAATAGTTTTTGATAGTATGGAATGGTTTGAGTATGAGTTATGAGGTTCTGTAGACCCTCTGTAGAGCCTCTGTCTCTGCTCTATCTCTGTACTGTAACTGTACTGTAGCTCCTCTGGTGCTGTACTATAACTGTTCTGTAGACCTTTTGTAAGTGTTCTGTACAATGTATGTGTGAATTTGGAAAAGTTTTCTAACCTTTGGAAAGGATGAATCTAAGTTCAAAAGAGCTAAAACAAGTGGAAGAAGCAGCTGCTGAAGACTGAAGAGAAGACTAAGTGACAGTGACAGTAGTGAAATATGAAAAGACACTATAGTGGCTCTGGTGACTCTTTATATCAGACATACCTCTTGGGAGGTGCATCCACGACCTAAGAAGGATTATTGAGAGTTATTATGAGAGTATTGTAGTGAGGATATGATGTACTATTGATAGAGAGAGAGAGAGAGAGTCAGAGATAGTCAATTCTATCAAAACAGTGTAATTGTATATGAGAGATTGAGAGAGAGAACTATGAAGACATTAAAGAAGGATAATATGTGATTGATTTCCATTCAAAGATGGATTATTCTTTTGTGTTCTTTGTTATATTGATGGATTCTATGAAGATGTTGAAGATTATGGTTGATTCTATCAAATCCGTGGGAGAAATATACTATGATGCTGCGTGAAGATTTGCTATTTTCTTTGTTTTGATGATCAAAAGAATGAAGTAAAAGCTTGTTGATGTTACAAGATAGATTTTCTTGCAAGATAAGTCCATTTTCCTTGGTGTTCCTCTTGGGGCTCCATGTTTTTGGTGCGCAGTCGGGGAAGCTTGCCATCAACAAGCATCATAAAAGGCTAAAAATGAAGGAAATGGTATTGCCAAGAAGAGGAGAATTCAATGGAAGTTTGTAAAGTTCCTTCTTCCACTAAAGAGTTGGAATTTCTCATAATCAAAGCCACTTTCCACAAGAATTTCATCCCACAATGGCGGAAACATATCATCATCATGATGCATGCTCTATGTGGTGGACTATTTCCTCTTCCTGTTGAAGCAGCAGAAACTTGCATCTTGGTGGCAAACTGTTTGGGAACAAACTGAAGAGCAGAAACAGGGAGAATGACAATTTATGGAAGATTTGGCATTCATTGAGAAGTTTCTAGACATCATCAAGTGGGAGATTGGAAGAAGCTTCAGGAGTCTTGGTCTGTAGAGGTTCACAAAAACAAGAAGGAAAAAAGTTGGAATCTGTTCATGGATGCTCAACAGCAAGATACATGGGATGCTTGGTGCACTGATAATCTTCTGTTTGTTCAATCAGCAACCCACTGGAAGTTAGTAGATAGAGTGTTTTTCATAACATACACTATTGAAACCCTCAGAAGCTGGCATTATTATAATGACACAACAACAATCCTAAGAAGAATGAGTTTTGATACTTTCAGAATAGAATATCTCCCCCTCTGTAGTGGTTTGAAAGTTGAATTCAGAGATGTTGAAAAGAAGGAAGTAGAGGAGATGTTGGCCAGAGATTCCATCGAAGGCTGAAGCCCCCTCTGATACTATCCTGTTGAGTCCAGACCAACTAGTTGGAGCCAACCCCCTGATGAATGACGCAATAAAGAGGCAAGCGTTGGAACGAGTCTAGACGTATGTGAGAAGAGAGAAGGCAAAAATCAAAGCTGAGAATAAGCTTGCAGCAGTAGAAGCCTCCTTTGACGCCCTAAAAGCACTCTTTACAGAAGTCCCCATGGCGACTCAAGGTCCCTTCCTAGTCAGATTCGTCCTGGAAATATTGATGATAGGCCAGCAAATGTAGTCCCATTGCCAGTCTTTAAGGGAGAGTACAATGAAGACCCTGATCTTTATGTAGCAGAGTTTATGGTAGCATGTGTGGCTAACAATGCCAGAACCCCTGAACATTGGTTAGCAATATTCCCCGCCACTTTCAAGGGCGTAGCGTTTCAGTGGTATGAGAGACAAGCAGCAGGAAGTACTTCAGGAGGTGAAAATCTGAAGGATTACTTATCCAACTCAGTTGCAAGTATCAAGAAAGAGCTTCTGGATGTGATTACAGAGCAGCTACAGACGCTGAAGGTGAATACCGCTAATATATCCACTCCTACGGGAGCTGAAAGAGATGTGATGTGCTCTAATACATGGTGTGGAAAGTGTCATCAAGCGGGACATTTAGCCACTGAATGTACCCAAAAACCAACAATTCCTGGAGCCTTCTATTCCTACTGCTTGCAGAAGAACCATACAGAGGATATTTGCTCCCTGAAAGAGATGCATGAACGAAGACAGAAGGATGAAAATGCAAGATTCAACTTGCTGGAATCTAAAATGACAACGCAAGATATTGGAACAAAGCCTAGGGAATTTGGTCCTAATTTTGGTCTAAGAAAGTTTCCCTCTCAAAGTTACAGAGGACGACAGTCTGGTGGTGGTTAGAGATCAGAGATGGAATGTTATAGGTGTGGAGAAAAGGGACATATCTCCCTGAATTGTCCAAATCCTAGACGATTTGTGGATTACAAGCCCTTATGCAGTCGATGCAAAGAAGAATGCCACACTGCAAAGGACTGTCCTAGTCCAGCCTCTGTAAAGGCCAATGCCACTGATAGTCAGCAGAAGGTACAAGAGCCTGCCTCCAATTTGATAGAGTTAGAAGTTGCCGCTGTGACGCGCACCAAGAAGAAGGAACCAGTGGTTCAGAATGAAAATAATTGTCCTGCCAAGACTGTGAAGTTCAACCTACCTACAGAGGGATAGAGCAGTACAGAACAAAACAGTGCAGTACAGAGCACTACAGTGCCACAGAGAGTTATAGAGACAGTCCCAGAGACAGGACCAGAGGCCCAAAAGATAGAAGATACAGAAGCACTTCCAGAAATAGAAGAAGTGCCGATGCAACAATTATTAGAAGAAAAAGAAAAGATGTAAATGGGTGTAGCTCCATTCTCCAGTCAGTTGGAGAAGCCTGTGGATCCTATTAAAGATTATGACTTGGTCAAAGACCTAGATACTTTTAAACCAAACTTAACATTCCGGTAGTTGCTGACGCTACCTCCTAGCTGCTCAAAAGAAATTCAAAAGCATCTTGACAAGAAGGCGTGAACTAAGGATCACTCCTTCAATAACGACCAAGACCAATAAGGCCCCGGAGCCTGTAAAGGAAGTAGATTAGTGTATGGATAGAAGGATGCTTCATTTTAGATGCATTAATCGATGGAGGCTCATCAGTAAACATAATGACGGATGTGACAATGAAGGAATTAGGGCTGCAAGGAATTCAACCTACACAGTGGCTTATTAGATTGGCAGACCAAAGCAAAGTCAAATCGTTGGGCATCCTCCCATACGTAAAAACAACCCTTGCAGGAAGAGACTATTGGTTGATATATTTGGTGGTTAAACCAAATTCTTATGGGATCTCATACCCTCTGCTGTTGGGAAGACCTTGGCTTTTTGAAGTAAGAGCCAGGATGGATTGGTTCAAAGGAACCTAACCCTAGGCAGAGGACCCAACAAAGCGGTGTTAAAGCTGTATGGATCGCAAAAAGGCAATGGATACACATCCATTGAAGTCATAGCTGACTCCCCTAATGAGATAACAGATAGTACATCAGGAGAGGAAGAAGCTGTTAAGCAAATCTTTCCTAAGAAAACAGAGGCACAGTCCCTAATAGTGGGCACTATAAGCCAACTGCCACGCGATGTAAAATCCTTATCCATGGGTGAATACCTCTTGCCTCAACTAGAATTAACTTCGAAAATCACATCTGATAGTGAAATAGAAGCATGGATGCACTATTCTTCGCAGAGACAGTACAGAGACAGTACAATTACAGAGCAGAGACAGTACAGAGGCAGAGCAGATACAGAGCGGATACAGAACATAGACAGAGCGGATACAGAGACAGTTATAGAAACAGTAATAGAGCCAGAGCCAGAAGTAGAGTCACAAGCTGTAGCAAAAGCGGAAGCAGATGCAGAGGTAGAAGATCTATTCTTCTCCTACAAAGCCTCTACAGAAGCAGAGACAGAGCCTTCAGAGGAAGAGGATGAAAATGATGAGAAAGAAAATGAAGCAGGTTATGAAAGTGCAGATGAAGAATTCCCTCTGATAGAGGATGATCTTCTTGATATCCCTAAACAGACCTCAGAGATCGAATATCTCAGGATACTGGATGGAATGACTATGGTTCCGTTTGGGTTGATCAATGGACCACAAAGTATGTAGAATTTGTATAAGCAATGGATGAAAGGAATAAAAATTAAGCTCACCAGTGGCTCCTGTCGCCCTGACCGTTCAGCCCAAAGAAAAGATGATGATGATGCCCCCTACCAACAGAAGCCAAAGCCCTCTGAGCCACGGCCTCTAAAAGGTCCGTGCTATGTGACATTTCTGGACGCATCCTCTGAAGATGAATCCCTAAATCCAGAAGCAAGCACTACTCACACCAAAGCAAACAAAGCTCTGATATCTTTCCATCAACCTAAACAAACGAATGGGTCAGCTGTTCAGAAGGAGGACATTGGTTCTAGTGGAACATCAGACGAGGATACTACTCTCTTGAAAGAGTCAGACCTCTATCCAGAAGCACTCCTTGGGACGTTTATCCATGAAGTGGAAGGTAAAAGACAAGTAACATTCCTGGATACTGACGATACTGAATGTCACTTGAAAGTGGGCCTCAATCTTCCAGAAGAAGAATTAGTGGTCCTGCGAGACCTACTCAAAGAGAACTTAGATGTGTTTGCTTGGTCCTACAAAGATCTAAAGGGGATTGATCCCACAGTATGCCAACATCACATTGACCTAGAGCCTGATGCCAAACCTGTAAGGCAAAAACAAAGGCAGATGAATCCTAATTATTCTGCTCTGGTGAAGGCCGAATTATTGAAACTTCTTGAAGCAGAGTTCATCTATCCTGTGGCTAACAGTGAATGGGTTTCGCCCATTGTGGTAGTACCCAAGAAGAACAGGAAACTCCGAATATGTGTCGACTTTCGAAAGCTCAATTTGAAGACAAAGAAGGATCATTTCCCTATCCCTTTTACAGACCAATTGTTGGACACAGTGGCAGGCCATGAGCTTTATTCCCTCTTGGATGGATTCAATGGATATAACCAAGTCCAAATCGCAGAAGAGGACCAATCCAAAACAACCTTCACCACGGAATGGGGGACCTATGCCTATAGAGTGATGCCATTTGGGCTCTGTAATGCTCCTGCCACCTTCGAGCAAGTAATGATGGCTACCTTCCAGAATCATTTGTATGATTTCATTGAGGTGTATCTTGATGACTTCTGTGTCTATAGTTTGATCCGTGAGCACTGGGACACCTAGAGCAATGTTTTGACAGATGCCGAGAGTATGGGATTTCTCTCAACTCCGACAAATGTGTCTTTGGCGTCTCCTCAGGAGTTCTATTGGGCCATATTTTCTCTACACAAGGGATTGCAACAGACCCGTCAAAGATTGAAAAGATTGCCGCCTTAACAGCACCAACGAACCTCAAGAAATTAAGAGGATTTCTTGGCCATGTGGGCTACTACAAAAGATTTATTGTGCATTTTGCAACCAAGGGAGCCCCTCTGCACAAGCTCCTAATGAAAGAAGCTGATTTCCTTTGGATTGATGACTGTGAAGAGGCCTTTAATACTCTAAAACAGTGCCTTATCCAAGTACCTATTTTACAGCCTCCTGATTGGGCGAAGGAGTTCCATGTGCACATTGATGCATCAGTTGAAGGGCTAAGTACTGTCCTATGTCAAAAGGTCCCCTCCAAATTAGATCAACCAATATATTATGCAAGCCGAAAAGTCACTGATAGGAAACATAACTATACAGTGACAGAGCTTGAGTGCTTGGTAATGGTGTTTGCATTGGAGAAGTTTCGACACTATTTATTGTCAACACATTTCAAGTTCTATGTGGATCATGAAGCCCTGTCCTTCTTAATGAACAAAGCAGATGTTAAAGGACAACTCATGAGATGGTTGCTCCTATTCCAAGAGTTCGACTTTGAAGTGGTCACTAAGCCTGTTCGTTCCCATGTCTTAGCCGATCATCTGTTCACGAATCCCTCAAATAGAAAAAGAGGAACAGGATGATCCAGACCTTCCTAATGGTTCTTTGTTTCTAGTTAAAACAGTTACTCCCTGGTATACAAACATAGCCAATCTCCTAGCAACTCAACAGTATCCTCCTAGCATCTCAAGCCGTGAGAAGAAGAAGCTTCTGTTAGAATCAGCCCCCTAGACCTTGCTAGGCGGTGCCCTGTACAAGAAAGGCAAAGATGAAGTGCTGCGAAGATGTGTTGCAGGAGATGAAATCGGCATAGTATTGAAAGCATGCCATGACGAACCATGTGGTGGACACTTCGCAGGAGAAGCGACAGCCAGGAAGGCTCTGTTAGTAGGATATTGGTGGCCGACCCTCCACAAGGATGCATATGATTACTGCAAGAGATGTGATGCTTGTCAGCGGACGAATGGGGAAACCCACCAAAACAAGTGCCATGCCACTTCAACCCATTCTTCCCCTAAAGCCATTCGAGAAGTGGGGGATTGATTTTGTGGATCCCATTGATCCACCTACCAGACGGATGCAGAACAGATACATCTTAGTATGTACGGATTATGTCAGAAAGCGGTGTGAAGCTAAAGCCCTGAAGCGGGATGATGGTAACAGTGTAGCCCTGTTCATGTACGAGAATATTATCACCCATTTTGGCAGTCCCCTTGAGCTGGTAAGTGATAGAGGTACTCATTTCCTTAACAAAATCATGGAGGAGCTGACTAAGCTGTATAAGATCCGCCATCGTAAGTCCACTCCTTACTACCCTAGATCCAACAGCCAAGTTAAAGTCACCAATCACATCCTTTGCTCGATTTTGACAAGAACGATTGCCACAAATCATCGTGACTAGGACGATCGACTTACAGAGACCCTCTGAGCGTACAGAACCTCTCATAAGGCAGCAACAGAACAGACCCCTTTCCAGCTAGTGTATGGTACAGAAGCTGTCTTCCCTGTTAAGCTGGAATTTCCCTCTTTGTGAGTGGTAGTCAAAGAACGCTTGGGAGATAATGAGTCACTACAACGCCGTCTCCTGCACTTGGAATGCTTGGATGAGATACGATGGATGGCCTTACAGTGTATGGAAACCACTCAAGTGCGACGCAAGGCCTATCATGACAGTTTCATCAAGCACAAGGAGTTCAAAGAAGGTGATCTTGTCCTAGCCTATGATTCGAGATTTGGCAAGTTTCCTGGCAAGCTTCAACAACGGTGGATGGGCCCGTACAAGGTAGTAGCTATCAATCCTAATGGCTATGTTCAGGTACAGACCATTGATGCCTCTGATGATCCTTTCCTGGTCAATGGCTATTGCCTGAAGATGTACTTTCCTCCCTAGGGATCTTGACAATCACAGTCGACCTACCCTTTCCCTTTTGGGCGGCGCACTGTCCTTCTTGTCGTGCTTCTGATAGCCATTATGATTCTCCTCATGAGGCGGTCTCGTTTTGCTACCCCCTCGCAGAAACATCTCAACCTGACATTGTTCTCTTCTTGTCTGATCCAACAACGGTGGCGAGGTTGGTCCTGACACATGGTATTTCTACCATTCTCTTTCTTAAATTTTTTATAAAAAATGATAAAAAAAGGAAAAAAAAACAAACAAAACTGTTATAGGAGAAAAGGAAGAATATCCCTATCATAGCAGGCCTCGTTCCACGAAAAGGTGGAAACACCCTTGGGCGGGAAGCTGACTGTGAAAAAGGTGGTAACACCCCGTAGTTCAGGATAGCTGACTCACCAGCATAACCTCTTTAGCAAGTAATTTGAAGCCACCTCCCTTGGTACGCTGTCTCTGCAATATCAGTCCATCTACCCTTCTTAACAGATGACCTTTCTTACAAATCATTGAAGTACGAGATTTGTAGGTTGCCTCCTTGGGTATGCCTCGTCCTCAAGATCTTGATGACACCAACAGCCGACATGATCTTCATCATCAACACCTGGAGTGATGTGAGCTTTCATCCTAACAGGAAGGGGATGTGAGTATGGGCTGCCCTCTGTATCTTCCAATAGAGCGTGAGACAGAGGGTGGGGTGAGTGACCCGTCTTTCCCTTCAAATCAAATGAGAGGTGAGATGTGTGAACAGAGTGTTGCACGCACGGGATGGGCCTCTCAATGCACAAAGCACGATTTGTCTATGTGCACTGCACCATAAGGCATACAACCTCTGCACAAGCGACTGTGAGGATTACATCAATGGGTTTCAAGAAAGGGCTGCCCTCTGTATTGTTCAATAGAGAGTGAGACAGAGGGTGGGCTGAGTGTGACTGGTGTTTCTTCAATCAATTATCGAGAGGTGAGAATTGAGAGACGTTATGACCCTTGGAGTCAGGTATGTTCCCGTTTCCCTATGCACCCACGGGCTGGGTTTCTGCCAACAGCACAGGACACATCACTCTGTTCTATACACTGCACTACAAGGCTCCCTGGCCTTTCTCCTTGCACCTATACCAGAGGGGTTGGACGCACTGATGCACCATCAATTGTGCACCCTGGCATACTCCCTCTGCATTATTCCCTTGTCGATTTCTAAACTGGGTGTGAGCTATGGATTTCATCTTGATTTCCTCGAGTGATATTAGTCATGGGCCGAGTGCCTGCTCTTTCAATCCATTTGAGTGATCGTGAGTTGAGTGCAATATCCCTCGCTATCGATGAATTTCCTGTGATTCCTTCAACCAGCTACCTCCCTGAGTATTGCCGCTTGGTCCCTGCCACGAAGGACAAAGGACGTGTGTTGTGAAGATACCTTGTTACCTCGTGCACAGCCGACAACGACACCAGATGCAACCTCGATAGTCGACATTCCTTCTCGGCAATATGGGCCAAGTTTTTCTAACTATACAACTTCTGTTTCTTAGTACCGGTTATGTCTTAAGTGTGGGGACGTTATGGTTGGTCTGATGTGAGGTACCAAGTCTGTGAACTTTGGTTTAACCTTCATGCTAAGGTCTTAAGTATGGGGACGCGTCCCTACGAGTTTATGTTGCATACTCCTATGCATATACCTTGTTTTGCTCATGCATCTATGCCCTTACTTTATTTTACCCTGATGGGGTCCCTTCCCTACCCTTACATTCTATTTCACCCTGTCCTAGGGGTTGTTCCTTAACCGTTTGCCGTTATTCTTGGTTTTGCGCTTCTTTCATATGAACGGACCTTACGTTCACTGGAATCCCAATCCAACCTTACAGCCCTATTCGTCCCTTCGAACCACCTATTTTTCCTTTTTACCAACCCCTGTTTCGACAGACGATTCTCAAGTTATTAATGTTTGAGGTAATTCCCGTAAATTGGAGAGTTTTCCATATGAATGCATCATTATTGAACCCTGACATGATGTGTCAGGCCTGTCCTACCCCTTCTCCCTGACATTTTTTCTTTTTATGCCGTGTCATTTCGATGCACGATTCATCCGTTATTAATTTTCGCGGGTTTTCGGACATTTTTCGTGCCTATTTTTCACATTTTTCCATGTGAACGTGCCCTATTTTCACCGGAACTCCAATTTGATTTGACAGTCATGTCCTGCCAACCTTTCCTCCACTTTTTTCTTTTTCCTCCCC